>NC_140507.1:25776154-27019904 GCF_964339955.1 Pipistrellus hanaki | reverse complement strand
CAAGGAGGACCACGGTAAAGGTGGGAAGTTTGAACTCTAGAGACCATAGTGGGTGAGTGGGTAGAGTCACAATAGTCTCTTCTCTTTATTTCCCTGTATTACTCTTGGAATTGAGCAGAAATAAGTTTATATTTTCCTTTTAAATAAGGAAACAAACAACCGTTTCTACCTTGCAGTTCTGTTAGAGATCTTCCACATTTCTTCTTCCCCTCCCCAGGAAAGCAAAAGCTTGGAAGACAAGAGAGCTTAAGGAATCACCTACAACTTGACCACCATCGATCAAAGGAAATCACATCACCTGGCTAGGCGGAGCTTTATATGATAAAGCTGGCCTTCCTCAGCAAGCAAAATGTTTTGAGTAAATCATTTCAGCCTTTCTCAATTAATCTCCCACCAGCCTAATATCCCAGCCTCACAAATTTGCTCCCTGCTCTCTCCAGATGGGCCTTGAATGTAGTGTGGGGAGCAGGATCCCTAGCTTTCTGTCTCACCACTGTATTATTTTGCCTTCTCTCTGCTCCTACTCCTCTATTCCCCACTAGCTTTCGCCACATAAATCCTGCTGCCAGGAATCCCTTCTGGACTCCAAACATTTTGTGCACTCAAGCATAACTACCAAGTCATGGGCCTGCCAGTGTCTGAGAGAATTCAGGTGTGAAACAGTCCCACCAGGTTCTTACCCTCAAAGAGTTCAGGGTCTGACAAGGACACAGAAATGTAAACAAACCAAATCAAAACAGCCCAGCAAGGGCCGTAAAACAGAAATATTAGCAAAGAACTGGAAGAATAAGCCCTCTAGTTCACATTGCTGTCTCCCTTATGTGAATAGAACACTTTCACATTAATCCTCTTGTTTGCTCCAGACAGCCCAGGTAGATGATTGTATCCCTGTTTACAGATAAAACAAAAACTCCTCTCTGAATTCTTCAGAACTGTACTATTCAATACAGTAGCCAATAACCACATGTAGTGTTTTTATTTAAGTTAATTAAAATTAAATAAAATTTAAAACTCAGTTTTTTAGTCACAATACCCACATGTAAAGTGCTCAATAGCCACATATGACTAATGTCTACCATATTGGATGGTTCGTATTATAGAACATTTCCATCATTCATCATAGAAAGTTCTGTTTATCTAGAATTTGAAGAGGGCTTGGCTGGGAACAATTGACTCTGTTCCATGTGCTGTCAGCTGGGATGACTCGACTAAATTAAGATGCTCAGTAGCATGGCTGGCAATTGGTGCTGGCTGTTGATAGGGATCTCAGCTGGTGCAGCCAGGACACTGACAATTAGCCTCTTCCAGTAGCTGCTTGGTCTCATCACAACCTGATGGCTGTTCATCGCAAGAGAACAATATGTAAAAATGCATGGTATTTTTATGACCTAATCTCAGAAGTTACATAGCGTCATTCTGTCATATTCTATTGGTTGATGGAATCACAAAAGTTTGTTCATATTTAGGGAGAACAAAACAGAACCCACCTTGCGATAAAATATTAGTATCATTGTACAAAGAACATGTGAGATAGGATATATCTTGGAAACCACTTCTGGAAAATACAGTGGGCCACAAGCCCCACACCCTGGAACGAGCATCCACACTCATGCACACAACTTACACATCCAGACTCATACGCACAATACGCAGACATGCTTACATATCTAGATAAATTAAAACATCCTTCATTCACGTACATGAATACTGCCATACAGTGATATGTGTATTGCCATAGACTTACATAATTGTGCAATTAGACATGTCTACTGAAACAAACATACACATATAGAGTTTTCCTAAGAAAACTTGATTGGGGACAGATGGAATATAACCTAGATGTCAGCTGTCCCCTCAGCCTGCTCCATTTCCCCATCAAGAGCCCATACCTTGCCGAAACCGGTTTGGCTCAGTGGTAGAGCGTCGGCCTGCGGACTGAAGGGTCCCGGGTTCGATTCCAGTCAAGGGCATGTACATTGGTTGCAGGCACATCCCTGGTAGGGGGTGTGCAAGAGGCAGCTGGTTGATGTTTCTCTCTCATTGACGTTTCTAGCTCTCTATCATTCTCTCCTACTCTCTGTAAAAAAAATCAATAAAATATATATTTTAAAAAAAAGAACCCATACCTAAAAAAAATCAATGTGAACACTGAATTTACTAATGGTATTGTAACGGTGATGAATGAGAATGCTAAATCTGCACATCCCATCACCCTGGCAAGGTTATTCAGTTGGTTGGAGCATCATCCCATACACCAAAAGGTTGCAGGTTCAATTCCAAGTCAGAGCACATACCTAGGTTGTGGGTTTGATCCCTAGTTTGGGCATGTGGGAGGTAACAGATGGATGTTTCTCTCTCACACTGGTGTTTCTATCACTTCCTCTCTCAAAAAAAAAAAAAATCAATAATAAAAAATAGCCATAGTCAGTTTGGCTCAGTGGATAGAGTGACAGCCTGTGAACTGAAGAGTCCTGGGTTTGATTATGGTCAAGGACACATGTCCAGGCTGAGGGCTCGATCCCCAATATGGGACATAAAAGAGGCAGCCAATCAATGAGTCTCATCATTGATGTTTCTATCTCCCTCTTCCTTCCTCTCTGAAGTCAATAAAAACATATTTTAAAAAAAAACAAAAAAACACAAATGTTGGATAATGATAAAACAAATAAACCACACAATCCCACAGCAACTTGAAAGCCTACTTAAGCAGCTCTTTCCTCCCTAGTCCTTGTCTCACCCATGTCACCATCGCAGATCATTTTTTTGTCATTTCTTTCCTTTGCACAGCACCTAGCTGGGTAGTTCACATCTCCTTTTCCTAGCTTTTCTCCTCAAGCTTCTAAATTCCTCACCTCTTCATCATACAGAGCAGTTCAGGTTTGCCCAGACCTGATGTAAAGACAGGCAGGAACTGGAGCTGGAACTCAGGTGACCAGTTTGAAGACAGACTACAATCTCATCTCTCCTTCTCCCACACCACTTGTTCTCTCACTCTTGTCGCCTGCATCACACTAGTATGTCTGACTGGATGAGACAGTTTAACTCTACATACCAAACTTGGAGTGAGCCAGGTTGACTTGAATAGTTCATTGCAATCTCCACCCCCACATATACACCTGGAAGAACTCTAAGAACCAGGCCCCTGCAGGGCTGTCTATGGCCTTCTCCCTGGTCCACTCTGTGTCCACCCCAACACAAGGGTCAGGGCACAGTGGGCACAGTGCCCAACCATGCGAGCAGAGTCCTGAGTCAGCAGGCCAATAAAAGGAGAACTCTCCTCTCCTCTGACACTGTTCTTAATAAAGGTTCCCAAGCACAAAAGCTTTGGGAAATCAAGTGTGGAGAATAAGGCTTGCCATGTGGCATGTCTCAGAACATTAGTTCTTTGAATCCAGTGTCACTGTCAGCAGAGATCCTGGATTGTGGATTGTGGAACAGTTTAAGAACAGGCTTTAGAATTGTATTCACCTAGATTCAAGTACTGACTGCCCCTCACTATTAAGCAAATTGCTTAACCTTAATTAACCTTTCAGGGGTGTTTCCTTATCTATAAAATAGATATTAAATGGGATGATATGTATAAAGCCTGACACAGTAAGTGCTGAATAGTTCTTGGCTACTGGCACTATTCTTTTCCATGATAGTACATATACATTGTGCTAGATCAGTGATTCCCAAAGTGGTCTATATCGACCCCCAGGGGTCTATGACAACCTGCAAGGGGTCTACATCAGCGGGAAAAAAATTTGGGGGTCCATGAAATGAAAATGGGGGTCCACGATAGTGGATCTCAACATACACTGATAGTACCTATTTACTTACATCATATTATCTTATAATATAAAAACATATAAATTATTTATAAAAGTACCTATGAAGTAAAAAATTTATTATATATGTTTATAAAATTGTGTAAGTTTTAGGATAAAAACCTGCACATAATGATATACCAGTATCATCTTGTTACAAGCATACGCGCAGTAAACATTCTTGCCAATTTTTGTCTCAAAGCTTCGCGAACTTGCACCGACTTGTTCAATTCGTCACTCTATAAATATGAATGTGAGAAAAATACGTTCATTCGTTTCCTGAATCTTGAATAGGAAAGTGCTGAGAAAATATTTAAAAAAATATAAACTGGTAGTTTATCATACAAATTATAGTGAATCAGTGTTATTTTGTTTGAGAATGCCGGAGAAAAGTAGGTACATTATTTTTTATTAAATTTTAACACTAAACTTCACTACAGTTAGAAATTTACCAAAAAATCAATATCAGGTAAGTAGGGGGTCTACCCAAAACCGAAAAACATGGCAAGGGGTCTACGGCACAAACAAGTTTGGGAACCTCTGTGCTAGATGCTGAGCAAAATTAAATCACACAGAAATGCACATACTCACAAACTCACACAGGAGATCCAGCTTTATGTCCCTAAGTCTAAGTAATTATCCCACTCCTTGACCTATACATGACACATCACATTACACATCATGCCAGGTTGTATAGAAGCTTTGGTGGAAAAAGAGGTATTACTCAGGCAGACAAACCCTCCTTCCAGTCAAAAATGAGATGCACAGGAAATGAACAGTATGAAGTTTCCCTGGGACAGAAGGGTTCAGGGAGGCTCTTCTGGGGAAAGGAAAATTGCATTCTCTGAGCAGGGTGAGGATGACAAATTCAATGTAGTTTTTCTCGGCAGCGTCTTTATTGCTCCATATGTTGGAGCACACAATAGGCTGGCTCATGCGACAAGAGGCTAGTCACATGCAACTAATCATTCTTATTTGTTTAGCTAGTGTGCCTAAGCATTTCCCCACAGCCTCTGCAGAGATGCCCAGGGTGGGAGGCACTGGCACCAAGATCATTATGGAATTATGAGACCCATCCAACCATCATTAGAACTGCTGTGGGGAAATAAATCTTCCCTAGCTGAAACTGGGTTGCATAGCCTTAGGGACACTGCTTCATTCTCATAATGTCTATTCCTCAGGAACTGGCAGAGGTAAGAGCTGGAGAATGGAGTGGACCTGAGGGGTTTTTCTCGAGGGCAGGGATCTGGAGCCTTTGGCCTTGTTCACACCTGACTCAGGGGATCGGTGACAATAATAACAACCTAACATTAAATAGAACTTTACAGTTTGTAACACTTTCTTACACTCGTCGTACTATTTAATTCTCACAGAAATCCTGTGGGATGCAGGGTTTATTGCCCCTCATTAACCAAAATAGAAACTGAAGTTCAAATACTCCTAGAGATGCATGACGGTGCTGATCCCATGGTAGCCCCAAAATGGAACATGTAGAACAAAGTGCTCCTAAGGGTCAAAGTAGACCTTTTGCTCCAAATCTAATATTTTCATATTACAAATAGGTCAGACTCTACCTACCAGAGTGTGTCCATTATTTAACAATTTATTGCATTCTTATGCCAGGTGCTGGGGATGTAATGATGAGTGAGTGACTTCAGTCTTCCAGTAGATTAAAGTTAGCCTCAAACTCTTTGCACTCCTATCATTAAGAGGTGGGGCATATTCCCCCTTCCTTTGAATCTAGGCTGGCCTGTGATTTTTTTGACCAATTAATTATAGAAGAAGTTAGGCTATCTTTGAGAATTTTCATTTGGTCTTTTAGATCATTGATCCACTCTTTAGTAAGTCCAACCATCCAGAGGGAGAGACAGCATAGAAAGGAAGAGAGGCCCAGGTGGACCCAGCCTTTCAGCCATCTTGCCAAGGTACCAGACATAAATGAAGCCATTCTGAACTGTCCAGACCAGACCAGCCTCCAGCTGAGTGTCACTTAAAGGTTCCAGTCAATATCACATAGAGCAGGAGGGTCATTCAGCGAAACCCTTCCTAAATACCTGCCACACAATGAGATGTAACAAAACAGCTGTTTTGTGTGTGTGTGTGTGTGTGTGTGTCTATATATATAGAGAGAGACATATATATATATATGCCTAATACACAAATTGTCCCCTTGGGAGTTCAACCGGGAGACCAGGAGTTCGATCACTTGCTCTGACGTGCGCTGACCACCATGGGGGCAGTGTGGAACATGGCAGACATCGGCAATGCAGTGCTGGCAGCAGATGGCAGTGGAGGCACTGCCAGCCCTGATAGGCCCCAACAAGAGTGGGATGGTGGAGCGGATGAGCAGGCAGTGCCAGGACAAGGAAGGGTGCCAGGCGGGGCTATGGGGCTGCGAGGCAGGGGACATGAGCTGGGGCTGCTGGGGTGACAGGGCTGGACATGCTCTGAAGCCCTCCTGCGGTCCCTTCCAGGCAGGCCAATCTCATGTGGTCCTTTCCTGGCCAGCCAAGCCCCAATTGTACTTCTGTAGCCAAAAGAAGCCAGCGTCATCAACAGAATATATCTGAAGACCAACTATTGGCACAACATACCTCTGTGGCCGAAAGAAAGCAGCAGCATCAACAGACTATGTCTAAAAAACTGTTATTGACAAGTATACCAATACTGCTAGGAACTGCCTTCACAGCAAAAATGGAGTAAATGAGGATGCAATTATCGAACACAGTTGTGGTGAAATGACTGTTATATGTCAATTTTGCCTATCACTAAATTTCTCTGATAAAAAACCATATGATGGAAAATTTACTCAATGTTGCAGCAAAGGTAAAGTTTGTCCAAATGATATAAATTTTCCAGAATACCTGGCATATTTTTAAAAATCAATGATAAATGAAGATTCAAACAATAAAAATTTCATGGCAAATATTTGTTGTTATATTATGTTGTTATTGTTTATTTATTGATCAATTTATATATTATTCTCATGTACATTTTACTAATTTTCTTTCATCTCTTGACACTTCTATTATAGAGAAAAGGCAAATAGCAATATTAAAATATTTCTTCTAATTAATTTCTTTTCAATGTGCACAAATTCATGCACTGGGCCACTAAAAAATATATAATATATATATATTTCAGAGAAGGAGGGAGAGAAAAAAACATCAATGATGAGAGAGAATCATCAATCTGCTGCCTCCTGCATGCCCCCACTGGGGATTGAGCCTGCAATTCAGGCATGTGCCCTGATCTCCAATAAGTTGACATTCAGGATTTTTCTATAAAGGATCAGATGGTAAATGTTGTAGGTTTTGTTGGCCATGTCACATATGATTCATGTTTGTTTGTTTGTTTATAATCAAATAAAAATGTTTTTTTAAATTAGTTTTTCAGTTATAGAAAAACAGGCTGTGGGCTGGATCTACACACGGCCCAAATTTTGCCAAGCTCTGTTTTAAGCCACTAAGACTTGGGTAGTTTATTACCTATAGCTAACCAGAATAGTCTCTTCATTCAAGTAACAAATGGACTGCAGTAAGACAGACATAAAAATAATAATAATAATTAATAATTAATCAAATTGCAACATATACCCCAGGTGCCTGGCACTTAACGTCACTGAGGGCTTCAGGAAATGATTCCTCAAAAAGGAAACATTTGGCCCTGACCAAGTAACTCAATGGGTTAGTGTCATCCCAATGTGCCAAGATTTCAGGTTTAATCCCCAGTCAGGGCACATACAAGAAGCAATGAATGAATGCATAAATAAATGGGACAATAAATAGATGATTCTGTCTCTCTCTCCCTAGCTCTCTCTAAAATCATTCTTTTAAAAGAAAATATTTAGATTGAGACTAGAATTTGCTGGTGAAAAGAAGCAGGAAAGAGTATTATGGCCCAGCCATTTAGACTCAGTGTTGCACTTTCTAAAGGACAATGCTAATTCCATAACTCTCTGTTGGACTGGCCAAGGTCCTACATCACATTTTGACTTCTTCCTCTGCCTAATATTCTGCTTCTGTCTTTTTCATTTTATAGGTGTTATTCCTTTATAAACATCTTAACCCTAAACTCTGTCTCAGTCCCAGCCTCTGAGAAACCCAACCCATGACACTTGCTAAAACAAAGAATTCATTGACTTGTGTAATTGGATAGTCCTTTGGTAGAGTTCTGAGTTTCAAGCACAGGTAGATTTAGAGCTCTAACTAGGGTGACCAAAATGGGACACAGGACTTTCAGTGCTAAAATCAGGAAAGTAGCAGGCAAATTGAGATGATTCTTGATACATTCTTGCTACAATGTATAACCAGGTCTTGATATTGATTCATTCATTTCTTGGCTCTGCTGTCAGCTGAGTTGGAGGAGTCAATCTCAGGTTCTACATACAGCAAAATAGGTCAGCAGTTTAAGGCTATATTCTCTCGAGTTGGAGTCCTGCAAGAAGGGAAATAGTTTGCTCCCTTCATGGCTCCAAGGAATTGGGTTGAGTCTTACTCTCATTCTCCTATGTGAGTCATGTGACCTTTTTTTAAATTTAGTTTCATTTTAATTCACATACTATAAAATTCATCTTTTTAAAAAATGCAATTCAATGGTTTTAGTATATTTACAATGCTTTTCAATGATCAACATTATCTAATTCCAAAACATTTTCATCACTTCAAAGAGAAACTCCATACTCATTAGCAGTTAATCCCCATTCTCTCTACCTCTAATTCCTATCAATCACTAATGTACATTTCTCTAGATTTGCTTATCTGGATATTTCATACAAATGGAATCATATAACATATGGCCTTTTGTGTTTGTCTTACCTCACTTAGCATAATGTTTTCAGTTGAAGCATGAATCAGTAGTTCCTTTTTATGGTGACTAATATTCTTATTGTATGTATATACCAACACTTCGTTTATCCACTCATCAGATGATGGACATTTGGGTTGTTTCTGTTTTTTAAAATAATTTTATAAAAGTATATTTGAGCCAAACTGATGACATATGCTAAGGAACAAGATCTCACATACTACTCTCCATCTTTTTTTACTGTCATAAATAATGCTTCTATGAACATTCATGTACACATTTTTATTTGAACATCTGTTTTCAATTCCCTTGACTATATATCTAGCAGTGGAATTGTTGGGTCATATGGTAACTCTATTTATGTCCCCATTTTTAATTAATCAATATGGCCTAGAGGATGGAATGGTCTGATTGATTTAAACCTAAGTCATATTTTCTACTTCAGTTTCATTAGAACCTCATGGACTGAGGAGAGAATAATGGTTCACCAGAATAAAATGGAACATGGTTATCAGATGGAGAGTGAATGGATTCTAGGCAGCAAATCCACAGATGACCATTGCAAGTAGCTACATTTATTGAATGCTTACTAAGAGCCATCACTGTGCTAAGTATATGCATTATTTCATTTAACCCTTACAGCAACCTCATGAGGATTCTACTATTATCCCTATTTTACAGATGAGGAAACTGAGCCTCAGGAAAGTTGAGTAAGTTGCCCATATTTGTATACATAAAGAGGTGAGAATTTAAATCCACATCTGATTACAAAGCAAAGTGTCAGAGAAAAAAAAACTAACAGATTTAGAGTTATGTTAAAATATGTCTGATAGAGGTTCTTTTATTTCATTTTCCCAATAGTTTATAATGATTGGTGAATAATCTGTGTGGCCAAAATTTTTCTTTCACATGAAAGACAGGGAAGAACAGATTTTTATAATGAAAATTATCATAGTTGGCTTTTTTTTTTTCCTTTCGATTTCCAAGCAAGCTTCCAATTTTGTCAGGTACTGCATTACTGGCATTGAAATGAAGCAGCTATATTTCTCAGAAAGTCCCCAGGCTTCTTGTAACCAACCATCTTTTCTAATAGGTCTAAGCAGAATCTCAGCTAAATTCTTGTCATGAGGTTAGGAAATGCAGAACTCCACATCATCTTCTTACACTCCTTCAGCTATGATTTACAAGAATTTTTATCATAGGCTCTTTTGTGGTCCTCATGATGAAAGCCTGGGACCAGGGATTTCTGACTACCTCTTCTCTACTCTGGTAAACCAGAGTTTGGATGGTGGGAGATGGGTGGGACAGAAAATGTGAGGTAGCCAAAAAGTTGAAAGGGTATAAGGAGTTGAATTTTGTTGCCCCCACCTTCCACCAATTCTAAAAGGCCAGCCTTTGGAATGTCACAATAGGTACAACTTCATATTAAGCTGCATACTGTATTAGGTTTCATTCTAAGCTGCAGACTTACAGCACCACACTGTCTCCTCTGAGAGAAACAAACTTTCCCACTACCCCACCTCCTCAATGCACACACATTCCCACTAAAGAAGCTAAGCCCTCAAAAGATTTATTGCCTGTTCTACAGACAAATTAGTGAATATCCCTGCAGTTGATTCCAAAGACAGGATGCTCATTTGCATGAGGACTTGTGTCATTTGCATTATATTTGCAAGTCATTTGCATATCACGTCTGCCCTGTCTAAACATACATAAATCCTTTGTACTTTCATTGTTTTTATTTTCTAAAAAGGACTATGCTTCCATATCTTGCCCAGACTGTCTTGTAAAATTACTAGTTGGGTATTTTGGGCTTGATTGTGAAGAACCTCACATGCCATGCTTAGTTTCCCCCCACTGGGGATGGAGCACACAACCCAAGCATGTGCCCTTGACAGGAATCGAACTCTGGACCCTTCAGTCTGCAGGCTGACCACCACCACATTTACTGAGCATCTGCTAGGCACCAGTCATTGTGCTAGGGCAGTGGTCAGCAAACTGCGGCTCTCGATCCACATGCGGCTCTTTGGCCCCTTGAGTTTTTAGCAAAGACCAGCTTAGGAGTACCCTAATTAAGTTAATAATAATGTATATAGATTAAGTTTTAAAACTTTGGCTCTCAAAAGAAATTTCAATCGTTGTACTGTTGATATTTGGCTCTGTTGACTAATGAGTTTGCCGACCACTGTGCTAGGGATTGTATTGATAGGAATAAAAGAGAAAGTTCTTGCTCTCAGGTAGCTCCCAGTCCAGAAGATACTAGAACAAGGATTAGGGTACTAAATCAAGTGAGGTACCAAAGGCACAAAATTTAAAGATGCATTCACTCTCACTTGCACAACTCTCCTTAAATTTTGCATGCTGGTCCTGGCCCTGCTAATAAGCATCATCACAGAATTCTGAGCTGTGGATGTGAGGAAAGGGCATTCCAGGCAGGGGAACTAGTATGAGCAAAGGACAGAACAGGGGAGCAGCATGATCCCTGGTGGGAACTACAAGCAGTTTGGTATTTCTGAGGCATACAAATCAGTTCACAGTAGAGAATGACAGTAGAGAGGCTAGAGAGATGACTAAGATCTAGGTCATCACAGGTGCTTTATGTCATGCTAAAAAGTTTGGATTTCACACTAAAGGTTTAAGCAGAGGAATGACACAGGCATAGTTGTATTTTAGAATGATCCCTCTAACAGGCATGTGGATGGTGGTGGGGTGGGAACAAGGCTAAAAGCACAGAGATGAGTTAGGAAGCTGTCACAGCATCCAGGCAGGAGATGAAGGGAGCCAGCACTAGGGCAATAGCAGTTTAAATGAAGAACAGGAAATGGATTTAAGAAATATTTGATATGTAAAATTGGCAGGACTTAGCGGTTGATTGAATATGGGAAAAGAAAGTATGGAAGGCATCAACACTGAGGCCCCTTACCACACAGTTTCTGTCATGAATAACTGGAGTACACAATGGTAACACCAACTTCTTCTTCTTCTTCTTCTTCTTCTTCTTCTTCTTCTTCTTCTTCTTCTTCTTCTTCTTCTTCTTCTTTTTTTTCTTAGAGATCAATATACCACCTTTATTAATAAGATGAGAATGTAACTTATCCAAAATGGACATTTTTGAGAGTGAAAAAGACACTTGCATAATCAGATGCTATTCCAACATGTATGAACTACAATACATTAAGAATAAAATCAGATTAATTAAAAATGGTGGTTAAGAGTTTATGGTACATAAAAGAACAATCGGTGAACCAGGAATCTTAAAGCCAACAGTGGAATGAAGCTCAGAGGTGTTTTGTTTCAGGACAGTTTACATAGAAAATTTGTTACACCATTTTGGAAAACAGTTTAAGTTTCCTTTATGGTTTCTTAAGGCATTAAAAGAATAATCTAAGTTAAATTTTGCTTACATTCCAGGATAAACTAGATTAGGTTTTACTTATGTACCTTAATTGGTTTTGTCTACGTAAAGAATTTTCAGGTTTTATCTCTATTTCATTTATTTTAACAGACGTATGGTCACACTATTTATTACTGAAGAAAAGAAGAAGCTATTGGGGAATGTGTCCTATCTGAACCTAGAATTAGGTGAATGATAACAATGGAAATCTACAGGCTGCCTTGGGAGATCAGGCACCAGTCCCAAAATGACAGAGAGAATACACAACACCACTGTTTGCCAGCAGGCCAGCTCCCAAGAGGAAGAGGAAAGAGTTGTCCTAATTTCAAGTCACCTCATCTGCTCTAGAGAGGAATGAATGAGGGGCATAGCGACATCAGGATAGCAGACCTTTTTTCAACATGGGAGCAAACACAAGAAGTAACACCAAATTCTTTCCATTTCTCAATTGATTCATATATCCAATAATTCAATCCATCTGTTTATAGTCATTCATTTATTCATTTTTATTCATACGTTCATATGTCCATCCATCTATACATCTGTCCTTTGATCAAATCCTTATGAGTGTCAAAACCATGAAGAATGCATGTATATAAAAGGCATAGTACTTGGCCTTACTCATTTATTCATGCATTCACTTTTATTGATATCCTCCTGTGTGCCAGATACTATTCTAAATAATAGAGATTATAATATTATTAATTCCATGTAGTAAAACTTTTTTTAATAAAAGAAACCAGAGCTCCTTGGAAAAATGCCTGATTCTAGGGCTGCAGCATAAAATACATAATACTAGAGGCCCAGTACACAAAATTTGTGCATGGAGGGATAGGGGGTTCCTCAGACTGGCCTGCACTCTGTCACAATTCGGAACCGCTTGCCCCTAATCGCTTGCCTGCCTACTCACCTGCCTGCCTACTCGCCCCTAACTGCTTGCCTACCTGCCTTGCACAGTGTGTGTCATAGCAACCATTTGTTCCAATCGTTCTGCTAAAATGATTGCTTAGGCTTTTATATACTGTATATAAATGAGCCTAAAGCATCTTGCAGTTCTAGAAAGAAAGCAAGGGTTCAAACGAAAACCCAATGATGGAGGTATGTCAAAGGGACATAAGAGCCAAATGAAAGATCTCTCAGTAATCAAAATTGGAACAATTTGAACAACAAAATAAAAAGATATCTGAGTCTGAAGCTCAGAGGAGAGGTCCAAATTAGAGATATAAATCAGGAGTCTTCAGTATAGAAAGTACTTAAAGCTTGATGAACAATATAAACTGATGAACAAAAACAGATCCAGAGTCAGAGAGGCATCTATCAGACTATCAAACCTTAGAGGGAAGGTAGGGAAAGATGGGGGTAAAGAGGAGAGATCAACCAAAGGACTGTATGGATGCATATAAGCCTAACCAATGGACACAGACACCAGGGGGGTGAGGGCATGAGTGGAAGGTGGGAGGCAATGTGGGGATAAGGACACATATATAATCCCTGAATCAATATAGAAAAAAATTAAAATTGATTAATTAATTAAGAGAGTTGGGACATAGGGGAAAAAAAAAAAAAAGCTTGATGCTACAGAAGATCACTAGAAATGAGTGTGGACAAAAGACGGATTCTTGGGGCATTGAACAGGTAGAGGGCATAAAGATAGGGGAAGGAGCTACTGGGAAAGCAGAAAGAAAACCATAAGAATGTTAGTGTCCAGGAAGCCAACCGAAGAAAGTATTTTCAAAGGAAGGGTGTGATCAACTAGCTGGATTAAATGCTGCTAAGACACAGAATAATTGACAACTTAAATTTGACAAATAAATTTAGCAAGTGCCTTCAAGTTGCTCTTATCAAAGGGAGAGGAGCTAAGAAAAGTAAGAAAGAAAAGGAACCACCTCTGTTGCTCTGGGGAAATGCCAGGATATAATCCTTAACCAGGCTGTCAGTGTCAGGTGAGGAGGAGGGGGGTTTTAGAGAGAAAGATGAAACCCTCCAAACTGTCAATATTGAATACTATGTCTGATACTACAAAGCCAACTGGGACAAAATTACTAAATCTTCAGGCTAGAAAGATCATCACTAAACACAAAAATCTCTTTGTCTTCAGGGAACTATACCTAAACTTGCAAAGAGATGGGCTTGCTGGCTGAAGGGACCATCCCAGTATTCTATTCCTTCATTCAAGTATTTATGGAGCCCTTACTAGGTGCCAAACAGTCTATGGAAATAGCAGAGAACAAAACAGACAAAAGTCCCTCTCCTCAGAAGCTAATAATCTCCTCTGTCCCTGCCTTTTCCTCTGGACTCCCCCTCCTTCTTCCATGCCCAGAATCCATGAGGCTACAGGGCAGAACCGGGCAGTTCTACCCATCACCCCCTGAACCTGGTAGGACATATAAAACTCCATTTCAGAACAAAGTATAGAGATCAGCCCCCTTGACAGAGGATAAATTTTCCCCAGGGGAAAACCCAGGCTGGGAGCAGAGGCCCCACACCTGGAGTGCCATTAGTTTGGATGTCACTGCAATTATCACATCGGCTCTAGACAAAGCTGAGTCACAATTAAGGACAGAATTTTAAATCATGATTTTCCAGAGTCTCATTAGGTAATTGATACTGATCACATTGCTTAATGAGGGCCCATTAAAATGCTTGCTATTTATATTACAATGAGCAGAGAAAAAGCTCAACTAACCAGATAATTGACTGATGACATGAAGGAGGGTGAATGGGTGGGAAAAGGCAGGGAAACCTGGTGAAGTTTTCCTGCCTGTGGCTTTAGCTTCCTATTGGTGATGATTGTTTGACTGGGTTCAGAAGAGACTGCCCTGGCCTTCACAAAGCCCAGTGCTGCTCTTCTCAGGGACTGCAATAAGAATTGTCGTTTAATAGGATTTCCTACAGCAGGTTAAATTACTTGCTAAATGAACAATTTCAATCATCCTTTCCCATTTAGTAGGAGGGAATTAAGTTCATTTCTCCAGCCTATTTCCCCAACTCCCCTATTCCTACTCTCTCACCAACTCTTAGCAAGGAAGATGGTCTAAGTGAGGTACAGAAAGTATGATTGTAGTAACACTTTGGACCTAACTGAGTTTGCCAGATCATTAAGCTATAAAAAAGTGTCACACCATTCCTCACCCCATTGCATACCTCAGAGCACCTTTGGAGACCCATGCACACCCTCCATATGCCAGAAGCCCAAAGGCCGGTCAACTTCCCTGCTATTCACCAAAAAGGGGCTATAACACTTCTTACTGCAGAAAGGGGTGTGTGGATGAGATTCATTTATTGTGCTAATCCCCACTTTTGAGACACAGGGCTTTTCAACAGGAACCTTTCTTTTTAAAAAAAAAAAAAAAAAAATTTAAATATATTTTTATTGATTTTGTACAGAGAGGAAGGGAGAAAGATAGAGAGTTAGAAACATTGATGAGAGAGAGAATCATTGATCAGCTGCCCCTTGCACACCCCCTACCGGGGATGCGCCCGCAACCAAGGTACATGCCCTTGACCGGAATCGAACCCGGGACCTTTCAGTCCCCAAGCAGAGGCTCTATCCATTGAGCCAAACCGGTTTCGGCTCAACAGGGACCTTTCATTAAATTCCACAAATCAAGGCATATAAAACATTCAGTAATCTCCAGGCATTTGGAAGAAATCCTAGGGGAAAGGAAGGAATGATCTTGAGAAGAAAGAAGCTATACGATTTACTGACATATGGATTGAAATTGGTTAATGGAAGATGTATTTGATAAGGAAGAATTTAGTGTTCCCAAGATTTGGCTTCTTGATTGGCCTGGGACTTCCCTACATCTAGATTCATTCCCACTTGCTCCAAGACTACTCCTCTTCTTTTATTCTCCTTTCTTTCTTTCTCCTCCTCCTTTTGCTAACCCTCCCTTTCTCTCTCCTCTGTATGCTCCTCCTACATCCTTTTGCATTGGGTTTAATAGCTAGTACAATGTCCTGGTTAAGAGCAAGTGCTTTCTCCTCCAAATTGATCTACAGACTTAACACAATTCCTAACAAAATTCCATTTGGCTTCTTTCCAGAAATTGACAAGACAATCCTTAAAAAAACCCGTATGGAAATGCAAGAGAACTAGAATAGCACAACAATCTTAAAAAAGAAGAATAAAGTTGGAATACTCACACTTTCTGATTTTAAAACTTACTACAAATCTATAATAATCAAGACCGGGTGTTACTGCCATAAGGATAGACATATAAGTCAATGCAATAGACTTGAGACTCCAGAGTAAACCCTCAAATTGATAGTTGATTTTCAACAAAGATGTCAAGATAATTCAATTTTGAAAAAAGGAGTCTTTTCAACAAAGAATGTTAGGAAAATTGGATACCCATATGCAAAAGAATGAACTTGGACCTCTTCCTCATACCATACATAATAATGAACTCAAAATAAATCATAGACTTGCATGTAAGAGTTAAAACTATAAAACTTTCAGAAGTAAATATGAGAGTAAATCTTCATGGCTTTGGGTTAGGCAAAGTCTTCTTAGATATGACAACTAAAGCACAAGCTACCAAAAAAAGCTACATTGGACTTCATTAATATTAAATATTTTTGTACTTCAAAGGATACCATCAAGAAAGTGAAAAGACAACCCACAAAATGGGAGAGAATATTTGTAAATCATATATCTGGTAAAGGACTTGAATGTAGGCTATCTAAGGAACTCTTGCAACTCAATAATAAAAAGAAAACCCAATAGACATTTCACTAAGGAAGATATGCAAATGGACAATAAGCACATAAAAAGATGTTCAACATTAGTCATCAGAGAAATGAAAAATAAAACCACAATGAGTCACTACTTCATACCACTAGGATGGTTATAATAATAATAATAATTAAAAAAGATAACGGAGGGTGGGGGATTGCAATGGGGGGTTGAGGACAAATATGTGATACCTCAATCAATAAAGAAAATTTTTTAAAAAGATAACAATAAGTGTTAGACAGAATGTGAAGAAATTGAAACCTTATACATTGCTGGTAGGATTGAAAACTGTGCAGCTGTTTCGAAAAATGGTCTGGCATTTCCTCAAAAGGTTGAACATAGAGTTACCATATGGCCCAGCAATTCCAATCCTAGATATATACCCAAGGGAACTTAAAACAGGTGTTCATACAAAAATTTATACATGAATGTTCACAGTAACATTTTTTATAACAGTCATAAAGTGAAAGCAATCCAAATTCCTATCAACTGATAAATGAATAAATATAACGTGATATTATATGGTGTATTTAAACAATATTCATACAATGTAATATTATTACTCAATTTCTTTAATATTACTGAAATATTATTTGGCAATGAAAAGAAATGAAGTACTGATAAATGCTGCAACATAAATGAACCTTGAGAACGTTATGCTAAATGAAAGAAGACAGTCCAAAAAAACCACATATGTATGATTCCATTTATAGAAAATGTCTTGAATAGGCAAATCTATAGAAACAGAAAGTAGATTACTAGAAAGATTTCCTGACTGTAGCTTTTAGCTTCCTATAGCTTCCTAAGAGCTGGTGAAAGAGTAAGAATATAGGAGCTGGGGATATAAGCTGGAGAAGTGAACTTAACTCCCTCATTCTAAATGGGAAATGATGACTGAAATTATTCAATAAGGCTGAGGGTAGAATGGGAACTGACTCCAAAAAGGTATGGGATTGCTTTCTGGGTTGATAAAAATGTTCTAGAATTGATTGGTGATGGTTGCACATGCTGAAATACACTAAAAAACAATGAATTGTGCATTTTAAATGTATAGTATGTATATTATCTAGATATATAAAAGCCTAAGTGATTCAACGACCGAACAACTGGTCAACCACTTTCTATGACATGCACTGACCAACAGGGGGCAGACACTCAATGCAGGAGCTTCCCCTGGTGGTCAGTGGGAGTGCCGCTCAGCTGACCGATCCATCCTGGAGGCCCACCAGCTACTCACTCCCTCAGTAGTTCTGAAGGTCCAATCTCCGGAGAATGGGCCAGGCACTGACTGACCAGTGCCGCTGGCATGATCCTAACAGTGCCTCTGGCCTCCTAAAATTTGGCCTCAAGCACCATGCCGCTTCCCCTCCCTAGACACCCTGTAAGGAAAAAACAGTATAAAAGTGGCTGCCAGGTGGCTCCACACAACCAGCGTGAACGTCAATGGACAGATCTGGATCTCTCGCCTGCAAGATCATCCCACCACCCACCTGGAGGGCCTATTGCATCCTGGGGCCCCCCTCCCCACCTCAGGTGGGCGCCAGATGCAGAGCTCACAGTTGGCGGGCGAGCACCGCTGCAGCAGTGTGAGCCTCTCCCAATCAGGACTGACTGGGCGTAAGCCCCTAGCAGGCAAAACAGGGCCAGGATGAGCAGGAGGGGCAGGCAGAAGTGGCAGGCCACACTGGACTGTGAGTTTCGCCCAATCCCCACAGGCCATGCTGAGGGATCCCACCCATGCATGAATTCGTGCACCAGGCCTCTAGTATTTTAATAAAGATGAATAATTATTTTTATTTATATATATAAATTATCCTCAGGTGAGGATTAACAAAACAAACAAACAAACAAAAATAGCCGAAACTGGATTGGCTCAGTGGATAGAGCTTCAGCCTTTGGACTGAAAGGTCCCAGGTTCAATTCCAGTCAAGGGCATGTACCTTGGTTGCGGGCACATTCCCAGTAGGGGGTGTGCAGGAGGTAGCTGATCTATGATTCTCTCTCTTGGTGTTTCTAACTCTCTATTCCTCTCTCTTCCTCTCTGTAAATAATCAATAAAATTAAAAAAATAATAATATGATTCTTAAAACAAGATCTGAGGGCTTTGCTGACAAATCACAGTTCTAGCACCTGCTAACTGTGATTTTGGACAAGTTACTTAATCTCACTGAGCTCATTTTTCTCATCTGCAAAAATGTGTATTAGGTTATCATGAGGATTAAATAAATTATCTTGTAAAGATATATATATATGGATAAAAGCAATGGGCAATTCAAAAATTTACTAAAAGTTCTGCATGTAATTGTTACAACCAAAAAGTCTGATTATTGTATTTTAAAAGAATAATATGATTCTAGCCCTAGCTAGTTTGGCTAGGTAAATAGTGCATTGACCACAGACTGAAGGGTCCCAAGTTTGATTCCAGTGAAAGGTATGTACCTCAGTGGCAGGCTAGATCCCTGTCCCCAGTCAGGGCTCCTGTGGAAGGCAACTAATCGATCTGCCTCTCTAACATCGGTGTTTCTCTCTCTCTGCCTCTTCCCCTTCCTTCTACTCTCTCTAAAATTCAATGGGAAATTATCCTCAGGTGAGGATTAACAAAACAAAACAAACAAACAAAAAAAAAAAAATAGCCAAAACTGGATTGGCTCAGTGGATAGAGCTTCAGCCTTTGGACTGAAAGGTCCCAGGTTCAATTCCAGTCAAGGGCATGTACCTTGGTTGTGGGCACATTCCCAGTAGGGAGTGTGCAGGAGGTAGCTGATCTATGATTCTCTCTCTTGGTGTTTCTAACTCTCTATTCCTCTCTCTTCCTCTCTGTAAATAATCAATAAAATTAAAAAAATAATAATATGATTCTTAAAACAAGATCTGAGGGCTTTGCTGACAAATCACAGTTCTAGCACCTGCTGACTGTGATTTTGGACAAGTTACTTAATCTCACTGAGCTCATTTTTCTCATCTGCAAAAATGTGTATTAGGTTATCATGAGGATTAAATAAATTATCTTGTAAAGACACCTGACACATAGTTGGTTCTTACTAAATGAAAATCATAAGAAAGAGTCAGGGGATAGGGGTAACTAGAAAAGGAAGAAGAAGAAACAGTATTTGTGGGCCAAAGCCACATCCATATATGTATGCCTAACTTGTGGTTGAGTTCCAAGGACATGGAGGAAGAAATCCCTGACTTTAAGGAGGGAGAAGGCTGAGGGATTGGGCATTTTTTAAAAGACAGAAAGAGAGAGAGTGAAAGAGAGATAGGAGAAAGGAAAGGAAGGAAGGAAGGAAGGAAGGAAGGAAGGAAGGAAGGAAGGAAGGAAGGAAGGAAGGAAGGAAGGCAGGCAATAGAATCACAGAAAAGTTGCTCAGGGGCTTTAAGAGTTGAGGGCCAGCGGAAACCGGTTTTGCTCAGTGGGTAGAGCATTGGTCTGCAGACTGAAGGGTCCCAGGTTCGATTCCGGTCAAGAGCATGTACCTTGGTTGCGGACACATCCCAGGGAGGGATGGGGGGGGGGGGGAGGGGGCGGGTGCAAGAGGCAGCTGGTTGATGTTTCTCTCTCATTGATGTTTCTAACTCTCTCTCTTTCTCCCTGTAAAAAAAAAAAAAAAAAAAAGAGTTGAGGGCCAGGTGAAACGGGACTAGTGGACCCTTGTCCCCTCCCCCATTGTGTGTGACCAAAAGAATGTGAAGCACTCCCTTGTGGAGAAAACTGAACAGAGCCAACCCAGCACAGACAGAGGCAGAAGTCAAGAGCAATTGTGGATTGATTACTCTTGGCCAGGATGGGCAGGATGCTGGCAAGAGAGGTAGAAGATGGGGCCTGCCTCCATGGTCTCTCAATAGGTGAACAGAGCCTTAGGAGCGCCTCCTCTCTCCCCTTGTTCTTAGCTCTTCTCAGCCCCTAAGCCTCTGCATCTCTTCCTCCCACCCACCAGACCTCTTTTTGGGAAAAGCCTGGTTTCTGTAGGCAGAGCATGACACCTCCATCATTCCTCCCTCTAGTGACTCATCCCCAAGACTGGAGGTGGCAGGAAGTGCCAGGACTCTAGAGCTGTAGTCCCATCCAGATTCTGGCAGTTTAGAGACATCCTATCTTTTTCCCTCCTCCCCCCACCCCCACCACCTCCTCTACTTTCAGCTCTGACTCTTGCAATTGCTACATAAGAGACACCCACCTCCCCAAGATTCTTCTTGCCTTTCCATCGCCTCCTCCACTCTCTTAATTCTAGTCTCTAGGAGCAGCAAGGTTGAAACAGTCTAAGCCCAAGGGAAACAGGCACAACCCAGACCTAAAGGCCCTTTCCTGGGGGAGGTGGCTAGGCAAGATCTGTATCCCCTCCATGGCCAGGCCTTTGGGGGTCAGGGTTCATGATGTAGAAAGCCTTCTGAGCAACACTTAAAACAACAAGCCCTAGCTGGTTTGGCTCAGTGGATGGAGCATCAGCCTGTGGACCAAGGGATCCTGAGTTTGATTCTGGTTGGGGGCACGTGCCCGAGTTACAGGGTTTATCCCTGGTGGGCGGCATGTGGGAGGCAACCAATTGGTGATTCTCTCATCATTGATGTTTCTGTCTCTCTCTCCCTCTCCCTTCCTCTATAACGTCAATAAAAATATATTTTTTAAAAAACAAACAGTAATAATACCATAATAAATAAAAATTTTAAAAATTAAAAAAAAAAACAGTAACAACAAAATTATATTACTACATGCTAAGTGCCTCACAAACTTTGCTTTATTTATTACTTCAACAACTCTATGAGGCAGATAGTATTATTACTGCCATTTTTCAATGAGGGGAAATAATTTGAAAGTAGCAGACTGGGGCTCAAACCCAGGACCCAGATATTGGACTCTTAACCACCAGACTCCTCTGCATTTTGGGAATGAGGGGCAGTGCAGCACAGCTCTGAAGTAGCTAGGACAGCACAAGCAATCATGAGGCCCTCAGTACGGCTGCCCTGAAGTCTAGCTTTGACCCTAACCTCCTTCCTATTACCCACGGCTCTTGTAAGCCTGCCCCACTTCACTCCTGAGGGTGAGAATGTAGAGAGCTACTCAGGGGATTCTTGTCCCCCTCAAAATTCTACTTCCTATTAAACTCCTAGGACAAACAAATATCAATGTGATTTTGGGGTGCCCAAAAGCTCCCTAGAAAGAGGGAAAAAGAGCATTGTTTATAGTTACAAGCTGGCAGAAGGAGTGCAGACGCCCTAGCGTGGGGTTAGCCCAGGCTTGCAGACAGAGTAGACATCTGTCACACCGAAGAGGCACAGAGATGACCCACATGACAATAGAAATAATAACATCCTTGAATTATGTCGCACTTTATAGTTCCTCAGGCACTTTACAACCATTTGATCCTCCAGCTGACCTCTAAGGACCCAAGGAGGCAGAAAGTATCTTTCATAAGCTGTCACCACCTGTCCAGTTTTCCCCTAGAGGGAGAAAAATAGGAGGCAGACAAGGCAGTGAGCGAGCTAACCAAACCCAAACCCAAACCCCAGTGCAAAATTGATAGTTTTTATGGTGACTTTATCCTCAGACTCCTCAGAGACCGTATTTTCACTGGATTACCACATTTACATAACAGTACAGGGTGAGGGACCCTGATAAATCTTCTCTGCATGGGAATGAATACAGTAGAAATGTACTCTGTTGACAGACAGCAATTTGTTTTACTACATTACCGCCCTTCAATTTAGGGAGGAAAGAGTAAGTACTGCCTTATGAAGACAGAGAGGAAAGAAGGGGAAGGGGAAGCAGCAAGATATGCAATCTAGAAAGAGAGGAATTAATCACAGGGGAAGAGACAGGAAGAAAAGGAGAGCTTTAGGGAAATGGAAGGAAGGAAGGAAGGAAGGAAGGAAGGAAGGAAGGAAGGAAGGAAGGAAGGAAGGAAGGAAGGAAGGAAGGAAAGAATTTAGTGGTGAAAGGGATGGAATGATTCTGCACAAGATATAGCTGACTGTTGGGGGCAGCCCATAGTAGTGGGTGAGAAAGATTCAGAGGTCATTTGAGTGAGTGCCAGGCTCCCTCCTTTGTGGCTGGTCAGGAGAACGAGGAGAGTAAGGAGAGTCACAGGCACAGGGTTCCTTTTGAATCCACTTAATGGCCTGTCTGGACCTCTTCTCACCACATCCACCACTCCATCCACCTGTATCAGAGAACAGATGGGCCCAGAGGCATTGGGACTGAGCTCTAAGAACCCCTTTGTGGCTTGGTGGTTGAGCGTTGACCTATGAACCAGGAGGTCGCTGTTTGATTCCTGGTCAGGGCACATGCCCAGGTTGTGGGCTTGGTCCCCAGTGGGGGTTGTGCAGGAGGCAGCCAATCAATGATTCTCTCTCATCACTTTTAACGATTTGTCCCGAGTCCCGCAGCGTTTTAAAAAAAGTCCCGATATCTGTAGGAGGCCTTTGAGGTCTGAAGACAGAACAAAGAAGAGAGAGTGAAGAGACTGGACAATTCTGGAGGAGGAATTTCCAGGTTCTAATGGGACCCATCTCACCCAGCCTCACTCACCTCCCTGTGCTTAGCAGGCAGTCTCTTCCCATCTCCCCACTCCCTGTCTTGGTCCACTTGCTTCCTCCAGTTCCCTCATCCTCCTTCACTTCCTTGGATACTATTTGTCTTGGTCTTTCAGGTTATGTATTTGATCAGAAAATGTCTGGATGGACCAGAACCCTCCAGATAGTTCAGGTGTCTGTGGAGGGTTATTTCCCCTGTCTTCCCAACTCTAACAAAAGAGGTCTGGTCTCACCCTGGGATTAGAAGGCTCTTCAGCAAAGGTTAGCTCCTCCCAATTTCATCTCCCACGACTACCCCTATGCCCTCTCTACAAGCTAAAAATACATAACTACATATGCTTCCCAGTACATGCCAAGTTCTTAAAATCTTTGGGTATGCATTTTCACTCTCTGGAATGCCAGCATCCTCTCTCCTCCAAGTTTTCCAACAGGAAAACTAATTATCCTCAGTCTTGACTCAAACATGACCTCTAGCCCCACTGATATTAGCCACCATTTCTTGCCTGAACTATTCCCTCACTGGTCTCTAGCATGCCACTCTGGCCCCACACCATCCATTTCCCACACTGAACACAGAGTAATTTTTCTCAAATGCAAGCGTGCCTTGCCAGTGTGGTTCAGTTGGTTGGGCATGGTCCCCTGCACCAAAGGATCACCAGGTTGATTCCCAGTCAGGACACATACCTTGTTGTGGGATCGATTCCTAGTTGTGCATGTGCAAGAGGCAGCCAATCTATGTTTTGCTCTCATTGATGTTTCTACCTCTTTTTCCCTTTCTCTCTAAAAATCAATAAAAACATTTAAAGTATAAATAAAATAAAATGCAAATTTGATTTTATCACTTCCCTTCTTAAAATTTGTCAATGGTTTCCCATGCCCTCGAGGTAAAAACTTAACTTTTCAATCTGGCTTTGGCAGTCCTTCCACCTCTCTCCCACCTACTCCTCTTGCTCAGTTGTTACTCAGTTCCTTGAAACGTGCCATTCTCTCTTACCTTACATGACATTCCTTTAGCCTGGAACTCTCTTTCCCGCCTTTTCCCCCAGCTGACTCCTACTAACCTTTCAGGCAGATCTCAGCCTAAACTCACCTCACCACTGTACCTTCCAGAATCCCCCATACTGGGCAAGCTACCTCTGCTTTCTGCGTCCGCTGCCTATTATTTCCCCTAGCACAGCATTTTGTTACTAACTACCTTTTTATTTACTCCCATACCCAACTGGAAGCCTACCTTATTTCCCACTATAACCCAGAGTCTACTACATGAATAATTGTTAAAGTAGTGAGTGAACAAAGCCTTCCCTGTCTTCACAATGCAGACTCAGGCACCCACTGCAGCTTCTACAACTACCATCCTCATAGTCACTATTCTGGATGCTAGGTGATTGCTTCTCTGAGTGTCCCTCTCTCCTTATGGATTGAGATGGTACCTTTAATGTCTGTACTCCAGTGCCTAATACAGAGCTCAGCATTCATCCTCCCATCCATCCTCTTGTTATTTTTAACAAATATTTATTGAGGCCCTGGCCAGGTAGTTCTGTTGGGTAGAGAGCCGTCCCACCATGACAAGGTTGCTAATTCCATCTCCTAGTCAGGGCACATACAAGAAGCAACTAATGAATGCATAAATAAGTGGAACAACAAATCAATGTTTCTTTCTCTCTCTTCCTCTGTCAATCAATAAATAATAAATAAGCATGCAAATATTTATTGAATACTAGAGACTGTAAATGCAGCAGTGAATGAGGTAGAAAGGGTCCTGCCTTCAAGCTCACATTCTAGGGGCAAAGATGGGTGACTAGTGAGCTGGAGATTCAGTGAATCTAATTCATAAGAGAAGCCCCTGCAGGTTTTCCTCTCCAGAGCTACAAAGCAAGGAGCACAGACTCCAGCATATTTTCTGCGAGACCCCTAGACCTCCTCCCTTTGTCCAGATCTCCTTGGAACTAACCATTAAGCAGCAGCAGCAGGAAGGAAGGGAATAAGGGTGGGAAGGTAGGGTCCCTAAAGATAGGCAACAGTGCTACAGCCAAGGTAGTGTGGTAACTAGGTTTCTTCTTTCCTCTGGGGCAGAAAAAGAAAGATCCACAGAGGGAAAGACATAAATGGACAGAGATGACAGAGGAAAAAGGAAGGAGAGAAAAGGTAGAGCAGGAGTCAGAAATACAAGGGGAGGGAAGGAGACTAAAGCACAAATAGAAGGTCTGCAGGACTGAACCCTGCCTGTGTTGCTGGCAGACAGCTCTGTATAGCTCCTCTTCTGGGTCACTGGAGGGGAAAAGAAAGAAAGAAGAAAAAAAAAAAAAGAAAGAAAAGAGGGATTCCCCAGATGGTTTCCAGAGCCCTCTGATCACAAAAATTGTCTCTGGTGCCATCTAGTCACCCCAGGAGGCTTCTGCAGGGAACCTGCCAGCCTCCAAACCAGGATATCCATCAGACCCTTGTGAGGAAAGGATAGGCAATAATGGAAAAACAGTTGCTCTGGGTATGGCAACCTCTGATTTTCATCTTTCTCAGAAAAGACCCTGTGTTTGCCATCTGTTTCCTAACGGGGGCCCCAGGCTCTGCTCTCTGAGAGACCCAATCTGCAAGCACAGCGCATAAACTTCCCTGAGCTGGGAGCTGGGGAGGCTCCCGCCACTCAGGAGCTCCCTGATGCCCGCACAAGCCTCAGTTGCTGATAGGGCTGCTGCTCTTGCCAGCAGCCTCAGCTGCTTGCTCCTGAGGCTGTGATGCCATCTGCTGCTCAACTTAGGCAACTGGCTGATTCTGGTTGCAAAACCAAGGGGGAGCCTTGCCTGGCTTGAGTTAGAGGCCTGCTTAGGTTTCAGGAGAGCCATGTCTTTATCTCTGGACAGAACCAGGAGTGGATCTGAGAGACAGAACACATGCTCTGTTCCCTGTCATCATTTTTCTTAGACTAGGCAGGATGCTGCTCTTTCACAAAAAGGGTCCCCTCCTACATAGTACAGGGTTTATCTGTGTGACCAAAAGAATACGACAGATGTAAAGGTATGTAACTTCCAAGATTAGATTATAAAAGACACTGGCTTTCTCTCTCCTCTCTCTCTCTCTCTCTCTCTCTCTCTCTCTCTCTCTCTCACACACACACACACACACACACACACACACACACACATCACTTGCTCTGGGGGAAGGCAGTTGCCATGCCATGAAACTCCTTTGGAGAGGCCCATGTGGCAAGGCAGTGATGCCCTCTGTCAACAGCCACATGAATGAGCTCAGAGGCAGAGCCTCAGGCAAGCCTTCCCATGACTGAAGCCCTCGCCGACAGCCTGACTGAAACCTCTTGAGTGACCCTGAGTCAGCTCAGCTGAGCTGCTCCTAGTTCCTGACTCTCAGGAACTGAGTGAGATAAATGTTTAAAGTTTGGGGGTAATTTGTTATGAAAAAACATAATAAACTGTCATGGTATTATTACATCATGGCATATCATCTGCATTATATCACTTCATTTCCTTATGAGTTCTGGCATCTGGATCCCAACCTCTCAGTCTCTCTCTCTCTCTCATAAATATCTTTATTGATTTCAAAGAGGAAGGGAGAGGGAGAGAGCAATAAAACATCCATGATGAGAGAGAGAATCACGGGTCAGCTACCTCCTGCACATCCCCTACTGGGGATGGAGCTCACAAGCCAGGCATGTGCCCTTGACCGGAATCGAACCTGGGACCCTTCAGTCCATAGGATGATGCTCTATCCACCGAGCCAGTCTCTTTAACATCATTTACCATCCCATTCTCTCCCCAGTTTAGCTTCACCCTAGGATCACTCTTGCCTCAGGACCTTTGAATTTGCATTTCTCTCTGCTGCTGCCCCCTCCCAGCTACCCCTCTACATGATCACTCCCTTATCTCCAGGTCTTTATTCACCTTTTCAGTGTAGCTTTCCTTGATCCTCCTGCACCTTAAACTGCAACTGCCACCTCTGCCTATCCTTGTCTCTATTTTTATTCTTAGCCCTTATGATAATATAACATACATAATAAAATATAGTTTGCATAATTATCTTATGTCTCTATCCCCCACTAGAATGAAATAAGCTCCATGAAGGCAATAATTTGTGTTTTTGTCTATTTTTGTCACTGCCCTGTCCCCAGCACCTGGAATAATGATAAGCACATAATAGATGTGTAATACATATCTACTAAGTGGAGAAAAATGAATGTCATAATTCACCAAATATAGTATGTATGTCTTCTAGATTCCATATCATATATCACATGCCATATTATGATGTCACATGATATTACATTTAAATGCAGAGCAAGGCAGTGCAGAGAGACTAGAATTATAATGAGAAGAACTGGCTTTGTTGCTATCTAACTAATAAAAGAGAAAGATACAAATTGACTTCACCTCCGCTATACCCACTAGCCAATCAGAAGTGAGTATGCAAAGATGGAGGTGGCTCCAGGCCTGTAGGAGTGAGAGAAGCTGGGAGCCAGCGCCTGAGGCTGGCTGCGGCCAGGGAGACCAATAGCCACCTACTCCATGATCCCAGGCCACAGCCAGCTGAGAAGCCTCCCACCCCACTTCTGCCCACCCCATTCCCTGGGGGAGACAGAGAAACTGGGACCCAGCACCTGAGACTGGCTGTGGCCCGGGAGACAAAGAAGCTGCCTGCCCCATGTCTGCCTGCCCCACGTCCTGGGGGAGATGGAGAAACGGGGCTCTAGCACCTGAGGTTGGTTACAGCCTGGTAGACGGAGAAGCCGCCCACCCCACAGTCCTGGGCACCAGCACTTGCAGCTGCAGCCCAGGCAAAGCCCACTGCCCACCATCCCCTGTGGCTGCAGCGGGCGCCTATGGCTGAGGGAGGGAAGCCCAGATCCGGGTGCTTGTGGTCAGCTGGAGGAGGGAATCCTGGGTCCTGGATGTGGGGCCAGGGCAGAGGTGGTTAGGGGCAATCAAGCCAGCAGGGGAGCAGTTAGGGACAATCAGGCTGATAGGCAAAAGCAGTTAGGGGCAATCAGGCAGACAGCCAAGTAATTAGAAGCCAACAGTTCTGAATTGTGAGAGGGATGTCTGACTGCCAGTTATCCCCCCGAAGGGTCCCAGATTGGAGAGGGTGCAGGCTGGGCTGAGGGACACTAGTGTTACTATAAGTCAGGCCTGTAACCTCTCTGAACCTCAGTTTTACTCATCTGTAAAATGAGGTTAGTATTTTAAAAATCAATTATATATATATATATATATATATATATATATATATATATATATTAAAAAAGTTCTTAAAAAAGAAAGAAAGAGGATGGTGAAGGAATAAAGGACAACTAAACTCATCCCCTTTGAAAAGAACTCTGCAGAACAAAGGCAACCTGAAATTTCCTAGGGGTGGAGAGGTGGTTGGAAATCCAGGAATCCTGGTGCTGACGGCTCAGCTAGCTGAGCTGGCTTATTCCTCTGAATGTTGCTTCTGCCACTTTCTGCAGTTGAAGCTCAGCCTTCCATCTCATCTTCAAAAAACTTCTGATTGAAGAGATTTTTTCTTTCTCAGGGAGGAGGAACCAGGTAAAACAAATCAGCAGTTTCTCAATTTAGTGTACTTATTAAATGCCTGAGATGGCAGCTGCTGTTTTTCCTTTCCTTGTGAGCAATGAGCCTTCTTGGCAGCATTCATCTCCCTAAGTGGTGAAGTCAGAATCAGATCCACATCTGACTCCCAAATCCATGTTCTTCCTACCCAGGAGGCTTGTATGTATCACTCAGAAATCTGGGTCTTAGTTTCCTTGCATTCTTGGAATATATTTCATTTAATACCTAACCCCACAAACCTGCTATTTTTCTGGCTATTTTTTCATGACCATTTACTGCAGGGTAAATCAGCATCAAAAAGGTGCAATCAACTCTGTTAAGGCTTTCCTGCAATCAACTCTGTTGAGACTTTCCTAGAGAATCCCACTCTATCTGATGTTCACGTGCCTCATCAGACTGTAATCTCCATCATGGTAAGGACCATGGCTGTCTTATTCTTTACTGTATCCCTCCTAGTGCCTAGTGTCTTAGGTTCTATAAAGCAAGATAAGAGAACCTGAGACAAAGGTTAAAAGGTGAATATTTATTGTAAAAACAAGCAAGGAATGCCCTAACCGGTTTGGATCAGTGATAGAGCATCGGACTGAGGGGTCCCAGGTTCGATTCTGGTCAAGGGCATGTACCTTGGTTGCGGACACACGCTCAGAGGGAGGTGTGCAGGATGCAGCAGATTGATGCTTCTCTCTCATCTATGTTTCTAACTCTCTATCTCTCTCCCTTCCTCTCTGTAAAAAAATCAATTACATATATATATATATTTTTTAAATAAATAAATAAAAACAAGCAAGGAAGAAGTGAGGTAGCCAGAAAGAGAAGGAAAGACAGTAAGATACAACTCAGCAGAAACAAACAAGATAAATATAGCCTCTCGCTAGTGTCCTTTTAAAATTACTTTCTATATTTGAGCCTATGTGACAAGTGAAATCTCCTCTGTAATTTCCTGTGTGTTCAGCTAATGAATTTCCAGCAAATGGTTTCAGTATTGGAGAGCCAATTTAGACATTGTGGAGTTGGGGGTGGTGAGAAAATGAGGGGTATAGAAATAGACTAACTGAGTCTAGAAACCTAATGAAGGGGTGTTTGGAGACATGTGAGGAGGAAGCCAAATCTTGGTACTTGCTCAATATCTAGAAGGTTGGGAATTGGTTTTGCTCTAGCTGATGTCACCAGGATGTTTCCCTCAATGCTATAGAGGGAGTTCAGAATCCCAGGATGCCCTGCAACTATTCTTTGTACCACATTGCCTATCTTGTAAAGAGCTGTACTGGTTTATATGGAGGGCATTATATTAATAATTTAATTTCAACCATTGGAGGGAATGAAGAGATTCTGGCTCTTTCAGGTTTATATATCTTTTACATAGTAGGTACACTATAAATGTTGAACCAAATATTTATGTGAGAGTCAATCATGAGGTAGGGAAAGTATGGGAATGCACAATCTACCCTTTACATCTGTTTGTGATACCTACACAAATGCTTGCTTAAAAATTGTTGATTGATAGACTGACTAAATAATTATTAAAAATCTCTCTACTGGTGGTTCCTATTCAGAAAGGAGAGGAAAAGGACAGTCTTAAGAACAAAAGGGCCCAGCTGGTGTGGCTCAGTGGTTGAGCATCAACCTATGAACCAGGAGGTCACAGTTCAATTCCCAGTCAGGGCACATGCCTGGATTTTGGGCTCACTCCCCAGTGTGGGGCATGCAGGAGGCAGCCAATCAATGATTCTCTCTCTCATCATTGATGTTTCTATCTCTTTCTTCCTCTCCCTTCCTCTGAAATAAATATAAAATATTTAATTTTAAAAAAAAAGGAGCAAAAGGCATCAAGGAAGGAAGTAAGAAGAGGATAAAATGGAGGAGAAGGGGAAAAGTAGGCAAGCAGGTTGGGGACCTAGTGTCCCTTGGGGCCAACCTTTCTATTATGAAGTCAAACTCAGAACTAAGGGCCTACCCTAATCATTTGCCTTTCATTTGGTTGCATTTTTTTCTGGAATTTCTCCTTTTCTTTTTTGTTATTATTTGTAACAATTTTGTCTTCAAGAATAAGAAACAGCAAAAAAGTAGAAAAATAGTTGATATTACAGGTAAAAGACCATATAAATTGATTCACTAAAATGAATTCAGAATTAAAAGAATGGAGGTTAAGAAGGTTGAGTAAGAGTCCTAGCCAGTTTGGCTCAGTGGATAGAATGTTGGCCTGTGGACTGAAAGGTCCCGGGTTTGATTCTGGTCAAGAGTACATACTTGTGTTGCCGGTTCTATCATATCATCATATATAATAAAAGAGTGATATGCAAATTGACCATCACTCCAACATACAATATGGCTGCCCCCATGTGGACACAAGATGGCCGCCACAAAATGGCCAACAGAGGAGGGCAGTTGGGAGGAACCAGGCCTGCAAGGGAGGGCAGTTGAGGGCTATCAAGCCTGCAGGGGAGGGCAGTTAGGGGTGATCAGGCCTGCAGGGGAGGGCAGTTAGGGGTGATCAGGCCTGCAGGAGAGGGCAGTTAGGGACAATCAGGCTGGCAGGGGAGCAGTTAGACATCAATCAGGCTGGCAGGGGAGTGGTTAGGGGGTAATCAGGCTGGCAGGCAGAAGCAGTTAGGGCAATCAAGAAGGCAGACAGGTGAGCAGTTGGGAGCCAGCAGTTCTGAATTGTGAGAGGGATGTCTAAACGGTCAGTCAGACATCCCTCAAGGGGTTCCAGATTGGAGAGGGCTGGGCTGAGGGACACACACCCCCGTGCACAAATTTCTGCACCAGGCCCCTCTAATATATATATATATATATGAATATATAAATGTGTATATATATATATATATATATATATATATATATATATATATATATGGGGGTTGAGTAAGAAAGATTTTTTTTTAAAACTAAGGAAATGAAAAAATCATAATCTAGTTTTTTTCCACTAAGGACACTGAATGGCCTATTCCTAAAAAAGGTATCCATCGCTGAAACTGGTTTGGCTCAGTGGATAGAGCGTCAGCCTGCGGACTGAAAGGTCCCAGGTTTGATTCCGGTCAAGGGCATGTAATACCTTGGTTGCGGGCACATCCCTAGTAGGGGATGTGCAAGAGGCAGCTGATCGATGATTCTCTCTCATCGATGTTTCTAACTCTCTATCCCTCTCTCTTCTTCTCTGTAAAAAAAATCAATAAAATATATATTTTTTTAAAGTATCCATCATTTTAATATAACATGAGAACATGGCCCACAGCTCAGCCTTACTCACAATGCTGGTCTTTCCTCAACATGGACTGCCTCCTACAAGGACTAATCTGTGAATCCAGTTGTTAACAGGTCATTGGTCCTTCTCTCTAACTGAGGCCTTAGTTTCTCCCTAGCTTCAATTAGTTCCTATCTCTTTAAAGCACACATGCATACATACACATAAACCTCATCTTTCCTTTTCATGAATCCTCAGGATAGCTCTTCCTTCTCCATTTTGTGTGTTTGGAAGGAATAAAAGCAAAATATATGAGAAGCCAACGTAATTCTCCTTTAGCAGAGCTCCAAAGGACAATTACCCACCCAATCTGCCCAGTTTTATAGCTCTCATAACCCTCCTTTATGAACACACTGTGACAGCCGGATGCTGGCAGTGATTATGGCAGCAGTCTTCAGCCACATTCCTATTAACTGCAGAGCAGAGCTCCTGCCTACCAAGCCAGCACAGCTCATGTGACTTTTTAAATGACTGTAGTTATGTAAGTCTTTTTCCAACCACAGCCTGTGTCCAACTCCCATCAAAACTGTGCTTGCCACTTCTCTAGTAGCTCTCTGGCCTTCTGGTCTAGGGTCTCTTATAAAATCAATTCAGGGCTCTGGGCTTTCTCAGCAGAGGTCTGTGTGCACAGAAAGAATTTTTTTTTTTTCATTATGAAAAAGCTGAGAAAAGAGAATAAAACATGTTGGCAGATGCCAAGGGCAGCCGCTGATTCCCAGGCTCACCTGGATCAGCAGAGCCTGTAGAATAGGGGGTGGAGGCGGCGGCGGGACAGCGAGAAAGGGGCTCCACAATTTGGGGGATGGATTTAGGAATTACTGCTGCTGAGCCCTTGCCCCTCTGGGCTCTAGCTTCACCAGCTGTTCAGCAGGATGGAATCATACTGACTTCAGCTAGATGGGGAGGGAAGTTTTAACGTTCAAAAGAAATGCTGGTAATTTGGTGAGCAATCTGGCCTCTCTGGCTGACTGTGCCACGGTGCAAGTCTGGCAGAGAAAGCCAGTGTTCCTTTAGCCGCAGCAGATCAGCTAAGGATCCACTGCAGGCCCCAGGGATGTAGTCCCGCAGGGTTAGGCTGTAGGAGTGACAAGCATAATCTACCCGAAAATCTCCTGAAAACCAAGATGACCTTTGTGGGTGGGCGAGCCATTAGCCGAGTGAGGGCGCTGCTGGAGAAAGGCAGAAAGAGGATCAGCGTGGGTTGAGCCTGCAGGAAACGAAAGGCGCCACACGTGTTAGAACCTGCGCCCCGGGGGCGCTCAGCGTGGGTAGGCAGGACACACGGCTGCACCAGGACACACCAGGTTTTCTCTTTGGCATCTCCAAACCCAGCGCCCCTCCAATCCATAAGCAACCAAGGGGATGAGTCAAATAAATGCAGTCCTTGTTATACAATTCCTACCCTTTCTCCTTTCTGGGGTCTAACTCCAATAAGGAGTATGCTCATCTATGCCTCGGCATTCGCATGTTTCCAATTCGGCCTTTCCTGGGCGGGACTTCAGGGCCTCGCCCACTGGGGCCCCGCCCAGGAGCCTCTCCGGGGCGGGGCTCTGCTCTGCTCCCCGCTTCCCTTTCCCCTGCGGTCCCTGCGGGGACAGGAGTGTCCCGGCCAAGCTCCGCGCACGCGGTGAGTAAGGACCAAGTTGGGGGACGCCTTGGAGGGTTACCCGCCGGGACAAGAGGCAAGAGGCAGCAGTGGGGAGGATTCTTTTAAGGCACGAGACGAAACGGGTTCGTTTCCTCCTGACCCCGCATTTGGAGGGCATCTTGGAAAGACTCTGGGATTTGTGGCCCTAGGGTCGCCCCTTGTTTCCTACCATCCCTCTTGTCCCTGGAGAGTCACCTAGAGCTGGTCGTGGAGATAGATGCTCGCTCCCCCAGGCACCAGGGCCAGGGGCTTGGGCAGGGCTGTGAGGAACACGTGGCCGGTGGAATTCCGATGGTTCCTTCAACCCAAGGCCCTGAAAGGGATTCGTTTTTAGGCCCAGACAGTAAACCCCTTGTAGTTTACTTTTCCCTCTAAATCATTTGGAGGCGGTTAGGAATGAAATTAGAGATGGCTGGGAAAAGGTATGGTCTTAGATATCCTAACCTGAAATTAAAAAAAAAAAAAAAAAAAAAAGATAAGTTATAAGGGTGAGTTGGGTGGGAATGTTTATTAGCATTCTTACAAACATTTTGGTTGTTTTCAACCAGTAAACGAGGATCTTTGGCAGGAATGTCCTTTCACACCCAGTACTGCTACCAATTACTTTTCCGAAGTACTGCTTTATAGTTCTTAGAGATCCCATAATGGAGGCCCTCCTCAACCTAGTTTTAACAAGCCTTCCCATTTCCCCTCCAAGAGTAAACTTTTCCTTCCTGCTCACTTGTATCCATCGTCTCCTTGCCTGTCAATGTAACTCCTGATAATAGCAAGTGTTTATTGAGTGCCTGTTCCATACCAGATATTATCCTATGAGCATAATTTATATTCCATTTAAGTTTCCCATCCACCTTGTATAAAGAGTACTATTAATAACATTCCTATTTTGCAAATGGGGAGACTGAGGTAGAGACTTGCCAGCTGTTTATTGGCTGTTAAGCTTCCTGATACTTATTGACCAGACCACTGATTTGATCCTGTTGAACTGCCGAGGGACATAAGTAACAATAACATGGGAAAATAGCATTAACCAAAGGAAAATTGTTCTATTGCCTGTTACTGTTCTGTAGCTCAAGCCTCACAGAGTTATGGGGTTTGGGGGCCTGGGGTCTTGAACCCCACACGAGTGTTAAGTACCTATTGGCTGACTAACCTGGAGTGCTTTGATTGCAGTTGTGGAGTTTGGACAGATGCAGCTTCAGGTGAGTACAACTCCATTCACCTAGCTTTGGCCCCAGCTGTAGGCAGCTGCCTAGGTTGCCTTATACCTAGGCAAGTGTTACACTGCTGGAAGAACAGCAGCCCATAGCTGGTTGGCATTCTGGGCCTGGTTCATGCCAACTCGGTTGTTAACTATACCAGGATGCTAGCATATGTGCTTATCTAATCTGTAAGAGCATGACTTAGCAAGGAGAAACCTAAAAATCCAGACCTTTCTGAGTGGTTCTGGTCCAACAGGTTTGGCTGGTATGAGGTCTCTTGAATCACACATTGGAAACAGAAAAATAGGTAATTAAGCCATGAAGGGATGTAAAAAAGTCAGGCTACCAAGTACTCAGGGGACCTTAGACAGGCAGGAAGTCCATGGGATTTTTTTTTTTTTTAATATATTTTATTATTGTGCCTGTGCCAGCAACCAAAGTACATGCCCTTGACCAGAATCAGTCCAGGACCCCTCAGTCTGCAGGCTGACACTCTATCCACTGAGCCAAACCGGTTTCGGCACATGAGATTTTTGCTAATTTCTCTGAAATAAAAGTTCATGGCTCCCACTCCTTACCATACAAAGCTAGTCAAGATGATCCCTCTATAGAGGGATTTCATAGCTATACTTTTGTATGAGAATGCCTTATAGGAAAATGTTGATGTGAATTTGCTTTAAAATTGTGGGTATTCTCTACTTCATTAATAAAATATAAAAATAGCAATTGATTGAGGGGCTCTAGACACTTGGCCTAGCTACAACTGTAATAATGCCTGGTTTAGGCTGACCAGATATTTGTGGTTTCTTATTTCAGGGGTGAACAAAGTTGTTGCCTTTTTGGAACAGTAAATCTTGAGCCCCCTTGGTAATGATTTTGTTTTGGAATGATAATTTCCTGAGAAGGGATCATTCTCAGTTCTAGGCAAACACTTTTCACTCAGGATAATGCAGGAGATTATCCATTAGAGCTGACTTAGTTGCTGCTGCTGTGAAAAGTGATTTTCTAGTTTCCATAGGAGGAACTGGTGAGGATGTTGAGGAGATGGGGGTTTTTTATCAAAGCTAGATTTGTTCTGTCAATTGGCTTCCCCTTATAAGGATTCTCTCAGCTGGATGCTTTGTTTGAATACTTCAGATGTTCATTGTGAAGATGCCTTTTACGTATGAGGTCTTAAAACTAGTGCTATTTATAGGGTTTGAGGAATGGTTAATGGTAATCATAGGCAATAAAGGCAAATAATGAGAAGTAAAATAATTTATGTAAATATAAAAAATATAGTAAATTATAACTAGCAGGTGACATTCTATTTACATCTACAGAAGTGTAGCCTTAGGAGCTGCTGTTTTAATCTGTGGTGTTGAACGGTGAATTTTTTTTTTTTTAGGATGACTTGAAAGTAGGGCACCCTTGGCCCTCCTGAATAAAGGAAATTAGTGGACAGTCTGTGTATGGAATTTTCAGGTAAATGTCCCTATTCATCCCAATATTGCCTATGTGCCAGGCCTTTTGTTAGTTGGTGTCCATCAGAAAACATTGAGAGGCAAAGGTACCTATATATGTCCCCAACAAATTCAGCCTGAGTAGGGCTTTGATGGCTGTGGTGTGAAGGCATGTAGGATCTTTGAGATTATCTGTATCATTCCATCTGAGAAATTTATAGGGAGATTGTACATTCCATAAGGGGAAGGGTACTGTATCTTACCTTTTACACTGCTAGATCCCAAGAGAATCATTGATGGGCTGCCTGGCACGTGGCAGGAACTCTGAATGTTGGATAAAATGACGAAGGCATGGCAAAGGGATTCTTGTTTCCTATTTATTTAAAGGATTTGGCAGCATGGTCTTCAATCCGTGCTTCCAGGCCTCTGTTTTGCAGTCAGCATTTAATTCATGGGAATACTGGTATCCATGTCTTGAGCCTGGGGTACCTGGTTATCTGAAACAAATAAGAAAGCTGTTTCAGGAATTATCCAGCGGTTGTCAGCTGTCCAGGCTGGTGTGATGCCTTGGATGGTGTTACACTGTTGGAAGAGCAAGCACTGCCTTTCATGGGGTCTGGCTCCCAGCACTGTTTTGGTGTTGTGGCCAAGGACCTTTGGGCAGTGTTCTGCACCTCTGAGAGTGGAATAACTCCTCCTGTGGAGTTGGTCCTAGTCTGGGTGCAAACAATTTTTAAAAAAATATATTTTATTGATTTTTTACAGAGGAAGGGAGAGAAATAGAGAGCTAGAAACATTGATGAGAGAGAAACATCGACCGCCTGCCTCTTGCACACCTCCTACTGGGGATGTGCCCACAACCAATGTACATGCCCTTGACCGGAATCGAATCTGGGACCTTTTGGTCCGCAGGCTGACACTATCCACTGAGCCAAACCGGTTTTGGCAGTCCATGGGATTTTTGCTAATTTCTCTGAAATAAAAGTTCATGGCTCCCCCTCCCCATCATGCAAAGCTAGTCAAGATGATCCCTCTATAGAGGGATTTCATAGCTGTACTTTTGTATGAGAATGCCTTATAGGAAAATGTAGATGTGAATTTGCTTTAAAATTATGGGCATTCTTCACTACTTCATTAATAAAATATAAAAATAGCAATTGATTGAGGAGCTCTAGACACTTGGCCTAGCTACAACTGTAATAATGCCTGGTTTAGGCTGACCAGATATTTGTGGTTTCTTATTTCAGGGGTGAACAAAGTTGTTGCCTTTTTGGAACAGTAAATCTTGAGCCCCCTTGGTAATGATTTTGTTTTGGAATGATAATTTCCTGAGAAGGGATCATTCTCAGTTCTAGGCAAACACTTTTCACTCAGGATAATGCAGGAGATTATCCATTAGAGCTGACTTAGTTGCTGCTGCTGTGAAAAGTGATTTTCTAGTTTCCAAAGGAGGAACTGGTGAGGATGTTGAGGAGATGGGGGTTTTTTATCAAAGCTAGATTTGTTCTGTCAATTGGCTTCCCCTTATAAGGATTCTCTCAGCTGGATGCTTTGTTTGAATATTTCAGATGTTCATTGTGAAGATGCCTTTTACATATGGGGTCTTAAAACTAGTGCTATTTATAGGGATTGAGGAATGGTTACTTTTAATGGTAATCATAGGCAAGAAAAAGGCAAATAATGGGAAATAACTTATGTGAATATAAAAATATATTATAGTAAATTATAACTAGCAGATGTCATTCTATTTACATCTACAGAAGTGTAGCCTTAGGAGCTGCTGTTTTAATCTGTGGTGTTGAACAGTGAAATTTTTTTTTTTAGGATGACTTGAAAGTTGGGCACGCTTGGCCCTCCTGAACAGAGGAAATTAGTGGACAGTCTGTGTATTGAATTTTCAGGTAAATGTCCCTATTCATCCCAATATTGCCTATGTGCCAGGCCTTTTGTTAGTTGGTGTCCATCAGAAAACATTGGGAGGCAAAGGTACTATATATGTTTCCAACAAATTCAGCCTGAGTAGGGCTTTGATGGTTGTGGTGTGAAGGCATGTAGGATCTTTGAGATTATTTGTATTATTCCATCTGAGGAATTTATAGGGAGAGTGTATATTCCATAAGGGCAAGGATACTGTAAACACTGCTATATCCCAAGCACAGTGCCTGGCACATGGCAAGAACTCTCTGAATGTTGGATAAAATGATGAAGGCATAGCAAAGGGATTCTTGTTTCCTATTCATTTAAAGGATTTGGAAGCTTGGTCTTCAATCCGTGCTTCCAGGCCTCTGTTTTGCAGTCAGCATTTAATTCATGGGAATACTGGTATCCATGTCTTGAGCCTGGGGTACCTGGTTATCTGAAACAAATAAGAAAGCTGTTTCAGGAATTATCCAGCGGTTGTCAGCTGTTCAGGCTGGTGTGATGCCTTGGATGGTGTTACACTGTTGGAAGAGCAAGCACTGCCTTTCATGGGGTCTGGCTCCCAGCACTGTTTTGGTGTTGTGGCCAAGGACCTTTGGGCAGTGTTCTGCACCTCTGAGAGAGGAATAACTCCTCCTGTGGAGTTGGTCCTAGATTGGGTGCAAACAATTTTTTAAATATATTTTTACTGATTTCAAAGAGGAAGAGAGATAGAAACATCAATGATGAGAGAGAATCATTGATGGGCTGCCTCCTGAATGCCCCACACTGTGGATCGAGCCTGAAACCCAGGCATGTGCCCTGACCGGGAATTGAACCCTGACCTCCTGGTTCGTAGCTTGATGCTCAACCACTGAGACATGCCAGTTTTTTTTCTATTAGAAAATAGCCCCTGTCATTCCTTTTCTCTGAATTCTAGGTGCCTTCACCAGAGAAACCTGTCTTCATCGGAACCTCAAATGTGTATGTAATTCTTTCGTGTGTAGGTTCTAATGAACTTGCTTCAGCTCAAATGGGTGGTATGAAATAATAGAAAGATAAATATATGTTGGTCTCTGCCCCTGGTTCCCGCCCCAGAGCTCTTAAGACATTTGTAATTTCCTAAGTGATAAGAGCATTAAGAGCATCTTGTGTTTAATATTCAGCTTTCTTAAATTTTGGTTCCTGACCAGAGCTCCTAAAAGCCCATAGCATTTCCCAGGTGATAGGAAATTCTTCTAATGGGGGATGGTCACCAGAAACACCTATGAGTCAGAAGCACTGTAATAACTGGACTAGAATTTGGAGGTGAGAGGAGCACAGTCTGTGGAATGTGCCCTTAATTTGTGATATCTGACAGTTTCTAGGTGTAGTGTCAGAATTGAGTTAAATTGTAGGAAACCCAGCTGGTGACCCAGATTTGCTTGGTTTGGGGAAAAACCCACGTAGTTGGTGTCAGAAGTGTTGAGAGTGTGAGAGCAAAGGAAAAAGAGAAGTGAGTTTTTCTTTTCAGGTAGAAAACAACCTAAACTAAACTCATTTTCTAGAGCTCTGCTATGCACTACAAATGGCTATTTAAATTGACAAAAGATTAAGTAGAGCCAGTTTTTCCATGTCAGTATCTAGTGACTACCATTGGACAGTTCAGAATAATTCCACCAATGCAAAAGTTTTAGTATGCAATGTTCTAGAGGAGGGTTGGCAAACTTCCTGTAAAGGTCAGGATAATATTTTAGGCTTGTACACCACAGAATCAATGTTGCAACTATTCAACTCTGCAGTTGTATAAAAGCAGCCATAGACAACATAGCAACAAGTGAGCATTGCTATGTTCCAATAAAACTTCATGGGCACTGAAATGAGAATTTCATAACAGTTTTTAGTGTTGCAAAAAAAAATCTCCCCCTCAACCATTTTACTCCAAGGTCTTTCAAAAACAGGTGTCAGGCCCTGACCCGTGTAACTCAATTGGTCATTGGTTTGATTCCTGGTCAGGGAATATATCCAGGTTGCTGGTTTGATCCCCAGGTCGGGGTACATATGGGAAGCAACCAATGGCTGTTTCTTCCTCTAAAAACCAATAAAAGCATATTTAAATAGATGGGAGGCCAGAATTGGCCTGCAAGTTCTAGTTTACTAACCCGTTCTAGAGGATGAAATGCAGGCCTTGAGTCTTGACAGGGTCAGGGTTAGTACCAACGTATGAAAAGTTCCATATTGTTAATACTTTTGCATTACGCGAACCTTTACCATACAGCCTTCATCTTTTAATGACTAATCATTCTCTTTTAAAGTATACCTAAGGAGGAGGTCCTAAGAAAGAACAGCAGTCTTGAATTCCAGCAGAGCCTGATCACAGCCTCAGTCCTAGATAGTGAAATAGAAATGGCTTCGCCTGGCCGGAGTGGCTTAGTTGGAGCATCATCCCATGGACGGAAAGTTGGCTGGCTCAATTCCTGATCAGGTACAGAACTGGGATATGGGGCTGAGGGGGACATGTAAGGAAGGCAATTGTCTAATAGTCCTCATCCCCCCATATCTAAGCATGACCTTGGGTGAGGATTATAAAAAGATCTCTGGCTGACATGGTTCATGGTCAGGGTGCCTGCCCTCGACTGGAAGGGTCTCAGGTTCAATTCCAGTTGAGGGCACGTACCTGGGTTGCAGATTCCCTGCCCCAGTTAGAACCAATTGATGTGGTTCTCTCATATCAATGTTTCTCCTCTCTTCCATTCCCCCTCCCTTACTTGCTCTCTAAAATTAATGGGGGGAAATGTTCTCCAGTGAAGATGAACTGAAAAAAAAGGGAGAAATGGCTTCTACAGAAAGGGGAAATATTTATATATCATGAATAGCGAGGGTTTAAAATACGGGATCTCAGTTCCCCTGAGCGTACAGATTGTCTTGACCATGGTAACACTATCCAGGTGCAAAGAGAGGTCCTCTTTGCACCTGGGTAGTTGCTACTTGAAAAGGGATAATTTAATTGGTATTTATGCTTGTATTTAATACCTAAGAGGTTTCAATGACTTAATCATGCACATTAAGATAATTTTATGGGGTTTCCTATTTGATAAGTGAAGTTAGTCAGCTATTACTCCCTGCTGACTTGATTTTCTTTATTTCTTGGTGAGCCTAAGATGAAGTAAAACATTTCAAAGTATTTTACTCATTCCTTCTCTTTCCCTATCTTTCTCCCATGCTGCAGTGGAAACTGAAATTGGACTGGCAGGTTTATTGGTCTATAATTATCCAAGCAGCCACCTCCTACTATAAGCAGCAGTTAGTAAAGACAAGAGCCCCTCTTTATTGTCCTGCTCAAGTTTCAAGTTTAATATATCATACTAGGGGCCAGGTGCATGGATTCATGCACCAGTGGGGTCCCTTGGTCTGGCGTACAGGGATCAGGATGAGTAGGGGGCCTCGAGTAATCAGGAAACAAAATTTCAGGGGAATAAATTCTACAGGCTCCAAAGGGACACTGAAAGGAGGCTCGATGCCTGGGCATTTACACAAAGGAGAAAACAACCTTATAAGAGCAATTAATTAAGAGCTTTAAAAAGTGACAGTGACTCCTTTTAATTTTGCTGCTTAATTGGGGCTTTAAAAATAGCTTCTAGTTAATGGGCCTGTCAATATTCTCTTGGGAAACAATTTCCCTGAATTAACAAATCAACTATAATACTTAGAATGTCTGCTTTAAAATATCTTTCTCTTTATTGCTATTTTAATGAACCAACTTGGTGGGTCATATATATGTCCGTTGAATATCTTAAGGGCTGGTTTAAAGATATTCTAACTTTGCCCCTCCCAGTTCTCCAGGAAAGGGCCTTTGGGTTATGAGAATGTTCTATACTGCTTTATTACCTGAAAAGGGGGTGGTAAAATGGACCTTGACATTTGTTTTATTTTAGATTAGTTACAGAAAAGTTGTAACGATATTATAAAGAATTCTCATCCAGTTTCCCCTAATATTTTCTATTTTACAATAGCATAGTACATTTGTCACAATGGGCTAATGCATACATTATTAACTAACGTCCATACTTTAGTCTGATTCCTTTAGTTTTCATCTAATGTCTCTGTAGGTACCTCTTTGCTGTGACAACTTCTTAGACTTTCCTTGTTTTGTTGTGTGTTTTTGTTTTGTTTTGGTGGGGGTTTTTTTTGGAGGGGGGGGTGATGACCTGAGTTTTGAGTCAGGTATTTTGTAGAAAGTCCTTCAGTTAAGATTGAGTTTTTCTCATGATTAGATTGGGGTTAAGGGATTTTGAGAAGAAGACCACAGAAGTAAAGTGCCATTCTAACCATATAATCAAGAATACATAATATCAGCATGATTTATTACTATCTAAAAAATTATGTTGGTATGTTTTTATTGATTTTGGGGGGAGAGAGAGAGAGAGGGAAGCTCAGTGGGCTGCCTTGAGCCTACGACCCAGGCATGTGTCCTGACTGGGAATTGAATTGGAGACCTCTTTTTTTTTCCTCTCTCTTTTTTTTAAAATATATTTTATTGTTTTTTGGGGTTTTGTTGTTTTTTGTTGTTGTTTTTTACAGAGAGGAAGGAAGAGGGAGTCATCAATCAGCTGCCTCTTGCACACCCCCTACTGGTGATATGTCTGCAACCAAGGTATATGCCCTTGACCGTAATCGAACCTGGGACCCTTGAGCCAGCAGGCCGATGCTCTATCCACTGAGCCAAACTGGTTAGGGTGAACCGGAGACCTTTTGATGCATTGGACAACATTTAACCAACCAAGCCACACTGGCCATGGGGTGATTTATTACTGTTTATCTTACCCTTGATCACCTGGCTTGGGTCTTATTTGCCAGTTTTATCCATTGTAAAATTCCTCTCTATCCAATATTGCACTCTGCCATGAAAATCACCGTGTGCAGCCTATACTTAAGGAAAGGGGAGTTTTGCTCTCCTTGGAATTTTTCAGAAAGAAACTGGTCTTTTCTTCACCATTTATTAAACTTATTTATATCACTATGGACTCATGGTTATTTACTGTATACTTGGGGAAATAATCCAATATTTTATTTTGTTCAGATTGTTCCATCTTTGACCATTGGGAGCTCTTTCAGTATGCCCCATTATTGTGGGGTTATTGTTATTTTTTTTTAAGTACTTCTCAGTTTATGACACTATAAAATGCTCCAGGCTCATCTTATATATTTCCTATCTCAATCCCAGAGTCAACCATTTATTTTATGGGCCCTGGTTCCTTTATTATTGAATAATATTAAGGAACTAAGATCTGGCTGCTCATGGTAGAACTATGAAAATATGTGTATATATACCAGGATCCATAGTTCATTGCTCCCTATATTTTATATCATTCCATTTTTTAATATGCAGTGCATTTTGTCCCATTGTCATTGTTTATTCTCTTTCATCTGCAAGAGAGCCTCTTGCCTTTTATAGTGGATGCTGTAGACCCCAAGTAACTGATTGTTTTTACCCTTAGAGCTCACAATAGAGGATGGGAAATTTTTTCAATCAGCTGCTGGTCAAAGGGAGGACCAATCCCAGGCCTTAGTATCCTAATGAGCTAAACAAGAATGGAGATGACATCAAGAAACAGTTTCTTGAGTTAGAATCTTGGCTTCACCAATGTGGTAGATGGAACTTTTTGTCCTTCTCAGTTGTGATTCTCTAGAGGAGAGCTCAGAGGGGTTAACTAATGTATATGCCAGCCGTTCCAGGCAGTGATGGGTTGGACATGAGGCAATGAACAGGATAATGAAAGGACAGAATAGAGAAGTTCTGTCCCAGCCTATACTACTTCTCCCATGGCATTCTATCCTTTTCTGCACTGGCCTTCCATTTCTTGCTCCTGTAGCACCCAATCATAATCTGTTTTCTTGCCAAAACCGGTTTGGCTCAGTGGATAGAGCGTTGGCTTGGGGACTGAAGGGACCCGGGTTCAATTCCGGTCAAGGGCATGCACCTTGGTTGCTGGCATATCCCCAGTAGGGGGTGTGCAAGAGGCAGCTGATCGATGACTTTCATCGATGTTTCTAACTATCTCTCTCCCTTCCTCTCTGTACAAAATCAATAAAATATATATATATATATTTTTTTTTTAATAATCTGTTTTCTTCAAGGGACTCTTCATATTAAATTTCTCAGGTCCCTAAACCCCCTCTTTGTATGATAGCTACATGGGTGAAATTGAGAAAGAGAAAGCCTATAATTCATCTTTTCAGAAGACTGGTCATTTAACTACTACCCTTTGGTGGCTTTTATCAACTGAATCCTATATTAGATAGTGGGGATAGGTGGTGAACAAGACACTATCCCTGTTTAACATGGGCTGTCAAATCTAGCCCATAACTTTCTCACCTCATCTAGCACCTTCAGATTCTCTTCTGGTCACGCTGGTTTCTTAGTTTTTGATAAGCCTTTTGTGACTCTGCACATATAGTTTCTCTTTCTGGTTCTATTTTCCTTCTCTACTTTGTCCACTTTGAGATCTTAGCTCAGATTGCACTTCTGCAGAGAAGCCACTTTGCCCATTATATGTGTCATCACAGCTAGAGTCAGATGCCATGCAAGAGTCCTTTGAAAAGGCATTTACCATCTTCTAAAGGTTTATCTCCCTAACTAAGCAGCCTTGGTTCTATTGACAGCTAACTAAAGAGCCTCAGCTGGTAATATTAATATTTATGTATTATATTGTACCCTAAAATAAGGCCATAGGAATATCCTGTGTTTTTTTAAATAATACCCACGTAAGAGTAATGAGATTGCTAATTTTCTTTAAAATTTTTGAAAACAAAGGTGTCAGATTTCCAAATCATTTCATAGTGGACATTAAAAGATAGAATAGAATGTAAAACTATTTGAAATTAAATTTAGCTTCAAAAAGTACTTAATGAAAATAATGGGTTTGCAAAGGATTTGTTCAAATTTTAACTAAAATATGTGGGCTTTTGTGTATATTGGGGGGGGGGGGTAACCTGAAATGTCTTCATTTATGAAAATTTGTGAAACATCTTTGTGTTTAAGTTATAACTGACAAGGAGATGCCAAGATAAAACTTGGATCCAGACTTATATGGATAATTTTAACATGTTTACTCTGGGACTTTATAAAAATGAATAATCTTTGAAACTATGCTTTTGTCATTTTAGGATTTTTTTATGTAAATATTCTTCAGGATATGTGGCGACATAGAATATTGATAACATTTACTACACATTGACTATGTTCCAGAACTGCTAATAAACTCATTCTGCACATCTTTTAATCTTCTCAACAGCCTCACAAGGTAACATAGTTGGTGGATCCAGGAACCTGTGTGTTCAGTGATTCTCCAAAGATGGCATTTGGCTTGGGACTTTCAGGTATAGTGCTCCCAGGTCTTTACAACTAACACTAATAAATATCTACTTGTCTTTGTTGTCATCAACTCATTCAGACTAGCATTTTTCAGTGTCTGCTGAAATGTCTGTCTTCTAGAGTCTTTACACGTATTACAAATGCAAAAGACCTTTTTTCAGGACATTAACATCTTAGCTACTCTTGCTTGAGGATAATCCATTTTGCTCTTAACATACACAGAACCTATACAGACATACCCTTTAACCTTTAAAAGGAGTCCCTATCTACTTTATTCTTTTTCTTATACATACCATCCATGAGCCACATACCCATGAGTCTCAGGTTTATAAAAATGTCTCTGGGGGGAGGGAGGGGCAGTGGTAAGATATGTACACAGATAATAATAAAATAAAAAGAAAGAAAGAAAAAATGTCTCTCTGGGGAGTCTGAATGGGTCACACATCCCCATCCCTATATTTGGCCTATGATAGGGCCTATCGCTTCCTGTTCCTTAAGGTCTTACTAGTATTTAAGAGGATAGTGAAGTTGGGTTCCCTTTGTAATTTCACAAATATACCTGCCAGATTAAGGGATAAAAAACTTGAATAGGTACACATTACAAACAAATCATTATGTAATACAACACAAGTCATTTCTAGATTATTTAAGAATACATTGAGGATATTTGCAATTAATCTAAAAAGTTACATGATCTCCCTATAATGCTAACATAGTATTTGCTGAAGTTGCTAAGAGTGAAGATTTCTAGCCTATCTTTCCCCAAATGCCTGAAATGATTAATAGTGAAATTCTAGAAGTGTTCCTTTTGGGGAAAAAAAGCTTTGTTCAAAGATAAGAAAACAAATGTATAGGGGTGGGGGGGTAAAAATCCCTTGTAGGTGGTGAATTTTCCTAAATGTATGAGTGTTAACTAGAAATAGTTCATTCAACTAGCAAGTAAGCATTTTGAAGGTAAACTGAGAGAAAAATGAAAGTTTGAATAGTATGGAGATGTGTATAAGTGACATATGAATAAAACATTAAAATAATGACAAGTGAGAGGATCCAAGATGGCTGCGCCCAGATGAAGACCTAGCCACAGCCGCACACAACAATTTCAATAAAATACAACTAAAATATAAAACGGACATTGCCCAGAACTACAGGAAAGTTGACTGACTGGAAATTCTACAGCGAGAAGCAAAGACAAAACCAGAAGGAGGCGCGGAGGAGCTGGAAAAGCCCAATGTACGGAGACGCGGAGCGCGGAGAGGACGGAGCCAGAGAGGAGGGGGAGACCGAGTGCCTGGCGGGCGTTCCCTAGCGGAAAGGAGATAAAACTCTGACTGTGCTAGGCCCCCGACGGCTCTGAACCCCAGTTCCCCAGACCCCGGGGACCCAGGCTCAGCCATAGGGAGCCGGGCTGTAAGGCGGGACCCCGGGGAAGCCGCGGCGAAAGGTCCCGGCGGCGCGCACACCGCGCGCAGAGAAGGGCCGGCCGGCTGTGCCGCGGGATTGCCCTGACGGGAAGGAGACTGGGGCTCCAGACTGCTGTGAACGCCACCTCCAACTCCACTTCCAACTGAACTGAACCCCAATACCAGGCTCATTGGGGGAGAGCATAGACAGTTTGGCAGCAGGCGAAAATCGAGGGCACCTTTCTCTCAGAGGCGCCGGCAGCGAGCATTGAAGGACCCGCATAGGGCGGGGCTGACGGAAGCCAAAGCTGCAGGCTCCACCCTGAAACCCCATCCCATCTGTAACTGCGAAATGCGACAACAAAATAAATCACAAACAAAAGAAATGGAGGACAAAAAGCGTCTGGATATAGAGTTCAAATCTACGCTTATAAGGTTTTTCAAGAATTTCCTAGAAAAGATGGATAAGACCTATGAGGATATGAAAAGAGATCAAGAAATGATAAGAGAACAACAAGAAATAAAGAATACATTGTCTGAAATAAAACATATTTTACAGAGTCCTAAAAACAAAAGGGAAGATCGCAAGAATCAAGTCAAAGATTTGGAACATAAAGAGCCAGAAGACACTCCTCCACAGAAGCTAGAAGGCAAGAGAATCCAGAAAATTGAAAATAATGTAAGAAACCTCTGGGACAACTTCAAGAGAACCAACATCAGAATTATGGGGGTCCCAGAAGATGAGAGAGAGCAAGATATCGAAAACATACTGAAAGAAATAGTGACAGAAAACTTCCCCCACCTGGTGAAAGAATTAGACTTACAAGTCCAGGAAGCGCACAGAACTCCAAACAAAAGGAATCCAAAGAGGACCACACCAAGACACCTCATAATTAAAATTCCAAGAGCAAAAGACAAAGAGAATATTAAAAGAAGCAAGAGCAAAGAAGGTAGTTACATATAAAGGAGCACCTATACGATTGTCAGCTGACTTCTCAACAGAAACCATGCAGGCCAGAAGGGAATGGCAAGAAATATTCAAGGTGATGAATAGTAAGAACCTACAGCCAAAGATAATCTATCCAGCAAAGCTATCACTCAGAATCGAAGGTCAGATAAAGAGCTTCACTAATAAAAAAAAGCTAAAGGAGTTCATCACCACCAAACCAGAATTATATGAATTGCTGAAGGGGGTTCTTTCAGAAGAGAAAGTAAACAAAGATAAAAATTATGAACAACAAATACGTAACTATCAACAAGTGAATCTAAAAACCAAGGAAATTAAAAAAAAAAAATCTGATGAACAATAGTAACTGTTGAATATAATAGAATCAGAGGTATGGAAGGGGAGTGAACTGATGATTCTTGGGGAAAAGGGGAGAGGGGGGTGTGGGTAGAGACTAAACATAAACTGTGCACCTATGGATGAGGACAATGGGGAGTGGGGAAAGGGCAGAGGGTGGGGTGGAAATCTGGTGGAGGAGAGCAATGGTGAGGGGGGGAAAAAGGAACATTTGTAATAATATGAACAATAAAAATTTATTTAAAAAAAAAAATAAATAAATAATGACAAGTGAGATCTTAAATGGTAAGCTATACCATGCCCAAGAAATCTTAGCATAATAATTCTCCCAGAGAAAACTAAGTTATTTAAAAGCTGAATAAAAGTAACATAATTTTGGAGCTAATCAAGTTGATTCTAACATGCATTTGGAAAACTAATATTGTGGAAAATGAGTCAAAGGTAAACTAGCCATAACCCATGTGAAAACTGCAAGAATAAAATGGGGTGGTATTGAAATGTATGTCCAGAATAGATCCTAAAACAAACTAACAGAAATAAGCATTTAAAAAAAAAAAATACAGCCGAAACCGGTTTGGCTCAGTGGTAGAGCGTCGGTCTGTGGACTGAAGGGTCCCGGGTTCGATTCCGGTCAGGGGCATGTACATTGGTTGCGGGCACATCCCCAGTGGGGGGTGTGCAGGAGGCAGTTGGTCGATGTTTCTCTCTCATCGACGTTGCTAGCTCTCTCTCTCTCTCTCCCTTCCTCTCTGTAAAAAATCAATAAAATATATTTAAAAAAAAAAAAAATAAAAAAAAAAAAATAAAAAAATAAAAAAAATAAATAAATAAATAAAAAATACAATTGTGTATTTAATTTACCTTCTAAGAAAAGCAAAATCTACACTAATAAAAGAGAAACATGCTAATTGACCATACCTTTATGACACCCACCAGCCAATCAGAAGTAAGTATATAAATTTACCCAATGAAGATGGATTGAAGTGAGGGGAATGTTCCCAGTGGGTTCAGCAGCAAGCAGGGCACTGGTCATCCAAATCCGGGAGGGAAGGTGGCCGAGGGTGAGAAAATACCCAGGATCCTGGACAGTGCCATGGTCTGGTCAGAAGTGGCCAAGGGCAGGTTGGGTTGCTTGCGTTGTTGCCATGGTATCCCACACTGGGCTATATGGGAAGGCAGGAAGGCAGCCCTGGCCAGAGTGAAAGTGGTGCTAGCAGCCAAGGGAAGAAAGGCCCATTTTTGCACGAATCTTCATGCATCTGACCTCTAGTGAATATATAGAAGGAATACATGTGACTGGATTTTAAAGAGTATGTGTGGGAAAGAACCATAAAGAAGAGGTTTGCAGGTAGATGTTTGCCAAACATTAATTATTCTTTGATCAATTTCTATAAAGCAAAAGCTCAACAACCCAATAGATAAACAGTTGAAGGATGATTAACCTCAGTTGGGCAATCAGACTTCCAAATAGATCCGGATAACAGTTATCAGAAATGGGCCAAGAGGTACTCATTTGTTGAGTAAATTGGCATAATCAATGAGGGAAATCTAATTTTTAAACTAAGCAATTTCAGTGTAGTCAAAATATTTTGTGACTTAAAAATTATATGATTTTAATTTTAAGAATACAGTCACATTTATTCATCAATTATCTGTGACTACCATATGGCCCACAAGCCTAAAATTTCATTTGTCCCTCTACAAAAATTTGCCTGCTCTAGAACAGCACTTATAATAAAATTTGCAATGGTGCCCTAACCAGTTTCGCTCAGTGGATAGAGTATCAGCCTGCGGATTGAAGGGTCCCAGGTTCGATTCTCGTTAAGGGCATGTACCTTGGTTGCAGGCACATCCCCAGTAGGAGGTGTGCAGGAGGCAGCTGATGTTTCTAACTCCCTCTCTGGAAAAAAATAAAATATATTTAATAAAAAAAATTTGCAATGGCAAAAATATTCACTAGCTAAATGTAAATGTAAAACTGAAAAGGAATGTAACTTATGGCTATTGTATAATGTAATAACTCTAGAAAACGGTGTATTTTAAACCACACATAGTTTTACATGTTTTGAGTACTATGAACATAAATTTTTTTCTTTTATTGCTTTGAATAGTGGAAAATTGGAAAATACCTAAATTGTCAATTGAAAAAACATTGGTTAAATTTTGTACCATCCATATAATGGAATACTTGAAAGACTTATTGAAATAAAACCAAAGAAGTAAAGCAAGAACAATGTATGATCTTTAATCTTTGTTTAGCGTATCACTGCAACAAAACCACCTTAAAACATACTAGTGCAAACAAGTATTAAAATTCTGTGTTGAGCCTCTGCTGGTGTGGCTTGGTTAGACTTGTCCCATGCAGGGAAAGGTGCTGGAGTGTGTGTGCAAGAGGCAATCGATGTTTCTCCCTCTCCTTTGTCTCTAAAAGTCAATAAAAAAGATATTTTTAAATCATATGGTTTTATTGGGTTTTATTGGGTGGTTGTGTTTTTCAGCCTTTTTTGGGCAAAGGCACACTTGTTTCATGAAAAAAATCACGAGGCACACCACCATTAGAAAATGTTAAAAAATTTAACTCTGTGCCTATATTGACTATATATAAAGTAATTCTCTTGAATAGGAATCAAATAAACACAAAGAAAGTATTTTATAATTACTTTATTATGAAATATTAAGTAAACAAAATAGTGAAAAATTATAAAATTCTTGTCTTGTCTGCACCTACGGCACACCAGGCAACATCTCATGTGCCGCAAAACAGCGGTTGAAAAACGCTGAACAGCCATCTGGAGGTTCCAGTTTGCTTGGCAGTTGGCCTTGGCTGGCACCTGTAGGTTCAGCTGGAGCTATACACTGAAGTACCTTGGTTCTTTTGATGTGGGACCTTTTCATATTGGTTGAGATTCTCACAACGTGGCAACTGGGTTCCAAATGAGTTGTCACTTATGTATTCTGTTGGTCAAAGCCAGTTATGAGACCTTCTGGATTCAGGAAGATAAAAGATTGATTCCACTATTTCATGAGAAGAGTAGAATTTATGGCATTTTTAAAAAATATATTTTTATTGATTTCGGAGAGAGAGAAACAATGACGAGTCATCAAATCTGCTGCCTCCTACACGCCCCACACGGGATTGGGCCCATAACTCACGCATGCGCTCTAAATGGTAAATGTAACCTCCTGGTTCATTAATGCTCTAGCACTTAGCCACCCCTGCCAGGCTTGTGTCTATTTTTAATTCATATTATGTGCACACACATTCAAAGTGTTTGTTTTATAGAAAATCCTTAGAATATTAGGTGTACTGGTTAAATAATGCAGATTTTAAGTGATGATTTCTTTTTTTTTTCTTTTTATTATTATTTTTACAAACTTAAGTGATGATTTCTATGTGAAAGACAAGGACATCCAGATCACCTGAAAAAGTTTGAAGACCAACAATTACAAGCATTATTGGGTGAAGATGTGTGTCAAACTCAAAAACAACTTGTAGAAATACTAAATGTTGCTCAGCAAACAATTTCCGATCATTTGCAAGCAATGGGAAATATTTTAAAGGGAGGGAAATGCGTGCCACATCAACTGAATGAAAGATAAATGGAAAACCAAAAAGTCATCAGTAAAATGTTGCTTCAATGGCACGAAAGAGTCTTTTTTGTATCAAATTGTGACTGGCGATGAAGTGGATTTTTTAAAAAAATATATATCTTATTGATTTTTTTACAGAGAAAGGAAGAAGGATAGAGAGCTAGAAACATCAATCAGAAGTGGGTTTGTTTTGATAATCCCAAATGCACAAAATCATGGGTTGACCCAGGTCAAAGATCAATATCTATAAGGCCAAATCGCTTAGGAAAGAAGACAATACTCTGCATTCAGTGGGTTCAGGAAGGTGTATGTTATGAGCTAAAACTAGGTGAAATTTAATACTGATTGCTACCAACAAATAATCAATTTGGACCGTGCTTTGATCATGAAATGACCAGAATGTTCCAGAAGATACAGCAAAGTAATTTTGCTTCATGATGACGTAACGTCACACAATTGAAAACCACTTAAAGACACGTTAAAAGGTCTTAGCTGGGAAGTATTAACCCACCCGCAGTATTCACCAGACCTTGCTCCTTGAGATTACCACTTGTTCTAATCAATGGCACACACACCTTCTGAGCAGCACTTCAAAACATACAGAGAAGTGGAAAATTGGGTCCCTGAATGGTTTGCCTAAAAATAAAAGTTCTATTGGCACGTATCCACAAATTATTTGAAAGATGGGGGGAAATGTGTAGCTAGCAATGAACATTACTTTGAATAAAGCATTTTTGATGCTTCTCTTGAGATCATGTTATTACAAAATCTGCCATTATTAACCGGTATACCTAGTACACAAGAAATGGTTGATAAAGGTTGCCTTAATAAAGGGAAATAGAGATTGGGGAAAACTTGTATTTGAATTTTATTATATGTATTCAATATATATATATATATATATATATATATATATATATATATATATATATGTTGTTTTTTAAATTATTTTTCAGAGAGGAAGGGAGAGGGATAGAGAGCTAGAAACATCAATGAGAGATACATCAACCAGCTGCTTCCTACACATCCCCCACCAGGGATGTGCCCGCAACCAATGTACATGCCCTTGACTGGAATCGAACCTGGAACCCTTGAATCCCCAGACCGACGCTCTATCCACTGAGCCAAACCAGTTTCGGCCATATATTTTTTTTAATATTACCTATTTCAAAAACTTTGAGCCCCTTCACCTCCACTACCATGCCACTGCTAAAAGAACCACTGGTTAACAGTTTTATGTTTTTAAATAACCCAAAGTATAGAAATGACCTGGTTCCAGGGTATTAAGTCTGATTTAAAATAATTAGATGATGGACTTTCAGATGATTCTGAGACTACAGCTCTGCTGAAGGCAGCAATACATATGCTCAAAAGCTGGGGTTAGATTTATATAGAACTGGGTTCAAATCTTGGCTTTGTCACTATTTAGCTTCCTGTCCTTAATTTCTTATGTAAAACCAGAATAATGGCACTTAACCCTCTAAATTATAATTACAATGCATTCTAGGCTACTTAATGATTGGTGTCAAAATTAAAGTCCTCAATGCCTCCTGCGCTCAAAACTGCAGCCAGTCTTCATTATGAACTTGAATCCATACTCTATTCTGGTATTTACACTTGATCTTGAAGCAATTATCCTGTTATTTAAAGGCTCAGATAATAGACCCTTGCCAGGCAGCTGAGTTGAGCATCTTTCAGATATGTCAAAGTTGCAGTTCAATCTCTGGTCAGGGCACATACACAAGTCAACCAATGAATACATAAATAAGTGGAACCACATCAATGTTTCTTCCTCTCTCTGTAAAATCAATTTTTAAAAGTGTAAAGGCTTTGCCGAAACCGGTTTGGCTCAGTGGAAGAGCATCGGCCTGTGGACTGAAAGTCCCGGGTTCGATTCCGGGGGGGGTGCAGGAGGCAGCTGGTCGATGTTTCTCTCATCGACGTTTCTAACTCTATCCCTCTCAATTCCTCTCTGTGTAAAATAAATAAAATTAAATTTTAAAAAAAGTGTAAAGGCTTCTATAATATAGCTGTACCAAACTTTTTAGTTAGTCCTTTCAGAGTCTCAGTAGGCATTCTTACTTTGTACCATCATTACCATCCCTGGTGCACATCCACTCTATAGTAATACAAACATGAGTAGAGCTCTTGATCAGATCCATCGCCACACAGCCTGGTAATTTGTCATATCCATCATTTTGTTCCTCTTTGGGAAATAGACATTTGATGACTGAAATCTTGTATTTGGCTTTCAATGTATATTTGCTGATGAGCCACTAAGCAGATCCTCAATAAATAATTACTCAATTGAAAAAGTTTGACTTTTCTTCTTAGAATCACCAGATGGCATTACAACCTTACACAAAAGCATGAGCAAATGCATGTTTCTGTCTGGAGGAGCAGAGCTTGTGCCATCAAATAACTGAGGACAACATAAAGAAAAGTCTTAGCCAAGATAAATTGGAATCAGAGGTTCAGTAAAAAGCATATCTTGTTTTGAGTGGAAAACCCAAGATTCTCTGGAGAATTAGAAGCCCCAACATTTCATTCCAAAGCTATGTAGTGTGGGCTTAAACATCGTTTACTCATAGGAGCCTTGAAATACCTTTCAAATCTTGTAGAGGACCATAGAGATGTGGGGTTGTAGATACAATCTACAGTAGTTCCTTAAAATTTCCCAGGGAGAATGATGACCTTAAAAAAATAAATAAATAAAATAAAATTTCCCAGGGTACAATTTGACCTCTCAACAGATAACTTAATGATGGAAAATTTTAGTTCCTTGACCATTTTTTAAAAATATATTTTTATTGATTTCAGAGAGAAATATCTATGAGAGAGAATCATGGTGGATCGGCTGCCTCCTATAAGTTCCGCACTGGAGATCAAACCCACAACCTGGGCATGTGCCCTTGATCGGAATTGAACCTGGGACCTTTCAGTTTTCAGGCCAATGCTCTATCCACTGATCCAAACCAGCTAGGGCTGACTATAATTCTTGTAAGACAAAAACAAGGTCTTTTTTCTTTGCTGTGACCTTCCACAATTTAGAAGCACCTGGTAATTAAACCCTAAGATTGTTGGCTCCTCTATTCTTGTGGCTCAGTAATTGAGCATTGACATATAAACCCAGAAACCACAGTTTGATTCCCATTCAGGGCAGATACCCAGCTTGTGGCTCCATCCCCAGGGTGCAGGGTGCAGGAGGCAGCTAATCAATGATTCTCATTGATGTTTCTATATTTGCCTCTGTCCCCCTGAAATCAGTTTATTTATATATAACTAGAGCACTAAGTTAAGTATACATATTTACCTATATGTTTCCAAAAATTCTAGGTTAGCACTTCTTAGTTGGGATTCAGGAATCTGTTTTTTTTATTTTTTTATTATTATTATTTTTTTAAATATATTTTTTATTGATTTTGTACAGAGAGGAAGGGAGAGAGATAGAGAGCTAGAAACATCGATGAGAGAGAGTCATCGATCAGCCACCTCTTGCACACCCCCTACTGGAGATATGCCCGCAACCAAGGTACATGCCCTTGACCGGAATCGAACCCGGGACCTTTCAGTCCCCAAGCCAACGCTCTATTCATTGAGCCAAACCAGTCTTGGCAGGAATCTGTTTTTTTAACAACTCCACCATGTGATTCTCACCATGAGATAAGTTTGGGAAACACTGCCCTAGACAAGGGGTGGTGGGGACAACTAGGAAAGACCCCCCCCCCCCCTTTTTTTTTTAATTGTGCTCAAAATAGTAAAACAAGAAACCTCCCTCAATAGCCAGCCTTTTCTGCTTTGGATAGTTTAATCTTCCTTTAATGGGAGATGGCAAGACCTAGGTGACCTATTAGGAAATAGGTGACCAAGTGGTACTCAGCCAATGAGGAACTGGAGGAGGGACTAAATAAATAGGCTGTGTCCCTGTACTATGGGTGCCCACTTTTGAATGTGTTATTAAGTCATTTTTGCCATGCTTCTGTTTCCTAATCCATTTGAAATTTGGACAGGTAGTTCAGTTTGTTGGAGTGCAGGTGGATTCAGATCAGAGCACCTTTAGAAATCAACCAATGGATGGAGCAGTGGATAGAAGTGTTTGTTTTTTCTCTCTCTGAAATCAAATAAAAGGTATTTTGGCTGTCAAGGCAGCACAATTTCTGTGCCTCCTCTCTCTCTTTTTTTTTCTTACCCTCCTCTACTCTTTCTTCTTTGCCATTCAGCGTTCACCTGATTAGATTTCAAGGATTGATCCTAATAAAATATGTATTTTATTGATTTTTTTACAGAGAGGAAGGGATAGGGATAGAGATCCAGAAACATCAATGAAAGAGAAACATCAATCAGCTGCCTCTTGCACACTCCCCACTGGGGATGTGCCCAAAACCAAGGTACATGCCCCTGACCGGAATCAAATCCGGGACCCTTCAGTCCACAGGCCAACGCTCTATCCACTGAGCCAAACCGGTTAGGGCCATTTATATCAAGTTGAATTAGCCTCTAACACACACCTATTTCCCTCAGCTCAAGAACTGTAAATACCAGTCCTGACTTGAAAAGTTGATGCCCAGATTCAACGTGCTTATTGTTTCCTCAGCTGAAACATCTTCCAGTACCCCTTAATAGCACTGCTAACCCTAGAGTTGTCATTCACCCATGGCTCTTCTCTCAATCATCTTCTCTATCCAATCAAATTAGCAGGACTAGCTGCTTTCGTACTAAATTATCTCGTTTTCTACTTGTCTCTAGTCTTCATTTATGCCCCTCCACAATCTTCACATTGGACCTAGGATAATTTTTCAAGGATGCAAATCTGACTCGGCATACTTAAGGTTTTAAAATTTTGAGTGCTATTAATCAGGACTTATATTCACTGATTTACTTCAGAACACACCTGTTCCTCTGCATTTGTATTTAAAACCCCAGGAATATAAATGGCCATTTCCTCCAGCCTGATCTATGAATTTATCAAAATCCGCCTCAGTTATTTTGTGTGATTTATTTATTTATTTATTTATTTATTTTAAAATATATTTTATTGATTTTTCACAGAGAGGAAGAGAGAGGGATAGAGAGTTAGAAACATCGATGAGAGAGAACCATCAACCAGCTGCCTCCTGCACACCCCCCACTGGGGATGTGCCTGCAACCAAGGTACATGCCCTTGCATGGACTCGTACCTGGGACCTTCCAGTCTGCAGGCCTACGCTCTATCCACTGAGCCAAACCGGTTTCGGCGATTTTTTTTTTTTTTTTAATCATTTATGTTTCTCTCTTTTTTTCTTTCTTTTCTTTTTTTTTTTTTTTTTTTTTTTAATAATTCTTTATCTTTGCAAGTATTACATATGCCCCCCCTTTTTATTCCCCATTGCGCCTTTGTATTTTTAACACGTACTATACTTACAGAGAGCCCATCAGTCTCAGTGTTTTGCATTTAGTCAGATTTTTTAAAAATATATTTTTGTTGATTTTTTACAGAGAGGGAGATAGAGAGTTAGAAACATTGATGAGAGAGAAGCATCAATCAGCTGCCTCCTGCACACCCCCTACTGTGGATATGCCCGCAACCAAGGTATATGCCCTTGACCTGAATCGAACCCAGGACCCTTCAGTCCATAGGTGGGGGGAGACCATTGAGAGGTAAGACAGCAAACCCATCCCACCGCCACCGCCATTTGGTAAATCTGACTAAATGGCCGAAACCGGTTTGGCTCAGTGGATAGAGCGCCGGCCTATGGACTGAAGGGTCCCAGGTTCGATTTCTGAGATGAAAAACCAGCCCGAATGGCATGGGTTCCTCCTTCCTGGTGCTTCCTACCATTCCTCCGCAAATAATCAGATTTGCCTGAGAGGATATAAATCATATCTAAGCCAAGGACTCCCAATTCTCGCTTCTAACACATACCTTATTTAAAATTTCGAAACCCCATGCAATTTAGGGGTTTCGAAAAAGGGTGTTTTTTTTTTTTTTTTTTTTTTAGTGGGGGGGACATGGGACTCGAACCTGTTAACTGTAGCTGCTTCCTTATCTCCCTCCACAGGGGGGCTCCTAGGTTAGAGAACCACCACCGCCGCTGAGAACGGGAGTGTAGTGCGCGCACCGGGGAGGGGGCGGCTCCTGGCGCGTGCCGAATGGCGACCCGAGGTGGGTGGGGGCGAGCTCTCGCGAGAAGGAGTTCTTTGGCTGCTGCCGCGGCTGCCACCTCTTACCAGCGCCGTTGCTGCGGAGGATTGTGGGAGCCTCGGTGTCCCGCTCGCTGGGAGAGAGGTACCTCTCCTTTCCCCTCTCCCTTTCCTTAAGGTAGGCGTGAAGCGGGTAAGAACCGGGGTGGGTGGGGTGGCCGGGGGTTCTCCGCACCCGCCTGAAGGAGGCAGCGACAGTGACGGGGGGCTGCGGGGAGCCGGCGGCGCGCCTTCCTTGCTCGCTCCCGCTTGTCCGCTCTGCCTCCCTCCGCGCTGCGTACGTGAGCCGCCTCAACGGCGGCCGCCATGTTAGGAGCGCAGTGGCGGCACAACCAGCCTCCTCGGGCGGCTGAGGTGAGCGGTCCCGGAAGGACGTACGCAGCCAGCCGAGGGCCCGGGGTGCGGTGAGAGAGTCGGGGGGCGCGGAGGACAGCCAATCGTCCGAGCTTTCCGCGCCCTGGGCTTTCTGTGGGCGGGGGCGGGACGCCGAGCCCGTTACACGCGAGCTGCAGCGCTGAGGAGGGAGGAGCACCGGAGGCCTGAGGGACCGACTGTCCGCAGGGGGCCTGCCGTTTGGGAAGGATAGTTAAGATGGGGAAGCCCTTGGATGGCGCCAGTGCCATACGTTTGCTTTATTTTTTTCCTCTTGCGCCTGAAAGAGTGCCTCAAAATGGAGGATTTCGCAGATTGAGAGGCTTGGCGGTTTGAGCAGCGTTGGCTCTCGGTGTCACGGCCTGCGCTCCGCTCCTCGCCCATCGCTTCAGAGCGCCCCCTAAGATTCCTCCGTCCCCCGCCCACGCGCGCGCGCGCTATCTTAGCCGGACCCCCGGAACAATCCGTCCCCACCCCCCGATCGCTTAAAAATGGCCGAAAATTGAAACGTTAACGCTTGTTTTTTTGTGTGTGTATTGCGTCGTGGATAAAGCCATCTGCAGTACGCTGCCAGGCAGGAGATGTGTTCGGTGGTAGAGGATCGCCTCACATTCCTTTTCCTTTTATTAAAATATCATCAGTCCAGGCTCCCTAGAGGGGATCGTGTGGTGTGGGACCTTCCGGTTTCCAGACAAAGGGTTTGGAGTACCGCGGTGTAGTCGCATCGTTGTTCTTTTCATTGCTGCTAAGGGCTGCGCGGTGTTCTGCAGGGATTTTCCCCATTTACCGTGGAGGAATGTTTTCTAGGTGTCTATACTGTTCTGTGGAATATTCCTATTGGATGAGTTAACAGTTTTCCAGTTGGATATTTCTAGAACGGTTACGGCGATTCCGAAATTTCTAGTCTTTTCAAGCGCGCTGGAGGAATGTGAGAGTCGTTCATTTCCCAGGTCGTAATCATGAGATTTTTGTATGGATGCTGCGTTTTGCTTGTTGAACAGAGCTTGGTTTAAGATTTTTAATTAGACATGATTTTTCTCTCAGGTAGATTCAAACAGTTGTACTCTCCAGCAAAAATAATATGAGGATTAAATGCTCAGAATAAAATTTCCTTTTAAAAACTCAATGGTTATTTATCCATGCAGCCTATTGACATCGTTCTTTCAACATTAGAATGGTTTTAGTAATCAAAAAGGCGGGGAAGACAGATTTTTGTTGCAAAAAAGCTCTATGGTGTGCCTTTCCACTTAAAAATGCTTTTTTTCAAACTCGAAATAAAACATAGTTGAAGTACTACATGAAGATTTTTCTAGCTGGTTATGTAACATTTGGAAAATCGATCTTCAGCCAGAAGATGTTTGTGTTAAAGTGCTTTAAATTTTTTTTTAAATTCCATTTCTTCCTTTCCATTTAACATGTTTGTAACAGCGTATACTTTACTCAGAGAGGAATTTTTCTCTTTATTATCTTTACATATCTCCCTTATCAGCTATGTGTAAGTGGTTTTGCTTTTACCTAACATTTTGAACTAATTGGGAAGGATTTAACTATGCTTAATTTGAATTTTTATGTTGAAGGAGTATTAAAACACTAATCTTACTAATGCTTTTAGGGAAGTGTAAACGCTAAATAATACTGCAAATCAGTTAATGATAACTAAACAAATTTGAACAACTGAGGAATGCAAAGGAAATGTATTACATAATTTTAGAAATAAAATGTTCTGATCGCTAATTTTATGGAAGACTAAAGCCCAAGGGAGGTAATAGATTTATGTACACGAATGTTAATCTCAGTTATTAAGCACATTAAAAATCTAAAAGGTTCAACATTTAGAGGTCTGCTAATCATAGTGTGACCATCAAATGGAAATCTATACAGCTATTTAAAACTGTTTAGGAGAGTAATGATGGGGAAATGATAATGAAATATAGTATTAATTGGAAAGAAAGAAAATGTAATAAAATTCTGCTTTTGCCAAATTTAATATTTTGTTCAAAGAGATGTGTGAAACAAAAATAGAGATATGTTCAGAATGTTAGCTCTGGATAGGCGTTATGGGTGATTTGCATTTCCTTATGTTTTTCAGAAATTTCCATAAGGAATTATATTTACTTTAGTAATGAGAGGTGAAAGGAAACATTTTTTTTTTTTGTAAATGTTACAACTGCTTAAAAGACCAGAATTTTGTGGTGTTTTGTTTTTTAGGATTCTCATGTATTTTTTTAGGGTAATTGCTAGAAGTGATACAGCTTCTTAAGTCTGAGGTGTAGTTTTCAAAAGTGACAAAAAGTAATAGTGCTTGTTGTGTAAGATACTCTGGTTATGTGTAGACAAATATTGGAATCTAAAAACAGTCTTATTTTAAAATATTAAGTTTGCTGTCACTGGGACTAATGCTAATTAGTTGACTATATGAGCTGTAGCTATTAACTATGTTATGAGCAAAACCAAAGAATTAGATAGTGCTTTGTTTTGGCCCTGGCCCTTGTGGCTCAGTTGGCTGGAGTGTCATTCTGTGTGTCCGGAGATCGTGGGTTCCATTCTCATCAGGGCACCTATGGGAGTGGCAATGGCTCCACCTCTCTCCTTTTCTCCCTTCCTCCCTATCTAAAATCAATTTTAAAAATTAAGTAAAATAAAAGTACTTCATTTTTATATGCCTCGTTTTTAGTCAGAATTGCATTGTGCCCCACATTTGTGATGTGTTCTGAGTATACTTGACTGGCTTTGGGTAGACAATACTAAGTTTTTTGGGGATGGGGTGGAAGGGTTGTAGACAGTAGCTTTGATCTTTTTTAAAATATATAAATTTTATTGATTTTTTATTATTATTATTATTATTATTTTTATTTTTTTTTAGAGAGAGAGAGAGGGGGAGAGAGGAACATCAATCAGCTGCCTCCTGCACATCCCCCACTGGGGATGTGCTCACAACCAAGGTACATGCCCTTAACTGGAATGGAACCTGAGACCCTTGAGTCCGCAGGCAGACCCTCTGTCCAGTGAGCCAAATCTGCTAGGGCTGCTCTTTTAATTCTTAGCTCTGTAGTGGGCCTTTTCACAGGGTCAATAAAAATTTTTTAAAAGCTGCTTTAAAATTTAAAGCCTAGTTTATATAAAATACTTGCTTTTTTTTTCTGGGAAGTTTTTTAAAGGGCTTATGTCTGACACTCTCTTGATCTAGAGTCCCAATTAAAATGTAATTTTTGGTACATATATATATTTTTTTACATATCGTATAGCAGAATTTAATTAGTAGAAAAACAAAGAAGGGTGTCCAGGATAGGGGTTGGGTGTTGTTCTTCCCAGACATTGCTGTTGGATAAACTGCTGGATAAGGAGAGCATAGAAGAAAATAAAGACCATCTATGGTAGATGTCATAGTGGGCAAGCAATAAATATAGCAGATATGGAAAGAAATCAGTTGATAATAGGGTCTGAAATAGGATCTTTGATTTGGAGTATCATATGTTGCTAATGAAGAACTTTCTGATTTTTCAAGGTAATTGTATTCCCCTTTCCCCCCTTTATGGGGATTACTAGGATGTTAAACATTTTCCTTTGGTATATTAACTCACAATAGAAGACCCTATACCAGCCAAAACCGGTTTGGCTCAGTGGATAGAGCATTGGTCTGCGGACTGAAAGGTCCCAGGTTCGATTCCGGTTAGGGGCATGTACATTGGTTACGGGCACATCCCCAGTAGGGGGTGTGCAAGAGGCAGCTGGTCGATGTTTCTCTCTCATCGACGTTTCTAGCTCTCTCCCTTCCTCTCTGTAAAAAATCAATAAAATATATTTAAAAAAAAAAAAAAAAAAAGACCCTATACCAAATGTGAAATTTTAAAGTCAAGCCTTTGAGCAGGCAGTGGTTAGGAAAGAAATAGCAATATCAAATACAAACATTTGTACTTAAAATATTCTTGCTGTGAAGTGTGAAATGTGAGAACAATTTTAATGCTTAACTGTATCCTTGTACAGGCTATGGTATTCTGGAAAAGCATTATGGAGGAGGCCATTTCACCCTTAAACATTGAGGCACTAAAATTTTCATAGCATTCTTGCTAAGGCAAGAATTAGAAACAATCTTAAATGTTCACCAATTGAAGAATAGATAAGTATATGTACTGTAACAGTATATTGCAGTGAAAATGTAGGTTTAATTCATGTTAAAATCAGTTTCTAAAAGCAGGTAATACATATTAAATCAATTTGTAAAAAGTTAATGCAAAAGTAACATTTTCTAAGATATAAAGTGGTAAGACAAGGGACTTCAGGAGAGGAAGAAGAATGCATTGCAAATTGGTATGTAATAGGTATCTGAGGTCATGTTCGTGTTCTGTTTCTCATCTTGAATATTTGTATACACTGGTTTGTATAAAAATGCCTTATAGAAAGTGGAGGTGGCCGAAACCGGTTTGGCTCAGTGGTAGAGCGTCGGCCTGCGGACTGAAAGGTCCCAGGTTTGATTCCTGTCAAGGGCATGTACCTTGGTTGTGGGCACATTCCCGGTGGGGGGTGTGCAGGAGGCGGCTGGTCGATGTTTCTCTCTCATCGATGTTTCTAGCTCTCTATCCCCCTCCCTTCCTCTCTATCCCTCTCCCTTCCTCTTTTTTTTTTTTTTTTTTAATATATTTTTTTTAAAAAAGAAAGAAAGTGGAGGTGCTGGGCCATACCAGTATTAAGTAAGAGGAGAGACATATTCAAGCTAATAATTTGCACAGGAGCAGCCTCTATAATTGCTCATAAAACAACCTTTTTCATGAGGTGTTGGCATATGGTAGAAAGTGGGTTTAGGATGCAACCAACATATGAAAGTCATTGAAAACCATAATGTGGACTTCTTATGGTAAGCAGTAATGTGTAGTATGTTTTTAAACAGTGAAGTGTAAGATAATGAGTGATGTTTTAGGAAGTTTATATTGGAAGCCGAACATGGATGCAAGGAGTCCAGCAGAAAGACAGGAGGACTGATCTCCAATAAGGTTAAGGTAGAGGAAATAAAGAAGTAAGGACTTTGTTCTGGAGGAGGAGAAGGTAATTTAGAGGTAGATTGGCAATAGATGATGAAGAAGGAAGGTTAGTTTAATTTATCTGCTTTCACTGTAATTCACTTCTCTTACTCAATTTTATTTGTCTAGGTTACTACCAGTCTTTAAATCTGGTCTTTTAAGCTTACCTCAGGTTCAGTAAAAAAGTTCAAATAAGAATTCTGGCTTTGAGCCGAAACCGGTTTGGCTCAGTGGTAGAGCGTCGGTCTGCTGACTGAAAGGTCCCAGGTTCGATTCCGGTCAAGGGCATGTACCTTGGTTGCGGGCACATCCCCGGTAGGGGGTGTGCAAGAGGCAGCTGGTCGATGTTTCTCTCTCATCGACATTTCTAGCTCTCTATCCCTCCTCCTCTCTGTAAAGTCAATAAAATATATTTTAAAAAAAAAAAAAAGAATTCTGGCTTTGATAAAAATGGATGAGACATAGAGGTACAGGTGTGTCCTGGTTGGTGTGGCTGGGTTGGGCATGGTCCCATGCACAAAGGGTAGCAGGGTCAATTCCCATCAGGGCACGTGCCCCCGTTTTCAGATTTCAAATTCCCAGGGGCATGCAGGAGGCAGCCAGTGTTTCACTCTGACATCGATGTTTCTCTCTCCCTTTCCTTAAAAATTAATAATATTTTAAAAAGTGAAAGGTTTATACATTCTTTACTCATATATCTTGGTCAGTCTTTTTATCCCTAAAGTTTGTTTTCTCCTAGGTTTTGAGGATCAGATTACATATGTGATTATTAGTATGTATCAGACACCATTCTAGGTGTTTTGTGTAGGTTAATGTATGAAATCTTAAAGGTCTTATGAAATATGTATTTTTATTCCCATTTTGTGGAATTTGGAAACAAGTAATGTGCCCAAAGTCACATTGCTATTTTGTAATAGAACTAGCTAGCATTTAGATCAAGGCATTTGGAGCACCAAAAATCTGTACTGCATTATATAACAAATCAAAGAGTTGTGCACGTTTTTATGGAAACAAAGAACATAAAGTGAATATAGAAAGAGGAAAATTGTAAGGGTGCAGAATGGTGCTTGCATGAAAACCATGCAATAATAGCAATAATTTTGCTATTTATTAGTGGACAAAAGAGTAAGACAAGTTAATATCAGAACAAATCAAGAGTCAAAATTGTTCGATAAATGGGATATTCTATCCTGTGATATGGGGTTATTAATTAGTTTCCTTTCTTGCTCTAATCTGAAAATATTTAAAGTTTAATTGAAAGTCGCTGGGAAAAAACTTTAAAGCTAGAAAGAAGAAAAATATTTCAAGTCCAAATAGGAATACCTTCTACTGATTAACACATTTTCTATTTTAGCAGCAGAAAAAACTTTGCACCACTTTTATCATTAGCCTAAGAATCAAGGAGTGGGCTAGAAGTTGAATCAGGTTTGTAAGATGGATTCAGAACAATAGTCCTAAAGCACTTAAAAATAGTAGTAATTTGTGAGCCTTTCTGGCACTGCATTTTATAATGTTTCATCTTTCCTATTGTAATGAGGCACATATTACATGCATTGCTTTATACAAAACTGAAATTATTAGATTGGGGCCTTATTTCTTAAGGGGTTTACTATTTAATTAGTTATTTATTAGATATATTGTTGATTTCAGAGAGGATATGGAATAATTAACCTAACCCTGTACTTTATGCAGAGTTCTAAGCACCATTTCCAGTAGATTCAGTAGTTCTCTCTTGGATACCAGGAATCTACATATTTTTTTAAAATTGATTTCAGAAAGAGAAACATGGATGTGTTATTCCACCCATTTACACATTCATTGGTAGCTTCTTGTATGTATCCTGACCTGGGACCAAGCCCAGACTTGGAGTATTTGGGATGATGCTCTGACCAACTGAGCTATCCTATCCTGCCTTGTACTTTAATTGGAAATGAGTAAAAGTTCTGACCACAGGAATGAATGCCCCCCCACTCTTTTTTTTTTTTTTTTTTTGTAATTTGCAAAATTAAGCAGCTACCTTTTCAAATGGTGCTTTTCTTTCTCTTTTTAATCCTCACCAGAGTATTTGATTGATTTTTAAAGAGAGCAAAAAACATGGATGGGTTACTACCTCCATACACACTTCGACTTGGGATCGTATCCACAACCTTTTAGTGTATAGGGCAACACTCCAACCAACTGAGCCATCAGCCTGGGCCCAAGTGATGCTACTTTGAAATTATTAACAGTGAGCTGTCCCTGCCATCTATTGGTAATATGGTTAGGGCATTTTTACTGTATTGGTACTGTTAGTTGCTACTTTAAATATATTTGGCATATTTTCACAAGAATAAGTTAAAACACAAAGATGCTTGACTTTGATAGAACACTTGGAAAATCTGAAAATTTCTTTGTTTTTAATTCCAAAAAGGAAAATAGTTTCTGACTGTTAAAAGTTTTTATGTGAAGTGAAGGCTTAAAATAATGTCAGTATGAAGGCATCTTTTCCTGAGTTATCTCTACAAGTTTTATGGTTCTTAGAATTAGTTGTTGTAATGAAATAATTCACACATTTAAGAACATAGCTAAAGATCCGTATAGTAGTAGATACCTTTAAAACATTGCATTTTTAAATTTTGAATTTAGAAGCTGAATATTTTTTTCTATAATATATTTTTTCCTTTTTAAAAATTTTTTAAATTGATTTTAGAGAGAAGAAGGGAAAGAGATAGATAGAAACATTGATCAACTGTCTCCTACATGGTCCCCACTGGGGACTAAGCCCATGTTCCTGACTAGGAATTGAATCCCAGCCTCCTGGTTCATGAGCCAAGGGTCAACAAACACTGAACAATACTATTGAGCTATAATATCTTTTAAAGAACTAAAGTTTGTTTATGCTTATTTTAGTAATTCTGCTGAATAAATAGTCCTCTGAAGGAATGAATAATAGAACTAACGTAATCTTTAAGTTATATAGGAGAATATCTAAATATGAAACAACCATTTGCTTCAAGAACTTTCTGAGTGTGTTTTCTGAAAAAGCTTTGTTTTTTGAAATATTTTAGTATTCCACTTTTAATTGGAGACAAAAATAAATCCAGTAAAGACTATCAGATAGCTATTCATGGAGTGGGAGGATTGAATATTATTCATGGAAACTTAATTCTTAACCATACATCCAGATAATAATTGTTCAGATGTTGAACATGTAGCTAACATATTTAGTATTTACTATTAGGTCATAAACTAGCTTTAAATTCTCGGTTATTTAATAGAATTGTCTATAAAAACGAGTGTTAAGCCTGTTAAAAATTTGATTATCAGATTGTAGTAAACGATATTTGTGAAGCCTAATTATGGATGGCGTTAGTCCCATTTTCTTACATTTTCCTGATTTTGGGGTAGAATTACTTTCTTTATGGGAGTGAAAGTTTCTGTGCTGATGGGCATTTAGAATTTATTATAGAAAGATCTTAGTGGGTAAATTAGATTTTGACATAACAATTTAGAATTCTTTCCAAGGAACTATTTTCAAATTTAAAATAATCTCATAATATGCTATGAAAAAAGAATTTTATAATTATAAGGAAGAAACCTACAGTAAAGTAAGCTAATATTTTAAATAATTTAGTGAACATCTGCACTAACTGAAGAGGCAGGCCTTGTTGGTTTGTTGTTTTTTGCTGGGGGCGGGGGGGGGTATTGATTTCAGAGAGGAAGGGGGGGAGAGAAACATCAATGATGAGAGAATAGTTGATTGGCTTAGGCAGGTCTTGTTTAAATGAGCCTTTTATATAGGTTTGTTTTCTTACGTTTACCATTAACCAAAGATATTAAAGGAATTATTTTCATAAAAGCTCTTTAAATAGTCGTGTCTGATTTCTCTCAATTTCTTTGTTCTAATTTTAAGGTTAGTCTTAATGAAATTATAAGTTGTCATGGGATTTGCATTGTTTGTCTTACCCTATTTCTGACATCCATTTTCTGTTTTGTCTTAAGGTTATCTTTTACCTTCTCATAACCTTTCTTTTTGCAGAGCCATTGTTTTCATTGAACCTTACAAAGGAAAGTATTTGAGGTCTTTAATCCAACGATTATTTTCTTAAAATATGATGAATTTAAAATTTTTACACATGATCATAATACTATTGTATAATTTTCCTGAGGGAAAAGAATAGTTCTTTTTAAAAACTGGCTTTTCCATAACACAAAATTTTGCTTATAACATGAAGAGCAAAAATTGCAATTAATAATAACCTTGGGAAAAAAATAATAATAACCTTGGTACTTTGAAATAGTGATTTTGAAAAACCCTCTTAAGTTTTTATCTTTTTCAATAAAGTATACATGAAAATTTAGAGGGTCCCTATCAATGTTTTTACACAGTATTTCAACTGCCTTTCTGTATGGCATTTATAAGACAAATCAAAGAAACTTAAATCAAAAGAGGTCCACTTATTCTTGTTTTTATTTTTTTTAATCTCATCTTAAAGCTTAAGTAGTTTATATAATAGATCTCATCCAGAACTAGTTTCTTTGGTGTCTTTTCTCAAATTCATCTTTCTTGGTGTACAAAAACATCTTGTAATTCCAGTCATCTCTGATAGATTTTTCTGTGTCTTTTTAACTTTTTTACATCTTTTTGTAAAATGTAGTTTTACCTGTAACCCTTTTTTAAAAAAAAAGAAAGAAAACTTCATCTACCACTGTATTTGTCCAGTGTTTCCTTGTATTATTCTATTACTAGTGGGATTTGGTTCCATAATAAATTTGTAGCTATTAAATATTGCCTGGTTTTTACTGTAATAAAGTTTAATGTATTGCTGCACTATCAGTGCTTAGGTGTATGAATCATCAAACATACAAAAATTTAACAAAGCTTCCAAATATAATTGTATAGCAAACAATTTAAAACATCTATATGTGGTTGCAATTATAAAAAATTGTTTCATCAAGGACAGTTGTTAATGTACATCATTTAATATTTTATGAGAATCATACATAAATGCTTTGCAAATTCTTACATACCTATTTCTGAGGTAAAATAACAATTTAAGAAAGAAAATGAAAATAATTTCATTCAGAAATGCATCTTGGGTGATCAGATTCAGAATTAATTTACATTTTCCAGGTGATTATGACTATTCTTGTGAAAAGTTTCCCGAAGGCTATGCAAGCACGATCTTGTTTTCATTTTTACCTGTTTTGAACTCTTTAGGTGCTGAAGCCCTGAGCATTAAATGAGTGTTGGTGCATGCTAAACTTGGGGAATTTCACTTCTTTAAGTCACCTACACTTCCTGTATTTGGGTTTTTTTTCTTGGGAGGTCTCTTATTTCTGTCCCGACCATACTTAGTTCTTACCTTATAAGATTAGAAATGAAATAAATACTGCCTGACATAGGGTGGACAGTAAGAAGGCAGTTAGTTATTTGGCTTAATTTGTGCAGAAATCCTTGAACTGTAGGAAGCCACTTAATTTTCTTCACATCTATCTTCACCTCCAATTGATTTTACTACATAAAGGTCTCAGCTATTGTGTTTGGTCTTATATCTTATACTAGGTACTTGACACCTAACTTCAGTTACTTGTGATTTACTTGGTTCTTTCTGATAGTTATAATAGGTCTCATTTTCTAAAGCAGAATACAACTGATTCATCTTTGACTTGTTGACATTGATTTTTGTTTGTTTTTAATCTTCTCCTGGAACTTAAGCATCATACTATATAGGGTGTATTTTTATTCTTCTGAAAGAAGAACCCATCTATATTTTTACTGAAATTTTGATGTGCTCAGACATCTATCTGCCCCTTCAATTGAAATGTTTTTAAATTTAGTATGAAATTCCCTTTAATAGTTAAACTTTAGCATGAAAGATTACTTTTAAAATATCTATATGCAGGCTCTGCATACATCTGGAATCTGTTTTAAGATATATAATAAATTCCTTGTAAATTTGAAATCTTAAATGGTTTTTTTTTTTATCAACATGATGCATAAGTTTTTTTTCTTTAAAAAACGGCATCTACTTAAAGGGATTTATGACTAAAATTGCTTATTTTTCTACAGAGTTGTCTGCTGGTTCTCAGCTTGAAGAAGATTCTACAGTCCTTATTGATCCTTTTTCTTGGCGTTACCATTTTTTGAAGCACAGTTAATCTAGTTTTCTAGTTTGAGCTTTCTTTTTGGCCATCTTTAAAAAAATTTTTTTTTTAATCTATAAACTAGCCAAGAGATAGTTCTACAATGTCCAAGTCATTCCAGCAGTCATCTCTCGGTAGGGACACGCAGGGTCATGGGCGTGACCTGTCTGCAGCAGGAATAGGCCTTCTTGCTGCTGCTACCCAGTCTTTAAGTATGCCAGCATCTCTTGGAAGGATGAACCAGGGTACTGCACGCCTTGCTAGTTTAATGAATCTTGGAATGAGTTCTTCATTGAATCAACAAGGAGCTCATAGTGCACTGTCTTCTGCTAGTACTTCTTCCCATAATTTGCAATCTATATTTAACATTGGAAGTAGAGGTCCACTCCCTTTGTCTTCTCAACACCGTGGAGATGCAGACCAGGCCATTAACATTTTGGCCAGCTTTGGTCTGTCTGCTAGAGACTTAGATGAACTGAGCCGTTATCCAGAGGACAAGATAACTCCTGAGAATTTGCCCCAAATCCTTCTACAACTTAAAAGGAGGAGAACTGAAGAAGGCCCTACATTGAGTTATGGTAGAGATGGCAGATCTGCTACACGGGAGCCACCATACAGAGTACCTAGGGATGATTGGGAAGAAAAAAGGCACTTTAGAAGAGATAGTTTTGATGATCGTGGGCCTAGTCTCAACCCAGTGCTTGATTATGACCATGGAAGTCGTTCTCAAGAATCTGGTTATTATGACAGAATGGATTATGAAGATGACAGATTAAGAGATGGAGAAAGGTGTAGGGATGATTCCTTTTTTGGTGAGACCTCGCATAACTATCATAAATTTGACAGTGATTATGAGAGAATGGGACGTGGTCCTGGCCCCTTACAAGAGAGATCTCTCTTTGAGAAAAAGAGGGGCGCTCCTCCAAGTAGCAATATTGAAGACTTCCATGGACTCTTACCGAAGGGTTATCCCCATCTGTGCTCTATATGTGATTTGCCAGTTCATTCTAATAAGGTGAGTTAATACAACAGATGCTTCTAATTTCTTGTACATTGTAGTGTCTATTCTGTATTTACCTATATCTTTTACTCTAATTCTGTAGTCTGGTGACACTGAGTTGATCAAGAATTTTTATACTTTTGAGAACACTTTATTTGGAAGGTAATTGGTTTTTGAGCATTTTAAACCAGGGCTTTACATTAATACAATCTGCTGAGATTACTTCTGGCCATAAAACTATCATCCACTGGGATTATCTTGTTGGTTTTTGGCATCAGTATAATCTTCTTATTCATATTTAAGCAGTTTTTTGTCTGCTTTGTTGAATTGTTTTAAGTATTTTTATTTTTTTTGCAGTCAATATGCTCTGCCATTCAGGATGCTAGATTTTAGCTCTCCATCTGTCTTGATTGCGGATTTGTATGTAGTAAAGATGGATTCTTGAACGATTCTCTTTTTTTCCTTATCTTTGGCTATAGGGAAAGAGTTAATGTAGAGCCCTGGTGTTTGTTTCAGTATGTTTTATATTTTAGATTAGTTCATTCTTCCTTTTTTAATTTCCCTTTAACACAAACTCTCATACTATAACTGAAATTTTTCATCATTTTTTTTCTCCTTTTCCACAACTTTCTTAAACATACTTCAAAATTCACTTTTTATTATCCCATATTGCATCTATCCCTTTAGAGACTTGGAAAAATCAATTACTGCAGTATCCTGCTCTGTGCTCCTCATAAACATATTCTTTTTCTGACTTAGGGTTAGACTTCTGGTATAGTCATTTGAACAAAAAAAAATTATATATCTCAATTCTCCTTTGCTTTAATTATCACATCTGGCAAAATGGGAACTTTTACAAAATGCTCTTTTAAATATGTTGTCTTTTTCTCTTTCGATGTTTAGATTTTACTTGTTCTCTGATGATTATTTTTTTCAATATACAGTGCAGTTGACTTAAAGTCAACAATACGACCATCCGTTTTTCCTGATGTGGTGTATAGTTCATTTCTATTTAACTGGGATATGTTGCCATGAAATTAATGGTTACTGTTACATAGGGTTTTTTATTTACAGTAATATCTGGAAAGGTCATTTTCTTTCCTTAGAGATTTTGTTTAAGTAAACAAATATTTGAATCTATACCAAAATAGATTAACATTAAGTGCTAAATTTAAATTTATAGATCAGTTTTCATTTAAGATGTAGAACTTCAAACGCATGGAAATTTGATAGGTGATTTGGCTGTTGTCCTTTTTCAAATTTGTTGGCTAATAGTAATAATGTATTATGATATATACCGTGTTTCCCCAAAAATAAGACCTACTTACAGGTTTCCTTCTGAGTGAAATGTAAGGCATCCCCCGAAAATAAGGGCCCCCCCCCAGGTCTGTCTCAGAATGAAAATTAATTTACCGTAAACTGGTCGCTAGGGCTGCCCTGACTGGCGTCTAGCAACCAGTGACGTTACTTGGAGTCCTGACGTCACTGCTTTGTGGAGGCAGAGCGGAGGTCAGAGTGAGCGGTGAGCGCAGGGCGGGAAAGAGGAGGAGACTCTCGCAGATGCGTGTAGAACAGGAGGATTAGAGCGGACTGGACACGGTGAAGGTGGTGAATGCTGGTCTGTCTCTGGTGACACTACCGTGTTTTCCCGAAAATAAGACCTACTTACAGGTTTCCTTCTGAGTGAAATATACCGTTTCCCTGAAAATAAGACAGTGTCTTATTAATTTTTGCTCCCAAAGATGCGCTAGATCTTATTTTCAGGGGATGTCTTATTTTTCCATGAAGAAGAATATGGTACACATTTATTGTTAAATGAAAATAAAGGAAATTTATTACATGTATACGGTACGGTAGTTGTCAACACAAACCAGGCAAACTGTGAATCCTACAGTATCAAGAATTTACTCATTTATTCAGTGACAATCATGTCATCATCTTCTGGAACATCATCATAACAATCCAATTCCTGAATTTCCTGGTGAATTTCTTGTGACTCCATTTTTTTCAGAATCAGTTGACCAAATCTCTCATGTTTAGCAATAGCACTGTCTTTGAATGAGTACTTCTTGTCAAGGTAGCCTGCTCGCAGTGCATTTGCAATGCAACTGTCAGTGATTTTCTCCCTTGAATTCTTCACCCAAGTCACAACTTCTTGCAGTTTAGGTTTCACAAAGTTTCCAGGCTGATTTCTCTCCATTCTATTTTCAATGTAGTCATTAATTTCCTTGCGCAAATTGTCTTTGAATGGCTTGTTTATTGCAATATCAAGAGTTTGGAGATAGGCCGTCATTCCTGCGGGAATCATTATCTGATCTATTTTTCTTTCGTGGTGAGTGCTGGCTGCATCCCAGACTAGCAGACCTCTTTGGCTCCTTCGCATAACAAGCGGCACCATTAAATAGACCCACTTCCTTATAACTGCTTGTGTGGCCCAGGCTTTTTCAGTTTCAAAAATAAAAATTGCCAAAATACAGGAAACACGTGCACTTTCGTAAGCAGTGGAGGGAATGTACACTAAGGAGGCACCCGCTGTTCAATTGTTGTTTGAGATGATTGGCCCATAAACACTGCAGTTTCATCCATAGCAATCATGTTGGAAAGATTGTATTTAGAGAAGTCAGCATCATCAATAAAGGACTTGAATGCAAGTGCTCGCTTAATAACTTGAGTATCTTCCAACCTAAACAATGTTGTAGCTCTTCTTAAAGACAGTTCATTTCGCTGAAGGAAATTACCCAGCCAGTGTTGTGATGCTTTGAAGATTTCGGGGGCTATGTCAAACTGTGGTGCCATTGCAAGGGCAAATTCTTGAATCTGAGCTCTATTCACAACCAAAGTCTTTGCTCTCCTGTCAACAACCCATTCACAGATCAGGTCTTCCAGCTCGGAAAATAATGGTTGCCGACCTGATCCACACTTGAGCTTTTTAGCATTTCCCTTGTCCACTTGTTCAATGAGGTTACCAGACTCTGCTCGCCATTTTCAGACCAATCGGATACTCAACATCTTTTCTTTGCAGAAAGCAGTAAGATTTTGGCCCCAAGAGTCTTCCACGATTCCTTTCTTGTACTCCACGGAGTAGCTTTTTCTTTTTGCGCTCATTTCTAGGGTTAAAAAAAAAGGAATTGGGGTATCAAGGTGAGGGGAGGGGGATCACTTAAAATGCCACGGGGGGATCAAAATGGCACAGGAGAATCAGAGTGGGGATTACCATTTTAGTAACCCCTTTTGATCCTCCTGTGTCATTTTAAGTGATCCCCTCCCCCGACCCCTGTGCCCCTGAACCTTCACCAGACATCCCCCCCTACCCTTTTATCAGACATTTACCCCCTGGGGCCTGCCTGGGGACTGTCACTGGGCTTGCTGGAGCCTGGATCTGGGCTGGAGCAGGGTCTGCCACTGACTGAGAACCTTCAGTCATTATGAGGGCGGCCGAGGGCATCAGGTAGTGTCAACCAGAGACAGACCAGTACTCGCCACCTTCGCCGTGTCCAGTCCGCTCTAATCCTGTTCTACATGCATCTGCGAAAGTCTCCTCTCTTCCGCCCCTCGCTCACCGCTCACTCAGACCTCTGCTCCGCCTCCACCCGGCAGTGATGTCAGGACTCCGCCTAACGTCACTGGTTGCTAGACACCAGTCAGGGCAGCCCTAGCGACCAGTTTACGGTAAATTAATTTTCATTCTGAGACAGAGCCTAGGGGGGCCTTATTTTCGGGGGGATGCCTTATATTTCACTCAGAAGGAAACCTGTAAGTAGGTCTTATTTTCGGAGGATGTTTTATTTTCGGGGAAACACTGTAGCAAGTGACACCTTGAAAATAGAACCAGGTAGTATGGCAGCAGAGCCTACTTTTCCTAACAACTATTTTTATATTACTTAAAACATTAATCCTTTACTTGTTTTAACTAAAGAGAAGAACATTTATTTGCATAAAACAGAAAAGTTAATCCCTTAAAATTTGAAATAAATACAAAGGAGCAAATATTGGCCAAATACGTTTCCCTCCTTTAAAAGATGAGAACTGGCATTGAAATTTGCTTCTTTATTTTTGGAAAATATAATGGGAACTTAGATTTTGGGTAAATGGGGAATATGTTCTAGAAAAGCCATTTCTGTTGAATCATCTTAGCTTTTTGTTTGTAATATACTTGGGTCATATCTCAAAGGCTAGATGAAATTAAAGCTTTCATTTTTAACTAATTGTTCACATTTAAAACATTTCCTAGAAAAGTAGATATAAGCGTGGATATTTTATCATATTTAGAGTACTATAAAAAACTAATTATAATATATGACATGAATAATTTAGTTTGTTCTACAGCAGAAATTATGTCCAGCTAATTTCAAGCAAGGTCAGTTACTATTCTTGATCTTTATTAACTATCTTTTCCCTGTCGGGCCTATTAATATGTTAACCAAGTTATCCAGTTTTTCCAAGAGTGTGCATGTTGTATTTGAGGGCAGGATCAACATATAGGGATTCAGAGAAAATATTTTAAATTAAGTGCGATTAGTGAATGTGCAGGTGTTTGAACAGCCTATGATACTGCATATAAATTAACACCTAGCGTTTGGTTCAGATGGAAATATTTTAGCTTTATATTTGTTAATTCTACGAATTTACTTTGCTGCAGGAGTGGAGTCAACATATCAATGGAGCAAGTCACAGTCGTCGATGCCAGCTGCTGCTTGAAATGTAGGAGTTTGAAATACCTTTAAAGCATCCTTAATCGTGAATTGGAAACTATCATTGATTGGTTTGGGGAAGTTGGTCAATTACTTGTAATATCCACATTGTTACTACTGCATAGGCAATGTTTAGATCTGTGATCTTTATTGAAATATTAGATACAGTGATAGGTGATACTTTTGTTACTTAATATTTCTAGTATAAATAAACACTGGTGTTTTTATACAAATTGAGATAATTTTTAATAGACTTAAGATAGCTTTTGATACATAGAGTATTTCAGTAAAAACACATGCTCTAAAAATATTGAATATACAAAGAAAGGGAAAGTTGATAGAAATCACAAATTAGTTGTTAAACAAAAATTTTCAGGATGTATTATTTGGTTTTGACATATATTTGTTTCTGAGTTTAAACTAGAATAAAATTGATTTCATAGAGAATCTCCCTGCCAAAGCAGCATACATAATATTTATTGTTCATTAGTGTTGAAATTTTCAAATATGCCTACCTCTGTTGGGGCTGTCCTTTTTAGTGTGTTCTTGGTACTTATATAGAAGAAGCAAACCCTGTGTGGTTGGTCCTTATTTCCTTATATAAGCCATATTTCTAATTCCTCATACAGCATTGATTCTATTTAAGACTTAACAAATATAGGAAAAAAAGTCAACATTAATTACCTATATTTTCAAGCAGTACAGAACAAATTTATTTTCATTCCTTTGGATTGATTTGTATTTTTGAAGTTTTTCTTTGGGAAATAACAATATATGGCATATTTTTAACTGTAATATTTTTAACACTTAGACTTTCATATAACTTTATTAATAAGTAACCTATTTTAAAGGCCAAACAAGGCTATTTTGTGAAAAGGACAGTTTTATTTTTAAGTTAATTTTCTGGTCTTTTTTAAGCTACCCAGAATGGAACCCTGACAATGATACAGGACACACAATGTAAGTTAAAAATTTTAAGCTATTGTTTGTAAAGGAGATCAATATAAGGAATTCAGGTTAAACTTTCAAAATATTTTGTGACTATTTTTTATTGAATGTGAGGGCAAAGTCACTGGGTAAATTTTATTTTTTATAATTTTAATGTTGATTAAAAAGTATTTTAATGAAGTCAGTTTATTTCTTTTAATTTTTCTGGTGTCTTTCATGTCTGTCATTTTAATAAAAAGTTTTTACTGCCCTAGCTGGTTTGGCTCAGTGGATAGAGTGTGGGCTTGCGGATTGAAGGGTCCTGGGTTCAGTTCCAGTACTGTGGGTGAATTTTCAGAAACTATTTTATACAGTAATTTTTATTGTATTATTATTAAGAATTCTCAAAAAAAAAAAAAAAAATTCTCTTCATTGCTTCACACATAAGTGCTCCCAAAGATTAGAATCATAGTTATATGGGGGTTGTTTTAATAATGAATTTTAATTATTTCTGAAGGACATCTTTATCATGCTTATTATATTTATGCCTTCACATTACTAGGGGTGATCCCTTCATGTTGCAACAATCTACAAACCCAGCGCCAGGAATTTTGGGGCCTCCACCTCCCTCGTTTCATCTTGGGGGACCAGCAGTTGGACCAAGAGGAAATCTGGGTGATTATAAAATTAATGTTATTCTCTAAGAGTTTTACTATAAAAATAAACTGATTATGGGCAAAAGAAGACTCATTAAACTGTTATTAAAAAAAATAACATTGCACGAAAAGACATGGTGCTCATATTTGTATTATCTTTTTTTATTGTTTGAAGTTTATTTTTCAATTGAAATAGCCTATTATAGCAAGTATATTTATTACAAGAATGAAAAAAGTACTTTTTCCCCCATAAAGGTGCTGGAAATGGGAACCTGCAAGGACCAAGACACATGCAAAAAGGCAGAGTGGTCAGTAACACAACTGTTGCTTTTACTATAATTACTATTTTATGAATGTGATATACTAATTGAATGTGTCATAGTCCTTTCTGTTGAAAGACTGCTATAGTTTGAAAGCCATCAGGCTTTTCTATTATATTACTTTGATAAGAGTTCATCTTTAATGTGCTTATAGTTCAGAGGTCTCATCTTGATTCAGGGTCTTAACTTTCCTCTCCAGTAATGTTTATAGTATTCAATTTAAAACTGTTTTCTGAAACTTTGAGATCCTTTCTCACTGACATGTGATTTCCTGTATAGTTTTTAAATTCCCTAGAAAGTTATATGAGTTGATATTTTAAACTACAGGCTTGATGTATAAAATACGTGCATAGGTAAGGTTCCTAGGCCTGGCCAGCTATCAGAGCTATCTGTGGGTTGCTGTTTCCAGTTGCCTCCCTTTGTGGGGTAATGGGGGTGATGGGGGGAAAAGGGGAGAAGTTTGTTGGCACCCATCTTGGCTGCCTGAGGGCTGGGACAGCTCCTGCGTTAAGCCTCTGCCCCCTGGTAGTTAGTGTGCATCATAGTGATGGGTTGATTTGCATATTGGGCTTTTATTATATAGGATACTTAATCTGTTCTGGTTAACATTAGACTAGACTATAAAATTTGTAGGCATAACTTATTTCATATTGCTTTTAAAGAGATTTATTGACTTGATTCTCTTTTGCATTGGATAGGAAACTAGCCGAGTTGTTCACATCATGGATTTCCAGCGAGGGAAAAACTTGAGATATCAATTATTACAGCTGGTGGAACCATTTGGAGTCATTTCAAATCATCTGATTTTAAACAAAATTAATGAGGTATGAGTTTAAAATAAGTATAGTATTTATCATTAATATATTTCCTAAAGAGATTACTACATGGTTTTGTATTAGAAAACTAATTCAATGTAATCTTTTTTTCTTTAAAATATTTTTATTGATTTCAGAGAAGAAGGGAGAGAGCAAGAGAGGTAGAAACATCAATGATGAGAGAGAAACTTGATTGGCTGCCTCCTGCACACCCACTACCGGGGATTGAGCCAGCAACCTGGGCATGTGCCCTTGACTGGAATCAAACCCAGGACTGTTCAGTCCACAGGCTGACACTATCTACTATTGACTCTATCCAGTTAGGGCTCAGTGTAATCTTAAATCATCAATATGGAATGAGGTTAATGAAAAGCCAATAGTTGAAGTATGTTAATATTTAAGTCAGTGAATATCAATGCATTTTTTAAATAAAAGAACATTAATAAAATCATTTTTACCATAGTCTGTAATCAAGACAAGTTCTTATGGCATCTCATCAATGTTACAATGCAACATTATTCAAGGACCTGTTCTAATACTAAATTCTAGTATTAATATATAATTAGTGAGTTTATAAGTTTATATTCTTGAGCAGTAAATTGTCATTATTAATCAAATTATTATAATGGCTGTAAATGGATAAATCTTTGGAAAGTCATTTAAAACTTTTACCAAAATCATGCCAGATCATTATTTCAAGTCCAGTAGGCATAAGTGATAGTTCTGTGCCATGAAGATAAAATCTGGGACAACCTTTAAAAACAAAACAGCAAGCTAATAGTGTTAGTTTTTCTGATTTTAGATTCTTGAACGTATTTTTTATTTAATGATTAAATATGTCTGGAAAGATTTTGAACAATGTTTGAAATAGTTTTGTTTTTTATGTTTGCGATTTCAGGCATTTATTGAAATGGCAACCACAGAAGATGCTCAGGCTGCAGTGGATTATTATACAACCACACCAGCATTAGTATTTGGCAAGCCAGTGAGAGTCCATTTATCCCAGAAGTATAAAAGAATAAAGGTAAATATCTTTTTCTTTTTTTCTTTCTTTCAGATTTATATTGCCACTTGTTTATTATATCATTTGTTAACTTTAGCTACTTTAAATTGTTGCTAATAACTAGGATAATATTAACTAATAATTATAGTGTACCTACAAACATTTGAGATGCCCTTTTCTCCTATTTATTAAATTAAAGAAACCAGAAGGGAAACCAGACCAGAAGTTTGATCAGAAGCAGGAGCTTGGACGTGTGATACATCTCAGCAACTTACCTCATTCTGGCTATTCTGACAGTGCTGTACTTAAGCTTGCTGAGCCTTATGGGAAAATAAAGAATTATATACTGATGAGGATGAAAAGTCAGGTAATATACATTAGAGGTTTTGAAAAAGACTCTTCCTTAAAGTGCTTTAATATTTGTGTGTGTGTGTGTGTGTGTGTGTGCGCGCGTGCGCGTGTGTGCGTGTGTGCGTGTGTGTGTGTTTGTGTATCCTCAGCACGGGGAAGTAATTTTCTTTATCTTCTCATAGATTAATTTTTTTAGTCACACAATGATACTTCTGCATTGAAATAGATGCATAAGGTAAAGCATTGAGTAAAAGTGGAAAGTAAAGCTCTCTTTTGCTCAGGCTAGAAACAACTATTTGTGTCCAGGGTTTGCTTCCAAAAATCTTCCTATATATAGGTATTCATTCTTCCTTTTTTTTTTTTTTTTTTTTTTTTTCCCTCGTTACTTAAACTAGGATACTGCTATTTTCTACATTACACATGATTTTTTCTTTTTAATTTTGTTTGCTTATTTATTTGTTGAACTGATTGGTGTATCATCTGATATTTTTCTTTTAAAAAAATGTTCTTGTTTCAGAGATAGGGAAAGAGAAATAGAAACATTGATCGGCTACCTCCTGCATATCTCCTACTGGGGATTGAGCCTGCAACCTGGGCATGCGCCCTGACCAGGAATCAAACCCAGCTACCTCCTGGGTATGGTGCTCAACCAACTGAGCCACAACAGCTGGGTTAATAGTTTCTTTCTTCCTCTCTTCCTCCCTTCCTCTGTCCCTTTCTTCCTTCCTTTCAACATATTTTATTAATTTTTTACAGAGGAGAAGGTAGAGGGGTAGAGAGTTAGAAACATTAATCAGCTGCCTCCTGCATACTCCTTACTGGGGATATGCCCACAACCAAGATATATATGCCCTTGACTGGAATGAAACCTGGGGACTTAAAGTCCGCAGGCTGACACTATCCACTGAGCCAAACCATTTAGGGCAATAATTACTTTCTTTAATAGCATTCTGAGTTCATATCCTTTTAGACTTTTAAAATTATTTTTTCCTTATAGAATTTGATTAATATCTACTAAACTTATTACTTTAATCTTCCCCCCCACCCCCCGGAAGCCTTTATATAGGTAGTTTTATATTTGGTCCTACTTTGTAAATCTGACAATTGTCTCTATTTTATTGGGTGACTTTTAACTCTTACCAATGTCTCTGTGTGTGCTAAGACAAATTTTTCCTAACAAGTGGATGGAAAGAATAGTAAGCACCATATTTTATACAATTCTCTTAAGAAATAATCTTTCTTACTTTTTAAGGCCTTTATTGAGATGGAGACCAGAGAAGATGCTATGGCAATGGTTGACCACTGTTTGAAAAAGGCCCTTTGGTTTCAGGGGAGATGTGTGAAAGTTGACCTGTCTGAAAAATACAAAAAATTGGTACTAAGGGTATGTAGTCCTTTATTTGTCTTACTTAAGAATGTAGGGTTAGTAATTGAAAAAAAGCAACCTCTTCTTTTTTTTTCTTTCTGATCTTCCTTAGTAGCAGAAGTTTTCTATTTGGTGTTCTGTAAAAGCACCTGGATTCTTTGAACAAAGTTCTGCTACTAAAATGTTTATTATCCACTGATTGATTGAAATGTTGATAGTAAAAAATTGCTGATTAAAGTTACCTTAAATTCCTAGGTATATTCATAGGGATTGAATAAGCTTAGTTGATTATATGAAGGATGGTTATTATTTATTAATTAATTGAATGATTATGTATTCTGCATGTGAATGTTGTTTTAATGTTAATTTAACACAAAATTTTGTCTTTTTAGATTCCTAACAGAGGCATTGACTTGCTGAAAAAAGATAAATCCCGGTAATTTCATTTTGTGTGTGTATGTGTCTAAATTAATAGTATATTAAACTATTGTTTTCTAACTCAGAATTAATTGATATATATCTTTTTTATTTCAGAAAAAGATCTTATTCTCCAGATGGCAAAGAATCTCCAACCGATAAGAAATCCAAAACTGATGGTTCCCAGAAGACTGAAGGTACAACTGAAGGTAAAGAACAAGAAGAAAAGTCAGGTGAAGATGGTGAGAAAGATACAAAAGATGACCAGGCAGAACAAGAACCCAGCATGCTTCTAGAATCTGAAGATGAATTACTGGTAGATGAAGAAGAGGCAGCAGCACTACTAGAAAGTGGCAGTTCAGTGGGAGATGAGACAGATCTTGCTAATTTAGGTGATGTGACTTCTGATGGGAAAAAGGAACCTTCAGACAAAGCTGTGAAAAAAGATGGAAATACGAGTGCTTCAGCTGCAAAGAAGAAGCTTAAAAAGGTAAAGGAAAATTGTATTGACCTGTTTTAATAGAAAACTAGATCAGATAAATGTTCAAATTATTTACCTTAGCAAGATCAGATTAAAGAGATAAAATCATTTATATTGGAAAAAATCAGGTGTGAACTATAATACAAGCATTTAAGTCTAAACTCTGCAATAATTGAATTAAATAGGACCTCTTAAAATTGCCCAAAAATATCAATGCAAAATGAGGACTTCTTAGTAATGAAGGGAAAAGACTTAAAACTATATATACTTCTACATTGTAAGTACTTTTAGGCAACTGTATAGGTCAGTTTGTTTTTTAAAAGATGGGATATGATTATGCAATAAATTAACTGACCAAAAGATGATTAAAACATTTCCCACTCATTAAAAAATTGTTGAGCTTAAAAACTCTTCCTATATGAGAAATATAAGCTTGATCAGACATTTCAGTAACTTTTAAAATATTTTTCTTAGAATAGATATTACAAATAGCATATAAGATGAACATAAAAATATGTACATGATACTAAGAACAGTAAAGCAAAGACCCATGCATACTAAGGATTGGAGCATTAAAATGTTTTTGACGCCACTTTGGTTAAATAGTTCTTGAGCCCTGGCCAAGTAGCTCAGTTGGTTGGAGTAGTGTGGTCCTGAGGCCAAAGTTGCAGGTCAATCACCAGTCAGGGCACATAAAAGACTCAACCAATGAATACATGAGTGGGACAACAAATCTATGTTTTTCTTCTTGCCTGCCCTCCCTCCTTCCCTCCTCCTCTTCTTTTTTTCTAAAAATCGACAAACATTTTTTATGTAATAAAAGGCTAATAGGCAAATCGACCAGACAATAAAAGTGCCAGTCGCTATGACCTGCACTAGTGGTCAGTGCGCTACCACAGGGGGAGGCTGTTCAGCCAGAAGCCCTGAGTGCCTGGGCTGGCCAGCACAGCCGTGGTGGCGGGGAGCAGGCCCAAGCTGTCAGTTGGAGGGCCTTCCGTCTGTGAGAGGGCTCACACCAGGCTGAGGGGACATCCCCACCCCTATCCCCGTGCAGAAATTGTGTGCACCAGGCCTATATTTTTGTTTGTTTGTTTTTATATTTTATTGATTTTTTTTTTTTTTACAGAGAGGAAAAGAGAGGGATAGAGAGAAACATCGATGAGAGAGAATCATTGGTCAGCTGCCTCTTGCACACCCCCTACTGGGGATGTGCCCACCACCAAGGTACATGCCCTTGACCGGAATTGAACCTGGGACCTTTCAGTCCCGGCCAACACTCTGCTCTATCCACTGAGCCAAACCGGTTTTCGGCGGGCCTATAGTTTTTTAAAGGGTTTTAAAATGAGACTTTTGTAATCCTGTTCTGTGGTTTCTTTCTAAACATTCAACTATTAGAAATTTTTGTGTTGTTAATCCTCACCTTAGGATATTTTTCCATTTATTTTTAGGAAGAGCTGGAAAAGAGAGGGTTAGACAGAGAGAAATATCAGTGTTAGAGAAACACATCAATTGGTTGTGTCCTGTACTAGCCCTTGAGCAGAATCGAACCTGTGACTCACCCACTGAGCCAAACCAGCTAGGACAAACTATTAGAAATTTTTACCTCTTGCCTCTTAAAGAGCTTGTGATTATTGAGCATTTATTGCATCCTATAAAATTTTCTAAGCTCTTTGTATATGTTAATTAACTTAATCCTCACAGTAACCATATACAACAGATGCTTTTATCATTATCCCTTTCTCATGAATGAGGAAATTGAGGCATGGAGAAGTTCATTAGTTGTCCATGATGATATTGCTAATAAGTGGTCAAGCCAAAATTTAAGCCTAGGCCATCATGCTCCAGAGCTTGATTTTTTTTAATTTTATTTTTTTAACTGCTACAGTGTTTTAGACTGGATATTCTCTAAAAAACAGTTGTGTTGCCAGATACTATTTTCCAAAGGATATCATTAAGGTATTTATAATTAATTAGTTATTTGATATACTAGAGACCCACTGCACAAAATTTATGCATAGATAGGGTTCCCTAGGCCTGGTCTGCAATCACCGCTAATCTGGGTCTTCCTGCTGCCAGCCCCAGCCTGGACCTCCCTTTGTTCTGCACTGCCTTCTGGTGGTCAAGGCACGTCATAGCAATTGAACTCCCAATTTGCATATTAGAGAAAGAGAGAGAGAGAGAGAGACAGACACACACACACACACACACACACACACACCCTAGAAGTATAAGTCTCCAAATGCTTAGAATATTAATAGCCTCATATTTAATTTTTTGCTTTCCATATAAGGCAAGCCTTCAATTATTTAGTTTTAAAACAAGCTACGTTTTTTATGTTTTGGGGTTTTTTTTGTTTTGTATTGGTGGTTTTTTTTTTCAAGCTACGTTTTTTAAAATCAGTGATTTTTAGGGGGGGGAAGTCAGTATTTTGAGAGAATGAATAAAGACAAAAGACGCTATCCCTCTCCCTTTAAGTAAAGCAAATGGAAGGGATGCTGCAGGATAATTGTTGCAGAGTAAATTTGTCTTTCTTAACAGCGTCGTTTCCCAGGGAATATGGAAGGTTTTGTCACTCTAGATGAGGTTGGTGATGAGGAAGATTCGGAACTTCAGAAACTTCATAAATCGGGCATGGCATTTAAATCTAGTGACAAAAATGATGATGGTTTGGTTGAAATTAAGGTGGACAAGATCGAGGAACTTGATCAAGAAAATGAAGCAGCGTTGGAAAATGGGATTAAAAATGAGGAAAATACGGAACCAGGTGCTGAATCTGCTGAGAACGCTGATGATCCCAACAAAGATACAAATGAGAATGCAGATGGCCAAAGTGATGAAAACAAGGAGGACTATACAATCCCAGATGAGTATAGAATTGGACCATATCAACCCAATGTTCCTGTTGGTGAGATTTAAGGTTTTGTTCTTCCCCTCTCACCCTTCCCATACTCTTAAATAAGATTTTTAAATTGGTCTTACATAAGCTCTGATAGCATTTTAAATTTATTTCTGTATAGAACAATTTGTTAATCATAATTGATATATTCTTTTTTTCTTACACAAGTCTCCTGATTTTATATTATCTTTTGTTATCCTTACAGAAATGTATTCTTTTCTCAAAGCTTTCTAAGAATTTCACCTTGCTTTTTGTTTTGTTTACCTGTTATGTTTCTGCCTTTTAAGAGTATGATTAGGTGGGACCTTGAACATCAATTAAATACAACTCTATTAATTAATGTCATTTTGTTGTTGTTGGATTTTGTTTTAGCTTAGGCAATATTGGACTTCTCACACAAAAATAACATTTGAGAACACTAAATTACTCAGTTTACTGAATTTGTAAGAATATATGTTTGTGTTCTAGGTATAGACTATGTGATACCTAAAACAGGGTTTTACTGTAAGCTGTGTTCACTCTTTTATACAAATGAAGAAGTTGCAAAGAATACTCATTGCAGCAGCCTTCCTCATTATCAGAAATTAAAGGTAAGGCTAACACTGAAAGAGGACAGTTCTTTTGTGAAAACAAATCATGTAAGTTTATGGAAAGTAAAACATGTATAGTACCCTCTGTGGACTCCTTCTTTCCTTATTGATGGGCCATAAGCATTTTAATTCTAGACACATCTATTCTGCCTCTTTCTATAGGATCTTCTAATTAAGTGATAATTTAGTAATTTCTAACCATGTTAAAAAAAACATAATGAAATTAAATCTATTTTTAAGTATTCTCAAATGGATGCTGGACTGCAATTTGTCTAATTTGGAAAATACTGGAAGCCTGAAGACCAAGTGACATAAAGCCTTTTCAGCTTTATAAAATACTGTGTCCTATCATACTTAATGATTTTTACATTGGCTTTATTATTTACTAATAATGACACTCTTTAGTAAGTTTTATGATTAACAGGATACAAAGTTAAAGGGGTGAATGAATAGGGCAAAAAATAGCAATCCAACATTACAAATATTAGTACATGTGTCTCCTTTTTTCCCCCACATTGACCTCCCCCCAGCCTTTCCTATCCCCCAGCACATGACCTCACGCCCTATTCCCAGTGTCTTGCATCATTGGTTATGCTTAATACAAGCCCTTCGTTTTATCTCTTAAAGTGGGTATTTCAGTTAGTGGCTTCTTTAAGGACTGAGCAATGAGATGGATAATGGTGGGGGGGACCCTAAAAGTAGAGGAGTTAAGCACTCATAATTGTAGGTAACTGTTCTATAGCACAAAACTACAAGAGTAGTCAGCCAGCATGTTCTATGCATTGACTAGGATAACATTGAATTCAGGAAATCTAGTTTTTGGCAGTATCACATGTTTTAAATGTATTCTTTGCTGTGAGTATTTTATATGTATCTTAAGGATATGAAAAAAGAATGGTGGTTATTTTCAACAGTGGTTAATAAATTTATATATATTTATAAATAAAAACATTTATAAATTAGAAAGTATACGTCTTTCTAATAACTTACTTTGTTCAAAATATTAAGCTGTTTGATGGCAGAAACTATATTACCTAGAGATATAGAAATATAAAAGTGGTCTCTGGATATGTAACACTTTTTAAAGAATATCATGCTTTCTAATATTTTCTAGCTATTCTAATTTTCTAGATATTCTATAGGAGGTAACTCTCTTATTTCCTATTTTAAATGAATTTCTTCAACAAATTGATTCTCCTTTCATCTCTTCCTCTCAAATTTTAAAAGTAAGAATAAAGAATACTTTAAAAAATATTATGTAATCCAATATCTGCTAAGGATAAATTACTTGATATTTTCCACAGTGGCCATTTTTCTTCTTTTTAAGGATATAATGGCTTCTAAACTTCATCAATTTACAGTAACTATAAAGTTGATAAATTTCAGCCAAAAGTAAAGAAATGTGATGTTTTATAGTAGATTTCTTTTTTCTTTTTTTCTTTTTTTAACTTTTATTAATGTCTTAACAGATCTTTGGTGTCCAGGAACACTAGAGGTTACACATCTAATAAAGGTGTCAGCAAGCTACTTGCAGCTCAGCCACCTTCTTTTATAAATAAAGTTTGAAAGGAACACAGCACAGTGATTCACTTAATTATTGTTTATGGCTACTTATATTATTGAAATGGCAGAATTGAATAGTTGAAATAAAGACCAAATGGTTCACAGACTACAAAATTTGCTGCTAGCCTTTTAAGAAAAGGCTGCCCACTTGGTTTACTGGAAGGAGACTTTAAATAAATTCGTGTCATTTTAACTAATCTATGCTCTTGAAGTGATAGATTTTCTTATCTTCATAAATTAATGTTAATTACACATTGAAATAATTGTCTTTCACATTTCACTATTTTCCCCCCATGCCTTATTATAGTGTCCCGAACCATTTTAGTTTTGTACACTAATAGGAATAACTATTTAATAATCTTTAAAATAGTGATAAGCTTATAGGTTAAATTACACTCAAATCCCCAAATCTGGATAGACTGTTTTATTTTAGAGTTAATTAATTTGTGTTTCTCTTAAGTAATTCAACACCTTTATATTTTTTTTCCAGAAATTTCTGAATAAATTGGCAGAAGAACGCAGACAGAAAAAAGAAGCTTAAGATGTGCAAGAAGCTTAACGATTTCAAGGAAAATAATAGTTCTTCGTTTTTAATGTTAACCTTTTTTAAATACAATATTGATAGTTAGAAGAAAACTATTGTACTCTTTTGTTTAGTGGGAAAATAATAGATGTCTGTTCTTGTGTTAAGTGTTATAGCAAAAACACATACGGTTAAATTAATGAAGAATTTTTGTTTTATCAGAATGGTAACAGACAAGTACTTTGTAGAGACTGACTTCGTAAGCTACTTGAGACAACTTGCACCACTAAAAAAATGATACGTAGAACTATTCAAAGAAATGAAATTTAGTAGTTCTAAGCTTCAAAGAAATGTCAAAACTTTTGATTCCATTCAATAAAGAACAAAACCAGTTGTATTTTTATTACTTTTCATCTGAAACATTCCACCTTTTAATCTGAGCCTTGCAGACTTTTCATTTGGAGTTTGAAGCTTTTTTTTTATTTTATTATTAATGCATTTCATTTTTTGGTAACTTTATTAACTGAAGTTAGCAATTAAAATACAGGTGCAGTTTTCTTTTAATGTTATGCAGTTTAGGTAATAAGAAATATTAAGTAACTGGCTTTAGATTTTGTAATTTTCCCCCCTAAGTTTCTGCTAGATTTCGTATTCTAGTAGTCAATGTATTTTCAGTGAAATGTAAAAATATCCTCATTCTCTTTGACCAGTATTAATTTCTATAGACTTTATTGCTTGTCACTTGAATCCTGTAGCTGTCATACACCTGGTATAAGCAACATTTGATTTTTGAAGTGTGTAAACCATCTTTTCAAATTTTTAAGATGTAATTTTACATTTCTGCATTTAAAAACAGTTTGGCCATAATCTAAACGCACGCTTCTAATCCATATACTTGCACATGTGACTTTTGTGAACAGAAATTTGCATGTATTATCTGTGTTTACTTGTAACTTTCTGGTTATATACTGCTTATATCTGTGGATTCAAGTTTCTGAGGTGAAATAAAAACTTAGGTCATGTTCATTGGTTATACATGTTTGAAATGTTAACCAATATAATTTGTCAGTTGTGGTTTTTATTTGCTATTACACTTTCTTGCATGTTTTAACAAATTACTACATTTTAAATCTAAAGAGTGCTACTAAAGATCTGAGTTTTAAAGTTTTGGTGCTAGTGGATTTCTTGTTCCTGTTACATAACCAAAAAATGGGGCTGTTTGTGGGTTTTTAAAACCTTGGGAGTGAGTTTAAAACACTAAAGACAAGCTGAAACCGGTTTGGCTCAGTGGTAGAGCATCGGCCTGCGGATTGAAAGGTCCCGGGTTCGATTCCGGTCAGGGGCATGTACTTTAGTTGCGGGCACATCCCCGGTGGGGGGTGTGCAGGAGGCAGCTGGTCGGTGTTTCTCTCTCATCGACGTTTCTAGCTCTCTCTCTCTCTCTCTCTCTCTCTCCCTTCCTCTCTGTAAAAAATCAATAAAAATGTATTTAAAAAAACAAAACAAAACACTAAAGACAAGAAATAGCAAACACTAGCAAACACTGGTGTTCAGACATGCCCTATTTAATAGTCTATTTGGAAATAACATGTAATAACAAGAATTAGTTCTAGCAGCCTCTTAAAATATGTTAGGATTCTTGGTTTTCAAGATTATATGTTCTCTCTTTTTTTTTTTTATTTAAAAAACAAATGATTTACAAATTATTTTTGAAACACTTATATCCAGGTGTATCTAATAGTTGGATACAATTTTATGGTCTTTCTTTGAAGGTCAGATGATCATTTTTTAATGTAACATGCACAAAAAAAATCCTTGCCAGTTTGTGCAGTTTAATTTTGGCCTTTACTAACTACCCAATTTTATTTAATCCTGACTTTTAACTAACAGCAACAACACAAAGTTTTATGTGTTCAACAGCATTCCTAATTGTTTTGTCAATAATAGTTTTTTTCCCAGAGGTCCTACTTTGTCAGTGTACCAAGTTACAGAAAAGAACGTTTAGTATTTTTGTAATCTTTAGAAAGCAGAACATCTCATTAACTGATAGTGATAAATAAACCTTAACAGCTATTTCTCAGATTATAGCAAGCCTTTATTTAGCAGTGTTTCTACTCAAACTTGCTGTAAAGTTTAAAAACATTTTTCCACCTCAATTTTAGTCTTTGGTTTAATCTTAAGTTAATTCTTTTGAGGGAAACTCTTGGGAGCACCTATTAATTATTGTGGTAGGTGTTACTAAGGTGGTAAAACAGGAAGAATACACAAATTTTAATCTGGCTTTGTCTGCAGTTGATTTTTGGTATCTTTAAACAAAATAGGTTTTTGGTGTGTAGTAGAAATCTGCAGGAACACTGCAGGGTAGTTGTTTTTTTGTTTTTGTTTTTAATCAAATTAATAATATTTGGAGTCTAGTCTATTTAAGAAAATTTACAGTAGTGTGCAGAGGATTTCTGTACTTTCCCTTATTGATCTCCATTGAATATAGCTGAAAACTCATGGATTGAGTGGAAAGTGCCCCTTCAGCTCTGGGTCCTATCCTATGAATGTCGGGTAAGGCTGAGTGTTTTGTTTTTTTCTTCTTGTTCTTTATTGATTAAGGTATTAACATATATGGAGACTTTTTTCTTTATACTATGCTGTGGTTCTCTATAGTAGTGCATCAGAATTACCTGGACACTGTTGAAACATTACTGAGTCCTGCTCCTAGAATTTCTTCTTTTTTTAAAAAAAAATATATTTTATTGATTTTGTACAGAGAGGAAGGGAGAGAGATACAGAGTTAGAAACATCGATGAGAGAGAATCATCGATCAGCTGCCTCTTGCACACCCCCTACTGGGGACGTGCCCGCAACCAAGGTACATGCCCTTGACTGGAATCGAACCCGGGACCCTTCAGTCCCCAAGCCGACGCTCTATCCATTGAGCCAAACCGGTTCCGGCAGAATTTCTAATACGTTAGGTTTCAGTTGGGTCTCAACTTACATTTTTAACAAGTTATGGATGATGATGATGTCAAGTATAGAGGTCACACTTTTGAGGAAATTGCTTTACCTGTAGCTGAAGTGCTGCATTTCATTTTTTAATGTTTTTATTGATTTTTTTTAGAGGAAGGGAGAAACATTGATCATTTGCCTCCCATATGTACCTTATTGGGGATTAATGATTCCCAGCCACCTCACTGGGAATTGAAAAGCGGACCTTTTAGTGCATAGAATGACACTCAACCAATTGAGCCATACCAGTCAGGGCAAGAAGTGTTTTTTCATAGGTAATTGCAGTGAGATATCTGATGTAGATACTATTACTTGAAAGAACTGGTTTTGCTACTGCTTCATACATAAAACCTTGTTATTGGGTCCCATGTGTCACAGTCTCTGGAAAGTTACTCTCAAAAGAATAATGTGGTACTTACGAGGTAATTAAGGGTACTTAAAATGCTCTCTTAAGGAATATCAAAGGAAGGAATATTCTCATTGCAGTGTGAATTTTAGGGAATAATTTTCTCCCTATTTTTGCTTTCCAATTAGTTACTCCCTAAAATTCCTTCACACCCTGAAACTCCTTCAACACCAAATTCACCCTGAAAATCTGCGTGACTCTCTTCCCTCCTGCCCAATTAAATATGCAGGTTATCTTTCTTAAAAAAAAAAAAAAAAAAAAAAAAAAAAAAAGTATTAGGTAAATGAAGATATAGGTACCAAATTACTTGAGATATAGGGGAAATTCTGAATGAGAAGACTCAGGTAATATGATTCATTTTTAAAAGAACTTACCTTAAAAATTTTAGCCCTTTTTTTGAACTTGAGTTCTTAAGTTTTATCATTATAGCATTGAAGAGCTCTAAAAGCCAGGTATACAGTAGGTAATATGAAAAGGTAAAAGGGCGTGGTACACAAAAATCAACACTCCCGCTCCGATAGTAGGATATCCGTAATATTTTTAAATCGTGGGTGTTGAGAAGTATAAGTCTGTGGAAAATCTCTGCATTCTTATTTATTTTGTTGTGTTCTGACAAAAAAAAGTATAAGTCTGGAAAATCTCTGCATTCTTATTTATTTTGTTGGAAAGGATAGCAGTTTAAATGATTGGTGTGTGGGATGGTGAAATTATTCATACCTCCTAATTCATTTTGTTGATGACATTGCTACTTAAGCTCACAAGCACCAAGTGTTTTTCAGACCCATGTTTTGTTTTTCACTTTTTTTTTTTTTTTTAAGAGTGGAAGGGAGAGGGATACATAAAAACATTCATCAGCTGCCTCCTGTGCACCCCCTATTGGGGACTGAGCCCTCAATCCGTTCATGTGCCCTGACTGAGAATCTTTCTTGGTTCATTTACCAACTTAACTGTTGAGCAACACTAGCCAGGCAGACCCATATTTTTAAAAACATTTTTATTGATTTCAGAGAGGAAGGGGGAGAGAGAGAAACATCAATGATGAGAAAATCGCCAATCACATGCCCCACATTGGGGGATCTAGCCCGCACCCCAAGCATGTGTCCCTGACTGGAATTGAACTTGGGCCCCTTCAGACCACAGGCAGATGCTCATGCACTGAGCCAAACTGGCTAGGACAGACCTATACCATTTTAAGGAGCAGCCAACCTGCCCAAAACCAGCAGCAGGGAAGGCTTGGCTTATGCTGGAAAAAAGGAATTGCCTCTGCCCTCCAGTACTCCACACGTAGGCAGACATCATCCTTCTGCTAAAACCTTTATCAAAACAGACTTTTTGTTGTTTTATATACAAGTAAAATTTCTCAGCCATTTTTAAGTGGTAATATAATTATACTGTACAATCATCACTTATCCCCATAACTTCATCTTTTAATACTATGCACATTAAACAGTGACCATTCCAGCTATTACCCAATGATCATTGCAAGTTGTCTATGATTTTTACTACCTCATGTAAGTGGACTCCAAGTGTCTTGTGGCATTTCACTTAGGGTGATGTAGTATACTGCAGAGTTTTCATTCTTAAAGGTTGAGTAATACTCCATTGTATGTATGTACTGCATTTTGCTATCTCCTCACCGAAATTGTCAACATTCAGAACAGCAGACTATTACTTCCATGCACAGTGCTTGGCTCTTACTCAAGACTCGGTAATGCTGCAGTGTACATTCTCTACACATGATACAAGTGAGCATGGGGACAAGGCTATTACCAGCCTATAGAAATTGGTCAGACTTCATTTCAGGTGTTGTTTTTCTCTTGTTTAACAAGTTCAAGCTTTCATAGAGATTCAGACAAAAAGATACACAGGAGACAGTAAATCCTTCAAAATCTGACCACCTATCCCATATAATAAAAGGCTAATATGCAAATTGTCCCCTCTGGTGTTCTACTAACCCCAGAGGCTGACCACCAGGGGGCAGCATAGAATGAAGGCATTCCCCAATCGGCCCTAATCACTAGCCAGGCCTAGAGACCCTACCAATTCATTAATTTCATGCACTGGGCCTCTAGTATAGAGATACTATTTTATCTCATCTTTGCATTTATATATGCCTATACTTTTAGAAAATTATAAATGCTGTTTTGTAACCTGCTTTGAGGGAAATTATGGGTATTCCACATCAATGTGTATGCATCTTTCTAATAACTTCAAAATATTTTGATTCCCTATTGGTAGGTTTTTTAGTTTTTTTATTATACATAGATATGAATATATGCTTAACATCAAACCCATATGTGGAGTGTTTCAGTCAGGTTATCTACATACAAGGGTATAAAAGGTTAATAATGAATAATGCAGAATAAGAGGCTAATAAACAAATTGACCAAACAGTGGAATGACCAGTTGCTATAATGCACGCTGACCACCATGGGACAGACATTCTACACAGGAGCTGCCCCCTGGTGGTCTGCGCTCCCACAGGGGAGCAAGGCTCAGCCAGAAGCCAGGCTCGCAGCTGGTGAGAGTTGGGAAGGTGGTAGGAGACTCCTGCCTCAGCAGCAGCACTAAGGATGGCGGACTGATGGCTTAGGCCCACTCCTGTGGGGGTGGGCTGGACATCCCCTAAGGGCTCCCAGGTTGCAAGAGGGGGCAGGCCAGGCTGAGACTCGCACACATACCAGTGCACATACTTTGTGCACCAGGCCTCTGGTATAATATAAATTTATGTGACCTCACAACTATAAATTGACTTTTGCCCATCCCTGTATATGATAAAAAAATAAAATAAAAATAAAAAAAAGTCTGCAGGAAGGCGAGTCTAAATCCTTGTGTCATTTCAAGGATTTCTTCAATCCCTAGCTTCCTTGTTCACTGCATCCCATCGTTCTTGAAAGAGGAGAGTGTATGGTCAATGTGGGGTTGGGGGGAACTCCATTCGAGTATATCCCAGTTTACCCCGCGGCCGCCTGGGTACAACGGAAAGGCCGTTGCGCATGCACACAGGAGCCACCTGGGAGATGAGAACTTTGAGGCTGAGCGGTCTATCGCGCGCTCTCTAGTGGCCACAGAGGGCAGCGCTGACAGGACGAGGGGGCGGAGCCCAGGGCGGCGGAAGTTAAGTCACTTCCGGGCTGGGTGTTTGTTTGGACTGGAGAAGGGAGGCGACGGGCGAAGCGCGCGTCGAGCGGGGGAGCGGCGCTGCCTGTGGAGATCCGCGGAGGCCGACCGGATTCGTTGGCTGCCGTCCCCGCTGCCGTGCACTGGGTGAGTGATTCCCTCGGGCGGAGCGGCAAGGAGGGTGCAACGGCTCTGGCGGTCGAGGGACAGTCCCTCAACGACGGCTGAGGGGCTTAGAGGGTCCCTCGGGTTGTTTGGTAAGGAGCCTTGTAGCTCCTTAATTTTTTGCTGCTTTCGGCCGAGTGTGCAGAATGAGCTTTAATTGACTTACTCTCTTTTTTCTCTAAGAAATGGCCGTCGCTTTTTTTTCTCATTGTCATTATTATTTATGATTTGGATCTCGCAGCACTTTATCCGGGTCCTCGGTGGCGCGCGAGGGTTGCTGGGATGGCACTTTCTCGCTCCCTCCTCCCCCCCTTTCCAGTCCCTTCACACACACCCCTCTGGTACTCTTTTCCCCTTCTCCCCCACGGCCGCCTGGCAACAAAGCTCATTGTTTCTCCCCCCGTGTACGCCTGCGCGTCACCACGCGCAGCCCCTACTTGCTGCGCGTGCGCGTTCCGGAGGCTGGGAGAGGGGAGAGAAAGGGGCGGAGGGACTGGCGGGCTGGCGAGCGTCCTAGGGGAGCTTTCTGCAACGGACCACCGGCCTGTATCTCTGATTTCCTTTCTCGCGTTGTTTCGCTTAACGATACTCCTTATTTCTAGTTATATTGCATCCCATGCTCCAGATAGGAGAGCCTTTGTTACTGGAATCCCTAGTCCCCAGGAGGGTTTTGAGCCACATGAACTTTCAGGGCCTGTCCAATTTATGCTTGGATTCTGGTCACTTTACTCTTAATTTCTCTCTGCTAATTTGTGCTTACTCCCCACCATCAACAAAAATATATGGCTTATGATGAAGTTTTTCAAAACATTTGCTGAAGCAGCCAGCAGTAGTCTTTTCTAGTGATTCCTAAAAGGGGTCTTTTCTGCTTCCTTTCGTTGCCTTGTTTTCCCTGCTTTTGCCGCCGCATCATCTCACAGAAACCACAATTTCTGGAAGGAATTTGGCACCCAATTTGCCATGGGAGAAGGTGACAGCTGACAGCTTTTGACGCTTACTTTGACAAAGGACAGCTCTCATTTTGCTTGTGCTGGCTTGTTTTTTGTTTTTTAATGTATTTTTATTGATTTCAGAGAGGAAGGAAGAGGGAGAGAGAAACATCAATGATGAGAGCGAGTCATTGATTGGCTGCCTCCTGCACGACCCTGCTGGGGATCGAGCCCCACAACCGGGTCACGTGCCCTTGACCTGAATGGAACCTGGGACCCTTCAGTCCGCAGGCCTATGCTCCATCCATTGAGCCAAACCGGGTAGGGCTGGCTAGTTTTGTTTTGTACCTTTGTGGCATGATTTTTCATAAATTGCATTTGAGCATTTAATCAGGTGTTAAGTTTGCATTTTTATTAAATAGCCTTTGAATTTTCATACCCTGCAGGTTAGGTCCCCAAATAAGAAAAGGTTCTCCATAAGGATTTTAAATTGTATTTTCATGTTGACTGTTTGTGCTTCTGTTCCCAGTTTAAAAAAGAAGATATTCCACAAGTTAGCCTGTTCATGCTACTTGTTAACTGCAAAGTTAAAACAAAAACTTTCCCCCCTCAAATACGTCTATGAAAAATGAAAATAGGTAACTTGACAAATTATAGCAGATTTATATTTTTTAAGGGATGAGAATTAGATGATGGAGGCTCAATGTAATGGTTAAAACGCTTGGAAGCTTGGCAATTTTTATTATAGTATGTTGCATTTTTTTTTTTTAAATATTCTTTGCTTAAGGCCTTTCTTTTTTTTTTTAAATATATTTTATTGATTTTACACAGAGAGGAATTGAGAGGGACAGAGAGTTAGAAACGTCGATGAGAGAGAAACATCCACCAGCTGCCTCTTGCACACCCCCCACTGGGGATGTGCCCGCAACCAAGGTACATGCCCTTGACCGGAATCGAACCCGGGACCTTTCAGTCCGCAGGCCGACGCTCTATCCACTGAGCCAAACCGGTCCCGGCAGTATGTTGCATTTTGTTCCTTAAGAGTTCGAATTGAGGTAGGTAACCTCTACCCTATTTGGGACAGAATAAGTTTATAGTAAATCCCCCCCTTCCCCCCAACCGGTTTGGCTCAGTGGATAGAGCGTTGGCCTGCTGACTGAAGGGTCCCAGGTTCGATTCCAGTCATGGGCATGTACCTTGGTTGCGAAAACATCCTCAGTAGGTGTGCAAGAGGCAACTGATCAATGTTTCTCTCCCATCGATGTTTCTAACTCTCTATCCCTCTCCCTTTCTCTCTGTAAAAATCAATAAAAAAATATATTTTTTTAAAAGAAATTTCTCCCCCAATAAGTATTCTGCATCTAATTCAGACTTACATCTTTATGACTCCAGAGAGTGATGCTCTAGTTTTAATTAAAAATATATAAACATTTATAAAAAGTCTGAATATTGTGGGAAATGAAAGAAGATGGAAAACAAGGCCATGATTTCTTTTTGTGCTTTTGCATATTCTTATAATTTACAAACTATTTTCACATTTATAATCATAACAACCTTGCCAAAACCTGTTTGGCTCAGTGGATAGAGCGTCGGGATAGACTGAAGGGTCCCAGGTTCGATTCTGGTCAAGGGCATGTACCTTGGTTGCAGGCACATCCCCAGTGCGGGATGTGCAGGAGGCAGCTGATTGATGATTTTCTCTCATTGATGTTTCTATCTCTCTATCCCTCTCTCTTCCTCTCTGTAAAAAATCAATAAAGTATATATTTTTTTAAAATTATAACAACCTTGAAATAAGCAGAGCAAGTTTTATCTTGCCCATTTTGAAATCAAGGATAAAAGCTTGACAGGTTATTTTTATTAGGCACATGCTTCTACAGCATTTAGAAATGCCAGGTGTTATTCTAAGGCTTTTAGAAGTATTTAATCTTTGCTGTCTCTAAAGGTAAGTACTACTTACCAAGGATAACAAATGAGAGATGTGATGTAACTTGCCCAATGTTCCACAGCTACTAAGAGCCAGAATTTAAAATCCAAGTAGTCCAGAGATTATGTGCTCTTAACCATTATACTTTGCTGCCTGTGATTTTAGTGACCTACCCAGGATCCTGTGGGTGCTTAGTGGCATATCTGGGATTCGAACCCAGTCCAAGATTAAAGTTGTCCCAAGTTATTGCATCTGTGATCTGGACCACCCTGTTCACAGGTGACTTAATAGTTTGCATTTGATGTACTCCAAGGTTCAATTCCAGTAATTCAATCTTTTTTTCCTCTTAATTTTCTCATTATTTAGATCAGTGCTGCCCAGTGAGATAGCTATTAAGCAGCCTTATCTATTGAGTGCTTGAAATATGGCCAGTGCAACTGAAGAAATAAATTTAATTGTATTGAATTACAATTCATTTAAATTTAAATAGTCAAACATAGCCAGTGGTTACCACATTGGATGGTGGTATTTAAAAGTTTGAATGGCCTCTGACAATTCTCATGGAAGAGGGTGTGGGGGATGCAAGAAGAGGTTGGACAAAAATCATACACATATGGACAGTGGGGCGGGTAAGGGCAGGGGTACGGGTGGGAACTGGGTGGAGGGGAGCTATGGGTCAGGGGAGAGAACAACTGTAATAATCTGAACAATAAAGATTTATTTTTAAAAAAGAAACCATGTGTTCCTTAGCTGTCATTTAATATGTAGTAATCCCTTGTGACTAATTTTTTTCACTTATTGTTCCTGATATAAAGTATCAAGTATTTAATTTTTTAAAATTTATCTTTATTGTTGAAAGTATTACATATGTCCCTATTTTTACTCCATTGACCCCTTCTAGCCCACACCCACACACACCCCACCCCAGGCCTTCACCAACATTCACCCATACTATTGTCTATCAATGTAAGTATTCCATTTATTTTAATGTTGAGTAATATTACATTGTATGGACATACCACATTGTATTTACCAATTTATTAGCTTAGTCCCTTTAGCTTGTATTTACTTTATGGCTATTAAAAATAGTACTGCTGTTATCCTAGCTGGTATGGCTCAGTTGGTTTAGCATCATTCTTTGTATAAAATGGTTGCCAGTTGAATTCCCAGTCAGGGCATATGCCCTGGTTGTGGGCTGGATCCTTGGTCGGGCTGCACATGGGAGGCAGCCGATCAATATTTCCCCCTCTCCCTCCTTCTCTCTAAAATCAATAATATATATTAGAATATGTACTGCTGCTATATATTTGTTATAAGTTTTGTATTAAGTATTTTCTAGCCAATCTAGTGTAAAGTGGTATCTAATTGTGGTTTTGATTGCATTTCCCTGATAGTTAATAATTTCCAGTATCTCTTCATGTGTTTATTGGCCATTTATATGTCCTTTTGAGTACTGTCTATACAATCATTTGCCCATTTTTAAATTTTTTTTATTGAGTTGCGATCGTTTTTTATATGTTTTAGATACAAATCTCTAATCAGATATGATTTGCTTCTCAGCTTCATTTATAATTTATCAGAGATTCTCTACATCTGTAAACCGTAAAAACACATAGAACCTTTCTTTTACATATATGAATTTAGTACAGTAAAAATCTCGATATAACTGACTAAATTGGGGGGGGGGGTGCCTGTTAAATCCTAAAGTCCATTATATCTATAATGAAGTAGGTTTTTTGAATGCATATGTTAAAAAATTGCCTATTTATTTAGTTTACCTGTTTTTGCTTACCTAGACATGTTTGTGTAAATAAAAGTGTTATGAAGAGTTTAATTTTAGCCGAAGCCGGTTTGGCTCAATGGATAGAGCGTCGGCTTGGGAACTGAAAGGTCCCGGGTTCGATTTCGGTCAAGGGCATGTGCCTTGGTTGTGGGCATATCCCCGGTGGGGGGTGTGCAGGAGGCAGCTGATCGATGATTCTCTCTCATTGATGTTCCCAACTCTCTATCTCTCTCCCTTCCTCTCCGTACAAAGTCAATGAACTATATTAAAAAAAAAAAAAGTTTCACAGAAGTTTCCTATATGTATTGCTGTAATTTTAAATTTATACTGTTAGGTTTATTAAACATGTGCATTCACCAGTCTTGTTAAAGATGCACTAGTTTTAAGCATTTGAAATTTTACAAATTTATATTTTTTTTCACATCAATTGTTAGTTTTGGCTTAACTAAACTTTCGTTAAAATTCTCTTTTTAAAAATGTGTTGGGCTGAGACCGGTTTGGCTCAGTGGATAGAGTGTCGTCCTGCAGACTGAAGGGTCCCGGGTTCGATTCCGGTCAAGGGCATGTACGTTGGTTGCAGGCACATCCCCGGTGGGGGGCATGCAGGAGGCAGCTGATCGATGATTCTCTCTCATCGATGTTTCTAACTCTCTATCCCTCTCTCTTCCTCTCTGTGAAAAATCAATAAAATATATTTTTTAAAAAAATGTGTTGGTTTATATCATATGAAGTCCATATAGTTTTAGACTCATTTATCTTCAGGAATCGCCTAATGATCACAAACTATTCCTGAGTATAAGGGATGAAATTTTTTTCTAGTATATGTTTGAAAGCTATTTTCTGCAGGGGTCTAGCATTCTGAGCTTGCATTTCTTTCAATGTAGTTTTAATTTTCATTATTTTTTAAAATATGTTTTCTTGATTTTTTTTTTTACAGAGAGGAAGGGAGAGGGATAGAGAGTCAGAAACATTGATGAGAAACATCTATCAGCTGCCTCCTGCACACCCCCCACTGAGGATGTGCCCGCAACCAAGGCACATGCCCTGGACCAGAATCGAACCCAGGACCCTTCAGTCCACAGGCCAATGCTCTATCCACTGAGCCAAACCAGTCAGGGCTACTTTTCATTATTTTTTAAAAGCAGCTGATTTTTCTTATCGTTTTTTTTTTTTTTTTGGGTTTTTTTTTTAATAATTTTGTTGAATTTTGCTTTTAAGAATTCTCTGATATTCTGCTGTTTGACTAATGTATCAAACTTTGTATCTATCTTATTTTGAGATTCTTGGGCTTCTTAAACATATTGGTTGAAGGCTTCATCAAATCTGGAATAATCAGCCGTAGCCAGTTTTGCTCAGTGGATTGAGTGTTGGCCTGCGGATTGAAGGGTCTGGGGTAGGGGTGTCGAACTCAATCAGAGAAGGGGCCAAAATCTAAAATCCAGCCTAAATCGCGGGCCGAATGGCTTACTGAACAGTCATAAACTGACAATGTCATAAACTGACAGCGTAGTGCAGTGATGACAGCGCCGTGCGGGCCACATTGCAAGGCCTGGCGGGCTGGATTTGGCCCGCGGGCCTTGTGTTTGACACATGTGGCTGGTGTTTGATTCTGGTCAAGAGCACCTACCTCTGTTGCAGGCTCACGTGTCATCCTTCCATCTTCCCCCCACCCCACCCAGTACCCTGAGTTTCAGGTTCCATGCAGACATTAGTTGGAGAGGCAACCAATTGATGTGTGTCTCTCCCCCCCCCCCCCTCCACTCTCTCTAAAAATCAATGGGAAAATAATATCCTCTGGTGCGGATTTGTTTAAAAAATCTGGAATAATCAGATCCTTCCTCTGCTGCATTTGTGATGTTCTTCCCTCTGCGCCTACATTGCTTGAACCCTTTTTTGTATTTTCTATCTTAGTCATTGATGTTTTTTGGATAATCTTTTATCTTCCAGTTCTTTGTATTTTGTTTTGTTTTAACTTTATGTTATGATGTCTATATATCTAGAAGTTTTATTGTCTGTTCCCATTCCACTGTGCACTTTTTTATACTCCGCTGTTCTCTAAAGATATTTTCAAGCTTGACATGTAATAATCATTTGTTTTGTCATCTGTGTTATATAATCCCAATATTTAAAGTTAGGTATGGGTCTGACATTGCCTTGTGTAAGTTGTGCTGCTTCTTGTTCATTGTATCTTTTTTCCTTCTGGAGTTATTTTTAATGATACATTGTTCATTGCCCTGGAAAAATTATTTGTGGAGGTCCTAAGACCTAGAATGAAGATGCCTTCCTCCCAGGACCAGGCAGGGGCACTGGGACACTAACAGTTCAGGACCACTTCACACTCTGTCCATGGCTTGGGATGTTCCTGACCTCCTAGGTCCATGGTTGGCAAATTGCAGCTCGCGAGCCACATGTGGCTCTTTGGCCCCTTGAGTGTGGCTCTTCCACAAAATACCACACCTGGGTGAGTCTATCTTGAAGAAGTGGTGTTAGAAGAAATTTAAGTTTAAAAAATTTGGCTCTCAAAAGAAATTGCAATCATTATTCTGTTGATATTTGGCTCTGTTGGCCAATGAGTTTGCCGACAACTGAGAACTTCTTCCTCCTATCCTCAGGAGAATCATCCATAGGCAGTGTCTGTTTTCCCTTCTACCTTTTCCTCTTAATTTTGGTTACTTTTGGTTTCCCCTACCCTGAGCATATAGCCCTTAAGGGTCCTGGTTTAGAGTGGGGAGGATTTTGTATTCATTTTTCTTTTTCTTTTTTTAATCCTCAACCAAGGATTATTTTTTCCATTGACTTTTAGAGAGAGTGGAAGGAAGAGGGAGAGACAAACAGAAACATTAATGTGAGAGAGATACATCTATTGGTTGCCTCCCACATGCCTCAACCATGGTCAGGAGCCTACAACTGAGGTATGCGCCCTTTACTGGAACTGAATCCAGGACCTTTCAATCTGCACGCTTTATCCACTGAGCCAAACCGGCTAGAGCTATTCATTTTCCACCCTGACTTCTATGCTTCTTGCTCCATGAAGCATCCAACGAGTCAAACCAAAGAACCCTAATGGGCAAAAGCCATCAGCGCAAAGGCAGCTTCCTTGTTTAAAAGTTCCCCTTTGCTTTCTGAATTCCCACTTTATTTTCTTGTCAACACTTAGTGCTTTTAAGGATTTCTTATAAAATATCTACTTTTTAGTAGAAAGACTGGTTCAAATAATCTATTCCACCATTGTTTGTTTGTTTTAAAGTCCTGATTTATTTATATTTTAAGAAGTTAAAACAATTCAAGTAAATAGGTATACTGTCTTCTTGACCAAAGACTTAATATGTTTTTAAAAAATCAATATAGATCAAGTTGCAAAATTTAATAAAATTCCAGTCAGATCATTTACAGGCAAAATGATTCTAAAGTTCATATGAAGAATAAATATGCAAGCTTCTCTAAAACCCCAAAGAATGATGAGGAAAGGAGTTCTGCTTATTAGATATTAAAACTTACTGAAAGGCAACTTTTATTTCAGTTATTGTCATTTTTAGCACCACAATTTCTCTTTGGTTTATTTTTTATTTTCTCTATTGATGTTTTCCTTTTGATGAAACATCATTCTTATGGTTTCCCTTTGTTCTTTAACATATTTCAAATACCTGCGGAAAGTTTTTGTCTAGTAAGTCCAATGTCGGAACTTCCTCAGGGACAGTTTCTTTTCTCTTTTTCCTGTGTATAATCCATATTTTTCTATTTCTTTGCTTCCTATGTTATTTTTATTGAAAACGGGACATTTTGAATATTATAATGTGGCAGCTTTGGAAACCAGATTCTTTCCTCTCCCTAGGGTTGATCTGCTTGTTGTAGTTGTTTGCTTAGTGACTTTTCTAAACTAATTTTGTAAAACTTTGTAATATTTTTTGTGTGTGGCCATTGAAGTCTCTGTTTCATTAGCTTAGTGGTTAGCTGGTTATTTAAAAGAGATTTCCTAAATCCTGTAAACAAACCAAAAAAAACACACAAAACTCTCCTACTCTTTTCAGATGGTTTCTTGTGTATGTTGAGGCACACCTTCAACTCTCAGGCAGTTTACAACTCTTAGCCCCACTTAATGTGCAAAACCTGAAGGTCGTCCAGAGGTGAGATTATAGGGCAGGGGTCTTCAAACTACGGCCCGCAGGCCACATGCGGCCTGCAGAGGAGTCTGATCCGGCCTGCCAGGTTTTTTGGGCAGTGAGCGCAGCCGAGGTGTTACAGTAGGAATTAGTAATTCATATAGTCCGGCCCTCCAGCTCTCTGAGGAACCGTGATCTGGCCCCCACTTTAAAAAGTTTGAGGACCCCTGTTATAGGGTCTTCAAAGTTCTTTTCCTAAAGCATCTCCTTCACCAGTGTCTCCTCCCAGTCTTTTTACTTTGTCTTTTTTTTTTTTTTTTTGTCCCAACTGTTATTTCTTGATTTAGGCAGCATTGGCTACATTTGGCTTTATATGTTGAACATATGCTAATCACTTTATGATTTTACACTTTAAAATTGTAAACCTTATGGTGCTTGAACTATATATTCAATTTTTTAAAATAGCAAACATAAAAAGGAAGCACTATAAAAAGTGGTTCAAGAAGTGTCAAGAGCCAAAACCAGTTTGGCTCAGTGGATAGGGCGTTGACCTGCGGACTGAAAGGTCCCAAGTTCAATTCCGGTCAAGGGCATGTACATTGGTTGCGGGCACATCCCCAGTGTGGGGTCTGCAAGAGGCAGCTGATTGATGATTCTCTCTCATCAATGTTTCTTTCTATCCCTCTCTCTTCCTCTCTGTAAAATATCAATAAATATTTTTTTAAAAAAGTAGGATCAAGAACAGGTCATAGAAGAAAATTAAAAATCTAATACATTACCTTATATTAGAATACCTTGGATTAAATAATTATAAATCTATTAACTTTCTGAAAGTAAATGATCTTTACCCCTCTGGCTGTAGCCAGAAATTGGTCAGCAGTTGTCCTTCCCTTAGTTGTCTAAGGTATAAGATTAGTGCCCAGGCTCCAACTTCATTCTTTTTGCTTCAGTTATGATTTGTTTCCCAAATATTGCATGATAAAGTAATTTCATTTACTTATATTTCATAGACTCTTTCATTGGGATCTATACCAAATCTATAAGTTGTTTGATGACATGCTAACAGGCAAAAAGCTGAGGGAGAGGGCCTTGTTGAATGCAAGAATTGGGCCCTTTTTCCCAAGGATTGTTTATATTTTATTTGTTACTGGTTGGCATTAAACAAGGAGGAAATTGTTCAAGTTCTTTGGGATTCCCAGACTATAAAGTTTGCTGAAACAGATTTTTCATTGTGCTATGCAAACTTGTGCTCATAAAATGTATGGAAAACACTTTTCTAAAACAAAAAATTTTGGGCCCTAGCCAGTTTGGCTCAATGGATACAGCATTGGCCTGATGACCAAAAGATCCAATATTCAATTCTGGTCAAGGCCATGTACCTCGGCTGCAGTCTCCTTCCTGGTCGGGCCATATGCAGGAGGCAACCAATTGATGTGCTTCTTGCACATCGATGTTTCTCTCTGTCTTTCCCTCTCCCACTCCCTAAAAACCAATGGGAAAATATCCTCAGGTGAGTATTAACAAAGAATTAATTAATTAATTAGCTAATTGTTTAAATGTTTTAAAAAATTTGCTTTTGTATTTAGACCTGCTTTAGTCACCTTAAAAGCATAGTTTGTTTGTTTTTGTTTGTTTGTTTTTATAGGTTTCAGAGAGAGGAAGGGAGAAGGAGAGAGAATCATCGATCGGCTGCCTCTTGCATATTCCCTATTGGGGATCAAGCCAGCAACCCAGGCATGTGCCCTGACAAGGAATTGAACCATGATCTCCTGGTTCATAGATCAGTGCCCATCAACTAAGCCACACTGACTGATGGCCTCTGCTTTTCATAATATTTGAGGCAAATCTAAAACTTAATTTGTGTAATATGAACACATAAATGTTCAGTAGCCTATTAGTGGAACAAATCTCCTCAGGTGAGGATTAACCAAAAAAAATTAGTAATTTTCTTTAGAGGAACTGATTCCTTTTTAGTCAAAACTTCCTATCTAATAAAAGAGTAATATGCAAATTGACCATACCTCCACTACACCCACAAGCCACGCCCACCAGCCAATCAGGAGCAGATATGCACATTAACCCAACCAAGATGGCTGCTGCCACAGAGACAGCAGGAGACTTGGGTTTCCCCAGCAATGGAGGAAGCCAAGCTTTCTGCCTGCCCTGGCCTGCCTTGGCCTCTGCTTAAGGCTACAGAGTTTCAATTATAGAAGATAAGTAAATCCCAACAAAAATGGCTGCGGCCACAGAGCAAGCAGAAGTCTTGGCTCCAGTCAAGGCTTCAATGTTTCAATTATAGAAGATAAATAAATCCCAGATACCAGGGCCTCCACTTGGGCTGCTGGGGCATGTGGCCAGCTGGCAAACCACCACAGGCCCTTCACTCAGGCCACCCCACCCCACACCCTAAGGGAACCCCCACCCACCCTGATCAGGGACACCCTTCAGGGCAAACCAGCCAGCCCCCACCTGTGCACCAGGTCTCTATCCTATCTAATCTTATCTAATAAAAGAGTGATATGCAAATTGACCATCACTCCAACACACAAGATGGCCAGTATGGGAGGGCAGTTGGAAGGAACCAGGCCTGTAAGGGAGGGCAGTTGGGGGTGATCGAGCCTGCAGGGAGGGCTGTTAGGGGTGACCAGGCCTGCAGGGGATGGTAGTTAGGGGCAGTTAGGCATCAATCAGGCCTGCAGGCAGAAGCGGTTAGGGGGTGATCAGGAAGACAGGCAAGCAAGCAGTTGGGAGCCAACAGTCCTGGATTGTGAGAGGGATCCCAGATTGGAGAGAGTGCAGGCTGGGCTGAGGGACACACACCCTGTGCACCAGGCCTCTAGTGTTTTAATAATAAAGGTTTATTTAATTAAAGATTGATGATAAATAAAAATATCAAAGATACTCATTGTCTGTTTTCTGTCTTGTCTGCTTTCACAGTGCCTCAATTTCTTAACCCAAATCATGTTTTCTTTTTCCCCACCCCTAGCACAAAAATCTCAGTCTGTCTCTGCTTCTTTGTGTGTGTGTGTGTGTGTGTGTGTGTGTGTGTGTGTGTACACACAACAACAACTCAGTAATTTTTAGTTTGAGAACCTCTTAATGAAAAATGACATTACTCTATCAGGTTAAGACCACCTACCACCAGCAAATTAGTTTAAAGGGTCAGGCAGCACACACACAGCAAGTTTTAACCCAAGAGAAAAACTTTTCTAGTAGATTTACTTAGTGTTTTACCTGATAACTTTGGAGAAATTAGGTCTAACGAGGTGTTGGTTTTGTGTTTTGTTTTGTTTTGTTTAATTTAAACTATACTCATCGGATATGTTTCCTTCCTTTGGTACAAATCACACCACTGTTTGAAATTATGTATAAGTAACTCTTGTTTAATATAAACCCATTCTTAGCAATTTCAGAATTAATAAATTGGTAGAATATTAAAAAATCTGAAATTTCATGGTTGAACTTTTAGCCTGCAATATATCAATTAGGTTAGATCAAGTTATCATCTATAGGCATACCTCGGAGATATTGAAGGCTCAATTTTAGACGACCATAAAAGTGAGTCTTGAATTAAGAGCCATTGGTAATCCTTTTATTGGTTGGTGATTTGCCTTAAATTTGTAAAAATCACATCACCTGTGGAGCTTAAAAAGGAGGTATGCCTGTATTGAGTATAAAAATCAACTAGATAAGCATTAGATATTATTTTTACACAAATAAAGAGAAATGAGATGATAAAGAGGTGGTTGCACAAAGAGATGGGTTGCCTAAAACTCATTGTATTATGGGGAAATCCTGACCTCAACCCACAGATAGAGCTAATATACAGGGGTTAGAGGTGCCAACCTCCCACAGTCAAAATCTGTGTATAACTAGAGCTGGCCCTCCACATATGCAAATTCCCAACTTCAAAGCCTTGAACAACAGGGCTTTGAACTGTGCTGGCCAATTGAACTGCAGTAAATTGGGGGGGAAATTTGTGTGTAAGTTTGAACACATACAGTTGAAACTCATATTGTTCAAGGTTTAACTGTGAACTGTAGAGTGGTTACAAGTCCAAGAGATGCAGCACTATATCTTAGGACTCAGGAACTAAGATTATTAAATTTCTTCGTTTTTACTTTCAATCTCTAGGTTTTTAAAGTCATTTGATGACTTAAGCCTTCCAGATTATGCTTGTTTTATAAAGCAAGGGATATCTAATATTTTTAAAAATTGAATGGTTTGGGTATTGCATTTAAGCAGTTGATTACCTTCACTAATTGTTACATTAGATGAGTCTGGGTTCTTAGCTATTTCATAAACATTAAAATCATTTGGGGGGGGATGAAAATTTTTATTGCTTGGTTTATTATGTGTGTTAATATACTGTGTGCGTCTGCCCTTACCAATGACTCAGTTGAAACATCCTCCTGTACACCAAGAAGGTTTCTGGTTTGATTCCCAATTGAGGCAGGTATGGAAGGCAACCAATCAATGTTTCTCTCTCTCTCCCTCTCTCTCTCTCAGATCAATAAATTTGTGTGTGTGTATGTATGTGTGTGTGTGTGTGTGTGTGTGTGTGTGTGTATATATCATGTGCATTTAACACTTAACCATGATGCCTGGTGATAATAAATGCTCACCAAGAAAAAAAATGACTAACTGTTTTGTTCTTTTAAGGTTAAAAACGACAACTAACGCCAACCATGAAAGATCCAAGTCGCAGCAGTACTAGCCCAAGCATCATCAATGAAGATGTGATTATTAACGGTCATTCTCATGAAGATGACAATCCATTTGCAGAATACATGTGGATGGAAAATGAAGAAGAATTCAACAGACAAGTTAGTTTTATGTACAAGCATGTTCTTTTTTTGTACTCCATGACAACCTTCAAATAATGTAGCTCTATTTGTTCCTTAAATGTATTTGTTTTTTTATCTGCAAAAATTTGCCAATTTTTATCTGGAAGGTAAAATTTTGGAGATTTTTCTTCCTGAATTCAGGAACTCCAGGATTTTCACTTGAGTTAACCCAAACTCCTTTTGGAACTGTGATTTAATGAGGGCATCTATAAGCTCTTAGTAGAAAAGAAACCTATTTGCATCTTTAATTATTTTCAGTGTATCTGGTCCCTTATTTATGAGATATATGAATTTCTGTGCTACTACTCCTATTTTATCTGGATGATGATTATTACCAGGTTAGCTAGTTTTTTTTTCAGGGTTCCACCCCAGAGATTCTAATTCAGATGGAAGGGTGTGGCCTGGGAAACTTGTTATTTAAAAGCTCTCAGATGATTCCAGTGAGCAATTAGGTTTGGAAACCACTATGCTACACCAGTCATACTGCTCTGCTGCAGTGAAAGTCAAGAGAGTGGGATTCAAGAGCAGACAGGCATAGGTACTAGGGTACAGAATTATTTTGTTTTTTCACTTGAAGTTCTCAATCAGCCTGAAAATCTAACACCACTGTTTTCTTTAGAAAACTCTCCTACCTTGATAAATACTATCTTTTATTTCAATATTTTTAGTTTCTATTTCTATCTTTTGTCACTTTTTCAGATTATGGTTTGGGTAATAAGTAGCCAGCTTGATTTTGCCATATCCAATGATGGATAACCAAGAGTAAAACAATGTAGTCTTATTTCAGTGAGAATCAGTTGTGGGAGGAGGGTTGTTTAAGTTACTCATGCCCTGAGCCTACCCTCTAAAGATTTTTTTCAGTTATTTTGGGTAGGTTCAGGGTTTATGTGGTTTTAAAGTATCATAGGTAATTCTGACATGCATTCCTCAGTGTCAGCACTCCTTTATTTGTTACTTCTTTCCCTCCACCTTCAATGGAAAAAAAGTGTATTCTGCAATGACAAGTAAAGACATAGCAAAATCCTAAACAGATCTTCCCAGATGTTATGGTAAACATTTTTTTTTTCTTAGCGCAGAAGAGGAAGTACAACATTGTGCTTTTAAATAGTTCAAAATATTTCAAGCTGTTTCTAATGATGTCTTACCAAGTATGCTGTAAACTGTCCCTTATTTATTATAAATCCAGATAGAAGAAGAGTTATGGGAAGAAGAATTTATTGAACGCTGTTTCCAAGAAATGCTGGAAGAGGAAGAAGAACATGAGTGGTTTATTCCAGCTCGAGATCTTCCACAAACCATGGACCAAATACAAGACCAATTTAATGACCTTGTTATCGGTGATGGCTCTTCTCTGGAAGATCTTGTGGTAAAAAGTTATTTTTCATCTTCTTAAAACCTTTCCCATAAATGGAAAAGCCAGCAATCATCTGTTTAAGAAGAGTTCTACATCTCTTCTCCTGAAATTGTACTGCTTTTTACTATGGAAGCAGAGGCCTCTCAATCTCACTTATGACACAGAGTGACTTCTGGCAACACTCTGGAATTAGTCTGAGACTACTAGCAAACTTCTTGCCACTGCTTTTAGCTTTGATAACAGTTGCCCTAGGATATGTAAATGTCTTTTAAAAAAACATTAATCCAAAAGAAGTACACAATATGTCCATGTGACCTACCTATTTAAAAGTAGCTTGATGGAGAGATTTTTGCTCTTTAAATTTTGTATTAAACATTTGGTGAAATTTGCCAATTTTTATCTGGAAGGTAAAATTTTGGAGATTTTTCTTCCTGAATTCAGGAACTCCAGGATTTTCACTTGAGTTAACCCAAACTCCTTTTGGAACTGTGATTTAATGAGGGCATCTATAAGCTCTTAGTAGAAAAGAAACCTATTTGCATCTTTAATTATTTTCAGTGTTTAATTGTTGATATTATAGTAAAATGTATTTTTAGGGAATTGTCATTACAAGGCATCAGTACTAGAATTAAACCTAATGAGTCAGTCCTTCACTAAAATGAGAAATAATTTAAAAATAATATAAAGTTAGAAAGTTAACTTTTTGTTCATATTGATAATCTATTTGCTTCTACAAGGTCTCTAAAGTTTACCCCTAAACTGAAATATTTCTTGCAGTTGTTTTCTGTTCACTGTGTAGTGATTTTCTATAACCTGGCTGTGCATCATAATTACCTATGAAGCATTAAATACAAAATAAGTTTCTCAGCTACATTTCAGAACTGTAGAATCAATCATCTAGGCATGTTTATTTTTTAAAAAAGCACTCCCAGAGGGTACTGCCAGCCTACCTTATCAGGCATTAGTAAACCATCCTTCTAAACATTGGTGGTTGGGGGGTTAGAATTATTTGGTTTTTTCAGTTAATTTTATTTAATTTTTAGACAGAGCGAAAGGGATAGGGGGAGAAACATCTATTTGTTGTTCCACTTATGCATTCATTGATTGATTCTTATATGTGCCCTAATGGGGATTAAACTCAACAACTTTGGAGTATAGGGATGATACTCTAACCAGCTGAGCAACCCAGCCAGGGCTAGAGAACACTGAAATCTAAACTGTGAGATAGCTTTTGTTGCAATAAATGACCCAAATAAGCAAATATGTGATCTGAATAGTCTGTTGGATTATGCTTGTTTGTGGCTACTTTATTCACTCCACAAATAATCCTGGTTGCTGTGATGAGTGTAGCCCTTTGCTGGATATAATGTGTAACTTGAAACTAGAACCAGTATAATTTTATTGTGTAGAAACTGATTTGTTCATCTCATCTGCTTAAGATTACATAATTCCTTCTTATTCTTTTGTTGCTGCCAAAAGATTACATATTAAAGAACACTGCTTTTTTTTTTTTTTTTTTTTATAATATATATATTTTTTATTGATTTCAGAGAAGAAGGGAGAGGAGGAGAAAAAGATTGAAACATCAGTAATGAGAGAGAATCATTGATCGGCTGTCTCTTGCACATCCCCTACTGGGGATTGAGCCTACAATCCAGGCATGTGCCCTGACCGGGAATCGAACTGTGACCTCCTGGTTCATAGATCAACGCTCAACCACTGAGCCACACCTGCCAAGCAAGAACACTGATTTTTTTTTTTTTTTAAACCTCACACTTTTATATATATTTCCTTTGAGAGAAGAAAGAATATGTTCTGTGCAAGGAAATGGTTGTGTATATGTATAAATTATGAAACTAAGATTAAATTATTGTTCCATCATGTTTAATGTGCTTTGTGGTCTTGAAGTGACATAGGGGGCTCAGAAATTAGTCTAAAAGCCTTCCAGCATGCCTCCATTTCAGACCCTGGAAACCATCCTGGGTTGTTTTTTTTTAATCTTTTTCAACTTGTATTCCAAGATGTGGTAGAGGGAAACGTCCAGCTATTCCCTAAATGCTGACATTTGCTTAGGAAAGTAAAGATTTAGAAATATAGAATAATGTTGGTATAAGTATCTTAAGGTCTTTGGAAACTGCCCGGTTCTTTCCCTCACTGATGCAAAAATGAAGTCCCAGTGAGAGTAACTTTGCCGGGCTTACATAAGAAGTTCGGGCCAGGTCTGGGGTTCCAGCCTAGGTCTTCGGACTCCCCAGATAGTTTCTTTTCCTATTAAATACCATGCTTCCTGTGGGAATTAGAATACAATTGTTGAAAGATAACCACATTTTTAATGAAGACCTTAAGATGAAATTAATCTATAAACACTTCCCCAGTCACTTTAATCATCATTTTAATACTTGTTTAATATTTTTGCATATTATGAAACTGCTTAAAGAAAGTCAAATATTACTGGTAAAGAAACAGAATTCCTTGTTCTGTAACACTTTTTTAGTTTATGTAGGCTTCTTTTTACACTTAAGCAAAATTAATTTCAATTCCTGCTTGTACTTTAGAAAGTTGTTAAATTTGATGTAATATATATAGTTTACATCTGGTTCCTGCCTTTCTAGCCAAAGATATTTTGAGGTTAAGTTTATCAATCTGAGTTCTTGCTTTTGTCTTGTGTTTTTTTGTTTTTGTTTTTAGATGTTTTTGCATGTGGATCTAAGTTGAATGCTTCTGAGTATCTGAAGCTATCTGTTAATGAACTTGCTTTTTTATGTACTTATTTTCCAGGTCAAGAGCAATCTGAATCCAAATGCAAAGGAGTTTGTTCCTGGGGTGAAGTACTAAAATATTTGAGTAGACGGGGCCCTCTTTTGGTGGATGTAGCACAATTTCCACACTGTGAAGGCAGTATTAGAAGACTTAATTGTAAAAGCTCTCTCTTGTCACTGTGTTACACTTATGCATTGCCAAAGTTTTGTTAGTCTTGCATGCTTAATAAAAGTGCTGAGACTGTTATTAAGTAAAGAGCTGTCAAACATTTACTGAAAAGTAGAATTGGCCCCATGGCTGGATGTGAAGACAGCAAGGAAAGAAGCACCAGTCAAGTTGTGTTAAAGCACCAAATTAAATGACCTTTTTAAAGCTTAGTGAATTGTCTTTTTTGAAGCTAAACTGGTCCCTTGGGTTTAACTAGCACTTGCTAATAATTCTAAACTTTTTTTAAATTAGTAAATTTAAATTAAGTTTTAGTTAAGCAAATTTCTCAGTTCAGACTGAAGTTTACACCCATCAAAAAGAATCCTCTGAGGAAGGCTTGTTAGTTAATTTGAAATAATTCATTGTAGACACATCTGTCTTTGGTCACTGATGTTACAAGGTAGTGATAAGATTAGAACTAGTATTGGCTTTTATGGTATGTTATCATGTAAGAAATACATCTGAGAGAGTATGTGATTTGAGAATTGCATCTTCTGCAATTCTCATTGTAGTTGTGTCTTTGTGAAGTCTAACATTTGACCAACCCATAATCTAATTGAACAAAGAAATTGTAACGTGATTTGAATGGTGCTTTTCCTTGCTTTGTTAACCGTCACTACAGTAGTCTGCAGCACAACTTTCCTTTTAACAAAGCTAGAACAGTTTTGGCTTCTTAAACTTCATATTTGGGTAGGTTAAGCTGCCATACGTGTTCAGTGTGAATAGTGTTTAAGTTGAAAATATTGTAAAAAAATTATATTTTTTCAAAAATATTTAAAAAAATAAATAATAGTAGAACTGAGCTGATGGTTGTGTTTATTGGTGCTGAATGCAGACTCTCCAGTGGTGATTTTCACTTTAATGTGGTCTCAGTTCCTCAGGACAACTCCGCTGGCAAGAGTTGCTGAGAGAACAGACTTGTTAGGTCCCATTGTGTCAGATATCCTATACTGGAGGCCCTGTGCATGAAACTTCACCAAGTGACCAAGGACCTTGGCCCGCCTGCCCCCTCTCACAGTCCAGGAGCCCTCGGGCGAGAGGCCACCCAGCAATCAGGGGAAGGCAACGCCCCATCACACATCTGCTGCTGCCATTGCCAGCAGCGCAAGCCTCAGCCAGCCCTGGTTACCTGAGCCTTGTGTGGCCCTGGGGGGACGGAGGGGATTAGGGGACTCTGGAGGCAGGCATGCTGCTCCTGCCGCCCCCGTAGGGCTGAGGGGACTGGACGCTACCATCCTTGAGGGTGTGGCAGTCAATTAACATATTCCCTCTTTATTATAATAGATAGGATAATAAAAGCCTAATACGCAACTGGGAGTTCGAATGCTTGCTATGACATGCGCTGACCACCAGAGGGAAGTGCAGAACATGGCAGGCATCAGTGATGTCATGCTGGCTGTGGAGACACTGCCCACCCCAATGGGCCTCGATGAGAGTGGAACCCTGGCAGGATGGTGGAGCAGGTAAGCAGGTGGCACCAGGCCAAGGCATGTGCAAGCAAAGGCCCAATCGCCCCACAGACGGACCAATGGCAGTAGTTGTGTGTGGGAGGCCCGGCCCTGATCAGTTGACCCATAGGTGGGATGGTGGAACACGGGAAGGGTGGTGCTAGGCCAAGGCATGGTGCCAGACAGGGCTACAGGACTATGAGGCTGGGGACACAAGCTGGGGCCCGATCCCTGCAGGCCACCCTGAGGGACCCTACCTGTGCACGAATTTGTGCACTGGGCCTCTAGTGTTATATAAGTATCTAAAATACAGCAGCATGTCGAAACCGGTTTGGCTCAGTGGATAGAGCATCAGCCTGCAGACTGAAAGGTCCCAGGTTTGATTCCGATCAAGGGCATATACCTTGGTTGCGGGCACATCCCCAGTGTGAGGTGTGCAGGAGGCAGCTAATTGATGTTTCTCATCAATGTTTCTAACTCTTCCTCTCCCTTCCTCTATAAAAAATCAATAAAATATATATATATTTTTAAAAATTAAAATACAACAGCAAAATAAATCACACAGCCTCTATTGTAACTCATATTGATCTCCTCAGGGTATAATGTTAGGGCAATTGTAGGATATCCCTACAATTAAGAAACGGGATGACCAGTATAGTGGTAACCTTACCCTACTATAATCTTCATTGGTTTCTTCCCTTCACAAATCATTGCTAATCAAATTGGACTGGTTTGCTATTTTAATTCATCTGGACCTTCCCCATCTTCTCCTCACAAGTTTATTTATAAAATACTAGAGGGCCGGTGCACAAAATTCAAGCACTGGTGAGTTCCCTAGGCCTGGCTGGCGATCAGGGCCAATCAGGTTTCCCACCTCCCTGCCTTTTCCTGTCTTTGCCACCTGCGTCTACCACCACCCACCTCCAGTTCCCCAGCCCTGGCCTGGCCCCAATCCGGTGATGCGGGCCTGCCAGCCAGGGGGAAGGATTGGGGGAGGGACCGGGGAGGTTGGCCACTAGTCCCAAAGAAGAAGCCAGCCCTCAGCCCCCCTGGGAAAGGGGCCACATCTGCCACCCCCACCCTTGGTTCCCCATCCCAGCCCAGACGCCTGGCCACGATCAGGCAATTGGGACCTGCCAGCTGGGGGTAAGAACCTCGGCAATCAGAGCCTGCAGGCTGGGGGCAACTCTTGCATTGAACATCTGCCCCCTGGTGGTCAGTGCAGGTCATAGTGACTGGTTATTCTGTCACAATGGTTGCTTAGGCTTTCTATATATAGAAATGTTTTGTGGCTAATCTTAATTTGGGATAGGTTGTCGGGCAACTAGCAAATTCCTGATTTCACATACAATTCTGCCTCATGGCCCCTACTCAGTTGTTAATAATGTCCTCTTTGCTTTCCTTGAGCTTGTTGAGCTCAAGATTAAGAGGGCCATTTAATCAGTTCTGGCTCACATTCTCTCTGGGGATCTTTGGGTGTGAGCAATTGTGCCCCACTTGTTTTTAGTAGCTAATGTAACAAATTAATAAACAGGTTTTTTAAGAAACTAAAGCAGATGATCCTGCTTAGTTCTTGTTCATTTTGGAGCCATGATGTAACCAGTCCTCTCTGTTTTCAAAGAGCTCAGTACCACAAGTGGCACTGAAGGCTGCCAAATCATAAGGCTTACAGATCCTCTTCTCTCTCAGCTCAGACATGTTTCCACATACTGCCAAATTACTGTAATGCAATAAACTTGGAGTTTATAAATTTAGGCACTGTGACCTAATGATTAAGAGCAAAGACTAGCCAGATTTCTTGTGAATCCAGTAAATTGTGGGCAAGTCACTTAACCTTTCTGTGACTTGGTTTCCGCTGTTTTAAAATGGTGGTAGTAGCAATATTTGTCTTAGGATTGTGTGATTAGTTAATATACATCAAGCACTTAAGACAATTTCTGGCACATAGAAAGTTCTATTGAAGGGATTATTATTCATTTTGTTAGACCTTTTCTTAGGGAACATGCACATTAAAACTACTCTGATGTTTAACTAGAGAGCCAGGCACCTGCATTATGGGTAGAAATGAAAGTTTCAAAGCATTGCTACTTCCTTTTGAAGTCCTTGGGACAAATATTCACCCCAAGGCCTATATGGTACAGTTTTAGGGTAACTAAAGTCATCCTGTTTTTATTTTTTGGCCATTACTGAAACAAGGCATATGAGAGAATTTTTCTGGTTCTTGTGCTATGTCAGCATTTCTCAAACTTTTCCACGTCATAAAGTGTTATTTATTCAGGTTATGGGAATGCAGAGATGAGGCTGGCTGCCGGTGGCTGGAGTTTATTTCAGTTGATTGAGCTTTTGCCCAGATACCCAGAAGGCTGACGGGATCGGTATTTCAGCATACTGTGACCTCTTAGTGTCCCACACCAGTTGGGAAGTTCCACTCTCATTTATAACATGGCTAAGGAATTCTACTCCAAATCCACATGTTGACTTTTTAACCCAGTTTACCTTTCCCTTGAAGACGCTCACATAGCTCACAAAAAGGGAAACCAAATAGTTTGGTTTTCCTTTGGTTAAAGCATATAAGAATGATTTTTCAATCCTCTTACAAAAGCCATAGACTAACACATCCTACCTTTTCTGGGAGTAATTTTTCAGACTTTGGTGCAAACAGTCCCAGTTTCTCTATTTTCTGAAATATCTTCTGGAACTGGAAGCTGATTGCTTGACCTTGAAGAAAATCCTTTGAAGACTGGGCAGATAGGGATGTATTTCAGAAAGGAAATCCTTTTTATCATGTTCATCCCAATGGGGAAATCGTAGCTTTTGAGACTGGCAGACATCTCACTGTTGGCATGGGCCCCAGCCTTCCACTGTATCAGGCCTCTTTCCTCTGGGCTTCCTGGAAAAGGACAGTGGGACCACACATCAAAGCCAGTCACAATCAGCTCCTGCCCTTCCCATCTAGTTCTGAAGCAGACTTCTGGAATTGTCTTGACTCTTAAATACTGTCTGGTTCTAAAAACAGTTGAATTTGTTTTTTTCAGCTGCTAACTTGGCCAGAGCTCTAGGGAACTCTAAAGAATATGGTTACAATTAGTGTTCATTGTGTACCTATAATATGCCAGGTTCTGTGCTAAGTGCCTTAATTTCATTATCTTATTTCTTCAAATATATCTGAAGGAGGTTAATGGCACGAATGCACAAAATTTTATGATGAAGAAACTGGCAGAAAGGTTCAGTAATTGTCATCCTACATCTTGAACATGGGGGTAGTGCAGTGGTCGGCAAACTCAGTCAACAGAGCCAAATATCAATAGTACAACAATTGAAATTTCTTTTGAGAGCCAAATTTTTTAAACTTTAAACTTCTTCGTGTGGCTCGAGAGTCGCAGTTTACCGACCACGGGGCTAGTGTATGCTGGGCTATTGGATACCATAAAGTGCCCAGACTCTGCTATGGGGGAAGGTTGGTGTATATTGAAACATTATAATCAGTGTTAATATGATTTTATATTTGGAAAATAATCTTTTGTTTTTATAATACAACCTCAGAAAGTCAAGGTATGTAAATTTTTCAGTAGTGGTGGCAGGAATTTTTTTATAAGTCAGGGAATTTGCCCTACAAAGTGGCGAGGGGTGCATGAGATCTTTGAGGTTTTCACAAGAGGGCTGGTTGATGAAGACTGGCACTGTATAAATCTATGGTGAGAGAGATTTCTATTTGCTTGCAACCCAGCTTGAGACCCCCCATGAGTAATGCAAATGAAAAGTGTCTTAGGCTCAGAGGAGAGGGCACTAGGGTTAGGCTGGGGTCCTCAAGGAAGAGTCTTTGGAGGAGGTGCTGTTTGACCTGGGCCTGGCTGCACAAAGAGCACCGGTAGGCAGAGTGGAAGGGGAAGAGATGGTGTGGCACAGGACTGACTGCACCTCCTCCCCATCACTGCTAGGACACACAACAGGTAGTCCAGAGTTCCCTCGCCTTTCCTATCCCTCCCTAGCTGTAGTGCTCTCTTCTTTCCCAAGTCTCTTCCATTCTAGACACCAGGAAAACCTCACAGACCACCAGTGACCCACGGACCACCTGTGAGGGACCGCTGCTCCAGATGACTTCAGCCCAGGCTTATTGATCTTACTGCTTTGAATTGCTTTAAACTCAGTTCTACTTCCTGTCTTGTGCTAGGAGCTCCTCAAAACAAACACTTTTTTTTTTCTTTTGGCCCATCTCCTTTAGTGTCTAATCCAGAGCCAAACTGGTCAGTTCCTCTACCACTTGGACTAAATTGGCTTCCTCTCTAAGGTTGGGTTGCAGCTAGACAAAGAGAAAGAGCAAACGTAAAGTGGTATATCAGCAAAGTGTTCTCATCCCACAGAAGAAAACTGACTCCGTGGTAAGGACTTGAGTTCTGAGCTAGCCAGACCTGGGTTGGAATCCAGGTTGTACTACTGTAGGCAAGTGATTTCACTAACCTGAGCTTCAGATTCTTCCTCAGTGTATATTGAAAAACTGTTGAAGATTGTGTGGTATAATATATAATCTTGCAAGGATGGTTGCTGATGGGCAGTTGGGTTGAGGAATGGGATATGAGGAACTTCACGAAGCAGTGTAAGACTGTTAACATCTAATTAGCTTAATCCAGCCACCCAAATCAGAGGAGCCCTCAGTTTATAGCTGCCCACCTGATGCCTCCACCTCCCCAGATTCCCTAGGCTTCGAGGCTGCAAGTTTCCTGTTTCAGGTTCCCAGGATAGGCTGCTCCAGTCCCCAGCCCAGCTTCCTTACATGAGGAAAGGTGGGTGCCATGTTCGCTTACCACCCATCCATCCAATGGGCAGCTGTTACCAAGAACTCCCTCATCATCTGATACCGTCTGAAAGTGCCAGGGAGCCCTGGCCCTGGCCCACACTGCAGCTCTCCAGCTGTGCATAGCCAGCCTCTGCTTGCATCTTCAGAGAGAGGGAAGCTAGTGGGTCTGCCGCCATGTTTAAATTGGCAAATGGTGGGGGATAGGGGGCCATCCTGCTGTGGCCATCCCTCCTCTCCCTGGACTGAGGCAGTCTGAACCCTTTCTCCGGGGAGCTTTCCCTGACCTTCCGGTTCCCCTGAGACCTTCCAGCAGAGGGCCTGGGGGGCAGTGACTGACTCACAGGCCACAGGCTGCATCACATGGACTTTGTTAAAATCCCAGATTTGCAAAGTTACAAATCTGCTAACGTGGCCTTCAGTGAGTATGCGATAGTCTGCCTCACAGGATAGTTTTTTAAGGATGAGATGCCTAGAAGATGTTTGGTAAATGGTAACAATGTCGGTTACTAGTTAGGACACCTGGTGACATATTTTATATATTTACTGGGCACATAAATGTGGTCCAGGAGGATTCTCGGGAACACTCACAAAGTATCCTCCACAATCCCGCCAAAAAGCCCTAATTATAGCAAAGAAAGTTAGGGCTCTTCCTATTAGCCACTGTTGCAGGCTGCTTGCACTGGAGTGGGTTTTGCAAAAAAAAAAAAAAAACCAAAAAACTAAAGCCGCATTTGTATCTGTCCTAATAAAGCAAAGCACCCCTCACTCCAGTGGCTAACAAAAAATGGAGAGAAAAGACAAGGGCCCCGGAGTGACTCCTAGCCCCACCCTCTTCAGGACCTATGAGAGGCATGCCTGTGCCCGGCTGGCCAGAGGTTTCTCCCTCCAGCCAGTGGGCACTCCACCAGCCCGTCTGTTCCCTGCTTCTCCCTGCCTACATCGCTAGGACCCAGCCACGGCTCGGGTCCGAGCCTTCTGTTGAAATGCAGATGAGCCCAGCCTCATTCTGTCTGCCTCCAGAGCTGGTGCATACCTGGCACTGTGTTGTCCAGTAGGAAAGCAAGGCACCCGCCCACGAACATCTCCGTGGTCAGAAGCACAGTCAGGATCTGGTCCACCTCAGGAACGCCTGTGGGATATGCCAAGGGCCAGTAGATGACCCACCTGGAGAACAGACCTCAGGGACTTCCCTCTACGTGTGCAGCCTGCCGACTCCCTGGAGCAGGTATGGAGCCGGATGGTGGTGGACACTACAGACCCCAGCTTTCAAGCCCGCCTGGGCCTCTGCCTCTCCCACCCCTGGACTCACAGCCCAGTTTTGCAAGTTAGCTCCTACTTGTCACAAGACAAGTCATTTAAGCCTCGCCTTCCTCATCTGATGTGGAAGCGATAGCATCTGTCTCACGGGGCTGCTGTGAAAATCAAATGAGCACGTGTCGAGCTCCATGCCTGCCCACAGAAAGTGTCTCAGTACAGGACACCTGCTAATTAGCTTCCCGGCTGCTGACTAGCACCCAGAATTGTGCAGTTGTTGCTCGGGCTGCGCGGAGGAGCCTTGGAAAGTCAGACCCACCACCCCTGCCCTCCCCTCCATGACATCCAGACGGGTGGGGGCACCTGTGTTGATGGCGCCGGGGTTGGAATCCAGGTAATTTGGCAGGGTAAGCCCGAAGAACATGGAAAACCCGAGCACGAAGAGGTTGCGGGAGGAGTTCATGTCCACGAACTGCAGGTTGGACAGCCCCACGGCGGTGATCATGCCTGAGGGAGGGCGCAGGAGAGCCGCCTGAGAGGCCTGGCGCGGGCTGGGCGGGCCCCACCACTGAGCCACCCGCTCTGTCCCCGGGCTCCGCGCGCAGCACTCACCGAAGAGGGTGCAGAACATGCCCCCCAGGATGGGGTCCGGGAGCGAGGCGAAGAGGGCTGTGAACTTGCCAATAGTGCCCAGGACCAGCATGATGCCCGCGCCATACTGCACCACGCGCCTGCTGCCCACCTGCCGGGAGCCGGGGACCAGGGGGTGGGGCTGTATCCCAGAGGGTGGGTGGGCAGGGGCGAGTTCTGGGGTGGGGTGGGTGGGGTGGGAGAGGGTGGGCGGAGCCTTGATTAGAGGGGGCTCAGGTGGGCGGGGGCCTGATGCAGCGCGATGGAGGGGGGAAGGGGTGCGGAGGGGGCCTCTTAAAGACGGGGTGGGGATAGTCCAGAGTGGGGGCCGGCGTGGGGGCGGGGTCCGGGCGCTGCTGGTTGGGGAGGCACCTTGGTGATGCCCAGGACGCCGATGTTGGGGCTGGAGGAGGTGGACCCGTTGCCGGTGCCCAGCAGCCCTGCGATGATGCAGCAGATGCCCTCGGTGAAGATGCCCCTGGAAGAAAAGGGAGCCGGGAGGGCTGGGTCCGGGCTCGGCCCCGTGTCCCTGGCTCGGACGCCGCAGCTGTCTGCATGCTGCTCTCCTCCCCGGGGCGGAGGGAGGTCTGGGAGCCAGGAGCCCAGGTCTGAGCACGAAGGCCGTGCCTGGGCATGGACTCCCTTTGGGTTTCAATTTCCTCATCTGTAAGACGGGGATAAGAAGGAGAGCTGGCCGAAACCGGTTTGGCTCAGTGGATAGAGCATCGGCCTGTGGACTGAAAGGTCCCAGGTTCAATTCCAGACAAGGGCATGTACCTTGATTGCAGGCACATCCCCAGTAGGAGGTGTGCAGGAGGCAGCTGATCAACATCTCTCTCTCTCATCGATGTTTCTAATTCTCTATTCCTCTCCCTTCCTCTCGGTAAAAAAATCAATAAAAAGAAAAAAAAAAAAAAAAATATATATATATATATATATATATATATATATATATATATATATATATATTTATTTTTTTTTTAAAGGAGAGCTGTCTCACAACCATTGGTGGATTGCATAAAAGAACACACGTTGAGGGCTCAGCGCATGGAAGGCTGTCCATGACTAGTTTCCCTCGGACTCCATTATCTCCTCCACTGCTCACAACACTCAGGGTGAGAGATGAGAACATCCACCCCATATCGTGAGTCAGGAGAACGAGGTCTGGAGAGTACTAGTGACTTGCTCAAATCTACATCTTTGGGGACTCAACTCTGTCCCCACGTTTGCTTCCTGAGTGGCCTCAGAGGGAATCATATTGGGGAGGGCAGGTGGGCATACCTGTTGATGGCATGTACTGGAGGGGGTGGTGCACCAGCCAGGCGGGCACACGCATAGTAATCTCCGATGGACTCAATGATGCCCGCCAGTGTGGCACTGAACATCCCGAGGACAGCAGCCGCAGTCACTGTGGGCAGGCCCCACTGACCTGGGTTCAGGGGAGACCAGAGGATGGATACAGTGCCCCCGTGTCGGTTAGGAGGTAGGCTAGGCAGGTTTTGTTTTTTTTTGTTTTTTTTTGGGGGGGGGTGGCTAAAGGGATCTCAAGCTGGGGTGGGAGTTGTACAGTTGCGGGAGCTCATTTGGGACCACTCAGAGTCACAAAGCTCAGGGTGAGGCTTCGTCTTGAGTTAAGCAGCACTCTGCCTGGCACCCGATCCATGTGCAGCTAGTGCTACTTCTATCACCAGCTGTCCTGGGGTCAGAGTTGGAGGCCAAGGGGCCCCGGTGGGGTTGCTCACAGGGGTAGGGGATTCGGATCCAGGGTGCAATATCCATGATGTCCCCTCGGGCGTCCGTTCGTGCCTGGAAGCCATAGGCCGCAGGGTCTGTGGGCAGCACATCCGTCAGCGTGAGGACGTAGCAGAGCAGCCACACGGTCATGATGGCCAGCACAATCTGAAGGGGGGCGTGAGGACGGGCACGCTGAGGACCCCGGGGGTCTTGTTCCGAGCTACCAGCCTTTACCGCAGCTCAACCCCCAGCCCCAGCTCTCGATCCCAGCCCCAGCACCTGCTCCAGGCTCTGGCTGGGATCTCATCTCTGCTCTGGCTCTAGTTCCCCTGCTCTTCCGGCCCTTGTTCCCCACCTTGGCCCTAGACACACGTTCAGCCCCTGCCCTAGCCCCAGACCCAGCTGTCTGTCAGCTTCTCACAGGAAACATCTTGAAGATCTGGACGCGGAGGAGGGTGAGGCCCTTGCCCCAGCGGTAGACGGGCAGCAGGAAGGTGAGGTTGCGCAGGTACTGGGAGAAGAGGACGATCAGGAGGATGGAGCTGAGGGCAGAGGCACAGAGAAGAGGTGGCTGGTAGGCCAGCCTGGGGGCAAAAGGCAGGGATGAGGGGGGAAGGAAATGCAGGGGTCAGGGGGCTGGGGCTGGGCAAGGATCGATCCTGGTGTCCGCTCACCAAGCTGAGATTCCCCAGTGGGAGCCAGCTCGGTCACCAGCCGCTTGGAAGACAGAGAGGCCAATGAGGGAGACGGTGGGGGTGACCGTGAGAGGCCCGATGTAGCTGAGCAGGGCCCCAGGCAGTCCCAGCAGCCCGATCACCACTTCCACTACGCTGGACACCATGATTGCACCCTGGACCTGGAAGAGTGAAGGTCAGTTATAAGTCGCTATATAGAAGCCATGACCTCTACATTAAAGAAAGAAGAAGAAAAAGAAGCTCTGGACTAACCTGTCTTGCATCTCCCAATTCACCTGTGGCCCTTGCCCCTATTAGCCCCCTCCTCAGTCCTGTGTCTGCCCTTCTGCTCCACGTGGGAACCCACCTCTCTTATCCGGGGGTGCCAGATGTGAGACGTGTTCAGGGGCAGAGTCCAGTTGCCATAGATCTCCTCTGGGGGCAGAGACAGGGGTACACACACACGTGAACAGGGAACGGAGACACAGGGAGAGAAGATGCTGCTGCCAGAAATGCATCCTGGTGTCTGGACCTGGGACAGTCACCCAGACCTCCAGGCTTCTGGTCCCCCCTCCAGCACACCCCCGAGGGTGCCCACCTTCTGGGGGACATTTCCATCTCTCCAGGGTCAGGATGGCTTTAGCTGGGATCAGAAATGCAAAGGCGCTAGCCTGGAACAGCGGCAGCCTGGAAGGGGAAGCACAGAGCAAGGGTGGGGAGCAGTGCGGGTGGGCGGGGGAGACGGACACACAGACAGGGGAGATGGGGAAAGGGCACAGACGGGGGGAGGCAGAAAGGATCACACGAAGGGACAGAGACATGGGGATAGGGCAGGGACCGAGCAGAGGGAGTCCTTGAGGCCCTAGGCAGGACTCTCTAACATTTTGGGGGCCCAAGGAGAAAAATAAATGGAGTCCCTGGCCCACACCTGCCCCTTTCCTTCTCAGCGTGTTCTCTGCACTGTGAGGGCCACATGCAGAGACGTGGACAGCTTATTTCTTGCATCCAAGCCGCACTGACAACCTTCCTCCCTCCTCTCGCCACACCACCGTGCTCTGGCCACCTTGGGCTGTGCACAGGGGGCGGGAAGGTAGGTAGACTGTTGAAGAGGCCCGGACCAGGGAAATGGGTGGTCCCCGCGAAGGACGGAATCAGCCTGGTGAGCGGGCACCAGGCCCAATCCTCGCCCAGCTAAGGCACATCCCCTAATTCCACAGACTCCTCGTCCTCGAGGGGTGCCAGGTGCCAGGCTAGGACCGCAGCGGCCCGGCTCTAAGGCTGGTCTGGGAGAAGCAGCAGCGGGCTGGGGCAGAGGGCAGCTTTTGTTGTTGTTGTTGTCCCATGAGTCCTCTGAGAGAGACCACCTGCTCCAGCTGCTGCTGCTGCACTGTGTGTGTGTGTGTGTGTGTGTGTGTGTCTGTGTGTGTGTGTCTGTGTGTGCGTCTGTGTCTCTGTGTGTGTGTGTGTGTCTGTGTGTGTGTGTGTGTCTGTGTCTCTGTGTGTGTGTCTGTGTGTGTGTGTCTATGTGTCTCTGTGTGTGTGTGTCTGTGTGTATGTTTGTGTGTGTGTGTCTGTGTCTGTGTGTGTGTCTGTGTGTGTATGTCTGTGTGTGTATGTCTGTGTGTGTGTGTCTGTGTGTGTGTGTGTCTGTGTCCCTGTGTGTGTGTGTGTGTCCCTGTGTCCCTGTGTGTGTCTGTGTGTGTGTGTCTCTGTGTGTGTGTGTCTGTGTCTGTGTGTGTGTCTGTGTGTGTGTGTCTGTGTGTGTGTGTGTCTGTGTGTGTATGTCTGTGTCCCTGTGTGTGTGTGTCTGTGTGTGTGTGTCTGTGTCCCTGTGTGTGTGTGTGTGTGTCTGTGTCCCTGCGTGTGTCTGTGTGTGTGTGTCTGTGTGTGTGTGTCTGTGTGTGTGTGTGTCTGTGTCCCTGTGTGTGTGTGTCTGTGTGTGTGTATGTCTGTGTGTGTGTGTCTGTGTGTGTGTCTGTGTGTGTCTGTGTGTCTGTGTCTGTGTGTGTATGTCTGTGTGTGTATGTCTGTGTGTGTGTGTGTCTGTGTGTGTGTGTGTGGCGGGGTGGGGGAGGGTGTGGGGCAGCTCACCGGATGCCCAGGGTGGTCTGGATGAGGGTAGTGATGCCCACGCAGGTGAAGATGGTGCCAATGAGCTGGCTGACCATGTGCTGGTCACGACCCACACACAGCGCCTCGGCCAGGAGGAAGGGCACAGCGATGGTGCCACTGAAGCACGTCAGGTAATGCTAGAGGGTGGGGGGGGGTGCATGAGACCCACAGAACTCACATGGAGACAGGGCCCCCTGGTAGTTCTCATGCCAGCCTCCGTGGGCCCAAAGCTATGCTGCCCTCGGAGGCGGCATATCCGCCCAGGACGTCCCCAGAGGGCTATGCTCCCCTGGCTGGGATTGCTTCTCTGTCCCCAATGGCGTGGCCCTCTCCCCTGTCACTGATTCTTGCTCCCAGGGGATTGATCCTCTCTTGGACCCATAACCCTCTTCCCCACCCGTGCTTGGTCCAGTCACTGCTGCTGACCTTGGGCTTCTCTTCCTGTGACCCAGGACGACCTTGGCGGCCAGGGAGGGGCTGGGGAGTGAGCGGTGGGGCCCGGTCAGGGAAGCCCACCTGGAAGCCCAGCAGGATGCACAGATACCAGGGCGGCACGTCTTCGATCTTGTACAGCATGTCCAACTTGGGCTCCGGGGGCGGGGACGCCGGCAGGTCCTTCGTGGAGGTCCCTGCTGAGCCCAGGTCCTCACGCTGGGGGCAGCAGAGGACAGTCACTCAGGGTGGAGAGGTGGACACTGGAGAGCCGATTCTGCCCCAGAATCCATCAGGTACCTGAGTGGCCCGTCAGCTCCTCAGAATGGGCTCTGAGCCTGGGTTCCTCACCCCCCTCACGGTGCATACACCCAGCTGTCCCTCGGCCTGGCTCTACCCGGCTCCCACCGCACAGTCCATTGTGCTGGCCCCTGGGGCCCTCGGGACTCAGGCATTCCATCCCTACGTCAGAGGCCTGGGGGGACACAGGAAAGGGGCCAAGAGGGCTGGAGACTGTGGACAGGCCCATTTGGGCCCAATCTGGTCTGCCTCTGCCCTTTGGAAGAGGTCCTTGGGGTGGCACTGTGGGGGGATAGGCTGTGTCCCACTGGCACTCAAGCTGGAGTCAGCGAGCCCCGAGGCTCCTTCACTCCCGCTGCCACCTCCACCCCACCCCCCGATAGCCAGGCTCAGCCGAGGACAGTCACTCTTGATCGAGTTTATAAGAACCTTTGTCTCTGCCCTCCCAGGGAGAAAGCCTGTGTGCGGCTCCTCCAGCCCCCACCGCGCCCCGCCCTGCCCAGCTCCCACCCCTCCCCCAGCACCTGCGGCCGGCCCTCGGGCTCCTCCTGGGCCCTCATCTCTGGGACGCAGGTGGGAGCAGGTCCTGAAGAGAAGAGGAGATGGCTATAGAACGGCCAAGGAGGACTTTACTCCACATATCAGACATGGTGCGAGGTAAATCTGTAACCAGATCCCCACTCCTATCGCGATTGCGAAACGGGCCCTGGGTGGAGGTAATGTATTAACTCTGGCCATAGCGGAGCGGTAAAGGCCGCCGAGCTCCGCCACATTCGCCTGCTGCCCGCACCCGAGCCCGGGCACGGGACCTCGTCCTGGTTTCCAAGAAAGGGCCAGCGCGGGCAGCGAGGCAGACAACGATCTCTGTGTGAGTGACAGGAAAAAGGGCAAAAAATGGGCACTTACTGTGTCACCATCTGAATATTAATAAGTTAATCACTGCCATCATCACAGCCGCTCTCACTGAGGAATGGCTGTGTGCCAGGGAGCTTCTCTGTGTCGCTGTGTTTAACCCCAGGTGCTGGGCCGTGGGAACCTCCTTTACACCTCATTGGTAGATTGATTGACAAGGAAACTATTCCTAACATCCAGGCTGGCCTGAACCCCCACATTCACGCCGTAGATCACACATTAGGTGTGCTAAGGCATCACCCTCCCGACCTCCGCCACTCACCTCTCGGGGTCCGGGAGGCACACAGCACGTGAACCTCTGGAGGAGCTACCGAGGCTGGCCTGGCCTTGCTGTCCCCCGGGTCCAGGGATTCCCTTCCCCTCCCAGCCAGGACCCCATCCCAAACAAAGCATGCAGGGCCCCTGTTCCAAAGGCATTATGAATTTTCAAGGCAATAGTAGCAGAACAGTAAACACTGTCTGGAGCCTTCCCAAGTGCCGGGCCCTGTGTGACTGCATGCCACTCAGCCCCTGAAGCCAGCCCTGGCCCAGCCTGGCTTTGCCTCCTGGAAGGTCCAGCCAAGGCTGGCCATGGGGCCTGGAGCTGGTTGAGAGGGGCTTGGAGGGTCCAAGGGGCTGAGGTTCTGCTCCCTGCAGTGCTGTCCCAGGCCCAGCCCCCTCCCCCTCCCTCACCCCCCAGGGCCCACCTACTTCTGGGTTGTTGTGCCCATGGCCAGACCCGGCCCCGGTGGCCCCCGGGCAGCACTGCTCTCCAGCTGGGAAGTAGCTTCATGCCACAGTTGGGAAGTAGCTTCGGCCTGTCCAGCCTCCAGCTGCTTCTCTGTCTGCCTGTTCTCTCCTCTTCCTCCTTGGCTTTCTGCTCCGAGGTTCCCGAAGTTGTCTGACCAGTTTGAAGCTTCAGAGCTGCTCCTCAGCACTTTCCTTCCCACCCTCTCCTCCCTAGTGCTCCCCAGGGGGCCCTACCTCATCCAGTCCCCTAGGCACTCAGTTCAACCACACAGAGACAAAGCCTTGGGTTGCACAGGATCTCAGATACAATCACACAAAGGGCTCACAGCACCCTGGCTCAGGTGCAGACTCCACAGAAACCCAGGGTGACATCACGGGCTCCCAACTCCACACCCGACACAGCTCAGCAGTTCCTTGTGCCCTGGGTCCTTCCCTGGCGCCACTGTGTTTCTTTTGGCGGGAGCACCACACAGGGGGTGCCGCAGGCAGATCAGGGACAGGAGATAGGATAGATGGGGCTGGGCTGCAGTGTAGCTCAGGAAAGCTGGAGAGGTCAGGGCATGATTGGGGTACCCCTATTCCTCCAGCAATGACCTTCCCTCCCACCCCCCAAATCCGAATTGCCTCTAAGTCCTACCGCTTTTCAGCCTGGGACTTGTCCTGAGCCTCCTTTGTTGTCTATGTCTTGGTGTCTACATCTGTCATCGGGGGATTAGAGTCTGTCCACCTCCCAAGGCTTTGAAGGCTCAGAGAGACACTCACAAAGGAAACGGCAAGTTGTCACGTCCACTGACCCAGGCAGGCCCCAGGTGGAGCCCTTTTCCTCCATTTCCCGAGGGAAGAGCCCAGGACAGAAGACCTTCCGGGGAGAGCGGGACTTAGAGCCAAGATGCTGAAACCAGCCTGTTCCAGGAACCCGGTCCCACCCTGTCCCAGGCAGGCACCAGGCCCAACCATGCCAGCTGGGGTCAGAGACCGAGTCCAGAAAGTGAGCAGCTGCCGGGTGTAGACCCGGTGAGACTGCTGCTCCAGGAGGGGCACCGACAGCTGACAGCACGCAGTGGTGGCCGTAGGCGTGTCCACCAGGTGGCCTGCTGATGGAGTTTCCCATGGCTTTTCTTCCTTCTCCCGATGGGCCTGGGGCTTCCCATTCACACAACTGGGTCTGCATGTCTTTGTCCACTCACTGACATTCCTAACCATGACAGACCCCACTCACTTCTGAGGAATTTGCAGGGATGTGTAGTTGGCCCTCTCTGGGAGTAACATCAGCAGGAACCCCAATATCTGTCCTCCCAGCCCCTCCCCCCCCCCCACGCACATTTTGCGGAGAAAAGGAATTGAGGTCACTGAGTTTTATTTGAGTCCAGAGGGGAAGGCCCCCCGCCCAGGCCCCAGCGCCCCCAAGCTGGAGGAGCAGAGAGAGCGGCAGCCTAGACGAGCCAGTTCTCCTCGTCCTCCGCAGCCTGCAGAGAGGAGGGGGGCAGATCCAGAAGACGCTCCTCTCTGTCTCCAGGGGCTGCCCACCACAGGGAAGCAGGCGTTGGACTAGAGCTCTGCCCTTGTGACTGGTGCCTCCTCTGGGCAGACCCCCCGGGCGCCTCCACACAGCAACGCCTGCAGAGCCTCCTGGCCTTGTCTGTGGGCTTCATAGATGTGGTCTTCTCCGAACTCCCCCAGGTAGTGCAAGCACATCGTGGAGAGCCTAGGAGAGTCCAACTGAGGCTTCCAAGTCTGCCGGCCCACAGCGGGCAGGCTAAGGCGCCAAGGATTCCATCTCACCTCCACCCCACCGTCCTACCTGGTAGGCCAGGGGCCCCCTGTGATCATCACACTGACGCTTGGCTGTGGCCCATTGTCAAGTCCCGGGCCCATGAGATGCTTCACCTGGTTCACTTCTCGGACCCCGTAGCTGGAGGCAGTGAGGACACAGCATTAGCGAGAGCCTGGCCCGGGGAGACCTGTCTCCACGTGACACTGGGCACACTGGGCCTTGGTTGAGTTCGGGGCCCAGATTCTGGTCCTCCCTGATGGAAAACAGAGGACCAGGGAGGGGAAGCTCCTGGACCATGAACTTGTCCCTTGGCCACCTGTCCTTCTGCGTGCTCCTAGCTCTAGAGCTCACCCTTGGTCCCCACCAGCCCCCCTCGCTTGAACCAGAGTCCCAGTGGAGAGCGTGTGTGATGTGAGTGGGAGAGTGGGGACCGCCACCCACCAAGCCCTGCCCCTGGAGGAGGAAGGGAGGGACCGGATTTTCAACTCACTCCTGCCAGGCCTGGGAGCAGCTCTGTTCCAGGACGTCTGTATACACCGACTCGCTCAGCTGCTGACGCCCCCTGGGGGTGTGAAGCTTGGCCTCGGCCTTTGCCAGATGTTGCCACATCTGGAACAAGGAGGGGTTGAGAGTCAGGGTTTAGGGACTGCTCGGTGTGGGGGAGGGGAGGACAGGAACCTGGGCCTTCGGGGAAGAATGAGGTAGCCACGGGAGCTTTTCGAGCAGGAAGCACCTGGGAGGCAGGCCTCAGGCTCTTCCCCCCATTCTCCCAAGGCTGGGACCTGGCCAGCTGAGGCAAGATCCACTTTCCTGGGACGGAGCGGGTGGGTGGGAAATGCTGAGGTGGAAAGTTAGGCTTAGGCACAGGGGTCTCTCCCCCAGGGCACACCTGCCCACCAGCAGGTGCTATTTTAAACCACAAACACAAGGGAAGAAAAAAACACCCCACAGCCCACTCTTTAATGACGTGAGTACTCATAGGTACTCGAACACTTGACAAGTTTGTGTGTGTGAGCTCAGACACACACATACTCATATAGTCACGCACTCAGCACGTGCACCCATATACCAATGCTCCTCAGTCATATTTTAGAAAAAAAAAAGTCCAGGCCTGAGACGGGCCTGGAAAGGGAGGAGTCTGAGACGACAAACTAATGACTCCTTGGAGTCTCAAAACACTGTGGGGTGTCCCGGATTGTCCAGTCTCTGTTGGGCAGACAGATGAGTAAACTGAGGCATGGAGGGGAAGATGGCAATATCATGGAAGGCTGCGTCTAGCTGGAGGCCTGGGGGTGGGGGTCTGGAGATGGATCAAAGGCCAGTGCTGGAATCTGAGGTAGCTGGAGGGTTCTGGCTTGAGGAGGACCGGGCAGGGGAACTGCTGGGGGAAGGGACTCACCTGGTAGGCCACCGCCTTGCAGGCATCACAGCGAAGGTGAGCGGGCATATGCGCTGAATACTTCTCCTCATCGTCCAGCTCTGGGGCAGTGGCTGTGAGCGAATCCCTGTTCCCAAGGCCCCTTGGGATAGCCCAAGCCCCCAGCAGTAGCAGCAGCAGCGGCAGCGGCAGCCTCATGGTTTGTGGAGCCGGCTCAGTGAGCACGGGCTGTGGTTGGATGTAAATGTACTGGTGTGTGCGGCGGGGACCTCCCCAGAACGCCTGGCCAGGCCAATGGGGAACTGACACCTCAGCCCTCCCGTTTTCTCCCTTCCCCCAGGAGACACCACGTGTGCACCTCCTCTGGGAGGACCCCCGCTCCAGCCAACAAAGCTCCATTTCACAGGCAGAGAACAGCGAGGCAAGGGGCGTGGCTGGGCCCGGGCAAGGACACATGGGGGCTGCTATCTCCCAAGCCAGGGATCTGGCCACGAGGCAGGTACTGTGCAGAATACCTTGGGGGAGGAAGTGGTTGGTTACTGTCATCTTTAGTCTTCCCCCAAGGTCACAAAGACTCTGAGGGAATTCCAAGGCCACATACCTAGAGGGGCCGTGCGGAAATTAGAACCCAGGCCTGACTGCCACTCCGCCAGCAGCAGGAATGATGCCAGTCTAAGGGTCCCCTCCCTGGGAGGCAAATTCACTGAGGTAGGAACACCGCTGTGCATGAAAGACACTCCTGGTCTTCTTCCCTGAGCCCTACACCCCAGCTGAACCTGGGCATGAGAGGGCATGGTGGGGGTGTTAAAGGGCCACAGCAGGAAATCAGACACCTTACACCAGTTGTTCCAGCCATTGTAGCTCATTGGGTCCGTGATTTATTGCTCACCAGGATGAGGTGACGAGCCCAGGGCCCTCCATGCTATTGGAAACAGCGTCTCCAACTATAAAAAGATGTCCAGGTTTATCTGGCTCATAGTTCTCCCAGTCAGCTTCCAGTTCAAGGCAGGGGGGTAGGGGCTCCAAAGGACTCGGGCATGGAACTGAAGGACGGCATCCATCTCCATCCCTAACACTGCTTCTGACGGCCAAACTCATCACACACACTTGTCTGGCAAGGCCCAGGCACGTCAAGCTTACAACTTCACACAGAACCCACGTAAAGCACCTCCCGCTCCCTCCATGTATCTCCCTCTGCCCTCTCAGAGGCTCTGGGACTCTTAGGGCAATTGGAGCACATGCTCTGGTCCTGTCCTTTACTGTGCTCGCTGGGCACGGCTGCCACGCCTGCTACTGGGGCAGTAACACCAGCGGAGGGGTCCCAGTTTCTCTGGCCTGCCCCACACAGAGGCATCCTTTCTACTGCCAGCCTTAACCAACCCTCTACCTCACCCAGAGGCTCCTCTGGGACAACAGCTTAGCCATTCTCCCTGCTTGTAAGTCCTTCCCGATGACTCTGCTCCCCACCCAGGATGGGAATGACTGAGCCCCCTTTCCTGGCCCCAGGAAGAGCCAGGCTGGCTCTGAGGGCTTAGAGAAGCCATGTCAGAGGTTGGGGTTGAGGGGAGAATAAAGGACAGAGCTCCCAGGTAGGGACTGCAGTCACTTCCCCACCTCCCTCCAAGTACCCCCATATCCCAGGCTGACCCCCCACAGCCCCTCCTTTATTACTTCCCTGCTTCCCCTTCACCTGCTGGTCCCCACAGCTCCCTTTCTCAGACGCAGCCTGGCCTGGCTGCACTAGCTACTTGCCACCTCAGCCTCCCAGGCCAAGGCTTAGATCCTCCTCCGAAGAATAACAGATTTGACGGCCAGAGTCCTCCCTCCATCCCCCTGGTGCTCACTAGCCTGCTCCACCTCACCTGGGCCCACCTTTCAGGGAGGGGCAGACAGCTACTACCTCTGGGGGGCAGCCCGGTCCCCTGCTGCTCCTAGGGAACCCCAACCACTCTTCAGGTCAGTTCCTGGGGACAAATCCTGAGACGCCTCACTTTTACACACACAGACACACTCAAACACACCACACTCGTGGGAATGCTTGGGAAAGGGGTGTAAAATGTTGTAGAAGGAAGGCAGTCACTTCCCGAGATCCAGTTCCATCAGCCCCCGCCCTGGGTCTCAGATACCTTCTCTGAAGATAGTTTCCGGTCTCGGGACTAGATGAGATGGGTAAAAAAAAAGGTGAGAGAAAAGGGCAGGTACTGACTGGATGCCTGAACCTTAAAAGCCATCCATGGGGATCAGGCCCCGGGGGGCCTCACACAGGGAACAGGGAGCTCTTGCCAGGCTGGGCGGGGCCCACGCCGGTGGGGGGAGCGCAGAGGAGCAGAGGCGGCGCGGGGCTGGGGGTCCCGCTCACCGGCAGGTAGTACATCCTCTCCGGGGGCCCCGCCTCGGACGCCCAGGGGAGCTGGGTGCCGCCGTAGGCCGGCGGGCCCGGGGAGGGTGGCAGGGAGAGGCCAGGGAGAGGCCCATACGCTGGCGGGTAGAGGCCGGGACTCAGGGCCAGCGGGGTGTAGAGGCGCCGGGGTGGCCCCGGGGGCGAGGGCGGCAAGAACACCTCCACGTACTGCCCGCTCTCGGGGTCAAAGAGCAGCCGCAGCCGAGGCTGCCGCGGCGCCTCCACGAAGTAGTAGCGGCCGCTCTCGGGGTCCACCAGCACCTTCCCGGTGTTCGCGGCCCCGGCCGGCCTGCGCGCCGCTGGGGAGGGGCCTTCCGGGGGCCGGTCCAGAGGGGGCGCCGAGGCCGCGCGGGGCTGGGGCGGGGCCGTCCTGCCCGCCCAGGCCGGGGGCTCCCGCGGGCGGGGCGCCTGGGCCGCCGGGGCTGGCTGGGGGACGGGAGGAGGAGGAGTCTCCAGTTTGGGTGCTCTCCCCGGGCTCGAGCCAGGGTGCGCCTGAGGGGAGCTGGGGCGGGAGGGTCCGGATGGGTGGGCCCCCGCTGGCCCTAGGGTCGGCCGCTGGGGTAAGGAGAGCGCGCCCCCTACAGGGTTGATCGGACCCTCGCCGTCGGAGGCCAGGCGCTGGGCCTCCACGACCCGGTTCTCGTCCCCGGGACCGCGCACCAGGCCGCCCCGGGGCTCCTTCGGCCCGTGGCCCACGGCCGAGGCCCCCGGCAGGCGGATCTCCGTGCGCGCGAAGGGCTTGGCCGTGCTGTTCTCCGCCCTCCGCCGCGGGGCCCCGTTGGGCTGCGGAGCGTCCCAAGGGTTTGCGCTGGGGGGCGGCTCCGGGGGCTCGTAGGGGTGCGGCACGACCGGCAGGAAGTCCTTGAGGTACACGGAGGTGTAGTGAGCAGGGGCGGGGGTCCCCGGCACCGGGAGCTCCGGCTCCGGGCGGGGCTCCTCCGCCGGGGGCGCGGGGGGCGCGGGCGGCCCGGAGCCGGGGGCTCCCGCCGGGAAGCTGGGCGCGTACGTGGTCTTCACCATCTTGCGCAGGTCGCGGGGCCGCGGGATGGCCACGCGCGGGCGCCCGGGGGCCGCTGGTCCGGGGCCCAGGGCTTCTGGGGGCACATCCGAGTCCAGGGCGCCCGCGAGGCGGCCGAGGGGCAGCGGCTGACCTTCTGGGAAGGCGAGACCCGGCGCGCCCCGTGCGGAGGGACCCTGAGCCTCTGCGAGCTCCGGGGTCCTGGGTGCGGGCGGTGTCGGCGGCGCCAGCTCCCCCTGGACGACGCCGTTCAAAGCGTCCTGCGGAGAGACTATCGGGGAACCCTGCATTGGGGGGCCCCACCTCTCTTGGGGCGATGGACTCCACGGCCCAGTGGGACGATCTGGGACCTCCCAGGAGGACCAGGCCGGCGGGGTCGGGCTCCTGCTTCCCTCTCCCGCAGCTCCGCTTGTGGGATGCTGAGCCTCCCACCGCGAAGGCCCTCCAGCGGGCGGGCTTCTTGCCTCGGCGGCGGCACCCGGATTCCATTGGAAAGGAGTTGGAGGGGAAGGGCTCCTGCTGACGGCTTCCTCGACGGCGGGATCCTGCTTCTCCCACGCGGGGGGTTCAGCCCGGTTCCGCGGGGACAGGTTCCGGGGGGCTGGGCAGTGAGCGCCCTGCGGGGTTCCGTTCGGGGCCTGCCTCCGCGGGGAGGGGCTCCTCGGCCGCACAGCCTGACTCGTAACTCCCCGAGGGTCCCTGGCCTCGAGAGGCCTCGGGACGGTCCGATCCGGGGTCTCCCCTGGGAACCGGGTTTTGGGGTCCTGGTGGTGCGCCTCCTGGGTCTTCTCCCCCGATTGCAAGAAGATGCTGGAACTCACCGGGCCCAGGGGCTCCGTCCCCGGGGCGGGCTTGTCGCGACGGATCGCGCGTTCGCGGAGGCTGGGCCAGGGCCGCGGGGCCCGGGCGGGGGCCGAGCCGCAGTGCAGGCGGGGTGGGCGCGACCGGCCGTCCTCCGGGGCCGTTCGGGGGCCGCGGGCCGGCTGCCGGGGCTCGGGCTCGGGCCGCTCTGCGGGCCTGCAGGTGGCGCCGCTGGGGGCGGCGGCCGCGGGGCCCAGCTTCCTGGCCAGCGCCGTCTGCACCAGCCCCGCGGCGGCCTGCAGGCGGCCCAGCGACTCGTCCAGGGAGCCGGTGCGCAGCAGCGGGCGCGGGCGCGGGGCCTCCTCCTCCCGTGGAGGGCTCCGGGGCGGCCGGGGGCGCAGCTCGATCTGCCGCTTGGGCACCGTCCGCGACCTGGCGGGCAGGGCCCGCTCCTCCAGCGCCACCTCCACGCACTCGAACTGCGCCGGGGCGGCCGGACTCGGCCCGCGGGGCCACAGCTCCAGGTAGGTGGCCCAGCGGGAGCCGCCGTCGGGGGGCGAGGGCTGCGGGGCGGCGGCGGCGGGGGAGGCCGGCGGGGAGAGGCCGTGGAGAGCCCGCGCCGTGAGCTGCTGCACCTCCGTGTCCGCCGAGTCCGAGGGGCCGAACAGGGCCCCGGCGCCGAAGATGACTTCCATCTCCCCCGACGGCAGCATGCGCAGCTGGGGCCGGGGCTGGGGCTGGGGCTGGGGCTGGGGCGGCCGCGGGCCGGCGCCCGGGCCTCGCGGGAAACCCGAGCCGGGCCGGAGCTGCTGGCGGCTATTCTGGGCGCTGATGGACAGGCGAAGCTGCTCCCCCACCCCCAGCTCAGGGGCCACCCGGGGCCAATGTGCCCGGCCCTCCGCGTCCGGCCCGGCGTCCGGGGGCTCCGGGGAGCCCGGCGCCGTGTGGTAGGAGCCTGACGAACCGGAGGAGTCCTGGCGCCGCGCGGGGGCCGAGGGCAGCTGACCTGCGAGCCCGGGCAGGGCCGGCGGGGCGGGCGCGATCAGCATGGTGGGGCCGGACGCCGAGCTCTCCCTCCCTCGCCTTCGCCTCCGCTGGTGCCGGGACGCCCACATGTCCCCGCCCCGCCCGCGGGGGCCGTGGGGTCACCGCGCCTTAAAGCGGCCGCGGCCGCTCCCGAGCCTGCGGTGTGGCCGGCAGGGGGGACCTGGGCGCTGGGCCTTATTCTCCCAGGCCCCTTCCTTCTCCGCCGGCCCGCGGGCCAGAGCGCCTTGGGTGGCGCTCCAGGTTCTGGCTGACAGGTGTGCAAAGTGGAGCCAGAAGCTAGGCCCAACTCCGCTCTTCACAGGTGAGGAAACTGAGGCTGCTTGGGGACCTTAGGTAAAGCACTACCTAGGGCATGCGGATCGGTGTGAGCCCCAGGGGACCAGACCTTCAGGTCAGGCAATTCGGGTGTTACCAGCAATTTCATTTCCCCATCACGGTGTGACACCCCTCCTCCCTGGTCTTGTCATCCCATCCCAGTTGGAGCTCCTAAGGGTGCACCCACTTTCCCTGACCTGGCACTCCACAGCCTCTAATAGAGGAGCACTGCTTGGAGGGCTCCCCCACTCCAGAAGTTATGCTGGGGCCTCGGGAGGTGCTGTCCCGGCTAGATCCACTGCCTTTAGTGGTAAATTACTGGAAGAAACTGGAGTGGACAGCTCATCCACAGGTTGCCTTGACAACCAAGCTGTGGATGCTGATGCGGGCTCTCTTAGGAAGCTTTTGGGAAGCTGTGGTCCCCTTGCTAAAGTCGCTCTGAGGCAGGAATAGCTCTATGCTCCTCCAAGTACTCATTGCAGCCCCCACCACCTCTGTACTTGCCCTGAGGGGAAACTGATTTCCCAAATTTATTGTGGTCCTGGAACCCACTGTCTTTGAAGTCTCCAGTCAGGGCTTTTCTTTGTCTCTCTCTCACATACACATGGCTGTTAATATAGGCAGGAGTTAAGCACGGAGTAAGAAAGGGCAGTGTTCACTAGATAACAAAGCAGTCTTCCCCTCGGCTGCAACCCCATAACTCCATGGACCCCCTGGTAGGTGGTGGTCCAAGGCCTGTTCCACACGCAGTCTCTGGTAACTTGATTCTCACTTAGGTCACCAAGATCCATGAGAGGCAGGGAGGAAGGAAAGTACCTCTGCCTCCTACCCTGCCCCTTCCCTGGGGGTCAGGCCACTGGTGAGGCCTAAGAGGACTAGAAAAGGTCAGGATGGGAATGCCCACGACAGAGAAATCAGAAGTCAGATTACAACCAGATAACAGAAAGGAAATAATTATTTTATTTTTCCCTGGGACGCTGGTGGCTCCGGGCCTGACAGGTCCCCGAGGCTTTCTTATGCTTCTGGTCTAGCACCTGGGCCATGTAGTTCTCCTGCTGCTTCTGGATCCGGAAGTCAGACATGTGATTCCTGCAAGGAGCCGGCTAGGCTGGGCGGGGGCTGGGGACAGCCCAAGGTAGGGACCAGAGTTCTGGCTCCCCACTTCCATCAGCAACCCCCAACCTGTCCATGACCCCTCACCTGAAGATCTGTTTCTGTTGGCTGATAACTTGCTGCAATTCCTTAATCTCATTCTCTTTGCCATTAAGTATATCTTCTTGCTTTATAATGTGAGACTCAATTTCTGTGGGGGAGAGAGGCAGGGAGCAGGTGGTTCCCTCCCATGGGCTCCTTCCTGAGTAAGGCATTCATTTCCTCACATGTCTTTTCAGACTTGGCTCCCTCCACCCACAGGCTCTCCATGAGCAGTTGCCAATACCTTAGTAAGAATGAGGTTATTATGGAGTCTTGATGGGTGGTGGGGACACAATGTCTGATGAATGTGTCAGTGACTTCACAACTCTATTCTGGACCAGGTGACTCACATGAAGGCAGGCAAAGGCCGTTGGAGAGAGGTGGCAGCCCTGCACACAGGCAGGAGGATGAACAGCTCCTGGCCTCAACTCCTGCAGATCTCTGCAGATCTCACCTCTTTCATGAGACCTCTCCTGGTCTAAAAGTACAACCCTTCCTAATTCTGCCTATCTCTTTTCCCTGCTTTACTTTTCTCCTTAGCATTTATATCTAACATACAATATATTTTACTCATTTACTTTCTCCCCTTCTAGGATGTGAGGACAAGGATTTTTGTTTCATTCATTGTTTTAACCCCAAGGCCTAAAACAATGCCTGGCACATAGTAGGTGCACCATAGATTTGTGGAATGAATGACCAGGATGTCCCCTGAGGATTTAGGACATAGAAGCATCACCTCGTTCAGTCATCTCAATCCAACCAGACCTACTGAGGGCCAGCCAGATGCCTGCTCCCGTGCAGGAGCTCCCGAAAGGAGTGTTAAGACTCAGGAACTGACCAGAGGACAGAATAAGTGACGTTTCAATGAAGTTAATATTGGTGAGACAGTATTATTACCACTTTGGGGAATATGTCTCCTTTTCAGAACCGTGTCCTCATCTATATAATATGGGGACAGAGACAGACTATGTGGGGTGGGAAGGACCCAGGGAGATTAGTGGTGGAAAGCTTACCCGCTACTTAAGTGCTCATTAGATGCCAGGATGATTTTTGTGACTTGGGTCAGAATCCAATGAGGCTGTAGGATTCCGGGGGTGCTTCATATACATAACTATCCCTCAGGAAGCCCTGGAAAATTCTGATCCTCACAGGAAGAAAATCCCACTGCCTTTAAAGGTTGGACAAAGATTAACTAGAACACAAGCTCTGAAAACGCAGACATGCTAAAACATTTAAGGTTTCAGAAGAGACGGTCTGGCAGGAAAGGAGACATAGGTAAACAAAGAGAAGGAAAACATGAGCTCACGGAATCCTAGGAACAGGACTATCACAACTCCTTCCCCAGGTCATCCAGCTAATCCAGACTCACTGCTTGTGAAGTTCTCTTGAGAAAAAGTGTCATAAATTTGTGTGAATCTTATAAAATAAATTAGATAAATGTAAAATAAATAGCACCCAATGAGAGAATGGTTAGAAAAGCCCTTTGAAAAGATTCGGAACTATGGAAGCACAACCAAATGGTAACCACACCAAGGGAGGTGGCAGCGGGGAGGGACAGGCGAGGAGAAGGCCAGGCCACCACTGGAGGCGTGTGCCCACTGCAGGGATTCAGGACGTTCTGAGGGAGGCAGCCAGGCTCCATCAGCCTGACCCACACACACCTTCCAGACGCAGAGCCTGTGGCCTTGGCTGGGCTCTAGGAAATGCCCTGAAGGAAGGATGTCTTTCCCTAACACCACCAGGAAAGAACCCTAGGTTCCTTTTAGGGAAGTGGGGGTGGGGAGGGGTCAGAGAGGGAGAGGACTAGGGACCAGCATCTTGGGTATGAAGGCAGTGACTGCCTGCTGGGCCCCAAGAGGCCCTAATGGGAGCTCTTGATCAAACAACCATGAGACCTGTCAGCCTACCCAGCCAGATCAAGATATAGTAGTCTGCTGGCAACTTTTCAGTGAGAATACTCACCAGGGGAGAAAGAAGGCTGGATTGGAGGACAGAGGGTGCCCAAGGCTCCAGGGGGGGCCCATCCGGAGAGACCCTGAACCTCTTTTAGGCTTGAGCTCTGGGCTCTCAAAATCTACTGCAGTGAATGAAGCAGATGTATGGAATTCACATCCACTTCTCAAGCTAGGTAAGGGGAGCTTAGCATTCTGGGAAAATGGAAGTGGTTCCTGAGGTCTAGGGACACTGGGTAGTTGACTCACAGCCCCAACTGAGCCAAGTAGCTACATGCATCTGCATGGAGCAGAGTTGAAAACCAACGGCCTACAGGCATACTCTCCTTGGCCTGCACAATATTTTTAAAGCTTCTCAATCAGTTGATAACACTAAAGAGTCAGGAAAACTTCCATTAAAACCTGGTTTCTTTTTTTTAAAGCTCTGACAGTACTGGACTCCCCCTCCCACAGCAGAGGGGCTAAGCCCTTGAGAGTGAGCATGGCTTTCCACATTACATGCATCCCAAACCCGAGACTAAGGGTCAGCTCTCAAACAGGACTGTGCTTACCCTGTTGTTCCTCTTGTATCAGAGTTAGGAGTAAAGTACATTATTTCTAATCTCCATCCAAAGTGGAAAACAAAAGGTGGACTAAGAAAGTTGTATGTTTCAAAAAAATGGGAGCAAGCCCATTCCTTTATGGCCCATGAAGAATATCGTACACCAACTGCTTCCCTCATTTCCGTGGCCTGCCTGGCCCCTGAAGGCCTTTGCGAAGGTGAGGCCCGCTTGGGCTTGCCTGTATCCTCTGTCGGGGACCGAAGTTGGGGTGAAACCCTGCCCTGGACACCTGCGCTGGGTGGCTGGGGTAGATCCCGTGAATGTTAGCTTGGGAAGAAACACGGGCCTCCCGCCTACCATTGCACTTGGTGATGAGCTGGTCCTTCTTGCTGGACTCCTGCAGGGCTCTGCTCTTGACAGTGGAGAGCCTGGGTGGAGAAGATAAAGTGTGGGAAGGCTGCCAGGCTAACGGGACCCCTAACCTTACATCCCCACCGAGGCCCACTCACGCCTTTTCAAAGGCCAGCTTCTCTTTCTCCAGCTGTTTAGACAGCACCTCTACCTCTCCAAGGGCAAACTGCAACTTCTCCTCTTCCTTGGCCAGGAGGACCTTGGTCTTGGCATGAGCAGCTTTCTCTTCCTGCAGGGGCAACACCAGTGACCTTATTACCCAAGCGACCTTGGGTCTCCTAAGCTTCCTTAACCAGCCCCCTTACTCAGAGGGCCACGCAGAAGCCAGAGGACAGAAAGACTGTCTTCATTACTGGGGCTGAAGGCTCTCAGAGGCCAATACTCAGTGATTGCTCAACCACAGGGATTCTGGGAAACAGGGCAAGACTGGGAACCTGCAGAGGCCATTACTTACCACCAACTGCTTCTCCACTGCCTGGAACTCTTCTTTACTGACAAAATTTTCATCCTGGAGAACCATCTGCAATAGAGCCTGGCTCAGGGAGGGACTGGGGCTGGGACATCCTCTAGGGGCTGGGAGCAAGGGTGGATAATGGGATGATGCCCAGGGCATCTAGGATGAGACCCTGGAAAGGGAGAACTCGGTTCCACAAGTTGCTGAGAGCTCTAGGCTCTGCCCTCAAGGAACAACCAGTCTCATAGAAGAGATAGCCCATGGCCAGCACTTGTAACACAGCGTGTGCTGTGATGGTGTCCAGAGGAGGTCCCTGACCTGGCCTGGGAAAGAGAAGAACTGCTTCTAGAAAAGGGGACATCAGAACAGACCTAAGCTCTGATCATTATGTAGGGATGAAAAAGGCCAGGAATGGAGCCTTCAGGGGACTGAAGGAAATTCAATGCCTAAGGCTGCATACAGCCATTAGAATAAGAAGGAGATGAGAAGACATCTTATTTCTGAGATGGAGCTATCTCCTATGTCCCAGCCTTCCCTTCCCCTCAAGGCAGAATATAAAAACAAAAACTCCACCTGGCCAGGATTTTACCACGCCTGTCCAGAACATCCAAGCCTTTGCACCCATAAACCGTGGTTTGATTGAGAAAGCAACAACAGAGAGACATAAAGGAGTCGGAATCCCTTAAGTTGTCATGTGCAAGGGGCCAAATCTTAGGAGCAGGCTTACGTTTCCTTCATTAGCCAGGGAACAGGCAACACCCGCCCCCAGCCTTCTCCCAGGGCCTGTTAGCGCACACAGAATGGCACTAACTTAGGCACTGCGGAGGGGGTGTCCCTAATAGAAAGGATACTACAATTTCTTAGCCTGAACACAACAGCCTTGGGAAATCATCTCCAACTAGGAATGGGGAAACTGAGGCTCAGTGAATAGAGAGGGATCCATCTACCAGGACCTATGCAACCAGGCAAAGAGAGCAGGGAACAATGTTGATTTTGACTAAAATTCCCTTGTAAAATATTCATGAGACCCTGCCCCCTTTGGCTCCACCCCCGGCAGCCATAACACTTTTGGGTCCCGCCTCCTTCTGATGACGCTATTGGCAATGTGCACTGCGCACGCCCCGGCTTGGGGGGAGGGGGGGGGTGATGTGGTCCGGCCCCGACCCCACCATTTAGACTTCCGGTGCGGCCTCTCCCCCAGCTCTTCCGGCTGCGTACCACGTTCCTCAGCTGATGGATCAATTCCTCCTGAGACTCAATCACGTCCCGCAGTTGGTCGAAGGCGAGACACACCGACCCTGACCCCCCCTGCGCCCACCCTACGGGCGTCGCCATCTTTTGCCCCCGCCAGCTCGTTGGAAATGGCTGCCGCTGGGTGGCACACCACGACGCCCACCAATGAGGGTGCGACGCCACAGAGCACCCTGGCTACCGGGGGCGGGGACTTCCTTTGTTACCAGGGGAGGGGCCCGCCTCTTAAAGGAGCCGCCCGGGGACTTGAACCAACCCTTAGGAATGTAAGTTTATAGAGAATTTGCACCTGTAGTTGATCTTGTGTTTCTCATACAATCCTGAGGAGCAGGTTTACGTTTCCTTCATTAGCCAGGGAACAGGCAACACCCGCCCCCAGCCTTCTCCCAGGGCCTGTTAATCTGCAAGACCGTGAAGCACGAGCCAATTAAGGCAACACCTGCATCTTTTTTAGCTCCACGCGCCCCTAACCTCGAAATTTAGCAGGGAGTGTGAGACTCCAGCCTCCTCAGAGCTGTCTTTCTCCTACAGCATATTCACTATTTAGAAGTCCTGAACCTAAGCAATGATGGTGGGGCTCAAGAACAGACAAGGAAAGTGTAGGAAGTGGGCCTCTGTGACTTCAGCTAGTCAACTTTTAATGGAAGCGGTACGTAGGGAGGAGGGAAGAAGATACAAGAACAAAGAACTGTGTACATAGCCAGCATCATGGTGGAAACACACCCAAGGCAAGTCCTCAGAGTCTGGTACCAAGCTCTGAGCAGTCAGTCATACTTGGAGCCAAGGGCGACCGTATCAAGGTGCTGCGGAGGGCACGGAAGAGCCTGAAGAGATTAGAACGGAAGTGGGGCATGAAGGAGATTTCTAAAACAGGTATGGAGTAGGAAAGGATAAGGTGACCACACATCTTCACCAACTCCCTCCCCGCTTTTTTTTTTGAAAACCAGTAAGATTAAGCTTGGGGAATATCAGAGCTAATATTTATTGAGTATTCACTATTTCGTGGCACAATTGTGCCATATTAGTATTATTTTACTTGATCTCCATAAAAACCTTGGGAAGTAAGTTCTAATTTCCACACTTTACAGATTCTCTGAGAGTGACTAACTTGGTCAAGCTGCTAAGCCTCAGTATAAGGTTTTCATGTGGGCAGTTTGATTCTAGAATTCATGTTCTCAGTCTTGATACTGGGCTGCATTTTTGTTGAACATGATACTAAAGTTGTGGAAGCATGAACAATTATATTAAAGAGTTTTCGGCCCTGGCTGCTGTTGCTTAGTGGTTAGAGCACCAACCCTCCCACTGAAGAGTTGCGGGATCCCCAGCCTGGTGGGGGCTGTGCAGGAGGCAACAAATTGGTCTGTCTCTATCACATTGATGCCTCTCTCTCGTGTTCTCTCTCTCTCTCTCTCTCTCTCTCTCTCTCTCTCTCTCTCACCCCCTCTCCCCCTCTCCCTCTCCCTCTCCCTCTCCCTCTCCCTCTCCCTCTCCTTCTCCCTTTCCCTCTCCCTCCCTTCCCTCCCTCTTCTTACCTTCCACTCTTTCTAAAACTCAGGTGAGGGTTCACAACAAAAAAGGAGTTTGCAAGAAATGTTTTCAGTGTCCAAGAAAGGAAACTGAAAGTTAGGTAAGCCGCTCTGGTTGCTCCCCAGAACTACCTAGGGGCCTCTTTTTCAGCTGTTGTGGCCTGATAAACATTGTCATTCCTGTGGGTCTCCCAGGGATAGCCCTTTATAAAAATAAAACTTTTGATTGATTGGAAAGCAGGGGTGGGGGGCATGGAGAGAGAGAGAGAAACATCAATTCGTTGTTCCACTTGTTTATGCATTCATTGGTTGACTCTTGTATGTGCCCTGACTGGGAATCAACGCCCCCAACCTTTGTGTTTTGGGAGAATGCTAACCAACTGAGCTACCCGCCCAGGGTGTGATACCCTTGTTTTACTTTTCCTTTTTTTTTTTTTTTTTTTCATGTTTGTTCTCATATCCTTGAGGGCAAGGCTATTTCTGTTGGCCAATCTAAAAAGGGCGCAGAGCAGCACAGTTCAATAGGACTTCTGTCCAGTACTGCAGCCACAGGCCACATGTGGGCTATTCAACCCTTGAAATATGGCTCGTGTGACTGAGGAATTACTTTTTAAATTAAAAAAAAATTATATATTCAAACAAACAGTTAAAAAAATTTAATTAGTACAATTTACATTTAAATAGTTTTATATGGCTGGTAGCTACTATATTGGACACATGGGCCTAGAGCAGTGTTTCCCAAACTTCTCTCATGATGAGAATCACCTGGTGGAGTTGTTAAAACACAGATTCCTGAATCTCAACTAAGAAGTGCTAAACTAGAATTTTTGAGAACATATAGGTAAAATTCATACCTAACTTAGTGCTCTGTATATAAAATCTGTCTTAGAGCACTAGTTAAGTATACAATTTTACCTATATGTTCCCAAAAATTCTAGTTTAGCACTTCTTAGTTGGGATTCAGGAATCTGTGTTTTAACAACTCCACCAGGTGATTCTCATCATGAGAGAAGGTTGGGAAACACTGGCCTAGAGGATGCTGTATATATAGATTGTGTGCCTCAGCACAGAGCCTTCTTGTAACTTTATCAAATGTGAATGTTCACCTGAATCACCCTGAACAAAGCTGCACATTCCTCTGGGGCAGGGATCCCTGAATCTTCCCTTTGAACCGTGTCCCTTCTGTGGGTTTTTTCATGAGGTGCTGCCTGATCTCTCTTGCCACTACCCATTTACCTCAACCAGCTGGGACAGATTGCCTTGTACACTTAGGCCAAAATCCTGGGGTACAATAGGCTCCTGCAGCCAGTTCCCTGAGCAAGATAGAACACTGGATACAGGTCTGCACTCTGCATACCAGCATAGACTGGTTGGGGACTGCCACAGACCCCTACTCTCTATTATCAACAAACACTATGAGCTCCTGGCCAACCAGGGCTCAGTGGGGCTCAGGATGACATGACACCACAAACAGCTCTGTGATCCTGCCCAGGAAGGGCGGCTTTCTGCATAGTGTTGTCATCCTGGTTGATTTTCTGGTTATCTATTGCTATGTAACACACCACCCTACGTTTATTTTATTTATTTATTATTTTTAAAAAATATATTTTATTGATTTTTTACAGAGAGGAAGAGAGAGGGATACAGTTAGAAACATCAATGAGAGAGAATCATCAATCAGCTGCCTCCTGCACACCCCCTACCGGGGATGTGCCCGCAACCCATGTACATGCCCTTGTCCGGAATCGAAACCGGGACCTTTCTTTCAGTCCCCAAGCCGACGCTCTATCCATTGAGCCAAACCGGTCTCGGCCCTACGTTTATTTATACCTTAAAAATTTTATTTTGCTCAGGAATCATCAGTTTGGGCAGAGTTCAATAGTGAAAGCTCATCTCTGCTCCATGTAGTATCAGCTGTTGGGAGAGAGAGGGAGGCTACAAGTCCCACCCCCATGATTCATGGCTCCCTCACATAATTGGCACATTGGTGCTATCCGTTGGGAGCTCATCTGAGGCTGCACCTCTTGTTCCTCTCCATTGGCTGTGTGGGCTTTCTCCTAGCATGTCGACTGGGTTCAAGAGGAAGTATCCCAAGTGGCGGGAAATGGAAGATACCACTTTCTTAAGGCCTGGGCCCCCCAAAAGAGGCATCTGCTGTATTCTATTGGTAAATAAGCCAGAGTCCAGCTTCAAGGAGAGGGGACACATCCACCTTTTGATGGGAGGAGTTTTCATTTGGGCTGCACTGTCAGAGGCAGTCCTAACAGATGGTGTGTCATTCTGGTCAGGGTTCAGCTCAGATAAAATTAGACTGAAACAATCTAGTGGGGGAGACAGACAATAATAAACACTCAAATCTCAAAGTAAGTAATTATTTAAATAAATAGCACCAGCCGGGACCGGTTTGGCTCAATGGATAGAGCGTCGGCTTGGGGACTGAAGGGTCCTGGGTTCGATTCCGGGCAAGGGCATGTGCCTTGGTTGTGGGCATATCCCCAGTGGGGGGTGTGCAGGAGGCAGCTGATCGATGACTCTCTCTCATCGATGTTTCTAACTCTCTATCTCTCTCCCTTCCTCTCTGTATAAAATCAATAAAATATATTTAATAAATAAATAAATAAATAAATAAATAAATAAATAGCACCAGAGTTATGACAGGTGCTAAGAAAGAGGAATGAGAGTATTTTTAAATATTTAGCCCAATCTGGGATATGGGGAAAGCTTCTGTGAGGAAGTGATTTTTGAGCTGAAACCTAGTAAGATAACCAGGTGGCACTTAGCAAAGAGAGGAGGGCCAGGTGAGCAGGAAAGGTTCCAGAAAGAGGGAACAGTATACACAAAGTTCCTAGACCCAAAGGGGATGGCAGAGTGGTCTAAGGAAAAGGCTAGTATGGCAGAAAAAGAAAAGGATATGTAGGACAAGCAGGGGTGGAGGCCAGAAACTTGGTAGAGTCTTATTAAGCATTAGGTCATGCTAAGGACTTTTGCCCCCAGAATAAAAATAATAATTTGGGGGGGCAAAAGAAAACTGAAATATTTTAAGCAAGAGGGTGACATAATTTATGCTTAGAAAAGATCTTCCTTGCCCTAGCCAGTTTGGCTCAGTGGATAGAGCATCAGCCTGCAGAGTGAAGGGTCCCAGGTTCTATTCTGGTCAAGGGCACATGCCCGGGTTGCAGGCTTGATCCCCAGTAGGGACATGAAAGAGGCAGCCAATCAGTGATTCTCTCTCATCATTGATGTTTCTATCTCTCTTTCCCTCTTCCTTTCTCTCTGAAATCAATTATGTATATGGTCTTCCTGGTTTGCAGCAAGGTGCAGATTGGAGGGGCCCTGAGTTGATGCACAGAGACACTTATACTTGTGAGGCTACTGCAAGTTTTTTTGTTTGTTTTTAAAAAAAATATATTTTATTGATTTTTTTACAGAGAGGAAGGGAGAGGGATGGAGAGCCAGAAACATCGATGAGAGAGAAATATCGATCAGCTGCCTCCTGCACACCCCCTACCGAGGATATGCCCACAACCAATGTACATGCCCTCGACCGGAATTGAACCTGGAACCCTTCAGTCCCCAGACCGATGCTCTATCCACTGGACCAAACCGGTTTTGGCTACTGCAAGTTTTTAATCAGAGGAAATGGATGGTAGTTGGGAAGTCAGATGGTGTCAGAGGAGATAAGAGAGGAGATGGATTTAGGATGTTCTGGAGTTAAAACTGACAGGACTTAATAATGATAGAGAGATAGAGGGAAAAGGGAGCCAAGGTGTTTTGGTTGCTTATTGCTGCAAACTACCACAAAACATAATTAAAGGCTTAAAACAGTAACTATTTTATTATTTGCTCATGATTCTACAGTTTGAAGAGGGCTTGGTGAGGCAGCTAATTTTTGCTCTGCCCACCAGCTGGATTAAGTTAAACAGGTCTCGATTTTCGTTTGGTTCTCTGCATACCTGCTTTATGTGGTTAGCTTGGTGGTCTCAGGGAGGTTGAACTTACCTGGCAGCTGGCTTCCCCTAAGTGGCGAAATGGAAGCTGCTAGTTTTGCCACATTCTATGGATTAAAGAGCAAAGGCTGGCCTAGATCAGAAAGGGGACTACAAACAGTAGGGCATGAATATTAGGTGTGGTCCATTGGGGGACATCAAGTCAAGTATACCAGCGTTTTCTGGTTTCTGACTTTTGTACTTTCATGGATGATGATGCTATTCATAGAAATGGGAGACTCACGGTGTCGCTCCCATTTCCTCCATTAAAAAATAAATCACTGTACTCTGTAAGGAGGGTGACTATATTTCAAGCTTCTCTTCCTCAGAGTTGCTTTCACTGATCCCTCATACTGGATTAAATCCATTTGTTATGTATTCCCAAGGTTCTCTTGGTCCCGCCTTTGACAATCATCCCACTGGGGAGCATTGTCTAAATTAGGTTCCACATTCGATGCGAGCTCCAGGAGCCGTGGTGCTGGGTCTCACTGTTCCCGACCCCCATCCCAAAAGCTCAGCTCACCTGGCATACACTAACTTCTCCATTTTGTTGAATTGCATCTCATCTCAATCTTTCTCCAAATGATAGGCATTATTATGAGTAGTTCAGCTCTGGAGAAACCAACTGAAACATGTACTATATTTTTAAGTAAAAACTTTCCTAAATATAGGGCATTAGGGACAAAGCCAGCAAAGAACTGGAATAACAGCCGATTTGCAGATGCTAAATAGTTTTGATCTGTACATTGGCTGTAATATGCTGCAGAAAATGCAGAACGGGTGATGCCACCAAAGCTATTATTCTAAACACCAATAATTCCACCGATGGATGAGGAAAGACTAGGGAAAAGGTCAACTGCTCTAGTCTCCAGTGGCTTCAAGGAGTCAGGCAATATGCAGTGCTGAAAGGTGCCATGGGCAAAGGTAAAAGGATAGGAGGCCCAGCCGGTGCTGCTCAGTGGTTGAGCATCAACCTATGAACCAGAAGGTCATGGTTCAATTCCCAGTCAGGGCACATGTCCGGGTTGCCAGCTTCATCCTCAGTGGCATACAGGAGGCAGCCGATCAATGATTCTCTCTCATCATTGATGTTTCTATCTCCTCCTTTCCCTTTCTCGCTGAAATTAATAAAAAATGTATTTAAAAACAAGAAAGGAAAAACAAAGCCTCATTTTATATATAAAATCTTTTAATTTCTTTCTGTGTTAAAATACAATTAATTCAGATGCAGCAGATCAGGCGACCAGATTTCTCAGGACTCCACCGGAGCTGATTCCATCTGTATCAAACCTGGTTCTGGTCACAGAACATTCACATCTTTAATTCCAAATACTGAATGGGATGCAAATGATGTAATTAATATCTAACACACGGGTATGTGGTTACTTGGTGGTCATTGCATGAGGTATTAACAACGCAGGCTCAAAAAATAAGATGTACAATAACTTGGCCCTTTCCAAAAACAAGTGTATTAGAAAACTAAGCTTACACCTTAAATGAATTCAAAATAAATACTGATTAACTGCTAGCTCCAGTGAGGATTATGCATGCAGAGACTACTTGCATGTGTGGCTAGTTGTAACAGAAACCTTCTAGAATCCCCAAAGTGCCTCCTCACAAAGCGTGTCCTGAGTGTGAGGATGAAATGAGAATAACACATAGCTTGGCCAGACTGTTGGATCTCATGTTCCAGTTGGGTTTGGAGTTCAGTGTAATTTTTAATAGTTTCCAACAGAAAGCAAAGCAATTGCATTTTTTACTGGTCACTTCTTCCAACCTGTGAGGCCTGGAGCTGATAAGGAAGTTCAGACATTTTCTGGTTTGAGCAGATGAACCCCAGGGTTGCTCATCAGGGGTCATGGATTCCTTCAAGCTGTAGTGTCCTTTGTGGTGAGGACTTTCCCGCTCCCCTCCTCACTGCTGATCATGCAGTGCAAAGAGCACTATCATCCTAATGATGAGAGCTTCCATTTTTGCTTGAGCCTCAAGCCTTATTTCTTAGCCCTTCTCCCATTACACATCTTCAAGCTGTTCTAATGCTCATAGACACAGTATAGCGCTGCACACCAAGTTCTGACAGCAAGAATAAGCCTTACCTAAAGAGCTTATCTATGACTAGGAAACCTTCCAAAGGATGTCGGCTAGAGGAAAATCATATTACCGCCATGTAGGCAACCCATCTAAAATATAACCTATGAAATTTTAGTTTAACAATATTCTGGACTGTACCAAATAGATTAAACTATCCTTTAACCAAATGCAAATATTCTCTTGAGGAAAACCAGATGTGAGTGTTGTGGTCTACTAGGTAATAAATAGTACTATCAGTTCTATAAAGACAGACAATAGGTCTGACATTTATTGGAGTTAGTATTGCCTCTATTTAGTATCATCACAGATAACTAATGTCTGCCATGAAATCTATAAAATGTGTGGCCACATTCTTCAGGGGCATCTACAGTAGGGTTTTCTAACCTGTCAATTCAGTTTAATTTATGGCCCAGAGGTTGGGGTTGAGAGGAGAGCGTTGATTTTGGTGTGCACAGGAAAATGTTCTATAAGCCTGTTTGGCTCACAGGCACATTTTACTGTGTAAACCCCCTCTGTCACTCAGAGGGAGTCAAGAAAGCCCCCCAAATCCAGGAGGAGAGACATAGTTGGGCAGCAGAATCTGATTATCTCTGGAGCTGCTCCTCCCCACAACTGAGCAGTTGTCCTCCACCAGCCACTAAAGACCCACTCTTTACCTCTGGAGGCATCTCCTGACCCTGTGGAATGTCCACTTGTTGAACCATGCTAGACACATCTGTCTGAATCATGGCCGTGCATCTGAAAGGAGAAACTCCACTCTGGAAATCAGTTTTCATGCAGTCTCCTTCCAACAGGAATTTTTCTTCCATCCTGAAGAAAACATGAATGTAGACCACAGTCACTTACTGATCCTTCCAGGTTCGGACTCCTGATAATCTAGGCAGCTCCCGCAGCTGGGCTCTGCAGGAAGTCTGGGCTCTGCAGGAAGTCTGGGATTACATGGCCCAGGAAGCAATTTACTCCTTCCTTGTCACCTGCCTCTGAGGGACCTTTTGTTTTGTATACAAAATTGGCATGGAGCCTTGGTTCCTAAGACAGGGGGAAAGGTGTCCTGAATGGACGATGGACTGCCACAGAAAGGATACAGGGTCAGAGGAAAGGGGGCTGGGACATCTTTGGGAAAGATTCAGCTTTATCAATCTGGCTAGAATGACCTGAGAAATGAGGATGATCTCACACTTTCTACTTGATAATCAGACCTCCATCTAGCTCTGCCATTACTGCTTATGTGACCCAGGTTAACCTTTCATCCTCTCCGGGTCAATATTCTCATTCATAAAAACATGTCCACTTCACAGAGCTGTGAGGAGGCTAAAGTAGGGAAATGCATGTAAGTGCCCTTGCTTCATCCCAGGCACTCAGTGTATGTTGACTATAGGAAAAAGCATCTCATTTCACAAACTATAGGATTAGACAAAGGACTGCTGGAGCCAAAACCAGATCCCCAGAGCCATGGAAAGGTCTCTCCCCGCTCTCTCTAGGCTTGAGCAAATAGTCCAGTTAGCTGGCAGTGCTTCCTCTTAGTCTGACCACAATTCCTCTGTTCAGCTCCTGTGATGCTGCAAGGGGAAATGGCAAAAAGAACATTCTCTGGGTTCTATGATGGACTAGAGAACTTTCAGTGAGAAGCTGAGACTGATGTTATATTTTACCTTCATCCTTGGCCCCTGCTTCCATTGAGCTGTTTCACTCAATAGCTCTTAATTTCTGGTCCCTCTGCAAGAGAGACAATTAAGGAAGTAAAAAACTAAAATCAGGCATTTTTCTAGTAACTCTGAATAGGGATTAGGAAAATAGGAAACTATTGACTACAATAGTTTACATTTCACCACATTCCCCTTAGAAAGTGGAAATCTGAGGAGTATGTTCCAAAGGCTGAATCCTGGGGGGACTCTCATGAAGGGAGAGATATAATTCTTGGTGCACTTTGTAAACAACTAATATTAAGCTGCTTTGGCTCTGCCTAGGAATGCATGGTTAGCGAAGAAGAGAAAAAAAGAATAATACATGAATCTGCTCTGGGACGCCCTGAACTACATTCCTAGAGGCAGACAGGTGTGGAGCAGGAGGGCTGAATCCAACACTTTGTCATTAATTCAACTTAGATGAACTGCTCCTGGCCCTGGAGCCGATCCCCAGGAAGGATTCTGTGATGACAAGTCTGGCTCCATGCTCAAGCGCTTTCAGCTCGGCCCACCAAATAAAGTTAGCAAATTGTAAAATGTTCATCATTTCCTAATTTTGTATTATAAAATGGAATTAGGAACATAAATAGTAACAAGTAGCAAAACCCAGACCCTGTGCAGAGCTATCATCCTCTCAGCCACCTCTGCGTAGGCCAATAAGTTTGGAAAGTTTTTCACAGTTTTCAAGTTTCAGCGACTCTGCTTTCTCTTTCAGTCGCTCATCTCTGTATAATCCTGCCAAATTGGTCAGCTCGGACTCTGAAAGATAAAAGAGAGAACCAATTCATCAAAAGACGTGAGGCCCTTTGTTTCATATCTATATTTCTGGAATCAAAGCTTCTTTTACTTTATTTAATACTTTCTCTTTCAATTATATTTAAGAAACAGGAATTTATTCAAGAAACAGTACCAGGCAGCTATACTACACCAGGTGCTGAGGATTAAAGGACACCTGTGGTCCTAGAGAGCTACAGGATCTGTGCTTCGTTATAAAAGCACAGGGCTTAGTTCTTATCAATAGAACATTTGGCAGCGGAGTTGGGAAGCCTGCACATGTGCAGTAAGAGGAGACTGTTTCATGGTCCTTCTACAAATGGTATTCAGATGGCAGTTGGGAGAGAATGGAGTCCAATCGCCTGTTCCTGTCATCTGAAACAAAGACAGCTGCTTCATTCTTTCCCTTGCATTGCTGGATCATAATTCATACACACTAACTGATGCACCTACTTCTGGTGGGTAAGCCTGCTAGAGAAAGCTGGCGGCTTTCTTCATTCCCTCACCACATGTGGAGTCCCTGATTCAAAGGCCAGAGGCAGCCGGGCCCTTTAAAAAGTGAAATCATCTGGATCTGGTGACTTTTGTCTCCTTGACTAAAGGAATTTCATTTTCTCTTAATGGTGGAGAAGGACATTCTATTTTTAACCAGAACATAATCTCTGCTGTCTTCCCCAATTCAACAGTGGTTGGCTGCCTCTACTTTTTATTCTTTTGTAAAGTTTCAGAGGTAATATTAGGAGGGAAGGCCTGAAAAGCACCTCCAGAGACATGTATGAATAGGATGGCATGCTTGGATGGGCTGTGTGGCCTCTGAAAACCTCCAACAGTGGGTAGCTACTCAATGTTGAAATGACCATACTTGTGGAAATGCCATTTTAATCATTTGGAGATGTGCTATCCATTCTTAATCATCTGCCGACAGGTTTTGTTTTCCTTGGTGGAACCAGAGGCACCTGTCGTTAATCAGCAAGCTGCCTGGACACAGGAATTAATACTTAGACAGGGGGAACAATGGGCACTGGTTTCTGAATAAGCTTCTATCAACACAAAACACTGTCTGGCATTTCTGCTCACAATGATTCTATTTACACCAAGTAAGGCCCAGAGTGCGGATTAAGTGCAGGACTCCAGGGTGAGGGGTGGCTATGCATGAAAACCCTTCCTCTACAATGAGGGCTCAGGGTCTGGGCCCTCGCCCAGCAGTTGTTGGCAAAGAGCGGCCTCCTAGGCTTCAGAACAATGCGCTCTCTCCCCTTGGTGCAGTGCCTGCAGGGCCTGCTGGCCAGAGCTTGCCTTGGCTTCACAAGGATCATGTGCTGCACCCAAGTGAAAGCTCTTAGGTCCTGCCCAGCGTGTGGCATTAGCTCCATTTCTCTGGCTCCTTTGGCATGTGGGAAGCTGTTTAGGAGGCCTCTATAAAATCAGTCTATCCCTTTGGTTCTCTGGAATCACAGTTACATCAGTGTACAGAACAGATTCTGTGGCTTTGCTTTTCCTTTAAATGATTTTCTTAGGGTGTTTTTCCTTCTTCCTTCTCATCCTTTTTAATTTTTTTTTTTTAATTTCCTTAGATTTTTGGCTTACCAAGCTTATCTAAATGCCTCATTGCCTGACATCACATTCAGAAAACATTAAGGCTAGTGATTCTTACTATTTTCTTTTTTAAAAATATATATTTTATTAATTTTTTACAGAGATGAATAGAGAGGGATAGAGAGTTAGAAACATCGATGAGAGAGAAACATTGATCAGCTGCCTCTTGCACACCCCCCACCAGGGATATGCCCGCAACTAAGGTACCGGAATCGAACCTGGGACCTTTCAGTCTGCAGGCCGACGCTCTATCCACTGAGCCAAACCGGTTTCGGAGATTCTTACTATTATATTTTCTACACTGAAGACCACAGTAGCAAGCTGGTGAAAGATAACTGTACATATATGAATGCCTTTCTCAAAACGCCACATTACTTCTTGTAAAATTCAATGAAACTGGGTTTCAATGCTGTAGAGCTTGAGACCCCTGCTCCAGAGCAATGACCTTGCACAAGGTCAGTGTTTCAAGGAACCATGTCCCACACCTTACCACCATGCTTAAAGAAACCTCTCTCTAAACTGCCAGTGAATTCTTTTGCCCTTTGATGAAGCAAAAGGTCAACTAATGAATATGTTACTTTTTACAAGTTCTGTTAATATTCAATAACTTCTAAGAAAAAAATCTTTGGGAGGGACAGTATCAAAAGAACATCTTTTATTCTTTGTAAAATATTTCCCTTGCCCTCAATGCCAGTGTAATTGGACAGAGCTTGAGTCTTCAAGGTAAACGAACTCAGGCAAATTGTCAACAGAAGCAAGTCCCAGAACGTCTCCCAAGAGAACTCTGCACAAAAGCTCAGATCAGACTCTTGACAGTTGGAAGACTCCAACAGATCCCAGCCACACTTATGAGCCAGCCCCATGAGACAGTGCTGCATCCAGTCTAGCAAGCAAGGGCTCCACCACCATGGTAAGCGTTATGCCCATATCATCTTCTGTTATCCATAGAACCTCCCTAGGAAGAAGTTCATTTGTCCCCATTTCAAAGCCTAAGCTTCTACCCACTCTGCGACCCTGCTCCAGGGCCTGGAGAGGACCTCAGATCAGTTCAGACAGGCCAGGAGGCAGTTCCTGCCTATTGCTTTGGTCCATCCCAGCCCAGTGGCATGGCCACTTCCCCTGGCATCAGGTTTGTTATCTAGATGCAGCTGTGAAGGAGAAAACAGGGCAATTGTATTCATATTAAAGGATTATTCATAGAAGTTCATTCAGATTAAGCATTCTCAGGGAGAGCAAAGACATGAACAAAAGATTTAAAAAGATAATGGCTAATTTTACTAAAAACAGTTTCCACTCAGTATTTTGCCAAGAGTGAACTTTGTTCTCAAGTGGGTTTATTTTTACAATCTCCAAGTGCTAAATTTAACCTTGTTGGCTGCACTTGCTGCTGGAACCAGAGGGCAGATGCTGCTGGTTCTCAAATGGCACTTGGGTTGTGTGGAGGCTACGGACAACCATCACCATCCTTAAATACCAGAAATAGATTTTTAAGGGATGTGTGCTGATAACCCCATTTAGAACTTGTGGGTACATGCATTATGTTTACTCACTGGATTTTTATTTATATCTGGAGACCGCAAAACCCCGAAACTAGGCCTCATGGGGATGAGGACAAAAGCCTAGAAGCCACCTTATAGTGGGTGCAATCCTTATTATAAGCTCTTTGCATAGTTCCCGTTGGGGTATGTGTGTGTGTCTGAACAATGTGAAATGCAGATTTGCATCCAGTTCTTGTAGAAAGCAACCCGTTTCAAACCCTCCCAGGGTCCAAAACATGGGGAGTGTTCAGGACACACACTATGGCCTTTATGTGATTTGGATCCACAAATATATGGCCTTTTAGTCAAAGGCCTTTATCTTGCTCCATTTTCTTTTCTGATTTTTTAAAATCTTGCAAAACCTAGTTTAACATGAGGTAGGGTACTTTCTGAACCCCCAGACTTCTCAATAAAAAAACAACTTCCTCCTGCTTAATTCCCCCTGCATCCCAGAGTCATTGCCTACCATGCTCCGAATGCACCTGAGAGTCCAGCTGCATGTTGGGGGCAGAGACAAGGTCCCTAAGGACTAGGGTTAGGACACTAACCCTGTTCTGTGATTCCTAAGCCTCAGCATTTTCATTGTTTTCCAGTTCTGAGAATCCTCTCTTCAGAAGACACTTGCTGAACACCTGTTCTGAAACAAGGGCCAGGTGCCTGAGACACAAAATTAATAAGACATGGTTCTTGTCCTCAGAGACCCACAGTCCAGCATGGAGACATGTGCCTACGGGACACTAACACTATGAGAGCAGTACTCTGTTGACAGGCTGGGCAAAGTGCTTTAAGAACACACAGGAAGGAGAGATTAACATGGGGGTGGGGCTGGGATGCATGATGGGTCAGCAAGGGCTTAGCAGCACTGTGACTGAAGAGCTAATTTTATCAGACACTTTTAGATGTTTAATAATACCCAGTACACGTTTTTAAAAATGAGAGCTTGTTTTTAAAAAATTAACCAAAGCCAAGTTTTATAATAAATAGTTATTAATGGTATAATAGTTATTAATGGTACTTGTGCATGTGTGTGTGAATTTGTGTGTATGTAGAATTCAAGTGGGATGAAAAGTGAACTTGGCTGAGAGACAGAGCTACTCTAGCTACCAGCACTCCCCATTAATACTCACTGAAATTAAAAAGCCAAGTGACAGACACTGTTACCCAAACTGTCTTCTCGAGGGAAACGGAGAGAAGGCCTTCTCAGACTCACCCATACTGACGGGGCAGACCCAGGGAGGGTCCCTTTTGTTCTCTGTAGCCTAAGCCGACACGAGGGGAAGGGAGGGGGCATGTGACTCAATGCCAACAGCCTGCAAACCTTTGATTTGGCTCAAAAAGTAGGCTGGACCTGGCCGAAGTTGTTAGGCATTGTCCCAGGCGCCAGGGGGTTTCAGATTCAAGGGCGCATGGCTGGGTTGTGGGCTCTATCTCTGGGGCATGCAGGAGACAGCCGATGGATGTTGCATTCTCACATAGATTCCCCCCCCCCCCCACCCCTTCCTTCCTCTCTCTTGAAAAATCAATAAACTATTCTTTAAAAAGAAAAATAAAGTTAGACTGGATCAGACAGATTTCCCTATAGGGATTGGGAATTAGGAAAGTGGACCAAACCAGGTAGCCAGGAGAACTTCCAGAGGAAGCTTGTGATGTAGAAAGGGGCCAATAACTGGGGTGGCTAGAGGAGTTGGAAGACTGACCATGGCAAGATAAGGTTATGAAGGAGGAGAGCTTGAGGAAGCAAAAGAGGGCAGTTGGTAGAGAGGAGAGAGGGGCAGATGGGCAGAGAGAAGTAGAGACTCGGAGGCAGAAAGACAAAAAAGCGACTAAGATTTCCAAGTCCTGGCTACATGTGTCCTGTCAATAAACTTCCCTTTTTTAGAGTATCCTGAATGGGCCTCTGTCCTCTCTCTGTTCATATAAGTATGTGCGACCCAAACAAGGAGAGGAGGGGTCAGGAAGCTGGGGATGCCTTTTGGAAGCATGGCCACCAGCTAAAGCTCCTTTTAGAGTCTCTTACTTTGTTGTTTCTCCTTCCAGCAGCTCGTCTGGATGTAATCGATGTAATCCTTCTCTATCGTCTTCTCCAGCTCACGCAGAGATGCTCCCCTGTAGACCTTATCAAAGTTTTTATCCACAAAGTAAGGCACCTGCAGGTTCTGGGTTTCTCTAGAAATGGTGTAGCCCATGGTCCTGAAACATGGAGAGAGGGGCTCAGGGAAGCTTGTTATGTTTGGCAATGTTACTCAGCACCGGCCGCACAGATCTCATGGTCACAGTTACCGCTTCAAAGGGCAGATGTGGATGTTGTTGTCTAATGCACCTAACATTTGTAACTTCCCTAGCACAGAAGTGATTGTAATGTTGTCATTATTGCTGTTCTATGAACATGTTCATACTGTGGATTCACTTCAGCATAGTTACTTTATTCTCTTAAAGAAGCCACCCCGCTTATATTGCTTTCGATGCTAAAAGTAGAATGCTAATGCTTAAAAAACAATTTGGATATTGTGTAGGATTAGCATGGTACCTGGCACAGAATAGGCTATTGGTAAATGTTGGTCGAATAAACTGATTGTTACAATACACTGTTTATAAATAGCCAGATAGCTTACACCTAGCATCAATCTTTAGGACAAAATAAAACCTACAAACATAGCTGCTCAGTGATAACTGCAAAAAATTAAGAAAAAAAAATTGAATGATGCTTCTGGGTTAACTCTCTGTGGTCTAAGATATCCAATGGTATGTCCGGTGAGAAACATTGGCAGGTCTGGGTTAACTAAATTCTAACCATAGAGTAGTTTAGAAGGGAACTCAAATTCCAGTGAAAACAATGTGACAGCAATGTGCACAATGCAAGGTGATTTTACTCAAACTGGACAAATTCTATCTCAAACGAGTTATAGTTGACCTTTTCCCAGCCTTCTCCTTTGCCCTCTCTACTTAAGGATCTTGCCGAATGTCTCAGAGCTCAGGCCATGACTGCTCTCACCTCCCTTTGGGAAGCTGTTAGCAGGTTTCTGACTGCCCCACTACCTGACAAGAAAGGAGGTAGCAGTAGCATATGGAAAAACTTGGGAAGTCAGGAAATGGAGGGAATCAGGCCAATGTAATCTAATAGTAATGACCTATCTCTGAGTCTCAGATTTCTTCTTTGTAAATGAAGATATTGACTTAAAATGATAGTTTTCAGCCTATAGTGATCATCAACAAAGACTGTTCCTATTGCCCTGGCTGGGCAGCTCAGTTGGTTGGAGTGTTGCCCCATACACCACAAGGTTACCGGTTAGATTTCTGGTCAGGCAAATACTTAGGTTTCGGATTTGATTCTGGGTCAGGGTGTGTACAGTAGGCAACCGATCAATTTTTCTCTCTCATATCGACGTTTCTCTCCCTCTCTCTCAAATCAATAAAAAACATATCATTGGGTGAGGACAAAAAAAAAGTCTTAAAAAAAAGATTCTTCCTATTATGTATTGCCTCACCGACTGCATTTTGTAAGGTTTTTGTCTGCTAAACTATAATAATAAATAATGACTAATTTATCATGATTAATTTTTTAAAATAATGATTCTTGAACCTTCATTTGGACCAGGATAATCTGGAAGGCTCATTGAAACTTAGGTCACTGCTCTGGCCAGTTTTGCTTAGTGGTTAGATTAGAATATCAGGATGCAGACTGAAAGGTTGCAAGTTTGATTTCTGGTCAAGGGCATGTGCTTCAGTTGCAGATTCCCCAGCCCCAGTAGGGGCTCGTGCGGGAGGCAACTAATCTATGTGTCTCTCTCACAATGGTGTTTCTCTCTCTCCCTCTCTTCTCCCCTCCTCGCCCCCCCCCCCCCCTTCCTCCTTTCTACTCTCTAGAAATCAATAGAAAAAATACCCAAATATCCTTGGGTGAGGATTAAAAGAAACGACACTGAGGTTCTCATCCTCAGAGTTTCTGATTCCATAGATAAGGAGTAAAACCTAAGAGTATGCATTTCTAATATATTTGTGTGTTTTTTAAAAATATATTTTTATTGATTTCAGACAGGAAAGAAGAAGGAGAGAGAGAAACATCCATGATGAGAGAGAATCATGGATCGCTGCCTCCTGCAAGACCCTCACTTGGGATCGAGCCCACAACATGGGCATGTGCCCTTGACTGGAATCGAGCCTGGGACCTTTCAGTTTGCAGGCCGATGCTCTATCCACTGAGCCAAACCAGCTAGGGCAAGAGTATGCATTTCTAACATGTTGCCAGTTGATGCTGATTATGCTCTGGGGACTAACTTTGAAAAATGAATTAATTGAAATAATGAATGGAAGAAATTAAAATATTCCTATGAGAGCTCATAATCTGCATGCAATACAAAATTACAATGGTTTTCTATATTTTCAGCAAAAGAATGTGATCCTATGGTTTTCTATGGAGCCTTATTATGAATAAATATACTATGTTTGTAATTTCTTAAATTTAAAATCACTGGATCTCAGTTACTGTGTTCCCAGACCCAGGAGGGAGAGGGCGGGGGAGTCCAGCAATCCTATCACAAGCTCAGTAGGCCCTTTCTAACATGGTGTAATAAGGATTTAATCTGAACTTGGAGTTATTTTATTAATCCTTCAGAAGCCAGTTGTTGCTGTCTTGCAACTGACCAGATGATGTCGCTGTACAACAAAACAATCCATATCCTGAGCACACTGGAAACTGCCTGCAGTATTTTTGGTAATCTTTGCACTATTACTATCCAACTGTTCCTTTAAGTTACAAAATCTGTGCTTTTATAACAAAAGGTGAAATGAAATGTTAGTTATGTATAGGAAAAACCTTCAAATCTTTTACCATTCAGATTGTTGTTAAGATTCATAAATATTTGACTTACGATTTGTAGAATAGACTGTATGGTGGATTAGTAGCTAGCAGCTGAGTAATTACAGATATAATCACAATCACAAGAACTGGAAGTAATTGAATAAATGCAGAATACGTATTCTGGAAAAGAAAATATATTTGGTGTAAGTGTTCTTCATCAATATAAAGCTTATAGAAAATAAGATTCTTTTCCCAAAGAAAATGCAAATTAGCTGAAACCGGTTTGGCTCAGTGGATAGAGCGTCAGCCTATGGACTGAGAGGTCCCAGGTTCAATTCCTGTCAAGGGCATGTACATTGGTTGCGGGCACATCCCTGGTGGGGCATGTACAGGAGGTGGCTGGTCGATGTTTCTCTCTCATCGATGTTTCTAGCTCTCTATCCCTCTCCCTTCCTCTCTGTAAAATATCAATAATATATATATATATATATATATATATATATATATATATAGAAGAAAATACAAATTACCAGTGCACCGCCCAAAGCGCAAGGCTTTTTTGGGAAGGCTATTCTTTGCAGAGAAGTATCAAACAACTCTGTTCTTTCTGCTGAGAAATTTGAAGGAGGCCCACCTACAACCTGATTGACACCCAGTAATTCTCCTGTATTCCCCTTTTCTAAAAAATATATTTTATTGATTTTGTACAGAGAGGAAGGGAGAGAGAGAGTTAGAAACATCGATGAGAGAGCGTCATCGATCAGCTGCCTCTTGCACACCCCATACTGGGGATATGCCCGCAACCAAGGTACATGCCCTTGACCGGAATCGAACCCGGGACCCTTCAGTCTCCAAGCCGACGCTCTATCCATTGAGCCAAACCGGTCTGGGAAGCAGACACTCTGGGTGAGTCTGCCCAGACTGTAACTCTCTGGGGTCATGTTAGTATTATATAACCTCGTTATCGGTCACAGCTGAACAGACTGGGGGACATCTAACCTGGCAAGGATAATCACCTTCCCCACCCTACAGGAGTCTGAGATTGAGATCTATCACCAGTGACTGCTAGATAGTCACTCTTAGGCACTGGGGATTGGCCATTTGCAAAGGGAATTATGACAAACCAGGCTGATTACAGAGAACAAAGCAGATGAAAAGAGGTGGGAAAACTGGAAATAATATGGCCCCAACTAGTCACGGAGAGCACAGTTGTGTGGGTGCCTGACAGCACCCTAGGGCCTGGTTTTCATCTATCATGAGACACAGCTGCACTTTCTGCCCTTGAGCTTCATGAGACCTCCTAGATCTCTTACCTTAAATTGGTAATTTGTATTTTCTGCATTCAGGAAAACCTCCATTGAAGCATCCCACAAGGGAAATAGTTTCCTGGGACAGCCACCAAAGATGGCTAGGTAAGAGAGTTACTATTCTGGCCTATTTGAGTCAGTTACCCAGTTCTTCTTACCATTCATTGCCTCTGCTTTTCTGAAGCACATTTCAGTAACATATTTTCAAGTTAAATTTCTAACACATGATCAGATACCATAAAGGCAGCTTAGTACAGTGTTTATGAGCAGCAGTTCTGTCCTCCCGACGTACCTGAGGCTTATCTTCTTCCTCCTCCTTCCGTGTCTGCATCCTCTCATGTCGGTGGCGCCGGCGGTAATAGTGGGTATCATCTGTCACGTTTGAAAACATATGAATGTTTCCTGGAAAAGAAAGAAAAACCTTTAGTATGTGATATGGCAAACCCTTCTTCCGCCTTTCCAAGGTCCTTCCTCCAATTAGGTTCTCTGTGGTTAGAATATTGTCCCATTTTACCCAGTAGAAAAATAGGGCAGTAGGTGAGCCAGGTGAACCAGCTGGAGATGGAAGGCGCTTAGCTCTCCTGCCTTTATTTAAATAGTCCTTTATAACCAGTGAGTGAGGAACCCCAAAAGGTGAGTAAAGAAAGAGCATCTGGGCCATGAGTCTTGTCTGCTTCCTTGCCCAGTATCAGAATCTTTAATAGCAACTCAAAAAATTCATCTTACTTCCTGGGCATTTAATTATCCCAATTTTCAACTCTCTGGTGGTGCTTTTCTAACTTTTATCTTTATATAGCTACTATTTTGCAACAACAACAATAATAATAACAACAAATGGAATTTGGTACTTATTTATAAAGCACTTAAAAATATCTAATCCTCACAGCAGCCCTGTGAGGTAGGTATGAATAACTCCATTTTTTCAGGTGATGAAACAGGATAAGAGAGACTGTGTGATTTGGTCAAAATCATGCACAGTTGGAGGCTAGAGACTTGCTTCAAATCCCAGTTCACCTGATTCCAAATTCCTGCTGTTTTCATCATACCATGTCCCTCTGTTCAGATCTTCAAACAAGAGCTTGCGGATACATAAATTTTTTCATGATAATTTTGGGATACTGACCTGTAGGAAATTGCCCTCCAAAGAAGACATTGAATAACTCTTCTGGAGTGATGTCAGCTTCAAAGTCTCTGTAATAATGATAAGGTCTGGCTCGAGGGGCAGTGAAAGTCACCTGTTGTTCATCTCCATATTCATCATAGCGGAGTCTCTTGTCCGGATTGCTAAGTACTGCAAAGGCATTTCCTATTGCTGCAACCAAAACAAAAGAGTTCCTGAGTACATAGTCTTTGCTATAGCTGAAATAGCTAAACTATTTCCCTTGTGGGATGCTGAGGGTGATCACAGTAGCCACAATGAAAAGCCCAGAGTTGATTGGTGCTGAATAACTTCACAGGGACCTAAGGGAAGTGTTTGGCCTAGAAAGTTCACCAAAGTGCTTGCCCTTAAAATTTTCCATGATCTAGTTTGAAAAGCCAGAAACAACATTGCACTCATGATGAACTAAGAACTATTGCTTTCATTCATCAAAAATGTTCTTATTTCATTTGAGAGCTATAGCTTATTATTGGAAACTAGAGGCCCAGTGCATGAAATTTGTGCATAGAAGAGGGGGGATGGTCCCTCAGCCCAGCCTGTACCCTCTCGCAATCCAGGACCCCTGGGGGGATGTCCCCCTACCCTGGGGATCAGGCCTAAACTGGCAGTAGGACATCCCTCTTGCAATCCAGAACTGCTGACTCCTAACAACTCACCTGCCTGCCTGATTGCCCCTAACCACTTTCCTGCCTGCATGATTGCCCCTAACTGTTCTCCTGCTTGCCTAATCACGCCTAACCATTCTACTGCCTGCCTGATTGTCCCTAACCAGTCTCCTGCCTGCCTGATAGCCCCTAACCACTCCTACGCCTGCCTGATCACCTCCAATTGCCTCTGCTTCGGCCTCTGTCATCAGGGCTTTTATCTGGAATGACATCCAGAAGGTTGTTCAGTTGTCTGGTCTAATTAGCATATTATGCTTTTATTATTACAGGTAGTTCATACATAAGTAGTAGTGTTCTACTTTAAGTATAGAAACAATCTCCTGAATGAAATAATCAGTAAAATTATTGTTTGGCTAAAAGCAAACTCCTTACTCTTATAATCTTATTCAGCTTCCTTTACAAAATGGTCTTTAGAAATTAATGAGAGATCAAAGACTGAATAAATTACATATGCTTATCATCACCTCTCCTCCCCATTTGTCCAATTTCATTTAAATAAATAATCCATACCTCTAATTAAAGAATGCCCCCAGAAAAGCCTTTTTGTTTGTTTGTTTTTGTTAATTCTCACCAGAGGATATTTTTCCATTGATTTTTATTTTTTTATTATTATTATTATTTTAAAAATATATTTTATTGATTTTCCAAAGAGAGGAAGGGAGAGGGATAGAAAGCTAGAAACATCGATGAGAGAGTAACATTGATCAGCTGCCTCCTGCACACCCCCTACTGGGGAGGCGCCCGCAACCCAGGTACATGCCCTCGACCGGAATCGAACCTGGGACCCTTGAGTCTGCAGGCCGATGCTCTATCTATTGAGCCAAACCGGTTTTGGCTTTCCATTGATTTTTAGAAGAGAGAAGGAAAGACAGAAACATCAGTGTAAGAGAGACACATCAACTGGTTGCCCCCTGCATGAGCCCCACCAGGGCCCAGGCTGGGGAGAAGTCAGCGACCAAGGTACGAGTCCCTGACTGGAGTCACACCTGGGTCCCTCTGGTCCACGAGCTAACGCTCTATTCACTGAGCCAAACTGGTTAGAGCAGGAGAACCTTTTAAAGCCTCCCTACCCCCTGCCTACCTCCGAGTCGGTTAACTCTATCAGAACACAGTCAGAAAGAGCATTTCTTTATGATTCTTTTACCTATGTGATTATTAAAAATTTACAGCAATAAAACAGCTAAATAGAAAAAAAAACACACACAAAAAAACCTAAATAAAGTTGCTTAAACATTAACATTTCTTGAAATGTGGCAGGTTTTTCAAAGACACAGCATTGGTCTGTGAGGCGCCTTACATGGAGGTGTAAAGAGAAGGTTGGTCACCTATTTGTTTCCTTGTGGAAACTGTGGGGAGAACTAGATTCACAATGGCACATAGTCTGAGGCAAATGGTGACTTAAATTTCTCTAGTCTATAATTTTTTAATTTTTCTTTTGAAAAATTTCAAATCTATAAACAAGTTGAAGAAGAGTACAATAAATACCTGTATACCCTTAACCTAAATTAATCAATTTTGCCACATTGCTTTCCTTAACTCTCTATCTATACGTACATACGTATTACATATACATTTCTTTTGCTGAGCCATGGGAAGTAGGCCACATTATAACACTTCACCCTAAATATTTCAACATATGTCTCCTAAAAAGAAAGACCTTCTCCTACATGATCACAATACCATTATCACAGCTAAGAAAGTAACATTATTACCCAATAAATCCATGCAAGGTTTATGTACTGCATTTGGCTTTACATCTCTTTAGTTTATTTTAATCCAGAACAGTCTCTCCAAATTACTTGCTTTTCATTATATTGAGCTTTTTGAAGAGTAGCTCAGTGTTCTTTGTAGAATGTCTCATATTTTGATTGTTTTCTCAATATTAAATTCAGGTTAAACATTTTGGCAAGAATACCACATAGGTGCTATACTACATAATGTTAGGTTGTTTTAGTACTAGTAATATTTGGTTAAAGTGGTGACAGTTAGATATCTCCATTATAAAGTAATTTCCCCCTTTTGTAATCAATATTCTGTGGGGTGATACTTTGACATCATATGAATATCCTATTCAACAACCACTTATCATCCATTGGTTTTAACATCCATTGATAATCCTTGCCTGAGTCAATGACTTCACTGCCAGTGAAGTAAGATTTTTATTTATGTATTGGGTCAAAAATATTTTTAAGAATGTTTCTTAAAGTATCATGGAAATCAATGGGGAAAAGTTTACACAGATTTTTCATATGAACATGTTAATAACAGGTTTCATGAACAAAGAGCTCCATGGCCAGAGAAGTTTAGGAATGCTGTCTGGGCCCTACTAGCAACCGGCCACCAGCCTATAAGTTCCACGAGAGGAATCATGTTTGTTTTATTCACCATGACATCTGGTACATATATATTCAATAAATATTGTGTAATCAATGGATATACAGTTCCAAAAAGTATTTAACAAAGAAACCAAATATTTTTCCAAAAGAAATTAAGGTGAAGTGAATGAAGACAGGAGGAAGCTATTTTGATAATCACTGTTTAAGAGGTGTGGCAGGGGGAAAGAACTCTGCTGTGGCTTTGTAAAGGAATTACAGGAAAGTCTGAAAACAACCTGTTATGAGAGAACATCACAGGAAGGGCAGAAGTAAGCCCTCATTCAGGACCAGACCTTTGAAAGCATCTGTTGCTCCAGGAGCACAGTTCTTGTCAGGGTGAAATTTCAGGGCAAGTTTTCGGTAAGCTTTCTTAAGCTCTTCATCATTGGCATCTCGAGAAACTCCCAGAATTTCATAGTAATTTCTGCATTTCTTGATCCTAAAAACACACATCAGAAACATATATGTCTACAAAGGCCTCTTTTTTTTTTTTTTTTAACAAGTAATTGCAAAATAATACACTGATCCTCCCTCCAACTGGTGAGCCCTAAAACAAATTTAAAAGAAAATTGCTGAACACATTAATGAAACATTCAAAGTCATTAACAATGTCCTCCCACTGAGAACTCAGTGCCTTTCATAGTATTTTTACATATAACATTTTATTCTTTCTATATTCCTGCAAGTGAATAGAACAACTGTGCTAACTCTTACTATCAAGGTGCAGGCTAGGGTCCTGAGAGTTGAGCCACAAGAGAAATGCTAGAAGAAACACCTAACCACCCTAATTTTTATGCATTTCTCTCTCTCTCCCTCTCTTTTTCTTATGGCTGTCTTTTTGAAAATATATATTTTATTGATTTTTTTACAGAGAGGAAGGGAGAGAAATAGAGTTAGAAACATCAATGAGAGAGAAAAATCGATCAGCTGCCTCCTGCACACCCCCTACTGGGGATGTGCCCACAACCAAGGTACATGCCCTTGACCAGAATTAAACCTGGGACCATTCAGTCCCCAAGCCGACGCTCTAAACATTGAGCCAAACCGGTTTCGGCAGTTTTTATTTAAAAAAATTTTTTAAAATATATATTTCAAAGAGAGATAGAAACATCAATGATTAGAGAGAATCATCAATCGGCTATCTTTTCCAGGCCCCCGATTGGGGATTGAGCCTGCAATCTAGGCATGTGCCCTGACCATGAATCGAACTGTAACCTCCTGGTTTATAGGTTGAAACTCAATCTCTGAGCCACACTGGCCAAGCAGGCCACTGTATGATTTTAATAATTTTAAATTTACTGAAGCTTGTTTTATGACTTAACATATTATCTATCCTGGAGAATATTCTAAATATATTTGGGAAGAATGTGTATTTTGCTGTTTTGGGGTAGAATGTTATATAGATGTCTGTTATATCTATCAATAGTTGATTTTTCCTGCCTCTCTTATAGAAGCAGGAAAGATACCTCAAATTACACTCCACTACTCCATTTCTACCTAGTTCTGCCCAAGGCCAAGAAGCTATTATGCTTCAATAATAATAATAATCTATAATAATAAAAGCATAATATGCTAATTAGACCGGACATCCTTCTGGACAAAGCCAAAGCTGCAAGGGAAGCCCAGGTCCCGGGTGCCAGAGGGAAGCCAGTGCCAGCAGTGAGGGGAAGGAAGGCCTACTCTAGCATGAATTTCATGCATCGGGCCTCTAGTAATAATAATAAATAATAAGCCGAAACCGGTTTGGCTCAGTGGTAGAGCGTCGGTCTGCGGACTGAAAGGTCCCGGGTTCGATTCCGGTCAAGGGCATGTACGTTGGCTGCGGGCACATCCCCGGGTAGGAGATGTGCAGGAGGTGGCTGATCGATGTTTCTCTCTCATCAACGTTTCTGGCTCTCTATCTCCCTCCCTTCCTCTCTGTAAAAAATAAAATATATTAAAAAAATAATAATAAATAATAACAATAGCAGTCAATACTAATAGTATAGCACATTGTGCCAGGCATTCTATGTAATAAAGATATTATGCAAATTGACCCTCACACCCTCAAACAAAGATGGCCACTCCCATGTGGTCAAAGATGGCTGCCACAAGATGGCCGGCAGGGGAGGGTAGTTGTGGGTAATCAGGGCAGTTGGGGGTTACCAGGCCAGCAGGGGAGGGCAGTTGGGGCAATCGGGCTGACAGGGGAGCATCCCCCCAGGGGTCTCTGATTGGAGAGGATGCAGGCTGGGCTGAGGGACACCCACATCCCTAGTGCACGAATGTTCTACAAAAAATCACTAAATTAATCCCATCACAGGCTCACCTTTGTACCCCAAGCAGCTGCTCCTTAGTATAAGTGGCACTCCCCTCACTCTGCCAGGTCTGATTCCACTCGTTCTCGGACTTCTTTTCCTTTTCCGCCTTCATGCAGTTACAGCAACCACAGGGATCATGACTTTCAGGAGGTCTGTCTTCTGGGTATTTGTTTCTTCTAACTGCATCAATGTAAGCTGCAAAGCAACAGCCCCTCCATTAGGTCTCAGTCTGACCTCCAAATCAACTTTGCTACCTGCCTTAGTCACCCAGGAGGCTGTTTGTAGGTATGAGCAGATGAGGGCTAGGCTACTGACATCGTGCTGACTTTTAAGCATCCATATAAAAACAAACATTTTCCTTGAGAAAACAATACAGAGAATATGGAGGCAACCATGAAAAAGTTATAGTAACAGAAACATAGAGCATAATAATGTCCACCATAACTACAGTGGTCAGTCAGCAAATAATTTTGACTCAGAACCAGAAAAGGTGCTCAAGAGTTGTCTGCCCAATACCTTGCCTTTAGTGCAATGCTGTGGGAAGCCGAATTCTCTGTGGTCCATGGTCAGAAGTGACATTGCTTATAAAAGAATAGTTTTTGTTGCAATTCCCCCCACCACTTTTAAAATAGAGATGAATTCAATTATTTTAAATTAATGTTTAAGACACTGTTTAAATAGATCAAGGATATGTACAGGTAAGATCTACTCCTGATCATAAAGACATCATAAAGGGAGAGAATTCAATTAATCATAACACCTGCAGAATGTAAAGAGAACCAGAGTAATCCAGTCAAAGAAGGCAAGTACTCACGTTCCATCTGGAGGATATGGGGAAGGTTTTAAAAACATCCTTCTGCTTAGCACCCCCTCGTGACTATGCACTGCTCCTTACCCAACTTTCTTATCCTGGGCTCAGGTGTCTCTCTAGCTTCATCTCTCACCACATGCTCGTTGCCAGTCTGTGTTCTAGCCACACCAAACTCCTTTCAGATCAGCAGTGCTTTCTCTCTTCTCTGTTCCTTCTGCCTGCAACTTTCTTCCACTAGGTCAGCCTGACTAACTCCAACCACTCGGGATGTCATCACATGTAACACTTTCTCCATAAGGCCCCCTCTGACACCAGGCCATGTTTGGTTCCTTGTCAGTGTGCTTCCCAGGACTGTGGATAGCCCAGGACTTACTGGCCCTGCTTTGTAATTGGCTGTGTACCTGTCATACTCCCTTAGTGAACTAAGAGTTCTGTGATCTCAGGGGCCCATGCCTGTCAAGTACCTGCTGCGGGATCAGCAAGCATAATGCAGGATTCAAAATAGGTATTGGATCAATACTCTTTGCTTGACTGTGGGATAGAAAAAGCCGGCCTGTCGGCCTTAATGCGGGCTGCAGAGACAAGAGCAAACTGAGACCAAGGATCCAGCAGCCCAGTTTGGTAGCGAGGATGAGGGCCGGGAAAGAAAGCTGCGGGAGACCTCATAGCCTGCGGGGCCTCCGGACACCCAGGTGCAGGCCGTCTGACCGCCGCGGGGCCTGGGCGGGGCCTGGCGGGGCGGGGCTGGGGGCTGGAGGCAACCAGTCCTCACGGATGACTCAGGCTGCGGGTCGGTTCCTCAGCCTGAGCCAGCGCTCTTGGTTTCTGCATCCTACCCTGGGCGGTCCACCACCTTATCCGGAACCCTATAGGCCTCCATTCTTCATCTCAGGCCCCAAATCACAGCCCTCGGACACCTTCAAGGTCCCCATCCCTGATCTCTGCCGAACCCTGCCCTGTCCCGCCCTAAGACAGTGTACCTTCCGTCCAGCGCTCCCCGCTGCCCAGAGTAGCTGCCATTTCTGGTTCCCAGTCAGCAGGTCAACCGAACCTCCCCGGCGCCTGAGGCTGAAAAAAGGGGGCGGGACAAGAAGCGCGGGGCATGCTGGTCATTGTAGTCCAATCCATGGAAGCTGCGGGACATTGGACTACAACTTCCGGCAGGCTCCAGGCAAGGGGCAGTCGGAGACGCTGAGGAGTAAGGGGTTCTTACTTTGCGAAAGCGAGGCCTGTAGGGTGCGTGGCTAGTGGCTCACAGCAGGAAACCATGGCGCAGATTTTCCTCATCTGCAGAGTAGGGGAGTGGCTTTGGCTCTGCCTAAAACTGGGGACATTCAAGGAGGCGCGATGAGATTCTGCCTGGAAAAGGCTTTGCAAACTATGAGCTACAGCGTGACAGTATGACTATTTTTCTCCTCAAGATGTCATTTTAAAATATACATAAATGCGCCTTGGCTGGTTAGCGCAGTTGGTTAGAGCATCATCGGGATATGCCAAGGTTGCAGGTTCCATCCCAGGTCAGGGCACATAAAAGAATAAAAATAGTGAATGCATAAAAAGCAAGTTTCTCTTCCTTCCTCCCTCCCTCTCTCTCTCTCTGAGATCAATAAATAAAAATTTAAAGAAACAAATATACATCAATGCCTGTTGGAGATTCAGAGACAGGTTTTGTGGATGCTGAACCCAACCCTGGGAACTTAAGAGCCACGAAAAGTAGAAAAGTGAAGTAGATTTTTGTGGTTAGAGAGCAGACTGGGCACAAGGTCATTAGAGGAACCACTAGAGGTCAGGAGTAGAGAAAGAAAAAAAAAAAGAGCAAGTACTTATTAGAGTCGGTCTTTGCTGTTCTTTATCCTTCATCCCCTCATATTCCTGGGCCCTTCTGAGGCTTTTCTTCTCTCTTTCACCCCAGTAGTTTCCTTGGCTCATTCCCTTTTCTCTGAAAGACCAGACCCTAAAAGATTAGCAAAAAGAAAAGAAAGAAATAGTCCTGTTTTCCCTCACTCAGATTTGCATGGAGACTTTTAGCAAAGAATAAAACCAGTGCTTCATAGGTAGATGGTAGTGTCCTTACTGACTTATGCCCCCAGGTGAGTTGGGATGGCCAGAGATCAGGTGTGCAAAAGTGAAAAATTATCATGGTCTTCTCCAAACAAAAAATTACCCGGAATTCATTGAGATCTTATCCAGGAAGACCAAATCAGTTATGTCAATTATGGCAGTGTTTCCCAACCTTCTCTCATGATGAGAATCACCTGGTGGAGTTGTTAAAACACAGATTCCTGAATCCCAACTAAGAAGTGCTAAACTAGAATTTTTGGGAACATATAGGTAAAATTGCATACCTAACTTAGTGCTCTGTATATAACATCTGTCTTAGAGCACTAGTTAAGTATACAATTTTACCTATATGTTCCCAAAAATTCTAGTTTAGCACTTCTTAGTTGGGATTCAGGAATCTGTGTTTTAACAACTCCACCAGGTGATTCTCATCATGAGAGAAGGTTGGGAAACACTGAATTATGGTATCAACCAGTATCTACTTAGACAATTGGAGTGGGTTGGGGAGATCACAGCCCTAGACATAAACTGAAAGGAACAAGCCTTCAGTATTATACATCCCTCTAGCCATGGCCCTGGAATACATAAGCATCAGCACACTCAGAAGGCTGGGTTCTGAAGGAGCCATCTGTGCTCTGAAGACGAGAGACCTGATCAGAGAGACCTGATGTAGTTTTGGGAAACTAGACAGATTGCTCTAGAAGATGGACAGGGAAAGATGGGGTGTGCCTTGTAGTCCAGGGGCACAGGGCTAAGGTCTAGAGGTACTCAGAGATATCATAGTAGCATGAAGTTAGAGATATCTGGTTGAGAGTGGCAATGCTAGAGCACTGTAGTGGGTGATTGGATTGAAAAGCCATGCTATGAATTACGGGGCTACTTAGGAGTAGAGTTCAGGTTTGAGAAAGCTGGACAAGCCTTGGCAGGTGTTCTTAGTGATTAGAGCATCTGCCAGCACACTGAAGGGTCTTGGGTTTGATTCCTAGTCAATAGCATGTACCTGGGTTGCAGGTTGGATCCCTGACCCCAGTCAGAGCATGTGGAGGAGGCAACCAATTAATGTGTCTTTCTCATATTGTTCTCTCTCTCTCTCTCTCTTTTCCTCCCTCTCTCCCTCCCTTTTTCCCTTCCATTCTCTCTAAAAATCAATGGGGGAAAATATCATCCGATGAGAATTAACAAACAAAAACAAAATGCCGGGCAAGATTTGGGAAACTGGAGCCTCTTGGACATGGTTGGTATCTCTACAGCCTTTCCTATCATTCTCTGAAACCTCAGTTCCCCCTTTTTATTCTTGCAACCTTCTCAGATTACCCTTCAGCTCATTTATACCTCAACAAACAATTCTAGATGAATTTTTCTGACTCGATCACCAACAATTTTTGACTCCAAACCCCAACATTTAGAACACAGTTCTGTGCCATGTTTTGTTTAAGCAGAACAACCACTCAACAAAATAATTCCCACTGTCAAATTCAGTCTCTGTGTTTGGTAAGCGGAAGCTGTGGACTCAAAGGGTTTATAATGGTGTTGTCAGGAGAGAGTAACAGCAGGAAGAGTGAGAGAGTGACTGGGAAGGATATAAGGGAAGGGAAATTGGGATCTCTAAGGCAGTTCACAAAGATAAGAAGGTATAGAAGTTCAAAGGAGTGAGAAAGGACATCCACAAATCCAATGGGATACACTGATCAGAGACACAGTTTTCCAGCAGATCAAATAGAATTAAGTAGTACTAGCATGGCTTTGGGAAATTGTGCACAGGAACTAGGCCAAGGGGGGAGGGGCAGGGGTCTGCTGTAGTTTTGTTTTTGTACACTAAATTATTTTACCCAGAGCCAGCCTCAGATTTCTATCTGTTTTCTCTACTTACTTTTAGAAATGCTTGTTGAACTGTAGTGAATTTTTTTTTATATTTTATTGATTTTCTTTCAGAGAGGAAGGGAGAAGGATAGAGAGCCAGAAACATCGATGAGAGAGAAACATTGATCAGCTGCCTCCTGCACACCCCCCACTGGGGATGTGCCCGCAGCCAAGGTACATGTCCCTGACCAGAATCGAACCTTGGACCCTTCAGAACGCAAGCCAACACTCTATCCATTGAGCCAAACTGGTTTTGACTATAGTGAATTTTTTATGGCAATAGTGAGGTTTGCTGTGTGCCCTATATGATTGAGATGCTGCCCCATCTAGGCCTGGAAGAAAGATCCTGAGTAAATGATCCCTCTGTCTGACTGTGCACCTGAACTAGTTTGCTGGTTGCCCTCTCACAGGATGTGGGAAGAAGTGAAAGGAGGACACTTTACAGCAACCACCCTCCCCCCATCACCTGTTCCTGCTTTGGGACCATGTAGTCCTGTGTTAGAATAGGGAGGAAGTGGTCTTATAAATGGCCACCATCCTGTTGTCTAGACATTAAGGAAGAGATACGGTTTCAGGGACGCTTCAGGAGCTGCAGAAGGCTGCGCTTGGATTTCCTGTTAGGGGTGGAGTCTTGTTTTTGCATAAATAGTAGGATCCTCCAGCAGATACCCCACTCATATAGTTTGCTAGCCAGCTGAATTCAGCATTAAGTGAATTCATCCTCAATCCCTTCCAAAAGGATAGTTATTTATTTAGCAACCGGAATATCAGCGTGATTAATAGTACTATAGCGTCAGTTTCCAGGTGAAAGCCTTTCAATCTCATTAGTACCAGTTCACCCTTTATCCCCGACATATAAATAGCTTATGACTAACAGCTGGTGTTTGCAGGACATTGTCCAGGGTCAGGGGACATTGTGATCTTATAATGGAGACATCAACTGAGTGAAGCCCATGGCCTTGACATAATCGCTGTAGAATGATAAGCAGCCCATGGCAGTCAGAATAACAACTGAAACAGAATCCAGTGCTTGTAGACATTGTTATGTCACCTGGAGAGTTCTACCCCAATGATGGATTTTTGTACTGGAACTGGCTAAGAAGTCATGTGCTTTTAGCAGTGTGGCTCAAATAAAAGATATCTGAGTTATTTTTTATTTTATTTTTTTAAATGTATTTTATTGATTTTTTACAGTGAGGAAGGAAGAGGGATAGAGAGCTAGAAACATCGATGAGAGAAACATCTACCAGCCGTCTCCTGCACGCCCCCTACTGGGGATATGACCGCAACCAATGTACATGCTCTTTACGGTCCGCAGGCCGCCGCTCTATCCACTGAGCCAAACCGGTTTCGGCTACAATTGTCAACTAGTACTTTTACTTCCATTTACCATTTCATTTTACCTACTAAGTAGCCCACAAGGTAGACAGGTCCAGGAGGGATCATTCTTTCCTTTATACATGTGAATACACAGGGAAATCTAAGCACAGAGAATGTGAAAGACTTATCCAGAGTCACCTAAGGCTTGTCTCTGGTTCCCATCTGGAGCAATATGTACTCAAAAGATTAATTTTTTCCTAGACTGAGAGTGTATAGAATGTTAGAATATAAGAACCAGAAAATTCAGGAAAGGCAAGTAGTCTAGCTACCTTGCTTGAAAAGAAAATAGGCTCAGAAATGACAGGTGATTTCATCAAAGTCAAGCTGTGAGTCTGTGGCCTTGTGATTAGATTTCCTGCACCCAAGAGCCAGTGTTCATGACCTCTCATATGCTGGGCACAGTGTACCACCTAAGAGCTACAGACACGAGCAGGCTACAGGCCCTGCCTGAGAGGGTTTTAGAATCTACTAAGTCTTTTTTGTCCACTTGAATTGTTTCAATGACACAGAGAAGGTAAAACTTGTTGTTCTTGGCTTTCTCATATCACCTTTCAGAGTCTAAACCCAGAAGAAAATAGCTTATTGTGGCTTCAGCATGGGTAATCTGTGTTCTCCCTGCTTATAAAGTTAAGCACTGCATGTAAACATACACAGATGGCTCTTCCATTGACTCTCTCCAAGATTTATTTTCAAACACAGATTACCTAGAAAACAGATAGCTGCTTTCTTTTCCTCCTCTTTAAATGACTTTACCTTATTTATGATCTTTTATTTTTAGGACACACAGATAAAGCTATATGGGAAAAAGTGGGTGGGTATTTGCTTTTTGCTTTATAAAGTCATAGACCTACCCTCACCGCTGTAGCTCAGTTGGTTGAGCATTGTTCCATGCACCAAAAGGTCACTGGTTCGATTCCTTGTCAGGGTACATGCTCTGGTTGCAGGTTCAATCCCCAGTTAGGGTGTGTACAGGAGACAATCTCTCTCTCTCTCTCTCTCTCTCTCTCTCTCTCTCTCTCTCTCTCTCTCTCTCTTTCTCTCTCTCTCTCTCTCTCACACACACACACACACACACACACACATCAATGCTTCTCTCAAATCAATAAAAACATATTTAAAGTCATAGACCTATCTTTGCTTCACGCCTTCCCAGTGTTATTCTTACAGATGGAACCACAGTGAGACATGTCTACTTACCCTGGGACATGCAGAGGACATTTGCCCTTATAGTATTTAGCTCTCACCCCTGGAGTTTCCTAATTAGAATGCATTGTGCCTCCCATGTTCTCACCTCCAGATTTAGTATTTCTTTTAAAAAATATATATTTTATTTAATTTTTTACAGAGAGGAAGGGAGAGGGATAGAGAGATAGAAACATCGATGAGAGAGAAACATCGATCAGCTGCCTCCTGTTCACCCCCTACTGGGGATGTGCCCGTAACCATGACCAGAATCGAACCTGGGACCTTTCAGTCCGCTGGCTGACGCTCTATCCACTGAGCCAAACCAGTTTCGGCAAGATTTAGTATTTCTTTACTGGTGATAATTGGCCACTGTTTATAGCTTTTTTTCTCTTCCCTCTTTTAGAGCAGTTAGGTTAGTCAGTCACTTCATCCTACTTAGTTAAATGGACAGAAGCAGACCTGACGAAAGTTCTCTCCACCTCCCGAATCTCTCTGAGAACTCCTCACAGGGGCAGAAACTGGCATACATGCTTTACCTAGAAAAGGAGACCCCAGAGCTGCTAGAATGTTCTGTTAAGAATGTGCATGGGGACATAGACCTTTAAAGAAATGAGACTGCAGGCCAGAAAATAATTTTAATGCCAAGTAGAAAGGACCAATTCACTTTGTGTCATTTTTATTGCTTTTGCTCTACCAATTTCTCCTTCCTATGACTTTGAGAAGGTGTGAGGAGCTGTCCATATTTCTGGAATGGCGGTCCACCTGGGAAAGAGTCTCTCATATTGGTAGCTTGCTCCCAGATCTGGAGTAATGTTAGTATCCTTTAGAGCTGGGAGTAGATGTGAAACAATGAAATAATTTATATGTGGCTTACTGCCTCTACTGATAATATCACCTTCCTTCTTTTTTAAAATATATTTTATTAATTTTATACAGAGAGGAAGGGAGAGGGGCAGAGAGCTAGAAACATCAATGAGAGAGAAACATCAATCAGCTGCCCCCTACACATCCCCTACTGGGGATGTGCCCACAACCAAGGTACATGCCCTTGACCGGAATCGAACCTGGGACCTTTCAGTCTGCAGGCCGATGCTCTATCCACTGAGCCAATCCGGTTAGGGCATCACCTTCCTTCTTTCAGGCACAGGGCAGCTTCATCATCCTCGTACTCATAGGGACCCACGGTTGCTTTTAAAGAACCTGCAAAACAAATAGTTAATGAAGGAAGGCTGAACTTCTTGGAAGTAGTAATATAATAGGCAAGAGAAGAGCTTGGGTCTTTGAAAGTATCTCCTTTCTGGTTAAAAGTACAAGAGCCTTGAGGAAGCAGGAGGAGGGAGAAGGGAGGAGGGAACCAGAGAAAACGTACCTTCTCTGCTGAGCGGCATCCTTTGCTGTTGTTCATGTTTATGTTCTTCATGGAGATGAGGGTGATGCTGTCTTTTTCTCCATTGGCTGTGGAGCAGCTAGGAGTAGGAAGGGAATATGGGTTATGGATAGGAGGAGTGAGAGGGCAATGGGGGGGGGGGTGTGCGCATGTACAGGATTTGTTAAAACTTAGACCTTTGTTTTGGTGTTGGATCATAATGAAATGAGAGTGTGTTTTGAAGCTCAAAATACTTGTATTTAAATCTCTGTTTTACTACCTACTGCTTGTGTGATCTTGACTGAGTTATGACTCTCAAGTCTCAATTTTTTAATGTATAAAATGCAGTAATATCTGACTGGAAGAATTGCTCTAAGAACTTGAGCTAATTTTTTTTTTCATTTTTTATTAAGGTATTATATGTGTAAATATCTTACCATTGCCCAATTTGAGATAATATTAACAAATATCTACCAAAGGGCTTGGCACACAGAAGGTAATCAATAAATGGTTCCTTAAATAAATATCTTCTTATTAAAGGGGTATATTAGAATCTGAATTCCTACACTTTTCTTTTTTTTAAATATACTTTATTGATTTTTTTTTACAGAGAGGAAGAGAGAGGGATAGAGTCAGAAACATTGATGAGAGAGAAGCATAGATCAGCTGCCTCCTGCACACCCCCTACTGGGGATGTGCATGCAACCAAGGTACATGCCCTTGACCAGAATTGAACCTGGGACCCTTCAGTCTCCAGGCCAACGCTCTATCCAATGAGCCAACCGGCTAGGGCTAAATTTCTACACTTTTCATGAAGGGGTAAAAGGTGCTCAGCCCTGGAGCTAAAGGGGTCCAGTCCATCTCCAGTCACCTGATTTCTTCCTTTCAAGTCTGCTCTTGTCCTGCTTGCCCCTAGCTCTGGTCTCAGTGGAGGCTGTCAGGATTCCATGTGTGTGTGTGTGTGTGTGTGTGTGTGTGTGTGTGTGTGTGTGAAGAAAGCAGGAAGCTCTGGTTCCCTCTTGGAGGGAAGACTGAGAAGTCAGATAGATAATGCCTGCTTACACCTCTGACAGTCTTACCTTTCAGATACCCCTGAACTCCCAGGTTTCTGGGGATCTGTAAAAATCCAAAGGCACAGATTGGGGGTCACATGTTGTTACTCAGAAGCCCAACCTGCCCCTCAAAGTTCACCCAAGTGGACCCTCCCATTTCATCTTATGGTGCTGCTGTTCCCATTCCTTCCCTCAACTCTAGGCTGGGTGTCAGTCCCAGAATCTAGCTCTGGGTCCCTCGGCAAAGGGACACACACACACACACACACACACACACACACACCCAAGGCTCAGGCATGTACCTTCAGATTCCTTGTTCTTCTGACACTTAAACCTTAGACTGACCACACTGACCAGGATGATCACCACAACCACGAGGATGACAATGAAGCTGATGACACCTGAACAGGGAAAGGGTGGGGTGAAGAGGAGGGAGAGGAGGGGACAAGAGGGGATAACACAAGTTCAAATTCTCTTCCCAGCTAAGTGCTCTGTAGACAGGTATCAGAGCAAAGTGAATTTTGAATTCCCCTTCTCTGCGAATTAATGAACTCTCAGCTTGCTGCCCTGGCCAGAGTGGGTTCCACAGCCCTTCTCCCACCTTCCCAGAAGAACAGGAAACATAGCAGAACCCAGAAGAGCTGACTAGAGTCAGTGGATGCTCTTTCCCACCAAAGCCTTCGTTGTCAGCCAAACCCTCTAGCACAAATGGGTGAAATTTGAACCTGTGTTTCCTGACCAGTGTCCAAGTCAGTTCAAAGGTGGGGTCCCCTGCCACATCCCACCTTCTCCTTCCTCTCACCAAATGCAGCCACAGTGAGCACTTGCTCTGACATAGGGGTGGGCAGAATGGTGGGGTCTTCTCTTGTCTTCGGGCTCGTGGTGGCCAATTTGGAAGTAACATTTTGAGAGGTGTCTAAAACGAAATGGTGATGGGTGCTTCAGTAAAAGGACTTATTCAGCTTACTAGAGAAAACTAGTGTTTCCACACACACACACACACACACACACACACACACACCCATACACACACACACACATTTCCTCCAGGTAAAGGTCTGCAGGGAGAGCTCAAGCCCTACAGAAAAACTTCCTCCCTGCCCCTCTGACCAGGTCCCCTGAGGATGAAGGTCAGAATTGGGTGCTGTTGGATCACATGACTAGATTGCTGGTTGCTTGTGTTACTAGTTCTAAAGGACTCCAGAAAGTCCAGGATGCTTCCCTCATTATGCTCTTCCCACCATCCCCTTGGAGCCCAGCGGAAAGGGATTTACGCTGCAGACATAGGGAGACATGCTGGGCAAGGCTGAGCCATGTGTGTTTTGCCAAGAGTTGGAGAGGGAGGAAAGGAGGGCACCGGATGTTTGTCTCCAGGCACTGATCTAACAAGCCAGCCTGCCAGTGAAAGGGCGTATGTTTCTGGCCCTCTTAAAAAGTGGTATGGTCCTCCATCTCATCGCCTCTGAGACTCATGGTACTCCAGGCCTGATCGCTGTTCCATTTCTTTGTCCTCACCCCCCTCCTAAAAATGTCTGGGACTATAAAAAACACACACACCGCCGAAACCGGTTTGGCTCAGTGGATAGAGCGTCGGTCTGCGGACTGAAAGGTCCCAGGTTCAATTCCGGTCAAGGGCATGTACATTGGTTGCGGGCACATCTCCGGTAGGAGGTGTGCAGAAGGCAGCTGGTCAATGATTCTTTCTCATCGATGTTTCTAGCTATCCCTCTCCCTTCCTCTCTGTGAAAAATCAATAAAATATATTTAAAACACACACACACACACACACACACACACACACACACACACACACACAAAATAAAATAAAATAACACACACACACCCAGAGCCAAGGGGTAGGATGAGAGAAAGGATCAGGGTTTCTTTGTTGTGAGCACAGACAGGACATGCCTCTGCTTCTGCGCCAGCCACCGCTGCTACTGCTGCTGCTGCTTGGGACCCCTGTGCCTGTGCCAGGAACAGCAGGCCAAGGTGGAGGGTAACCACCCTGCCCCGCTCTTCTCCTATGCTGCTTGAGAAGCAGGTAACTCTTTCCCAACCTTTTCTGCCTTCCTTTCCATTATTTTGGGTTCTCCTAACCCTTCCTTTCCTTCTCTATGCCTTTATCAATCCTGAATCAACTCTTTCTACCTTCACTGTGACCAGGTCCAAGTCCTTGTCTCTCTCATTCTCTCCAGGGTGCCACTGATGTGGATCCTGAGACCTCTCACTGGGGGGCAGGACCTGGGCCCCCTCCAGAGGAGAGGAAGGAACCCAGCTTGATACTTACCAAATCCTGATGTGTGCTCCTGTGGCTGGGGTGGGGAGTGACCATCCATGGTGCTTGACCTTGACATCACAGGTTTACTGGGACCTGTGGGGACCTGTGAGGCCTTCTCTGGAGCAGCTGTGGATTAGGAAGCATTTGTGGGCCATGCTTCAGCCAGCATGTACCCAGGGAAGGCTCTTTAGTCCGAAATTGTTCTTTTTATTACTGCTTTCACTTCCAGAAGGAGCCATCCTCCTTTTCACCTGTTTCCTCTGCCTGGAATACACCCTATCCCCCTTCACCCCACAGTCTTCATTTGGTCAACCCCTTCTCCGGCCTTAGCTTTAGAAGCAATCTGGGATGTACCCCAAGTTGGAAGTGGCTGACATTTGTCTGGATTCCAATAGCACCTTCATCTTATGCCTACACAGTCCTTCTACCCTATCTGTAATTGTCAGGGTAAGATCTTGTTTACTTGTCTGTTTTTCCAGGGTATTCTCCTTTAGAACTGACACTGTGTCTGCTTCCTCTTTGGGCCCTCCCTGGATGGAGTTTATAGTTTCAGTGGCAGAGTACCTGGGGTACTGGTACTGGTACTGGACAGAGGGCTTGGGCTGTTGGGCTCTGAGGACGGGCGGTCCCTCCCAAGGACTGAGGCATAGGGGGAGCTGGAGGTGGGGCAGGTTTGATGACACACTTCCAATCCATATGAGAACTCTTGGGCTGCAAGCAAGTCTGAAGGGCTGGGCAAGGGGCTGGGCAGGGGGCAGGGATCGGCCCCTCAGCAACCACACTCCCTCACCTGTGTTGGGAGAAGGTGGCTGTACAGTCAGACTTAGACTGCTGCTGCTGCTTGGGACCCCTGTGCCTGTGCAGGGGTCCCAAGGCTGACGGTCTATTGCCTGTTATTGCTCTGAGTTCCTCTCTTCTTCCCATAACTGGTGTTTTCTAGTCTTTCTTCTTATCCCACCCCTCACCTGCAACAGTTCACCTCTCTCTTTCAAAGCAAGTTAGACTGGGCCAAGCTGAAAAAAGTCCCTAGATGAGCTCAGCTTTGGATGTCCTGAGAGCACTGGCCCCACCCCTAATCAGCTAAGATCTGTGTAAAACACTGCCTAGAGCTCTCCTCGGCTTTATTAAGCTCCCAGACCTAAATGCTAGAGGAGTCCCTGTGTGTGTTTGCTCTTACCCTGATGCCTAGGGGGCTGCATTGTCGTGGGCTGGGAGTTGTGGCCTGCAAGAGAAAGCAAAAGGCATAGACTAGCTTTGTGAGTCTCCCACCCAGCACAGAGCCCCCAGAAAAGCCAAGGCCTTTTGGCTTCCAAGCCTCCCATGCTGACAGACGCTAAAGGATGTGGCTCCAGCTTACGGGGCTGGCTTCCTCTGAGATCATGACTGAATAGCATCATCACCACCACCACCACCTCATGATTCAGTTCCCAGAGTCCTTTCCGGTCTCTTCAATCCCACATGGGTTTTATAGCAACCTGACACAATGTCAGGGGAAGGTTATTTTAAAATAGTGATATGTCTGAGGACAGAGGGCCAGACGCCTGCCAAGTCTAGACAAAGGCTCCAGGTCTCCAAACGAATGCTGACATCGGCCTACCACAGTGCCATCCATTCTACCCTGCAAACAGTGTCCGTCACACTAGTCCTGCCCAAGGGGAGGGGATGGAAAGATGTGATGAGTAAGATGGAGTTAGGGATTGGGGTTGGTATCTGGGCTATCTCTGTGCCCTCCTCCAGCCAGAGGTAGGGGCCAGGAGCAGGGAAGCTCTTAGATGAGTGGTTAACTTAACTCTCACAGATAGAGGCTTCTCAATAATGGTTGTTGTTGGCCAAACCCAGGGAGAAGGTTATTAGGATGCCCCAGTAAGAAGCTCTCTCTAGATTATTTCATGACTACATGTGTATGCCTGCCAACCTCTAGGCAGATGTGTGTGTGTGTGTGTGTGTGTGCCTGTGTGACATATATGTGTCCCCTGTGTCTGCGGGACCTCAAAGGTCAGGTTGTGTTTGCTCATTTTCCACAATGAAATCATTCTTGAAACCTGTGAACAATGTGAAAGGAAAACGTAGGGAAGTGGAGCCGCCCAGCTGGGTTCCCGTCCCTCCACGCAGGCTGGGACGGCAGCCGCTGGCCTGGCCCTCTGCTCCCTCAGCGCCCATAATCAGGGAAGTGCCAAGCTGGGCCCGGGTGAACCGAAGCAGCTGGGGGCCAGGGGCCCGCCCAACCAGCGCAGCCCGCTGGTCTGTTTATTTTCCTTAGCCGCTGCCTTCCTCCACGGGGCTGTCACTTGGATGGTGTGGAATTAATTGTTTCCAAGCCCACCCGTTCCCAAACCCGAGGCCGTGCCGAGGCTGTTTTTCCAGGTCACCATCTCTGACACTTCATCCCCGGATTGGGTCGGGGGTTGAGAGGGGAGTTAAAACTTGTAGGTGGCTGAAGCCGGTTTGGCTCAGTGGTAAAGCGTCGGTCTGTGGACTGAAAGGTCCCAGGTTCGATTCCGATCAAGGGCATGTACCCTGGTTGCGGGCACATCCCCGGTGGGGTGTGTGCAAGAGGCAGCTGGTCGATGTTTCTCTCTCATCGATGTTTCTAGCTCTCTATCTCTCCCCCTTTCTCTCTGTTAAAAATCAATAAAATATATTTTAAAAAAAAACCACACACACACACACAAAAAAAAACTTGTAGGTGTCCCACGCTAGGGAGAACTTTTCCCAGCTGGGGAATGACCCTTTTAATCCAAAGCATGTTCTGAAAGCACCCATCAGAAGGTACCTTAGATACCATCTAAGCTCTATACAGTTATAACTTTAGTTTTCAGCGGGAGGGCACAGTGCCTGCCTTCCCACATTTATCTAAAAACAAAACTTATGTCTTGGAATGAGTTCCAAAGTCACAAGCTCCAATTCTCGGCAGACTGCTCTTTGTCACCTGCTCTCCACCCCCTTTTACTGGAACTTTTTGTCATCGGGAGATTCCTCTGTGGGAAGAGAAGGGATTAAAGGAGCATCTGTTTTTACAGGCCAGGGTGCCTCTGACCACTGGACACGCAGACAACCGAAGGCCATTGGCCACTGGGATTTCTTCTTTTCCGGTCTCCCCTCCCTAATCGCTACCTGCCCCTCTCTCCTCCCCCTCCACCACCACCATCCTGTTTTTCTCAGCAGCATACCTTAGTGGTTGAAAGAATAGATTTTGGAATTTGACAGGCTGGAGAGTAAGTCCTGACTCTGTCACTTCCTGGCTTGGGCTTTAGTTTTTCTCTTTGTTAAAGTGCAAGTGATTTTAGTACTTCCTAAGTGGATGTGAAGATAAGAAGGTGCATATAAAGTACTTAACATAGTGCCTCCAGACAGAGACCATGCTCAATAAGTGCTAAACATTTTTAATTTTTGCCTCATTCTCTCAAATCCTCCAAGTCTCCAGTCTGCCCTGCCCTGATTTGTGTGTATTGAGAGTCCAGTCCCTTTGCCTATCCCCAGAAGGATTCCTCAGCCCTCCAAAATGGAGACAGTGAGTGCTCTGAGATATTAGATAAGGGGCTAGGAAACTCCAGCGGTGAGCATGGCTCACGGGGAGTTTACACAGGGCTTTCCCAGCCCTGGCACTCGTCCAGGGCAGGGCAATGGGTAGGGACGCTGAGAGAAGCCTGGGCCTATGAAAACGCCACCCCACGAGCCACACCTTTTCATCTTCTCTGCCATTTCTGCCGTTTGGACAACAGCCTCGTCCCCCAGGCCCAGATCAAATGCGTGACTCTATCCTCTGGGAAGTAAAAATCAGAGTTTCACTTCCAGCCCGGGGACTTGTAAAGAAATGCCGGCCCACTCCATGAGGCAGGCTCCTGTGCTCAGGCCTCCCACCGCCTCCGGGAGAGGCACCCTCCCTCTCCCCCCCAAGCACTCGTGCGTGGGTTCCCTTCGGCTATTTGAGCCCAGGTTTGTGAATCTTCCACCGGGGACTCATGGACGGTGAGGCGTGGGTGGGGAGGGAAGGACCGAAGGGAAGTTGCTGCCCGGTGAGTCAGAATCTCCTGGATTTCTCATGGTTCCCAGCAACTGCTCCCTAGTGAGAGGACCCCCGATGAGCTGCCCCGTCTAAGAGGAGTTTTCAAGTTATCTCCTCTGAAGACCATCTCATCTAAACCCCTGGCTGAGGGTGTGGAGTACATCCTCTTTGGCGAACAGTTCTTTGTACTGAACTTGAATCCCTCGTGCTGGGTGTGAACTTAGAGTCGGTATCTGTTACTCCCCATTCGAAAGAAAAAAATAAAAATAAAGAAGAGAGATCGCTGTAAAGCCCAAGGCGCAGACAGTTTTGTGCTAGAACATCCCAGAAGGAGCTTTCAGACCTCAGTCTTACACCAAGACAGCCAGCCACATCCCACACTTGAGGAGGCCAGCCTTCATGGGATCCCCAGTTCACCCTGGAAATTTTCCCACAAAAGGGTTTAACCGTGCGCTATTTCACCCGTGCCCGGTAATGACCACCTCCCCATCCAACCGATCTCCTCCATGAAAGGCTCTGGAATTTCCCCTGGGCACAGCCCTGGATGGAGAGCCGTGTATGTGGTGTGTGTCCCGAAGGAGGGGCAGGCGCTCAGGACTGCCAGCCCCCGGAGGGGACCTGCTGACAGAGCGGCAGTGCCTCTTACCTTGGAGGAGGAGGCAGCTCAGGATCACCCAGCACAGCTGCGTGGTTCCAGCGGTCCCCATGTCAGCGGGGTCTGTGGCGGGCAGGCAGCTGCTCCGTGGAGGCTCTGTCCATAGTGGAGAAGAGAGAGGGAGTGCTGGGAGGGGGAGGGGCTGGGGGCTGGCTCTCCAGGAGCTTCCTGTCAAAGAATAGAAGGAAACAGATTGGGACTAACTCCAGGGCCCTGCTCAGCCTGACAGCCCAGACAAGGATGTGATGCTGAAACATCAACGACCGGATTGCGCCCTGGGTTCCAGGACTCTGCGTGGCCTGGGCTGGGGCCACTGTGTTCCCCTCCAGGGCCTGTCCTCAGGCAGTGATGGCAACCTGCCCCTCCCTGGCCCCTGGCCCTCTCTTCTTCTCCAAGGGGTCCATCAGGTCCCTCCACACACCACCCAGTGGTTTTCCTGGAATGTAACTCCAGTTCCTCCCCATGCTGTCTCAGACCGTGAGGAGCTCTAAAACAGCCCACCAGCCGCCCATGCTCTGTAGACTCTGAATGCTCCCATTCTCCTCCCTCCTCAGGGCTACGGATGCAGACGGGACTCCCAATATCTTTCAGTATTGTTATTCTTAAAAGAAAAACAAGAGAACCACATTCCAAGCATCCCTCCCGCAGGCCCCTCCCCTCATCTTGGCGGCAGGCCTTCCCTGTGCTCCAGCAGCATCCTTGTCCTTAGCATCCAGCCAGCACACATCCCACCGCCCTCTCTTCTATGGACACATTGTCACTTTTCCCAGCATCCCTTGGACCTAGCACAATGCCTGACAGAGAGTAGGCATAAATGTCTCAGCACATATTTATTAAACTAAACTCTAAATATTTAGAGCAAAGAAATGTTACACATTATATATATATATATATATATATATATATATATATATATATATATATATATAAAGAGCCAGGGTTCGTAACATCCAAAATGACTGAAGGCTTGACTGAGGGGGCTGCGATCAGGCCCAGACAGAGGCCGGAGAGAAAAGCAGGGTCTGATCACTGACCCCGTGGCAGTCTGTGCTGGGTCAGTGTGGCGGATGTCAGTCCTGCAGTCAGTGAAATAAGGTCAATTAATATTAAGTGAACATAGGGTCAATTAATATCTCTTTGAGAAGAGTTGGGAATATAAAGTACAATGTAGAGCAATTACTTATATTGTTTCACATAAAACTCTTTTCAACTAAGATATTTTCCTTTATCTAAAATATATCTATATTGTTGAAAGTATTAGAGATGTCCTTTTGTTACAGGGTTTTTTTCCTCCCCATTGATCTCCTCCACCCTGCACCCACCCCTTCCAGGCCTTTGCCAGACTATTGTCTGTGTCCATGGGCTATTCCTATCTAAGACATAAAAATCTAGAAATGTTTAGAGAAAATACAATAAAAGATATGCCAGATAAATATTGAACCAGAAGAGCTGAAGTTGCTGCATGAATACTGGATATAGGCTTGCAGCCAAAACACAGCTCATGAGATAAAGTTAGTCATTGTAACATAACAAAAGGTTCCTTTCATTAAAGAGATAAGATGGTTCCCAATACTTATACACATAAAAGAACAGTGTGGGGGTTCAGAATGAGCCTCACCAACATGTGTCTCAGTGGTATGAGATTTTTGAACTAAGGGCAATTTTAGCTTCAGGCTCAAGTGAAAATTCTGCCCCTCCCTTTAACTACCTAAAAAAAAAAAAAAAAAAAAAAAATTGAATTAGAGGCCTTGCCCATAATAAGACATTATCCTATATAATAGAAAGCTAATATGCAAATCGGCCGAATAGCAGATCAACTGGTCGCTATGACACATACTGACCACCAGGGGGCAGATGCTCAATGCAGGAGCTGTTCCCTGGTGGTCATTGCGCTCCCACAGGGGAAGTGCCACTCAGCCAGAAGCTAGGCTCATGGCTGGCTAACGCAGCAGTGGTGGTGGGAGCCTCTCTTCCCTCCTCAGTAGCATTAAGGATGTCTGACTGATGGCTTAGGATGTGCTCCCCATATCCTCTGAGGGCTCCCAGACTATGAGAGGCTGCAATTCGGGCTGAGGAACCCCCAACTCGAGTGCATGAATTTTGTGCACTGGGCCTCTAGTATAATTATACACTGAGTGGCCTGATTATTATGACCACCCCATCAGTACTTCGTTGGGCCACCTTTTGCCTTCAATACTGCAGCAATTCTTCTTGGCATTGACTCCACGAGATGCTGAAAGGTGATGCGAGGAATCTGACACCATGCCTGATGAATAGCACTGTCCAGTTCTGTGAGATTTGATGGTTGTGGGACCAGCTGCCTGATGGCTCTTTTAACTTTGTCCCACAAATCCTCAATTAGATTGAGATCTGGTCATTGTAGGGGCCACCTAAGCAAGGTAAAGTCTCCCTCATGTTCTTGAAATCACTCCTGCACAATATGAGCACCGTGGCATGGCGCATTGTCTTGTTGGAAGAAGCCATCTCCATTGGGATACACCATCAACAAGATAGGATGAACTTGATCAGCAACAATACTTAGGTATGTTGTGCTATTTAGTTGTTGTTCCACACAAATTAAAGGGCCCAAATCATGTCAGGAAAACATGCCCCAAATGATAATACTGCCCCCACCAGCTTGAAGGGTTGTACTCGTGCCTGTGGGGTGCATGCTTTCATGCTGTTTCCACGAAATTCTCACTCTGCTATCTGCATGATGCAACTGGAAACATGACACATCGGACCACATGACTTTTTTCCAATGCTCCACTGTCCAATCCTTGTGTTCCTGTGCGAATTGGAGATGTTTTATCTTGGTAACTGCAGACAGCAAAGGTGTTCAAACAGGTGTTCCGTATCCATATCCCATAGGATGCAGTGTATGGCTAATTTGCCTACAAACGTCAGGTGGTCATAATAATCTGGCCACTCAGTGTATCTTTAATGTAATTATCATTGTTGTGGATTTTCTTCCAGCTTGTGATGATAAGCATATCTATCATTTTATTTATTTACTTATTTACTTTTACTTTGGTTAACCCTCACCTGAGGATGTTTTTTTGTTTGTTTGTTTTTTGTTTGTTTTTTTAGAGAGAGAGAGAGAGTGGAAGGGAGGGAGGAGAATAGAGGGGAGAAAGCGAGAGAGAAATATCAATGTGAGAGAGACACATGCATCCTGATCAGGCTGGGGATCGAAACTGCAATCTAGGCACATGCCCTTGACTGAGACTAGGACCGGAGACCCTTCAGTGCATGGGTCGAAGCTCTAACCACTGAATAACACCATGCCAGGACATAATCGTCTTATGAATCTGTCTTTTTGTTCCTCATTTTTTTATTTTTTAATAAATATTTTATGTTGAAGCAATCACAAATGTACAGAAAGTACATTACACAGAACTTTTTTCCTTAAATCATTTGAGAGTAAATTGCCAACAGAATGACTCATCACCCCTGAAGTGTTTGTAGTGTGTATTTCCTACAAACAAGGTCAGTCTCTTATATATTCACAATACAGCCATCAGAGTTAGGAAATTAATATTAATATATTAATACCACCTAGTCCTCAGATTCCATTCAATTTTGACAATTGTCTCAAGAATGGCCTTCATTTTTATTAGTTTTTAATCCTCACCTGAGGATATGTTTTTATTGATTTTACAGAGAAAGAAAGGAAGCAGGTGAGAGAGAAAGAGAAAGATAGATGTAAGGGACATGTCGATTGGGATCGGTTGCCACCCATATACACTCCAACCAGGAATCAAACTCAAGATCTTTTTGTGTACAGAGCAATCCTCCAACCAACTGAGCTACACCAGCCAGGGCCCAAGAATGTGCTTTATAACAAAAGGGTCCACCCTGGAATTACTCATTGCATATCTCTTTTGTCTCCTTCGATCTGGAACATTTATTCAGTCTTTTCTTGACTTTCATGACATTGAAATTTTTAAAGATTACAATCCAGTAATTTTGTAGAGTCTCCCTCATGTGGTTTGTCAGACATTTCCTTATGATTATACTACAGGCCAGGTGCATGAAATTCATGCACTGGGGGAGGGGTGTCCCTCAGCTCAGCCTGCACCCTCTCCAATCTGGGACCCCTCAGGGGATGTCCGACTGTTGGTTTAGGCCTGATCCTATGGGACATCTCTCTCACAATCCAGGACTGCTGGCTCCTAACCACTGGCCTGCCTGCCTGCCAACATGAGCACCCCCTAACTGCTCCCCTGCTGGCCTGATTGACACCTACCTGTTCCCCTGCCAACCTGATCACCTATAATTGCCCTCCCCTGCTGGCCTGATGGCCCACACTTTTTTTTAAAGGCCCCAAAGACCTACCTGCTGGCCATCTTGTGATAACATGGGGGTGGCCATCTTGTGATGACATGAGGGTGCAAGGGCCACCTAGGCTTTTATTAATATGGATGGTCATGCACCTTTGATGGGAATGTCACAGAAGTAATGCCGTGTTCCTCTCTTTGCATTCTATCAACTGCTCATGGTTTTAATTTGTTCCATTACTGAGGCTGTCCACTCGATCACTTGCTTAAGGTGGTGTCTGCTAGTGTCTTAGTTTCCTGTGGCTGCATACAAATTACCATAAACTGGCGACTTAAAACAAAAGATATGTACTCTTTCACAATTCTGGAGGCAGGAATCAAAATTAAGGCATTGGCAGAACTACACTCCTGAAGACTCAAGGGGGAAATTCATTCCTTGCCTCTTCCAGCTGCTATTGGCTGTTGGGCATTCTTTGGCATTCCTTGGTTTGTAGCTGCATCACTTCAATCTCTGTCTCGGTTTTCACATCATCTTCTCCTCTGTGTGTCTCTTCCAAGGACACTTGTCATTAAGTCTAGTGGCCGTCTAGATAGTTATTAACTTATTCACATCTGCAAAGACTCTTTTTTCAAGTAAGGTAGCAGTCATAGGTTCTCACGATTAAAATATCAACATATCTTTTTGGAGACCACCATTCAGCCACTATAGTCAGTTTTATCCACTTCAAAGTTACCCTTTTCCCCTTTGTAATTAATAAGTATTTTGTAGGGAAGTACATTGAAACTATGTGAATATTACATATTATAATCATTTATTATTTTGATGCTCAAGTTATCCCCATTTTAATCAGTGGGAACCCCTTCAGGCTGGTTTCTGTATCCTTTTACCATATCTCCATCATTCTCTGAACACTTCTTTACATTCTGACACAATAAGATGTTCCAGGTTCATCTCATGCTTTGCCAGCCCCAGCCCTGTAACCAGTTATCTCTCCAAAGAGCCCTCTGTAGCTGCGATCTATCATAGATATAAAGAACAAACTGATGGCTGCCAGATGGGAGGGTTTGGTGGGGAGTCTGAGTGAAAAGGGTGAAGGGATTAAGAAGTACAAATGGGACCCTGGGCAGGTGGCTGAGTTGGTTGGCGCATTATCCCATACACCAAAAGGTTGCAGGTTCAATTCTCAGCCAGGGTACATACCTAGGTTTTGGGTTCAGTCCCCAGTCTGGGCACATTCAGGAGGCAACTGATTGAAATGTCTCTCTCACATTGATGCACTTTCTTTCTCTCTCTCTCTCTCTCTCTCTCTCTCTCTCTCTCTCTCTCTCTCTCTCTCTCTCTCCCCCCCCTCCTTTCTCCCTCTCCCTCTCCCTCTTCTTCTCCCTCTCTCCTTTCCCTCTCCTTCTCCCCCCCACCCTTCCTCTCTCAAAAGCAAGAAAAACATATCCTCTGGTGAGGATTTTTTTTTAAAGGCCCCAAAGACCTATCTTGCTGTTCTGTGTGCTATGCGGACACAGCAAGAAGGCACTATCTGTGAACCAAGAAGTAAGCTCTCATCAGATTCAAAATCTGTTGGCATCTTGATCTTGGACTTCCCAGCCTCCAGAACTGTGAGAGAAAAAAATTATGTTGTTTATAGACCACCCAGTTCATGGTATTTTGGTAAAGCAGTTTGAGCAGACTAAGACACATACCGTATACTATATCCATTAAAGGTGAACACTTTTTAGTGGCTTTTAGTATATTCAGAGACTTGTGTAACCTTCCCCGCAAACAATTTTATTATCCCACAAATCCCACATTGCTTACAGATCTATAACTTGTAATAAGAAGGCTGGAAGTGGGATGTGGCTAAAATGGGCATCCTTTGCTCCTGGCTTACTCCAGTGACCCAGAGCTTAAGATGAGCCTTGAAATCAGCCAGCTCTCAATGGCTCCCTATCATGGCAGCCTCCCGTGGGCCTGCTCAGAATGTCCCCAAAGCCCTTCTCCTTCGGTTTCCTGGCCAGAATCCTAACCCTGGTTGCTTTCAGTGTGGACAGAGGGAGGGAAGAAGGGCTGGTCTTTGCCTTACTTAGGTTGACAGGGCCACTTCTACCTCCCCGGGGGAGCTGGAAAAGAGATGTGACCCCCGTGTACAGAACTGAGTCAGGGGACTCCAGCCTGGAGGGGTGGTGGTGGGGAGGACCCCAGAGTCTTTTCCTATTTGTTCTCAGGACTCACACCTTGAAAGCCAGGACTTTTCTTCTCTGTACAGCAAGAGCAGATTCTTAATTATTTTAGCCCCTTAGACCCATTTAAGAGGCTCCATGACAGCAAAATCCAAGAAGAGACAGAGGGAGTGAAACAGTGAATTTGTCGAGGCTCAGAAGTACCTTTCCACAGGTGAAGGAAGCTCCTCACAAGCCGCTAGTGCTAAGGGCAGGACAGGGGAGGGAGTTCATCCACATTCTGGTTCTACTCAGCAAACTTGTCTAGCACCTGTGTAAGTACCAGTTAATGTAATGGATTCTGGGACACAGACAGGAATGCCTGATGGGGGTTCACAGGTAGGAAGAAAAATGAGCCCCACACACTTGTAGGATAAGACAAAGTGAGACAAATGTCAAGAGCAAGGCAAGAAACATACTGCAAGGTAAGAAACAAAAGGAAAAGAAATCTACTTCAGTATAATGGGCTGAAGAATACATTCCTAGAGGAGATGACACTTGAACTAATCCATAAGGGATAATTAATATTATCCTGGCCAGTATTGCTAAGTGGTTAGAACACCAGCACATACACCGAAGAGTCACAAATTAGATTTCAGGTCAGGGAAAATACCTAGGTTGCAAGTTCCATCCCCAGTCCCAGTTGGGGTCAGGGTACATGCAGGTGTGTGTGTGTGTGTGTGTGTGTGTGACCCCCTCCCTTCCACTCTGTTTTCAGTGGGGGGAAAAAATATTCTCCGGTGAGGATTAACAACAAAAGATGGTTAATATTTAGATGATAGGAATGGGGGAAGGGTAGCTCACAAGAATAGCATGGAGATGGAAAAGTGAGAGAAGGCTGGGACAATTCTGGTCCCTGCCCTGGCTGGTATGACTCGGTTGGAGCATTATCCTGTACACCAAAAGGTTGGAGGTTGCATTCCATTTCAGGATACATATCCAGGTTACCAGTTCGATCCCTGTTTGGGGTGCATAATAGAGACAACTGTTTCTCTCTCCCTCTCTCTCTCTCTCTCTCTCTCTCTCTCTCTCTCTCTCTCTCTCTCTCCCCTTCCCTTCCTCTCTCCCTCTTCTTCTCTCTCAAAAACCAATGAACACATATCCTTGAGTGAGAATTTAAAATAATAATAATCCTATATAATAAAAGGCTAATATGCAAATCAACCAAATGGTGGAATGACTGGTCACTGTGATGTGCACTGGCCACCAGGGGGCAGACGCTCAATGCAGGAGCTGCCCTCTGGTGGTCAATGCGCTCAGCCAGAAGCCCTGAGCTGAGCAGAAGGCTGGCGAGCACAGCTGCCATGGAGGGAGCTTCTCCCACCTCCACGACTGATGGCTTCGGAGGGCTCCTGGACTGTGAGAGGACACAGGCTGTGCTGACCTCCCCCCCTCCCCCCCACCCGTGCACAAATGTTGGGCCTCTGGTAATAATAACAACAACAACAACAACAATAATAATCTGGTCCCTGAAGTGCCACCCTCTAATCCTTTCTCAAACCCTTTAGGAGATAAATCCAGGACTGGTGAGGGTGGGGAAGGAAAAATTAGCCATTAGAAGGACCAAAAATTGGCTTTTTAGATTCGAGGACTAGAGCCCCAGTGGTGGTGCCTGTGAGAGCAATGGGACTTGGGTCTTGAGGAGGCAGGCAGCAAAAAGCAGTGGCTGACGCTCTGGACTGTGGCAGGAGCCAGATTCCCTCTGGCTGATGTGTAAGTGGTTCGAGGTGGAGGTGAGAATGCCGCAGCCTTTGAGATCGTTGGGAGGGGACCAGCCTGCTGCTGGCCTCACTCACCTAGCAGGTGAGGTCAGCAGCCCCATGACCTGGGCTCAAGTGCGTTTGGAGGTCCGAGTGGAGTTCCTGAATGTCAGAGCACAGAGCAGCTTGGCTGAGCGCCAAGAAATTGGGATCAAGCCACTGGGTGAGGGGAGTTGCTGGAGGTCTCTGGTATCTGCACTGGAATGGAGAGTGATGCATGCACAAGGACAGAATGAGGGACAGCTGGTTCCACGGAGTTAGTTGGGACAAAAAGATTATCCTTTATACACTGTCTCAGGACAGAGGAGAGACTGGTGAGCACTTTTTGTAACTTGGACACAGCAAAGCACACACATGCTCAAATGAAGTTGCATTCTAACAAATACAGAGGCATTCAGAATTCATAGTTGTGAAAAACTAAAGAAGAAAAACCCCAAAGAGAAAATAATGCCTTGCAAGGGAATGATAAACATCAAATTCAACAAGATGGTTACCCCGGGGGTGAGAAAGAAGGGGAGATCAGGGAGTGGGGCTTCTATTTTATTTGTAGCACTTTAGTTCTTTAAAATATTTGAAATAAATGTGACAAACAATTGAGATGGACAGAGCTGGTAGTTGGGGCCAGAGAAATTTAGAATATTATAGTCTATGATTTCCAATACTTTTGAGATACTGCATAAAAAAAAAAAATCAATCAGCCGAAGCCGGTTTGGCTCAGTGGTAGAGCATCGGTCTGCGGACTGAAAGGTCCCAGGTTCGATTCCCGTCAAGGGCATGTACATTGGTTGCAGGCACATCCCCAGTAGGGGGTGTGCAAGAGGCAGCTGGTCGATGTTTCTCTCTCATCGACGTTTCTGGCTCTCTATCTCTCTCCCTTCCTCTCTGTAAAAAATCAATAAAATATTTTTTTTTAATTAAAAAAAATCAATCACAGGATAATCGGTGGGGGTGGGGAAGTCCGTATGTACTTTTGGGTGGCAGGCGGCTGGGAAGGGACAATGGCTAAGTGTCTGGGATCGGGTGGGGGATGGGCAGGCAGACCCAGGCTCCTGAAGCTGTCGGGGGCATGAAAAGAGGTCCAAGGAGTGCGATCAAGGTGCTCTCCGAGTTGCCAGAGCTGGTCAGGGTTTGTCCCTATGTTCAAGGAAGTGAAAGCGCAGAAGAGAGCGTTGACGGTTTGTGTGCAGAGGGTGTGTGCCCGTGAGCCCCGTAGGACGTGGCAGGTCCGGGTAGGGGCCCAGCTGGGGTGGCAGGCTCTCCTTTGCCCAGCTGGTCACCAGTCTTGAGGGAGTCTTGCGCCCACTGCCCACCGCCCACCGCCCACCGCGGGAGAATGCACCAGGTACACGCTCCCCTCACCCGGTCCGGCCAGGCTGGCGTGACTCCCCGCGGGGGCCCCTTGCTTTTCACCAGCCTGCGCTTCCTTTTTCCCCTGCACATCCGGAGCTGCTTCCCCACCCCCTGCCAGAGCTCTGTGGCCCCGGCCCCAGGGAGCCTCAGCCTCTCACAGGGAGGGCTGGGTATTAGACCTTCCACATTCTTAAAGGGACACGTGTTGGGGTGGGCAGTGTGACTGAGAGGCTAAAGGAAGTGTGTTTGTCCTGGACCCCAAATGCCTACCCACAGGAAAAGCCAGGCTGCGGGCTCAGAGTTTGGGGAGGGGCTCCACACCCCAGGGCCTGCTTCTGAGGGTCCAGCTGGGGACAATGAGGTGAGCGAGAAAAGGTTTCTTGAGCCTGTGATGACCTTACCAGCTCTGGGGTTTAGAGTTTGGAGGTTTGCTATCTTTCTGGCAAATCCCCCCCCACCATTACCCCACACTTAAGGGGGGGGGTGACAGAGAGAGGTAGGGGTCATGACCTTCAGCTTTCGGTGGAAGAACTCTGGGACCTGGCATGGCATCTCCTCAGTCTGTCCAGGAATCCACACTGGCACCCCCTCCCTTCCAGGCCCTGGAACCTGATCCTAAGATCTGGGGTGTGGGGTGTGGGGGGTATTATGGATGAGGTATCTCGCTTGCCAAGTTTCTGGGGTTCCTGCCTCCTCTTCCTCTTTCCATTACCCCCAGCCCCCTCGGCCTTCTTTGTGCAGAGTGGGCACCTAAGATGCTGAACACAGCGGCTCCCTTTCCCTGGACTTGAAGGAGCAGTGGGTCACTGCCCGTTGCCCAGGCTGTGGGACAGCAGCCCATAGTGTGCTAAGATTCCTGACCCAGGACACAGGCCTATTTAGGAATTAGGAGGTCTGGGAAGAGAGGGCAGTGAGAGGGGACTTGCAGGACCAAACTCTGTATGCCAGACCGTAATGAAGTCCCTGTTTGTCCCTTTCTGTACAACTTTGTCTCCGTCTCTGTCTCTGTGTCTATCTCACTGATTTCTTTTTAACTGTTTTTTTTTTTCTTGTATCTTTCTTCCCATGTTCCCCTCTGTCTGTCCTCTTCTTCATTCATTCTCTCAGTTGCTATGTGTATCTCTATCTTCCTGTCTCTCTCTCTGTATCTATTCCTCTCTCTCTCCCCCTGAGGATCTCCCCCGCCTCTCTCAGTTCCCTTTGGTTGCCTGTCTCTCGCTATTTTGGTCTTTTCCTGTGTGTACATGCCCATGTCACCTTCTCTCTCTCACTCCCCTCCTAGGCTGACCGTAATCCCTGGCTCTCTTCAGCGGCAAATGGCTCAGCGGGGCCGGAGACGCAGAGGCAGCTTCCAGAGGTGCTGAGTGGGGCCTGGGAGCCACCTCGAGAGGACGGGCTGCCTCTGGTCACTGTGATCATCGCTGTCTTCGTCCTGCTGGCCGTCTGTATCGTGGTGGCAGTCCACTTTGGGCCAAGTCTACACCAGGGCCGTGCCACTCTCCCCACAGAGCCGCCAGCCCCAAAGCCAGAGGGTGGCATCTCCCTCGTCCACTGGCGAGTGCTGGGCTCCCAGGACATTCATGGAGACACCCAGCAGGACCCTCCTGTCTCTGGCTCCTGCCTTGTGCCTGATGGGCCCAGGCTCAGCATCGACGAAGTCACGTATCTGTAGGAGGAAGACCTTGGAAAGTAGGCCAGACCCGGTCAGAACAAGGAACTGGACGGAGAATTGGAGCATAGACAAACTGGGGCCTGGCGTCTGATCTCTGGAAGCGCACACATGGACTAAGCCGGAGCTGCCCTGCGGGCAGAATGCAGAGAGAGCCTCGATGTGGACAGGGGAAATAAAGGAGCTTGAGGGCCCTGCCCAGACACACGGTGCTGTGAGCATTCCAAGTGCCCAAGGCTGCCCTCACAAAGCTACTCCATCCTCCTCAGGGACCACCAGACCCCTGAGCCTCCTTCTCCGAGTCCCTCCCTCCTCCCACCCCTAAGCTCCTCTCCTTTGGGTGTCAAGGTAAGTCTGGCTTGGAAGATACCCCGCCCTATCCCTGTGAAGGGATGTTAGAGGCTCCCTGCAGAGGCTCTGCTGCCCCAGCCCCCAGGGCCTGTGCGAGCCAGCCAGAGAGTAACCAAGGCAAAGAACCCAGGGCTCTGCCTTCCCTGGGACTCAGGGGAGAGAAGGAAAAGCTGTTGCCTTCACTGTTTGAGGGACATCCCTTTGGCTGTCAGGGCCCAGGACTTGATAACAACATTCAAGGCCCTTGTAAAGCCCCAAGCACCAATGATAGCTCCCGAATTGTTTTTGGGTGCCCTCCACTATCTTGGGGTGCGACTCTCTGTCTTGCCTTCCCATGATGCAATGGGGGAAATCTGGGAGTTCTCATTACCTCCTACTTTCTGTGAGCATGGGCCTGTTGAAACTAGCCTAGAATTTACCCCAGGAAATTCCCCAGGTCCATCTGATAAGAAAACAGGGCAGGACAGGAGCTTCGTGGAGCTTTTATAGAGGAAGAAAGGAGTGAGGAGAAGGCCTACGGGGGGAGAGACGTGGAGGTTGGGAAAACGCAAGAGGCCAGGAAGGCAGCACTGAGTCTCCCAGAGGCTCCCTGGAAAGGTACCTCTTTCTCTGGCACCTGTGGCTTCATTTATGTGCAGTCAGTGAGCTGCAGACAGACATTTATGGAGGGACCTCTGGGTGCTTTACCCTGGGGAACAAGTCAGCGCTGGGGTTGCCCACTGTCAGTAAGGCTGGGAAAGAACAGGAGACAGAGGAACAGAGTTGGAGATTATGTGCGCAGAGGACTGGCTTGCCACCTTTGGGTTAATGAGAGGCAGTTATCATCCTAATAGCTCTTCCTCCACGGGCCTGCAGGCATGCCATTCACTCCTCATAACAACCTTGAGAAGAGAACCATTGTTATTCCCTTTTACAGTTGGGAATATTAAGACGTCCAGGTGGACACGGGCTAAGTGGTGGACCAGGATTTGAACCTGAGGCCGTTTGCACCATGTTGGGGGCTGGAGGGTGGGGAAAGAAATGTTGGGGCGGTCTTTGATTCTGGTCTGGCTTGTAGGTATAGGTGTGATGTTGGAAGATCTCCAGGCCTTGAGGACAGAGTGGCTGGGACAGCTGGGGAGAAGAAGGACTGTTTCTCCTCACGCTTTTGGCTCTGTCATCCTTAGGGGCAGTCGGTTGGTTCCTTCTGGCAAATGTGTGTCTATGTGTGGAGCCTTTCTCCACAGCATGCTGTCCTCAGATATGCGTATTGAACAGTTGCAACAAAACAAAGGAAGGAGGGAGAAAGGAAACAATTTCTGGGTGGAATGAATGGAACTGGTAGAAATGGGCCATCTCTGCTCCCAGATGGGGGCAATTTTGCCACCACAGTGTCGTTGCAGTGGCTGAGTTCTAACAGCAATGGTGAAAGGTGTGGCAGGTGACTGGCTGTGCTGCCCAAGGTCCCCCATAGGATGTCCCACCTCCTCACACAAACCCTCTCCCCACTTTATCCCTCATGCAGGCTCTCTCATCAGGGGATGTTTATTTAGTGGCCCCTGCTGCTTTGAGCAACCCCTGCCCAGGGCACAGCTCATGGTATCTGTGTTCTCCCTACCCCCCAAACCTCCCACTGGAGACAAGGGCACTGAAAGGACAGGTGGAGTGGGGGTGCTTCCCAACCCTCTGCCCTCAGCCTGCCTGTGGGTTCTGTCCAAATTGAAATGAGACCCACCACCTCACGGCCATGGATGAGGAGGGGGGTGAGGAAGCACGTCTGTACAAGCCGATTGGGACATTGCAGATAATAAATGCCAATAGTGTGTATTAGTCAGAGTCTAGCCAGAGAAAGATGCACACTGAAGTGTGTAATCTGAGGAGTTTAAAGGGGGGACCATTTGGAAAAGGCAGGTATAAGGAAACCAAAAGCAGAGAGTGAGTGTTACGGGATGAGCCGATACTCTGCTAGGCCTAAAGGGGTGAGAGGAGGAAGCAGTTCATGGACAGAGACAGGGTTCCTGAGCTATTGTAGTTTGGTCAAGAGATACAGTGAGTTCACAATGACCTTGACACCGCAGGGGAGTGCTAGGGGAATGAATACTTTAACCTCCTTCTCCTCCATTCTCCCATTGACCAAACATAAACAGAAGCCAAGAGGCAAGGGAGCCTGATGATGCTAACCCAGGGCAAAAGGAAGCAGAAAAAGGTGAAGAAGTGGGTCCAGAGGGTCCAATGGAAGACACCTGGCAATTAGAGTTTACCAGAAACATCTATGCAGTCATTGTCCTCACAACAACCCTGTGAGGTAGGCAGGGCAATCATTACGATCCCATTTCATAGGTGAGGACACTGAGGCTCATGTAAAAAAACTTGCCCAAGGTCTTAGGACTGATCTTGAGATGTCACGCCCCTGTGACTTTAAGAGGGCCTCCCTGTGGGAGGAAACAGCTTTGCTGGGCATCTAGCCCCTAAAGAAAGCCAGCGTGCTGGAGATCGCTGGGGGACCAGGCAAGGTGACAGTGGCCCTCAGAAGACATCCGTGCGGAGTGGGAGAGGCTGATCCATGTCACTGATGAGGAGCTCAGGCTCTTGGGTCAGTGTGGAGGAGTCAGGCACCGCCGCCAAGGCCCCCACATCACCCACAGTGACCTCCTCCCTCTCCTCCTGCTGCAGGTGCCTGAGAATCTCCTGTGACAGGGAGAAGCTGCTCTCCTCTTCGGGTTCTGGAATGGGGGTGGAGAAGGCGGTGGGGAGTGGAGTGAGAAACCCACACATTCCCACTCCAACACACCCCAGAGGATTTGCTGGGCAGATCCTTCAACCCACTTCTCTATGCCCCCTCCCCATCCCAGCCATTGTGGGTAGAGCTTCGTGGAATCCCAGAGCTAGAAATGGCTTTAGAGACAGTGAAATTCTGCCCTCTTGCTTTTAGAGATGATGCTTAGAGAAGGGCAGAGACCTGCCCAAGATCATACAGTGAAGGAGTGGCAGAGCTGAGGGTTCAGCCCCTGTCAGTCCCTTAATTCCTGGCCTGGGGCCTAGGACATTTTGCTTCCTTTGACAGATGAAGTGAGGAGACCCAATAGCTCACCTCTTCATGCTCCACCCAAGACCCATAGCCAAAGACTTCAGAGCAACAAAGTGTCCCCACCTGGGGAGGTGGACCTCTCTCATGGGAGGACGGGGCAGGGGTTGAATGCCCTGCCCCCCCGGGAAGGCCCAGGGCATGATGCTTTCGTATCTCCTTCTGCCCCCCTGGGAGACCCCTGGGTCCCCTGACTCCTCCTGTCCCCCAGACTATCAATCCCTTACCCTCGTAGACAATGAAGCGCCAGTTGTTCTGACACTCAGGGGCATCTGCCAGGATGTCCTCAAGCGTCCGGCAGAAGAGTTTGGCCTGCTCAAGCCGATCTTCCCGACTGAAGCCAGCTCGGCTGTCCTGTGACATGGCAAACAGGGTCTGCAAGGGGGTGGCATACTCCAGAACGCAGGTGCCCACCTGGAGGAAATGAGAGGAGGATCAAACTAAACCCGGGCAGACAGACTCTGGACCTCAGTACCACTGCAAGGACCCCCCTCCCTCAGTCTGTAGAGATGGAGTCCTGGCAGGTGCCGCCCTAATAGGGTTATGCTGTCCGGTTATCTTTTGCCTCTCGCATCCCACTCCTAAGGATCAGGGCCCGGGCTGAGCTAAATTTACCCTTCACTGATGCTCCCCCTAGGATCCCAGGGCAAGGCCACCACGCTAGGCTGTCAACTGCTCCTGTTTGAAATCAAGTCTGACAGCTAGGCTCCGAGGTTCGACCGTGGTCTGGGTCTCCCCACCCACCCATGTGAAACCCACCAGATGTTCTCACAGCCTTCATCTAGGGCAGCTTTATGGCCAAAGCATGGTGCCCTAGCCGGTTCAGCTCAGTGGATAGAGCATTGGCCTGAGAACTGAGGGGCCGTAGGTTCGATTCCAGTCAAGGGCATGTACCTCAGTTGCAGGCTCGGTCCCTGGCCCTGATTGGGGCAATAGGGAGACAACCAACCAATGTGTCTCTCTCACATAGATGTTTCTCCTTCTCTGACTCTTCCCCCTTCCTTTCACTTTCTTTAAAAAAATCCATGGAAAATATCCTCGGTTGAGGATTAACAACAACAAAAATAGGTGTTTTTTTCCCCCAAAAAAAGCATCGCATATTCAAGTTGAAATTGTCCGCTTTCTCCCTGGTTCTCTGGGTCCGTTTCGTCATCTGTAGAATAGGGGTTGTGACAGTCCCTACCCCACGGGGTGGTGTGAGGATTCGTTGAGGTGGTTAGATAAGCATCTAGAATAGCATCTGGCATGCAAAAGTGTTCAGTAAATGTTACGCATTATCCTCGTTCAGTGTTGAATCTTGTCCAGCTCTGGGACTCACTGGGGAAACTGAGGCTCAGAGGAGGGCAGTAAATTTTAACCAGCGGTTGGCCAGCGCCCGGAGTTCTGGGGCTCCTCACCACCACTCTGTGGTACATGCCCCACCTTCCGGCACACTCACCTGCCTCCCGTTCTCCAGAAGCTCATAGACGCTGTTGGTGTAAACCCGGCCCTTGATGCCGGCACGGTCGGAGAGTTGCGGGGGCAGCTTATGCAGGAAGCGAATGTTGGGGTCAACTGCACTCAGGTCGTCAGGCACCCCACAGTCCAGTGGGAAGAGGATGTATAGCCGATGGCTTCCTGCGCCTCGGAGCGTATTGTTGTGGAGCTGATTGTAACTACGGACCCTGGCCGGAAGCCCTGTGGTGGAGAGGCCCAAGAAGTCATTCCCACTGATCTGGTCTCCCCCTGGGTCATTGGTCCCCCTCGATGTGCACATGCAAAGACCCGAGGGGCCAGTCCCCTAGTACTGTCTAGGAGGCCAGGAATAGCACATCCAAGGACACTTCCCTCCCCTCCACCTCCTCCCACCACTGCTTTCCCCCTTCACTGTTCTTTATCCAGATTTCTGCCAGCCCCACTCCTTCCCACCACAGCCTTCAGGCCTTTGAGGGGCAGGCAGAGGCAAGGTGACACTGTCAGCACCCGCAGGCGCACTGAGTCCAGCCTTTAGCATGAGCCATTTCCTAGCAGAAGCCCTGGTGCCAAGGGAAGGCAGCAACAAGACATGGGAGAACTGCAGCCTTGGTTGGCCACTCAGAAGAATGAGACAACACATACATTCACAGTAGGGTCAAAGGGTCAAGCCCTGGGCAGACCTGGATTCAAATGCTGTCTCCTCTCACTAAGCTACGTGACTTGGGATACGTCACTTTGTTTCTCAGAACCACAATTTTCCTTTTCTTTTCTTTTTTTATAATATATATTTTATTGATTTTTTACAGATGAAGAGAGAGGGATAGAGAGCTAGAAACATCAATGAGAGAGAAACATTGATCAGGTGCCTCTTGCACACCCCCTACTGGGGATGAACCCACAACCAAGGTACATGCCCTTGACAGGAATGGAACCTAGGAACCGTCAGTCTGCAGGCCGACGCTCCATTCACCGAGTCAAACCGGTTAGGGCAATTTTCTTATCTTTTAAGCAGGAAAATGACTATATCTTGCTCATAGGTTGTGAATTAAAAGAGAAAATGCACACGAAAGGCACACGGCATGCAGTGAATAGTTAGTGAAAGAATTCAGAGGTGACCTTGGACAAGTCACTTAATATTTCTTCCTCTAAACCAGGCATAACAACATTCTTCATGCCTAGAGGGTTGTTTTGGGAATCAAATGTTGGACATGAAAATACTTGGAAAAAATATGACGAGTTGTGGAAATGATGTGTCTTACTGTTTGTGTGCCGTGTAGATCTACAATAGAATGGGGACATAGAGGACAGCCTACCTGGTAGGACCAGTCGCAGGTACCCGATATAAAATGACCATGCCAGCCCATGGGCCACGTTGAAGTTTCTTTGTTCACAGACTGTAGAGACCTCAGCTGGGGCCAGCCCCTGTGGACAGAAGAGTGGGGTGGGGAGACGGGGGAGACCTCCATGAAGGACAACTAGAACCCTCCTCCTCCAAGATTTCTCAGCCTGCTGCTGCTTTTCTGCCATTGCTGACCCCGCTGTTCCAGGACATTAGAGGTCCCCCTCCAAAAACCAGCCTCTAAGCTAGTCCCACTCCTTGTACTGAGCTCAGAGCAGGTCACGCTAGCCACAGCCTCCTCTGAACCATGCCCTCCTCTTCCCACTGTGTCTTACCTGGAGGTCCAGGAGGGTGCTCAGTGCCTCTGAGAGGCCCAGGAGGGAAAGCATCCACGCTTTGTTCGGCAGGGAGGCGTAGAAATAGCAGGACACCAGCAGGAGGGCCCCATAGCGGATAGGGCAGCCCAGACAGGCCTGCACGGCCCTGGAGTAGCTGCCCTGGTACCTGCAGATGACAGCTCAGCTAGAGAGATTCAAGGAGGGGCAGGGGTGGGGGTCCAGGGAGTGAGGCATGGTGTGTGCCCAGTCCCATGGGGGCCGCAGGGCGTCACCTGGAATGGACGTGGCAGAGTTCCTCGGCCAGGCTGCAGACTCGCTTGAACAGCAGTTGCAGCTGCTGGGAGATCAGGTGGAGCGCCAGCCACCAGAGAATGTGTGTTGGCGGCTCCTCCAAGCCCCAAAAGGCTGCCAGACAGGCAATCAGCAGGGCAAAGGCTGCCTTCTTGGCCTTGTGACTCCTGGGCCGAGGGATGGAGGGGTGCAAGCTGGAGTGGGGCATCTGTAGGTACCAAGAAATGCATGGCCATGCTCCTCTCACTCTCCTGTCATTCCAGCTCTCCCCTCTCAAACCCAGGGACCCCCCACACCATGCCCAGCCATATCCAGGGGCTGCTCTTGGAGATACCTCTGGGGGGCAGGCTGGGCATACAGCATCCCAGAGTTCCAGTCCAGGGAGGATTTGTTGCAAACAGAACAGGTGGAAAAGAGCATGGGCTTATACACACACATCCCATCCAACCCCCGGGAGACTGCGGGGCAGTGAAGAAATGAGGCAGCAACTCTCCCAGACCCAGCCCTTTGGGGATCTGGGCTTTCCTCTCCCCAGGAAGGATGTTAGCCAGAAAGGACCCCGAGGGGCCTCAGCCTTGGAGCGTTGGCTGGGCCGCTCCTGATCCTACCTTCCGCCGCCAGGCACAAAGCTGTTTCTGGGAGACAACGGGAAGAGAAGGAGGCTCAGCAATAGCTCCCAGGGGCTGAAAGCAGCCTCTCCGGGTGCAGCCTGAGGATGGAAAGTTTAAGACAATCGGAAGCTTTCTCCACAGCACTCCAGCCCTGACATCTCAGACCGCAGCTCCGCGTACATTGGAGAGGAGGGTATTTCCTGCCCCCGGGCTCTAATGAGTCACACCCTGTCCCGAGAGTGCCATAGGCTCCCATTCCTGCAGTTTGCTACCCCAGAGTCCAGGGTGTTCAGAGATTCTCTGACACTCCCCTGAACCACAATCTGAACACCAGATTCCCCTCAAGCCCCCACAATTAAACAAACTCTGTCAACACCTACGCGGGACTCCGCACACCAGCCCACGCTACACCGAGCTCCCTGCCTGACTGCTTATTTTCTGCTTTCTGGACGAGATCCTCTTTTTCTGAAGACTGTGATATGGAGGAGGGAGGGAGGGAGGCGGGGAAAACGAACAGTTATTTCCTGTAATAACAGCCTTTCGGAGTAAAGGGCTTGGTAGGAGCAGAAAGCCAGCAGGGGAGGGTAAGGTTTGGGCTCTTTACAGGAAGTGGCCACGCCTGAGACTTCTCAGAGAAATTGTGGTGGTTGCAGCCAAAAAAAAAAAAGGCAGCCTCATGCATATTAATAATATAGTATGACAAGTGTTGTGTATATTTACTAGTATTCGCTTAATCCAGTCAGCCACCCTGTCAGTGAGGTATAATACCGTTCCCGCTTACAGGTGGGTAACCTGAGGCTTAGTGAGGTGAGTTAATGTTCCCAGGCCCACAGACAGCAGACGAGGGAGGCAGGACCAGAAGCCAGGTGGGCTGCTCCAAAAGGCGCCTTGCTCTGTGCCCTGATTTCCTGGGAAAAGTGCAAAGTGACAAGATCCTGTTTCATGCTTATATGGAGTAGGAAGTGTCTCTGGCCACTTCCTGGCAACCTGATAAGCTGATCTGGCTTGAGGATGGGCAGGTCCGGAGAGTGGGATTAGAGTGCCACCCACAGAGCAGCAGCAGTTCATTTCTGCCCTGGTCAGAGGGTCCTGGCCTTGGCCCACCCCACAGCACAACCAGACTCAGAAGGACACAGCACATTCATGGATGCAGGGGCCTCCCAGGGGCAACGAAGCTTCCCGAAAACTCTCTTGGTTTTGAAAATCATTTCCTAAGAATAGAGGTAAATCCCTACAGAGTCTCTCCCCTAAAATTGGCTCACAAAGGGGTCCACTAACATGGACAAGGTCTCAGCTGTCTCAAACCAAAGAAAGCCAACCCTGCCCAAGAGGCGGCCTGAGCAGAGTCCGGCAGGAGTGCGCCCCCAGGCCCAGCAGAGCCACGCAGCCTCCGGCCTCCAGGATCGTGCCTGCTGTCTAGCACCAACTCCTCTAGGTGGCACTGCTGCTGCCAACTCCACACCAGCCGTCATTTCCTCTGAAACCTGCTTTTCCTTCAAAACCTGTTATCCCCTTCCTCCTAGAGGAAGACCCTTTATTTTCTAGGCCAGGTTGTCACTATGCTTCAGAAGGAGCAAGTGTGGAGGGTGGTGGGGAAGATACTGGTGTAGAACCTTGTGGAAGAGCAGCACCTATAGAGGCCCTGGGGTGGTGAGAAGGAACGTGGCCTGTGGAGGAGCAGAGAAATGGGTGGTATGGCTGGGGCATGTAAGCATGTTGGGGGCCCGTGTTAGTTTCATAGGGCTACTGTAACGAAGTGCCATAAATATGGAGGCTTTAAACAATGGAAGTTTATTCTCTCATCGTTCTGGAGGCCAGGAGTCTGAAATCAAGGTGTTGGCAGGGCCCTACTTCCTTGGGGGCCTCTATGTGAGGCCCTCTCCTTGCCTCTTTCAGCTTCTGGTAGCCCCAGGCATTCCTTGGTTTGCAGACATAGCACTCCAGTCTCTATTTCCACCACAGGATGTTCTCCAACTCTGTCTTCACGGTGTTTACTCTTCTCATTAGCATATCAGTCATATTGGATTGGGGCCTACCTTAATGACTTCATCTTTTTAAAAAAATATATGTTTTATTGTTTTTTTACAGAGAGGAAGAGAGAGGGATAGATAGAGACATCGATGAGAGAGAATCATCTACCAGTTGCCTCTTGCACACCCCCTACTGGGGATGTGTCCGACACCAAGGTACATGCCCTTGACCGGAATCAAACCCGGGACCTTTCAGTCCGAAGGCTGACGCTCTATCCACTGAGCCAAACCGATTTCAGCTTAATGACTTCATTTTAATCCAATTACATCTGCAAGGACACTATTTCCAAATTAGGACACATTCAAAGGTGCTGGGTGTTAGGATGTCAACATCTTTTTTTTTTTTTAATATATATATATATATTATTGATTTTTTTACAGAGAGCAAGAGAGAGGGACAGAGAATTAGAAATATCAACGAGAGAGAGAATCATCGATCAGCTGCCTCTTGCACACCTCCTACTGGGGATGTGCAAGCAACCAAGGTACATGCCCTTGACCGGAATTGAACCTGGGACCTTTCAGTCCGCAGGCCGACGCTCTATTCTCTGAGCCAAATCGGCTTCAGCCCAACATATCTTTTTAAGGGACACAATTCAACTTATGACAAGTTCAGTGGTATAAAAAGGGGTCCTGAGAGTGGGTCAGAGCCCCACGCTGTGACCAATGCCTCAGATCCTGGAGAGCATCGAGACAGTTGCGTGCATGGGATTGTCCTCAACACCCAGACAGACCAGCTCTTCCGGACAGCTGAGGAGGAAGCTAAGGGCCACAGAGGGAAGTTAGGTCCGAGTTAGGCCCTGCTCACATGCTGCTGAGTGTCACTGCGTGATAGTTGCTTCTTCCCTCCAGATACCTGGAAGTGCTGATCTGGGTCAACTCTCATTTCTGCATCTGGCTCCGTTACAGCGTCCATCTTTGTCCTCTGTGTGCCTGGGAGAGAAATAAACCTCTAAGCACTAGGTCAGCAGATGCTGGGCCTGGGACAGATTGTGTGTGAGGGAGGGAGGCCTGTGGCCTCCAAGGAGGCACCCTTTTGCCTACACAACCTCTTTCATGTTTAAAGGTTCCTGAAATTAATCTGCAAAGGTCCCTGAGATCTGTTAGGACAAGGGACATTGGGAGAATTTTAATATCGTTGACAGTGGTTCACCTAAGATCCAATTTGACCTTTGCCCAGTTATTTAACTTTTCTGAGCCTCAGTTTCCCCATCCCTAAACTAGGCATGGCAATAACTTTTATCTCAGAAGATTGTTATGAGGATGGAAAGAACTAATGTCATTGTAGGCCTGATTTCTTTCTTTCTTTTTCTTTTTTTTTTTAATATATATTTTATTGATTTTTTACAGAGAGGAAGGGAGAGAAATAGAGAGCTAGAAACGTCGATGAGAGAGAAAAATCGACCAGCTGCCTCTTGCACACCCCCTACTGGGGATGTGCCCGCAACCAACGTACATGCCCTTGACCAGAATCGAACCCGGGACCTTTCAGTCAGCAGACCGACGCTCTACCACTGAGCCAAACCGGTTTCGGCGCCTGATTTCTTGTAAATGCTCAGTTACTGCTAACTGTAATCACCACCACCACAACCATCATCATCCTCACCTTTAACAATCACTCCTGGATTTGCTAGCCGTTGTCACATTGACTTCTACCGTGGGCTCCAGTCACCTTTGCAGCAGGCACAGATATTTGATGTCTCATCCATCAGTGGCTCTGAGTCTGACCCTAGCCACCTCCTTGTGATAATGTCATTGCACCATCATGGAGTCAACTGGTGTGTCCTGGTCTTTCCTGGACAGGATGATGTCTTAGTAGATGTGATAGAGAAAAGGGTCTTAATGATCATGGCTGGGGGTGAAGAAGCACATCTGGCTTAGCTACTACAGCTTCAGGGAGTAAATAATAAACCTACTTACTCCTGGAAAGAGATCTTCAGCAGGGTGGAGTTGTTTTTTGTTTGTTTGTTTTTGGTAACAGCTTTACTGAGATATAATTCACATACCATACAACTCACTTATTTAAAATGCACAATTAATTGGCTTTTAGTATATTCACACAGTTGTGCACTATCACCACTATCAACTTTAGAACATTTTTACCACCCCCAAAAAAACCCTGTAGCCATCACATCTCAACCACCCTCACCCACCCCCACCTCCAAGCAACTACCAATCTGCTTTCTTTTTCTATAGATATGCCTATTCTGGACATTCATATAATGGAATCATGCACTATGTGATTGTTTCTGTCTTCTTATAATATTATGACAAAATGACAGTACATGGTGAGCAACCACAAAAATGATAATGTAGCACTAGATTTACTGATAAAGACATTTATAGTATACTAGAGGCCCAGTGCACAAAATTCATGCACTGGTAAGGTCCCTAGCGCCTGTCGGCTGGATGCTCCCTCCCTTCCCCAGGCCAGCCTGTCCCTTGGTCGAACTCCCGAATGAACTCTGGGTCGAGGGAACAATTTGCATATTACACTTATATTATATAGGATTTTAAAAAATATATATTTTATTGATTTTACACAGAGAGGAATTGAGAGGGACAGAGAGTTAGAAATGTCGATGAGAGAGAAACATCAACCAGCTGCCTCTTGCACACCCCCCACTGGGGATGTGCCCACAACCAAGGTACATGCCCTTGACCGGAATTGAATCCGGGACCTTTCAGTCCGCAGGCCGATGCTCTATCCACTGAGCCACAAACCAGTCCCAGCAATATATTATATAGGATTTTAAAATATATATATCTTTATTGATTTTTTTTTTTACAGAGAGGAAGAGAGAGAAGGACGGAGAGTTAGAAACATCGATGAGAGAGAACCATCGATCAGCTGCCTCCTGCACACTCCCTACTGGGGATGTGTCCGCAACCAAGGTATATGCCCTTGACCGGAATTGAACCTGGGACCTTTCAGTCCGCAGGCTGACGCTCTATCCACTGAGCCAAACCGGTTTCGGCATTATATAGGATTTTTAAGTAACAGTAATAGTTACAAAGTAGTACATATTAAAAAACTCTGGTACTTCTATTCAAGGAAATATTCTGCAGCTCTTTATTTCTTTAAATTTATTTTTATTGATGTTAGAGAGAGGAAGGGAGAAAGATAGAGAGATAGAAACACCAATGAGAGAGAAACATTGATCAGCTGCCCCTCGTCAAACATACCCCACTGGGGATCGAGCCTGCAACCTGGGCATGTGCCCTGACAGGTAATTGACCCAGGACCTCTTGGTCCATGGGATGATGCTCAATCCACTGAGCAACACCAGCCAGGCAGGAGACTTACTTTTAACTGCATTTTTTTTTTTGGTGCTTCTGTACCTTTCAAGTTTTATATTGTGCACATTATCACCTATTTGAACAATAAATAAAATAGAAATAAACCACAATATGTGTATTATGTGATACCATTTTTATTTTCTAAAGTAGATGTATATTTGCATGAGAAAAATTCTGATTGTAAAAATAACAAATAGTCATAATGATTATTTTGGAAGGGGTTATAGGATCTCTGTAGGTTTAAAAAGATATCCATAAATTCTTTGATACTCTTTCCTTCAAGAGTGTAGGTCTAATCCTATATAATAAAAGGCTAACATGCAAATTGTCCCCTTTACCAGGAGTTTGACCAAGGGGCAGGGCCAGCCATTCAACCACCCTCGTCCCCTCCCCCTTGGCCAGCCTGTCCTGATTGGCCTGATCAGGGCAGGCTGGCCGGACCCCACCTATGCACAAATTCATGCACGGGGCCTCTAGTTAGAACATAAAAGGCTTCGTGGCTTCTTTCTTGATCTCTTTCTTGGATCACTTTCTCAAGGGACAGTCATCTGCCATGCCATAGACACTCAAGCAGCTACTGAGAGGTCCAAAAGCTACAAGGCAATCAGGAACATTTTGCCAGGTGTGAAAATCAGACACTTTGGATATGAAACCCAGCCCCCGTCAAGCCTTCAGACGATCGCATCTCTGGCTGACACCCTGATTACAACCTCATGAGAAACCCAGTTCAGCCACTCCCAATTCCTGAATCTGAGAAACTCTGAGAGAATAAATGCTTGTTGTTTGAAGCTACTAAGCTTTGGAGTAATTGTTGAACAGCAATAAATACAATAATACAAGGTAATTTTAGAATTTTACTTTGTTTATTATATTTATACATTTTTATTATAATTAATGCTTATTCTTTGGGAAATTCAAACCGAGAAAAAAAGAGAATGAGCAAGAGAGCAATGGGAATACAGTTCCATCTGACTTTCATTCACTCAGCTCTGTATTCCTTAGATGGGGGCACTTTGGCCTCTTAGCAGATTGAGTGAAGAATTCTTGCCGAAGCAGGTTTGGCTCAGCAGTAGAGCGTCGGTCTGCAGACTGAAAGGTCCCGGGTTCGATTCCGATAAAGGGCATGTACGTTGGTTGCGGGCACATCCACAGTGGGGGGTGTGCAGGAGGGGGCTGGTCGATGTTTCTCCCTCATCGACGTTTCTAGCTATCTCCCTCCCTTCCTCTCTGTAAAAAAATCAATAAAACATATTAAAAAAAATAATTCTTAAGGGTGCTAGAGAACCAAATGTACAAGTTACCATCAAAAGGCTGCTGCCTTCCTAGGTTGTGTTCATGGGAATGTCGTGCCTGCATTAGGGTAGCTGACCTCGTGGTTCCCCAGACCTCATATCAGACCAAATCTGGGCCTTAAACACAAACACTGGTGTCCAGAAGTTGCTGAAGGACTTGAAGGTACCTCCTCCTACTTTTTGGGCTCCTTGCCTCACTGCTCCTTCCTCAGTTGCACTAGTACATTCCAGTGAGACTGGGCCTGGTTGGGCTCCTGATACTCCATCTGACTTTCTCACTATCTGACTGGCTCTTCCTGCTCCCCACACACCGCACTTGTCCCCATGATACTGCATTTCCCAAATGAGCAAACTAAGCTCAGGGTACCGGCAAAACTCTGCAGTTTTTCTTTAAAACCATTGATATTTGAACAGCATTGAAGCTGCTCACTCTTTGCCTGACCACAGGAAGTCTTCGCAGGCCCCAAGCTGAGGGCCGTGCCTCCTGCTCTGTGTCAGCTCAGATCTCTCCTATTTGGCCTCATGCACACTTTATTTTTATTTTTCATTTTTTTAATTAAGGTATTATATGTGTACATATCTTACCATTGTCCCTCCCCAGACATGCCCTCCCTCCCCAGAGTTTTGCTTTATGCTTATATGCATGCATACAAGTCCTTCGATTGATCTCTTATCTCCCCCATATCTCCCTACCCTCCCCGCTGTAATTTGACAGTCTATTTGTTGCTTTAGTATCTCTGTATCTATCGTTTTGTTCATCAGTTTATTATGTTATTTATTATCCATAAATGAGTGAGATCATGAGGTGTTTTTCTTTCATTGGCTGGCTTATTTCACTCAGCATGATGTTCTCCAATTCCATCCTGGTTGCTGCACACTTTATTGTTTTCGGGTTTGCTTGTTGACTTCTTGGAAAGCCTAAAGGCCGGGGAGGACAGGAATCAACTTGCTTGTTCTCTGCTATGGACTCACGGCGTAATATACAGTAAATGCTCTATGTATAGTCATGAATGATGAGTAAACAAAGAACCTCAGGGGAATTGAGTAATCGCTTCAAGTGTCTGAAGGGCTGTCTGAGGCAGAAGAGGCTTCCTCTCTGTGGCCACAGGAGGCAGAAGAACTAGGGCAAGTCAATGTGAGTGCCAAATTTTGGTTCCTAAGACAGGAAGAATCTTATAACAATACAGGCTGCTTGTGAGGAGGTAGCTGTAGTCAGTCACCAACCGGGTTTCCAAGAAGCCTGGTGGGCTCTCTGAGGGACAGGCTGCAAAGAGAATTCCAGACTTGTGAGTTGCCAAGGTCCCAGGCAAGCTGGACTGTTCAGAAAGTCATGAGGGTGTATTTTGGGTGGGGGAAGGGCAAGGAGGTGAATGGTGTTTTTGTTTTTTTTCATTTGAGGAACTTGCTCTGGTTCAGGCTGGCTGAGGGGAGCTGGTCAGATTCACTCATCCACACTTCCCTATTCCAGCTCGCCTTTTCTCAGACCTTGGAGAGGCCTTATGACTGGCACTGGTGACACCTGGTGGCCAATTGGACTTGAACAAAGGCAGCTTCAACACCTATCTGTCCAGTTGGTTCATGGCTGAATTCCTGGGCCTAGTACAAAGGTGAATGAATGAGTGAATGAGTGAGTGAATTAATGGTTAAATACAGACTGTAAAGAAGAGAAGGAAGAAGAAATACTGTCTCTCTGAGCCTGAGGTCTAACCAGGGGACCAATTGGAATGGCAGGAGGGGGCCAGAGAATTCATCCACTTAGAGATACATAGACAGAAGACCCTCTGCTCTCTCTCCTGTCTCCTTCCTCTGTGCCTGTCCTGTGTCCCAGGGGGACCTGTGAGGTGAGGAAGGGGCCTATTTAAGGAAAAGACTTAAGTTAATTAAAAACTGCCTCTGCATCTGAGGTTAACTGTGCTCTGGAGCTATGGATAGAGAATGATGGGCTCGCTTGGAAGTTCCCAAACAAGGCTTCTTTCTGAGATAGGACACTGAGGCCCAGAGAGAGTGGGAGCCTGCCTAAGGTCCCACCGCCAGGATTCCCACCTTCAGTTCTTTAGGTCAAATCACAGCATTTGACCACCTACGATAGAAACACAGGGGACAGGAGCAATTGATATGGGGCCTAGAGGAGCAAGTAAATGCACCTTCGCCTGGCAAATAGGACTTACCCACCAATGGTGATGCCTCTAGCACATGCCTTTCCTTCCAACTAAAGAGCTACGGCACCGTCTGCCCCAAACTGAACGTGCATCACTTCCTCACTCACCCAGAGCCCTCCTCACAACCACTCTGCTTTATACCCTCCTTCCAACTGCAAGGACAGGGCTAACCTCCCTGAGCCTTAGTTTCCTAATCTGCAAAGGGATTGTTTGAGGTGTGAGAGAGGCTGCATGCCAAATGCTTAGAACAGTGTTTGGCACCTGGTAAGAATTCAATAAGAATCACAGCTGTTATTGTTGTTGCTATGGTAATCCAGACCCAATTCAAGCCCTTCCCACAACCCACAACCAGATGGAGACATCCTTGAGGGCAGAGGGCAGAATTCCTTGACTCTATACCCAGAGAAGACTCAGGACATGGCAGTGGTCCCTATTGGCGCTCGAGGGCACCTGCTGGCTGACTTCCCTTAGTGCCTTCGCTATGGGCAGGACTGCAGCCTGAGCCCGGCTTTCTGGCTTTCATTCCTTGAGGTTGTAATAAGTCATTTGTCTGGACTGAGTCTGGGATTTCTCTGATGGGTCAAAACAGAGTGACAAGGTGCTGCTAGAGTACAAAGATGTCTTCCCCCGTTGCCCTGGATGGCATGGAGAGACTCAAAACCCCCATTAGAGGGAGAGGTAGTATGCCCAGATAGTCTTTCATTCCATATTCAAGAAGTACTTATTGAGCCAGGGCCCTTCTCTGTGCCAGTCGCCTGGCCACAGGAGCTTACATTCTGTTTGGGGGACAGGTAAACTCCACTTATGAGGGCTGTTTTATTTTTATTTTTTAATATATATTTCTTTATTTCAGAGAAGAAGGGAGAGTGAGAGAGAGAAACATCAATGATGAGAGAGAATCATTGGTTGGCTGCCCTCTGCATGCCCCCCACTGGGGATCAAGCCTGCAACCCAGGCATGTGCCCTTCGCTGGACTCCAACCCGGGATCCTTCAGTTCGCAGGCCTACACTCTATCCACTGAGCCAAACCAGCCAGGCATGCAGGGCTGTTTTAGAAGTAAGCCCAGGGCTTGGGAGAGCAGGAGAGAGGTGACCTTTCAACTCAGTCTGAAAGACGTGGAGAACCTGTGTGCAGACCAGGAGGGAAGAGAGCCCTGGTATTTTTTGAGGAGCTGAGCCCACGGCTGGACAGAGACCAGAGAGGCCCAGACCGCAGGCAGCTGGGTGCATCCCCTGCCCTTCCCTGTCCCTTTGGTAACCTGCCCCCAGCGGCTGCCTTTCCCAGCATGCCTTCTGGCGGTGACTTCAGGAGGCGCGGGTGCCAAGGCCTCGGCCGCCGCTAGATGGCACTGTTCCCAGCAGTCCACCTCGGCCTCGGCTTCCCGCCGGCTCCTGCAGCAGGGCCGCTGGGGCAGCAGGTCCGAGGCCTAACCGCTCCATGAAAATAAAACCATTTACCTCCTCTCCTCCACTCCAGCTTCCCTGCATGAGTGCCCAGTCTCCCATCCTCCAGGGCCTCCCAAGGGAGGCAAGCCTAGCCCCTGTGAGTGGGGACAAGAGTGTCTCCACTGGGGACCAATGGTGCTAAACTGATGCCCTAAACCACTTTGCTCTTTCTCAGCTTTTAATTTTAAGCATCGTGCTAAATGATTAGCAGACACTACATAATTTAATTTTCACCCAAGTTTTACCCTCTGATCCCCACCTTTTCCTGATGGGAGTGGAGTTCTTGGGGTACCAGGGAACAATAATTTCCTGAGGCCACACGGGAGGAGGAGGGATGGCGGGAAGCTTTATTGATGATATAACGTTAAAGGGGCTCCCTTCCAAGGTCCCATTTCCCTCCGTCCCACCATGGAAAGAAGTCCAGCGGTGTCTTTAGCGGGGCAAGAATGAAAGCCACTGCCCAGGGTCTCCACTCCATATTGCTTAAGCGCCCAGCCTGTTTCGTCTTCTGGAGGGAAAGTACAGTGTCAGTCACCGGTGACTGATAGGGCATTTAATGTGTTCAGTCCAGCATCTGGATCCGTTAGCTTGTGTTCCTAGCGGCAGTCCATTGTGTGTGGGTCTGCATGGCCATGGGCTGCTAAGGCCACATGGCTACAGAGGTGAGCGCAGGTCATGGAGCAAGTGAGAAACAGGAGTGCAAGAGCGAACAAGCAAGATGACAAGAGAGAGAACTCTTTTGTCTGGGGTTATAACTAAGCGTTTAATCAATGAACCCTTCAGAATTTTGCACTCTTGCAGTAGCTCCATCCCTTATAGTCAAGTATCTGTTTCCAAAGTTAGGCTGACAGGTAAGCACCTTCCCTATGTCACCCGGACTTCACTATGCACGCACCCAGTGATTTGCAGAAAACGGACTGGTGATTCCATGGGAAGTGTGAAGTTGCAGCTTCCTGTGAAGCTCCCCAGATGACCATGCTTGTAAGATCCGGCCTCCCCTTTGCCCCTTTCCTATCACTAATAACTAGCTAGTTACGACAGTAACAAAAGTTCCAATTTCTGGATGTGGACAATGAGAACGCAAAGTTGCTAATGGAATAGCTCTGAATCTTGATTTTGGTGGTGATTACAGAAACCTGCACATCTAATAAAATGTCATTATATATACACATTGTACCAACAGTATTTCCTGGTTATGATATTGTGCTATGATTATGTGATGCAATCAGGAAGGGAAACTATTATAGATGAGGGCACACTGACATTTTCTGTATAATTCTTGCTCCTTCCTATGAATCTATAAATATTTTTAAAATAGGCTTAAAACAGTACATTCATAGAACCATCTATGTAGTAAGTGTCCACATATGTAAAAAAAAAAAAAAGCAATTATTACTTATTATCCTCATTTTATATTTGAGAAAACTGATGTCCAGATTAAGTGTTGGTTGTCAAAGTCAGCCTGTATTCTTAACCACTATGTCATACTGTATATATATTTATATATACAATATTTACATTAAAAAGTTTGGAGGGATACACATCATTTGTAATGGTGGTTATTCCTGGGAAGTTAGAATTAGGGAAGGGAGCTTGAATTTTCAGCTCCATAAGTTTCTATACTGTTTGACTCATTAACAACAAACACTTATATCATCAGAGTAAAAATATTTTATTATTATTTTTTTTAATATATTTTATTGACTCTTTGTACAGAGAGAGGAAGGGAGAGAGATAGAGAGTTAGAAACATCGATGAGAGAGAGTCATTGATCAGCTGCCTCTTGCACACCCCCTTACTGGGGATATGCCCGCAACCTAGGTACATGCCCTTGACCGGAATCGAACCCAGGACCTTTCAGTCCCCAAGCCAACGCTCTATCCATTGAGCCAAACCGGTTTCGGCTGGAGTAAAAATATTTTAAACATTTTTATTTCGGAGAAGGTAAAGGTAGTGAGTGAGGCACCCCTCCCCCATGCCCTAATGATGGAACTGCAGTTTCTTTCTTTTTTTAAAAAATATTTTTTTATTGATTTCAGAGAGGAAGAGAGAGATAGAAACATCAATGATGAAATAAAATTATTGATTGGCTGCCTCCTGCATGCCCCCTACTGGGAATCAAGCCTGGACATGTACGCTTGACCCCAATCAAACCAGGGACCCCTCAGTCAGCAGGCCGACACTCTATCCACTGAGCCAAACCTGCTAGGGCTGCAGTTGCTTTCTTAAAAATATTTTTGTTTTTACTTTTTTAGTTTTTAAAAATATATATTTTATTGATTTTTTTTACAGAGAGAAAGAGAGAGGAATAGATTTAGAAACATCAATGAAAGAGAATCATTGATCAGCTGCCTCTTGCACACCCCCTACTGGGGATATGCCTGCAATCAAGGTACATGCCCTTGACTCGAATCGAACCTGGGACCTTTCAGTCCGCTGGCCGACGCTCTCTCCACTGAGCCAAACCGGTTTCGGCCTTTACTTTTTTAGTTTTAAAAATTGATTTGTGTGTGTGTGAGAAAGAGAGAAATATCAATTTGTTGTTCCACTGATTTATGCATTCATTGGTTGATTCTTGTATGTGCCCTGACAGGGAATGATACTCCAACCAACTGAGCTATCTGGCCAGGACATATTTTTTATTTTTTAATTATAGTTGACATACCATATTATATTAGTTTCAGGTGTACAGTTGTCTTTTTGTTTGTTTGTTGTTGTTGTTTTGTTAATCCTCACCCAAGGATATTTTTTCCATTGATTTTTTTATAGAGTGGGAAGGAGGGAGGAGGAAAGAGAGAGAGACATTTATTGGGTTGCCTGCACCTGAGACCAAACCTGTAACCTGGGCATGTGCCCTGACAGGGATTGAATCAGCGACCTTTCTGTGCATGGAACAACACTGAACCAGTTGACTACACCAACCAGTGCTACAATTGCTTTTTTTAAAAAACCTCATAATATTGTAATAGTTCTTCTACAGTGGTACATATAGATGAAACCCAATCTTTTCATGATGGCATAGTATTTTGTAGTATAAATTATAGTACTCTTTGTCCTTTCCCAATTAATGAGTAATTAGACTGTGTCCAATTTTTTTTTGCTATCAATATATGTCACCTGATTTTAAAACTTTGATTTATTTAAAAAATATTTTTATTGCCAAAACCAGTTTGGCTCAGTGGATAGAGTGTCGGCCTGTGGACTGAAAGGTCCCAGGTTCGATTCCGGTCAAGGGTAGTTGGTCAATGGTTATCTTTCATCGATGTTTCAAGTTCTCTATCCCTCTCCCTTCCTCTCTCTCTGTAAAAAAAACAAAACAAAAAAACCAAAAACAATAAAATGTATTTAAAAAATATTTTTATTGATTTCAGTTAGAGGAAGAGAAACATCAATGATGAGAGAGGATCATTGATTGGCTGCTATCTGCACGCCCCCTACTGGGAATTGAGCCCCAACCTGTCACATGTCCTGACTTGGAATCGAACCCTGACCTCCTGGTTCATGGGTCAATGTTCAACCACTGAGCCACTCCAGCCAGGCTTATTTTTCTTTATATAAAATTAGAGGCCTGGTGCACGAAAATTCATGCACTCTGGAGGGTCCCTCAGCTTGGCCTCTCATAGTCTGGGACCCCTTGGGGGATGTCCACCTGCCAGCTTAGGCCCGTTCCCCAGGGGATTGGGCCCAAGCTTGCAGTCAGACATCCCTCTGGCAGCTCGGGAGCTCTTGGGGGATGTTCAACTGTGGCTTAGGCCTGATCCCTGTGGGGAGCCGCAGTCAGACATCCTTAGTGCTGCCAAGAAGGTGGTAGAGGCACCCACCAACACTGCTGTAGTTGCAGTCAACCTAGTTTGTCGCTGAGCAGAGCTCACCTTGTGGTAGGGGAAGCTCTTGTATTTAGTGTTTGCCCCTTGGTGGTTAGTGTACATCAGAGCGACCAGTCATTCCAGGTTGTTCAGCCTTTAGGGTCAATTTGCATATTACCCTTTTATTATATAGGACTAGAGGCCCAATACACGAAAATCACCCAAGAGTAGGCCTTCTTCTCCCAGCTGCTGGCACCGGCTTCCCTCTATCAACCAGGACTCAGGCTTCCCTCCAGCACCTGGGACCCGGGCTTCCCTGGAAGCCCCAGCTTCATCTGGAAAGTCTTCCGGAAGGATGTCTGAACTAATTAGCATATTACACTTTTTAAAAATATATATTTTTTATTGATTTTTTTACAGAAAGGAATAGAATGTTATGATAGAATACATAGCTATTAAAATGATAGGAATGTACATTGAAAAAGAAAAACCCTCTATATTGTTTATTTTAAAAGTAGATTCAAAGATTTCAGGTGCTCTCACTTCCTGCTAAAATGAGGAGATAGATATGTTATCTTAACTGTAGTAAATGATTTCACTATGCTTATGTATATCAAATCATCATGTTGTCCACCTTAAATATTTACAATTTTTATTTTCAAATAAAGGTAGATGAGCAAATAGTATTGTGGTATGTTATTTTTTTCAAAGACAAATATGTATATTTATATGTAAGGAAGAATACTGGGAGGATATAAACAAAATGTCAAAAATAGATAATCATTGGATGAGAGTGTAGTTCACTTTTATTTCTTTCCTTTTGCTTACCTGTATTTCTTTATTTTAAAATATATTTTTATTGATTTCAGAGAGGAGAGGGTTAGAGAGTTAGAAACATCGATGTTGAGAGAGAATCATTGATCAGCTGCCTCCTGCATGCCTCCCACTGGGGATCAAGCCTGCAACCTAGGCATGTGCCCTTAGCCAGAATTGAACCCAGGACCTTCAGTTTGCAGGCCGACACTCTATCCACTGAGCCAAACCTGCGAGGGCATTACCTGTATTTCTTACACAAATAAATATATATCGCTTTTTTAATACCAAAATAAAAAGCTGTTGTTGAAGAAAATATATTTTTTTATTTATTGATTTTAGAGAGTGGAAGAGAGAGAGAGAGAGATTTGTTGTTCTACTTTTTTATACATTCATTGGTTGCTTTTGTATGTGCCCTGACCAGGGATCAAACCCAAAAACTTTGACATAATGCTTTAACCAACTGAGCTGCCCAGCCAAGGCTAAAATATTTTTAAAAATATGACTGATGGGCATTTTTGTACTTCTCCCTCACATTTATTAGGAAGAAAAGATTTGGGGCTGTGGAATGTTCCTCTTCACCTCCAACCTCAAACACTCCCACCCTGGATGACTAGTTTTTTCCTCTTCTGAGTCCACAGTGGCCCTGTCTTATTGGCTTAACATTCTCTACTCAGTAGGTGAGACAATGTTTTCTAACTGCCCTACTGTGTGACTTTGGGCAAGATCCTTCTCTTAGGGGCTCGTTTCTCCTCTTCAAATTTAGAACTTAGAATCAATGATCTTCAAGGTCCCTTCCAGACAGAAAACACACACACATAGATTTAGAATCAGAAAACCTCGGGGTGTGCTTGAGAATGGTTATCCCCTCTCAGGAAAAGATTCCTTATTACTCTCCAGTGAGAGTGTGTCCAGCCGGATAGTGTGTCCAAACCTCTCAGTTCAGGCCTGGCCTTATATCTCAATGGTCCTGATGTAGGGCTTGATACAGAGTAGTTGTTCAGTGAATTAGCTTTTTGCCTCCACCTCCTAAAAAAAAACAACCCTCAGAATAGGTTTGCTATGCTTGCTCCTGATGGTGATCTAACCCAGATTGGTTTTCTCTCTCTGCCCCACCACACACTTCCTCTCTCTCTCTAAAAATCAATCAATAACTTTAAAAATATTAAAAAATAAGAGCAGAAATCAATAAAATAGGAAGTAGACAAACAAGGTCACACATTTTACTGGAGCACACACTTTATTTTATTGTGTACCACTTTTCCCTCCCCCTGAGGTAATTGGTACAGTACTTGTTTCATCCATCCATCCATCCATTTTAGTGAGGAAGAGAAACAACCACTGATTGTTTCTTTCTTTTTTTAAAATATATTTTATTGATTTTTTTACAGAGAGGAAGGGAGAGGAATAGAGAGTTGGAAACATCGATGAGAGAGAATCATCGATCAGCTGCCTCTTGCACACCCCCTACTGGGGATGTGCCCGCAACCAAGGTACATGCCCTTGACCCGAATCGAACCCGGGACCTTTCAGTCCGCAGACCGATGCTCTACCACTGAGCCAAACCGGTTTCAGCTGATTGTTTCTTTTTTTAAAATATATATTTTTGAGCGGCCAGGCCCGGAGCAGCCGGGTCTGGTGCGGCCAGGCCAGGAGCAGCGGCTGCCAGGCTGGGAGCGGCCAGGCCCGGAGCAGCAGCTGCCAGGCTGGGAGCGGCCAGGCCCGGAGCAGCCAAGTCTGGTGCGGCCAGGCCCGGAGCAGCGACTGCCAGGCTGGGAGCGGCCAGGCCCGAAGCAGCCGGGTCTGGTGCGGCTAGGCCCGGAGCAGCAGCTGCCAGGCTGGGAGCGGCCAGGCCCGGAGCAGCCGGGTCTGGTGCGGCCAGGCCCGGAGCAGCGGCTGCCAGGCTGGGAGCGGCCAGGCCCGGAGCAGCAGCTGCCAGGCTGGGAGCGGCCAGGCCCAGAGCAGCAGGGTCTGGTGCGGCCAGGCCAGGAGCAATGGCTGCCAGGCTGGGAGCAGCCAGGCCCGGAGCAGCGGCTGTCAGGCTGGGAGCGGCCAGGCCTGGAGCGGCCGGGACCGGAACAACCGGTCCCAGAGCAGCTGGGTCGGGTGCGGCCAGGCCTGTAGCAGCAACAGCCAAGTCCAGAGCAACTAGGTCGGGAGCGGCAGTGACCAGACCCGGAGCAGCTGGTTGTGGAACGAACCAGAGCAACAGAGGCCAGGCCCGGAGCAGCCAGGCCCGAAACAGCTCGCTCCTCGCCTGTACCTGCCCACGGCTGCCTCTCAGACATGGCTGGAAACTTTTGCGGGAACTTGAGGGTCTGCTGAATCAAGTGATGAAGGCTTAGATCTGGATGTGTTGAGTTAGTATAGCGCTGGGGTGTTGATCTGTGAGTGCCTTGGGTGGGGCCTGGATGAGGCTGGTTGACCTATTTGGAAATGTCTTTTGTGTGAAGTATCATTGGGCATGTGGAGGTATTATTGATATGAGAAAATGCTAAGTAACAGATTTACTATCTGAAAAGGGATTTACTATCGGGGAGAGGGAGGGAGGAAGAGACTGAACATAAACTGTGCACCTATGGATGAGGACAATGGGGGATGGGGAGGGGGCAGAAGGTGGGGTGGGAACCTGGTGGAGGGGGGAAGAAATGAGGAACCTTTGTAATAATATGAACAATAAAGATTGATTTAAAAAAAATCAATAAAATATATTTAAAAAATATATATATATATATTTTTTTTATTTATTTCAGAGAGGAATGGAGAGGGAGAGAGAAATATCAATGGGAGTCACTGACCAGCTGCCTCCTGCATTCCCACACTGGGATCTGAGCCCGCAACCCAGGCAGGCGCCCTGACCTCCTGGCTTATAGGACCACGCTCAACCACTGAGCCATGCCGACTGGGCCATTGATTGATTCGTTTACTTGTCCTGCCTGGGATTGATCCACAATCACAGCTTACCTGAACGTTGCTAATTTAACCGAACGAACTACCTGGCCAGGGCGGGAGAGTGCGTGTTTGCAACAATTTACCAAAGTGAGGTCTGGGCACTTCTACGATTGCCACGACTGAGACACATTCAAGCTGTCATCTAGCTGGGGCCTTGATTTAAAAAAAAAAAAAAAAAAAAAAAAAAAGCCATATCAGGGCTGCCTGCGTTGTAGTGGAGGAACACGTCCCTCGCAGGTGACCAGGCTGTTACCACGCGGCTTCGGGAAAGGACCTGGCGAGTCCGTTTTGCCAATGTGGACCTGTGTGACCTTGGGCAAGTCCCTTCTCCCTTCGGGAACGCTGCGGGGGGCATTAGTGCCTCCTCCCGGATCGGCCTATGCTATGGGGACAACTCAGTGACCTGGAAGGCATTCTTCTTTAAACGTTTACCGATCTCTGAAGACCCTCGCGTGGGTGGCCAGGAGCGAGAGAGTCGAGAGTCCCTGCGCGTGAGGTGCCTCGTCCCGCGCAACGGCTCTCGCGAGATTTCCTCCCAGAGCTTCTCGGAGTCAGCCTCTCCGCGGCCGCAGCGGAGGCACGTAAGCCACTCACAGGGGCGGCCCGTATCCCTCCGCCGCCGCCGGCGCAGCCCGGCCCTCCTTCCCCGGGCCCGCCAATCCCCGCGCCTCCCGACCTGCCCCTCGGCCTGGGCCCACCCCGCGCTCGGGCGGCCCCACCCCGGCGGCGACGCCCGCGCGTCCCTCGGTCCACCTGCAGCAGGCTGCCCCTCCGGCTGCGCGACCGGGAGGCGCCGGCCGAGCCCGAGGCCTGGGCGCCTGCTCCGCGGCGGAGGGATTCGCGACGGCCGAGGAGGCGGCGCCGAGCTCAGAAGGAAGAGGCCCTACCGCGGCGGCGGCGGCGGCGGCTGCTCGGGCGGCAGCGCATAAAGAGGCCGCCGCCGGGTGATGCGGTGACCGCTGCGGCAGGCGCAGGAGCCGAGTGGGCCTCGGCCCTCAGCAGGTCCCGCCGGGCCCGCGCCTCCGAGCCCTCCATCTTCTGTCGACCCGCGATCACCGAGGCGGCCTCGCTCTCCTTCACCCCTTCCCCGTCCCTTCCCTGTCCCCGTCCCCGCGCCGGGGGCGGCCGCCACCCGCCTCCCACGATGGCTCTGAAGAGGATCCACAAGGTAAGCGGCCGAAGGTCGGCGGTGGGTTTGGGCCGCTGGGCGGGCCGGCTGAGCGGGCTGCGGCCTGCACTCCCCGCCGTCGCCTCCGCCTCCGCCTCCGCCGGGCTCGCGGCCTCTTCGGACCCGGCTGTGGGCAAGGGCCTCGCCGGCGGCCTCACACCCGCTCCCAGTGATGGCGCCGCGAAGGCCCCGGCGCACCCCGCGCTTAGGCCGGAGGTGCGTTCGTCCGCTCCGTGCTTCTCCCCGGCCTCCTTCCCAGGTTCTGCGCGATGCGGCGTCCCAGAGTCTCTCCCGGGCCTGGGGCTGCTGCGCCGGAGGGCCATTGTCCGAGCTGCCGGGAGGGGGGGCTGGGGCTGGGGCAGCCCCTTCGACCCAGGTCGAAGGTGCTCGCCCCATCTTTGCCCGTTGTCTCCCCCGCCCTCTTCCTGGCCCCCTGCACGGAACCACCTGAGCTGGGGCCGGGATCTCAGATAGACCCAGAAGGCCTTTTCTCCGATCCACAAGAATTTCTTAAGTTCTCTCACCTCGAGGCCAGCACACACCGGTCCACTCACTCTACTTGTCCAGAAACTGTTAAGAGTGGGAAGTTCAGAAGGAAAAAAAAAACAGAGTCTTTTGATGGGGAGGGAAGTAGAGGGAGAAGTATTTTATTCCTTGAGATAGTCAGAAATTAACACTGCAAGTTTGCAGGACTTGATCTAATAGAAAAGCTGTTAAATTGGCAAGGGTAGAGGTAGAAACGTGAGCATTGAAAGCCACAGGAGAAAACTACGCAATTTTCTTTTTAAGATTGAATTAGGTGATACGTTCAGAGAGACCGTTTTAATTTAGAAGGGATTTTGTTAGTCTCCCCCCCCCCCCCCATTATAATGGACTTCTTTGCCCTTTAAAGACAAAGCGTTCTTTATTTCGTTATTTATACTGAGGTTTTCCTAATACTGCTTCTAGAATATTGGCTTGGCTTAAAATTTAGGGTACCCCTCTCCTAATACTGTAACTTTCTAGTGCCTTTCACTATCTTCTTTTTCTTTCTTTCTTTTTTTTTTTTCCTTTAAGGAAGTGGGGAAGTGCCACTGGTGATTTTTGGTTGGTGTTTCTCTTGGTTGTATTAAATCTAGCGACTTAGAAGTAGATCCTGGAATTATGTGTCCTGAAGGATGGATGGAGATACAAGGGGAAGAGAACCAGTTTTCACTTTGCCTTAAACTCAGTGAAAATACAGGTTGTTGGACAATTTAAACACTGCAGCTCAGCAGTTGGTCTTCATTTCATTTCATTCTTGATAAAAGACCTTTAAGGTGAAATTAATCCCACTGGTTACTGTAAATTAGGTTAGATGCTTACCAAATTCTTTTGGCTTCTTTGATTTCTAACAAATGAAAAAGGGCAGAATTTAGAAAGTAAATCTTGTATTGAAACGAAGCAGGTTATTTGTTAAAAGAAGCTTTACCTTAACCAAATGTATCTTAAAGAACCATTCAAGGGCAGGAGCACTTCAAGGTAATCGAAGTGAAAATATATATGCATTATTTTTAAGGCTTTTAGGAATTACTAGTTTCCTATACAGGCTAGTTGGGAAGTTGTCAACTTAAGATTCTACCTGTACAAAATTGTGCACTTACTTTAGAACCTGAAGAGGAGTGAGTATAATGTGTGATAACTTATAGTCAAGAAATGTAGCCTTTCATCTTTACATTGATTGATACCTGTGTTTCTTTCAGAGGGGAATAGCTCTCAAAACATGAATTTTAATTTTTAGGTATATTTGCCCCCAGTATTATGGTTTCTTTGAATTACTACATATTCTCTAGATTTTCTTTAAAATATGGCCATATAAAAATTTTAATAAGGAGTATCAAGGTTATTCAATGATAATTTGAATTTTTGAAACCCAATATTAACCTATTTTCTCCCTGGCTTGTTACCTAGAGCCTTCCTTAAGTATGGTTCAGCGTCTGAGACTACCAGGGATTAGAAAAATAAAATTTATTTGGTATACTAGTCAATAAGATTGTGAAAACAAAATGGAGGTTTTCCCCTCAAACTTTTTGTGTGACCAATTTTAAGTTGTCTTACCTAGGTATGGGTGAGATCATCCTATCTTATCCTCAGCCCTAGTAATGTATCTATAACCGAATCCCCAAAAGATTTACGTTTAGGTGGCTTATATAATTGGACTTGGTTTTGAACCTTCCCAATTATTATTCTCTGGGAAAACTAGTTCTATGTGAATACCCTCTCAACTATCAGAACCGCTGCATCAGGGTTCTAATAAAATTTTGCTAAGCACAAGTACATTTGACATGTGGCATCTTGAGGAATTCCTTATCTTGTTTCTTTGATAGAGGGAAATAGTATTCTGTGAATTTGACAATGCTATGTCTCATTTGGAAAAAGCTTTTGATGGACTTCATTTTGATATACACTTTAAGCCGAAACCGGTTTGGCTCAGTGGTAGAGCGTCGGCCTGCGGACTGAAGGGTCCCAGGTTCGATTCCGATCAAGGGCATGTACATTGGTTGCAGGCACATCCCCGATAGGGGATGTTTAGGAGGCAGCTGGTCGATGTTTCTCTCTCATCAACATGTTTCTCTCTCATCAACATTTCTAGCTCTCTATCTCTCTCCCTTCCTCTCTGTAAAAAATCAATAAAATATATTTTAAAAAAATGAATAGATATACACTTTAAGATCTCCTGACCTATGTTTTAACAGTGTACCAAAGAGGGTCATTGTGGACATCCAGTGTAGTTTTGTGCAGGGATTGGGACCCTCTGGGATTATTTGTATCTATAGCAAATGGCCCCAGCCTGGTATGTTTTGAGGTTTTTCTGCTGACTTTATTAGTCTTGAGCTTTGATTTTGTTGCTTTGAGTGTTTGCCTCTAAAAGCACCACCCCCAGACTTTTTCTAGTTGGCTGCATCTCATCTGTTGTGGGCTGGGAAACCAGATCGCGGAGCTTATTAAAATTATGTCTAAAATAAGATCCAGCAGGCTCTGAATGAAGAGGGCTTCATGTATTCTGTGAACTGTGTGGTCTATTTGGCTGATCAGAGATCGCTTCCTGTTTTTCTTTTTACTTTTGTTATACATATGCAGGAGGCTAAGATTGAAATACAGGGTTAATTTCTTTATTCTTGGGAATAGTGTAAGGCTGAATATTTTGATTTTTAGAGGAGCTAAAGACAGACCAGTTAGAACACTAAAAACTTTTCTTAACATCAACAATGCCTTGTACATTTTAATGGTATTCTGCTAGTTATAGTTAACATTTGTTATACATAGCTTTATTGCCAGGATCATTACTGACTTAGTCTGTTTCTTTTCTCTTTTTTTTCCCTTCAAAATACGATTTTATTGATTTTAGGGAGAGAGAGAGAGACACGGATCACACATTCCCTACTGGGAATCAATCCCACAATCCAGGTATGTGCCCTGACCAGAATTGAACCAGCGACCTTTTGGCACAATGCTCAACAACTGAGTCGTACAGGCCAGGACTTCATTTAGTCTGTTACTATGTTGAAGATTTTAAAAAATACGGTATATCTTCCAATTACAGTTGATAACAATATTTTTATTAGTTTTAGATGTACAACATAGTGACTAGACAATTACAAAGTGATTACCCCAATATAGTGTACACCTTACACCATACACAGTTATTACAATAGTATTGTCTATATTCCCTATGCTGTGCTTTATATTCTTGTGACTATGTTTATAACTGGCAGTTTGTATTTCTTTCTTTTTAAAAAAATATATTTTATTGATTTTTTACAGAGAGGAAGAGAGAGGGATAGAGAGCTGGAAACATCGATGAGAGAGAAACATCCATCAGCTGCCTCTTGCACACCCCCTACTGGGGATGTGCCCTTGACCAGAATTGAATCTGGGACCTTTCAGTCTGCAGGCCGATGCTCTATCCACTGAGCCAAACCGGTTTCGGCCAGTTTGTATTTCTTAATCCTTTTCAATTTTTTTTCACCCATTCTCTCAATACCCTTCTCAGTGACCATCAATTTGTTCTCTGTAACCATGTTAAGATTTTTATGACTAGCTTCCGTTAAGGCTGCTTAAGAGTCAACACATACATACATACATACATACATACATACATACATAAATACAATTCTCAGTAAAATAAAGATTTCAAACTCTGATGGTTATAAAGGCCAGACAGGTGTAACACCAGTGAGCAAAGAGAATTGGGGGAAGGGGGGAAGAGCTAGAAGTTGCATGTGCTGTCAAAAGAGGGCAGCTGCTACCCAATCTCCCCAAGTGTTGCTATTGCTAGAATCTGTGAGCCTAATGTTGCCAGATTTATCTTCCTCCTTTCTCCTCCCCTTTCCTCCCCTCCCCTCCCCTTCCCTCCCTGGGAAGCCACAAATCCAGATTTTTGATAACCAATTCAAATCTTGAAACAGCCACCACATTCTTTTGGGAGGTTGGTAGGCATCAGTTTAATAGGTGAATTAAAAATAACAAAAGTGAGGTTTAATAAGTAATCAAGAGTATAAGGATTAAATAATTTAAACCTTATTTTCTTTTTAAAAGTTTCAAAGTATTGCTTTATGTAGATGGGCAAGATTAGGTAGTTTATGTAAACTTCTAATTAATTTTGCTTAGATTTTATATGGTTATGTGTAAAGTTATAGGGAAAGCCAATTTAGTAGATGCACCGATTCCATAGAAGTAGTTTACATCTTAATCTTAACTTCATTATGATGTGTTCATGTTATGAGTCATCTTTCTGTAGGCTGCTTACTTTCAAAATGTCTCAGATTTGAACATTATCAAAGCTTGATTCTTAAAGATATAGGAAAGGAGTTGAAACACTATAAATATACTAAATTAAAAAAATTATTTTAAAATACTGTACTAGAAGTGTAATACAAGTAGTATTACATTAATGTTATTAGAGGTAAGGGTTGAGTGAATTCCAGTCAAAATGATGAAACAAAATTGCAATCGTCTGTGGGATATTGGGAATCTTAATGTAATCAATGGTTGGCCAAAGATAGCTGTTTGAATTAATTCTGTCTTGGGAAACAGACATACTTACTGTCTTACTCCAAAAGGTAAGCTTCTTAAAATATCCAGGAAGTTATTTTTATTTGTTTGTTTAGAAAAGGATGCTTTGCTTTACAAAAATTTCATTGAATTGAAAAACTTTGCCTTTTCTAGGTTGCTATTTACATGTAATTTAAATAGCCATCATTGAAGAAGAATTATTACCAAATCTAGGTTTTCTTTTAAAAATATGTATATATATTATATATATTTATTGATTTCAGAGAGGAAGCGAGAGGGAGAAAGATAGAAAAATCAATGATGAGAGAGAATCATTGATCAGCTGCCTCTTGCATTTTCCCTCTTGGGATAGATTCTACAACCCAGTGATGTGCCTTGACCTCAGGTCAGTGCTTAATCACTGAGCAACACCATCCAGGCAAATCTAGGTTTTCTTTAAAGTCTCCCCTGAGTATTACTCTACTGTTGCCTGATAATGAGGAAGTGTTGACAAAGTCCATTTCTGGATATTTTAGCCCAGAGAGAGAGGACTGCTAAAATATCCTAGGCAGTTCTTAGGATAGGAATACCTGACTCATGCCTGTTGCTGCCAGGAACATCTGCAGAAATGCAGAAGCACACTTGTTTTTTTCTGTAGAAATAAAATTTTGCTGGTTAGGTTCCTAGGCAAATCTTCAAAGCCATAATAAATGATAACAGAAAAATAAAGTATAATTTGTTCTTTTGACTACAGAGTCATCGAGATATCAAGTAATCTATATATATAAAAGCCTAAGCGACTGGCCGACTGGTAGCTATGACACACACTGACCACCAGGGGGCAGATGCGCAACACAGAAACTACTGAGCTGCAGTGACTTGGCAGCTGCGGTTCTTAGGTGATGCACCGGGAACCAAAGAAGAGGGAGCCTGCTTCCGGAGTGCGGCACCCGAGAACCACCCTCTTGGACATCCGGGACCCCTTGGGATGTTGGAGAGCCAGTTTCAGCCCGATCCCCGCAGGCCAGTCCGAGGGACCCCACCAGTGTACAAATCCATGCACTAGGCCTCTAGTAAAATCATAAATGTTTAGCACTGCAACACATCTCAGAGCTGCTTTCTGAAAACGCCATGTGACTTACTGGGGTTGGATCAAGAACCTGGATTTCTTGACTGTTTCCAGTGTCTTTTTGGCAGGCCATGTACCCCTTTTATAGCAGTTAAGTTAGGTATGTAAATAGAAGATGCAGTCTTTTTCTTTTGTTCAAACAATTGAGTATTTAAAACTGTGCTCTGGAACCAGGAGATCTTTTCCTTAACATCTCTTTATTGTGGGAGAGGTATCTCTAACTCCCTTAAAACTATGCAAATTTTGGATGTTATGTCCTCCACATATTCATGAGTCAAATGAGTTTTTTAATTTCTCTAAAAGATTAAGAATCACTTTCTTGCCTCCTTAAGCACTTTTAATCTCAGTAGGTGACCCAATTACCTATTTTACAGAGAAAATAGAAGAATTTTAAGTGTGAAAAAAAATTTTTTATTTCATTTGAGGCCTTTCAAAACAAAAACAAAACCCCACAGCTACCATATTTAGAGTACTCTGTGTCAGAATTACTTAATCTGAATATCCCTATTAGAATTCTGTTCTCCCTGGTTAGATGAGACAATGGAAACTTGGAGAAGTAAATAAACTTGCCTATCTATCATTATATGGTTATGGTAGGAAGAGCCAGGATTTAGATGAAAGCATTCTTGACTACAGAGCCAGCCATTGCTCGAAAATTACCTTAATCATTGTTCTTTCTCTTTTCTCCAGCCTTTTTTCTCCGGATAAGCTATGCTTTCCCCTTTGCCAAGCTAACTTTGGTTTCCAGTTTTTTCTTTCTGCCAGATCCTGTGCTCCTAGTTCCAATGTCTTCTCTATTAATTTTCCTCAGCACCCAAAGTTATCCAGGATTTCCCTCATCCTAAAAACAAAACAGACAAAAAACCTTTAATTCCCTTTCCCCACAAGAGCCAATGCCTTCCTCTTCTTTTTTTTTTTTTTTTTTTTTTTTTTTTAAATATTTTATTGATTTTTCACAGAGAGGAAGATAGAGGGATAGAGAGTCAGAAACATCGATGAGAGAATCATCGATCAGCTGCCTCTTGCACACCCCCTACTGGGGATGTGCCTGCAACCAAGGTACATGCCCTTGACCGGAATCGAACCCGGGACCTTTCAGTCCTCAGGCCGACGCTCTATCCACTGAGCCAAACCGGTGCTGGCCCTTCCTCTTCTTTATCCTTCCCATCTTTGGCATTTCAGTGCTAAAAAGTTCTTGAAAGAATAGTCTGTTCAAGTTTAGTAAGGTTACTTAATTGCCAGATTCAATGGATACCTCATTTTTTATTTAACTTTTGTAACAGTTAACATGGTTATCACACATTTCCCTCAGATTGTGATAAACTGTCTTCTCTTTCCTCATATCTATGTTTTCCAACTTTATTAGAATACTTTTCAAACTATTATTATTGATGGGTACAAATGAGTTCATGAAATAATGCACACTTGGCTTAAAATTGACAGCACAGCTCTAACTGGTTTGGCTCAGTGGAAAGAGCGTCAGCTTGCAGACTGAAAGGTCCCAGGTTTGATTCCAGTCAAGGGCATGTACCTTGGTTGTGGACACATTCCCAGTAGGAGGTGTGCAGGAGGCAGCTGATCAATGTTTCTCTCTCATCAGTGTTTCTAACTCTCTCTTCCTCTCCCTTCCTCTCTGTAAAAAAAAAAATCAATAAAATATATATTTTTTTAAAATTGACAGCACAAATGGGACCAGGTAAATTAATAAAAATATATAATTAAAATACCACAAGCACAAATTTAAGTAAATTATTTAAAAACAAAATATATTAAGATGGACCTACATTGTTGTTTTGTTATAAAATAAAATACACTTGAAGAATAGTGTTTTCTGCCGGGACCGGTTTGGCTCAGTGGATAGAGCGTCGGCCTGCGGACTGAAAGGTCCCGGGTTCGATTCCGGGCAAGGGCATGTACCTTGGTTGCGGGCGCATCCCCAGTAGGGGGTGTGCAAGAGGCAGCTGATCGATGATTCTCTCTCATCGATGTTTCTAACTCTCTATCCCTCTCTCTTCCTCTCTGTGAAAAATCAATAAAATATATTAAAAAAAAAAAGAATAGTGTTTTCTTATGTAATAAAAGGGATACTCATCAGATTCTGCATTAAATATGTTATTGTATATAGTTTTCATTATAGTATAATATGTAAATTTGTTTCAAACAGGTGCATTATAGCAAAAGAATGAAAGCTGCAAATTTCCAATATTTATACAATTAGTCTAGTACCAACATTGTTTCATAGGCCACCTAGTTTAAAAAATGAGAAGTCTATGCTTTGTTCATGTTTATCTTAAAATAATCTAACTTTGGGTTTAAAAATCGAAGGACTTTATTTTTTATTTACATTCTTTTTAAAGATTGAATTTATTGGGGTGACATCCTATATAATAAAAAGACTGATAGGCAAATTGACCAAATGGCAGAACGACCAGTTGCTATGACGTGCACTAACCACCAGGGGGTAGGTTGAGAACCACTAGCAGGGTCGCCTAAGACCATTGGAAAACACAGATATTTATGTTACGATTCATAACAGCAGCAAAATTATAGTTCTGAAATAGCAATGAAAATAATTATATGGTTGGAGGTCATCACAATATGAGGAACTGTATTAAAGGGTCGCGGCATTAGAAAGGTTGAGAACCACTGTTCTAGTGGTTCCTGGGTAGCCCCAGGTTAGAACCACTTCTTGGTGACATTGAGGTGGCTGAAAGGGTCGACCAGCATACTATGTCGTGGGAACTTGGCCTTGATGGGCCTGGAAGGCGGCTGCCCTGAAGGCGCAGTGTACCCAAACTCTGGCATGGCCAGTATAGATTCTCTGCCTCCATCTCCAGGCAGACCAGATTCTGCTTTGCATGGAAGGACACAGATTGCAGTCGCTGCTTTTTGATCCACTGCTGTCCAAGAATGCGATTGTGGCACGGGAGCGCTGTTAGAAGCATGGCGCCAGTCCTGTGCCTCTGCACCCTGGCTGAGGCACCGCTGAAAGTGCCAGCTTTGATTTTTATTTATAACTTCCATATTCTAGCTATAAGTCGGGTAATGGGTTAGTATATTAGAGATATTTAACATACAATAATTTTTGTTAAATAACTTCTCAAATGTATATTGAATTATAACAAGAAGCAAGAGATTAGTGGAATCAAATAGTAAGGCCTATGATTTTTCTTTAGGCAACTCACTTAGCTGGTTTTCTTTCTTTCTTTTTCTTTTTTTAAAATATATTTTATTGATTTTTTACAGAGAGGAAGAGAGAGGGACAGAGAGTCAGAAACATCCATCAGCTGCCTCCTGCACACCCTCCACTGGCGGTGTGCCCGTAACCAAGGTACATGCCTTTGACTGGAATTGAACCTGGAACCCTTCAGTCCGCAAGCCGACACTCTATCCACTGAGCCAAACCGGTTTTGGCTTAGCTGGTTTTCTTTAGCCTCAGCTTACTGTGTACAGAATGGGGATAATGTCACATACCCTGCAAGCCTGTGGAGGGTGAGTAGAAAGAAAATATGGACTACATAAAAGGTAGTTTTTGTTTTGAAATCCTCTCCCAGTGATGTTTTTATTGAGAGAGAAATAAACATCCATGAGGGAGAGAAACATTGATTGGTTGCCTCCTGTATTGTGCCTTGCCCGGGAATTGAACCTCAACCTTTTTGGTGTAAGGGAAGACACTCCAACCAAGTCACGTGGCCAGGACAAAACGTAGTTTTTAATATTAATTATCTCTGTGGCTTAACTGCCCAGTAATGTTGATCCATTGAATTGGTAGAATTTTGAGATCTTAGGTGTTAGTGTTGTCTGTTTAGCATTTCACTTCATTGCTACCTCAAACAAAAAAAGAAAACACCATGGTGTTGTTAAAGTAATGTCTTATACTATTTCTAAGTGGGAAACAGGTCTGAATTCCAAATTTTTTCTTCAGCAAACTTCAAAATATTATTTCCCAGATGTGTTTTGAATACATGTGGTATTTTTGTTGGTTTAGAAGTGAAAAAAATTCTTTTTAACGTCTTGTATTAGAAGTATCTGCTTCTGTCCTTTGAGCACTCCCCCTACCACTTGTAGAGCATCATGCCAGTATAAATGATTGTATTCCTTTGCCAACTTCTTAAGGGCTTATATCAGATGGCAGTTTTGAAAAATCAGAGTTGTTTTACAGAAGTGACAATGATATCTGTTTAGAAGTAGATTACTTAAAATAATAGTAAACTAATGGGAATCATAGATTTCCTTTAGATTAAATGTCTCCTTATTTATACCATCTATATTAGTTTCATAAGGCTGCTCTAAATTACCAAACAACTAAATGGCTTAATACGAGAGTTTATTCTCTCACAGTATTGGAACCCAGAAGTTTAAAATCAGCAGGGTTCAAGGTACACTTCTTCTGGTGGCTGGCTGTTAAGCATTCCTTGCTTCCTTAATTTGAGCAACATTCCTCCAATCTCTGCCTTCATCACTTCATCACCTGTGGGTCTTCTCCTTTTTTGTCTCTTATAAGGACACTGATATTAAATTTAAGGCTTACACATATAATCCAGGATGATCTTACCAAGATCCTTAATTTTTTTTAAATATATATTTTTTTATTGATTTCAGAGAGGAAGAGAGATAGAAACATCAATGATGAGAGAGAATCCTTGATCAGCTGCCTTACCCTCTACTGGGGATCAAGCCCACAACCCAGGCATATGCCCTTGACCAGAATCAAACCTGGGACTGTTCAGTCCACAGGCAGACGCTCTATCCACTGAGCTAACTGTCTAGGGCATGATCCTTAATTTAACCCTAATCGGGTAGCTTAGTTGGTTAGAGTGTTGTCCTGATACCCCAAGGTTGCAGGTTCAGTCTCTGGTCAGGGCACATACAAGAAGCAACCAATCGATGCATAAATAAGTAGAATAACAAAATTGATGTCTTTCCTTTTCTCTTTGAAAACCAGTAAGTAAAATTTTTAAAAATCCTTAATTTAATTACATCTATAAAAGACCCTTTATTCCAAATAAGGTAACCTTCACTGGTCCCAGAAATTAAGATTTGCAACATATCTTTTTGAGGACCATTCGATCCAGTGTGTTCTCTAACTGCAACCCGGGCATGTACCCCGTGACGGAAACACCGTCACCTCATGCTTCATAGGTTGACGCTCAACCACAGCCATACTGATTGGGCTAACTTTCTAAAATTTTGGAACAATTTCAAACCTACAAAAGTTACAAATACAATACTTAGAATATTTTTTCTTTAACCATTTTATTTATTTATTTATTTATTTATTTATTTTTAAAATATATTTTATTGATTTTGTACAGAGAGGAAGGGAGAGAGATAGAGAGTTAGAAACATCGATGAGAGAGAGTCATCGATCAGCTGCCTCTTGCACACCCCGTACTGGGGATATGCCCGCAACCAAGGTACATGCCCTTGACCGGAATCGAACCCAGGTCCCTTCAGTTCCCAAGCCGACGCTCTATCCATTGAGCCAAACCGGTTTCAGCTCTTTAACCATTTTAAATAGTCAACATGATGCCTTATCTAACCCAAATACTTTAATGAGTATTTCTTACAAACAGTGACATTTTGTTACATAATCACATTACAGTCATCAAATTAGGGGAAATTTCTGTTGAGATCTCACTGCCATCTCATTCCCAGATCCCATTCAAGTTTTGCCAGTTGTTCCAATAATGTCCTATAATAATAGGAAAAGATCCAGTCCAGAGTTACCTTGCATTTAGTTATCTGTCTTTAGTGTCTTTCATTCCCTTAGTTTTTTCTTGGCTTTGTGACCTTGATACTTTTAGAAATTATAGTCTAGTAATGTCAACCCATGAAATTGGGGGAATCTTGAAATCTTAGTTGTCAATATTATCTGTTTAGCAATTCACTTCATTGCCACCCCCAACCAAAAAAGAAAAGGAAAAAAACAACAACACAACTTCACAGTATTGTAAAAGCAATGTCTTATAAATATTTCAGTTATTTTGGAGAATGACCCTTAGCTTGGGTTTGTCTGATATTTTCTCGTGATCAGATTTAAGCCATATGTCTTTGGAAGGAGTATCACAGTAGCAGTGCTGTATCCCATTCTTTGTATCCTATCAAGTGGTGTATGATCTTGGTTGGATTCTGTCAGGGGGTATGCAGTTTTACTTTGACCCATTACTGGGAATTTTTACTTCTATCACTTGACTAAGGTGGTGTGTACCAGTATACCTTTTACCTTCATAGTGAGTAAGTGATTTATTAGGAGACATGTACTTACCCTGTTTGTATTTTTTTTTTTTTTTAATCTAATCCTGCATAGGAAAGTACCCAGAACTTAGCTGCTTAAAATAACAAGCATTTATTGTCACATAGTTTCGGAAGATCAGGAATCTGAGAATGTCTTAGGTGGTTCTAACTCAGAGTTACCTGGGGCTACAGTTCAGTACCACAGGGCTTACCCTATAATTCTTATTTTCAGTATGGGTATTCCTTTTCTGACAGTGAGAAACATATCTTCTGTAGTTCTTAATATATATATTTACTCATTTGATCAGTCCCCCTGTATATAATCAACCTCCCATTGGTGTGGCTCTTCTACATATTGATACCATTCTTGCTTTCCGCAGATGCTCTTTATAACTCTGTCCTGACTTGGACATCCTGTACTGGGTCATGCCCATCCCTCTGTGTATGTCCTCACCTTTTTTTTTTTTTTTAATCCTCATCTGAGAATATTCTCTCCATTTATTTGTGTGCTTTTTAGAGGGGAGGGAAGGAGGAGAGAAACATTGATGTGAGAGACCCATCAATTGATTGCCTCCTGTATACACCCTGACCTGGGCCTGGCATCGAGCCTGCAACCGAGGTGTACATGCCTTTGACTGGGAATCAAACACTTGACCCTTCAGTCAGAAGGTTGATGCTCTAACCACTGAGCAAAATTAACCAATGCTTTTTTTGTTTTCTTAATCCTTGAGGACATGCTTAGAGAGAGGAAGGGAGAGTAAGATAAAAACATCAATGTGAGAGAAACATCTATCAGTTGCCTTCTGTTTATGCCCATACTAGGGATTGATCCTGCAACCTTTCAGTGTACAGGACAAGCTCAGCCAACTGAGCCAGTCGGGCCAGCCACTATTTTAAAAAAAACTAAGTAAAACACATGATTTATTTGACATAAATAATTAGATTAAAAACTATTTAAAACAGAAGTTCAACCCAGTGATGGTGACCATATAGTACTTTTCCAAGCTAGGGAACATAGCATTTTCTATAGCCCCATTGTTGGAGAAAACTAAGACCATAATTTTAGTATTATTCTTCTGACACAATTTTTGGTAACTCTAGTAATCAGTCTCCTAAAAATACCTGGAATCCCAAAATTTATCTTTTTATTTATTTCAGAGAGGAAAGGAGAGAGAGAGAGAGAGAGAGAGAGAGAGAGAGAGAGAGAGAGAGAGAGAGAGAGAGAATGAGTCTATCTCTGAATCCTGAAATTTATCTTTTAAAAAAAATATTTTTATTGATTTCAGAGAGGAAAGGAGAGAGAAACATCAATGATAAGAAAGAATCATTGATCGGCTGCCTCCTACATGCCCCCTTCTGGGGATCGAGCCTGCAACCCAGGCATGTGTCCTTGACCAGAATCGAACCTGGGACCCTTCATTTAGCAGGCCAACGCTCTATCCACTGAGCCAAACCAGCTAGGGATTGAAATTTATCTTTCATTAGGAGATATTTTATGTATAAAAAAGTTTTTAGCACAGCCAGCATGGCTCAGTAGTTGAGCATTGATCTATGAACCAGAAGGTCATGGTTCGATTCCTGGTCAGGGCACATGCCCAGGTTGCAGGCTCAATCCCCAGTGGGGGATGTGCAGGAGGCAGGCAATCAATGATTCTCTCTCATCATTGATGTTTCTCTCCCTCTCCCTTCCTCTCTGAAATCAATAAAATATATATATATATACACACACACACACACACACACACACACACACACACACACAACCAAGGCATGTACCTTGGTTGCGGGCACATCCCCAGTATGGGGTGTGCAAGAGGCAACTGATCGATGATTCTCTCTCATCGATGTTTCTAATTCGCTATCCTCTCTTCCTCTCTGTAAAAAATAAATAAAATACATTTTTTTTAAAAAGGGTTTAGATACTGATATGGCCAATACCTATGTACTTTCTGCTTCAATTTAAGATTCAGACCTACCTAATTTAGCTTGAAGTGTTAAATTTTAGTCAGGAGTGATAGCTTCTCTTGATAATTAATGAGCTTGATATTTGCATATTTAGAAATATTCATGTTCTGATAAGGATACAGTGTTGTAAGTGATGGGGAATTACTTCCCTTACTTTCATTAAGGCAATAATATGTCATCACTTAGTTTAGTGATAGGCCAGATTCCTGTCCATTGAAAGGTTATTTTATATTTAATCATTGTGCTTCACTTTTGTGGAAAATAAATAATAATAAACTTTTAAATTATTGATCTTCCAGGACTATATTGTATGTTTTTAGGCTCTTTTTAAAATTGTGAATTGCTGTGATAAGACTGATTAAATTGGCTTAAGACAGAAACTTGAATTTCTTTTCAAAAGAGAAATAGTTATGACCTTTATTTCTGTCATATTGGACAAACCTCTAATAAAATCTGACTTATAGTGGCAATCCCGAAACATGCTTATGCAGTACCTTTTTATTTTTTTCAGTGTATGTGTGTTATTTTTATTCTTTGTTGAATCTATAACTTGATGTGGAAATTAAATTGTGTGAGGTCACATACAGATAAATAGTATTCCATTGATAGATGGTTAAGAAAATTGTTCAGACTTTGAGGAACAACTTGAAGCTAGCAATGCTTATTGGCATTTGGAAAGGAGCCAGCTATTAGTTTCTTAGGCTGCACCACGAACATAACTTGATCTCTCTAATCTTAGAGCCTGAGATAGGACCACCAATAGTGGTGGCATTATTTTTCACTTTTGTATTCTAGTTTCCGTATTGCTTTTCAATCCAAAATCATTCTAGTTCCTGATCCTATATATGTGAAGTTTCATTTCTTTGTCCTTGGTGTTTTAAAATTTCATGATGTTGGTGATGTAGGTCAATTTTCATTTATTTTTTTTTGGGGGGGGGGCGGTATTCAGTTGATCTTTTTGAGCCATAGATGCATGTTCTGAAGTTTTTAGGTATTTTATTGAATCCCCCCTCCCCGTCATGGTTTCATTAACTCCATTTTCTCTGTTCTCCCTTTTTAAAAACTATTTTTTGGATATTGAACTTTGTGGACTCGTTCCTCCCAACCCCATTTATTGGGATTTGCTTATTCTGGATATTTCATATAAATTGCGTTATACAATATGAGACATTTTGTGTCTGGCTGCTTTTGTTCAATGTTTTCAAGATTTAGCCAAGTTGTAGTATGTATTAATATGTAATGCCTTTTGATAGCTGAATATTCCATTGTATAGATACAATACATTTTATTGTTCCATTTATGATCTGATGTGCATTTGGGTTGTTTCCAATTTGTAACTATTAAAAAATACTGCTATGAACTTACTTTTCAAATATTTTGTGAGCATTTGTTTTCATTCCTCTTGGATATATACCTACAAGTGGAATTGCTGAATCGTGTGGTCATTCTACGTTTAACTTTTTGAGAGCCAAACTGTTTTCCAAACTGGCTGTACTTACTATATGACATTCCCACCAACAATGTATGAGGTTTCCAGTTTCTCTACATCCTCAGTTTGTTACTTTATTATTTTGGTGATAGCTTTCCTAGTACATCTCAAGTATCACATCATTATGATTATGGTTTGTATTTCTCTAATGACTAAATAATGTTGAGCATCTCTTCATGTGCTCATTGACCATATACTAGTATATCCTCTTTGGAGAAATGTGTATCCTTTACCCATTTTTAAGTTGGGTTGTCTTTTTATTGAGCTGTAAGAATTTTTTATATATTCTGGATACTAAAACATTATCAGATATGTAATTTGCAAAGTTTTTCTCTCATTTTGTGGGTTGCCTTTTCACTTTATGGCTATACAAAATTTATCATATTCACAATATTCATTTTTACTTATTGATTTAGGGGGAGGGAGAGACAGACAGACATCCATTAACTTGTTGTTCCACTTATTCATGCATTCACTGTATGTAGATTCTTATATGTGCTCTGACCAGGGATTGAGCCCACAACTTTGGTGTATCAAGACAACTTTAACCATCTGAACTACTCAGCCAAAGTTACCATACAATTCAGTGGTAATAAGTACATTCATGTTGTTGTGCAACCATTGCACCATTCATTTTGGGATATCTTTGATCTTTCACAACTGAAACTGTATACCCATGAAACAATAACTCTCCATCCTCTCTCCTCTCAGCCCCTGGCAACCACCAATCTCCTTTTTCTATTTTGACCAGATTTCTTTCTTTTTTTTTTTTTTTTTTTTTTTATTGCCCCCCTTTCTCCCTCCCACACATCCCCTCCCTCCCCATAGTTTTATGTCCATTGGTTGTACTTATATGCATTTATACAAGTCCTTCGGTTGATCTATTATCTCCCCCTGATATCCCTACCCTCCCCACTGTAATTTGACAGTCTGCCTGTTGCTTTACTTTCTCTATATCTGTCTCTTGGTTCATCAGTTTATAAAGATCTTTATCATCCACCGATGTGTGAGGTCATGTGGTGTTTCTCTTTCATTGATTGGCTTATTTCACTCAGCATGATGCTCTCCAATTCCATCCAGGTTGCTGCAAATGATGAGAATTCCTTCTTCTTTATGGCAGCATAGTATTCCATTGTGTAGATGTACCATAGTTTTTGGATCCAATCATCTGCTGGCGGGCACCTAGGCTGTTTCCAAATTCTGGCTATTGTAGATTGTGCTGCTATGAACATAGGGGTGCATATATCCTTTCTGATTGGTGTTTCTAGTTTCTTGGGATATATTCCTAGAAGTGGGATTACTGGGTCAAATGGGAGTTCCATTTTCAGTTTTTTGAGGAAACTCCACACTGTTCTCCACAGTGGTTGCACCAGTCTGCATTCCCACCAGCAGTGCACGAGGGTTCCTTTTTCTCCGCAACCTCGCCAACACTTGTCGTTTGTTGATTTGTTGATGTTGGCCATTCTGACAGGTGTGAGATGGTACCACATTGTTGTTTTGATTTGCACCTCTCGGATAATTAGTGACTTTGAGCATGTTTTCATGTGCCTTTTTGACCAGATTTCTTATAAGTGTAATCATACAGTATTTAACAATTCATCTACTTAGTTCACTCATTCATTTTTAAGGCTAAATAGTATTCCATTTTATGTATATACCCCATATTACCTATCCATTTATCTACTGTTGGACACTTGGGTTGCTTACATTTTTATTTATTTATTTACTAGAGGCCCAATGCATGAAATTCATGTAAGGGGCTCGGCCCTCTCAGTCCCCCTGGCTTCATCCAGAAAGGTGTCCAGCTGTCTGGTCTAATTAGCATATTGGGCTTTTAATATTATAGATATGTTAATCCTCAGTCAAGGATAATTTTTCCATTGATTTTTAGAGAAAGTGAAAAGGAAGCGACCGGGACTGGAAATCAAACCTGCAACCCAAGTATGTGCCCTTGACCAGGAATTGAACCTAAGACCTTTTGGTTCACTGAGAAACACTGGCCAGGGCTGGATTGCTTACACTTTTTAGGTATTCTGAATAATACTGTTATGAACATGTGTGTGCAAATTCTCTTTTAGACAGTTCTCTTGGGGTATATACCATATGATATAGCAATTCTACCCGAAAAGTAGAATTGCTAGATCATATGGTAATTCTATTTTTAATTTTTTTAGGAACTGCCATACTATTTTCCACAGTGGCTGACCATTTTACATTCCCACTAACAGTACACAGGGTTCCAGTTTTTCTACATCCTCACCAACAGTTATTATTTTGTGTTTGTTTTGTTTTTTTAAATATATTTTATTGATTTTTTTACAGAGAGGAAGGGAGAGGGAGAGTTAGAAACTTCCACGAGAAAGAAACATCAAGCAGCTGCCTTTTGCACACCCCCTACTGGGGATGTGCCCGCAACCAAGGTACATGCCCTTGACCAGAATCGAACCTGGGACCCCTGAGTCTGCAGTCCAAATCTACTGAGCCAAACAGATTAGGGCATGTTTGTTTGTCTTTATAGTAACTATCTTTACGGGTGTGAAATGGTGGTCTTTTACCTATTTTACATTAAGTTTTGTAGATGGTGTGAGATAGAAGTCTCAATTCGTCAATTGTATGGATTAGTTCTCCTAGCACCATTTGTTGAAAAGACCACTCTTTCTCTCACTGAATTGTTTTGGCAGCTGTGTCAGAAACCAATTGGTCAGTGATGTATGGTTTTATTTCTGGTCTCTCAATTATTTTCTGTTGATCTATATGTCTGTTCTTAGTACCATACTGTCTTTAATACTGTAATTTATATTAAGTTTTTAAATCAGGAACTGTGTGTCTTCCAACTTTGATTTCCCGAAATTGTTTTGTGTTTGGGTCTCTTCCATTCACACATGAACTTGAGGATCAGCTTGCCATTTCTATAAAATAAAACAGAAAGAAAAAAAAACCAGCTGGAATTTTTATGGACATTGCATGGTTTTGGACTAGTCTTCCTAAATTTTCATTTCTGTTATCCATCTTTGTCTTTTATCTACTTTTTATTTTATTTTTCAACTATAGTTTACATTCAATATTATTTTGTACTAGAAGCCCAGTGCATGAAATTCATGCACTCGGGGAGGGGGTGGGCAGTCCCTCAGCCCAGCCTGTGCCTTCTTGCAGTCCGGGAGCCTTCAGGGGATGTCCAACTGCTGCAGAGGCAGGAGAGGCTCCTGGCATGGCGGTCCCCCTGTGGGAGTGCACTGACCACCAAGGGGCAGCTCCTGCAATGAGTACTTGCTCCCTGGTGGTCATTGCACGTCATAGTGACTGGTTGTTCTGCCATTTGGTCAATTTGCACATCATCCTTTTATTATATAGGATTAGTTTCACGTGTATAGCATAGTGGTTAGTCATATACTTTACAAAGTGGTCTCCCTGATATTTTATTTTATTTTTGTTAATTCTTACCCAGATGTTTTTCCATTTATTTTTAGAGACAGTGGGAGGGAAGGGATGAGACACAGAGAAACATCAATGTGAGAGAGAGACATCGATTGGTTGCCAATCGATGACTCTCTCTCACATTGATGTTGACCAGACCTGGGGATCCAGCCTGCAACCAAGGTATGTGCCCTTGACTGTAATTGAACCCAGAACCTTTCAGTCCATGGATTGACCTTCTATCCATTGAGCAACCTGGCTAGGGTTCCCTGTAAGCACCCACCTGGCACTGTACAGTTATAGCAATATTATTGACTATATTCCCTCTGCTGTATTTACATCCTCATGACTATCCTCATGACTATTTTATGACTGCCAATTTGTACTTAATCTCTTCACTTTTTCATCCAGCCCCCCAACTCCCCTCTCCTCTGTCAGCCATCAATCTGATCTCTGTATCTATGAGTCATTTTCTATGTTCTTTGTTTGCTTATTTTGCTCTTTAGTCTCCACATGTAAGTGAAATCATGTGATATTTATCATTCTCAGTCTGGTTTATTTCACTTAGCATAATACTTAGGTCCATCCATGTTGTTACAAATGTAAGATTTCATCAGGCCAAGTAATACTCCATTGTATATGTACCACAACTTTTTTATCCACTTGTCTATTGATGGGCATAATATATCTTGGTTATTGTAAATAATACTGCAAGCTCTGACTAGTCTGGCTCAGTGGACAGAGGGTCGGCCTATGGACTGAAGGGTCCCAGGTTCGATTCCAGTCAAGGGCATGTGCCTTGGTTGCAGGCACATCCCCATTAGGGGGTGTGCAGGAGGCAGCTGATTGATGTTTCTCTCTCATCGATGTTTTAACTATCCCTCTCCCTTCCTCTCTGTAAAAAATCAATAAAATATATTTTTTAAAAATAATACTGCAAGTCTTTTATCTATTTTCTGAAAGACTTTCTCATTTTCAGAATATAAGTTTGTTTTAAGGATTTTTTTTATTTCATAGGAGCAGTAGCTTTTCTTACCTTTAAAGGTATTTATGATAGTTTTTTGTTTGTTTTGAAATTTTCTTGTCCCTGTATGGTCTTTGTTTTCTTCTTTTTCCCTCTGCATTGTTTTGGTCTTTGAAGCTGTTGCAGATGAATCATTTGGCTAATTCTTTAAGAGTAGGGCATAACAAGCTGATTAAAAGGTCTGAGCACATGGGGATAATAAAGTTTGGCAACTGTGGAATACAATTTATGGTTTACTGGCTTGGCAATTTCTCCAGATGAACCACTAATGCCAGTAAATTGTATAGCTCTTTATCTTATGTTGGTTAAGTTATCTTGAGGATTGTCTAATCTCCTGCCTGGAAGGTATAGGCTAGGCTTACAGTGTTGTGTGTTCTCAGAACCACAGTAAACAAAGTGTGTATGGAAATGTTCACTTAACCTTCCTGTTTTTCATACCCTTCCATGCCCTTGTTAGTGTCTGTTAGTCCTAAGACCTGTTATATCCTCTCCAGAGAACAAACCCTCCCGCCTGTTGCTTGGGTGGGGATGGCATTCACTGGAGGAGTCCAGAGTCAGAGAAGTGACCTAGACATCATTTTATTAGTTTTATGTTTTAAAGTTTTAAGACTTTTATTCATAAGCAACATATAGTGTTGTTTTGAATGTTGTCAAAATTTACATAGATGTTAAGGAAATGTGCAGATTCTCCTCAGTTTACAATGGAATTTCTTTCCGATAAACCCATTGTGAGTTGAAAATATCCTGTTAAAAATGCATGCAAGTAAGTTACGGTATACTGAACATCATAACTTACTTAGGCTAGTCTATCTTTTTCTAAAATATATTTTATTGGCTTTTTTACAGAGAGGAAGGGGAGAGGGATAGAGAGTTAGAAACATCAATGAGAAAAAAACATTGATCAGCTGCCTCTTGCACACCTCCCAATGGGGATGTGCCCACAACCAATGTACATGCTCTTGACAGGAATCGAACCCAGGACCCCTCAGTCTGCAGGCTGACACTCTAGCCACTGAGCCAGACCGGTTAGGGCTAGGCTAGTTTATTTTATTTTATTTTATTTATTTTTTATTTTTTTTAGTACATTTTACTGATTTTTTTACAGAGAGGAAGGGAGAAGGATAGAGAATTAGAAATATCGATGAGAGAGAAACATTGATCAGCCGCCTCCTGCACACGCCCTACTGGGTATGTGCCCACAACCAAGGTACATGCCCTTGACTGGAATCAAACCTGTGACCCTTGAGTCCGCAGGCCGATGCTCTATCCATTGAGCCAAGCCAGTTAGGGCTATGCTAGTCTATCTTATACTTGCTCAGAACATTTAAATTAGCCTACAGTTGGGTGCTTATCTTTAGTTTAATCTCAAGAGTAATTGCCCTGCCAAAACCGGTTTGGCTCTGTGGATAGAGCACTGAAAGGTCCCAGGTTCGATTCCGGTCAAAGGCATGTACATTGGTTGCGGGCACATCCCCAATAGGGGGTGTGCAGGAGGCAGCTGGTCAATGTTTCTCTCTCTCCTTGATGTTTCTACCTTTCTATCCCTCTCCTTTCCTCTCTGTAAAAAATCAACAAAATATATATATTTTTTAAAAAGAGTAATTGCCTTCCTCTTCTCAGGAGCAGAGGAAGCAGGAGACATAAATGGGTGTTTTTAGAAGTGATGGCATGTAAAAACCCAAAACAATATTCAGACAATGATAGCTACACAGTATGTTGTAGAATATTGGTTGTTTACCCTCATGATCATGTGGCTGATTGGGAGCTTTGGCTCACTGCCCCTGCCCAGTGTCATATCATGTGTTGCTAGCCCAAGGAAAAGATAAAAATTCAGAGTATAGTTTCTAATGAATGTGTATCACTTCCCCACCATTGTAAAGTCAAAAAATTGTAAGTGGAACCATTATAAGTCAGGGATCGTGTGTATACATTTCAAATAACATGCATTTTCATGGAACACAAATATACCACCAATATATTTTTAAAAAATTCTTCTTCTATGATAGACATTTGTTTTTAAGATTTTGCTACAAACACTTAAGCTTCAATATTTCCCATATATGTCTCTTGGTGCACATGGGTGTTTCTCTTTATAGTTAGTAAAATTGTTTGGTTCTAAACAATGTGAGCCTTTTCATTTTTTTGTAAGATATTGCCAAAACGTTTCCCAAATTTTTTAAACAGCCAACTACAGGATATGAAAATTTGTAATTAACTTTTTTTTTTAAATGTTCCTTATTATAAACATAATACACTATAGGAAAATACATAAAGTAGATGTCCAATAAACTACAATAAAATTTTCAAGCACAATTGAACATTGAGTGTTCCATAACAGATTTCTGTGTGCCCTATAATTCATTATTTGCTGTTAATTCTTGATTATCTCTTCTACCCTCACTGGATTATTTTGAACCAAATGTCATATGGTTTTATCTGTAAATAATTCAGAATCCTATCTAATCAAGAGGGAATATACTGACAGTCACACCCTCACAAAGATTGTGGCACCCACAGCCAATAAGGAGGGAATATGCTAATTGACTGCCATGCCCTCAAAGATGGTGGCACTCAGTCCCCTCAGCTCCACTGGGGTAGCAGGCTTGCAGCATGGTTGGGTCTGCCCCCAGGTGGGTCTGGCTGCTCCATGTGCCTGCCTTCAGAGTCCCCCAACCCCCCAGCCGCCTAGGCCTGGCCCAAGGTGCAGGCAAGCCTCGGATGGCAGCTACCCAGGGCCCCTGAGGCTCAGGTAACCAGGACTGGCCAAGGCTTGTGCTGCTGGAGTGGCAGAAGCAGAAGTGTGATGGGGTTATCGCTTTCCCCTGATCGCTGGGTTGCCTCGCGCCCTTGAGGGCTCCTGGACTGTGAGAGGGAGCAGGCCGGGCTGAGGTACCCCCCTCTCCAGTGCATGAATTTTCATGCATTGGGTCTCTAGTGTATTACTAAGAGAAATAAGCCAGTGGTTCTCAACTGGGACAAGTTTGCTCACTAGGTGACATTTAGCATTGTGGACATTCTTGGTTTTCACAACTGGAAGACTACTGGGTACTACTGGCATTTAGAAGGTAGTGGCTAGGATGCTGTTAAACATCCTACAATGTAATGGAAGAGCTCCCAAAAAAACAAAGAATTATCTGGCCCCAAATATCTGTAGTACCAGATTGAGAAACCCAGATATAAGGACTCTAAAAAAAATTATACACACAATGCAATGATTATAATCTATACTAATAAAAGGGTAATATGCTAATTAGACTGGGAGACCTTCCAGGCAAAGCCATGGTGGCAGGGCCAAGGCAGAGGCAGTTAGGGGCAATCAGGCCAGGAGGAGAGGGTAGTTGGGGGTGATCAGGCAGGCAGGAGACCAGTTGGGGGCGATCAGGCTGGCAGGGGAGGCAGTTGGGGGTGAGAAGGCTGGTGTGTGTGTGTGGGGGGGGTAGTTGGAAGCAAGCAGGCTGACAGAGTGGTTAGGGGCGATCAAGCAGGCAAGTAGGTGAGCGGTTAGGAGCCAGCAGTCCCAGATTGCGAGATGGATGTCCAACTGCCCTGTGGGATTGGGCCTAAACCAGCAGTCGGACCTCCCCTGAGGGGTCCAGATTAGAGAAGGTGCAGGTCGAGATGAGGGGACCCCCCCCCCATGCACGAATTTCATGCACCAGGCCACTAGTATGAACAATAATTTCCTAATATTAAATGTCCAATAAGTTAAAATTTTTCTCTTTCAAAAATTATTTTTTTTATATTTGATTGGTTTAAATCAGTATAAACAAAGTCAACTAATTGATTGATATCTTTTAAGTCTTTGCTAATATATAGCTTTCCTTTTCTTTTCATATGCTTTCTCCCCCCCCCCCCCTTAATCCTCACCTGAGGACATTCTGAGAGAGAGAGAGAGAGAGAGAGAGAGAGAGAGAGAGAGAGAGGGGGGGGGGGGGAGAGGGAGGGAGGGAGGGAGGGAGGGAGGGAGGGAGGGAGGGAGGGAGGGAGGGAGAAACACATTGATGTAAGAGAGAAACATTGTTCAGTTGCCTTCTGTAATTGGGGACCAAACCCACAACCCAGGTATATGCCCTGACTGAGAATCAAATCGGCAACCTTTTGGTAGTGCACATGACAGCAGTCAACCAACTGAGCCAGTGGGTCTCGGTCACCTTTTTTTTTTTTTTTTTTAAGAGAAACATCAATATGGTAGCAAAACATCCATCAGCTGCTCCCTGCACTCCCCTCCTGCATGCCCCCTACTGGGGATGGAGCCTGCAATCTGGGCTTGTTCCTGGACTGGGAATCCCCAAGCCAGCAACCTTTCAGTTCATGGAGGATGTGACCATGAAAAAACTGAGCCAGGGCTTTCCATTCACTGTTTTTATTATTGAATAAAACCAGGTCCCTTATCCTGTATGCTGTCTCACATTTTGCAGATACTGTTGATTGTATCCTTTCATATGCTTTCTCCCCCCCCCAGATTTGCAAGCAGTACTCCTGTTTTTATTTCTGCTTCTAGGAGTTGCTTGCCCAATCAACTTTTTTTTTTTTTTTTTTTTTTTTTTTTTTACAAAGCTACTTTTAATACTTTGGGGTGAGCCCCACAGGAATAAAAAAACACTGGGAAGTGGTAACCCTCTCACCCCCAGGCATGGCCCAGGGGGAGAGAGGCTACCTGAGGGGAAGGAAGCACAAAAGGGGCCCGCTGCAGACTGGGGCAAAGGGAATGCCATCGGTGCTGGGACCTGTGAGCACTACAGGAGGAAACGCGAGCGTGGTGGGACTGGCTCCAGGCACACAGGCGAAGGGCAAGAGGGTTGGACACGAAGCCACAAAGCTACTTGAGTTCCTCCTCCTTCTCGTTTGCCTTTTTCTGCTTCTGCTGCATGATCTCCGAGTCCCCGAGTCACTCTGCTTTTTCATGTTCTTCTGGCGGGCAAGCTCGGGCTGGTTACTGCGGGTCATGGGGACGGCAGCGGCTCCGACCTGCCTCCGTTGCGTCCCTTCGTTCGCTCCGACGTTGCAGGCCCCCCCCCAATCAACTTTCGAGCCTTTGTAAATTTAATTTGTTTCCTTCTTGTCTTGAGTTTTCCCCATTTATTAGGATTCACTTTTTTCCCCATTAATTAGGAGTTTTTTCCATTAATTAGGATTCATAAGTCACTGTCACTTATCAGTCTCCTTTGTAGCTTCCAAAAGTGTTGCTGCTGTTATCTCGCTCATTCTTTGTACTTGTGGGTTAAGCCTTAATATTTTTCTTTCAGTTTCCTCTTATTGTAGTAGGGTTTTGGGAAAGAGTGAAAGTCATGTTTGTCACTTTGCTTGGAAGTCTGAGATAACTTTCAGTGGTTCTCTCTGTATGTACTGTTGTACCAAAATTCATATTTCTAGGAATTCTAACTCTAAAGGAATTGTACTTTAAAAATCATAAAAATAGTCCTGGCCGGCTAGGCTCAGTGGATAGAGTGTCAGCCTGTGGACTGAAGGGTCCCAGGTTTGATTCCAGCCAAGGGCACATGCCTGGGTTGCAGGCTCCATCCTCAGTAGGGGGCATGCAGGAGGAAGCCGATCAATGATTTGCTCTCATCATTGATATTTCTTTCTCGCTTTCTTTCTCCCTACCTCTCTGAAACCAGTAAAGATATATATTTTTTAAAAGAGTCATAAAAATATAGAACCCCTATGGATGTAATTATTCTTATGTAGCTGGTAAAAATATTGGACATTTACATATTTTATTTATTTTAAAGGCTCAAAGTGGGAATCACCTATTTTTTAAAAAAACACATTTTTTTCTTTAATTTCAGAGAGGAGGATGGGGGTGAGGGAAGAGAAAGATCAGTGATGAGAGAGAATCCTTGATTAGCTGCCTCCTGCACGCCTGCAACTGGGGATTGACCAGGGCATATGTTCTGACCTGGAATTGAACTGTGATCTTGTGTACATAGATCGGCTCTCAACTACTGAGCAACACCAGCTGGGCAGTTACAACTTTAAATAGTTATTTTAATCCAAATTTACAGTCAGGAACTGGACATTTATTTTTCAAATAGGAGATAAATACACTTGTTATCGAATTTATAAGGTATAAAAGGATTAGAGTTCCCATTCTTACCCCTCCAAAGTAGGCTTCCTTCCTGAAGGCAAATACTATTTTTTTTTTTTTTAAATATATTTTATTGATTTTGTACAGAGAGGAAGGGAGAGAGATAGAGAGTTAGAAACATCGATGAGAGAGAGTCATCGATCAGCTGCCTCTTGCACACCCCGTACTGGGGGTATACCCGCAACCAAGGTACATGCCCTTGACCGGAATCGAACCCGGGACCTTTCAGTCCCCAAGCCGACGCTCTATCCATTGAGCCAAACCGGTCCCGGCTGAAGGCAAATACTATTAAGAATATTACATATTATTCAGAAATACTTTATGCATATACAAAGATGGATGGATATATGTGTTGTTCTTTTTTAATAAACAGCTTTGGAATGTATATTACATACAATAAAATTCAACAATTATAAATATCAGTTTGAGTTTTGCTAAATATATATTTATTTATTTATTTATTTATTTATTTTAATATATTTTATTGATTTTGTACAGAGAGGAAGGGAGAGAGATAGAGTTAGAAACATCGATGAGAGAGAGTCATCGATCAGCTGCCTCTTGCACATCCCCACTGGGGGTATGCCCCCAACCAAGGTACATGCCCTTGACCGGAATCGAACCCGGGACCTTTAAGTCCCCAAGCCGACGCTCTATCCATTGAGCCAAACCGGTCCCGGCTGAGTTTTGCTAAATATATATTTAATTGTACAATCTCTACTAAAGTCATGATATAACTTCCCTCATTTTTATTGTTCATTATAGTCAATCTCTCCAACTCCCTCCCTCCCCATGAATTATTATTGATGTTTTCTGTCAATATAAATATGCCTTTTCTTGAATATCATATTAATGGAATCATACAGAACATTATCTTTTTTAGAATGCAGTCTTTTTTTTTTTAATATATTTTATTGATTTTATACAGAGAGGAAGGGAGAGAGATAGTTAGAAACATCGATGAGAGAGAGTCATCGATCAGCTGCCTCTTGTACACCCGCTACTGGGGATATGCTTGCAACCAAGGTACATGCCCTTGACCGGAATCGAACCTTCAGTCCCCAAGCCGACGCTCTATCCATTGAGCCAAACCGGTCCCGGCCAGAATGCAGTCTTTTTATGTCTGATTACTTGCACTTAGCAGAGTGCTTGTGAGATTAATTCATATCTGTGCCTTGAACCAAGGAAATGTTGAATGAGTATGTTCAATGTCTATTAGCCTAAGTTTGGGTTAGGTTTTTAAAATTATATCATAATTGGCTCATGAAATGGACTAATGAATTTTATATTCATCTTAAATAAATAAATTTAGCTCTCATTGTTAAACTTTGATGTCTGTCATTCAGCATGGAAAAAAGTGACTTAATTTGAAACAAAATATTAAGGATAAGTCACAAGTAAAATTTTATTTAATGGCCCAAACCGGTTTGGCTCAGTGGATAGAGCATCAGCCTGCAGACTGAAGGGTCCCAGGTTTGATTCCTGTCAATTGGTTGTGGGCACATCCCCGGTGGGGGGTGTGCAGGAAGCAGCTGATCTATGTATCTCTTTCATCAATGTTTCTAGCTCTCTATCCCTCTCCCTTCCTCTCTGTAAAAAATCAATAAAATATATATATATATATATATATATATATATATATATATATATATATATATATATTTTAAATTTTTATTTAATGAACATGGTAGGACATCAGCATAGCTTGCTCAGTTCAAAATTTTTTTTTTTTTTTTCAATCCTCACCCGAAGATGTGCTTATTGATTTTAGGGGGAAGGGAAGGGAGGAAGAGAAACATAGATGTGAGAGAGAACCTGGTTTGGTTGCTTTCCTTACATGCCCTGACCAGTAATGGAACCTTTTGTTATATGGGACGTTGCTCCAACCAACTGAGCCACACCAGCCAGAGCCAAAGTATATTTTCATAACAATCTATAGTTATATTATTAAAAAAAAAAAAAGGTAAGATAATTTTTGTGTTTTAAATTAGGCAAGCATTCTTGGTTATACTGACCTTGAGTTGGGCATTGTATATAGGTTACCTTTTTCTTGAGTTGGGTATGGAATCTTTTTTGTAGAGAGGTACAAAATCCAAAATTTGAGATACTTGAGAAAGTAATTATTGTTAAATCTTTATCTCAATCTCAGCACTTTATTTTTTTATTTTTTATTTTTTTTAAATATATTTTATTGATTTTTTACAGAGAGAAAGGGAGAGAGATAGAGAGCTAGAAACATCGATGAGAGAGAAACATCGACTAGCTGCCTCTTGCACACCCCCTACTGGGGATGTGCCCACAACCAAGGTACATGCCCTTGACCGGAATCGAACCTGCGACCTTTCAGTCCGCAGACCGACGCTCTATCACTGAGCCAAACCGGCTTCGGCTCAATCTTAGCACTTTAAAAAGACATTTTATTTCTATACTTTTATGCTTTGTACTCAAGCTTACAGATAAGATAAAACAATAATTTAATGTACAAAAATGACTGGTTGAACACAGAAAGGGCTAACATAACTATTCTACTGCAAATTTAAAAGTATATAATATTTGGAATATCAAAGACATACTTTGGTTAACTAATTAATAAGATTCTAAATAATTTTTATTGTATTAAAACTATTGGATTTTACTGTTATATTTTTAAAATAAAATCTAAACTAGTCCTTCCCCAGAGCTTAATTTTATCTCAAATACCAAGCCAGGGGGAAAGGGAATACAGTATGATTTTCTGCCTTGAATTTTTAAAAATATATTTTTTAAATTTTTTTATAGAGAGGAAGGGAGAGGGAGAGAGAGTTACAAACATCCATGAGAGAGAAACATCCATCAGCTGCCTCCTGCACATCCCTTACTGGGGATGTGCCCGCAACCAAGGTACATGCCCTTGATTGGAATCGAACCTGGGACCCTTGAGTCTACAGACCTACGCTCTATCCACTGAACCAAACCAGTTAGGGTTTTTTGTTTGTTTGTTTGTTTTTAAATATATTTTATTGATTTTTCACAGAGACAAAGGGAGAGGGATAGAGAGTTAGAAACATTGATGAGAGCCGAGACCGGTTTGGCTCAATGGATAGAGCGTCGGCCTGGGGACTGAAGGGACCCGGGTTCGATTCCGGTCAAGGGCATGTACCTTGGCTGCGGGCATATCCCCAGTAGGGGGTGTGCAAGAGGCAGCTGATCGATGACTCTCTCATCGATGTTTCTAGCTCTCTATCTCTCTCCCTTCCTCTCTGTACAAAATCAATAAAATATATTAAAAAAAAAGAAAAAAGAAAGAAACATTGATGAGAGAGAATCATCGATCAGCTGTCTCCTGCATGACCCCAACTGGTGATGTGCCCGCAACTAAGGTACATGCCCTTGACCGGAATTGAACCTAGGACCCTTTAGTCTGCAGGCTGATGCTCTATCCACTGAGCCAAACTGGTCAGGGTCCTGCCTTGAACTTTTTAGGCATCTCTACCCAGTAACAAATCTCAAGTTTGTGGGCTCTTATGTTAAAGCTAGAGCCTGGTGCACAAATTCATGCACATTGAAAGGAAATTAATTAGAAGAAATATTTTAATATCATTATTTGCCCTTTTCCTATAATGGAAGTGTCAACCAAATTCATGATCGACAATGACAGATGGAAACACACATGTGAGATTGGCACCAGCGAGAGCTTTATATCTATATATATAAAAGCCCAAGTGATAGAATGGCTGGTGGCTATGATGCACACTGACCATCAGGAGGTAGGCACTCAATGCAGGAGCTGCCCCCCGGGGGTCATTGCTCTCCCATAGCCAACCTCCTGTGGCTGGCCAACCTCCCGTGCCAGCTGGCCCTGATCACTCCAAAGGGACTGGGTGAGATGGTCCTGATGGATCTCAATCACCGGCCAGGCCAAGGGACCCCACCTGTGCACAAATTTGTGCACCAGGCCTCTAGTACTTAGATAAACTTGTTTAATTAGAACTGCTTTCTGATTTAGCTAAACTTTTTCCAGCCCAGCTTCTCTTTCAGGTAGTTGTGAGCAACACAGCAATAAATATCAACATGAAGCAGATTATTATTGCAGATCATGCAGGGAGAACAAATGGTGAAATATTTGTAGCAGTGTTTAACTATATTCTGTGCAGTGAGAAAACCTGAAGTTATTTTCAAGTTTCACCATTTCTTCTTATCAGTCAGGTCAAGTTTCTAAAATTTCTAAATCTCCGTTTTCTGGCTAATGAAAAGAAAATAGGATTCTACTGAGTCTCCTATTTATAATACCTACTCCAGGACTTCTCTGAGGATCAAATAAGATGAGGCATGTGAAAACACTTCACAGACATTTGGTTAAAGTGTAAACTGTTTCACCTAGCTACAAAGCTAGTCATGTTCCTGGTCTGAAGAATCTTCAAGGAGACTAGTTGCTATGGAGAGAAAGCCAGGCGATGCTACATGACATCATTACCCAGGGACCAAAGCCACCTTTTCTAGGCTGGGTTGGGCTATGGGCTGCATTTTGTGCCATGGGGTCTTTCTTGGCACTGTTGGCTGTGATTTGATGGGGCATTGCTCCGGGGTGGTAGCGGGGCCTGTGTCCCCCTTGGGAGAAGCCGAGTGTTGCTTTGTGGGCACCAGTTCTGTAGTGCTGTTTATTGTTAAATGCCCTATCACGAGGGAGAGGAACCGGGTGTTGCTACGTGATATCATTACCCGGCACTCATAGCCACTGCTGCTGGGCTGCACTGGGCTGCGGGCCACATTTTGCGCCATGGGGGTCTCAGCAACGTTGGCTGCGGTTTGGTGGGCTGTCGCTCCAGGATGGTGGTGGGGCCTGTGTCCCACTTGGGGAAGCCGGGTGTGGCTTTGTCAGCGTGCCAGGTCTGTGGTGCTGATTCTTTGTAAATGGCCAGTGGGTGTCACGGCAGCTCCTGCGTTAAGCATCTGGTGGTCAGTGCACATCATAATGACCAGTCGGTTGGTCGGAGGGACATTTAGCATATTAGCCTATTATTTATATAGGTAGCTAAGAAGCTAGCATTGATAGACCATCTCTGATTATAAAACTTTATTGCAGGTCTTATTACTTCAGCCAGCGTTTTTAATGTATCCTTTTAAAAGTTTTCTTCTACTACCTTTGGAACCCTGGTGGTAGATATCTGAAACATCAATATCTTGTTAGATGGTCTCATATAATTTGGAATATTAATTATTTCAAGAGCTTTAAGTGTAACTTTATAGTTTTGTGACTCTAGTCACATAATCATGTTAACTTATATCTGCTTACTGAACTGTAAGTAAAAATGATCCACTACTTAAAACATACATTTGTACTTAATCTAAAATACTTTAACCTACCCACCTCTCTCTGGCTCTGAAGGAGTGTTCCCAACAGAGCTTTACTGGTGGGACAGAGAATACTGTGATAGTGAAACATTGTATTAATGGGTAACAGTTAGATTTATATTGAATACATTTCTTCTTTCTCCTTTCTTAAGGAATTGAATGACCTGGCACGGGACCCCCCAGCACAGTGTTCAGCAGGTCCTGTTGGAGATGATAGTAAGTATTTAAAAGGAATGATGGAGTAAAAGAGTATAATAACTTGCCTCTGGGAACTTGAGAACTGATGAATTACCTCTCCTAAGGTTATTTTGGGTGAAGGGTAATTTTGCTTTAAGAAAGAGGTAGTGTTGCCGAAACCGGTTTGGCTCAGTGGTAGAGCGTCAGTCTGCGGACTGAAAGGTCCCAGGTTCGATTCCGGTCAGGGGCATGTACGTTGGTTGCAGGCACATCCCCGGTAGGGGGTGTGCAAGAGGCAGCTGGTCAATGTTTCTCTCTCATCGACATTTCTAGCTCTCTATCTCTCTCCCTTCCTCTCTGTAAAAAATCAATAAAATATAATTAAAAAAAAGAAAAAAAAGAGGTAGTATTTACCCTTACTTGTCCATGATAGATGGCAGTTCTATGTATATCCCATCATCTTCTGTATTGTTCATTACATTTGGAACCTCTTTTGCCAGACATTGTGTAATTATTCTGACCCCTTCCCATCTATCTTTCACCCCATCTGGGTATTTTTTTTTTTCCTTTTAATCCTCAACTGAGAATATGCATAGAGAGGAAGGGAGAGAGAGAAACAGTGATCAGTTGCCTTCCATTCGTGCCCCAACTGTGCCCTAATTGGCAATGTAAATTGGCAACCCAGGTATGTGGCCTGACAAGGAATCAGACCAGCAACCCTTCTGTGCACAGGATGATGCTCAATCACCTGAATCACTCCATCTGGGTAATATTAGTATAACTAGGCATTGCTCTTTAATAAGATAATACTAAGGATGATTGTGTATATGCATGTGTCTGTCTTTCTGCTGGCTCATACTTGTGAATATGGGTACAATCTGCTTAGTTGTTAAATTTGTTTAATCCTCACCTGATGATTTTTTTTCTCATTGATTTTTAGAGAGAGAAGGGAAGAGGAGGGAAGGGAGGTGAAAGGGGGGTGGGGGAGGGAGAAAGAGATATCAGTGGTTGCCTCCTGTTTGCACCAGTGATCGAGTCCACACCTGAGGTACATGCGCTTTACTGGGAATCAAACCATCAATCATAAGATCCATGGGCTGACGCTCTAATCATTAAGCATACTGGCCAGAGCCAGTTTGCTTTTTTTTTTTTTTTTTAATATATTTTATTGATTTTCTTACAGAGAGGAAAAGAGGGGGATAGTTAGAAACATCGATGAGAGAGAGATATCGATCAGCTGCCTCTTGCACCCCCCCGCCCCCCACACTGGGGACGTGCCCGCAACCAATGTACATGCCCTAGACTGGAATCGAACCTGGGACCTTTCAGTCCACAGGCTGACGCTCTATATCCACTGAGCCAAACCAGTTTCAGCCAGTTTGCTTATTTTTAATGTTCAATATATCTGTTTAATCCTGTCTAAAATAATTTATTAGCCGAGACTGGTTTGGCTCAGTGGATAGAGCGTCAGCCTGCGGACTGAAAGGTCCCAGGTTCGATTCCAGTCAAGGGCATGTACCGTGGTTGCGGGCACATCCCCAGTAGCAGGTGTGCAGGAGGCAGCTGATCGATGTCTCTCTCTCACCGATGTTTCTAACTCTCTATCCCTCTCCTTTCTTCTCTGTAAAAAATCAATAAAATATATAAAAATAAATAAATAAATAAAATAATTTATTAAATCTTACCATATATGTTGGATAATAATTTTCTTTTCATTCTACTTTGTCTCAACATAGCTTTTCCCCCCATATACCATTATCTGGCTATACCATCATCTAGCCTTTTTAAAAGGGAAGATAAGTGAATAAGACTCACTTTTTTACACAAAACTCACCAAAAAATGAAATATTTAGCAAATAGAAAAAATGAGCATACTTAGAAACATTTGTTAAGAAAAGTGTATAGATTAAGACAAGTAAACATGAAGTTATATATTATCTTGTTTAAAACCTACTTTTTCCTGATATTTCTTAAGAATTGTGTTTATAGCTCTTGCTGGTGTGACTCGGTTGAGCCATCCTCTGATATACCATGAGGTCACTGGTTCTGTTTGATGTCAGGGCACATGCCCAGGTTGCAGGCTCAATCCCCACTAGGGGCTGTTTAGGAAGCAGCTAATAGATATTTTTCTCTCCCTCTCCTTTCCTTTCCTCTAAAAATTATTAAAAACATACTAAAAAGAAATGGTGTTTTTAGTTTGCTAAATTCATAAGAATCAAAATGAGGTCCTATTATAAGAATTGCTTTACAGATAAAAGATAGATATTATCCTATATAATAAAAGCCTAATATGTTAAGGGTCTGGTTGTTCGTTTAATGATTAAACTTTAATCAATCAAAGTACAATATGCTAATGATATGCTAAGGCCACTCAACTGCTTGCTATAACATTCACTGACCACCAGGGGGCAGACGCTCCAATTGGTAGGTTAGCTTGCTGCTGGGGTCCAGCTGATCGGGACTGAGTGAGATGGGCTGGACACACCCTGGAGCCCTCCCATGGTTCCTCCCTGGATGGCCAATCTCCTGCATCCCTCCCTGGCCCCGATTGTGCACCAGTGGGGACCCAGGGCCTGGCCTGCATCCTATCACAATCCAGGACCCCTTGGGAGATGTCAGGGAGCTGGTTTCAGCCTGATCCCACAGGCTAGGCCAAGGGTCCCCCAGTGGTGCATGAATTCATGTACCAGGCCTCAAGTAAAGTATGAGACCAAGTGCATGTGATGAAAAATCTCATTTGCAATATTATATTTAGACCTGTCCAGTATTAGTAACTATAGTATTTGATACTAAACAGGATAGGCCAAATACTTTTAAAAAATGTTATCTCATTTAAGCTTCACAATAATAGTTTGGATGAGTGGAGTTAGAAGTTGTGAACTATTTTAGAGAAAAATCTAGTGCAAGACTCATAGAGGTTCCCAGGGTAATCTCATATTTAGGTTTCATGATTCTAGTTGTCATTCCACATTATTATATAGTGTACCTGCATTTGTATGCTCTTTCAAAAGTGGTTTTACTTCAGACAAATTCCTCAAAGTTGAGAATAGCTAATCTTTACTTGAAAGTATTTAAGGTCTGGGGATTAAATTTCATTTTTTTAAGTTCTCTTCAGTGTGCTTAAGTAATTTTCCTTTGCTTCCAAACTAGTTAATGCTACCACATTTCTTTCTCAGATAGAAAACTTGTTACCTCAGAGAGTTAAATAAAACTCTCCCAAAGTATAAGTAATAAAAGAAAAAAAAAGAGAGAGAGAAATTAGAATTCATCAAAATTTAAAATCTATTGTAGGTGCTTTAAGAAAGCAAAAAGACACAGTTTGGGAGAAAAATTTTGCAGGTCATAATTTCTGATAAGACACATTTATCCAAAATACATTTATAAAAACTAAAATTCAACAATACAAACAACCCAGTTTTAAAATGGGTAAAGGATCTGAATAGACATTTCTCCAAAGAAAATACACAAGTGGCCAATAAGCACATGGAGAGATGCTCAATATCATTAGTCATTAAGGAAATGGCAGATTTCACTTTATACCCATTACGACAGCTAGAATAAAAAAGACAAATACAGCCAAAACCGATTTGACTCAGTGGATAGAGCATCAGCCTGCGGACTGAAGTGTCCCAGTTCGATTCCGGTCAAGGGCATGTATCTTGGTTGCGGGCACATACCCAGTAGGGGTTGTGCAGGAGGCAGCTGGTCGATGTTTCTCTCTCATCGATGTATCTAGCTCTCTATCCCTCTCCCTTCATTTCTATAAAAAATAAAATATATTTAAAAAAAAAAAAAATACAGTGGAACTTTGTTTCTTGAGCATCTGCCATCTCAATTCACTTCTCAACTGACAACCCTTTCCTGTTGCTGATACCTGTATGATCAGTCACGCACCTCTCGTGACAAACAGAGAATGCATGATTATGAGTCAGTTTACCATTAAAATTTCAATATATTGCGCTGTGAATGTTCATATTTTTTTGCTTTTGTCGCTGCTTATAATAGTTAAATTTTCAATTTTTAAGGTTCATTTTCTTTTTGTTAATTTTCACTTACATTTCATGTTCTTTTTGTTTTTAAAGTGTTTATAGGTTAAACAGTAAATACTGTATATAAGAAAGGTTAAAATTGGTAATCATTTGGGGGTCTGGAATGGCTTAATTCAATTTACATTATTTCTAATGGGGAAAACTGATTTGAACGGCCTTCCGGAATAAATTAAGTTCAAGAAATTAGGTTCCACTGTAATACCAAGTGTTGATGAGCAGATGGAGAAATTGGAACCTTCATACATTGCTGATCAGAACACAAAAATGGTACAGCCAATTTGGAAAACAGTCTGGCAAGTCCTCAAAAAGTTAACCCATATGTGACCCAGTGAGTTCACTCCTTAGGCATATATCCAAGAGAAATGAAAACATATGTTCACACAAAAACTTGTACGTAAATGTTCATAGAAGCATTATTTATAATTGCCAAAAAATGTGAACATCACAAATATCCAACAACTGATGAAGGGATAAACAAAAGGTGGTGTGTGTGTGTGTGTGTGTGTATATATATATGTATATATGTATGTGTATATATATATATGTATATATATGTATATATATATACACGTACATACATACATACATACATACAATAGAATATTATTCAGCCGCAAAAGGAATGATCCCCAGTAGGGGATGTGCAGGAGGCAGCCATCAATGTTAACCATCTTTCTCCTTCCCTCTCTAAAAATCAATAAAACCATATTTTTTTAAAAGTTGATTGGCAGCCCTAACTGGTTTGGCTCCGTGGATAGAGCGTCGGCCTGTGGACTGAAGGGTCCTAGGTTCAATTCTAGTCAAGGACATGTACCTTGGTTGCGTTCACATCCCCAGTAGGGAGTGTGCAGGAGGCAGCTAAACAATATTTCTCTCATTGATCTTTCTAATTATCCCCCTCCCTTCCTCTCCGTAAAAAACAAATCAATTAAAATATATATTTTTTAAAAAGTTGATTGGCAGAAAATGGGTATTCTAAGAAGGGAAGCCTCAGCAATACCTGTCCTTCATTTTTTTTCATAATAAACAGGATACTATTTGTGGGTTCAGGCCTCAATGAGGAGCAAAAAAATCATAGTCATAGTTTCATATGCAGAGGTAGAGGATATGGGCTGACATTCCAGAGGATTTTCATATGACTTCTTAGCTTTCACATTTCCTACTTGTGACAACCTACCTGGTTTCAGTGGTTCACATGTAATCTCAGTGATAACATCTCTTAGTTTGCCAAGATCTTAGTATGAATGTTAAGTGCTGAGTAGCTTGCTTGTAAGTGAAAATTCTGGCTTTTGGGGTTCTATACTGTACTTAGTTACACCACCTTTGAAATGGAACAAGCGTCATTTTTTGCTGTTTGAAGAGAATATTTCATTATTATGCAACTTTATAATTTCTTTGGCTTTTCCTTAGAACTTATAATTAAGCTTGAAGCTTTCAGCTAATTTTTTTTTAAATTGTGAAACCAATAATTCTAAGGATCTACACAGAGAGCTTTTAGAAATCGTTTCTCATTTGTAAAAACTATTCTTTCCTAATTTGAGTATTATCTACTTCAGAGTAAATTATATATATTTGTGTTGGGGAAATGATGTAACACATCAAAGAATTGAATTTTTTGGCTCTTTTTTACCCTTTGAGGTGAGGAAATATCTGTTTAAAAGTGGAACTTTGAAGCTTGTCAAAGAGTTCTGTCTCCTTGACATGAATTTTCATGTTTCAGCCCAAATACTTTTTCATTGAGCATCTTATCAGTGGGCTAGACCATGCTAGTCCTTTTTCTCACTTCAGGCTCAAAAATTTTATTTAGATTCCTCATCCAGCCCAAGACTCATCATATTGCTTATAAATGAACAGATTATGATGTAGGTACAGTGTGGATATTGCTTCATGATAATTTTATTGTTGTTCTTTTCCAGTGTTCCATTGGCAAGCTACAATAATGGGGCCAGTAAGTATTCACATTAATTTTAGAATAAATAGTTTATGTAATTCATTCATTTTAATCCCACTTTTCTTGTTATCAACAGAATGACAGTCCCTATCAGGGTGGAGTATTTTTCTTGACAATTCATTTCCCAACAGATTATCCCTTCAAACCACCTAAGGTAATTGGGATATGTTAATTGCTTTTAATGTGTTTCATATGATACTAATAAACCAGTTTACAAAAATGTTTTTCTTTTTTTCTATAGGTTGCATTTACAACAAGAATTTATCATCCAAATATTAACAGTAATGGCAGCATTTGTCTTGATATTCTGCGGTCACAGTGGTCTCCAGCACTAACTATTTCAAAAGGTAATGGAATAGATATTCAATATCAACATAAAGCAATGTGTTTTAAAAGTGTTTTTTTTTAAAGTATTACTTATACTTATTGTAACAGGAAGTAGTAATTCCCCTTATTTTTAAATAATAGATCTTGAGACCCATGGAGAGCATTGGATTTTCAAGTATATTTATTATTTCTTTGTGATTGTGACTACTCTTTCCATTTTGCTATTCTAAATACTATAGGTTGGAAAATAAATTTTTATTTGAGCATCTTAACAATCTTTGGTATATAGTTGCCTGTGTGTTTGAAAATGTATAGAGAAAGTTAGTTACTAATTTTGTAATGAAAGGTCCAGTAGTTCTTCTAAATAAGACATTAATTGCATGAGTAGATGGGGGATTTTTTTTCATATTATAACATCTTATTTTTCAGTTACAGTTTATATTCAGTATTATTTTGTATCAGTTTCAGGTGTATAGCACAGTTGTTAGGTAATCGTATACTTTACAAAGTGGTCTTCCTGGATATTTCAAGTACTCACCTGGCGCACCATACATGGTTATTACAATACTAGAGGCCTGGTGCACAAAATTCGTGCACTCGGGGGTTGGGGGTTCTTCAGCCTGGCCTATACCCTCTCGCAGTCCAGGAGCCCCTTGATTGATCACCCTGCAGAGGGAGGCCCCGCCCACCACTGCCAGCTGGGTAGCCTAGTCCTCCCTCTTTGGGACAATTGCAGAGCCCCCTGGCAGGTGGCCTGAGCCTCCCTCTGTGGGGCGTTCATGGAGTGATGGCGGCAGCAGTCAGTGCTGAGTCACCACAGTGCCCGCGACCCAGGAGGGACCGAGAGGTCAGCAGTTCATCCCGCTCACCAGTCCCCACCCACCCGAGCCTGCTGCATGTGCAGCCAGGCATTCAGTTGTCCGTTCGGTCGTTTTGGACGTTACGGACCCTGGCTCTTTATATATTAGGATTGTTAACTATATTCCCCATGCTGTACTTTATACTCCTGGAACTGTTTTGTGACTACAAATTTTTAGTTCTTAAGCCTTTTTTACCCAGCCCCAGGATTTTTTTTTTTTTTTTAATGTCAGTGAGATGATTGGGTAATTAATAAACTTTAATGTGTTGATTTGAAATTGTGCAACCTTTCAATATCATACCTAAATGAAATCACAAGTGGATTAAAGTTGTCAAAATACAAATATAAGCCATAGGCCATCCTGCCAGGGTTCTTGTTTCAGCATTAAGAAGGGTTCAGTAATCTGGAGAAAAGCTGTGTGTAACTGAAGTAAGAGTCCAGAGCGAAAGATAATTTTGAAAGGCATTGGGGTTCAGAGGAGCTTCAACTAAAGGAGCTAACTTCTCCTTGTCTCAGGATCCCTTGCTTTTTATTAACACAAACTGTCCTAAGGCAAAGTGGAAGGGTAGGGTTTCTGTACAGAAGCATTGTCAGAATGGGGAATAGTCTACTGCTGTTTAGGTGTTTGGCCAACAGGAGGCAATAACATGTAGATTAAGATGCCCTGGCAGCAAATAATCATCCTATTCAGGTCAGGGGGAATACCTTCACCTATTCCCAACATGTGATACCATATGTGACTCGGCCCTTGTTGAGTCCCCAAGTTCCATCAACCTTTTGATAAAACTCTTGCAATTATCACATGCTGGAACTGGCTTCCAGCACCATCCAATATAATAAAAGCCTAATATGCTAAGTGTCCAGTCATCTGGTCATCCATTCAGCCAATCAAAGCATAATATGCTAATGATATGCTAAGGCTGCTCAACCACTCACTATGATGTACACTACCCACCAGGGGGCAGACAGTTGACCAGTCGCTATGACATGCACTGACCACCAGAGGCAGACTCTTCCAATCGGTAGGTTAGCTTGCTGCTAGAGTCTGGCCAATCAGGACAGCAAGACAGGCTGGCTACGCCCTAGAGTCCTCCCATGGTCCTTCCCCAGCTGGCCAAATCTCCTGTGTCCCTCTCCAATCCTAATCATGCACCAGTAAGGTCCCAAGGCCTGGCCTGCACCCTATCACAATCTGGAACCCCTTGGGGGATCTGGGAGAGCCGGTTTCAGCCTGATCCGATCCCGCAGGCCAGGCTGAGGGACCCTACTGTTGCACAAATTCATGCACTGGGCCTGTAGTAAATAAGGTAACGGGCTAATATGTTTATAATACAAATAACATATAAATCAGTAAGAGAAAAAAAAAAACGTAGATTCCAGTGGATGAGAGGACAGAAAGGGACAAAATAAAGAAATTTATAGTTCCCATTATTCACCTTTTTAATTAACAAAGATCTTTCAAAAAGAAAACTAAATGCTGATAAGGTACATTACAATGAGTATTCATATACTATAGTAGCATAGGTTTGTATAGCCCAGGATGTATTAAGAGATTAGACTTAATAATTAATACCCTTTGACCCAGTAATTCTGGTTTTATTCATTTGTAATAAGAAAACAACCCCAATAATAAAAAAGCATTGTGTGCAAGTACATTTGTGGCAGTGTTATTTATTTCTGAAAATTAGGAATTATTTACAGGCCCAACCATAGAGGAAGAAATAAATCAGTTCTAACACATGCATTTAAAAGAGGATTGGCCGAAACCATTTTGGCTCACTGAAGGGTCCCAGGTTTGATTCCAGTTAAAGGCATGTACCTTGGTTGCGAGTACATACTCAGTAGGGAGTGTGCAGGAGGTAGCTGGTTGATGTTTCTCTCTCATTGATGTTTCTGGCTCTCTATCCCTATCCCTTCCTCTCTGTAAAAAATCAAAAATATATATTTTTAAAAATAAAAGAAGATTGATCCTTACAGATACTGTGAAAATGGGGAAATGCTGTGTTTGAAAAAAAAAAAAATATAAGATTAATATACACTAATTTAAGTTATATAGAAAAGTATGTTAAAATAGGTACAAAGAAACAGTTTGGGTATTTGCGTGCTGAAATTTGGTGTATAAAAATATTTTTATTTTCCATCTTATAGTTTATCATTTATTTAATGTACACATTTAGACAGAGGCAGCATAGTTTCATGTTAAAGAACATAGATTCATTCTGGTTCTAACGACCCATATTCAGATATCAGCTTCACCTCTTATTGAATAAGACTTTAGACAAATAAGCTTGTTTTCTTTCTTTCATGAGAATAGGGATGATAATTACTATTTCATTGTTATGAAGATTGAAAAAGCAAAAATGCACAGTTATCTGATTCCTTATAAGCACTCACATAACTGGGATAAAGGTATTATTGTACAAAGTGTATATTTGTCACGTTATAATTATTATAAAACTTGTATATTCTGACATTAATTTTTTTAAAGGAAACAAGAACTCTGGGGCATTAAATTAAAATTGTGGGGGGGAAGAGATCTAGGCAAAAATCAAAAACAAAGAACTAGAGGACCACGTTTTAAATTGTAACATAGTTTATCAGATAAGTAGCCTCTTTTCTTTTTGTAGGCCCTTTGTAAGTCATGGGCTGCTTGTGAAAGTGTTCATATACTTTTCTTGTGACTTCCTGGCCTGCTTGCTCTTCCTGCACAAAGTAGCAGTTAGCAGTAGAGAAATAAATTTAGTAAAATTAGGGGACCAAGAGAGGTGGAATAGTGTGTGTGGCTGGGATTAGGGGGGGGGGGGGGGGCGGTTGGAAGATCTATATAGCTGAAATTGTTACCACAGATTTTTTTTTTTCCTTCCTCTTCTGTGCCTAGTGTTGATTTTTCAGTTACTCTCAATCATAAGGGGCTACTAGTTTTATTTGACTTAATGTTCCTTCTATTTGGGTAGCTATCTTTTAAAATCATTGCAGTGCTATTTTAGTGAATTTGATTATATCAGGGTGTCTAGGTTTAATGTTTTAATGATTCCTTTTTGTAAATGGAATGTATAAGCAAGCAATTCTGTGAAAGACCTGAGTCCTGTTGTAAATAATTATTTTCTTCTTTTTCTTTCTTTCTTTGTTAATCCTCACCATAGGATTTTATTTTATTTTTCATTGATTTTTAGTGGAAGAGAGTGAGGGAGAGGAGGGGAGAAAGAGACAGAGAGAGATATCAAGACAGATTAATTGTAAACCAAGTGTGTGCACTTGATAGGGAATCAAACCTACAATCCTTCAGTGCTCAGGCCAACGCGCTCACCACTGAGCAATATCAGTCAGGGCAATTTTCCCTTTAATATAGTCTGCTTTCAAGGGCCATAATTTTGACTCGAATTTCTCTCTACTCTGACTATATATGTTAGATATCTGAATATATTGAAAACTTAGATAAATGTACCATAAAGCCTCTTTGTTATATGTTTTTAGAATTGGAAGTGACTGGGTTATGACACTAATGAAAATGAATATATACAGATGAATATGTATACATAGGTGAAAAATTAGTTATTTCAGTGAAAAGTTTATACAGGTTGTAGAAATAGGAGTTAGTTTCTTTACAGCGAAAGAAGGTATATAAGGCATTCAGTTTAACAAATTGGATTATAAGGCAAAATCAATTTTCTGTGAATTAAAGGAACTAAGTAGTATACTAAGAATCCTTTTACCAGGTCCAGATAACCACCACTCCAGTTTCCTTTCCTGGAAAGAAAGTAAGACAAGTTATTTCTTTAAAATGTATCTTTTAAAAGTCACCTTATTGAAATAATCAGAATTGTAAATAAAGAAAAATTTAGCCCTAGCAGGTTTTGCTCAGTGGGTAGAGCATCAGCCTATGAACTGAAGGGTCCCAGGTTCGATTCCGGTCAAGGGCACATGCCCCAGTTGTGGGCTCAATCCCCAGTCAGGGGTGTTCAGGAGACAGCTGATCAATGATTCTCATCATTGACATTTCTATCTCTCCCTCTCCCTTCCTCACTGAAATCAATGAAAAATATATTAATAAAAAAAATAAAATTGGTAACTGATACTGTTTTGGTAGTATGTCTAATTTTAGGTGAAGAATCAGTTGTACTCTTCCCAGTTTGATAGGCTGGACAAGTTTCTTCTTTTTATAGTCAGTAATTTCATGAACATTCAAAAATCTATAACTCCCTGTTGTCATTTCCAGGAAATACATGAAATCTTTCCTAATTGCTGTTAGGATGTTCTGTGCTTGAAGAGGGCATCAGGTGATATACCTGACAATGGGAAGAGAAGATGTTTTGGGAATGCCATCTGCCAGAATTGTGGGCAACAGGAATGAAGAGTCAGAAAACATCTTTCCTGATGTTTTTTATTTTCCATATATTCTTAAGGCAAGGAAATAGCTTTTTTTGTTAAACTGAATGATAAAGGGCATGTAAACTTTTTCTTTACCTCTCAGAAGCCCTTGATCTCTACAAAATAGACTTGATAGGAAAATGAATAAATCCTCTCCTGCTAAATTGATGTTTTGGGAGTAAAGTGAGATCAGAATTATTATCTCTTGCTGCCAAACATTAAAGCTGAGTTCTGTTAGTCTCAGAATAGAAGGATTGGGATTTATTTCAGTATACCAGAAGCCACTGTATTTTATGTAATTAGTGGCCTTGGCTTTCTTTTTACATCAATAATAAGTACATAAATTAACAAAGAATTTAACCGAGGAAATTGTGCTATTGAGATTTTCTGCTTAGATGAGATTCTAACTCGTCACTGTAAAGAATTTGAGACTTTAGTAGAAGTGTATTGTACCCTCTGTAATAAGTATGGCTAGCCCCATTTGGGGGCAAATACTAACCTTTATGTTCTTGGATTAAATTGTTTTCAACTGAAAATGACACAGATCCATTGCATCTGAATGTAATATCTGCCATTGAGAAAGCAGTGATTGTTGGATTTCATGTTGGTTATTTCTGACTAAGAACATTCATTAGTGTGGTTGTCTTTGGAATTTTGAAAGCCATTTATTCCTGAACATGGGTTTCTAAAAGATTAAAGTTTATGAGCTCTGAAAAAGTGTCATTGGTCCGGGATTTGGAAGACCTGGATTCTAATTTCACTATAATTACTAACTAATGGGACATTGGGCAAGTCACTTCACCAGCCTAGGCTAATTTCCTTAGGGATTTAAGCATAGAGAAATCTTATAATCTTTGTTGATTACTGTAACTGTAAAGTTAGGTAGAGCTTAACAAAGCTGCTAGGCACAGCAATATAAGTAAATTCTTAGAATTTTCTCATGTGTTGGCACCTCATGTTTCTTTGAATTCTTTGCTTTTATTCTTACTAATTTATATGTTTTCTTCATTCTAGTACTCTTGTCCATCTGTTCTCTGTTGTGTGATCCTAATCCAGATGATCCTTTAGTGCCTGAGATTGCTCGGATCTACAAAACAGATAGAGAAAAGTAAGTATGGCCACCATACAGAAAAGTACCTGTGGTATGGTAGAGATGTTTGGGACTCAAATCTTCCTTAACTAAGGGCTGGGTATAGATCAGATATTGAAAATGAAATCCTAATACATTCACCTGGGGATAGAAAAGAGGAATATTTGCATTGATACTTTTTATTGATTTGAGAGAGAGAGAGAAACATTAATTTGTTGTTTTGCTTATTATTAATGCATTCATTGGTTGGTTTTTGTATGTGCCCTGACCAGGGATGGAATCCACACCCTTGCTGTATCAGGCCAATGCTCTAACTAACTGAGCTTCCCAGCCAGAGCTGATATTATCTCTTAATTATTTCATATGACTCCTACTGTCTAAAACAGTGGTCACCAACCTTTCCTGTTTCACAGACCACCAGTGGTGACCTGTGACCGCTGCTCCAAAGGTTTCCTTAAACCACCATGAGGTCTGAAAGGTTGGCGACTGCTGGTCTAGAGAAACTTTTCTGCATTATATTTTCAACAGTTTTATGTCTTCTTGGCTTTTGATATATAACTCATTTTGCATCAAGAGCCCAATTTTCTTAGCTATTTGGAAATTAATGGGGAAAGAAAATTGTTTTTCTACCATTTGGTATAATTTTAAAAAGAAAGAAAATAAATGCCATCATTCATTGTTAAACTGAATGATAAAGGGCATGTAAACTTTTTCTTTACCTCTCAGAAGCCCTTGATCTCTACAAAATAGACTTGATAGGAAAATGAATAGATTTGAGTCCCAAACATCTCTACCATGAAAACCCAAAATTTCCTTCAAAAAAAATAAAACTTAATGTAGAATTAACATATTTTGGAATTGTACTATAAACTGTTAAGAAGGGTCAAGATATCCAAAGAAATAGTAACTAAAAGTATTCTGATCTTTTTTGGGGGTATATTCATTAAAATAGGAGGAAATAGGTGGGGAAAAGTGGATAATTTTCTAAAGTTAAAATATAAAGAATTATTTAAATTCTACTGGGTAAGATAGGCATATAGATATAATTTTTTTTTTGTGTGTGTGTGTGTGTGTGTGTGTGTGTGTGTTTTCTTGATCTTCACCCAGGGATTTGTTTTGTTTATTTTTAAAAGAAGGCAGAGAAAGTGGGGGGAGAGAGAGAGAGAGAGAAAGAAAGAGAAAGAAAAACATAAATTGGCTGCCTCTTGTACTATCCCCCCAACCCCCCAGTTGTGGACTGAAACTGCAGCCTTTTGGTGTATGAGACGGCACTCTACCCAACCAAGCCACACCAACCAAGGCTAGATGACATATTTTTAAGTGGGGCATTGGGGGATTGTAACAGCAGTTGGTTATTAGTTTAGTTTTGTCTGTACTTAGGTTTGAATAGTCTCTGTAGTCATGTATTTCTGGCTACATTCAGAATAAAATTAGATCATGCTTTTTTCTATTTGTGAATTTATTCAAATACATTTTTTTTTAATTGGAGAACCATTTTGTCAAATATCTGGAATTGTGGGCATAAACAAAAAGGCATTTTCTAAGCCATTGCAGTTGTAATGTTCAGAAGAACTTGCCTGCTTTCCTTTTTATTTATTTTTTAATTGTTTTTAAAATATGTTTTTGTTGTTAATCCTCATCTGTGGATATTTTTCCATTGATTTTTAGAGAAAGTAGAAGAGAGGGGGAGAGACACAGAGAGAGAAACATCAGTGTGACAGAGACACATGAGTTGGTTGTTCCCACACGGATGGGAATCTAGCCTGCAACCAAGGTATATGCCCTTGACTTGGTATTGAAACTGTGACCCTTCAGTCCATGGTGCCAGTGCTCTGTTCACTGAGCCAAACCAGCTAGGACTAATATGTTTTTATTGATTTCAGAGAGGAAGGGAGAGAAAAATCGATTGCTGCCTCTTGAGGTCCCCCCTTCCCTCTCCCCTCCTTTACTACTGGGGATGGATCCTGCAACCCAGACATGTGCCCTGACTGGGAATTGATCTGTGATCTCCTGGTTCATGGGTTGACACTCAATCACTGGGCAACACTGGATGGGCCTGCATCCCTTTTTAAATCAAAGAATTAGCGAACCTTTTGGCCTCCTTATTTTTAGTACTAGAATGTTCTGGAGCAATAGACCTATTCATTTTAGAAACCAAATTGTTAAAATACATTCTGAACACTAGAGAGGATAAAAGATGGGATAATGAATGGTGTCTTCTGACTGACTTCTCACCTGTGTTAAGCTAAGCTTCTCTTTGTGTGTACAGGTACAACAGAATAGCTCGGGAATGGACTCAGAAGTATGCGATGTAATTAAAGAAATTATTGGATAACCTCTACAAATAAAGATAGGGGAACTCTCAAAGAGAAAGTCCTTTTGATTTCCATTTGACTGCTTTCTATGAGCCCACGCCTCATCTTCCCCTGTGCACATGTTTACCTGATACAGCAGTGCTGCGTGTTGTACATACTTCGAACAACAAATAGAAATACTGTACTTCTGTACCAACATTGCCTCCTAGCAGAGAAGTGTGTATGTGACAAGCCAGTTCTTCAGACATAACTAGGTGTGAGACTAAAAGCTTTCCTATTGACTTAAATTTGGATAACTACAAATTGAGGGGTGGTGGGTATGTTGTGTGCTTGGATGGGAAAGAAAAGCCCACTGACCTGTAGGAGATGTTTTTTTTAAGTGGAATCCTTTTAAACTCAAAACAGATATGAAAAGCAAGGCGAAGAACATGAAGCTGTTTCTGTATTCGTTTTATGCTGAAGGACCTACATCTTAGGTGAAAGTTATGACCAACCAGATTAAAACCTACCCACATCCTGTATTTTAAGGTCTAAGTTTTAACTGGATTGGAGCTGTTAGTATCTGAAGTGTGATGGGCTTGGTTCCCACCTCTTACATTACCCCACCCTGCAATCCCCGTCCTTCCGGCCCTCCTTTCTCTCTCCCATATTCTTTGGTTTGTATGTGGTTTCTCAGTTAATACATAGCTAATAGCTCTTATTTTTCTTATGTTTTTAACTGCTTAGGTCTTTCTGGATGTAAGGGTGAAAATTCATTTGATGGAAATACTTGTGTATATTTAAAGACTCAGTTGCTCCTCTGGAGCTTGTACGTTCAAGAATGATTAATCTGTGTAATAAACTGATTACTACAGTCATTACATATAATTTTGTGTGAATAGGCTTTTTGATTTTAAGAACTTTATCTAGCTGAAATTAATGGTGGATTTTCCCCTTATTCTTTAAATGTCCACTGCTTTTGGTTTTCATTTATACTGGTTGTATTTCAAAATCATGAAACAGTTCCAGTTTACATAGTAAAAAGGATATCTTGAAAGTAATTTCACTGAACAAGATAAGGGCATAAGCTTAAAAGCTTTTCCATGAAATTTATATGTATAGTATTCCAGGAACATGACTGTTAAACTAAATAAGAAATTTTCTTTATTAATGAAACCAAGTGCATTTCACCAAAACCTTGTGACATTCCCTTGGTACATAGGACATAAAACAAAGGCATTGCTATTTGGTAAGTTAAGCTTCTGTGATTGTAAAAGAGCAACATTGACCAAACCTGGGAAACATGAGCACAATCTTGTATTGGAGAGTCTTCATAATTACTTTGCACTAACATTGCAGGATGTTCAATTTTAAATTGTACTGTATGTGGCTTTTTTGAAGTCTTCCCTTGACTCTAGTAAAATGTAGTTTGAAACTTGTAAACAACTGTGTTTGCCAGAAACATCATTCATGTGAACTAGGCAAGTTACCTTTTTTCCCCTCCTTCTAATCTAATTGTAAACCTGGCCAGCCTGAAGGCCATGGCTGGTGCTCACTAGCCATTAGGTTCTTTCAAATGCATCTTTACACTCTTGCACAAAAATTGAGGAATAAATGTCCACTGCTTTTGGTTTTAAACTTGTTCAACTTGTCTTATCTTCCGTGTCACTACTCTCCCATCTCAGAACTAAAGTGTGACATAACCTGAAAACTATTAAAGTGTTGCATTTTAGCTGTTGACTACTTATTAGTATTTCTAGCATTCTTGACCTTGCAAAGAAGGTTTGACTGTTAACAGTTGTGGGGAAAGGAGTTAAAATTGAGCTCTAATTTAAAATTATCTTGTATTCTCATTATCATGGGCAGGTGGGAATTCATCAATTTTTGACTTGCTATTAACTGTACTGTTGAGTATGGGACAGTTGCACACATCCTTAAAGCTGATTCTTTGTTATCTTAGAGAGCTGCCAGTTCATTACTATTTATTAGGTCAAAATGTAAATATTTTTACAAAAAGTTCCATAAGTATTTTTTAAGTGCTAAGTAAGACATCCTGGTGTGCAAGTTTCTAATGAAAGAGTTTACATAGTCATAAACATTAGACCTTTGAATGCAGTTTGGTTTTGCTCATTTGAGTATGGAGCATATTTGGTTCACTTCATAAATATATGCCTTGGTCAGAATGAAGGCTCAGTCAGGGAGGTACCTTCCCTTCTCACCAAATAAATAAATTAAATAAATAAATAAATAAATAAATGTATGTGTCACTCAGGATGGTTCTCACATTGCTTTTTACAGGAGTGTCTCAGCTTTATCACATGTGAAAGCTTGTTTGCAATAACCCTGATTATCTTAGCGAGGCAGTAGTTTAAGGGAATGTCAATTGTATGGTTTCCCTTTGCTTTGCTTTGCTTTGCTTCTTAATTACATGGAGTGCTGGGTCAAGTTATAGTTGGAGTAGTTTCTCTTTGTGAAACTACATGATTTCAGATACATGCTCTGTTATTGGCCAGTGGTCAAAGTTAGCGTTGTCCTGGTTTCTATACTTCGGGTAGTACAGAGACTTGGAAGAAACGCTGTTGGGGTAGGGAGTGGCAGGGAGGTCTGTAGAGAGAAGGTTATGGTGGTGGTCAGAGAAAGGGATTCATGTTCTCTGCCCTCTATTGCCCCTTAGAAAAAGATTTTAGCAATAGAGGCAATCATTATGCTTCCTACTGCTCCAGTATTACACTTTTTGAGTCTTTGCCTCAACAAATTATTTTGAGCTCTAGGTAGATTGTCATGAGAGGTGAATTATTTCTTCATTACAGCTGTAAACTGTTCCTTATTTTCAATTAAGGTGAAACTGTGGGTTTTGTTTCAGTCTGCTCTACAGTACACCTTAACACCTGGTGGCTAGATTTTAATAGAACTTTCTTCAGTTCTTGGGTCTTCTGAATTATGAGCATATATTTTCTTCCTACTCAGAAATAAACATCTTTATTGCCCCTGCAGAAAAGAGTTACCAGTGTTAAGAACTCATTATTTGTGAATACTCTATTTCAAGTGATGATGGGTTATTTTGGTGGGTTTGATATTATATAAGAGAAAAATTTTTAATATGAAAATAACTGAAGGTAGTAGACTATCAAATATGCATTTATACACATCTAAGGAGAGAAAATAGACCTTGGGGACATTCTTAGAGCCTGTTCCTTATTTAATTTTTCCTTATGTTGTGTATGCACTTAGATGAAAAGTGGCTCTGAGTTTACTGCCTGACAAAAGCCTTTCTTTAAAATCTTTTTCTAATCATACTTAGCCCCGGCTGGTATAAGTGGTTAATAATCAGGCCCTCTGAATATTTCCAGGCCAATTCCTGGGATGGGCTTAGAAATATGAAAACTGGCTATGGGATCTCTTTGCCAGAGTTAATATTTATAGTATTAATTCCCCCATTATTGCTATATTTTATTTTAAGTAGGAAAGTTCAAAAGATGGGACTACTAAAGCTTTAAGGCCTTGGGTCTCAGTAGGTGATGTATAACAACACAGTTACCAACCAGCTTTGCCCTTTCTCAGTGACTGTTCCTGGACTGGTTGAGATAGAGGCGACATTTTTCTTGTAAGTGGTCACTTTTCATCTTTGAATTATTTGTGGAGCTGTACCTGATTGAAGGCAAAGTATACTCTGTCTCTTAGCAGATGGTAGAGCTATGAATATCTTAGCATCAAGACAGAAACTTAATAGTTTTCTATTGAGTGAGGTTTTTGTTTTTAACCTCCTGTGTAAGTTATTGGTAGAATGCCTTTTCCAGGGCTAGGGCTCATGATTGCCCTAAGGTGTACTCTCAAACAAATGGTTGACTACATTTGGAAAGGCAGAGAAGAAGCCACTAAGTGCCTGGCCAGGCCTCTGGTAACTGCTGTCCAGGGAAGAGCAGTGCCAACCTTGGTAAATGTGCTGTGTATTCTTTTCAGACTTCTAAGGATATGAGTGGTGGTAGCTATCATTTTTCCAGGAACTAATCTCCTTGCCCGGGGTCACTTGTTCTATTGAATTTCTTCCTAAGAACTGAAAAATCATGACTGTTTATTAAAGGGTACACCCCTGCCCTAAATTGTAGGACCCCTAGGCCTAGGGAATGAATATGAGTAGGGAGGATTTAGTTTTGCTGACCTCAAGACCAACCACTCCCCAAATCGCCAGCTTTCTCAGCTTGACGTTTTCCACAAGAAATTAGGGAAGCTTTGGAAGCTCCAAAGCTTGGGGCTCCTTGGAGGTTTTCTAGAACCAGTCCACAAATACCACCTGACCCAGCACCATCTTGGGTGATAGTTAGCAAAAGCTAGGCTGCCTATTTGTTAGAAGGGGCATCAGAACTTCCCCCAGCCAATTAGAGGCAATACTGGTTAGGTCTTTCTCAGCAATTTCCCCTACCTCCAGTCAGCATCGCTGCCATCTTTGAAAGGTGTGAGTGCTTGCAGGATGTTGAACTAATTTGAGGAGAACTGAACTTGTTTCAGAGGACCCCCAGGATTTCAGTGTGACAGAAAGAACCAGGGAACTTTTTCATCCTTTTTGGAAGGATGGCTCTAGGTCATCTCAGTCTATCCTTCCTTTAGGAAAAAGGGCAGAAGAGAAGGGGTGAGGGGAGATTATGGGATAGGTAGTTTCTTGAAGGTAAGATCAACTTCCAAGCTGTATAAAAAGGGTACTTTCTTTTGAAGTTTCAGGTATAAATTTTGGGGAAAGGGGCTTAGTGATTTCTGACCCACTGTGTGCCTGGGTTCATTCTTGCTTTTTCTGCCCCACACCCACTGACTATAGATAGATGGGTTAAAGTTTCTGTGCCCACTGATGGAGAGGATGTATCTGAAGTGCATTTGCTTAAAATGGATGCTAGTACTTGAGTGGCCAGCAGAGGGCAGTGTTGACCCACAGCTGTAACAACCGTGAGATGGGTGATCAGTAAATCTGCTTGGATAGTATCTGAGAGGGGCTTTTGTTGGGGTGTGGAAGCCTGTTTGGGCTTGGCTTTTTTCACAAGTTTATCTAGAACTACCTCAGGGAGGCTCCATCATAGGCTTAGTGAGGAAACAGGTTAATATTCTAGCCTTAAAGTCTGCCAGAAGAAGTATCAAACTGCTAACCCTCCTCTCCCCTCTCCGTTGGTATAGCAGCCATATCCTGTGTGTAGACAGGTTAGTAAGGTCCAGACCAGGACCTTTGCCCACTTGGCTGCAGGCTGCATGAGGGCAAAGGTCTGTCCATTGCTTTATGTGAACAAGGGGACCCTATTTCTGGCCACTCTCTACCTGGTGCTCACTGTTGCCTTTTGCCAGAGAGGAAGGCAGTCCCTGTGACTCCAACCAATTTAGCCCAATCTCATTTGCCTGTCCACTTATTCTGGGCAACCAGAACATAGCTTTTCATACCCTGAGGGGGGGTGGCCTGGGGACTGGAGTAACAGAACTGTGGGGCTAGTGATAAAGCCTAAGAAATGAAATGTCTTGTGTTTTGGGGTCCCGGGCTCCCCAGTCTTCTAGCCCAACAGCTGTGAGCCTCCAGAGCCACTACCCATAAGCCAGCTGCCTCTTCTTGGGGAATTCTTTGAAATTCCAGACTTGGCCATCTGGGTATGCAAATAGCTCCAGATCTGCTGAGTTCGCCAAGTGGCTGTATCCCAAACAGAGCTGTGAGAATTAACCCCTACTCCCCCCAGATGGGGAAAGCTGCCTTGGGGCTGTTGGTGCCTGGAACCCAGGCTTTCACCTTCTGAAAGATTCTTAAGAGGGGAGGGAGAGAGGAGTCCTGGAGGCTCCCAGATCCTGTTCTAGCTCTTAACTTTGTAAGAGATTTTACATCCAAAAGGTGGGTTGAAAGACTTTCTGGAGCAGAAATTCTAGACCTAAGAAAGTCTCTGGAGTAAGGAAGAAAGCCTTGGGGCTAGCCTGTCTAGAGAAGTGGGGTATCCCTGCAGGAAAAGCTCGCTCCTACCATGCCATACCCAGGCAGTAGAGCAGCGTTTAGGCAGCCCAGAGTAGGGCCTGCAGCTTGACCCCCAGAATGCCTTGCTCTCCCCCTGGCCTCCCCTTGGGGCTGGTTATCTGGCTGCAGCAGGAATGTGTGCTCTGAGTAGGGGAGGGCGGGGGTCAGGGTCAGGGCGGAAACCTGGGAATGTGGACTGCCTGCCCCTGTCCCTGTTGAAGGGAGGGAGCCGTGGAGAATGTGGCTGACAGGCCTCAGGCGTGGGAGAGTGTAGGCCTGTGTGTGTGTGGGTGTGTGTGTGTGTGTGTGTGTGTGTGTCTGCGCGCACAGGGGGGCCGCTTGTGTGTACAGGAACTTGTAAGAGTGTGAGAATTGTGAGCATGAACATTCCTTAGTGTTTATGCATATGGGTGTGAGCCTAAGCTGTGTAGCCTTTGAGGAGCAGGAATCAAGTCTGGTTTTAAATTACAGGCCCATGACTTCAGTTGTATGTTCTTAGGCAACTAATTTATTTCTCCTTTGCTTTGTTTTTTTTTTCATCTAGAAGATACCCCTCCTTCCATCCATAGGCAGTGCTTGGTGGAAAATGTCCTTATCGAATTAAAATGTTGTGGCTGTGATGCCTATGGGTTAAGGGAGGTAGGCATGGTCAGTGGGGCATCTTTCCTGGGTTCCTGTACAGGCCAGAGATTTGCTTCTCTCGGAACAGGACTAGCTCCTGGGACACCCAGGGACCCTAAGCAGGCTGTCCAGGCCCATTTGGGACCCACTTGGCAAGGCTTGTAAATATTCACAAGCAAAATGGATAGGCATTTGGATGGATTGGCCTAACCATCCTGTGTGACTGTGACCTTGCCCAGGGTCTGCCTGTCCATCTGCTTCTCTTGGGGGACAAAGGAGAATCCAGCTATCTCGGTAAATAAGAGCCTGAGCTGGTGGTAGGAAGAGTTGCCTCCAGCCATGGAGGTTAGGGGGTAATATGAAGGGGGGCCAAGCCAGACTTCTCCCATTTGTTTCCCAGACCTACCTGAAGGATGAGAGTAAGGATAAGCCATGGATGGTTTGTAGCTTTGCCTACAGCCCAGGATCCTTGCGTTCCCATCCTAGGTCACAAGCCGACCTAGTGGACCTACAACCAACTCTCCCTGGTTAGTGGGTGTGTGTCTGTGTGTGTGTGTTGGGTCAGCAAGCAGGATTTGGGATCTATTAGGTCTAGTAATAATGTCGTTTTCTAATACCTTTTTAAAATCGAATTTATTTAAACAATACAACAAAATTTAATCAACAATATAGTTGCCGTTGTTTTCTACTACTTGTGCCCAACGCTCAGGAAGCATTTTAATCCCTCTGTTGTAAAATTCTTGTGATTTTGATGCAAAAAATTCGGTCAATGCATTTTTGAGGCATTCTTCATTATTAAATTTTTTTCCAAGAAGAACGTTTTGCAAAGAACGAAACAAATGGTAATCGGAAGGGGCAATATCAGGAGAATATGCAGGTTGAGGGAGAACTTCCCATTCCAACTGGTGCAGTTTTTCAGCAGTGATTCTTGCAGTATGTGGTCGTGCGTTATCGTGGTGAAGAATTACGCCCTTCCGATTAATCAGCGCGGGTTCTTTTTCTCTTAAAGCTTGGGCTAACCTTTCCAATTGGGCACTATACACTGCACTTGTAATGGTTTGGTTAGATGGTAAAAGTTCATAATGAAGAATTCCTTTAAAATTCCACCAAACACACAACATCACTTTTTTCTCATGCAAGTCAGGTTTTGGCATGGGCTGCGGAGCCTCATTTTTGTCCAATCATTGAGGCCGCCTTTTCAAATTAACATACAGCACCCATTCTTCATCTCCGGTAACAATTTGCTCTAAAAACGACAAACGGTTTTGACGAGAGAGGAGCGAACTGCAAATTGTGACTCTTTGATTACGGTTGTTGTTGGTCAACTCATGAGGAACCCATTTTCCAAACTTTTGGACTTTGCCAAGTGCACGCAATTGATTGGAAATTGTTTTTTGTGAACAATTTAAAGTTGTCGCAAGCTCTTGTTGGGTAATTTGAGGATTTTGCACCAAAAGAGCTTGAAGAGCTTCTTGATCAAAATTGGACACACGGCCTTGACCACTCTTGTCATCTAACGAAAAATTTCCCTCGCGAAATTTGTCAAACCAACGCTGGCATTTTCTGGCGCTAACTGCATCTTGACCAAGAGCACTACAGATGTTTTTTGCAGCCTCACTTGCTTTTCTTCCTAATTGGAACTCGTAAAGCATGCAGTGCCGAATATGCTCTTCATCCGCCATCTTCTTAGCCCTAGTTCTGCAACAAAAACCAAACCAAACACAAACTTTTTCAAGCAAAACTTGTTAATTGCACTTCACACGTTCTGTAGATACCACGTGTTTGAAGGTTATGTCAATACAAGTCAACGCCAAGCAAGATTTTAAACGAATGTTGGAAAACGACATTAATTATTACTAGACCAGGCATATACAGTTTGGGGAATTAGCTAAGGTCACAGTCAGGCAATACTTAGGAATCTTGGAAGTCTTTCCAGGTGAAATCTTAAGGGGGAGCACCCTGGCTGCAAGGGGCTCCTGGAAGCCCTTGGGGAGGACCCAGGCCTCACTGGAGGAAGTGGCCCTACACTGGAACAAACCCCAGGAGTGGCCTATAAGGGTGTGTTGAAGGAATGATCATCTGGCTCTGCTCCCATGCACAGGCACCACTGAGAATGGGTGTTGGAGGGGGGATGGCTGAGAACAGGAGCTACTCCAGTTTCCTGCTTTGGATTTGGACTAGGGAGTGTGTTTTTCTGAGGGCTCTAGAACTGATGCCTCAGTTTATCCACTAAATAATGGACCACAGAGAGTGACTGGTTAGGGATGGTCCTCAGTAAGTTTACGTGGGAGGTTCTGGGACCCTGTGTAACTGGATCAGTGTTGGGTGGGAGGTGCTTTGTGTTCTGTGACTTAGTGAGAGTGGCAGGAAATAGGGTCAGGAGCTATGTACCTGGTCAGAGATCGGGGGTGGCTTCCCCACCAAAGTCCCAGAGTGTGTGGCTGTTGTGAGTTTACTAGGGGAAGTGATCATGTGTGGCCACTATGTGGGTGAGTGCAGCAGGGCTGGTCACACTGTCACACAACCAGTGAGTTGTGTTTGTGAGACTTGAGTTATGTTTTCAAGGTGTGTGTGATGGTAGATTACTATGATATGTATAATCATGGTAGGTCCCAAGACCCTCTGTGTTTTAAACACTTACCAGATGCCTGGCCCTGTGAGTTAATGCTAGTTTGCCTGTGCCACAGTATTTGTTCATTGTGCCAGGTTATACAGGGTGCCCCCAAAAAATATGTACAGATTTTAACAACTGATAGCTCAATTTTGAAAATGAAATGTATTTTAATAAACACTGCCTTTATAGTTATTCAAAGTGTATATGTATAGCCTTAGCTGGTTTGGCTCAGTGGAAGAGCATCGGCCTGTGGACTGAAGGTTCCCGAATTCGATTTTGGTCAAGGGCACATGCCTGGGCTCTAGGCTGGATCTCCAATGGGGGCGTGCAGGAGGCAGCCAACCAATGATTCTCATCATTGATGTTTCTATTTCTCCCTCTTCCTTCCTCTCTGAAATTAAAATATATTTAAAAAATAACAACAAAATGTATGTATACATTTTTGGGGACACCCTATATTTGTGTTAGGGGATATGAGACAGCTGCATCTGTGTCTTAGTTGCGGGGGTACAATGTGTGCTGTATGGCTCTGTTTTGGGCGTATGATCTTATGTTGCCAATATGGGGCACCATTGTATTGTTGCATAGTGTGATACCCATTTGACTTTGTTTTGTTTTTTAATTGTGGTGATGATGTATAATTTGGCTGTGTAACTTTTTTTGCTGTGTTGTGTGACTTTGTTGTGCAGCCAAAGTATATAACTCCCTACTGTTGTGTGGTTGAGACCAGCTAGTGGAATGTATGACTCATTTTGTGTCCTGGTGATGTAGGTGTCTGGTATAGGGTCATCCATTGTGGTATGAGGCCCTGTGGTGGTGAAGTGAACTGTTTGTGTGATAGTGTGACCAACTGGATAGTTGTGTGTATGTGACTCTATTATTGTATGTATTCACGTGAACCATTTGTTTGACCCCAGTTGTGTCAGACTGTTGTGGTGTGAGTGTGACTCCTTTGTGGTGGCACTGGCCCAAATTGGTGTTTCCCTGTACGGATTGTGTGTCTGTGCAACCCCTCTGTGCCGCTGTTCCCCCTTTCGGGTCTGTGTGTTGTTTGACCTCAGCCCCCGTCGCCCCTCCCCCGCACTGTCCGCCAGAGCCGCGCAGCAATCGATCGCCATTGATTGTCCCTGACGAGCTGCTCCACTTTCCAGCCAATGTCAGGAGGGGGGATCTCCGCCGCCCTGGCGGTGTCATTTCCACACACTCCCTGGGCTGCTGCCAGTGTGGGCGCTGCCAAGAGCAGGCCTGGATTGCCCAGAGCATGGACCGGAGTGTCCATCCGGTCCACACCACCCGGACAGCATACCGACCCTTGCCTGCCTGGCTTGCACCCAGGCCCCTCCCCTTCTCTGGGTGGGTGTCTGTTGTCACCACACCAGTTTGGGCGGGGCCTTGGGGGGCGTTGTAAGTCCTAGTGCTTGCCTGGGTGGGGGCGAACGGACCTTTTCTTGCGGGTGAAGGCTCTGGCCAGCCAACTTTGCTGTGGCCTAAACAGATGCTAATGATTTTCCTGGAGGCTCCGGTTATCTCTGGCCTCAGCCAGCCAGAGTGCAGGCCTGGGCAGGCACAGACTGCTCCCCACCCCCTCCTCGCCCTCCTGGCCACCTGGCCCAAGTGGACAGTAGGGGTCACAGGCTGCCCAATGGCAGCCCCACACAACCATACAGTTGGTCACAGGGTCACACAACCAGTTCATCCCACCACTCTGGCTGTGTGGGAATGAGTGTGTGCTCCCTGTCCGCCCAGTATGCTATACTGTTTCCTCTTTTGAGCCCCTTCCCAAAGCCGTTGTCACCCACCCACTCAGGAGAAACGGAGGCTCAGAGAAGCCCAAGGTCATCAGACCCTTTGCCTGCTTGGCTGAGTGGGTCACCCTCTCTTTAGCCCCCCCTGATCCCCCATTGCCCAGGGGCCAGAGTCAGTTTCCAGGCTCCCCGTGGAAGTGCTGACGTGGCTCTGAGCAGCTGTCTGGGGCCAGGAAGCAGGGCAGATGTCACAGTGCCCAGGGGAGGAGGTGGCTCCATGGGGAGGGTAGGCAGGGCCTCTTGCCTGGCTAGACAAGTTTCCTCTCCCTCCAGGCCTGGTTGGCTGTCTGGGGCTGGGGCACGGCCATGGGCCAGGCTGACCTGCCTCCAAATCTAGCTCCAGCTCCTCTGTGTAGCCGCCGACAAATGTTGCAACCTCTCTGAGCTTCCTTCCCTGCCAAAGGAGAATAACAGCATCTGCTTTGGATAGGTGTGAGCCTCAAATGAAAGCAGAGATGTGCAAAGCCCCCAATTCCATGCTGGGCGCTCTGTTCCTGCTCAGTAAATGTCAGTTATTGTTGTCTTTGCAAGTGAGAATTTGGTGTGTCCAAAGGTAAAACTGGGTCCTTAGGGTACCCGCTGGCTTCAGAGGTCATTCTAGCCAGCCTCTTGCCTTGCTGCCCCTGGCCCTCTGCATTTCTCATGCCTGCCTAGCTTTGTTCCTTCTCATTGAAGTGTCAGCCCCCCTCAGCTCTGCCTGTTGCCCAGCTGCCCCCAGCCACTCCTATCGGTGCGGTTCCCTCCTATCTGGACTACACATAGGGTCCCTCAAGCAGCACAGCCCCATGGGAACGGCAATCGATGGGGCGGAACAGCCTCCCTGACAGATGGATCCACGGAAGCTGGGCTGCTTCGGCAGAGCTCCCTAGGAAACCAGAGACAAGGGCTGAGCCACCATGTCTCCTAAATAGAAATGGAAGGTGATAGGGAAATGAGGAGGAGGCCAGAACTTCCAACCAGCCACAGGGTGGGCCAGCCCTCTCGGAATGGGAGGGCCAGGGCAGCCCCTATTTTCTCCCACTGGCTCGGAATCCTCTTGGGGAGAGAGGGCTCTCTAGAGCTTGCTAGTGGGATATGTCTGAGTCCCCTCAATGGGCAGGTAAAGAGTTTTGACAACCTTCTCACACACACATTGTGGGCACACTTCTAACAAACCCAGAGGTGGGTGGGTGGGTGGATAGTTGAGCAGGCAGGCTGCACGCCACATTCCGCAGTCCACGGGCCTTTGAAGCCGGAATGGCAGAAGGACCCTCTGATTGTGGGGTGGGAGATGATGAGCCTGGCCCCTGTGTGTGTGTGTAAAATACCTCCTGCCTCCTACCGGTCTCCCAGATTAATCAGGGACGTTCTTCCCGAGGTTTTTCAACCTCGGCACTATTGACATTTTGGGCCATTTAATTCTTTGTCTTGTGCATTATAGAATATTTAGCAACATCCTTGGTCTCTACCCACTGGATGCTAGTAGCAGCAGTTGTGACAAACAAAAATGCCTCCAGACATGCCTCAATAGCCCTTGGGGGGCAAAATCAATTACAGTTGGGAACCATTGGTCTAACATGAAGACAAGCCCTCTAGGTTGGAAGGAGCAGCCAAGAACCTTGGGATCCTCTGCAGAGGAGGGGAGAGTTTCAAAAACGCTCCTCCATATCTCAGGCCCAGGAGGGTGAGAGACACCCTTTCCCCTCAGCCTCCATGGCCCACCTGCCAGGTTGGAGGGAACTATGCTTGCCTGTGATGGCAGGGCTGTCGGTGTCACTGCTCAGCTGCGCCAGGCTTGGTGCCAACAGCTCACTGCTGGACTACACAGCATGGGGATGAGGGAGCGGGTGCAGTCATGGGGTCCTCAGCCTGCCTGGATGCCCTCTGTCCAGCCAGTGTGAGGTGGGGGGGGGACCAGCATGGATGATCAGCTCTCACTTCCCTTGGTGCCCTGGCAGTGTCTGCTGGTGTTGGGCAGGGTAGGGGTGGGGCTGACAGGCCTCAGAGCCAGTGGGGGCTACTGCCTAAAGTAGAAGGATTATAGACACAAGTCCAGCAGGCTCAGCCAGCTGACAGCTGGGCCACCTGAGTGCCAATCTGTCCCCTCCAAGAAGGGGGTGGGGTGGGGGTGGGGGAGAGAGAAAGGCACAGTGGGCTGGCTGAATGGTCCCTGAGTCCCCTATCCCATAAGTCCTTGAGCCAGACTCTCTCGAGTCGCCTTCCTTTTCCTGCCCAAACTGGCAGGCAGGCACTGACGTGAAGGAAAGTTCTCTAGTGTACAGTCTCACTGCTGGGAGGTCCCTACTTATATCTAAACTACTTCCTTTCCTTCTATAGCAGTGGTTCTCAACCTTTCTAATGCCTCGACCCTTTAATACAGTTCCTCATGTTGTGGTGACCCCCAACCATAAAATTTTCTTTTTTTCTTTTTTTTTTTAAATTTCTTTATTGATTAAGGTATCACATATTTGTCCTCAACCCTCCATTCCAGTCCCCCACCCCTCCCCACTCATGCCCCCACCCCACTATTGTCCTTGACCACTGGTTAGGCCTATATATATATGCACACAAGTCCTTTGGTTGATCTTTCTCTTTTATCCCCACCCTCCCTTTGCATACAATTATTTTCGTTGTTAATTCATAACTAATTTTGCTATTGTTATGAAATGTAAATATCTATGTTTTCTGATGGTCTTAGGCTCTACAGCAGTGGTTCTCAACCTGTGGGTCACAACCCACAGGTTGAGAACCACTAGCAGGGTCACCTGAGGGTCACGGAGGAACTGTATTAAAGGGTCGTGGCATTAGAAAGGTTGAGAACCACTATTCTGTAGCATTACCCTATCCTGGCCTGCGTGCTCTGGCCCCCACAGAGTCAGAGTCCAATATTTCAGTGTCTGTGGCCAGAGTGAATCCTTAGCTCTAGTGGAAGAGAACCCTTATCCACGGGGAGATTCAGTCAGAATACAGGCCAGTGGGTCCCTCTGTGGGTAGAGGAATGAGAGTGCCTAAGGGGGCAAGGCTAAAGGAATGGAGAGAGGCATTGATGCCAGTTGACAGACCAAGGTCCATAGAGGGCAGGGTTGCCCACATTGAACCCAGTCTAGGGGGCTCCCGGGGTGGAGAGGAGGAAGTGGCTGGGAGGTGGGCAGTGGCTTTGTAACCAGAGATGGGCCAGGCTGGCTGAGGTGGCAGTTTGGGGCTGGGGATTAAAATAGTGCCTCGGCCTGGCCAGGATCGGGTTCGGGTCACCCACAAGGCAGCGTGGCCACCGCCATCCGGCTCGAGTTTCTTGCTTTCCTTGGTGATTTGATGGAAGCAAGGGCTATCAGGCAGATGGGCCTCAGAAAGAGGGTCTAGGCACTTGCCATTACCGTCCCCGCACCAGGCTGTGGCCCATCTCCCTTCTCCACACCCACTCTCAAGGGACAGATTGCCCAGCCCCTCCTGATTTTCTCCCTCCACTTCAATACACATTTAACACCAACTGGGGACCAGGCCTTAACCAAGCATAGAGATGCATAAATAAGACCTTGACCCTGTCTCAGGCCCCAGGAGTGCTGGCCTCCAAGATTGCACAGAATTGGGAGGGTGATCAGTATCCAGCAAGGGTCCTCCATGTTTCACTAATGCCCTGGCCTCTGAAAGCCCTAGGCATGGGCAAAGCAAGGAGTACGAAGACCCCTGCAGGCTACAGGGCAGGAGGGTTAGACCTCAGATAATATGCCTGCGACCAGAGAAATGAAGGCGGCTACCAGGGGAGGGAGAATGTTCTCTTAAGAGCTAGTGATCATCCTTGAAAACTGCTCCCACCCCACCCCACCATGGGGAGGGGGTTCATTTCCCCCAGTTTTCCCTGGAGAGAGGAGCCAAAGGAATGGCTTGTCCTCTTCCCCAAGGGCAAAGCCCTGGGATACAGTTTTGAAAAGGCACTCTGGTCCTGTGTCCAAATAGGGCTCCCACTTCCTCAGGCTGATCCAAGAATTAGGGGAAGGGGTCAGGGGAAATGAAGGGGGTCCCCTCTTTCGTTTTTCAGGGCAGGTATGTAATTCTTGCCCTGCTACACACCATTAAGCTATTGGGAAGGGGAAAAGCTCCTTGAAACACTACAAAGTTCTGCTTCATCCTAATCCCTTCTACGCTCCTGAGGGCAGTGGCAACCTCTAGACAGGGGCCCCTGGGGCCCGGCGAATAAGCCACGGGTCTGGGGGGAGGAGGTGGCACGGGAGGCCAAGCGCCAGCTCGGGGCCAGATCTAACCGGAGCAGTGGCCAGCCCTCCTGATAGAGCTCACATATATCTGAAAAATCGTCTTGTATATCTTAATGATTTCTCAACAGCCCCTGATTGAAGCGTGCCCAATTTAGCCATGCCGTAAGTAACTTTTTATATTTCCTCAGGGAATCATTTCACTTATGAATCTTTTCTGAATCTGCAATCTTGATTAAAAGTTGAATTTTATTTATTTTTTTTTGTCTCCATCTCTTTGCTTCTGAGATGGCTCCCTAGTGAAAAGGGTGGTAGCACCACCATCAATCCTCCCTCATTAACTTGTCTGGGGCAGGAGAATTCTTACCGGGGGTCTGGGGGAGTGGCGGTGGTAGCCCTCGGGGGTATGTGACCTAAGGGCGGGAAGATGGCCCGAAGGAGAGGCTCACAGAGAGCGATGGGGGACATGGCCAGTCTCCTGCCCACTGTGCTCCCCTACCTGCCCCATCTCAGCTCCTCCCCCACCCCGCGCACACAAACCCTACTGGGGCGGGTTAACTAGCCCATTTTTGCCTTTAGGGTGTCTCCTCACCTGTAGTTTAGTAATTTGAGGGAACAGAACCCTTCAAGGACTCAGCTTGAGAGCACAACATTGACTAAAATCCTGGCCTTGGTCCTGTTACAGGTGACACAGCTTGGGTAGGTCACCGCTCCTCTCAGAGCCTCAGTTTCCTTATCTGCAAAATGGGAATGTGATTGCTAAACAGATTACTAAGCAGGTAAAGGCTTTACTTCACACAATACCCCTAGAAAAGCAGCCTTTATTATTTCCCTCGGAGGACCCCAGCACCAGGAAGCAGGGTTGGAACAATGTTAAGGGTCCTATCCCAGTTTGGACCAGTATCTAGATCTTTTGCTCAATCCATTCATTATGTAGTCCTGGTGACGCTCCTTGAGGCAGAGTGAGTGGGACTGGCATAATCACCTCCTTGAGGAAAATAAAGGCCTGATGGGCTTGGGACTTGCCCAGGGGCTGCCCTAAGAGGAAAGGTTAGGGCTGCAGCAGGAAGGCTGGAGGGCAAACTAGGGTGAGGAGCTCTGAACTTAGAAGCGCCTCCCCCAGAGGCACCCTCCCTCCCCTGCTTCCCCCATAGCTGGAGGAGGGTCTTGCTCAGGTGCTGGGACCTCTGGCTTTTACCTCTCACCTCTGACTTCTGGCCTGGGGGGGCGGCCTCTCTGAGAGCCAGAGTCACAGCTGGGGGAGGGGCCCAAGGGGACAGGCCGTGGTGGCAGTGGAGGTGGCAGCTGTGGGAGTTAACGATTTACGAGGGGCCCCTTCCTGAGGCCTCCCTCCCAGGCCTGGCAGGCAACCCGTGACTTCCCAGGCGCTAGACACAGAACCAGTCCCGCCAGTTCAAAGAGCAGTTCATTCCGGGCCCACCCCCAGGCATTGTCTGAGCGCCCCATTCTCAGGAATCCAAGGGGAAGGTAACGCAGGGGCTGGTGCGTGGAGTCCTCTGATCCGAGGAGAGAGGCTCAGTCAGTTCTGTTTTCAAACGTTCCAGTGTGAGGGGCATTTACCGCCCCTCCCTGCCTTTCGGGCCTGGTCTGTAAGAGGAGGTTGAGACTCACCCCTTCAACTCCAGCTGGCCTTCCCCGTACCACCCCACCCTAGCCTACAGGTCTTGGGTCGGACACTGTCAGGCATGGCTGGCTTTTGGATGCCCAAGGCACCCCTCCCTTAGGGCCTGGTCTGGGGCCTCCAGGTTTGGGACACTGTGCCCTCCCCCAGGCCACATTCATTTACCTCTAGGCTCCTCCCTCTTCCTGACAGGGAGGGGGTGGGCCCTGGAACCACAGCTTTGGCCTCTTGGAACACGCTGTCCATTCCTATAGGAGAGACAGTTGAACCATGATTGTGCACAGAGAAGTCAAGAGTTACTGTCAGGGACAAAGCACCCCGTCCCCTAAAAAAACACACACACACAACCTGCCCCCCCTCCACAAACAGGCTGAATTCCCTGTGCCTGGCAGAGATTGGGGCTATGTCTGGGTGTCTATGGCATGTATGTAGCTGTGCCTGGGCTAGGGGAAATATGAAGTGTGAATGTTGGCCTGGTCTCTGCTCCCTCCCAGCCTCACCCAGTCATTTTGTTCTGGAACTGGAGTCCCCCTCAGCCCTCCTCCCTTCCCCCCTGTTTACACAGCTCGGGGCCTGGCTTGGGCCACCATTCCTAACTTCTCAGGAATGGATGTGCCTTGGCCTCCCAAGAGGCAGACCTGACTTTTCTGCTTTTCCCCTCTAATTTCACAGATCTTCTGTCCTTTCAAAGATCATGGGGGCTGGAGTAGGAAGATTTAAGGACTAATGGCACTTACGTGAAGGCTGAGACCCCAAAGGCCCCAGCCTGTGTCTTTTCCCCTGCCATGTTCGCACTCCCAGGCCTGCCCTGGGATTTTGGTTGAAGTCACACAGCCCAGTGTGACCCCACTGAAGACTTACTGTCCTGAGTCAGGGTTCCAAATGACTCTGCTCCCACCCTCTGTGAAACATTGTGGGGTGGGGATGAGACTGGGGCCTGAGAGGGGTACACATTGGGCCAGGCTCTGGATTGGCTATCTTTTTTTTTTTTTTTTTTTTTTTTTTTTTACTATATCTCTTTATTGATTTCAGAGAGGAACAGAGAGGAGAGAGAGATAGAAACATCGATGATGAGAGAGAATCATTGATCAGCTCCTCCTGCACACCCCTTACCGGGGATCGAGCCTGCAACCTAGGCATGTGCCCTTAGCCGGAATCGAGCCCGGGACCCTTTGGTCCCCAGGCTGATGCTCTATCCACTGAGCCAAACCAGTCAGGGCTGGATTGGCTATCTTTATTAGACACTGTAACTCCTATACTTCTCTCCATGCAGCCATTTCCCAGTCATTGAATGTTTAATCAATGACCGACATTAGCTGATAAATGGCGGTCGTGGAAAAGGCAGATCCCTCAGACAAGGCATGGATTTAAATCCTGGGTTTGCTGCCTGGTAACCTTGAGCAGGTTTCTGAGCCTGATGATTAAGTAAGCATGTACATGTAGAGTCATTAAGGTGGTGCCTGACATATAGGAAGTTCTCAGAAGATATTGGCTATGCCGAAACCGGTTTGGCTCAGTGGATAGAGCGTCGGCCTGCGAACTGAAGGGTCCCGGGTTCGATTCCGGTCAAGGGCATGTAACTTGGCTACAGGCACATCCCCAGTAGAGGGTGTGCAGGAGGCAGCTGATCGGTGTTTCTCTCTCATTGATGTTTCTAACTCTCTATCTTCCTTCCTCTCTATCAAAAATCAATAAAATATATATATTTTTTTAAAAGATGTTGACTACAATTGTTATTAGTGGTACCTACTTAGTGCCCAGGCTCCATCCAGGCCCAGGACAGGCAGATTTCCCCTTCCCCTCAAAGACTTCATGGGTGGTGGTGATGTGGGGGTGGGGAGACAGCTATGTAAATAAAAGCTATTTTTGTGCAGTGTGGTCACTGTGGCCATAGGAGGGAAGAGATGAGGGGCCCCCAAGCCTGGCCACAGAGTACACAGTTCAGTGCAGGCACTGCAACAAGGCCCCCCACAAAGGAAGCTAGGAGGACTGAAAAGGCAGTTCACGAACTGCTGCCAAAGGGGTGCGTATACCTGCCCGAAGGGAGTACCGTTTTCTAATTTGCACAAAGGCTAATGGTGGCCTGTAGATACGGGCCAAACAGGCTGGGAATCAGAGGTTCCCAGTGAGGTGACACATGCTGTTGGTCTTCATTGAGGAGTTCATGGGATGGGCTTGATCATGGCGCTTCTGGGCAGAGGGAGCATGTGAAGCCATGGAAACCTGAAGGAAGAGTGTTGGGGTTTCGGAGGGAACCACTAGTGTTGGGTGTCACTGGTCAGCGGGGCCCAGGGGTTCCGGGGGGCACAGGGCTGGTCAGCGAAGCCAGGTCCAGCTGGGGAAGGGGCGTGGGCTGAGCCTGCTGGGCTCCGGGGAATCACTACAGGATGTAAAGCAAGTGAACCTCAGGGCAGATGTGTGTGAGAAGCCTCGCCAGGACAGCCAAGCTCAGAGTTAGGAGAACAACTTTGGTTCCAGTCTCACTTCAGTTTCCTCGTCTGAAAAATGGGGATGGTACTACTGCTGGGGCTGGTGTAAGGCTTAAATGAGATAATGCACCTGAGCTGGTTAGCACAATGCCCTGCCCTGAGAGAGCGTTGTGCTAAACATACTCCTTCCTAGAAGACAGGCCCCTCTCTCCTCCAAAGGTGCTGGGAACTTAAGGCATTTGCTTCCTGAATCTAAACTGGCTGAATAACAATATGAAACTTAAATATTCCTCTTTGGAGGCAGGGAGTGAGGACAAATAGTGAATCAGAGTGGCTTCACATCCTATGGAAGGAGGCTAAAATGGGGGTGATCTCTCCCAAGGCCAGACTGGCACTGGGTCCTTCCTGGGTGCCCCCCGCTTGTCTCATTTGTGATGGTGGAGAGTTGTGTGTGGATGGTTTGCACATGACATTTCCTGTTCACGTTGCATTTCCCATGTCCACAGTTCTGCCCTTCTCCCCTCTGGTTCCTACCTGGGTTGGATAGGAGAGGGTCTGGATCTCCCTCAGTTCTTAATTTCCAGGAGCAGGGGAAGACTCCTAGATCCATCCTCTGAACCGGGGCAGGTGTGCACCAAAAGCCCTACTCCGAGGTCACCTGTGGAATCCCCTGGGCTCATGGCTATTGCAGCCTGCAGCCCCGTGGCTTTGCTCTTCTGAATTGGGGGCAGAGTTCCCCAGTAAAAAATGTGGATAATAGTAATTCCCTGAGGTGGAAGCCACTATCCACCCTCCCCCATGAATGCTAGCATGAAGCTTCTTTTAGGTGTGCAGACTTGATTCTGCACTGACCCTTCGCTTCAGGAACTCTGCAGGATTGAGCTTCATTTCTTGGATCCTAGTCCTCGGAGGCCTACTGCTAACTCTTGGGGGACAGATGCCTCCTCACCGTGTGTGCCTCAGCTTCCCCAGAAGAGGTAGATGGAGGTGGGCTAAGTGTAGGAGATCTGGGACCCTCCCTCCTTTAAAAAAAATATATTTTTTTTATTGAATTTTTACAGAGAGGAAGAGAGAAGGATAGAGAGAAACATCGATGAGAGAGAATCATCAATCAGCTGCCTCTGGTACACCCCCCACTGAGGATGTGCCCGCAACCAAGGTACATGCCCTTGACCGGAATGGAACCTGGGACCTTTGAGTCTGCAGGCCGACGCTCTATCCACTGAGCCAAACCGGTTTCGGTCCTCCCTCCTTTTTCTTTGTATGGTCAGTGCCAACGTGGTACCTGGCCTCAGGGTGGGACCTGGAATGTGTCTTGAAGGAGTTTAGGGGGCGATCAGAGGTGTTTACTTTTCCTAAAACCGTGTCCCCAGAGCAAGGACCTTGCTTTTGCTCACATAGCATGTTTGCTCGGGTTGACTTTGAGGAAGGGTGCTGGGGAGGAGAGGAAAGGCTAAGCACCTCCCCTGGGGAAGCATTCCTTGAATAAAGTTAAGAGTAAGTACACTTGGAATTTGTGGAAGGAAGGGAGGACACGTCCACAGTGTTTGGGGAGGGACCACTCCTTATGGCCCAGGAGGCCAGGAGGGGTAGAGAAGGCAGCAAACACATTCCAGGTGAACTCTGCCCTTTGACACCTCTCTCACTCCCCTACCTCCTGGCCAAGTATGTCAAGGTCCCAGCACCAAATTTAGACTCGGAGGGTGGGCAGCTGTCTGCTCCCTTAAACAACTGGCCTCAAGGCCCTCCGCCGCCTCCTAGGAGACCGGCAGGCTGCACAGAGGAGAGGAAGTAGCGAGGTGGGAGCTGGTTTCGCTTCTCCCAGGGCTTCTCCCACGGCTTCTCTCACAGAGGCCAGGCTGGGAGGCCTGTGGCTGGAGGCACCCGGGTCACCAGAGTTAACTCCCTGTTATCTGGGCCCCAACTGATCTAGGGTTGCAACTGTTTAACTCAAGGCAGACTTCCCCCAACCGCCCTGCTCCCTATCCCCCCAGGGTCTGGAGGCTGGGGGCTGTGTTTTCTCCGCCTCAAAGAAGAAACACAAACCCACCCCCACGAATTCCACAGAATTACAGAAATTTTTTCACTTTGGGATTATCTGCAGTTTGGGATTACAGCAGCCTGGGCTTTACTCTGTGGATCCCTGAGAGGGCGGAAAAAGGACTTCTGCCATATCACCAGCCATGCATGGATATGCCGGACTAAAATCTGTACCCGATGGGTTTTTTTAATCTCTTTCAATCAGTGTCTGTTGCGTGCTGTTTTAAGATAGGCATTATTTTATCCTTGGAGTTTGTAGGCCACGGCTCCAGGGCACCAAAATGGGAGTGCCTTAGCCCCAGGACTCAGGGCTTCGAGCTGCCACCGGCGGCATAGGACGAAAAATGTCTTTTCTTGGGTCAGTTTCCTCATCTGTGAAATGGGAACAGGACTCTCTGCCCTTCTTCTCCATGGGAACCAGAGCCCACCCAGTCCAAGAAAGCGCTCCGGAAAGCCGGGGTCTTTGAATCGCTGCGTCTAGCTCCAACAGACCTCTGCTAGGCGACGCTGGACCTATTATACAAGCCTGTGATCGGAGGGGCACGGCTGCAGATGGGGCGGAGGGACGGCAGGTTTTAAAGTAGGGTGGGTGTCCAAGCCTCTGCACCCCTCATAAAACGGGGAGGTATCTCTTATTTTTGCAAAGTTGTGGGGAGAGAGGCGAAGACAAGGCGTCGTGATGGGGAGCTGAGCCTGGGCCAATTCGTCAGCGCGGGGAGCTGGAGGCGCCGCGGCTGCGGCTCGGGCCTCTGAGCCTGCGGCGTCTAAGTGGCCGGTGCTGCGCGGGGAGGGAGGCGGAGGGAGGAGGGAGGGGAGCGGAGGTAGCGGGGGTGGGGTTGGGGGGGGGGGAGGAGCAGCGAGTCCGGTCCGGGTTTTGCCGGCAGCCCCCGGGCAGCGTTCAGAGCTCCTGCCCGGGCGGGCGCGCGGCGGCGGCGGCGGCAGAGGCGGCGGAGCCGGAGCGGGGATGTAGAGGCGGCGGCACCGGCGGCAGCACAGGCGGCGGCGGCGGCGGGAGCAGGCGCCCGAGCCGAGCGGGAGGAGCAGCCGGACCTTGCCCCCGAAGCCGGCCCCGCGTCCCAGCCCAGGCCAGCCCGAGTCCAGCCATGCGCGCCGCCCGCTGAGTCCGGGCGCCTCACGCTTCGCCCTCCGCCCGCCGCGGCGCGCTCTGCTTGGGGGTGATTAGTTGCTTTTTGTTGTTTTTTTAATTTGGGCCGCGGGGAGGGGGAGGAGGGGCAGGTGCTGCAGGCTCCCCCCCCTCCCCGCCTCGGGCCAGCCCGGGCGGCGTGACTCCGGCTCCGGACCGGGCGCGGCGGGCGGCGGGGCTGGAGGGGAGCGCACCGCGGCGGCGGCGCCCGGAGCCCGGAGCGGAGCGCCGCTCCCCGCCCCGCCCCTCCCCCTCGTCCTCGCGGCGGCGGCAGCGGCGGTGGCGGCTTGGACGACTCTGAGAGCCGGTAGGTGTCGAGCCACGGCCCTCCCCCGACCCCCCCGGAGGCCGGCCCCCTCCCCTTCCCCGCCTCCCTCCCTCTCCTCCCCCGGGGCCCGGTGCGCGGCCAGGGCCGGAGTTCGCTGCAAGTCGGCGGAAAGTTTGGCGGCGCGGGCTCCCCCGAAGTTCAGGTGCGGAGAGCGGGGACAGGGAAGGAGGGGTCCGCGTTTGGGGGTGAGGGCGTGGGGGGCGCCGGCAGCCTGGGTCCCGGAGCCCCGGAGGCTGGGAACCCCGGCGCCCGCGATCGCGCGGTGGCCGCCGCCGTACCCGAGCTTCCCCTCGCCGCAGTTGGCGCGGTCGCAGATCACTGAGTTCAGACAAAAAGAGGGGTTTTAGGGTCGGGGCTGCGGGCTGGGCGCCCCGGATCGGGGCCAGGGCTCTCCCCGCGGGGGGTACCGTCCTCTTCCCGAGTCCCCAAGCCGGAGGGCGTTGGGGCGGCGGGACCCCGGGTCCTCACCGCCCGGGGCTGGGCGGGCGCTCCGCCTGCGGGGGCGGCTGATGGGCGACCCCTGGCGCGCGCTCCCCCGTCGGACCCCACTCTCAGCCCCGCGTTTTGGGGGCGACGGCGGCTGTCCCGGACCACGCGCGGCTGATCTCCCCCTCCCTCGGAGCGGGCGGGCGGGCGGCGGCCACATTTCCCCCTCCGGCTCTTCCCCGCTGCCCTCAGGGCGCCTGGCGGGCTGAGCGAGTTTGACCTTTTTTTCCCGTCAGTGTCTCACGGCCCCCCTCCCTCGCCGCGCCCCGGGCCTCGCTCCCTTCCCCTCCGGCCGGGGGGGGGGGCGGCGGCGGCGTTCGGGCTGCCTCCCAGCCCCGCGTGGCCGCGCGGCGCGCACAGCCGGGGGAATGGGGGTGTCCTCCCCGCGGAGCTGCGGGAGGCGGCCGTGCCGGGCTCCCGCCTCGCGGCCCCGGCCCCGCATTCACTCCAGAAGTTCGGCCCGGACCCTCTCCCCCGGGCTCCCCGGAGCGGGCCGGGGGCCGGGGGCGCGCTGGGAACGTGTTAATTCTCTCGCCGGGGGAAGTTGTCCGGGCCTGGAACGCGCTGCTTTCCGGAGGGGCGTGCGGGGTGCGCCTGGCTTTGTTTATTTGTAGGGCCAACAGAAAGTGAGTGACCCCCGTTTTTAAACGGGGGGCCGCCCCCGGAACCTGTCAGAAGAGCTGAAGCGCCCGATGTGTGAGCAAGATCGCATTTTGTTGTTTGTTCCTCACCTCCCCCCTTTCCTCTCAGGAATCGGAAGGGGTGCGCAGAGTTGGGTTCGTGTCATGATCTTCAAGGAGGCACCGGCGGATTTTATTATTATTATTTTTTTTTGGGGGGGGGGGATGTTCTGTAGATACTCATCCGGGAAGATTCTCTCTCTCTCTCTCTCTCTCTCTCTCTCTCTCTCTCTCTCTCTCTCTCTCTCTCTCTCTCCCTCCTGCTATGGGGGTCTGTGGGGTGGCAGCCGCGCCCTCCTTCGCCTCTGGACGCTGGGTGGTCTGAGAGTTGCGCCTTCGGATTGGGGGGGCAGCAGGGGACCCCGGCGCACCAGCCTCCGGACCCCCCCTCCCCGCGCCGCGGGGGCCGCGCAGTGTCGCACCGCCCGCCTCCCCCCGCCTCGGCGCAGGAAGCGCGGGGAGGGGGCGTGAGTGCCGCCCGGCCCGGCCCCCGCCTCGCTGCCCCGGGCGGCCGCCGCGTCCCTTTCAAGTTCTCCGCCGGGGCCGCGGGCGGGGGCTGCGCGCGGCCGCGGGCGGGGGGAGCGCGTTTGAAAGCCCGGCGCCACCTCAGCCGCCCCGGCCCCGGGGCGGCGGCGGCGGGGGGGGGGGGGGGTGTCCTTCGTGCAACTGCGGAGCATTTCAATGAGACGTTTGGAGGGGGTGTGTTGGCCTCGGCTCGTCCTGATCCCCCTCTCCAAGACCCCGACCCGCAGCGGGAAACCCAGGAACGGGACCCGGAGTCTCCCAGACCCCTTTTGGAGACCGCTGCGGAGAGACCGAGGCCGCTCACCTACCCGCGTCGTGTTGATTTAGCAGTTTCTCTGGATGAGACTCCGGCAAGACCGGGGGAGGGGGGCCGAGGGGGGTTCGTGGCCCGCTCTGCAGCTGTCACCCCCCCTCCCAGAACGGAAATTGTTCTCTCTCCTTGGGGAGGAGGGAGAGGGGACGATTTTTTTTTCTTTTTTTTTTCCCCCCTGAGAAGGGGTGGGAACTGCTTAGGGAGTTTGGTCTCTGGAGATCTTGGTAAAAGGCCCCCGGCCCCCCTCCCCCCCCTCCCAATCCCCAATTCTGGCAGATGCTGAAGCTCTCCCTCCGGGGGAAGCCCCTAAGCCAGCCTCGCACCTCCCTCCCCCATGCCACCTCCTTTTTCGAGGTTCCTCTGCAGAAGGCAGACCCTTGGCTGGCTGGCTGGCTGTCCGTTGGCGCCTTATTTATGTGTGTGTGTGTTTGGGCCCGGCTGTTTTCTCGGCTCAGCAGGTGACCCTGGCCCAGGCCTCCTATCTCCCCCGGCAGAGCCTGTTGACTTACCCGTGGGCCAGCGGCCTCGTCTTTATCACGTGAGGCCTGGAATGTCCACCCGGCTGGGCTGGGTTGGGCTGGGCTGGGCTGGATGGGGGAAGGGGAGGGGAGGATTCTGCATCCAGGGCCTAAGCCAGTGCAGGCCTATGTTCTGTGGGCTCCCACTGTGACCCCCAGCTCTGGCCGCCCCTTTCCCGCTTTTAGCATGCCTTCTACCCATTTAGCAAGTGTGGAACTGAGTGAGGCTCATAGGGGTGGGGGGGGGGCAGAATTGCATCTGTATCAAGAACCAAGTCTTTGGGAATTAAATACCCCACCTTCATTAGGATCCCACCTAGTTACTTATGGGAGTGGGGAACGGAGATGGGGTTCTCCTTGGGAGGGAGAATTGTGGGCTTGGCCGAGGCCAGCTGACTTTCCAGAGGGCGGGATAAGGTGGAAGAAGGGAGAGGATCCTGAGGAGCCAGACCTAGACACGCTTTCTGAGCCCCTGTCTGGAGGGGTGGCCATGATGCCAGAACTCCCCAGGCCTGGCCAAGGATGGGGTGGGGCTCAGTTATTGTTATTACTATTATTATTGCCTGCTCTCTCTATAATTCACTTATTCATTCACTGGCCCCATGTGTGTTTATCCAGCACCTACTGTGTGTCAAGCCCCACCCTTCTGGGGGGGCCGAAATGAACCACCTACTCTGCCCCTGCTCCGGAGGCGGGCCCAGGCTGGAAGCTCCGCCCTCTTTCCCCACCTCCTGCAGTCCTGATTGGGGCTTTTCCTTATTTCCCCTCCCTGGGCTCTCCCTCTTATCCTCATCACCTGGTCCTCCCATTCTAGCCTCTAGCCTGTGTGTGTGTGTGTGTGTGTGTGTGTGTGTGTGTAGTGTCGTGTCCTTGATTAAGTGTATTAATAGTTAAACTCTCACTCATAGCTGGAACTCACCAGACCACAAAAAGCCTCCCCTGTTACTCACGCACTACTGCCCAACAAGAATATCCCACTCAAGTTTTTTTTTTTTGCTTTCTCTTCCCTCTTAATTCCCCCCAACTCTGAGCCCACCTCCCAGGCTGCAGGCAATGAGAAAGGACTGCCCCCCCCCCCCCCCCCGAAGACCCAGGAATGGCCAGCCATCCCACCTGCTCCCTACAGCCAGCCAGTGTCAGCTGCTAGAGGAGGCTGTGTGGGGACAGTCTGTTGGCCTGGGGTGTGGGAACCCAGGCTGCCGGGGTGCTTATGACTCAGGGCATGTAGATGTGTCTGTCTTGGGGTGTGGTAGTCTGAGCGTGTGTATCTGGGCATCTAGGAGTTGTGTCTGCATTGTACTTATGTGTCCCTGTGAATCTGGGAATTGGTATATTCTGAGTTGCATATGCTTGGAATTTTGTAGAGTGTATATTTATGATCCGTGTATATCTGTGTGTTTGTAAATCTGGGAGCGGCTGGTGCTCCCAAAGTGGTGTATCTGAATTGTGAAAGTGTGAACATGAACCTGGGCATATCTGAGCTGTGAGGGCTTTAATCTATGTCTGCTGTTGGTGGCTGGTGGCTGTGTTCCTTTCTCTTTCTGTGTCTCTGTCTTCCAGTCTGTCTTTCTGAGCCTCCCCCTCCAGGTCCTTTCTTTCCCCAGCCCTCCCTGGCGGTAATTGGGCAGCTTCCCCGCCTGCCTGCCTGCTGGGAGTTTTGGAAGCCGTGGAGGGAGACTGGCTGGGGCCGGGGTGACAGCACGTATCCACGTCAATGGCAGCCTGTGATTACAGGAATAAAAGGATTTTAAGGTCATGGGTATTTTTTTTTTTAGTCCCCCCACCCCCACCCCTTTTGGAGCCAGTGGCAGCAAAGGGCCAGAGTTTTGTGTCTGCTGGTCTCCATACAAATGAACATAGGTGGGGTTTTCATGGGAATATGAACACGTGTGTACATACATGAACAGAGTCTGTGAGAGCATGTGCTCCTATCTGCCTGCTCCCTATGTGAGAGTCCACAGGGCTCTTGGGTGTTAGATGGAGCTGTCCTTGTGTGCTGAGGAAGGAACCTTCTGGCTCCAAATCCTTCCCTACCTGTCTTCTGCAGCCCTCCCAGCAGGGTGTCCCCGGCCAGGGCCCTGCTAAGCCCAGTCACCTGGGCCAGGCCACATCTCAGGGTGTCAGTGCCCCTGGCCCTGCTCCAGCCCCTGTAATTGCATTCTGCCGCCTAATCCCCCACCAGCTCAATTAGATCGCAAATTCTTCTTCATTTCCTGCCTCTGATGCCGGCCTCCCTCTGGGCTTGGAGGGCCTAGAAGGGAAGGAGGGGATCCTGCCCCCCTTCCGCCAGCACTAAGGGCTCTGGGTGGGGGCAAGATTAGTTCCGGGCACACTAGCCCTGGGGTGCATGTTGGAATCTTGGGGGGGTCAACAGGACAGGTTCTGATGGTCCTTTTTGGACTCACCTCGGTATCCCCAGTGCTTGGAGAGGGGGCTTGTGTTATCTGGTACCCAGGTTGTGGGTCCACCAGGCAGATCACTCCAGCGAGGCCCCTGGGCGGAGCCCTCGCCCCCGGCCTCCACAGGCCCTGCCCATCTCTTGTTCCCAGAGCAGCTGCTGGCCATTCCCCCAGCACAGGGGTTATGACCTTGTGTTTTTAATTTCTTGTGTCCTTATGGGGGCCAGCAGGATCACTGAGCTCCCTCCCTCTCCTGAGCCCTCCTCACCCAGGCAGGTGTGTTGGAGCTCGGGCTCTGGAGACAGACCTGGTTTCGAATCCTGGCCAGGTGTGATCCTGTGTCCTGTGGTCATCAGACTCCTTATCCCCGATATGGGAAAATAAGTGCCTGATCCACAAGACCATTTTCAAATGGGCACCAAGAGGACGGTGCAGTGCCTAGCTAACCCGCGGCTAACCCGCAGTCAGCATTCAGTTGAAGTTGCTCTTATGGAGAGGAGGACTTCGTACCCCCCAGTGAAAAGGAAGAAAACAAACTCGAGGCCCACGTTTAGTCTTGGTTTCCATCGTGTTAGTAATCATCAGGCGTGTGGCTTCAGGCGCATCCCTCCGCCTCCTGCGTGTCTTTTCCCATCTGTAAAATGGGGCTGATGATAGGCTTGGCCTCACCGAGGCTCGGGAGGGTTGTCTACATGCAGGTGCTCGGTCCCAGGTGCCCCAGCAGGTTTTCAACGTATTACTTACCTTCTTTCTTTCCACTCGCCATGCCTGGGTTGGGTGGGGCTGGTGAAGACACAGGCTCAAGGACGCGGGGACTGACCAAGGTCGTGAGGCGGGTGATGGGGCGTGGGTGGGGTGGGTGGGAGGGCTCGGGGATGGCCCGCTGGCTTGCTCGCGGGCTTACCCGCTGGGGCTTAGCTGAGCTTTGAGGCATGGCCTTCCCTCCCCGCTGGTCTCTGTGGAAAGCGGTAGCTTGGCTGATTTTTTTTTTTTTTTTTTTTTTTTCGTAACGGAGAAGCTGGAAGCCACCCCCTTCCTCCCCCAGGAGGCACCGTGGCAGTGGCTGTGCTGACAGGCCGCCTGGCCGTGCTAGGGTGGCTGGCAGCTCCAGAAGGCCGCCTGAGCGCGGATCCGCCAGAGGGAAGAGGCGACTGCAAAGGTCCCCTGCCATCACTAATCCCCACGGCCCCTCCCTCCCTCAGCCCGGCCTCACGGGTGGAAGGACTGAAAGGAGCCACAGCGGGAGGAAAGCTGGGGAGCCGGGCTCTGCTGGAGGTGGTGGAGGGGGACAGGTGGTGGGGAGCGGGGGTCCCCGTTGTCCCCGGGAGGTCTCCTTATTTCTGTGACCTCTGTCACTCATTGGCCTAGGCTCTTTAATATTTCATGGCCCCCTTTGTCTGCCTGTGGCTGAACTGCTGAATTACTGGCCAGAGGCTGCCTCTGCCTTCTCTCAACTGGCCCTGACACCTTCCCTGTCCCTCCTGACCCGCCTCCCCGACACCTCTGCTTGTCACACCCTCCATCTCTCTTACTTCTGCTCGCCCCTCCTGGCCATCGCTCTGCCCTCTTTCTCCATTTTCCTCTTTTGTCAGCCGCCTCTTTCCCAGTGGAACAGAAACCTCAGCAACTGGTCTGCCTGCCTGCCTCCCCTCCCTCTCCTGGGTCCACCCCTTCCTGCCCCCTCTCACCACCACCCCCGCACCCCCCCAGCCGCGCTGGCCGTGAGAGCTGGTTTTATTTATTTTTCTGTTTGTTTGGGAAGAGGGCAGTGGCAGCGCTGGGCCCTGGCTGCTGTGTTCTGCCTGGAGCAGCGGGCAGGCTGGCCGTCCTGGCCTCCCAGGAATGTGGCCGGGACGCCCCGCGCTATATTTACTCCCCTCCAGCTGCTGGCCCCGGCAGGGCAGAGCCAGGCCTGCCTGGTGGCCCCAGGGGAGCCCGGTACCCACCCTCCCTGTCTAGCAGACCCCACATGGCCCTCGGGCCCACTGTCCCCTCCCTTCCCTGTGACCTCCTCTGACCTCTTAGGACTCGCCAGGCCTACCAGCAGGAACGCTCTTACGTGGTGCCAGCACAGGCGTAAAGTGTGGGCTCTGGAGCCTGGTTCGTGTGGGCCGGCAGCACCTGGAAGTGCCTCCCCCGCCCCCACCCAGGGCCTAGCCTAGGCCTGTAATCTGGTGGCCAGAACTATGTAAAGCATCTTTCCAGGCCTCTCCCCACCGGGCCTGGTCCTCGCTCTTGCCACATCCCCTGATCCCTGGAAGGGGTGGGGTGGGGTGGGGTGGAGGGGGAACCTTACCTGGTGTGAGCAGCTGTGTTCCCTGTACTGCCGCCCCCCTGGCACATAATTTGCCCTCTGCTGGAACTCCCAGGTCCCTCACGCGCACAGACACGTGCACATCTAAGTGTTTGCACGTATATGTGCAACATGCATGGACATATGCTGGATTGTGCCTTCCGTGGAGACAGGGCCATGCCTCCTGTCACTGACTCCCTCCTCCATCACATGCTTGTGGGATCCTTTGAGCCTGTTCCTTGCCAGCCTTGCGGGGGGATGTGGCAGTGGTTCCCTTCTGTTCTCCCATGCCTGACACTAGCCACGTGTTTGAAGGGCTCTAGCTGTGGCTCTCATCAATTGCTGTCCCTCCGATTGTTACAATGAGAAGTTGTAACGATGGCAATGACAAGGGCCAACCGGCACTGTGTTTCTCGTCTTCACTTCCTCTAATCCTCACGAGTAGCCCAGTGAGTGGGTGCTGTTGGCATCCCCACGTACAGATGAGGAAACTGAGGCTGCAGAGTTTGTGACTTGACCTAGGACTTGCCACTGACAAGTGGGATTAGGCCCCAGCAGAGCCCTTGCCTGGCTCTGAGCACCATGACGGCCAGGGGTGGTCTGCATCTGGTGTTTCCTACAATTCCACACCGCCTGGCACCCAGCCGGGATTCCCTGAATACTTACTGGCTTCAGGCTTTCCTCGCTCCTTCTTGAGATCCCCAGGCCCCTGGCATGTGGTGGTGGTGGGGGGGAATGGGCTGATTGGCCAGCTCGGTGAAGGAAAGAGTGAATTAATGAATGGCCGATGATTAGTTGTGGGAATGAGTGCTCTCGAGGGACCCTGGGATAGGAGGTGTGCTTATGATCAGACTGGTATGTAGAGGATCCTGGGAAATGAGGCAGGGGGCAGGGGATGGGGCTGAGGGATGTGGCCGGCGGCCAGTAGGCTGCTGGGGCTGAGCACCTGGGGCAGGCAGGCCACATCTTCTCCCCGGACCTGTTTTTCTGTCCATGGGCTTGGGAGCCTTTGCCCTGGGGCTGCGAGCTGGCCTGCGTTGGGGCTAGCCCGGGAGCCTGGGAGGTGAGGGGACTGGTGGGAAGGAGGAAGTAGTGGGTGGTGAGGACAGGAAGATGAATCGCGGAGCTTGGCTTGGAACCTGAGAAGCAGAGACCAGCCCTGACCTGACGTGCGCCCTCCCTCTCAGCTGCAGGAGGGGGGCGCAGCTCGCAGACCTCTGGTCACCCACTCTCCCTCTGACGGCTCTGACGAGGGCTGGGCTTCCTGACACCTGCAGTGTCCGTGGCTGTGTGCGCCCTGAGGAGCTGGTCTGTTCTCCAGGACGAGACCAGCTATGATCCACAGGCCCTCTCCCCCAGCCTTCGGTCCAGTTCCTGTTGACCCTGATGGGAGAGAGCCAGTCTCCAACCTCACCCAAAGCTAGACAGGGAGTCCATTAGCTGGGCCCACAGCAGGAGCTGGGAGTGGGCTTGGCCGTCTTTATTCCTTCGAGTGTCAGAGTGTGGTGGCCTGGAGTGTGTAGTCACAGGGACCTGGAGTCATAGAACGCTTGGAGCAGAGGAACTCCTGTTCTGGTGGGATTCTAGAGTCACAGAGCCACGGGCTTTACTGCGGCAGGAAAGCATGAGTGGTTAGGTTTCCATCTTGTTTGGTGCTGGGGGACATGGAGGGAATGGAGGGAGGGCTTCCCTGTGGCGCCCTCAGGTGACATGAGCGCATACCTGAGGCAGAAATCCAGTCCTGTCGTTGGCCTGCTGCTCTTTGGGGATCTACCCGGTGTGGGGAGGGGGTTGTGTGGGCCCCGTGAGGCGAGCGAGGGGAGGGGGCTGACCTGTAGGCGCAGCGGGGGTCCTCTGGGTGGTGCCCGCCTACCTGCCTGCCGCCCACATGCCCCAAGACACCAGTGTGAGGAGGAAATGTAGGCTGTTGCTTCCAGCGACAGCCGGTGGGGCCGGGCAGCTTCCCAGCTCCCCCTCTGATTCATGGCTGTCTGCAGCTCCCCCTCCCCCGGGGGCCTCAGCAGCCCCATCTGTGCAATGGGAGAGGAGACTGTCCTACAGTCCGGCTTTGCAAAGACCGTACGGCGGGAATTCTTTTGTGGGGGAGCAGTCAGCTGGACATTTGGACCCAAAGCACAGAGCACCCTGATGCCTGCACAGCGTGGGGCTAGCCTGGGAGGGCTGGATTGGTGGTGTGGGTAAATGGTTAGCGTCTCTCTCCCTCGGGAAGCAGAGCGGTGAATGGAGGGCTCGCTCCCCAGGCCATCTCCTGACCTTAGCACAGCCGTCTCCAAAGGAGGCTGTTCTTCCAGGAGGTCATTCGCTCAGGGTCTGCTTTGTGCCTGGACATGTGCTGGGTGCTGTGGGCGCTGGGGGGCGTGGAGCCAGGGGGCGGGCGGGAGCTCCTTGGCTGCGGACGTGGAGTGGGAGCGGGTTTGGCTGAGGGGTGACTCTGGGGGAAGGAATGAGGCGGGGGGATAGGGGAGCTGGCCAGCCCGGACGGCGGTGTCCGTGGGGAAGTCCCAGCGGATCTCAGGAAGTGTTTCCGCCCCTGGTCTCCTGGGAAGGAGGCGAGGCAAGCAGGAAGTAGGAGAGCTGGGGGCAGATGAGGCCCCCCAGGCAGTCCCAAGTGAGGACGTGCCAGGCCCGCAGCTGGGCGGGTGTGCCCCTCAGCCTGCGGGAGGGCTGGAATGCACCGCCTCTCCCCCCTGCTCTGAGGCCGGGCCTTTGGTGGGGGGCCGGGGCCGCCATGCGGGGCAGGGCCGCCGTCCAGATTTCAAAGCCTTCCCCAGGGGCCTCTTCTCCCCCACCCCGTCCTACCCTGTCCCGAGCTGCGGCGGCGGGGGTGGCAGATGCCGTTTCATCGGCCGAGGCGAGTGGGAGGCCCCCGGAAGGGCCTCCGGGAGGTTCCGGGGGGCAGTGGGGGCGTTGGCAGCTGCCTCCCAGCCAGGGCTGGCTCCCGTGGCCTTCCAGGCCTCTCGGTCCCCCAGGCCTGGGGGCGGGGGATTGTCGCCTCAGAATTCAGGCGGGTCCCCCCCACTGCCCACCAGGCTCCTGGGCTCCGGCCCCCTCCCGTCCCGGCTGCGTCTGCAGAGCCCCCCTGGGGAAGGCAGGGAGGAGGCACAGCGGGCTCGGAACAGCGGGTGCCCGCGCAGCCAAGTATTTGCTCGAGCTGTCAGAGACAGACAGGCATGTGGGGAATTCGGTGCGTGTGGGACCGGGGAAGCAGCCGGGTGGGCAGGCGGCGGGCGGGCGGTGGGAAGCTGGGGCTGCCGCCCCCGCCGGCAGAGCCCCGCGGAGACGCCGTTCCGGTCCGGTCCGGACCAGAAGGCGTACCCAGCAGCCTCTCTTCCTGCAGCCGCCCAGCGCGGGGCGCGGGGCCGTGACCCCGGCCGGTCTGATGGCGGAGCGGACGCCGGGGCAGGGAGTGCCTGTGGAGGGCCTGATCCTGGGAGAGGCTGTCTGTGGAGTGTGGAGCCAGGCAGGAATCCGGGTTATGCCCGATGGTGGCCTCCAGGAAACAGCAGCTGTCATGCTCCCAAGTCCCAGCTCCCCTCCCCTCTCCCCCAACCCTGGCACAACTTGTTTCCTGGCCAGGGTCTGGCTGGGGCAGATTGGAGGAACCTGGTATTGCCCAGCCTGGGTGAGGAGCAGGCAGGGCAGAGGGGGCCATGTTTATACGCCTGAAGGTCCTTGGGCTGCGAGGTAGGGGCTCCCCCCCCCCCCCCCCCGTTATTATTTTGCTGAAGCAGATTGGAGTCATTTTGGAAGAGGGGACCAAGTCCTTATCTCCCTGGACAAAGACCCCTCTTTAGTAGCCTTTGGTGGTCTCCTTTCCAATAGCGCCTGTTGGGCAGGTCAGTACCTGCAGCGGAGTGGTACTTGGTGTTTCCGAGGTGAGAGCCCGGACAGGCCAACACTGGCCCAAGGTCACACGGTGGGCTCCCAGCCTCCTTCCTGCCCTCGTGTGGGCGGAGCCAGCGGGAAGAGGTGAACCTTGGGGGTGGGGGGGCTATATTTAGTCAGCCCCGCAGAGCCATGGGGCCCCTGGGAGCAGCTGTCGGTGGTGGGGGGTGCAGACAGAATCCTGGAGCTGCATTTAGTCTGGACAGAAATATCCTCCCCTACCCACCCACCCACTGGCTCGGTGGCCAGGCTGCGGGCTTGTCCCCTGAGGGGCAGCTTGCCTGGGCCTGGCGGCCGGCGGGACAGGCAAGATGACCCGATAGGCTTTTCCCAGCTCAGGTTTCGATGAAACAGGAACCGGAGCCGCAGCCTGGGCTGTGGGGGCCAGGGCAGCCGGAGCCTGGGGGGCCGGGGCTGCCTCCCCCTCCCGCCTCCCCCTTCGCTCCGCGAGGCAGCCTCCCTTTCTCCGAGGCCCGGGGAAGCAGCAGGTTATTTATCAAGCCAGCCTCCCACCGCGTCTTGCGCTGGCGGCCATGAGCCCAGCAGAGCAGGGTGAGCTGGGCGGGCGGGCGGGCGGGCGGGCGGCAGGATGAGCTCAGGAGACGTGAGTCACCCCATCCCCGGCAGCCCCACGAGGCCCTTCAGCCTGGCAGGCCGCGCACGCTCACGCACTCCCCATGTGGCACGCCCAGGGGCACACGCTCTGGACAGACACCGTCCTTTAGCTCATACAGCTCCACATGACCCGCACACACAACCGACACACGTGTTGTGGGCTTGATCACCTTCGCCCTGGACGTTTCAGAAGCACACTCGCCGTTACACTCACAGCCCCAGCCTCTTGTGCCCCCCCCCCCCCAACTCCCTGTCCTACCCTGTCCTGAGCTGCATACACACAACGGCATGTATATCAGCAAATGGACACACACAGTCATACGTGTGTGTGACATGCCCCTCGGGGACCCCAGGCGCGGCTCCATAAGGCAGTTGTGCGTATCCCCCCTCCTGTCACAGGCCCGGCAGGCGTCCTCAGGCCACAGCGCCCACGCAGATGGTGCCACGGCGTTGGGCCGGGAGCACTGACGCAGCGGAGCCTGGCACACGCACTCGAACTGGCTGGGCTCCTCTCACCCAGATGCCCCCTGTTAGGGAGGCTCAGCCCTCGGCCACACAGAGGCAGCTGAGCCCTGTCAGGTGGGTGTGAGAAGGAAGGCGTTTTCCCCCAGCCTTCCAGACCGGCTGGCCCTCTGAGGAGGAGGCGCAAGGACCAGGCCTGGAGCTGTCACACCCACCCCTCTCTCCAGGATGGGCACCCTGGCCGTGGCAGGGCTGGTTGGGGTGGAGGGGGAGGGATGCAGAGGAGCTAGGAGGAGGACAGCCTAGAAAAGGAAAGCCATGGAAAATGATTCTCTCCCCCCTGCCCACCGGGAGTGCCAAGTGGCCAGCTGCTCCTTCCACTTGGTGTGGGGTCTTTGGGAGACTGGGGATGCCAGAGATTAGATCCCTTTGATCTAATGGGCTCTTGTCTTCCCACCCTCCCTGGTTACCCTGGCACCCGCTTTCCGCTGTCCCCTTCATTTCCAAGCCCCTCGTTATTTCCCCCCAGTTCTCAGTCGGTTGGCCTGCAAAATGGCTGCAGAGCGGGGCTGCTGGCCTGGAGGGGTGCCTCTAAGCTTCTGCTGCCCACGGGCTGGGGCCTGCCTTCCCCGGGCGAGGCAGAACTGGGGCATACCCGTTTTTCATTTACCCAAAAGTGCACCGTTTTTCAAATGAGAGGATTGAATTTAATGGGCATGGCTTCACAGTCACCCAGCACCCAGGCCGCACATGGTCCTGGGCCCACCGGATTGAGACAACCCAGCGGGGGTCAAGGAGCAGGTGTCCACCTCCTGGTCAAGGCCCAAGGATCCCGAGGAAAACAAGTGACGATGGCCAGTCAGGGCGGCTGGGTGTCCCCTGAGCCATGGGTTCTTGAGTTGGACAGGCTTGGTCACTGCCTGTTGTGCAACCGTGGGCCAGTCTGCTAACCGCCCTGACTTCACTTTTGCCGCTTCTAAAGTGGCTGTGAGCCTTATCTCTGTCTCAAAGCTGCAAGACCTGAAGGTGGTGGTGGGGTGTGGTTCTCATCATGTCATACCTGAATCCCTCCCCTTTCCCCTCCCCTTTCCCCCGTCTGCTCCATTAAAGCTGGCGTTTTCCTGGGAGTGGTACCCCACGACATGGACTCTTTAATTAGAATGTCTTGGATTTGGCCGCCTCCGATGGGGATGCTGAGGTGTGGGAGAGAAGAGGCTGGCCTTTGGGCCACAGGGAGGGGGAAGGATAGGAATGGGCTGGGCCCAGGGCAGAGGCACCTAGGTGTCTTCGGTGTCTGGTCCTTCCCGGGGGCTTCAAAGTATGAAGAAGCATAAAGAGCCAAGGCTTTGTCTGTCCCCCACCCCCAACACATAGCAAGGCCCCACGTTAGCTTCGAACAGGGACTTCCAGGTGGCAGGTGAGGCCCTGGGAGGGTAGTGAGGAGCCTGGCGCATGCCTGTGTGGAAGGGCTGTTGGGACTGAGGGAGACGGAAGTGCTGACAGGACAGACGGGGCTGGGGGACCAGGGCGGGAAAAGGAAGTGCAAGCCTAGACAGCTGAGTGCTGCCCTCCTTTCAGCCTCCGGACCTCTCCTGGACGCTCGTCTCCCCATGTTCTCGCAGGTAAGAGGCTGGGGAGGGGAGAAGGTTTATTCGGGGCTCAGGAAACTGAGGCACAGGGATTGGCTCAGACTCAAAGGCAAACGGTGGCGGAACTGGGGCCACAACCTCGGTTCCCCAGCACTCCTGGCTTAAGCTGTCCTGACACCCACGCTGGCTGGTGATGACCCTAGGACGGAGCCTGCAGCGGGGAAGAGGAGCCCTGACTCCATAGCCCTGTGGGCCCTTTCGCGGCCTGCGTCTGTGCTCCGGAGGCTCCGCCTGTTCCCGGTGGTCACACACGATGAGTGAGGTTCCCAGTGGGCCAGCCCCCTCTTCACCTACGCCCAGGTCCATGAGTCCCTTAGGGATCTCTGCTGTGGGCACTCCCCAGGTGGAACCAAAGGGCTTTGGACTGCTGACCCTTTAGTCCTGGGAAGGGTGAGCCCTGCTGGCCTTGACTTCGGAAGTGGTTCACTGGGAGCGGGATAGGGAGTCAGGGGTGCCCCAGGGAGAAGTTGGCCGCCATAGTGATCTTGCAGACAAATCCCGGGACATTCGGTTGTGAGAGCCACCGAGGGGCCTAATCAGGGTCCCTCACGGCCCCCATCCCCCAACCTCCCACCTTCCTGGGGGCTCCTTTCCCCTCTAGGGAGCCCTGCAGGGAGTCGTTGAGCCAGTGCCCTTGAGATGAAAATACCTTCCTTTCCGTACACAGGGACAGTCACGGTGACCCCCACCCCCACTCCTGATCCGCGTGCTGGTTAGCCAGAGACAACCAGGCACCATGTGGCCCTGGGCTGGGGCTCACTAAAGGTCACTGAGTCCAGTTCATGCCGCTGGGAGTTGGTGGTGTGCTCACATGGAGGAGCAGGCTCTGGGTTTGGGGCCTCGTGCTGTGTGGCCAGTCACTTCCCCTTTCTGGTCTCCGTTTCTACCTCTGCTCTGTGCGCTCTGAGGAAGGACACACCCACGTGCCCTTCCGCTGGTGTCCCCTGGTCTCCAGGGGCTTCTAGAGTGGGGCCAGCCCGGATCTGAGTCTCCCTTTCACCATCTGCACCTTGGGTGGCTGACTGGTCACTGCCCCGCTCAGCTCTGAACCTCAGTGTCCTCATCTGTGACGTGGATGGACCGTGATGCCTACCTCTTGCACCTGGCACAAATGTGATTGATGGTGGTGACATGGTAACCCCCCCCCCCCCCCCCGATGGCGGCTGTCCTGGTTTGGTCCCCCCAGCCTCGGTCTCAGGGATTCTGGGAAGGAGACAGTGCCAGTCTGCTGGCTCAGCCAGCTTGGCCACTGACCTTCAGAGCACCCAGGCTGTCAAGGCCACCTGACTGCCTGCTGGGCGGGCGGTGGCAGGGGTGAGCGTCAGCCAGCGCCTCGCCTGACACCGCCCTCCCCTGCTCCCACTCTCCTCTCTCTCTGCGCCTGTGTGTGAGCTAATTAATCTCAGCCCCTTTGGGAAATTAGAATGCTGCAGCCGAGGCCAGAGCCTGTGCTGCTGCTGGTCCCTGCCAAGATCCTCCGTGGTTTGGGGGCATGGGGTTAGGGTGGGGCAGCAGGAAGGGCTGCGCAGTCACGGGCCTCCCTGAGCCCCCACCTCCTGGCTGGGCGTGGGGGCTCTGGCTTCTCAGCCCGCCCCCCCCCCCCTTCCAGACAGCATCCATGCGGACATGGGCAGTCCCCCTACTTTGATGAAACCCAACCCCCAACGCCTCTCTGACCCGGTCCTGGGACTGGTATGGTCACCCCCTCACCCTCCGTTCTACCTCCTTGTAGGGTCCTCTTGCCTGCCCAGCTTGGACTGACTGAGACAGATGTAATTATGGAGTTTTGCTTGGGAAATTAATTCAAGAAAGTTAATTAATTGACAGTTCCAGAGGTGGCAGTCTCCAAACCCAGCCAGTCCTACTGACACGAGTGCTGACCCGCCCGAGACATGCAGCGCCTGGGCAGGCGGGGAGGACCCCGCGGCCTGGCCGGGCAGCCCGGGGACAGCAGCGGACGCACAGCGAGGGGAAAGCACGGGCTAGTGTGGTGGCCCAGGGTGGGCACCTGGAAAGGGCTTGTCAGCTGAATCTGCTGAGATAAACTTGGCATCCTGAGAACTCAGCCACTTGTTTGTATGTCCAACAAGCCATTGACACGCTTCTACTGTACCCCGATCCTGTTGTCTCGAGTGTCCCCCGCTGACATAGACCACTGGATGTTCTGTCCGGGCCTTCCGAATCCCTGTTCTCAAGGAACCCTCTAAACCTGAAAGGCCCAAGGGACATTGTTGGGCCCATTGTGCAGATGAAGCAACTGAGGCTCAGAGAGGATGTGACTTGCTCGAGTCATTCAGCTGTGTCCTCCGGCAGGAGCGGGTGGGGGTTCTTCCCGAGGGCTGGATGCTCCCTGCTCCACCTGGCAGGCAGTGTTCTGAGTGTCCAGCCCCTCCCAAGTGTCGGCGACAGGAGCCTTGAAATTGACTCTCTTTCCCAAGGAGAAGGCCAGAGAATATGACCAACCCTTTTCACCCTGGCACTCCTGGAACTATTGTGTGTCTCTCCCCCGCCCCGCCCTGCCCCCCCATCCCATTCTCAGAATATTTCTGTGTACCTGTAGGTGCGCGCCCCTCCCTCCCCCCATCTTTAGGGTGACCCAGCTAGGCTAAGGAGGAAGCCCCATATCCTAGGGCTCCCTCAGCATACAGGGGCCCCACTTCCAGGGCCCCTCATTACAACAGCCCAACTAAGTTTGAGTGTCTGGAGGAGTGTGGGCTTGGTACAGTCTTACCCAGAGAGAAGAGGGTCAAGGCTGGGGCAAGAGGCCGCTAGGCCAGGGCAGGTCAGAGATACCGGCTGCAGGAGGCCAGCGAGGTGAAGAGTTTGGGCTTTCAAGAGGTGGTGCGACCTTAGGCAGGTCCTTTAGCTTCTCTGAGCCTCCTCTTCCTCATCTGAGAAACAGGGATGGCCATGTATTAGGTCTAGTAATAATTAATGTCGTTTTCTAATACTTTTAAATCGAATTTATTTAAACAATACAACAAAATTTAATCAACAATATAGTTGCCGTTGTTTTCTACTACTTGTGCCCAACGCTCAGGAAGCATTTTAATCCCTCTGTTGTAAAATTCTTGTGATTTTGATGCAAAAAATTCGGTCAATGCATTTTTGAGGCATTCCTCATTATTAAATTTTTTTCCAAGAAGAAAGTTTTGCAAAGAACGAAACAAATGGTAATCGGAAGGGGCAATATCAGGAGAATATGCAGGTTGAGGGAGAACTTGCCATTCCAACTGGCGCAGTTTTTCAGCAGTGATTCTTGCAGTATGCGGTCGTGCGTTATGGTGAAGAATTACGCCCTTCCGATTAATCAGCGCGGGTTCTTTTTCTCTTAAAGCTTGGGCTAACCTTTCCAATTGGGCACTATACACTGCACTTGTAATGGTTTGGTTAGATTAGGGGTGTCGAACTCAATCAGAGAAGGGGCCAAAATCTAAAATTCAGCCTAAATCGCTGGCCGAATGGTTTACTGAACAGTCATAAACTGACAATGTCATAAACTGACAGCGGAGTGCAGTGATGACAGCGCAGTGCGGGCCACATTGCAAGGCCTGGCGGGCTGGATTTGGCCCGCGGGCCTTGTGTTTGACACATGTGGGTTAGATGGTAAAAGTTCATAATGAATTCCTTTAAAATTCCACCAAACACACAACATCACTTTTTTCGCATGCAAGTCAGGTTTTGGCGTGGGCTGTGGAGCCTCATTTTTGTCCAACCATTGAGGCCGCCTTTTCAAATTAATATACAGCACCCATTTTTCATCTCCGGTAACAATTTGCTCTAAAAACGGCAAACGGTTTTGACGAGAGAGGAGCGAACTGCAAATTGTGACTCTTTGATTACGGTTGTTGTCGGTCAACTCATGAGGAACCCATTTTCCAAACTTTTGGACTTTGCCAAGTGCACGCAATTGATTGGAAATTGTTTTTTGTGAACAATTTAAAGTTGTCGCAAGCTCTTGTTGGGTAATTTGAGGATTTTGCACCAAAAGAGCTTGAAGAGCTTCTTGATCAAAATTGGACACACGGCCTCGACCACTCTTGTCATCTAACGAAAAATTTCCCTCGCGAAATTTCTCAAACCAACGCTGGCATTTTCTGGCGCTAACTGCATCTTGACCAAGAGCACTACAGATGTTTTTTGCAGCCTCACTTGCTTTTCTTCCTAGTTGGAACTCGTAAAGCATGCAGTGCCGAATATGCTCTTCATCCGCCATCTTCTTAGCCCTAGTTTTGCAACAAAAACCAAACCAAACACAAACTTTTTCAAGCAAAACTTGTTAATTGCACTTCACACGTTCTGTAGATACCACGTATTTGAAGGTTATGTCAGTACAAGTCAACGCCAAGCAAGATTTTAAACGAATGTTGGAAAACGACATTAATTATTACTAGACCCGACATTATGTTAAAAAATAATGTGGGTGATGGTGCCTTTGGGGCCCGCAGCTCCTGATCCGGCAGGCAGGCAGTGTTCTGGGTATCTACCCTTGAGCCCTGTGCTCCTGAGAGCTTAGGGAGTGAGGGGATATATATATACCACCAAATATATATACCACCCACAAGGCTCTGTTGAGGTGCAGGGAGGTATAGCTGTTTGGCCTTGGGCTGAGTGGGACAGCGGGAGCCAGTGGGACTGCGATGGCCAGCAGGTTTGGGAGCTAACAGCCCAGGGTCCTGGGGCCTCTAGGGGGAGTCAGTCTATACAGCATCCTCTCAGATTTGTTTGGTGCCATACAAGATTGTCATCTTAAAAATCAGCCTGCTGTACTTGGTCAGACATTTAATTACCTCACCTTTAATGCCTCGGTAGGGCCAGGCCAAATGATTTCACAGGCCTTATACAGCCTGTGGGCCAGACGTTCCTCACCCCTGCTGTAGGCCTTGCCTGTCGTGGTTCAGAATAAAGGTGACCATCAGCAGCAAGCTGAGCTGAGCACTTTCTGTTCCATCCCATGGACGAGGTCTGTAGTTGTGGGTTTCTTTAAGGATTGACCTCTAGTCTTGGGTTTAAGAGGGACATACCCACTCCTGAGCATCCTTTGAAGCCTCCTCCACCCACCTCACCTCCTCCCAGTGCCCCCGTCGGCACCATCACCCACTCCTGTACTTTAGGCCATTGGCTGAACACTCGGGGTTCTCTGCATAGACTGCTAACCCTTCTCTCTGTCTGTCCATTTCCCCCCTAGACTGGGGGCTTCCTGAGGGTGGGGTCTATGGCATCTTTCTACAATATATCCCATGCCCAGCGCAGAGTTAGTGCTGGACTTGGGTTATGGGGCTCCCGTCTTCCTGTTTTACAGATGGCCCCCTGCGGATGTTCCAGTGTTTTGAGGGGCAGCGCTGACTTGGCCGAGATGGGGGTGGAGCTGCTGGTTCCTCTGGGGTCTTCCTGTAGACCTCAGGAACTTCCCAGACTCCTTTGGGGCCCGCAGCTCCTGACCCGGCAGGCAGGCAGTGTTCTGGGTATCTACCCTTGAGCCCTGTGCTCCTGAGAGCTTAGGGAGTGAGGGGATTTTTGACATCAGGTGTCGGGCCTTGGTTTCTCCCAGCCCCTGTTTCTTTATCTGTAAAATGGGGGTCCTGGTACCTCTCTGTGGTCGTGCTTGGTAAGGAGGGGAATAAAATAATGGACACCTGGAACTTAGTAAGAACCCCTTGTGTTCTCTATCGCTGTTATTGCTAACACTGTTGTTGTTGTTATTATTATTATTATTTTACCGTCACATTATTATTCATGCTCCCAGGGCCCTCGCAGCTGCAGGGGCTCTGGGCCTGGGCAGGATTCCGGTCTGCAGAGAAGTTGGTTTCTCATTAGTCCGTGCCCGGAGGAGAGGGCCTGGGTTTTTATTTTTTGCTGGAGGATCCCACCTGCCCCAGGCGTCCGCAGCCTGACATCCACCGGAGAGGCTGGGGCTGTGCCCCCTCGCCGGCCTCAGGTAGGGGGCTTGGCTCCGGGCAGAAGCCTCCCCAAATCTCCCCTGCCACTCCCTCCGCCTCCCAGACCTCCGGGGCCATGAATCATTTATGAGGCAAAAATGAAACCAATTAAGGACAAACTTTGAAAGCCTCTAATTGCTGCGCCTGGTGGCACCCAGGAATGAGGGGAGGCAGGCCCGCCCGGTGCAGAATCTCCCCGGCCGGCTTCCCAGGCCCCGTCCCACTGGGCCGGCGCAGAGCCCGGCTCCCGCCGCCTCCCCCCCGCCCTCCCGCCCGCCCGCCCGCCCGCCGGCCGCGGCCGGGCCTGCGCGGCTCCGGCTCCGGCTCCGGCGGCTCCGTCTGCCGCCCGGCGCCCGCCGGGTCCCAGGCCGGCTCATTAGGGCCGCTCCCCTCCCCGCCGCCCGCCGCCCGCCGCCCGAGGTGATGGCGGCTGTGCCTGCCCTTCTGGGGTCTGTGACCAGGAGCTGGCCGCCTGCCTCGGCCGGAGCCAGCTCTGAGCTTAACCCAGGCAGGCCCGGGACGCCCGCTCCTGGACCAGGGAGGCGGGGGCTCCCTGGGCCCCGCTGTGGGGTGCAGGCTTGTGCAGGCTCTGGGGAGTGCTGGGGTACACGGGCCGGACAGTCCCATTCGGGCTCCGGGGGAGATGCCCATCCCAGGGGGGGCAGAGGGGCTGGGATAAAACTGAGCAGGTGGAAGCTGGGGGGACACGGGGCGGGGATGAGCCTCTGAGGTGGTGCCTCGGTGCAGTGGGACCGTCTCTTCCCCTCCGCTCTGCCCCCAGCCAGGGGACTTGCACCGGCTCCTCAGCCCCCGTTTCCCCGTTTGTAAACTATTGGGGCTGGCTCGCCTGCTTCTGGATTTGGGATCCGAGGAGCTAGGTTTTGTTTGCCCCCCCACACACACACACACTCCCCTCTCTCTCGGGGGGCTGCTGAGGAGGTGAGGTCAGGGGCTGGATATGGACCTGGCAGGGCCTGCCTCCCTGCCAAGAGCTCTGGGCACCAGTGACCAGCCGGCTCTCGGTGCCGAGGGCCGGGCAGGCCCTGGGCACTCAGGCACGTTGTTTGCTGAAACCGAGTTTCGGTGCTTGTGTTTTTCCATAATTATATTAGCAGGTGGGATTTTTCCTCGGGGACGCGGCGGGCGGGGGAGCACCGTGGCCGTGTCCCCCCCGCGCCGCGCGGAGCTGGGCTCTGCCCGCCCGCCTGCCCGTAATGATTTTTTAATTATGCAGCCAGTGCTCGGAATTGCTAATCCACCTCCAGCGCGGCATCCCCTCCTGCAGCGCACACACCGGCCCCTCTCCCCGGCGTCCCCAAGCGGTGGTGCCCAGCCCCATGCCCTTCGCCGACGCGGTGCTGGGGACCGCCGCCCTGGGCGCGAGGGCGACCGGGGAGGGCTGAGGAGGCACCTCTCCCTGCAGGGAAGGCACTCGGGGTGGTGGGGCCGGCGTCTCTCTCTGCCCCCCCAGCATGGCTCGCTCCCTCAGGACAGCTGTGGCTCCGGAAGGGGACAGGGGAGTGATCAGTGCCCACCCCTGCGTGACGTGGCCACACCAGCTTTCAGGGACATCAGCCCATCTCCCCATCAGCCCACACTCCTGTGTGAACCCCAAAGACACACACAAGTATGGTCTTGGATGCTGTCACACTCCCAGTGGCACAGGCACAACATCACACCCCAGGTTTCTCCTGTGTGGAGCCGTACCTGAGGAGGGGGCCCCCTGGGGAGACCTCACTGCTGCCTTCCCTGCCCCCATTCCCCCATCTCCATACCCTCCCGCACCCCTGGCTGGGACCCATTCAGGTCTCCCCGCGCCCACCTGGTGGGGCGGCTTCCTGTGGCCGGGCCTGCCTGCTCCTCCATCGACCTGGCCTGGGGGAGGAGGAGGGGGCGGGGGATTTTGCAGCGCGGTGGCTGCAGCTCCTCTCCAGGCGCCCAGCTGTGGCATCTGTCAAGGTCAGATAGCGACTCCGGAACCAGCCGGCTCGGCCCCACGGCCCCTCTCGCCTCATTATTTTTGTGTTCCGGGGCTGTGGCGGGCAGCGACACCTCCCTCCTCTGCCTCCCGCCTCCCGCCTGCCTCCCCCACGCCTCTGCAGGGAGGGCCTTCGGTCTGGGGGCTTTTGTTTTCCAGTGTTTTTTTTGTGTGTTTTTTTTCATGCTCAGGCCAGGCAGGCGAGTAGACGCTGGCCAGAGCTGCTGGGTTTTGAATGCAGACAAGGCAGGTGCCTCCCTCATGGCCGTGGCAGGCGAGTGGAACCCTGGATTGGTTTCTCTGTGGGGACAAACTGAAGCTGGGTGGAGCCCGGCCTCACCACAGCCCCAGTGCACCTGTGGGCAGCTTCCTGTTTCCACAGGGGCCCAGCACCTGGCATCAGTTCCTGTCTGCATCATCCCCGGCCCAGTGGGGCCTCAGACTCACATCCCAGACCCCTTAGAAGCCCCGATACTACTCACAGTACACACACACACACACACACACGCACACGCACACACGCACACTGGTGTACACGTGGCAGAGATGTGTTGACACTCACCGGCCAGAAGAACCCACAAACATCTATCCACCATGTAAACCACGATACTCGTACACATACTCTGGGGCACTCAGGTACATCACCGATATAGATGGCACACATTTCACTTTCACACGGTGAGGTCACACAAAGACCTCTGCCTACACTGGTATACTGTTTAAGCTCCATGTACACGTCAATGCCGAAAGCCCACATGCACCTAGGCACGCCCACAGCCCCCTGGCACACCCACAGCACCCCGGACACACGTAGGCACACAGATCCCAGGTGTGTCTGACACCCCTCCCAGGGGAACACAGCTGTGCTTGTCCAGGGGCCCGCTCCTCCCAGTCCTCCCACCTGAGCTCACTCCTTGGGCCGGGTGTTTCTTGCGCACAGTTCGACCACCCCAGGGGCTTTTGTCCCCTGACATGCTGGAGTGAGCTTGACACACACACACCCCCCTTGCTGTGCTCTGTGTTTCCAGGAAGCCCCTGGACAGTGGGAAATGGCAGTTGACAGATGGCTGCTCTACCCACACGGCCAGACTCTGTGTGTGCGCCACCCCGAGCCCAGGAGCACCGCGCCGGAGTGGGATGGGGTCCCGGAGGGGGTCGTGGTGGACTTGCTGGCAGAGGGCGTCTCTGGGAGGCCGTTCAGGCACTGTCTCTGGGTCCTTCTGCCTGCCTCCAGCTCCTGATCAGGGTGTGTGTGTGTGTGCTGGGGGGATGAGATGTGGGCAGACGCCAGGCCCTGAGGGTCTCTGGGCGTCCCTGGCCATCCTCTCACTTCCTCCTCCAGCTGCGGACTGCTGTGACCGCCCCGAGAGGGGGAGGTAGCTGGAGGTTTAGCAGGGGCAGGGCCCCCACCCCCCAGGAAACTCAAAACCCTGGGCCAGCCGCGGGTGGCGGGTTGGGGCAGGCACAAAGAGGGCCTCTGTGCGGCCCGGCTGGGCTGCCCACAGGATTCTGGGGGAGGAGGCAGGAGCCGGTTTCCGTCCCATTCTGCTTCCTGCGGAGGCCGCCGGAATGCCCGGAGCTCTGGCCCGGCCTGGCCTGTCCGGCCCACCCGCAGCCCCTTCCCCTGCCTTTTCCTGGGCCTCAGGGGACAGCTGCAGACTTTTCTGCAACCGTGTCCCAACGTGTTCTGGCCGGAGCCTGAGCGCCAGGGCCCATGGGAACAGCGTTCCCTGACTGAGAGCGGAAAAGCCGGAATCCCGTCCTCCATGTGCCTCAGCGCCTCGGGCCTGTGCTGGAGAGCCAGGCCTGCAGTCGCACAGACCTGGTTTCAAGTCCCGGCTCTGCCACGAATTGACCTGGTGACCTTAGTCAGGTGACTGTATTTCCCTAAACCTAAGTTGCCTCGTCTAAATGGGGATAACAATTCTAACATTCTAGAGAGAATTCAGAGAGGAAGATGGGTAGCACCTGGCAGGGAGCACGCCGTCATCAGGTTATCTGGGAAGATGGAGGCAGGAGGGGGCCGAATGCTGCTCACCCCAAGAAGTCTCATTATCATCTGGGGTTTGGTCCCACAACCCTATGACCTATCCCCAAACCCTTCTCTCTAGACCTCATTTCCCTTCTGTCGATCACCAGTCAAGGACCAATTTAGGCCTCTGGGATGCTCCCAGGATTCGGAGAAGGACCCTGTTACTCTCTGGAGTCTTTTTTCTTTTTCTTTTTTTCTTTTCTGTATTCTCTACCTCCTACCCTCTGGGCCCCTCTGGAATCATGACTCCTGCAGTTTGGGATGAAGAATAAGAACCATTCTCCATCTTATGATGGGAAACAGGTTCAGTGTTGGAGAAAGGAAGGGAAAAGATGGAGGCACAAACCTAGACCTCAGGACTCCAGTCCCCTAGCCAGTCATAACTACCCCCCCCCCACCCAAAATGCAGAAGGACTGACCCCCCCCAATCCTTGGGCCAAGTGTCCGAACTAGCCTTCCCTGGCTTGCCCAGTAGTGAGACCCACACGCAGGCAGGTCCTGAGCAAGTGCATGGGCTCTGATTCCAGGTTGATGTCACCACTCTGCAAAAGCGCTCTCTAAGGTCCATGTGGTTTTAAATGGGGAAGGCATCCTTTTCTCTACATCACAACTGCTTATCAAATTAACTGCTCTAAAAGGGGCAATAATAATACTTCAGAAAGTCCGTATGAGGATTCAGTGAGACAAGGAATGAGCGGTGTTTGGCACACAGGGGCCTTCACTCATGTCAGCTCTTATCTTCACGGTCCCAAGCTACAGATGGGGAAATGGGCTCAGAGGCCATAGGCCAGGGTCACACTGCGAAGAAGACCCCTCCTCATCCTCCCACTCTTCCAGAGGAGGAACCTGGCGGCTGGGGAAGGCCTTGTCTCTTTCAGAGGCGTCCCAGGCTCTGCCTCTCACTCCCTCGAGCCCCTGGTCAGGGTATGCTCCTGGGCCTCAGTTTTCTTACCCATGAAATAGGCTAATCCTCTCTTGCAGAGCTTTTCGGGAGTTCTGTGAGGAAGCAGAGAGCCCATGTGTTCCTGGGTTTTCTCAGCAGCCTGTTTCTGTCTCCAGGCAAGGGGGTTGTGCCTGCCCCGGGGAGGAGGGGTATAGAGGGTCAGGGGGTGTAGAACCCAGGGAACAGGATGGCAGCCCCCTGTCCTGTGCTCGGCAGTCAGTGTTGGGGTGGTAGTCTCGGGGACACCCTGGCGTATGGAGGGCATGTCCCACCCCGGGCCGTCTGCTCGGTGCTAGGAATGGTCAGTGTGTCCTTGTATGTGTGTCCATTCGGAGCTGGACTTGTGCTCTCTGGCAAGGTCTGTGCTTCTCCCAGCCGCCAAGACCAGTGTCCCATGGGCATCTCCTTGGGCCTGAGTGGGGCTTTTGTTCCCTCTGGAAACTCCCCAGGCTGAATCATGGAAATCAACGGAACACCCCCTACAGCCTCCCCAACACACACACACACACACATGCACCCAATTGCTCAGCTCAGTGCAACCACCATAGCCTGTGGTCTACTGCCTGCCACCACTGGCCAGTTTTCCATCAGTCTGTCGGTCCCTCTCGCCTCCCTTGGAGGCCACGGAGACCAGCCCACCAAGGTGGGTGGAGGAGGCTAAGAGGGTGGAACAGGGACGTCAGGAGTGAGCATGGACTGGGGGGGGGAAGGGTACCACGGTGAGCCAGGGTACGCAAGTCTGCAGAGCTGGCTTGCCCAGGCTGTGGCTCCCCTGCAGGGTCCTGAAGGCCCCGCCGAAGTGCAGCCTCCAGGAGGCCTTCCCTCCGCAGAGGGGACAGCTGGGAGGCTGCTCCAGCCCAACGAGGGGGGGGGGGGGGGGGCCCTCGCTCACACTCTGCTCCTGGTAGTGGTAATTGTACAACTCTGTAGGTTTATTAAAAGTTATTGTCCAGCTGAAACCGGTTTTGCTCAGTGGATAGAGCGTTGGTCTGCGGACTGAAAGGTCCCAGGGTTGATTCTGGTCAAGGGCATGTACCTTGGTTGTGGGGCACATCCCCAGTAGCGGGTGTGCAGGAGGCAGCTGATCGATGATTCTCTCTCATCGATGTTTCTGGCTCTCTTTCCCTCTCCCTTCCTCTCTGTAAAAAATCAATAAAATATATTTTTTTAAAAATTATTGTCCAGCCACTTATAAATGGCTGATTTTTTTTTTCATAGTATTAACTATATCTCAGTAAAACAGTAAAAAAATAAAATAAAATAAAATAATCTCACAGCCACTTCTCCATTTCTTAGGAACCCTTTCAGGCCTGTCTCCCCCCCCCCCCTCCCGTAACCTCTCTTTTATCGTTAACTCACAGGTGACTGGTCCCTTCATTCCGCACCCACTTGCTTCCCCTTCTTGCTCTTGTTCCACACGGGGTGGCCCAGCTCCTGCACACTTTTCCAAGAGGCCTGTGTCCTTCGTGCCTCTCAGCGGCACAGGGCACGGGGCTGCTGCTGGGTAGGCTGTGGGCTGTGCGAACCTGAGCACTGGAACATCCCCCTGTGGGCCACCCACCGGGGGCACGTCCACACGCAGACAGTACCGTCCACGCCACGGAGCCCCAGCGCCCACCCCCTGCTGGCTGGCTTTAGAAGCTTAGGACAGAGCTCTGTTGGGGGTGAGTCCTGGTTCCTCTGGGCTGAGGGTGGGGTGAAGGTACAGCTACCACCTCTGGTGACCTCATTGTCCGCCATTATGCTGTCACCGGCCCAGCATTCTGGGTTCCTGCCTGGGCATTTCCAAGCCCCCCAGGTGGGGGTACTCCCCTGGGGGGTCTGGGACAGCTCACCCCCTGACCACGCAAAGGTGACGGGCACGGTAACAACTCCGGGAGGTGGAGGCCGCCCTGGAGTAGCTGGGTCACCTTGCTCTGGACTCCTCCACCAGTTGCCCAGGTGAGCAAAGGGCAGTTCACCAGAGCAGGGTGGCAACTAACATGTGAGCTCTGGGTTCAAGTTCTGCCCCAAACAGCACCAGCTGTTTGGCCTTGTCCTGGCAGCTCCAGTCTCTCTGAGCCTTAGTTTCCTCATCTCTAACATTGGGTGAAAGTTCCGATTTGCCAGGTTCTGGGAAGGAGTCGGGGAGGAGAGAAGCATGTAAAACCGAGGAGCACAGCGCCTGGGACACAGTCCGTGCTCAGTCAGTGCTAGCTGATAGGGTTGGCTAGTGACCGGAGCTTTAATGTCTGTCCCTCAGGGAGCTGGTCAGGGAAAGGCAGAGCCTGTGCCTGCTGGGGCTGACCAGGCTCTGGCGTTAGAGGCAAGGGCTGGCCCCACTGACAGGAGAGTGGCCCCCGCTTTGGTTCTCTCTCTCTTCCGAGCCCAGCCAGTGAACTTGAACCCACAAGAAATTGGTCCCCATGGCCAAGCCCTGAGGCCTCCGGCCAGAGCGGGCTGCGGCCCTAGGGAGGTGGGTCTCCTCTCGTCTCCCCCAAACCTCCCCCTCCACCTTCCTCTCCCATGGGTGTGACCAGCTGCTTTCTCTCGGTCCCTAAGTCTGGGGTTCTCTCCTCAGGGCTCTCTGCCTACATCTCGCTCAGACCCGGGTTGGTGCGCTGGGTCTCTCTGAGCCTGGCCGCTCAGCCTCTGCTTTCAATGATGCCGTGTCCCCGAGCCTTTACCATTTGCCGTAGCCTCTGCGCGTCCTCCTTTCTCTGACCCACCCCTCGGCTCTCCGTCTCAGGACCCTCCATCCCCACCACCTGTCTCTGTCCGTCGGCCCCGTGTTCCTCTTCGCCCCCCAGCGCTCCGAGGCTGGTCTCCCCCGCCCCCCGACACCCCCCTTGGGCTCTGTCCCGCCCGTCGGCCCCTGGTCCCCGCTCCCGGCCGGCCCGGCTCCTGCCTGGACAAAGGGGTCCTTTGTGGGCTGACCGCGCCTGGCGGGGCGGCGGGGCGCTGGCTCCACACTGCTGATGAAACGGAGCCCTTTGTTGTCCCTCCTCAGGCGCAGTATTTCTTTTTGGGGGCTGGATGCGTTCCTGGCAGGGCCGATGATGGATGCGCCCGCCGCCGCCCGCCTGCCCGCCAGCTTTCCCTCCCGCTCGTTCCCGCTCCGCTTCAACGCAGCCCAGCTCCTCCCCTGCTGCCTTGGCACTGCCAGGCCCTTTCTGGCCTGGGAAGGGCTGCTGTGTGCCCTGCGGTGGGAGGCTGGGGCCTGGGAGACGGCCTTCTCCCACGTCCTCCTGTCCCGTGAGCAGAGCCAACGGCGGGCCCTGTGGTCAGGGGTCCGCTGAGACCGGGGCTTCTGCTTTTTCCGGGGTCTGAAGGAGGGGGCGAGCCAGGCAGAGGGGCGGCTTTGGGGCCTCTGAGGAGCCGGGGCTCGGGGGCTACGTGTCGGTATCTGCCCGCGGGGGGGGGAGGGGGCTGAGGATCGTTAGCCTGCGTGCCAGCTCCCCTGTGCACGCCCCAGCGTCGGTTGCTGTGGCTGAGGAACCACAGTGTTCCGCCCGCAGCACCTGTTCAATGACATATCACGTCCTCTGCTCCCGAGCTCAGCGTGTCCCCGGACCCGGGGGGCTGGGAGGAGGGTAGTCCCCGAGGGAGGACGGGAAAAGGGGAGATTTTAGAAGAGAGACTCAGAGGCAGGGCCGGAGACGGACAGAACGTGAGGCTTGGGCCCCCGTCACAGGAGACTCGGTCGGGATGGAGACAAAGCAGGGAGGCCCGGCCAGAGCACCGGCCCTGAACGCAGGCCGGCTGCGTTGGAGGCAGCTGACTTCTAATTGACCTGCCAGCCCCGCACGCAGCGCCAGATCCTGGAGCTGGGAGGTGGCAGGGGGTGGGGGGAGCAGAGCAAGAGCAGAGTTAATGCCGCTATCGATTTCTGCCACCAGCCAGCAGGCCGCAGCAGCGGGAGGGGGGATGCACACAGCAGCCCCTCCCCAGCTCTCCAACCCGCGGGCGCCTGCCTGCTCCGGCCGGGCTGCTAGGAATGCGGTCTGGGGCTGGGGAGCTGAGCTCAGATGGGCAGGGGCTCGGCGAGGGGGCGTGGGGGGATAGTCTCTGGCCTGATGTCACGAGCCCTAGGCCCCAGGTGCCCGGAGGGAAGCGGACCTCTGAGGAGAGAGGCCGAAGAGCCGGCCTGGGCCTGGTGCCTGGGAGGCAGGGTGGACCAGGCTATCCGTGGGGATACATGACCCTCTTTCTCTTACTACAACTCTGACGTCGGTGACACCTGAAGCCCGGCCTGGACAGGCCCTCCCGGGCTGGTCCTGGTGGAATCTGCCTGCGTGCCCAGCTCTTCCTCACCATTCATCCGCTTTCACCAGAAGGAGCCTCGGTGGGCTGGTGCCCACTGGGGCAGGGCAGAGAGTGTCTGGCTTCCTACTAATGCCTGCCACGTGTCTCACCCCGGAGATCAGGGCTTCTCTACCTACCCTTGCTCCTCCTCGTTACCGCTGCTTAGCAGCCTTGGGGCAGAGGCCGGCCTGCCTGCCTGGGGTCTCGATTTTCCTCTCTGCGTGCGCAGAGGGGTGGACGGGATGACCTCCTGGGACACGCCGAGTCCTGTGACTGGGGGCTGGTGGGGTTGCCTGGGGACAAAGATGCAGTGTGTGCCGCCCCCAAGGCCGGGGCGGGGCCGGCCCGGCCAGATGTGTGCCTCCCGCTGGAGCCACCAGCTGCTCCGGCCGGCCGGGCTGGGCCTCCCGCCTCCTTTCTGGGGGTTGCTAGGCCAAGGCGAGCAGACAGGGAAGGAATGCTCGCGAGCCAGGGCTGATGAGGAAACTGCCCCTCCGTTCCATCTGGAATGGCTCCTCCCCGAGCTCCTGGCCAGCGGCCTGGCCGCTCACGCGCCTGAGTCCTGGGGCCTGGGCAGAGCAGGTCTGTCCTGGGAAGGGTCGCACCTAATCTCAGTTCCAGCTGGTACCAGCCAGGGGGCCCTCCTGGAAGTCAGGCTGGAGCACAGCAGTGAGGCCGGAGTGGAGATAAGAGTGGGGTGGGGGGCGGGGCGGGTGCCTGTGGTCTGAGAGTGAGAAGGAAGTGTGTGCTGTTGTGTGCACAAGCGTGTCCCCACTCTTGCAGGCGAAGGCTTGTCCTCTGGCGTCGTGTCCTGCCTGCCCGGTAGCAGCAGGAGGATACATGCTCCTTGAAATAAGGTTTCTGAGCTCTGCTTGGCCAATCCTATTAGACAAAAGCAAGCTGTTTCCTTCACCTGCAGGACCGAACAGAGCCTTGCGATCGCTGATGTGGTAGGAATAGCCAGTGAGAATCCAGGGGCAGCTTCCCGCACTTGTTGGTCTGCACCTTCTGTGGGCCTACCCTCCAGAGGCCGGTGCAGCTCCTCTTCTCCATAGCTGGGTCAGGGAAAGAAGGTTCCGGAAGTAGAAGGCGACTTTGTCATCTCCCCCTGCTTAATAAGCATCTCCAGCTCTCGGCCCAGGAAGGACTGCCTGCCTCCGTCAGGCCTCCCCGATCCTGGCGAGGCAGTTCTGGCTGAGCCACTTCGTGTATCACACCCATGGGCTAGTCAATTCTCTTAAACCTCGTCTTCAAAATAGGATATTCCTAGTCCCTACTTCGTAGGGTTCTTGTGAGTCTTAACTGGGATCATTCAGATTTCAAAACCCTACTGATGGGGGCGGGCTGGCACTTATTGACTACCTGGCGGTTGTGAGGTATTGGCGTGGTGGTGGTGGAGGTGGAGGTGGTGATGGTGGAGGAGGAGGAGGAGGAGGTGAAGGAGGAGGAGGAAGAGGAGGAGGAGGAGGAAGAGGAGGAGGTGATGTTTACCGCTGTGTCCTCTTGCCCTGACAGAGTGAAGACACTTCCACGTGAAGAGCTGACCATGTGCCTGCCCTGAGCGCCGCGGCCCCGCAGGCATCGCTGTTGTGGGCGGCAGCGCCCAGCACCGGTCCGGACTCCCCTCGTCGGCAGGCTCCCCCAGCACCCGGGTCTGGGCCTCGGCCCCACCATGTCGAGCCTCAGCAGTGGCTCCCAGGACACCAGCAGCAGCAGCACCACCACCAATGGCGGCGGCGGCGGCGGCGGCGGCCCCAAGGCCGGCGTGGCCAGCAAGAGCGCGGCGGCGGCCACCGCCGCCCCGGCCTCCGTGGCCGACGACGCGCCGCCCCCCGAGCGCCGGAACAAAAGCGGCATCATCAGCGAACCCCTCAACAAGAGCCTGCGCCGCTCCCGCCCCCTCTCCCACTACTCCTCCTTCGGGGGCGGCGGGGGCGGCCTGATGGGCGGGGAGTCGGCCGACAAGGCCGCGGCCGCCGCGGCCGCCGCCTCCCTGCTGGCCAACGGGCACGACCTGGCCGCGGCCATGGCTGTGGACAAGAGCAACCCTACCTCAAAGCACAAAAGCGGTGCGGTGGCCAGCCTGCTGAGCAAGGCCGAGCGGGCCACGGAGCTGGCGGCCGAGGGACAGCTGACGCTGCAGCAGTTCGCGCAGTCCACGGAGATGCTGAAGCGCGTGGTGCAGGAGCACCTGCCGCTGATGAGCGAGGCGGGCGCCGGCCTGCCCGACATGGAGACCGTGGCGGGCGCCGACGCCCTCAACGGCCAGTCCGACTTCCCCTACCTGGGCACCTTCCCCATCAACCCCGGCCTCTTCATCATGACGCCGGCGGGCGTGTTCCTGGCGGAGAGCGCGCTGCACATGGCGGGCCTGGCCGAGTACCCCATGCAGGGCGAGCTGGCCTCCGCCATCGGCTCGGGCAAGAAGAAGCGGAAACGCTGCGGCATGTGCCCGCCCTGCCGGCGGCGCATCAACTGCGAGCAGTGCAGCAGTTGTAGGAACCGAAAGACTGGCCACCAGATTTGCAAATTCAGAAAATGTGAGGAACTCAAAAAGAAGCCTTCCGCTGCTCTGGAGGTAACGGCGCCTTAGAGGGAGGTGTGCGGGCTCGCGTGTCTGTCTGGCAGCCCAAACCCGCCCCCGGCCCCACCTTCCCCGCCTGGGCGAGGGCCTGGGGGACGCCCAGTCCCTGGGCTCTGGGGTTCTAGGCCAGTCTTGGAGACACCAGTTCACTGCCCCCCAAAACCAGAGCCACATCCTGACACATCCCGGTAGGTGGTAGTTTGCAAGGCAAAGCATAAAGAACTGCAGGCAAGGGCCTGGCGTCCCCAGCCGGGCCCCTGCCCCGGGAGTTCTGGGTCAGGCATTGAGATTCCCATGCGCATCCCAACTTTCCAAGTTTCAGACACGCCCTAAAGCTTCCCGTCTGTGACCTAAGATCCTGGGACCCTCCCCTGTCCCGTTCGACAGGGCTCTGTCCCGTGGACCCTGTGGCTTTAAGGTAACCCTATCACTTGTCCCTTCAGAGCCTCGCCTTCCCCCCCAAGGCCACTCAAGGATAGAGCAGCTCCAGGGCTGGCAACCCTGCTCCGAAGCCCGGAGAAACCCTGGTTCTGGGCGCCTCACTGACATTTATTTGGGGTGCCTTGAGGCCCCAGGATCAGTCTGGTTGCACAGCTCATGACCAGGCACCTATGGGCCTGGAGTTAGGAGGTGAGCCTGGGGTGTGCGCAAGGCCTGTGCACTGTGGGATTGGCTTAAAGGAGGCCACATGGTGCCCATATTGCTCTCCCTCTGACTTGAGACCAGGCCTGTCCCTGTGCCCCCAGCTGTGCCAGCCCAGCTGTGCTGCCAGGCCTGGGTACAAAAGCATCTTTTCTGCCTGCTGTCCCCACCCCTCTAGGAGTGGGCTTGATGCAAATGTCCAGAATGGTTGGAAAACAATAATGGCATCTCAGCCGTGGCTACCCACCCCCGGAGCCCCAAGTCTCATATATCTGCTCTCCTGCCCAGAGAAATACACCGTCCTGTATGCACACACAGGCACCCACCCTCGTCTATTGTAAACACACACACACACACACACACACACACACCCAGTGCACACAGACGTAGCCTCTTAATAAACACAGCAAGTATCCTCTTTCCCCACCACAGCGCCAAACACGCTACCCACTGTAGCTGAGCTCCAGGCGTACACCCATCTGCGTGTTCGGTGCACACGCTTACACGCTCATGCGACAGAAACCTGCACATGGCTCCCAGACGCACCGCAGCGCCTGGTGCTTGTGGCCTTTGGACCAGGGGAAGGGATGTTTCTGTCCGGAAGGAGGCTCTCTGGGCACAGTGGTTCAGGAGGCCTCAAGGTGCTCCAGGCCTCCAGCGACCCAGGGGGTCCAGGCTCCTCTGCTGGCCTGGCCAGGATGGCAGGCACTCCACCGGGTGGCTGCCTGTACTCTGTGCCCATCCCTCCACCATGAGACCGTCCACGGGGAACATCTTGGCACCAGGCCCGGCCGGACCCTGACTGAACTCTCTCCTTGTTTTTGTCTCCCGCCCCCCGCCAGAAGGTGATGCTTCCGACGGGAGCCGCCTTCCGGTGGTTTCAGTGACGGCGGCGGGAACCCAAAGCTGCCCTCTCCGTGCAATGTCACTGCTCGCGTGGTCTCCGGCAAGGGATTCGGGCGAAGACAAACGGATGCACCCATCTTTAGAACCAAAAATATTCTCTCACAGATTTCATTCCTGTTTTTATATATATATATTTTTTGTTGTCGTTTTAACATCTCCACGTCCCTAGTATAAAAAGAAAAAGAAAAAAAACATTTAACTGCTTTTTCGGAAGAAGAAGAACAACAACAACAAAAAAAGAGAGGTAAAGACGAATCTATAAAGTACCGAGACTTCCTGGGCAAAGAATGGACAATCAGTTTCCTTCCTGTGTCGATGTCGATGTTGTCTGTGCAGGAGATGCAGTTTTGTGTAGAGAATGTAAATTTCTGTAACCTTTTGAAATCTAGTTACTAATAAGCACTACTGTAATTTAGCACAGTTTAACTCCACCCTCATTTAAACTTCCTTTGATTCTTTCTGACCATGAAATAGTGCATAGTTTGCCTGGAGAACCCACTCGCGTTGATAAAGAGAATGTTGATGGCGCCGTGTCGAAGCCCCTCTGTATCCATCCGCGTGGGCAGAGCTGCCGGGAGCTCGCTGAGCGGGAGGGAGAAGACTCCCCGAGCCCAGGCCAGGCTGCTGCCCCCCCGCCCCCACAATAGGATCCCACACCCCCCAACAATGATTTTGCAAAAAAAATGAAAAGTTCTGTTTGTTTATTCGTTGAGATCTGGGAGCCCATGTCTTCTCGATAGTTTTCTGATCATGATCCATGGCTACTTCCCTTAGAGAAAATAAGTCCCTTTTCCCCCAGCCTGGCGGATGGCGACAGAAAATAGGGCTTCTCTGCGTGGTCCCCTGCCAGTGGGGGTGGTGCCCAGGGGGGCCCCCCTCGGCCTGGGCCCTCTTGCCCACGGCCAGCTTCCTGCTGATGAACATGCTGTTTGTATTGTTTTAGGAAACCAGGCTGTTTTGTGAATAAAACGAATGCATGTTTGTGTCATGAAGCACCGCTGGCTCCTTGCTCTTGGGTTGGGGGCGGGGGGGGGGGGGGGGGGCTGCTGCTGGGCTGAGGGGCGGGGGGTTGTCCAGGATCACCTTGGGGAAGAAGAGGGATCACCCAGGCACGGTAGAGGGGGATCTCTCGGGAAGTGAGGCCCTCTGCATACACTGTGGGGGAGGGGAGGGCAGCAGGAGCAGCCAGCCTGAGGACAGGGTGGAAATGCTATTAATCTGGCAGCGGCTGGTACCAGATAGAGCACCTCCCGGGCCTGATTGTACCCCTGCCTCAGAACCGGAACCTCCGGGGACTTTCATTCACCTGGGGCCACCTTCTCTATTCATCCAAAGTCAACAGCACCTGATCGGGGCAAAGCAGCCAGCAGGCCTGGGGGTGGGGCCTGCGCTGCCTGTTCAGGTTCTTATCTCCTCACTCGCAGAGACCTAGTGCTCCCCCAGCCACCGATGCGTGTCCCCAGGGTTCACAGCCAGCACACACGCGCACATACACACGCACACATGGACCCCACGTGCCCCTCGAGGCCTGAGGGCTATTGGACTGGGGCCTGGGGTGTCCCTGGCTTTGTCTCTTGTCACTGTCCCACCCCCAGGAAATGTGTTGGCACAAGCTGGTCTGGGACCTCAGAGGTCAGGTGACGGGAAATCACCCTCGGAGCCTCATGGTCTGGGCCAGGGAGCCTGAACCAGAGGAGACGGCTGCTGTACACCCCCACCCCCCACCCTAGTTCCTCCGCCCAGCTGCCTGGAGCCCGGCTGAGACCGGCTGGACCTGAGGAAGGTCTCCCTGAGGAGGCTGGGCCTGGCCTCAGGTGGGCGAGGGCTTTGGGGAGGATGGGAGGAGGGCTTTGGGGAGGAAGGAGGGCTTTGGGGAGGAAGGAAGGAGGGCTTTGGGGAGGAAGGAAGGAGGGCTTTGGGGAGGAAGGAAGGAGGGTTTTGGGGAGGAAGGAAGGAGGGCTTTGGGGAGGAAGGAAGGAGGGCTTTGGGGAGGAAGGAAGGAGGGCTTTGGGGAGGAAGGAAGGAGGGCTTTGGGGAGGAAGGAAGGAGGGCTTTGGGGAGGATGGAAGGAGGGCTTTGGGGAGGAAGGAAGGAGGGCTTTGGGGAGGAAGGAAGGAGGGCTTTGGGGAGGATGGAAGGAGGGCTTTGGGGAGGAAGGAAGGAGGGCTTTGGGGAGGAAGGAAGGAGGGCTTTGGGGAGGATGGAAGGAGGGCTTTGGGGAGGAAGGAAGGAGGGCTTTGGGGAGGAAGGAAGGAGGGTTTTGGGGAGGATGGAAGGAGGGCTTTGGGGAGGAAGGAAGGAGGGCTTTGGGGAGGAAGGAAGGAGGGCTTTGGGGAGGAAGGAAGGAGGGCTTTGGGGAGGAAGGAAGGAGGGTTTTGGGGAGGAAGGAAGGAGGGCTTTGGGGAGGAAGGAAGGAGGGCTTTGGGGAGGATGGATGGAGGGCTTTGGGGAGGAAGGAAGGAGGGCTTTGGGGAGGAAGGAAGGAGGGCTTTGGGGAGGAAGGAAGGAGGGTTTTGGGGAGGAAGGAAGGAGGGCTTTGGGGAGGAAGGAAGGAGGGTTTTGGGGAGGAAGGAAGGAGGGCTTTGGGGAGGAAGGAAGGAGGGTTTTGGGGAGGAAGGAAGGAGGGCTTTGGGGAGGAAGGAAGGAGGGTTTTGGGGAGGAAGGAAGGAGGGCTTTGGGGAGGAAGGAAGGAGGGCTTTGGGGAGGAAGGAAGGAGGGTTTTGGGGAGGAAGGAAGGAGGGCTTTGGGGAGGAAGGAAGGAGGGCTTTGGGGAGGATGGATGGAGGGCTTTGGGGAGGATGGATGGAGGGCTTTGGGGAGGAAGGAAGGAGGGCTTTGGGGAGGATGGATGGAGGGTTTTGGGGAGGAAGGAAGGAGGGCTTTGGGGAGGAAGGAAGGAGGGCTTTGGGGAGGAAGGAAGGAGGGCTTTGGGGAGGATAGGGGGGCTTTGGGGAGGATGGAAGGAGGGCTTTGGGGAGGAAGGAAGGAGGGCTTTGGGGAGGAAGGAAGGAGGGCTTTGGGGAGGAAGGAAGGAGGGCTTTGGGGAGGAAGGAAGGAGGGCTTTGGGGAGGAAGGAAGGAGGGCTTTGGGGAGGATGGATGGAGGGCTTTGGGGAGGATGGATGGAGGGCTTTGGGGAGGAAGGAAGGAGGGCTTTGGGGAGGATGGATGGAGGGTTTTGGGGAGGAAGGAAGGAGGGCTTTGGGGAGGAAGGAAGGAGGGCTTTGGGGAGGAAGGAAGGAGGGTTTTGGGGAGGAAGGAAGGAGGGCTTTGGGGAGGAAGGAAGGAGGGCTTTGGGGAGGAAGGAAGGAGGGCTTTGGGGAGGAAGGAAGGAGGGCTTTGGGGAGGAAGGAAGGAGGGCTTTGGGGAGGAAGGAAGGAGGGTTTTGGGGAGGAAGGAAGGAGGGCTTTGGGGAGGAAGGAAGGAGGGCTTTGGGGAGGAAGGAAGGAGGGCTTTGGGGAGGAAGGAAGGAGGGCTTTGGGGAGGAAGGAAGGAGGGCTTTGGGGAGGAAGGAAGGAGGGTTTTGGGGAGGAAGGAAGGAGGGCTTTGGGGAGGAAGGAAGGAGGGTTTTGGGGAGGAAGGAAGGAGGGCTTTGGGGAGGAAGGAAGGAGCTACTTGTGAAGCTGAGTGGGCCGAGCGGGGAGGGGAAAGCAGCCATGTTGGCTGGGGGCTCTGACCCTCGGCCCTCTCGGCCCTCTCCCGTGTGCCACAAGCTCCTTCCAGCACCAGGAGCTCCGCAGCCTGGCCTGGCACAGCGGGGGAGGTGGGAGGCTGCTTTCAACTCCATCTCCGCCCGCCCGGGAAAAATTCCCTTTCATGTGGCTGCCTGTGATCTCTCCAGGCGGCTCTGCCGATGGGGGCGTCCAGCGGGGAGCAGAGGGAGGTGCTGCAGCGGGGGCACCCTCGCCCCTGCACAAGGCAAACTGCACCTCAGAACCTTGAAGTGATGGAGAGGATCCTCCTGGGGGGCTGGGGGTGGGGGGTGATGGGAAGCTGGCCAGCAGGGGGCACCAGGCTGGAGGCCCCTGCGTGCCCCCACCTGGCTGCTGGCAACACAAAAGCTGCAGATGGTCTCGGCCAGCCCTGAGGTGCGGGGTGGATGGCTCCTGCGCCAGCCCCAAGGGGGAGGGGTGCCGTGACTCAGCCAGTCTGTACCTCGCAGTGTGCCAGCTTACAGCCCAGCCATAGCTCCCCCCCAACACACACACACACACACACACACACTCTACAGAGAAGCCCTCGCCCTGAAGGCCCTCACCTCTTCCAACTTCAGCTGTGCGCGCTCTGCTTGTGGAAATGGTAGGTCAGCCCCAAGCAGGGGTGGGGATAGCTGTGAGGCTGAACACACGATGAATCCTCAGCTACCTCATCTGGGAAATGGGGACAATTAACAGTCTCTCTCCCTTACAGTGGCCTTCGGATGAAATGAGATCACTCTGGGGAAGGGCCTGGCTCATCTTAAGCGCTTGTTCAATGGCAGCTGGTGGTGGTATTTTATTTTTATTTAAAATGTTTAAATAAAACATTGACAACAGAGAGAGAGAGAGAGGCATCAATGTGAGAGAGAAACATCAGTCCAATCCCTCCTGTATCTACCCCGACCAGGGACTGAACCTGAAACCTGGGCATGTGCCCTGACCAGGAATCGAACTGGTGACCTGGTGAACCGGTCGATGCTCAAGCAACTGAGCCACACAGGCCAGGGCTGATGTTATCAATTTAAAACTGTTGACCTAAACCTCACCAAGATGTCCCCCACCTTCCACCCAGGGTGTGTGTCTTCTCTAAAAACCTGGCTATCCCACCTCCCACCTCCCCCTTCCCCAGCAGGCCCAGCCCTGCCTGCCTGCCGCTCCGGCTCCCTGTCTGAAGCTCTCCTGATGGTCTCTGACTCTTAGTGTCTCTGCACCTCCACGTCCCTCATGTTTCTCCATCTGTGTCAGGTACTTCCCTGCCTTTCCGTTACAGGTTCATCCCTGCTCCCCCTGAAGTATGCCCAGTGCCCCTCCCGGCTCTGCTACATGGGGAGCCTGGCCTCCTGGTGCCCCGGAGCCTTCACCTGGGTGGCAGGGATGGTGTGGTAGGCTGGAGGGCACAAGGGGCTGGAGTCAAAAGCAGCCTCCATGCAGCCAAGTGGTGTGGTGTGTGTGTGTGTGTGTGTGAGAGAGAGAGAGAGAGAGAGAGAGAGAGATGCTTCAAGGCCCTGACGACCATGTGAAGCCTGCGTGACACTGAGTGTGACACTGAGTGTGCCGTGCCATGGGTCTATGACAGAGTGTGGTAAACTATGATGTGAGATCTCTTGTGGCTGTGGGTTAGCAGATGATGCCAGCGGCCACACTTTGGGATATCCTGCGACGGTGCATGTGTGATCCCGTAACACCGTACAGTTCCGTAGCAGACCCAGTGTGATACCAGGCTGCACCACTGTGTGTGGGACACTGGATATGCAGCAGGGATCCTGTATGGCATACACGGCCCTATGGCAGACACTGGGTGACTCTATATGGTCAGTGACGTGGTGTCTGGGAGGCCGTCGGGGTGTGGCCCTGAGACTGACGTCAGCGGTTCTACATGACGGCGCATGCCGGCCGGTGGCCCTGTGGCAGTGCCCTGGGTGTGTGCCGTGGCGTGGTGCGTCAGCGTGCACCTGTGGCCCTCCGTCACGCCGACACGCTGTGCCGTGTGTGTCTTTGTCTGCGGCGTTTCCTGGCGCGCTTCCCCGACAGCCATGCAATCTGGGGACAGCGCGGGGGCCCGGCAGCCCCTCGCCCCCAGCCTGGCTCTGAGGCCGGGCTGGGAGGGAGGGCTGGCGTGGGGGCAGCAGGCACGGTTCCCACGGCCACCACGGCCCCGCTCCCGGCCCCACCGCAGGGCTTCAGCTCCACAGAATATCCTGGCAACTCCAGCCTCTTTGTTCTCTGTGGCCGCCAACGGCCGCCCCAACCCGGCCTGCCCAGTGCCTGCCAGGCGCCCCCTCCTCCCCGCAGCGGCAGGGCTCGGCCTGACCTAGTCCCTCGCTGCCCTTGTTCCCCCCTCCCTGCCTGGGGCCCCCTGAACCTGACGCAACGCTCCACGCTGGGCCTTTGAGCCTCTGCAGCGGGCTTGCTGTGGCCGGTCATGTTGTGCAGGAAGGAGGATGCAGGGAGCCCCAGTGCACCGGGTAATCACGGGCCAGGAGCTCAGCTCTCTTGTGCGGGTGCGTCTCAGCCCAAGGCTAGCTGAAGGCTGCCTTCGGCCTGGGATAGCTTCAGTCTCGTCGAGTAAGTCTGCTTCTTTGGCTCCAGAACGTCGTCGGGATGGGAGTTGCTCCGTATTTTATAGGCGAGAAGCCGGAGCCCAGAGAGAGTAGGTGACATGCCGGGTCACAGAGCAAGATGGTAGCAGGGTCCTGATTAGAACGTGGCTCTTGGCTGTCAGCCCCCTGCACCAGACTCGGCTGCTTTGGAAGAATCCGCTTCCTCAATGGACAGGAAAGGGGGGTCTGGGAATGTGGACACATGGGTCCTCTTTATTTCTCGGTCACCTGGTCCCCATGTGTCAAAGTCATGGTGTGTGTGTGCATGTGTGTGTGCGCACACGCTTGCTCCTCTGCCCTTGCTGGCTGACCTTGGCCAAAAGCCCTTGCCTCTCTGCTCCCAAGAAAGACGGGCCCGAGGTTGTGGGATGGGGTGGGGCCCGGGCAGGGTGCTTTGCCAAACAAGGTCTACTGACGGTGCCAAGACGCTCAGCGTCTCTAATAGGGACACGGGGGCTGGTGGCTCCGTGGGATGGCTTCTGGCTTGAGACTCCAGCCTTTATTCCCAGGCTGAGCCCGGCTCCGCTGTCACAAAGAGGGAGGTGGTAATGGCCGCACGACGCTGCTGTAGTCAAGGCCGCTTCAGCCTGACCTGATTGCAGCATCAGCTCCTACTCCCTCCCAGGTGCCAGAGCCGGATGGATGGATGGAGGTCATTGTGCAGCCCGCCCCAGCCCCCCACGGCCCACCCGAACCCTTTGCTGACAGGCGCTGCTGACAACAGCCGTGGTGGGGGAGGGCCGAGCAGGCACCACGTGTGAATCAGACAGACCTTGGCCCGGCACCCCGCAGGCAGGCGGTGGCACAGAGAGGCCCTGCTGTCCCACCAAGGTCACACAGCCCTCCGTCCAGGGAGTTATGTCCCCGCAGCCCACAGCCCCGAGGACCCCGCGGAGGCTCTGTGTGCCACTGCGTGGAGCTGGCCGGGGAACCTGGAGGGGGTGCGGGGGGGTCCCCTGAGGCCACCGGCCCAGCTGCCAGAGCGGACACTTTCATCTTTTCGCCTGTCGACCTGCCATCCCTCAGCGGCATTAAATTCCCCTCCTGCCAGAGAACAAGGGCTGCCTCAGATTCCAGGCAGCAGGGCGTGCAGATGGGGCGGGCCCAGGGGAGGGGCGCCGGCCCTCCAGGTCCGGCCGTGCAGAGCTCCTGCGCTGGGGGCAGGGACTTGCCTGCGGGCTCTGGTGCCCAGCTCCCCGGGTCGGATGCAGCCTCTTTCCTGCCGCCTTTTCCTGACGGATGCCTTCCTTCCCCTTCAGGCGCTCCCTCCTCAGGAGCCTTCGTAAGCCTCGCGGCCAGGCCTGCGGTCCCTGTGCTCCCATCGCCGCACTGTCACCCTGGGTGGCATCGCCTGGCTTCGGGGTGTGGTCTACAGCACGGGCACCGGGGAACCTCTGTGGACCGAACACACACCTCAGCTCCTCTTTCCGGCCATTCTCCCCTCGTGCATTTCCAGTTCTAACCGGAGTGCTGTCCACTGGGAAGGGGAAACTTACAAGAAAGAGCCCCTTTCCTCAGCCCCTCGCTCCCCGAATCCTCACAGCCAGTTACCCCATTTTACAGGTGAGGAAGTTGAGGTTCAGAGAGTTAGATGTAAACATGCACAAGGCCCCACAGCCGGGCTCCTCTGTTTTCAGAAGCTTTTAAACACCTGGTTGTGCTCCAGGCTTTGACTGGGAGGAACCCCCACCCGACCCCACCCCACTCGCTGCTGTGGTCCTCCCAGACGCGGAAACAGGGTCAAACACGACTTCCTTTAACTTTCTGCACTTTCTGACTTTTTTTTTTCTTGCAGTGAACATACTGCTTCACAAATCAGAAAACCCGCCCTCGCAGGCTTGGCTCAGTGGATATAGCATCGGCCTGTGGACTGAAGGGTCCCAGGTTTGATTCCAGCCAAGGGCACATGCTTGATCCTGGGTAGGGGGGCGTGCAGGAAGCAGCCCATCAATGATTCTCTCTCAACATTGATGTTTCTATCTCTCTCCCAGTCCCTTCCTCTCTGGAATCAATAAACAAATGAACAAACAAACAATAAAGCCCAAACGTTCCTAAGCCCAGAAAGGTTTGGAGACAAAGAGGACTGTGGAGTGAAGGTAGGTGGTGGTGAGATAATGAAATGACAGGTTTGGGGTATTTGGGTGCAGCTTGATTCTACAAAGACCTCCCCTCCACCTCCCTGGGGTCTTTCTACCTCACTCCCCGCCCATCCCCCCCCCAGGCCTGCCCGGGAGGGCGCACCGCCCGTGCCTGAGGTGGGGCTGTGTCACAGTGGGATCCACAGGCAGCTGCTGGGGTCCTGGAGGAGGGGCGTTGAGAGTGAGGGCAAGGGTGGTGACCGCTGTTGATAAGGCAACAGAGCCTTCGGTAGCCAGGACACAGTGAAGCCATGGAAACCGGGCCAAGGTGTGAGGCTGGCTCAGCTGCTTCCCCCAGGTGGCTGCCTCCCAGGCCTGGCGGGGGCCCAGCAAGACAGGTCCACCCACTCCCTGACCTCCTGCCAGGCTCGGGCAGGCGGCTGGGCAGGCTTGATGTCACCCCGGCTCACTTTCCCCGGGGGCCAAGCTGGGGTCAAGCTTTGGATCGGAGAGGGGAGAGCTGAGGACAGAGGCAGGGATCCCAAAGCTCCCTGACCCCGTTCAGCCCCTCCCACCTGCTCCCGGGCCCTTCTTCCATACAAATATGTGTACATTATTTACCTTAAGCATTTTGATAAATCATAATAGCAGAGACATCTGCTGTCAAAACTGCAAACTGCATTTGGGGCTCAGCTGGCGACCAGGGCTTGAGGCCAACAGGGGTGCAAGGGCTCTGATGGCCTGAGGGGGGAATATGGACGACCCCCCGCCCCCCACCCTTCATCTAGGGTTGGGCCTTGCAGGGGACCCAGGCCCCATCCTTTGGGACCCCTCCTCTCCAGCTGCCAACCACAAAACCTTCCCAAGGAAGCCCCCCTCCCCACCGTGTTTCTTCCTTCCTGCCTCCCTCTGCCTCAGAATTAATGCAGCCGTGACAGCGGCTGTGAGAAGTCCCCGAGCGGAGATTAACTCCCCGGGCAGTACGGGCGGGGCTGACCATGGGAGGCTGAGGAGTGGGGGGCTGACGCACAGGCCTCACAAGATTAATCACCCTGCAGCCAGCCTCATCACGAGCCTGCCCTGCCTCCCGCAGCCCCCAGGCCCCCGGCCCAATTGGTGGGAGGATTTTGGGAACCGAGACTGAGTTACTTTCTCATTTTCTCTCCGGTTCCTGGCCTCTCAGGGACCCAGAAGGCCAAGCAGCAATCCTGTGGCTTCTTTCCCTTTTCCTGTTGCCATGTTGGCTCGCAGCTCAGCTCCGGAAGGGGGAGGCTCTTTCCCTTGCCTGCGTACCTACCTCCTGCTGGTCCTCCTGGTCCCACTGGCCTGCTAGTGCCCCAACGCAGAGCTGGGGGTTGGGGAAGCCAAGGAAGAGTGCGGTGGATCTATTGGCTCTAGGGCTGATGGGCCTGCTGTCCAGCCAGCGCCCTCTCCCCACTATGGCGGGCCTGTGCGGATGGTGGAGAGAGGGGACCCTGGGTAGACAGAGAGTCGGGATGCTGGTTGATGAAGCTCTGGGGTCAAGGATCTGTGTACTGGCCTTTCTCAGCCAGTCACCTGCTGGGAGGGCGCACCACCTTGAGGGGTTGTAGCTAACGGAACTGAGGTTGGACACGGAGTAAAGTTCCCCGGGAGGACAGGACCTGAGGGAGGGTGAGCTGTGGTTGGAATTGGCCTTGACTCTGCCAGTCTGGCTGGAGAACGCTCTCCTGGGCACCTCCTGCCTGGGGGCCCCCAGCTCAGGAGCTCTGCTCAGGTCACACCGGACCAAGTCTCCTGTTGACGTGCTGGTCCTCCCAGCTAGAAGGGGAGCTCCGAAGGGGAGGAGACCGTCCACCTGGTAGGTCAGGTGTTTACCATGAAATACACGGGTGAATTAGAGGCAGAGGACGTGGGTTGGCCCTCTGTGTATTATATAAGGAGCCGGAGAAAGAAACTGCTGGGTGTGAACCTGAGGATTCCAATGCAGTGCCGCAGGACGGGCCCTGCCAAGAAGGGGCCTCGAGAGGAAAGGGGTGCAGCTGGGAGCCCGTGGACCCTCACAGGCGGTGTGACGCTCTACAAGAGGCTTCCTTCTCAGCGCCTTGGCTTTTACTCATCAGCAAGTCACATCACGTCCCAGCGATGCTTTGAGGGCAGCATGGGAAGTCCCATGTGAAAGGTCCTTGTGAACTCTTAAGCCTTGTGCTCCTTGATGAGCAATGGATCTGGGTGGATCGGAAGAACTAAGAAGGCTTCTTGAAGCAGTGTGGGTGGAGCTACGCTCACCCAGGCGATCTGGAGGCTGGTACTTCTGGGACAGCAAGGAGACCATCCTGGAGGGAGCTCAGAGGACTGTGGCGTCAACCTCAAGCTCCAGGATAAGTGACGTATTTTGTCTTGGGGACAGAGAGGACCAATGATGGCTCTGGAACCTGGGCAGCTTTTTGAGGGACTCAGGTCTGGAGTAACGCCTTCAGTCAACATGGGCGTGTGGACAAGCTCCCAGCCCCACTCTGGGCCCGGGGGCTGGAGTGGGAAGCCGGAAGGAGGCCTGGATCCCTGCCGTGTCCCCGTGCAGAGGAACTACAACGCATTCTGTGTTAGAAAGTGGGGGCTAGGCTTGATAAGAAGTGACCTGTCAGTTTTAGGGCCTTGATCCTTTATTATAGATAGGATGGGGAATTCGATTTATAAAAAGGCCAGGCCGGTTGAAGGGCTTCTGGACCCAGTCACTTCCTAGAGGTGGGGATAAGGGGCATCCGGGCCCACCTCTTACCCTCCTGCTCCCTAGCCTAGAAGCTGCAGAGTCCTGGGCCAGGAAGCAAGGGTCTAGGATTTCCATTCAAACTCCATGCCCTCCCTGGCTTCGTGATCACATGATCGAAGGATAGCCAGCCCTTGTTATGCCTAGCTTTCCCCGTCATTGTGATGGAGTCCCTTCCACGTCAGTCAGCCAAAGTTCGAGGTTTTTCCTTGGCGTTCAGGCCTCAGGAGGGCGCTGTAATTTTGGGCTCCTTCACTCCAGCCTCTTCGCCACCTGTGTGCTGGGCCCCCTCCCTTCTCCTGCTTTGCCACCCACACCCCCCTCACCCCTGACCCTGTGGCCAGTAGCCTCTGCTGTTGTCATGGGAACCTCACAGCTCTGATCCGGTGGTACAGGGGAGAGCTGGCCTGGAGCTTCTAGCAGGGGAAGCCGAGGATAGCAGAGGGTGAGATCCTGCCAGCTTGACTTGGTGAAGGGGGTCCTGGAAAGATGACCCGGATGGAGTGTGCTGGGGTGCAGGGTCTCAAGGCCTGGCCCCTCCCAGTCCCTGAGGTAGCTGCCCTTTTCCAGGCTGGCCTCCCACTCCCCCCAGATCAGCTGATGGTGGTAGGAAAGGGTGGTGGGACCTCCCCTTTCCCTCACTGCCAACGGTTGCTCAGAACCCTGAGCTCAGCTCATTCTCGAGGCTAAAAATACCAGGGAGGCGGCAATGGTAGCTCCCCTGACACCTGTCCACCACCCCCTACTGGCAGCGCACACACACACACACACACACACCCCCCAGTCTGAGCCACATGCTGAGGTGTAGCTTATTCCACACAGTACTACGGTCCAAGGAGGTGCCTCAAGTCCAGCCCCTATGTGAAATCCAGATCTGGGTGCCACTTCCACCTCTGACCCCAATGCGCTCTGTGATCCTGGGGTAGTCCTTTGTCCTCTCTGGGCCTTGGTTTCCCTTCTTGTGTAATGAGGGGGTTACAAGGAATGGAGTAGGTGGTCAAGCCCTGGCCACCCCATCTCGCTGTACTACCACAGCAGTCCTGGCAGCACCCTGGAGGACGCGCTGGGTCACAGCCCCCTTTCCCAGGTGAGCAGTAAGGCTAGAGAGGTAAGGATGGCTTAAGGGGGGGCTAATCAGGTCTTTGGTTTCAGGGTGGCCCGCTCTGGTCTCGCAGTGGCAAGTTGAGTTTCTGGGACCCCAATTTGTTGAAAAATAAGTCTGAGCCCCCACCGTAGGGCAGGGATCAGCACCCTCAAATCTCAGAGGAGTTCCCGGTACTGACTGAGAGGATCCTGGGACTGGGGAGCACTCTACCCTGCCTCCCCCTGGGGTCTGGCTGAGGTGAGGGTCCACTTGCCCTCCTAGGGTTTGGTGAGGTGCAGGTGAGGGCTCACAGTGTCCATCTGCCCCCGGCCTGGCCGGGCCGTGAAGCCGCCGTCTGTACCACTCACCCTCTTGGGCCTGACCAAGGCGGAGGCAGCCTGCCCTGCCCCGGCAGGCTGAGCGGAGGGTCCACGCTGCTCATAAGACGCGGAGGTGGAGGTCAGAGTCCACTCTGCCCACTTGCCCTGAGGGGCCTGTGGCTTCTTTGTAGCAGCTCTGAGCTTCGATTTCATTTTGGGTTTCCTACTCTCTCTTCTCTCTTGAAAACCAAATGTTCGCTCATCTGCTCTGCTCAGTCTCATCTGGGCACCCATGTGGGGAGGAAAGATGGGTGCCCTGCTATTTCCAGGACCCTCCTGGGGCCCATGGAATCTGCCATGGAAACCACAGCCGTTGGGCAGGGAGAGGCTTGGAAATCCAGACCCAGATCGCAGGGATCCCTAGGGGGTCAAATGCTGTAAAGCCCACGTCAGTGAGTTCCCTTCCTCCCCACTGGCCCTGTCACCCAGTTCTTCTACATTCTGACAACTGCAGGGCACACCCGTCCCCACTGATCCAAGGTCTCAAGGTTTAAAACTGGTGTCTGCAGGGCCAGCGCACACATTTTCTGAACGGGGGTGGTGGTGGGGGGGGGGCTAACTCCGCAGTGCATAGAGTGGCCTGGAGTCACGTACCCTGAGTGTGCAATGCCAGTTCTTCCCTTCATTTACTATGTGAGCCTGGGCAGACACTTTATCTTCCTGGGTCTGTTTGTCCATCTGCAGAACAGGTATTAATAGTACCTGTCCATAAGGATTAGTGCAAGAATTAAAGGAGATGCTCCCATAGAGTGTCTGGCCAAGCAAGCACTCAATAATCATTCTTTATGGAGGCTGGCACTTTCCCCAGCTGAAAGGGTTCTGGGACATTTACTTATTAGTTATGTCAGGGTCCTCAGTTACGTGGGCTGCTGGGTCTCAGGGCCTGAGGCCCCAGCTGGGGTCCCCCACTCTGAACCAGAGGCCCCCAAAAGAGAAGCATCGGTCATTAATTTTGTAAACATATTTTTAGCCCATATGAATGGATGCTCTTAGGTAAAACATTAATAAGCTGCATCACATTGGTGGGGAAAATTAAATGTAAATTAGATAATTAAAAATGAAGCTGATGCCCACTGCTTGGTGCGATTACCTCTTATTAGAAGTTATGAGAGGGGGCCCGGGGTGAAGTGGGAGGCTGGTAGTGTGGTTCTGATGAAGGTGGGGGCTGCAAGAGATCACCTGCTAGAGCCCAGTTTGGTCCTTCTTTAATTTTATTTATTGATTTAGAGCCTGAGAGAGGGAAGGAGAAATAGAGAGAGAGAGAGAGAGAGATTTGTTGTCCCACCTATTTGTGCATTCATTGGTTGACTCTTATATGTGCCCTGAACAGGGATCAAACCCACAACCTTGGTGCATAGCGATGATGCTCCAACCAACTCAGCTACCCTGAACCAACGGAGCTGCCCTGCAGGGCCCGGATGGACCTTTAGAAGATTCAATTGCAGAGGGTGTTCCTGCGTGTAGCCCGGAGAGCTCTGGGTGCTGGGACCAGAGTCCTGGGTGTGGGCTGAGGTTCTGCCACTTGTGGGTCTCTGGGTCAGTGATTTCCCCTCACCGAGCCTCAGTGTTTCCTCATTTGTAAAAGAGTGACAATAACGTGCTTCACAGGACTGAGGCAGAGATTATAGGAGATCATGTCTATAAAGTACCCCGCCGTTGGCTTGGCACACAGTAGGTGCTCATTAAATAGTTGCGATCACTCCGGTAGTAATATCATCGCCGTGATTGTTGTGATTGAGTACCTCTCCGCGGCCTGCCCGGCTTGGGCCCAGGATGTTACAGACAAAAGTTTCTCCCTATGCCATCTCTGTTAGCACGTGAGGCAGGCACTTTATCCCCGCTGAATCAGAAAAGGAAAGCGAGGCTCGATCCAGGGGAATCAGTGGCCCAAGGTCACCCATCCTGTGAAGCAGGTGGCACTGTTTGTTATTCCAAGGTCGCAGAGGAGCCGGAGGAGCAGTACCCTCCACAGCTTCCCAAACAGAGCAGGGTACATGGACTCCTTTCTTTTCCCTGCACCTGCCCTGCTCCCGGCCCTGTGCTGGGGGTGGGGACCCAGAGGTGAGTCATTGTGGAGGGGAGAGGCAGCCGGAGGGGTTTAGTCCCAGTGAAGTGATCTAACCCGAGCAGGAGACCAGAGACCAGACCGGCCTGGGGAGGGGCCTCCTCTGGGGGCTCCCCAGGGGGGTGCCATCCAGTTCAGCATAAAAGGGGATCATCGGTAGAGGCCGGAGGGTGGGCCAGGCAGGTAGCTGGGCCCGGCGGAGCGCAGGCAGGGCGCTGGGAAGCCGCGGCCCGGCCTGCGGTGGGCCGTGCAGGGTGCGCGATGAGGGGGTGGGAGCGCGGAGCGGGTGAGTCACCGCTCCCGGGCCGGGCAGGCGGCGGCGGCGGAGCGGGGGGCGCATTCCTGGCTGGCAGGGCGGCCGGCACTAATGTCTTTCCCACATGGCCCCGAATTCCCGGCTCGGCACGATCACACGGGCAAGACGCTCCCGCGGCCACCCCCGCCCCAGCTGCCTGCTTCCCACAGAGCCGGGAGGGGGGCGCGGGGGACGGATGGAGCCTGCGGACCGGCCCCTCCCGGGCGCGGCGGGGGCTGCGGCGCGGCCTCCGGGGGCCTCCGCCCAGGGCGCCCCGCTCCGGGAGGGGCTGCGGCCGGGGCGGTTTCGGGGAACATGAGAACAGGGCCGGGCCGTGCAGCAGGGGCAGGAGGGAGGCCGGAGCGGCCATGGATCCTCGGCCACGTCCCCGCTTCCCCGGCCCCAGGCCCCCGCCCCCGCCCTGGGTCAGGCCGAGTGGGCCGCGGCGGCGGGTCACCCGCCATCGGCGGCCTCGGATCCGCCGCCCTGCGCGCCGCCCCCTGACCCCTGGGCCCCGGCTGGGTGGGGGATTATCTGAGGCTGCAGGGCATCCGGTGGGAGGCCGGGGCGGGGGTTCCCGGAAGAGGCCACACCCGGCCCCTAATTCCTTGGGGCGGAGGACAGCCCCGGCCCAGACGAGGGGACTGGGAGCCGCCGCTCTCCCACGCAGCCCCTGTCGCCGGGCCAGGCCCCTGGGGGGAAACTGAGGCTGCGAGGGCGGCCCACCCAGGGCTCCGTCTGCTGCGGGGAGTTGGCGGTCGTCCCTCCCAGCTGGGCTCAGAGGCGCTAATGAGAGTTAAATGTGGGGCGTGAGTCAGCGGCGAGCGAGCGGGGGCTGGAACCACCCCCAGATGTGGATGCTGGGTGGAATGGAGGGTTGACCAAACTTCTCAGCCTCCCCCGGCTCCCTCGTGCTTCATACCCTACCTACCCCTTTGCAGAGTGGGGCATGGGCTCCTGGCCTAGCACACTTAGGCCCACCTCCCTCAAATGTCTGGCTGCCTGGCGGGGGGCCGGGGGGTATGGAACCACAGGGGGATTCTAGATTTCGGGGACCCAGTACCCCAGAAATTGGGGGACGAACCAACACACCTGTTATTGTCGAGTGCCTGTGAGTCCTGGCCATGGCGATGTGTCCTGGGAGGGGGCGGGGTGGGCAAAGAGCCCAGGCCACCGGGAAGGGTCCCTGCACCCCCTGCCGCCCATCTGGCCTCGTTCAGACCACCAAGCGCTGACCACACAGGGTGCTGTCCTCCCCCCAGTCCTGACCTCCGGCCCGCACAGGGACTTGTCTGCAGGCCTCATGTTCACATGTGTGTATACGCGTGCGTGCCCCTATGGCTAGGTCGATTTCGCCCGGTGTGCATTTGACCGAATGTGCAGGTATCTGTGTGTGTGTGTTGGGCCGTCTGTGTGGGTCTCGGTGTGGCAGGGGGCTTGAGAGGGTATGTGGATATCTGCATGTGTGTGTCTGTGTGTCTCCTTGATGCTCTGGGTGGGTCTTTCTGTGTGACTGACTCTGAGTGTTTGTGTCATTCCAGCCTCATCCACAGGATCCCTGGCTCCTCCTGGAGCACCCTGTCTCCGTCACCACCAGGAGCCACAGGGCCGGGAAGTGGGTCTGGAAAGGAGCTGTGGGGAGATGCCGTGCCCGCGGTTCCCAGAATGTAACGGCCTGGCTGGGTGGCAGCACCAGGGGGTGGGCGTGGGCAGCCACAGGAGAGCAGAAAAAGGGGATGGGGAGGGCCCTTGTTCAGGAGTCCCCTCCCTGCTCCCTCAGCTCCTAGCTCAACGCCTCCTGGCAGGAGCTTATTTGCATGGTATTTACATTTCATTTGCATCTCGTTCAATTAAAAACCTGACCAGCTCCCGCCTGCCTGGTGCTGCCTGCCCAGCCTGGTGAAAACATTGGTTGGGCATTGCCTGCTGCCTTCGCTACCCCCCACGGATTGACTGATATGGGAGGGGTCCTCCCCTCAGTGAGATCATCCGAGTCACCCACCCTAGAGAGTGCTGGAAGTGCAAATGGAGAAACTGAGGTAGGCCCGGAAAGAGATTTTAGGAGCTACAGGCTAAGGGCCAGTCTTGGACAGGGCCAGAACAGCAGTAAGAGCCACCCCTTTATGGAAGAGTCACGGGGCCAGTAGTAGATGTGGTGTCTCATTTGAACTTTGCTGTACCTTGAGGCCTTGTACTATCCCCATTTTACAGATGAGGAAACCACGGCTGAACAGGGCAAGCCCAAGGTCACTCAGCTGACCCCCAAATCAAATCTCTGTCAATGTGACTTCCGTTCTCCAAACTCTGAGCATGACTACCCAGAGCGTGCTTCCCTCCTCCTCCCCGTGGCGTGAGCTACTGCGGCAGCATTCGCCCTTCCCCGGGGCTGGCCTGATGTTCTCTTGCTTCTCTGCACTGACGGCCATGCCCATGCCCGTCCCTACTACGGGGTGGAACACTCTCCCTGTGGAAGTCCTTCCTGGAACTGGGCCACAGTCTTCTCCATTGCCTTCCTGACAGTCAGAGCTGGTGACTTTGTAAAAGCCAATTAAAGACCCTGATAATGAGACAAACTCTAGGGGAAACCTCTAACCGGCCTAAGGGTGAAGGATGGGCAGAGAGATCAGTAGGTCTATGGAGCCAACCAGGGTAGGGAAGCCTCCAGGCCTTCCTGTGCTGGGCCAGGGGCCTTTCTGGAGCCCCCTTTGTGTTGCCAGAGCTGATCTTGTTACGCCCAGACTTCGTGATCCCCAAGGACCACCAGGGAGCCGAGTCCCATGCAATAAACAAAAGAGCCCTTTCCATGCTAGCATGGGCTCCTCCCACTCACGCCAGCAGCATGGCGGAAGAGAGCGAATTTCACCCAGTCCAGGGGTTTTACTCCGGTCGGTGGTGATGTCACTGCCTCGGCTAACCCTGATTGGTTGGGTGAGGGCTAGGGATAACTCCGCCCTGCGGGGCGGAGTTGGGAGCTCATCCTGGCCCGACCTGCCCTTTCATTCTGATGGACCTCATCTACAAGGGTGGGAACTCTTGGATTTGGGGACATTAGGGGTCCTTAGGCTCCCAAGGATCATCCGGGGCTCACAATCCAGCACTGGAATTGGGGAGCCTTGGTGTTGACACACCTCCTCCCCCTCCCCCTTCTCCCACCACCTTAAGGGCTCTAGACGGATGTTATCAATGTCTGGCCAATCAGATTAGTTCAGAGATGGACATGTTACCTGGCCTGGCCAATCAGGTTGAATCCAGGGCTTTGGGTGGTCTCGGATGTGGTAGCCACCACCACTGGGGGAGAGCTATCCATGGAGAAAACCAGCAGAGGGAAACTGATCCTGTACCTGAAGCCAAACACTCTTCCCTGTGAGCCTCAGAATGAACCAATACGTTCCATTTCAGCTTAAGCCAGTGTGTTGGGTTTCTTTCACTTGCAACCTGGAGTTCTGCCTTGCTCATTTTTGCCTCCAAGCCTTTGCCCATGCAATTCTCCGCCTGGAACACCCTCCTCTTGCCCTCTCCAGACCGTTGATACTTGTGTTCAGAAGTCCAATTCACCTCTTCTCTAGGCAGCTCACTTCCATTCTGTCCCCCATCCCTCCTGGCCCCACTCACTCAGGAGTGTTACCTGGAGCTTCTGACCCCCAGCGTGGTGCCCAGGGTCTATGCCCAGAACTGCGTTGTTAATTCCCTTTTCCATGGCTTTCCTCTCTTTGCTCCAAAGTGGATTGAAAATATCTAAACGCCATGAGCTGAGTCTCCTCCTAGGGAGAGGACTGGTTAGATCCCTGGTTTTAGCGTCAGGCAGCCTCAGTTCAGATTCCAGTCCATCTGTATGATCTGTGAACCTCTGCTTCTGTGCCTTAGTTTCCTGTTCTTTAAAATGGGGTTGTTGTGAGGATTGAAAGAGTCTGCATGAAAAAAGTACTTAGCACAGGAGCCCACACATGTTTCCTGGGCGCTCCACTCTGTGCTCATGTTACTGTGCAATACCCAGAGCTGAGGGCTCAGCTGTGCAGCACCCCCAGGCATGGCACAGTCCCTGCCTTCAGAGCTGCCTTCAGAGGGCGGAAGCTGGGGAGTGGCCCCAGCTAGAGTGGCCAATCAGGAGAGTGGGGGCAGTCTTCCCCAGACTGCTAGGGGTCCTCTGGGAGAACAGGGGCCCTTCCTGTCCCCCTTCCTTCCCACGCCTGGGGCCCTTGGTGGGGAGAAGCATGGTCATCCCCTCCCCCTCCCCCTCCTCTCCCTGCAGTCCCCTGGAGCCGGTGCTGCTCAGAGTTAATCTCCTCGCCCGTCAGGGGGTGACAGGAGGTGTCTGTCATTCGGAGCCGAGGCCGTCAGCCTCGCTGGCTAATTGGGACGCAGGCGCCGAGAGCACGGGAAATGGCCGGAGGGAAGGCGCGGGAATGAGGGAAGGGAGGCTGCCCTCCTTCCCGCCAGGCTCGCGGCTGCTCCACGGGGCTCCTCAGGGGAGGGGGGAAGGCCAATCAAAGGGGGAAGGGGCTGTGGGATGGGGACTCTGTGACCTTGGGCATATTGCTATTCCTCTCTGAGCTCCGTATTATTATTATTCATAATGACAACAGCAAGCCTTTATTGAGCAATTACTGTGCAAATCAGTTCCCAGCATGCCCGCTGAAAACCTCCAATGGTTTTCTATGGTCCTTGGAATTAAAACCATTAAAACCGGACTCCTTCCCAAGGTCTTTGAAGACCCCTGGTACCCACGCCTCTGCCTTCCCTGTTCCCACTGCGTTAGCCACCCCACCCTTCCCACAGGGCAAGCCCTTCCTGCCTCAGGGCCTTTGCACTGACTGTTTCTGGAACACCCTTCCTCTGCCTCTTACTATGATGGACTCCTCATTATTCAGATCTCAGCTCACATGACACCTCCAGCGACAAGGTCCCCAGCTGACCACCTTATCCAATACCTCTGTCCTCTACCTCCAGTTATGCCATTATGTCAACTTATTAATGACCCTGCTTGTATTATCATAGCATTGTCATAATGTGGAATCCTCTCCTTTCCGTATTTGTGGTTTAGATTCCTTCTCCCTTTCTGGAACGGAAACCCCTGAGATGTACGGCTGAAACCCCAGCGCCTAAAACAATACCTGGCACATGGAAGGCACTCAATATACAGAGATTAAACCAATAAAATCCAGGCATCCTGTTAAGCACTTCCAACTTAATTCTCAGAAGAATCTTAGAAAGTCGGTGTTATCTGGCGAGAAAACTGAGGCTCAGGAGAGTCTGTGACTAAGTTATGGTAAGTGGACGCTGTGCCCTAGAGCGTGAGGGCTGAGAAGATGACGGTGGAGGCCTCTGCCAGCCTGGCTGCTCGGCTGAGCACGGCTGGTGAGGGGACACATACAGCCAGGTGATGCCAGGGGCCAGGGGCCGCTACACCAGGGTGGAAGCTTCCCCTGGGAGCTCAGCCCACAGCACCTGCTTGTCCACGTGCTGGCTCCTAGGCGTGGCGTTCAAGGCCTGGCACAACCCACCTCCCAATGTTCCTTTCTCCTGGTCCCTGCTGTCCCCAGACACCCTGGAGCAGGCCCTGCCCTCCGTGCCTTCAGTTCCATGGCCTGTCACGGTGTCCGTGCACCTTTGGGGCCCAGCGCCACGATGCCTTCCCTAGGAAGGGCTCCCAGGGCGGTGTTCGGGCAGCGTTGTTTGTAGGTGTGAGGCTCTCTGCCATGCTGTCAGCAGTCTGTGTTACCCTCAGCCCCCACCGCAAGGCTGCACAGAGCTGTTCCATGAGCATCCTGCTATCTGCCCTTCACCCAAAGACCCCAGGTGAGACCACATTTCTGAGTTCCTGGATCTCTCGTTTCTATTCAGCTTCTTGGCACCTCCAAGCCTGAAATCTCAACCTGGCGTGGAGGCAGGGGTATGTGTGGGCTGCAAGATGCCTCTGTAAACCAGGCCTCACCTGCCAATCAGACCCTCGAATACGCGTTACAATTGTGTTTACAGCTGATCAGGATAGGATATTGGCCTCTGTTAACTTATGTGGACCACATCTCATCGGCCAATCACAGCAGCTCCCTCCTCTGTCCCCAGGTCAGGGTCTCTAGGAGGTCCTGGGCCTGGTGAGAGCTTGAGGCTGAGTCCAGGCTGTATGCAGTCTCTCTCCCTCTTCTTCCAAAATCACGGAGCCACAGATTCCTTCTTTCTAGTCCTTGCTACCATCCCATTACTGACATCTTGTTTTCTTCCTGTCCTTTTCCTCCCCGCCCTCCAGCCCAAGCAGCCATATCAGAAGTGTGCCTAGGTGTGTGGTTGGCTGTGGGGGAGGCAGACTCGCCTGGTGTGAGAGAGGCTGAGGTATGAGGATGTGACGGGATAGCCCAGCCATCAGCCAGGTCACCTACCAGGTCACCTACTACAGCGCCACCTCCTCCTTTCCCTTCTGTTCAACCTCGGTCATGGAGTGACAGGCAACCCAGACCCCAGATGTTTCCTGTTGCATTGCTGTGTGTGTGTGCGTGTGTGTGTGGTGTCTGCCTTGGCCTGCCACTGGCTTCCCTGCTCTGACTCACCACACTTCTCCCGGTAAGAGATGGAGGGGAGGGGGAGCAAGGGTAGGCAAGAACCTCCCCATCTCTGTCTCCACACATTGGAAGTAGACAAGGTTAGGGGAACCCTAAATAGATACTCCCCCAAGCCTCTCCTGGTAACCAGAATAGGGTACCAGGGCCTGGCCTCTGTGCATTTTGATGTTATGTGAATAGCATGCAAAGCAGGTGCAAATATTCTGCAAACTAGAACACTTTTTTTCTTGTCAACAACTCTGACAGGCTCTGAAATGGGTTATAGGGGAGCCCAGGGGAAGATGTGGAGGTGAGAGTAGGCCTCATCACTGCTTGCCAAGAGGATGCTACCCTGTTCAAGCAGTACTTGAGCACCTACTGTCTACCTGACACCAAGGTGGGCTTCTGAGGAATCAGGTGAAGCCTCAGGCACACGGGGAAGCAAGGGCAAAATCCATGGGCACAGGACTTTGGGGGAAGGCCTTTTGGAGACACCTTTGCATTTCACAGCACACGATCACTGTGTGATCATGGGCAAGGCACTCTCTGGAAGCTGCTGTTCCTTAGCTCCGAGCTCCTAGAGAACCAACAGCGATTATGCTGTCCAAGCATCTGCCTGAGGACAGGGCCTGGGCATGTTTTTCTCTGTCCCCACAATAGCCAGTTCCTGGAGGGTCACTCAACTGACTGAATGAATGATACTGAATGCTGACTACTGCTCTGGCAGCAGAGGGGCAGGCCCATCTTGAGACCACTGAGCGGGTGGAGGGTTACTTGGAGTAACCCTCGGAAGCAGCTCCTTCATGCTCCCAAAGGCCAACGTGGGTTCAAATCCCGCCTTTCTCACCAAGCTTCTGTTGCTCTACCTCACCCCTACACCCACCTCATCTGCCAAACCATATCACTAATCCAGCAATCTCTCCTCCACCTTTTTCTTCCCTCTAACCCATCTTTTCCCCCTCTTCCCTGATCTCCCTGCTTGTACCTTTGCCTTATACTCAGATCTATACCGCAGCCAGAGGGATCTTACAAAAATTTGTCAGACCTTGTCACTCCAGCTTAGAACCCACTTTGCATACACCCTGACACCTCGCCTGCTTTGCAAAGCCCTGTTCTATCTGCTTCCCCGTTGGGCCGTGTCCACAGTGGCTTGCTCTACATCAAGCATGTCAAACTCAAAGGCTAACACGGGCCAAATAAACAAGGTTTAAGTTTTATGTGGGCCGGAAAAAAAACAAAAGCTTCATTTTTATAGAAATGTAGGTTTATTTCGATAGAGAAGTGCTGAATACAAGGGGTTGAAATAAATGAGTCATCGTTAACATAAAATAATAGGACATTTGAATAAAAATTAATATTTTTTTCTTGAACATTAACTTACCAGACACTGAGTAACTGCACAAATTAATAAGTGTAAGGCAAATAAACCTATTTTTCTTGTTCTCCAAAAGCAAATTATTTCCTGTTGCGCACGCCAAACCACTCAGTCCAAGACTAATGACGTGGCAATTGGCTCGAAAGGAATCAAATGTTTGCTGCTAGTATTAGTGGAGAGAAATGGTGCGCCTGCGCATAAGGCATGTAAGGGAAATGAATGCAACACGATTATAGTAATCAGTCATTAGCATGTCAAACTTGCAGCCCACAATGAATATTTTTGTGGCCCAGCCAATGTAATGGTATGTAAGAAAAGTTTGAATAGACATTTTGTAACTTAATTTTTACAATATTCCGTTTTACATAATTATTAATAACAAATGACAACACCCGCTAATGACTGATTTCAATAATCGTGTTACATTCATTTCCCTTACGCGCAGGCGCACCATTTCTCTCCACTGATACCAGCAGCGAATATCTGGGCAGCCCATCGCCACGTCATCAGTCTTGGACTGAGTTGTTTGGCATGCGCAACAAGAAATACCTTGCTTTTGGAGAACAAGAAAAATAGGTTTATTTGCGTTACGCTTATTAATTTGTGCAGTTACTCAGTGTCTGGTAAGTAAATGTTCAAGAAAAAATATTCATTTTTGTTCAAATGTTCCGTTATTTTATGTTAACGATGACTCATTTATTTCAGCCCTTTGTATTTAGCGTGTCTCTGTCGACATAAACCTAGGTTTCTATGAAAATTGACGCTTTTGCTTTTGTGTGGCCCACATAAACTTAAACCTTGTTTATTTGGCCCGCGTTAGCCTTTGAATTTGACGTGCTTGCTCTATGCCCTGTCCTTTAGCTGGCTGGCTCCTCTTGGCCTTTCGAGCCTCAGTCCAGATGTCACCTCCTCAGAGAGGCCCTCCCTGACTACCACGGCTCACACCGCCCCAAGTGACAGTCTCAGGTGACCTATGTTAATACCTTCGTGGCTCTTCAGACTCCGAAATGCTCTCGTTCAACTATTTGTTTACTTGATTACAGTCTGTCTCCCTGCAAGTCCTGAGGCAGGGGAGTAGACTATTTTTGTTTTCTGGTGTCTCCACAGTCTAAACAGCGCCTGGCACGCATTAGATACTCAATAAACATCTGAAAGGATGTGGTTGGGGAGACCTAGCCCCTCTCTACCTCAGTTTCCTTCTTCTGTGGGCCTTCGCCTCTTCCCCTCAGCCTCTCGGGGAGCGCTCTGGATGAGATCAGAGATGGCACAAGGCGCCTTCCGGGAGGAGGGACGCGGTGCCTGCCTGGGGATGAGGTCAGTGCGTCACACGCCACTCTGCTGTGCTGGAGGCGAGCAGAGCCGCCAGGATCCTCTTAGCTAGACCCCGGCCCCGGCAGAAGGTCCTCGATGGGCAGGGGAGGGCACGCCACCCCTTCCTTCCTCGGGCGGGAGGCTCCTCCCGGCGGGGCCTCTTCTCCCCTCCCCAGGGAGGCAGGTGGAGCCGCGTCCCCATCTTTGTTCCCATCTGGAGCGCGTTTGGCGCGGGGTGGCGGGGGCGGGGCTGCGCCCCCGCGGTGCCCGGAGAGCCGGGCCCGCCCGCTTATCTGATCTGCGGCTAATTGAAACTCCCTGCTCGCGAAGGTCAGCTCGGTCCCCTGACAGCTGCCGAGCCGAGCCGGGCCGGATGGAAAACCCGGGCTGTGCAGGGCCCGGCGGGGAGGGGTGTGGGGGGCCGCCTCTGCGGCGAAGCAGACAAAGGCGGCCCCTCCCGCCCCGTGCGCGCTGCTGGGGGTCCCCGGAGGCGGCGGCCTGCGCCCTTGGACCCGGCGGGGCGCGCTGGCCCGGGTCACACGGCCCACAGCTCCAGGAGGGGCGCCCTGCATCCCCACGCACCCGCCCGCCCCGCTCCCACGCCGGGGCCCCGTCTGGGGTCTCTGGGAGAGTCACCCCCAACTTCCTGCCCCTACCCCGCCTCCACGCCCCGGCTCTGAGACTTCCTGCCTCCCCGGCTCCGGGCAGCTCGGTCTGTGGGAAGCCGGCGGAGCAGGGGCGGCCGGGTCCCCTCCCCCTCCGCGCCCGACGGGGCTCGAGTCCGGGAGGAAGTGTGCGCGGTGGGGGGCCAGGCCTGGTCCCCGGGCGGCCATCCGGTGGGGCAGGTGCGGCCTCCGCGCTGGAAGGGAGGGAGGGCTGGCGGGCCTGTTGCTGGCGGGGTTCGGGCGGGGGCGGAGGACGCCGCGAGCGGCCCGTTTCCGGGATTCCGGGTGCAGATGGGGCCCAGGCCCCGCTCACGCTTCCCCTGCCCTCCCGCCGGGGAGCCTAGGCCGAGGTGCTGGGGGATCCCCAGGTGGCCGCTTTGCAGCGCCTTTTGGGCCTCTGCTTTCCCAGCCTGGAAAATAAAAAATAACCCTAACCACAACTACCATTTTCCGGAACCTCGTGACTAGGGTAGTTCATGCACTTTGTCTCCAGTCTCCCAAGTCCATTTTGCTGACGAGCAAGCTGAGACCCAGGGAAGCGGTGACCCTCCCGAAGTCACATGGCTAGCACGTCCTCAGGCGGGACCTGGCTGCCTCCCCCCAGGGGTCCCCTGTTAGCGGGGCTCCGGAGCCGGGCGCCTATGTGGGTCGGACCCCCTGGGCATTCACAAGCGCAGGGACCCCTCCCGGCTGCTCGCCGCACCGTGTCCTCGTCTGGGCGCCGCGCACGTGTTTCCCGGCGCAGCCTCCGGTGCCAGCGCCCGGGGACAGGCAGCGCCAAGCGCACCGGGCCCGGGCGCGCCGTCCCCTCTGGGACCCGGCACAGTCACGAGGCTGGAGCCGCGGGCGGCGTGGGGCGGGGGCGGGGGCCTCGGAGGAGCGTCCACGCGGGCCCCGGCGCCTGGGAGGCCGCAATCCTGGCGTCTGCAGCCGGCGAGGCGCGGGGTGACGCGCGGGGGCCCAGCTACCGTGACCTCCTCCGCGGTTTCCATGGAGACGGTGCACTATAAATAAAAAAAAAAAAAGAGGAGGAATTTCAAACCCGTTTTCTACGGCGCTTGGCGGGAGGGGGGCGGGGGGAGGAAAGCTCTCTTTGAATCGAGTTTCCCATTTCACCTTCCCAGGCGGTGGGAGCGCTTCCTCCCCCGCAGCCCAGCCGGGAAATTGCCGCCCCTCACGCCGCGTGGTGCCCCCCGAGGAAGCTAATTAGAGCAGCCCAGGAAACCGGGGACCGGGGACCTGGCCCCGGGGGGCCGGGGGCCGGCTCTAGGGTGTGTGGGGGGGCGCCTACAAATTGCTGCGACCTCCTCCCACCCCACCCCCCTCTCCAGGCGCGCACGCAGGCCAGGGCACAGGGCGCAGGCGGGAGGTCGCATCTGCAGCTTTGGCGCAATGAATCAGGCGCGGCCGCTGTCGCCGCCGCGGAGCGCGTCTGGCATCCGGAGTCTCCCGGGATCGAAAATAATTTGGGCAAAGCGGTGGGAGGTGTGTGCGCGCGCGCTCCGAGGGGAGGGCGGGGGAGCGGGCCGGGCGGGGTGCGCCGGGCGGGGGGAGGTGCCATCCGACAGCCCCGCTGTGGTGAGAACAGAGTTGACACTTCTTTCCTCTCCACTCACTGCAGCGAGTACCGCGAGGGGGTTTAACCCTCTCGCCGCTTGGAGAGGCGGAGGCGCCGCCAGCGCCCTCCACGGGGCCCGCCCGGCGCGGGGCCAGGTGCGCGCCCTCCTGGGAGACCGGTCATTGCGGCCCGGCCGGTTCGGCGCTCCGCTCCCCAGACAGGCACGCCCACTGGGACATTTTTTTCAAGGCATTCTCTCTCCCCCAGGGCTTTTCCCGGCCTCTCGTTCTACCTTCCCAGGTCTGGGAGTGTCAGGGCCCTGGCCTCAGTTTCCCCACCAGATGCAAGGCTGTGCGTGTGTCTGGGAGGGCATTGCAGCCCGGCGGCCCTGGCTGAGTGGCCGCCCGGCGTGGGCACTGGGCAGAGGCGGGGGGGGGGGGCGGTGAGGGCGGCGGGCGCCGGAGGCCGAGCCCCACCCGCCCGCCTTCCTCTCCCGCCGCGCTCCGGGCGTCCTTCATCAAAATGGCCGGGTTCCTGTTTTTGCCTCTGACGGCAGAAATGTCACCGCCGCTGCATTAAGCACGCTCGGCGGGAACTCGTTTCGGATCCGGGAGCTGGCGCTCAGCCCTGCCGAGCTGCCTGCTGCAGGGGGTGGGGGCGGGCTGGCTGGCCAGTTGGCCTGACTCGGGTCAGCCTTTGTCTGTTCCTGTTTCCACCTTCCTGCCTCTCCAGCCGCCCCCTCCCTCAGCTGTGCCGGCTGCTCCCACCCTGCTCCAGTCTTTTTTTTTTAGTTTTTTTTTTTTAGAGGGTATTCAGACTCTTGTGCCTGTCTGGCTCAGGGATGGCACGGGGAGGTGACTGGGGAACAGAACTCCTTCTCCTCCCCACTCCTGTAATGGGGAAACCCCTCTGAAACCCAGGGATCCTGTGACCTGAAGTTCCTCCAACAAGGCCTGAGAAGGGGTGCTTTCCACTTCCCTGACCTTCCTTTCCACCAGGGGCTCCCACCACCCCAGGAATTCTCGAAACTTGGCGCACCCAAGACCACTTGGCCTGTGGGCCTGCAGATGTGGGGGCGGGAGGGGAACAGTAGTGGAGAATCTGATTCAGTGGGTCTGGGGTGGTCCCGTCATCTCCATGCTTCCCGAGACCTCCAGCAGGCAATCGAGGCGGGAGAGCCCACTTCCCGTAACCATGGAGCTCTGACGCCCAGCTCTGACTCCTGGGTAAGGGGGCCATGCCTCCCAGTGAGGGCTTCCGCTCCTGGACGGGGAATGGTCGGAGTCGTTCCCTGGAGGTGGTCTCATCCGTGGGTCTCCCCCGCCAGCCCTAGTGCTTGGGCCTTTTTCATCCCCAGGAAGTATCACCCTGTCATCGATTCAACAGTGACAGATGCCCATGGGCACCGGCCTGGTTAGTGCTTGAGAGCTTGCCCTTCCTGGACCCATGTCCAGCCACACTTCTTGGTCAAGCATCAGATCCAGTGATGGCGGGAAAGAGGCCAAGTACCTTAGTCCCTCCCCCTCCCCAGGGCATGGTGATGGGACAGGAAGTGCTGATGTTGGGCGTTAGAGGGGCAGGAATAGGAAACCCAGGTTGGAGAGGCCTTTGGGAAGGTGGGACCCCCCTGTCACCTCGGGAAGAGCAGGTGGGGGGAGCTGAACGAGGATGTAGGATCAACATATGCCTGGAACCTAGGGCTGACGCCTTTCTTTCAGGTGCTTTGAGACGACTGGTTTCTGAAGTGTCGCTCAAGGATTGCGGTTGGAATGCTGGAAGAACTTCCTGGAACTAGGTCTATGCACCAGGAAGGGTCCTGGGTGGTATCTGGGCACGAGAACATTCAGGTTTGCGTTGGGGAAGGGACATGTGGATGGCTGAGGTGACCTCCTGGAGCTTCTGCTGGGCTGTATGCAGCAGAGGGCACCAGCGTTGGGCCCTGTTATTCTTGCACACACTGGCCTCCATGTCCACCCCTTCTCAACTGCACTCATCCAGACTCACACTGGCCCATTGGTTCTGATGCCCTCACATGCACATCCATGTACCCATGAATATTTGTGCACACACTTGCTAAAACACTACATGTGTAACACACTATGCACGGATACACAGGGTATGCACTTGGACACCCAGATGCACACAGGCCCTAACGTGCTGTGCACATGGGTATGCTGATGTACCAGTGTACACATTAACACCTGTGTGCACACACATATGCGCAGGTGGGCAAACCCCTAGACATTTTCACTCCCATCAGCTAATCTGAGTGTATGTGGATCGTGTGTGTCCCAGGAGGATAGGGCTATCTTTGTTCATCGCCAAGTACCCAGAAGAACAGAGATTTGTTCAACCTCAGGGCCCGCGTGCTTGGTGCTTGGAGGGTGTACAATTATCTGGAATAAATGAGTAAATGTACAAGTGTATAGAGTGAATGTATGAGTGCATAGCAACCATAATAGTCAAAGCAACAATTAGTGGGTTCTGTCACTGTAGGTACCATCTCAGCTAAGCCCCATCGCAACCTGGGAGGCAGGTGCTGTTCTAATTCCTGTTCAGGCGTGTGGGACGGGGCTCTGGGAGACCGTCCCTACCTGTGTCCGTTTCCTAGGGCTGCCCTAGCAGAGTGCCGCGGACTGGGTGGCTTAAACAATAGAAATTTATTGTCTCACAGTTCTGGAGACTAGAAGTCCAAAACCACAGTGTTGGCAGCCTCCTTTTGAAGGCCGAGGGAAGGAATTCTTCCAGGCCTCCCTCTCTACTGGACTTGTCAATGGCCATCTTATCTGTGTGTGTCTGTGTCCGCATTGCCCCTTGCAAGGACACTGGTAGTATTGGATTTGGGTCCACCCTACTGACCTTGATTTAATGTGGTTATCTCTGTAAAGGAGTTATCTCCAAAAAAGATCCTATTTTGAGATACTGGGGGGTTTAAGGACATCAACAGTTGAGTTTGAGAGGGTATACAGTTCAACCCATAACACTACCCAAGGTCACACGTCTAGGGAGTAGGAGAAGCAGGGTTTGATCCTAGGTCTGGAAGGCTTGAGCCCATAGTATCGCCTTATCATAGGAAGGAGAAAGAAAGAAAGAGAGAGGGGGTGGGGGAGAGGGGAGGAGAGAGATGGATCCTGGTGGCCGCTCTCCGTGACTCCTCATCTCCCACCGGCAGGTGGGCATCTAGTGCCTGCTCGCATGAAGGAGCTGGCCCTTTGCAGCCTAGGCTCACGGGCATGCTAATGGCTTTACTGCTCCTTCGGCCATGATAAGGGCACCTAAAGCCATCCATCCCCCAGGTCCCTGGTGACCACTGCTGCCCGGCCAGTCAACACTGACAGGTGTGCCTGGAGATACGCACCGAGGGCCGGGGGCTGCCTGACTCCCCACCAGCTGCCGTCTCCGATGCTACGGCCTCATTTCAGAGGCTGCTGGCTTTGACGTGCTCAGGCCAGTCAGGCGGGAAGCTGGAGCCAGCCTGTGTGTTGTGGCGCACGAGGGGGGGGTGGGGGGAGTCACGAGGCCTCTTGCATCAGCCGGGGCGGCTAGAACCAGCCAGGTCCATGCTGACCTGTGTTCACAGCCTGAGCCTCTCTCTCCTTGTGCTCCTTTGAGTTGTCCGAGGGTGGCGGGGGGTGGGGGTGGGGGGACAGGGGATGGGAAGAATGTTAAAAAGGAGGCCCATTCCCTGGGCAAATGAGGGAGACAAAACCCGCAGTCTGATGGGGTAGGCACAGTCTCAGTCCGTGGGGAGCCCGGACTTGGGAGGCATGGCCACTCCTTTCAGTCTGAAAAGTCCTAGCTTTTCTGAGCCTCACTTTGCCCATCCAGGAAGTGGGGACCACAAGCTAGTTTGCCGTGAAGTTTTGGGAGTTCCTGTGGTAGAGAAGGACCAGGATTAACATGGTCCTTCCCCCCTGCAGAGGGACAGCATTTAGAGGGATGATGATGATGATGCTAATGGATACTATTTGCTGAGCATATCCTGGGCCTCAGGCTGAATGCTGAGTGCACTCTTTACCCAATTACCTCAATCTTTCTGTGAAGTCTGGGAGCCATTTTGTAAGTGAAGAAATAAGGTGCAGTGGGGCAGGGAGGTGGACTTGCCCAAAGTCACACAGCTGGAGAGTGAGGCAGTGGGGCTCTGACCCTGCTCTGAAGGGTTCCCAGCAGGCCCTGCGACTGCAGAGGACAGGGGTCTCCAGGTGGCAGCAGTGGGGTGAGACTGGGAATGGCCCTGGTTCTGAGATCCCCACCCGCTAAACCTTACCCTGGCCTCGATGGCCGTGGCTGAGGCGTGTCCATGGTGGTGGTAAAGGTGAACCCAGCATCTGCCTCCACACTGGAATTTGGTCCTCACAGCCGCCCTGTTTGACGGACGAAGATGCACTCAGTCTCCTACACAAGTTGGAAGGTGACCCAGGTCTCAGACTCCAGGGTCCTCACTGTGTGTGGATGTTCTTTCTGCTGGAGGCAGGTAAGTGTCTTTAGGCCATTTCAGAACAAACCTTCTGTGTGTCCACCCCCACCCACTTCCCTGCTCCCGGGCTGATGAACCCAATCCCAGTCGCAACACCAATGGTAACCGCTGACAAGTACTGAACCCTCACTTTGTGTGGATACAGTGCTTAGGTGCGTTTTTGCAGACTCGGAATCCTTCTCAACACCGTGCTTCAGGCAGTCCCGGCCGGCCAACGGGAGCAGGCAGAGGAATTCAGTTCACGTCAGCCAACATGAGTGAATATCTACCGTGAGGCAGGCACAGTCTCAATCATCTGGGGACCCCAGACTTGGGGGAGGCATGGCCTCTGCCTTCAGGGATTTTTTCAGTCTGAAAAGTCTTAGCTTTTCTGATTGGGCTGGGATGGTGGACGTAGGGGAGAACAAGGGCAACATCTGGGGGCAGATGTGAAATGATTGAGATCATGTAGGGGAATGGCTTGACTATATGGACATGGGCATGTGGCCCTCGTGTCTAAATGTCTAATTGAGCCGAAACCGGTTTGACTCAGTGGATAAAGCGTCGGCCTGCAGACTGAAAGGTCCCAGGTTTGATTCCGGTCAAGGGCATGTACCTTGGTTGCGGGCACATCCCCAGTAGGGGGTGTGCAAGAGGCGGCTCATCCATGTTTCTCTCTCATCGATGTTTCTAGCTCTCTATCCCTCTCTCTTCCTCTCTGTAAAAACTCAATAAAATATATTAAAAAAAAAAATAAATGTCTGATTGAGGGGCTGGGAAAAGTTTCTTTCTTTTTAAAAAAAAATATATATTTTATTGATTTTTTACACAGAGGAAGAGAGAGGGACAGAGAGTCAGAAACATCGATGAGAGAGAATCATCGATCAGCTGCCTCTTGCACACCCCCCACTGGGGATGTGCCCGCAACCAAGGTACATGCCCTTGACCGGAATCAAACCTGGGACCTTTCAGTCCGCACGCCGACGCTCTATCCACTGAGCCAAACCGGTTTTGGCGGGAAAAGTTTTTTAGATGAAGTAAAATTTAAGCTGAGGGATGAGAGTTCAAGACGATTTAGACAGGCAAAGAAAAGGGCCTAGGCTGGGAGAACCATTTAGACTCTAAATTTTAGAGCCACAGAGGCCTAAAGGTGAGGAGGAGAGCCTGTCTGAGGAACTGAAGGATGCTCATTGTGGCGGGCGGGGGGCGGGGGGGAGCATGAGGGGGTATAGAGGAGGGTAGGGCGTTGATTCAAGGCACTTCGGCCCAAGAGAAGAGGTCTGGTCTTGACCCTGTGGCATGGGAGCCGCTTGATTCAGCTTCCTGTGCCCACTTCCACATGGTACTTTCCTGGCTCCAAGACCCTCACATCAATCAGACATACCCGATATCACGGAGCACTGCGTGGAGCAAGGGCTACCATGCCCATGTTACAGATGAAGAAACTGAGTCTCAGATACGGCAGGGCTGCTCTACTCTATCTGGCTGGTAAGTGGCGCATTGGGCCCGGGTCCTAGGCCTCTCCGGGTTATTTGCAGGACACAGCGCGGATTCCGGGATGATGGTATGGGGCCGAGTTGGGGTGCCGCCTGGTTTGGGGAGGCCCTGGGGAGACAGAGGGAGGGTGAAGGCTCCCGGTCTCTAAAGCTCAGAGCTGGAGAGAACCGCCACCGCCTCCCTCCCTCCCGCAGTCCATCCCGCGTGGCTGGCGGGGTGAGTCAGCCTGGATGAAGTCACCGCTTCCGCACAGCCCGTGCCCCCTGACCTGGGAGGCGCCTGCCAGGGGCACCAGCCGAGTCGGAGGACGGGCGGGCAGCTCTCCAGGTTGCTCCGTCACAGCTGATTTAGGGGGGCTGGAGGTGTCCGGAGCCATCAGGAGCAGCTGGGCGTCTGGGGCCGCACGGCCCATAAGTCATGCGGCTGCCCGCCCCTCCCCGCCATGCTCCCCGAGAGGCCGGTGATGAATCGCCGGGGACTGGGCTCATCAAAATCAGTTTATGCCAACGGGAAATTAATTTCTGTCTCCGCGATGAGGTGTGGGGAAGGGCAGGGCAGCTCCAGAGGCAGGCTTTTGACGCACTGCAGGGAGGGGACAGGACCGTGCAGTGTGGCCACGCTGTCCCTGGGCGGGAGGCCCTGTCCCTTCCACAGAGGAAGCGACTGAGGCTTCAGAGGCGCCTCCTCTTCTTGGGGACAAGAGCCCAGACTTTGCTCTTCATTAATTCCTTCTACCCTCCCTCTTTTGGTTCCTCCCCTATTTTTTTCAAGTATTTATTATACGAAGCACCTACTTATGTGCCAGGCACCTACTTATGGCGGGGACAGAGTGATGCTCAAGAAAAAGTCCTGCTTTTATGGAGCATACTGTGATGGGTTGGGTAAGATGGACAGATAGGTAACAGATGAAAAAGAAAACAGCAGACAGGGGAAGTGCTGGACGAGCACTACGATGGGTGGTGTGCTCCAGAAAGACCTCTCTGAGGAGGAGGCAGGGAAGCTGACACTTGTTTTGAGATGATGGTAACCCTTCCGTTGTGAAGGAAAATTGCTGAAAATCTAGTCCTGTGGGGGCTGGGGCTGGGGCTGGAACAGGGAGAGAGTGCATTTCGGGGGGGAAAATTAGCAAACGTAAAGGCAGGGAACTCCCAGCCAGCCATTCCTGTGACTGCGCCCCCCCGTGTGGCTCAGCCCGGGGCCTGGCTGTCTGGGCTGGAGCGCTGAGTGAGTGGCCCTGCTTCTGGAATGTCTCTCTGATTAGGGAGACAGTTCAGTGATTTAATACATTGTTGTTGTTTTTTATTAGAAACAAGTGTGGATCCATAAGCCTCTTTAAAAATACAATGAGATGTCACAGAAACTTTGGGTGGGTCAGCGGGGCCCTTTATAGGGGAGACGAGGTCTCCATGGCCTTGGCAGAAAGGCGGGCGGAGGGCGCAGGCAGGGAGCCTGCTCTGAGGTAGGGGACGGGCTGTCCTCGGAAGGCCTCTATTCCCAAAGACCTGCGGCCTTTTCCACCCAATGTCGGAGCTGGGAGACAGATGGACTGGTGCTGGTTGGGGTCTGAGTATCAGTCTGAAAACATCGGACAAGAACTGGAAAAACCGTCGAATAGTTTGGGTAATTGGGTGTAAGAAACGAGCCAGTAGCCGAAGCCGGTTTGGCTTAGTGGTAGAGCATCAGTCTGCGGACTAAAAGGTCCCAGGTTCGATTCCAGTCAAGGGCATGTACCTTGGTTGTGGGCACATCCCCAGTAGGGGGTGTGCAGGAGACAGCTGGTCGATGTTTCTCTCTTATCGACGTTTCTAGCTCTCTGTCTCCCTTTCTCTCTGTTAAAAATCAATAAAATATATATAAAAAAAGAAAGAAAGAAAGAAACGAGCCAGTAAACCCTAAGAAGTCTCTGTCTCGCCCTAACCTGTTTGGCTCAGTGGATAGAGCTTCGGCCTACGGACTGAAGGGTCCCAGGTTTGATTCCAGTCAAGAGCATGTACCTTGGTTGCGGGCACATCCCCCGTAGGGGGTGTGCAAGAGGCGGCTGATTGGTGTTTCGCTCTCACTGATGTTTCTAACTCTCTGTCCTTCTCTTCCCTTCCTCTCTGTAAACAAATCAATGAAATACATTTTTTTAAAAAGAAGTCTCTCTCTTTTTGGCCCATGGGGCCTGAAGGCTTTAAGAGGCCTTTGCCTCGGGCCACGGAGCCCTGGGAGCATCCTTGTGGAGCCTGGTGGCCTCTCCTCCCCTCCCCGGCGCTCACAGCCCCGTGTGCCCAGGTCTGAGGCCCTGCAGCGAGTGACAAAGCGGATGGTGTGTGTGGCTCTGGGAGGGGAGAGAACTCATGGGGCTTTTCTGAGACTCCTGGGAGTCCAGCCATCCTGTGGTGCTTAAAGTTAGTCAACAAGGTTTCTTGAGGGTCACCATGGCCAAAGTTTGTGCGAGGGGCTGGGTCCCTGGGGACCACCCAGATGGGTTCCCATGGGAACCCTCAAGGGGCTCACCGTCGAGAGGCGGAGCCAAACCCGTGGACCGCTGCTACGTCTCTGGTCTGAGGGGCCGGGGAGGGCTGCCGGGAAGGGACTTGCTGGGTCCCAATGGCAGTCACGTGGCGCATGATGACACTTCGTTTGTGGGGGCGGTTCCGTAAAGTTACGATGGAGCTGAACATTTTCCTTCGCCTCATGATGTCACTGGCATAACTTCGTAGCGCAGCACACGTCTCACGTGTCTGTGGTGATACCGGCGTAAACAGACCTGCTGTGCTGTCAGACGTGTAAACGCATAGCACGTGCAATTACAGTAGCAGGTTGTGTCATCGAGGCTTGTGTACGTGCACGATGATGTTTGCACAACGACAAAATTGCCTAATGACGAAATCGCATAACAACGCATTTCTCAGAACCATCCCTGTGGGGAAGCATCACATAACTGATTACAGCTTCACCACCTAGAGCCGTGCGACTTGGGGAGCGTTCCTCAGCCTGGCTGTGCCTCACTGTCCCATCACTTAAATATATATTTTAATTGATTTCAGAGAGGAAGAGAGAGGGAGGGAGATAGAAACATCAATGATGAGAGAGTGGCTGTCTCCTGCACACCCTTTACTGGGGGTCGAGCCCACAACCCTGGGCATGTACCCTTGGCCGGAATTGAACCCAGGACCCCTTCAGTGCACAGGCCAGTGCTCCATCCGCTAAGCCAAACCAGCCAAGGCTACTTTCCTCATCTTCAAAATGGGATATAATAGCACTTACGTCAAAGGGTTATTTCTAGGATAATGAGTTAATGCGTGTAAATACCCCTGGCCACGCAGTGAGTGCTCTGTAGGACTTGGCAAGCAGGTGGGTGGGAAAGAGTGTCCCCGGCAGAGAGAACAGGGCCTGGATGTGAGGAACTCCCTCTGTGTCCCTGAGACTGGGCTGTGTGGGGAGAACTCTGCCCCCTTTCCCCTGGCAGGTGTGGTCGTGGGGCCTGTGTTGTGACTGAGTCCATGGACCTGGCTGTGCCCGCTTGACCTGTTCCTTTGCCAGGCCTGCCGTGGCCTGTGAGCCAGACCCGGGCTGGGTGGTGCTGGGCATTCTCCTGTGGGCACCTGGGGACACTTGAGGGGGAAGCCCAGGGGTCTGGAGGGGTTCTTGGCGCAGGTAGGTGCTCTCTGAACATTGTCCAAAAATGTCCCAGACAAGGGGAGGGAGGGAGCTTCACGCAGAGGGAACGACCTGTACAAACGCTGGGAGGGAGCGTTCCAGCACAGAAACAAACAGATCTGCGGTGGAGTTTCCGCTCTGGGCCTGGGGCCTCTCTGGTCGGCTTTATCAGGAGGTGCGGGTTGCCCTCACCTTGCCTTCTTGCCCCAGCAGGGGTGATGGTCTAAGAGGTTAAAGTCCAGTCTTGCTCCAGGGCCAGCCCAGGAACTGGGGGTAGAGGCCAGTTGCCCTGGTCCCTCCCTCCCACTCCAGAGCCGGGAGGGTTTGGCAAAGCAACAAGGCAGCCTTTGTGTCCTTCTGTGGGTCTAGGCACGTCTGGCCCAGCCTAGGCGGCTGCTGGTTTCAGTACCCTGTGATCTCGGCCAGGCGGGACGGGGCGGGGCGGGCAGGGCAGGCCTGGCGTCCTCGGGGCCCCCAATGTGGCTGCCTTGTGTCCCCTGCGCCCCCACCGAGCTCCCCGGGTGAGGGTGCCTGTGCGGGGGGATGTGGGGGCCGGTGGTGCGGACCCAGGGCTCGTAGGCGGTGGGTGGCGGTGTGCACAGAGGTGGGGGTGCGGGGAGCCGGCCCATTCGAAGGCTCCTGTGTGCTGCAGCATGTGCCCGAGAGGTCCCCCGGGTGAGTCTGCGCCGGGGTGAGGATACGCTCCGGGGTGTGAGGGTCTGGGCTGGAGCACATGAGTAGCCCCCGGGCGGCTCCGAACAGAGCACTGCTGTCTCCCTCCGCGGCGCCAACAACGAGGCCTCTCTCTCGGCACATAATGTCCCCTCTGTATTGTCTGCTGCGCGGTGGTGACGATAATTTTAAGGTCCAAATCCTTCTCGTGGGTGGTGGGGGGCAGGATGGAAGCCATCTGGGGAGGACCAGAACTCCTGGCTAGCTAGGTTTCAGTCCTATGTGCCTGGAGATCTGTGGTATTTTGGGGGCCTCCCCCCTCCGCACAACCCCTGCAGGGGCAGCAGAGGGAAGCTGGGGACTCCCAGAAGCCTCTTCCAGAACCCCCGCCCTGGAGTCACATGGCCCCACCGCACTCCAAGCCCCTTCCTCCTAAACCACACCCAGATTTCAATGCCCTGGGCTGGGACCGCCTCAGAGGAACCACTTCTGGGAGCCCCTTTTGGCCTGTCTCTGCCGACCCAGATGTTTATGTTTACCCTAAGTCTTTCATGCTGTGTAAATACCAGACCAGCAGTTATCAACCTTCCCCCCTCAGGACACTGTTTCAGCTTAATCATTATTGAGGACCTCAAAGAACTTTTTTTTTTTTTTTAAATATAACTTAAAATAATTCTTTAAAAAATTGATTGATTTTTAGAGAGAGAGAGAAACATTGATTTGTTATTCTACTTACTGATGCATTCATTGGTTGATTCTTGTGTGTGCCCTGACTAGGACCCAAACCACTGGTGTGTAGGGACGATGCTCTAACCAACCGCACTACCTGACCAGGGCCACAAAGAGCTTCTGTTTATGTACATTTATGTACGTTATGTAGGTGTATTGGTTAATATTTCGGATTTTGTAATCAAAGAAAACATGGTTATCTCAAGAGAAACATCAAAAGTGCTTTCTTCAAAGTAATGTCCATCGCTAGCTACACATTTCCCCCATCCTTCAGGTAATCTGTGGATACCGTCCCAATAGAACTTTTCCCGTTTTGAGGCAAACCATCCAGAGACCCAATTTTCCACTTCCTCGTACGTTCGGAAGTGCTGCTCAGAAAGTGTGTGTGCCATCCATCGGAACAAGTGGTCATCTGAAGGAGCGAGGTCTGGTGAATACGGCGGGTGGGTTAATACTTCCCAGGCAAGATCTTGTAACGTGTCTTTAACTGGTTTTGAAGTGTGTGATGGTGCGTTATCATGAAGCAAAATTACTTTGCCGTGTCTTCTGGCCCATTCTGGTCGTTTTGCGATCAAAGTGTGGTTCAAATTGATCTGGACATTCTTTGTCTTTCACATTGAAATCACCACTTTTAAAGCTTTTAAACGAGTGTTCACAAGTATCATGAGATGGAGCATGTTCACCATAAGCTTCCTGAAGTATATACAATAACTTTCAGCAGCACTTTTCTTCAAAATAAAGTAATGAATTAAAAGTTCCCACAAATGCTCTTTTTTTGGCACAAAATTCGACATCTTTAAGCGTAAAAATATCTATGTTAACACCTTCAGAAAATTTACATATGAAGTTTTGAAGCTTTTTGTCAATATACCAAAATAGCATACCTATCCAATCGCATATATATCAACATATGTGTAACTCCATCTATTGAAAAAAAAAGTCCTCATTATTAACTGGTACACCTAGTATATAGTATTATGTAATGAAATGTGTTAACAATTGAGAGATCTGCATAGCTCAGTGAGCTAATGTTTTCTAAATGACCATTGCATGTACATTACAAAATCAGGAGTGGGCAAAAGAGTCATTCAAAATATGGACTTTAATGTAACAGAATATGAGAGGATTTCAGTATACATGGCAACTAACCTTTGAGAGACTGCCACTTGTCAAGTTTTGGTGTAGTATCAAATTATCTGAAAAGATGATGAAAATACTTCTCACTTTTAAAAAAAAAAATATATATAATATATTATTGATTTTTAACAGAGAGAAAGGGAGAGAGATAGAGAGCTAGAAACGTCAATGAGAGAAAAACATCGACCAGCTGCCTCTTGCACACCCCCTACCGGGGATGTGCCCACAACCAAGGTACATGCCCCCGACCGGAATCGAACCTGGGACCCTTCAGTCCGCAGACCGACACTCTACCACTGAGCCAAACCGGCCTCGGCTACTCCTCACTTTTTCCATTAGAAACCTGTGTGAGGCCCTAGCTGGTTTGGCTCGGTGGATAGAGCATCGGCCTACGGACTGAAGGGTCCTGGGTTGGATTCTGGTCAAGGATCTCCAGTGTGGGGCATGCAACAGGCAGCCGATCAATGAGTTTCTCACATCATTGATGTTTCTATCTCTCCCTCTCCCTTCCTCTCTGAAATTAATAAAAATATATTTAAAAAAAGAAAAAAAGAAAGTGGTGTGAGGCCATCTTTTCTTCATATACTTCAACAACAACAACAAATAAAACCAAACATACCACAACAGATTGAAAGCCAAAGCAGATCTGAGAATCTAACCTTAAGGGGGCTGTTTGCTTTATTAAACCAGATAGTAATAAGATTTGGAAATGTCAAAAACAGTGCCACTCTTCTTGCTAATTTTGTTTTATTCCAGAAAAGTTAATATATATATATATATATATATATATATATACACACACACACACACACACACATACACACCGTGTTTCCCCGAAAATAAGACATCCTCCAAAAATAAGACCTACTTATAGGTTTCCTTCTGAGTGAAATATAAGGCATCCCCCCGAAAATAAGCCCCCCCCCAGGCTAAACATGAGAGATTTGGTACGCTGATTCTGAAAGAAATGGAGTCACAAGAAATTCACCAGGAAATTTAGGAATTGGATTGTTATGATGATGTTCCAGAGGATGATGACATGATTGTCATTGAATAAATGAGTAAATTCTTGATACTGTAGGATTCACAGTTTGTCTGGTTTGTGTTGACAACTATCGTACTACCGTACCGTAATCAGGTAATAAATTTCCTTTATTTTCATTTAACAATAAATGTGTACCATATTCTTCTTCATGTAAAAATAAGACATCCCCTGAAAATAAGACCTAGCACATCTTTGGGAGCAAAAATTAATATAAGACACTGTCTTATTTTCGGGGAAACAGGATATATATATATGTTTTTTAAAAAATATATTTTATTGATTTTGTACAGAGAGGACGGGAGAGAGATAGAGAGTTAGAAACATCGATGAGAGAGAGTCATCGATCAGCTGCCTCTTGCACACCCCCTACTGGGGATATGCCCGCAACCAAGGTACATGCCCTTGACCGGAATCGAACCTGGGTCCCCTCAGTCCCCAAGCCGACGCTCTATCCATTGAGCCAAACCGGTTTCGGCGGGTATATGTATATATTATCAGCCACAGGGAGTGTGTGGCGCCGGCAGTCGGTCGGGCCTCCGCCTTGTCTGCGGAGAGCATGGGACTGGTTCCAGGGCAGGACTGGGACCTGAACCGGGGCCTCTGCCCGAAGCACCAAGACTCTGAAGTGGCTCTGCTGGCCGGTGTGCTGGGCGGCAGCTGTCAGGGCCACCACATCCACCCCGCGGAGGAGCGCGCAGAAGAGCTGCAGGATGAGATTGTGGACGCGGTGAGACTGCAGTTACAGAGTGCTGGCAGCACAAGTCCATGGCTGAGGCCCTGCCAGGGAAGAAGCAGGGCGCAGTGACTGGTCACCCAGCTGCTGGGTCTGGTGAGGAGTCCACGTGAGACTGGGGAGCAGCGGTTGCTGGGACTGGTGCATGGCGCAGAGGAGCGGGTCCCCAGAGCATCCTGACGCAGCGAGTGCCCTGGGCTGAGGCTTTGCAGAAGCCGGACACCATCCGCACCAGCCTGTGCACATGCTCACCCATATGGATGACCTCCAGCCGAGTCAGAAGGAGCAGGAGATTTTTGAGAGGACTGAGGAAGCAGAGGGCATTTTGGATCCCCAGGAGGCGAAAAAGTTAAACCTAAATGAGACGTGTGCTCGGAGCACACTTCTGACCCAACTCTGGGCAACGCAGCTCTCGGCTCCCCCTCAGGCACAGAGGATGTGCGCATCCACAAGAGGGCTGTCACCCCTTCCTGCAATGGTCAGATGATGGAAGGACTCTGACCTTCAACGCCAAGAAGTTCGAGGCCTTTTCAGATGGCCCAGAGCACTTTGACCACTGGCCCCATGCCCAGGCTGCCACCTCCTTCCAGTCTGGGCTGCATACTGGATGGTAAATGTGCAGAACAGTGTGCCTACAAGGTGGGCGTGGCCTTAGGCCAGCTGCCCCGTAAGGGTTCTGGCAGTGACTCTCCTCTGGGCCACAAGGCCTACGCCTGGGTCTTCCCCGCTACGACCAAGAGCTCTGCTTCTCACACGACGGGCAGCACAAGCCCCTGGGGCTGCTGCGCGGCCCCGCACAGCCGGGCGTGCTGCTGGACCTGCAGGCCCAGGAGCTGCTGTTCTACGATCCGGCCTCGGGCACGGTGCTCCACACCCACCACGTGTCCTTCCCTGGGCCTCTCTTCCCAGTCTTTGCTGTGGCCGACCAGACCATTTCCATTGTCCACTGACCTTTGGCACTGGGGAGGCTAGATCTGCCTGCCCACCACCCTTTTAGGCCATATATCTACTTAAGGGGAAATATTTTCCTAGCACACAGGGACAACCAGCGAGGGACTTAGAACTCCTGCCAGCTGCTCCTGGTCAGAGGACTCTGGCCTGGGGGGCTGTGTCCTCACCCAGGTTCTACCTTGCCACTTGGAAGACCGAGAAAATCCTATCTCCAGGTAACCTGACTGCAACACAGCCATCAGCAGCTCTGCCTTAGACCTGGCGGCTGACCCCCAGCCTGTGCACACTGCGGTAAACGGGATTAATATCCCCCCAGCTGCAGCTGATGAGTGCCCCACCTGATGGCCCCTTCTGACATAATGGGGAGATCTGGGGTGAGAACCTTGCCAGAAAGAGCTGAGGGGGTAAGAGAGCCAGCCTTAGAGAACATGTATATTATTAAAGGGGTTAAAAAATGGAAATATATATATTATCTATGTTAATATGTAATTATTAGTTATTTTTAAATGAATGGATAAATGTTTTTAAATTTTCTTAGTTTTAATTCCAAATATGGTAAATATTTTTAAGGTAAACTTTTATTGATTTTAGAGAAAGAGAGGAAGGGAGAGGGAGAGAGAAACTCCGATTGGCTGCCTCCCACACACTCCCTACTGGGGATTGAACTTGCAACTTGGGCATGTGCCCAGACCGGGAATCAAACCAGTGACCTCTTGGTGCATGGAACGTTGATCAACCAACTGAGCCACACTGGCCAGGCCAAATATGGTAAATCTTTTATTTTTAAAAAAAATGTATTTTATTGATTTTTACAGAGAGGAAGGGAGAGGGATAGAGAGCCAAAAACATTGATGAGAGAGAAACATCAATTAGTTGCCTCCTGCACACCTCCTACTGGGGAAGTGCCCACAACCAAGGTACATGCCCCTGACCCTTCAGTCCGCAGGCCAATGCTCTATCCATCGAGCCAAACCAGTTAGGGCCAAATATGGTAAATCTTGATGGATATGCTAGGTGTACTGGTCAATAATGCGGATTTTTTTCAATGGATGGTAGAGTTACACATATGTTGATATATATGCTATTTGATATGTATGCTATTTTGTTGTATTGACAAGCTTCAAAACTTCATATGTAAATTTTCTGAAGGTGTTAACATAGATATTTTTACGCTTAAAGATGTCGAATTTTGTGCCAAAAAAAGAGCATTTGTGGGAACTTTTAATTCATTACTTTATTTTGAAGAAAAGTGCTGCTGAAAGTTATTGTATATACTTTGGGAAGCTTATGGTGAACATGCTCCATCTCATGATACTTGTGAACGCTGGTTTAAAAGCTTTAAAAGTAATGATTTCGAGGTGAAAGACAAAGAATGTCCAGATCAATTTGAACCACACTTTGATCGCAAAATGACCAGAATGTTCTAGAAGACACGGCAAAGTAATTTTGCTTCATGATAACGCACCATCACACACTTCAAAACCAGTTAAAGACCCGTTAAAAGATCTTGCCTGGGAAGTATTAACCCACCCGCCGTATTCACCAGACCTCACTCCTTCAGATGACCACTTGTTCCGATGGATGGCACACACACTTTCTGAGCAGCACTTCCGAACGTACGAGGAAGTGGAAAATTGGGTCTCTGGATGGTTTGCCTCAAAACGGGAAAAGTTCTATTGGCACGGTATCCACAGATTACCTGAAGGACGGGGGAAATGTGTAGCTAGCGATGGACATTACTTTGAAGAAAGCATTTTTGATGTTTCTCTTGGGGTTATTGTGTTTTCTTTGATTACAAAATCCACATCATTAACTGGTACACCCAGTAACTTTCTGCAAGTTGTTTTTGAGTTTGACATGCATCTTCATCCAATAATGCTTGTAATTGTTGGTCTTCAAACTTTTGGATGTTCTTTGTCTTTCACCTCGAAATCATCGCTTTTAAAGCATTTAAACCAGCATTCACAAGTATCTTGAGATGGAGCATGTTCACCATAAGCTTCTCGAAGTATATGATAATTTTCAACAGCACTTTTCTTCAAAGTAATGAATGAAAACTTCCAGCAAATGCTCTTTTTTTTGGCATGAAATTAAGCGTAAAAATATTTATAATTTAACACCTTCAGCAAATTTGACATATGAAGTTTTTAAGCTTGTTGTCAATACAAAAAATAACATACATATCAAAAGGCATATATTATCAACATATGTGCAATTCCATCTATCGAAAAAAATCTGCATTATTAACCGGTACACCTAATAATCATACCTATTACTATCACCACTACACCAATTTCATCAGAAATATACCAGGAAGCTGTCAAGATTATGGTGACTGATACAAATGTTCCAAATTGGAATTTTTACTTAAAAATGGAATTTTATATCCAGATGGTGTGGCTTAGTGGTTGAGTGTCGACCCATGAACCAAGAGGTCATCAGGTAATTCTTGACCAGGGCACATGCTCTGTTTTCAGACTCGATCCCCAGTAGGAAACCTGCAGGAGGCAGCCGATCAATGTTTCTCTCTCACTGATGTTTCCTCTCTAAAATCAATAAAAACAAGAAAAAATTTAGAATTTTATCATTGCTAATAAAGGCGATTTGTTTTCCTTGAAGTGACAGGCTCACTTGATTTTTTTTTTTTTTTTTTTTTTTTTTTTTTTTTTTTTTTTACTTGATTCTTTTTGAAAGCGTCTCTGCCAAGTAGTCAGGTCTAAAGTTTGTCTGTCAGCCCTGGCTGGGTAACTCAGTTGTTCAGAGTGTCGTCCCAATACACCAATGTCGGGGCACAAATAAGAATTAACCAATGAATGCATAAATAAATGGAAAAACACATCGCTATTTCCCCCTCTCCTTCTCTCTTTAAAATCAATAATAAAAAAAAAATTTTTTAAAGTTTGTCTGTAGGGCTTTCTGGTCAAGTAAAAATGGTGTTGCATTAAAAAAAAAAAGGGGGGGGGGCTACTTTAGCCCTTACCTCAAATAACTGCACAAGTGCTTTTCCTTGTGGCAGCAATCAGACTCAGTACTTTACAGAAGTACCTTATGCGAATATCCTATATTATTACACACGTATTCAATTGGTGAGTACACAGGGTTAAGATTTAATAAAATTACTAGTTTTACTGCTTCACTTCAAGAGGACATCCTTAAGTGAAACTATTTTTTTTTAAAAAAAGGAAGCTCTTGAAAGTGGTGAATGCAGTGACTCCTGGTACAGCGTGCCTTGATTTGTGTTATGATACCAACAATTTTACCCACTGTTGCTTTTGCACCATCAATACAAATTTCGATACAGTTAAAAATGTCAATGTCTTGGTATTAGCAATAAAACAATTTGACCTCCCCTCCCCCTGAGGAGGACTGGGGGACTCCCAGGAGTTGTGTGGACCCAGTTTAGGAACCCATCAGCCAGATGATTCTGCCCCACCCTGTTCTCAGTGTTGACGGTCTGTGTCTCACGTATTTCGCTGATGAGGACGCCGAGGCCCAGCAGAGCCCCACATGGGTCCTCATCCCTCATTCCGGCGCTGAAGTGGGAATTTTTTTCCTGGCAGGGATTGGGGAGGCTTCTCAGGGGAGGTGGCATTGGTTAGGTGGGCGGGCAGAATGCCAAAAGGTGGGGGTGAGCCTGGGAATGCATTCTTGGCGGAGGGAAGAGCACTGGGAAAGGCCGAGGAAAAAGAACATTGGATGAGGCCAGGTAAGGAAGGGCCTTCAATGCCAGCCCATCGCAGTGGACACCACCGAGTGGTGCTGAGAAGAACATTAATGGATGAGCTGTGCCCAGAGGCAGAGGGGGCCAGAGAAGAGGGCACTGGTCCTTCACCACGAGGCCTCCTCTGTCTTGCTGGCCTCAGGGCTATATCCTTAGAGCCGTATGGACGTGACCATGACATGATCTCCCTCGTGACCATGGCTGGCAGAGCGTGGTCTGCTGTCCAGAACCCCCTACTAACGAGTGTCTCCACAGGTTTCTACACTATCAGCTTCTCTTCTCCTTTGTTTTGGCTTTGTGGTGACAGGGACTAAGTGACTAGCCTCCCCCAGTTTCTCGTGCCATGCATGAATATGAGGGTGACCTGGGCAGAGATGAGAGCGGAGGTGAGACGGGGGTGATGGTGGCATGTCAGTGTGTGATGAGGGCCTGGCCTGAGGCCTGTGGAAGTGGGGGCTACAGAGCTGCCGCTGAGCAGGGATTGCCTCTGACGCCCACTGCAGGCCGGCCCCGCCCTTCTCTCCCTGCAGTGGCTCTGGGTCCCTGCCCCGGCTTGTCCTCTCCGAGCTGCTGGGGCTCAGCCTCTGGCCAGGAATGGTACGGGAAGACAGGCCTCTTTGTCCTGCCGTGCACGTCTGCTCCCGGGCCAGGTGCCGGGCCCGTGTGGGTATGCCACACGTGTGTTCATGGCTGCGCTGTGCGACTGTGGGTTCTGTGCGACTGTGGGTTCTGTGTGACTATGTACGTTCTGGGCCCTGCATGTTTATGACCGTGGCACATGGTGCGGTCTGCAATGCAGACGTCCGTGAGCTTGCATACCCTGCTGTTCACTGTGAGTTGTGCGTGTTTTCATATTTGTGCCCTGAGTTGGGTGTTTACTTGGTGTACATACTTTTATATGCCTGTGAGAGGTGTGCGTGTCACTGTGGTGGGTATGTGTTTCTGTATAATGGTTGTCAGTGTATGTCTTGGCCCAGCCCCAGGAGAAGGCTCCCTGAGGTGCTGGGGGTGGGGCCGGAGCGGACAGAAGGCACACAGCGAGGAGGTCTGACCGGGAACAGACATGTCCTCACCTGCCCAGGGAGCTGTACAAGCCCTCAGAGAGCCCCTGTCTAGCGTCACCACCCCTGGCCAGTCAGGGTGGGTGGCGGGGCAGGGGCACGAGGGAACAAAAACAACCTCTGCCCGCCCCCCCACCCCTTTTCCTGCAGGCGCTTGAGCCGAGAGCGGTGGCCCAGCGCCCTGGACCTGTCCGCCCAGGGCTCCCAGCACGTTGTGTGTGGGAGCTGGACAGGGGCCAGAGACATGGCTCCGTTGGGCTCTTGTGGCTAACGTCAGCTCCTCGTGGGCCACAGGGGCAGAGTGAGCCCCAGGCTGTGTTGGGTTTGGGGCTGTTGGCAGGACTAGCCCCCCACTGAACCCGATGTTACGTGTATTACGTGTGTCATTCATCCCACCAATGTTTATTGAGCACGTGCTCTGTTTCAGGCCCGGCTGTAGAAGCTGGGGTGTAGCAGTCACCTCACTGAATTAGGGGGGAGCAGAGAGGGCACTGCTGCTGTGCATTTCACAGATGAAGGAACAGATCCTGAGAAGTTAAGTGATTTGTTCCAAGTCACAGCCAAGCTGAGATTCAAAACCAGGCCTGTCTCGTGCCAGAGCCTCCTCTCCCTGCCCTTGATGCTCACAATTACAGCCTCCAGGCTCCCTGAGCCAGGACCGACAGGGCGAGGGGATGGACAGACAGTACTTGGCTAGTGTGGTGCCCGGGGCTGTTGGCTGACGCCAGGGAGTGGGCACAGCCACCGACAGCGAATTCCTAGTCGCTCCTCCGCAGGGGAGGCGGTTTCCGGGGGTGATCTCCACAGGATGTGCTGGGGATGGAGATCCAGGCGTGAGGAGGAAGTAGAGAGCGCACCTTGTTTCTCCAGGGTCCTCAGGACCTAAGGGAATGCCTCCTTTCCGGCTGTGGGGCCCGGGATGGGCCCCCGCTTTATTCTGAGCCTCAGCTTCCTCATCTGTAAAGTGGGCGCAAACATTGGCCCTTCCCCGTGGTACAGTGCTCATGGCGCGGTGCCGGGCACACAAAAGGGCAGCTGGGGGGGCTGGGGCGGAGCTGGAAGCCGGCCGGGCCTCCCCAGAGCGCTCTGTTCGTCCTCAGGAAGTGGGTGGGGGCAGGGAGGAGGAGGAGGAGCAGATGTGCCCGCGTCTCACAAGAGCAGCCGCATTTAGCCACGGAGTCAGGATTGAAATATTCCTGAGGGAGAAGAACCCTGAGGCTTCGGGGCGGCAACGGCTCCGTCGTCAGTGGGGAGCGGGGAAGGGATGTTGTCACCATCTGCCTCGTGTCTGTCTGCGACTAAAATAATACCGGGGTGAGACTCGCCGCAGGCATGGGCCCAGCCGCAAGGTTCCCCAGGAGAAGGGGGGCGGAGGGTGCCGGGAGGCTTGTGGGGGCTCAGCCTCCTGCGTGTGGGGCCAGGGGACGCCCTCCCCACCCCAGACCGGGCTGGGTCTGCTCCGGAGGGGAGACCCCGCAGGTGCTGAGATCCCAGGGAAGCAGGGGCAGCGAGAGAAGCGAGAGGGACAAATCGCCTGATTCAGCTTCTACGCGCTGATACCGAATATAGGCGCCAGGAAACGTAACAAGAAGCTATTTTCGTTTCAGCCGATGTATACGTTTTGGGTCCGTGGTTTACTGTGGCTTTTATTTTGAATCGAATATGGAGGAGGCTCCATCCTCTCCTCAGAGACCAGGGCTGTGGGGATGGGACGTCTGCCTTCCCCGCGGGGCGCAGGAGTCACGAGCGGCCCGCCTCCGCGTGCTGGCACCCGGAGCCTGGGCAGGTGCCCTTCCGGACCGGGCCCTGGCGGGGAGCCTGTCGCTTGGCCTCCGGGAGGTGAAGCAGTCACGTCTGGGCTTTTGCTGTGGGTTTCACCAGGCACGAGCTGTTGGGTATTTTTATTTTTGCAGAGAGAACAGACCCATGACCTCAGCAGTTTAACTGCAGAAGCAACCGTAACTGCTGGTTGCTGTGTGCTGACACGTACAGGGCTGTCGGTTCAGCAGGCAGCCGTTGAACACCTACTGTGCGCAGGCCCCCGCGCTGGGGCAGGCTGGGCCGCCCTCAGCATACGTGGCCAGACACCTGGCTACGAGGGAGGGCCGACGGGGAGGTGGGTGAGGAGAGTGGGATAGAGCAGGAGACCAGGGCTGCTGTCCTGGAAGAGAGGGATGCTCAGTCTTGGAGGGGGGACAGCAAAGGAAAGTGGGAGGAAGCTCAAGGCAGAGGGAACCACAGGCACACAGCCACCACTCTGTGACTGTCTGTGGCCGGGTATCTGCACTGCAAACGTAGCTGCAATGCAGAGTCCTTCCTGTAGGCCAGACCCCATGCTAACTGCTTTATTTGTGCTTTTCCCGTCAATCCTTACTAACATTCCATGTGATCAGGACACAGTGCCCATCTACCCATCTGACAGGGGAGAAAACTGAGGCAGAGAGCTGCCTAGTAACTTGTGTAAGTGGTAGAGGCATTGAGTGACTGTGCCATCCCTGAGCAGTGCCCTCCTTCAGCAGGCAGCAGACCCTGAGGTGTCCTCAGAGGGCTGGGGTCTCTCCATCCGGGCACAGGGACCAAAGGAACCTCTCCCCACAGCCCGTGAGAGTGTGTAGATGGGGGAGAAGGATGCAGTCGGAGACTCCTGCTCTACAACCTTGAGCAAATCTCTCCTCCTCCGAGCCTCAGTTTTCTCATCTATAAATGGGGCTATAGTACCTGCTGCGCAGGCTTCTGATGAGAATTCAAAATGAAAATCTGTGAGAAGTCCCCAATCTGGGCTGTTTCTCCTCAAAACATAGTGAGTGATCTTCCCAGAACAATTCAGCCACCAACCTTTCCCTGCAGCCGAGAGGCCCCCGCCACCACGGCAGCCATCATCCTGAATTATTCAGGACCCTCCAGGCCTCCGTGGCCGCCCTCCCTCCCCTGTGCGCCAGCCTGTCAATACCACCTCTGCTGGCTCTGCTGACCTCGGGCCCCGTTCCGCCTGTATAGGTGGGGCTGTGAGTGTGATAAGGGGAGAGTGTGTGAGAGTGGCACTGAGTGTGAGAGAGCACGAGTGTGAGTGTGCATGGCCACGTATAAGCAGGTGAATGTGCAAATGTAACTAACTGAGTGTGTGACGTGTGGCTATGTGAGTGTGGAAGTGTTAATATGACTGAGAGTGACTGCGTGTGAGGGTATGAGTTTGCGTGTGAATGTGTGAGTATGAGAGTGTGTATGAATGTGTGTGAGGAGGTGTGTGTGAGCAGGAGCATACGTGTGAGTGATACACTGTGTGTGAGTGAGGATGGGAGTGTATCTAGAGCCGAGGCCCTCCTTTGGGATGGGGAAGCCAGGCTCAGAGAGGGATCCCTCTGGCTCAGGAGTACACAGTGATCCGGGGGTCAGACTCCAGAGGGAGGGGGTCAGCTCACCTCGGGGGTGGGTGCAGGGGAGAGAGGCAGATGTTGGGATGAAGGGCATATAGTGATTGGCTCATGGGAAGGCCCCGGAGTCCACCACCTGTGTGGGCTCAGACACCACCAGGCTCTTCCTGGTGTGTCTCATTTCACTGTGCATCGAGACCCTCAGAGGAGCGGCAATGTCCTCCCACTGGCCCCTTTGCTCCCCCGAGGCTGGGAGAGCGGAGAGCCCTGTGGGTGAGAAGTAGGAACGTTCTCTTGGCTTTGTGGCCAGGTGGCAGCCCCCCAGGGTCTTGGGGAGGGGTGAGAGTCCATGATTGCACTCTTGTTGGAGGGCCTCACCCACAGGCGGGAGGGGCAGAGCAGACCTCTGCTTGGCCCTCGAGGCCCTTGTGGCAACCTCTTCCCATGTTGCTAACCAGGACCCCCTGCCTCCTACCCACACACTGGCTCTGCTCGAGGGTCCCTGTCTGGTGTGTGGGAAGGTGGACGAGCTCGGGGTGGTGTCAGGTTTATAATCGGGAGCCTGCTCTGTGTGGAGGGTGGGGTGACTGTGGGTGATCTTTGGTGTGAGAGGTGAGATCTGTGTGCTAGTGTGAGGATGTGAGTGGCTGTCTGAATTTACATGTGTGTGAGTTTGTATGTGCACCAGCAATGCATGTGATTGTGCTATTTTTAGACTCTCAGAAGAGAGGCAATGCCCTCCCACTGGTCCCTTTGTGTTTATCTGCAAGGATGTGTGGGAGGTGAGACAGGGTGACAGGCCTGATTGTTGGGTGAGGGACAGGAAGAACTGGGTGCAGAGAGAGGGTGAACTGGGCGATTCACTTCCCTCTCTGAGCTTCCGTTTCCCCATCAGATCAAGGTTATGACACCTGGGGTGCAGGGCTTGCCCACTGAGCATGACCCACCAAACATCCCACGAGCCTGCTTTCTTTTCCTGGTTCTGGGGACCTGGCCACCAGCCTGCCAGAGACAGGGAGATGGCTCCTCCCCCAGAGGCCTGACCTGTCCCCACGGCAGCCCTGCCATCAGAGGGACATGTGTGAGTGTGTGGAGGGGAGCACCAGTCAGCAGGCCGTTCTGCCCAGCCTCCTTTATTCTGGAGGATCACCCCCCAGCCCCAGGGGGTGTTTCCACTTCTCTCATTCTCCCGTGGTCAGAAAGGAATGGAGCAAGTCCTTCCTGCCCCAGCTCTGGCCTCGCTTTTCCCCTCTGCAGAGACAGGCAGGCGGGGTGTAATGGGGTGGGAGCCCTGCCGCCAGGTCCTCAGAGCTGGCCAGCTCGCCGAGCACCCTGCACCCGCTTCCCTGCAGAGCCGTGGCCCAGGCATCTGTCCGGCTGAGCGGGTTAGCAACACAAGACAGATGGCGAGGGATTATCTCAGCTTCTCAGAGTGCAATGGCCACAGTGGTCAGGGGTGGGGGTGGGGAGGCTCTCACACCCTCCCTGTGTGTGTGTACATACACACATACGAATGCATGCACACGCCACTCCCCACTCCTGCCCCACCGCCCCCTCGGCCTCCTGCTATTTATGAGGTGGGCAGGGAGGCAGATGAGATTCTGAGAACTGGTAAGAACCGTGGGATTTGGCGATGACGTCCCTGTCCACCTGGACTCTTGGACAGAGGCTGCACCAGCTGGGCCTCTGAGGAGGCCCTCCCTGGCCCCTCTCGGACTCTGCCCCTGCTTCTAGGGTTTCTCTGCAGCTGCCTCCTCTGGAGCAAGGGCTCAGAGGGAAGCCTGCAGCTCAGAGATGTGTGAGCTGCACTCAGAGGCACACAGCAAGGTTGGCACATCAGCTGGCTAAATTCTGGGTCTTGGCAGGTGGCAGAGTCTCTTCGATGTCTGGGCACTGTTTATGGGGCCCCCGAGTCTTCTTCAAACAAGGTATATTCGTCCCAGCACTTGATGCTGTGCCCCAGGTCCCACAGGCCTGTGTGCCTAACCTGTCACAGGAGCAGCTGTATGTGCATAGGGACTCAGGCACAGCCTGTCCACAGACTAGTATATTTCAGATTCGGGAAGAAGGCTATTTGGAGTTGAGCAACAGAGCTGGGTCTCCAGGCCGTTTCACTGGGGGGAAATTGGGGTGATATTAGAGCCCCAATAGAGTGAATTCTCCCAGCTGCCCCCAATTCGTCACATGCAGGTGATTAGAGGTGCTTTCTCTTTAGCATTAGCCACAGACTCAGGACCCACCCCATCCTCTCTGAGATGCCCGCTCCTTCAGCCAGGCCTGAGTCATCTGTAGGCTGGGAAGCAGGGCTGGGTTTGCAAATGGCAACCCCGGGGGACCCTTTCCCAACATGGGCTGGCCCAGGACAGAAACTGGCTTCTCTACTCCTAACTGCCAATGTCCAGACCGCTCCTCCCCACTCAAGAGTGACGCAGACCTGCTGGACCGCGAGTGGGGACAGGGGCAGTGCAAGGCTGCTAGGGCGGCCTGACCTCACTCTGCACAGGGCAAACGCACTCCTCCGGGCCCCGGAGGCATCAACCTGTCGCTGGACTCCCCTGTGTTCTTGTGTGCCCGTCTAGGACTCAAGGTCACGCGGGCCTAGTGGCCAGCTGGGGAACCAATCGGGCCTACCTTCGAGGCTGTGCTATCTGCAGGCTTGCAGAAACTGGTGCACCACCCACGCTTCTCCTGTCACAGACAAGACTTTGCTCCACAGACTCCCCGTCCCCAAGCCAGGCTAGCTCCTCACTCCTGGCCTTCAGTCCCAAATGACCACTAACCACACATTGGGGTATCTGGAAGAGGGCACAGGGAAGCGTGCTGGCAGAACCAACCAAGCAGCTGGTCCAGGCCAAGCTCCACCTCTCTGACCCTCTGGCTTTCAGTTAGTCACCTGTATTGGAGGGCAGAAGGAGGCCATGTCTAAGCTCCCCATCTCACTCACAGCTTGGCCTTGCAGGAAACTGAGGCATCTGATCTGGGTTCTCCCCCTCATCGGTGGGACTTCTTAAGGTTTTAAAGTAACATTCTAAAGAGGCACGGCGAGAGCCAATCAGAGAGCCCATGTAAATGAAGGCTCGCTGATTGGCTGCTTTCTTCACGCCCTTTATGAAACTTCAACTTCATCAACTCAGCAAAGATTTTCCCCTCCAGCCTCCGGCGCCGGCAGGAGGCGGGGCGGGGGTCACTCGGGCCACCCCCCTGCCGCTGGCGGCCTGGCGGGCCTAACAGGGCGACGTCGCTCCTCGGCTGGGCTCCCGGGGGTTTATTCTGGCCTAGAATCCCCGCGGGGGCGGACCGAGGCGTGAGCCCCCATCCTCTCCTTTGTGGGACCGCTGCGGAGCGGGCGGCAGGCCGCGGGTATTGAGCTTGGCTGGGCCGGATCGATATCTGCCTGCTGGACTGGAGCGCAGGGGAGCCGGCTCAGCAGGGCGGGCTCTGCGGCAGAGTGATGGCCCTGCAGCGCCTCCCCCCGCCCCCCCCCCCCTTCCCGGGCCCAGCCCTCCCGGGGAAACCGAGGCGGGAGTGATGTGGGTATGGATGGAGGGCACAGCCTCGGGAGGAGACACCCCGTGGGTCTAGGCCGCGGCATTAGTGGGGGCGCCCTGCTTCCTGACCCCCCTTTGCTCTCCGCCTCCCTGATCCCCCGCAGCTCGAGGCTGTCACCGCCTGCGCCGTGTCCCCTCGTCCTCGCTGCTGCCTTCCTCCCCCTCTTTGTGCGTCTCCGTTCGGGCTCCGCGGCCCCTCCCTCCCTCCTCTCCACGTGGGTGTCTCTGTGCCTATCTCTCCATCTCCGTTTCCATCGCCCTGGCTGTCTCTGTCTCTCGCAGTCTCTGTCTCAGGTCAGGTCTCTCTCGCCTCTTGCTCATGTTTGCTTCCTCTCTCTCTTTGTCTGGCTCTCCTCTCTCTCCTTTCACCCCCCCTCCCCAGCCCTGTTTACGACATCCCCTGGGCAGGCAGGTGGGCGGGGCTGCAGCGGAGAGAGGTGAAGCGGGAGCCGCAGCCCCCCCCTCCCCCCCCCAGCTGTTAACCTTCACGCTTCAGGCCTCCGCGGCTCGCGGAGGAGGGGAAAGCCCAGCTGCCAGCTTGGCGGAGGTGACCCGGCGGGGGCTGCGGGCTGCCCCGCCCTCTGGGCTCCTCTCTGGGGAGATCTGGGGCCGGAAGGGGTGCGCCTGCGGCAGAGAGAGGCCGTGGGAGGGTGCGCGGCCTCCCGGAGGCCCTGGCCGGGCGGGCGGTGCCCGGAGGGGGTGTGAGCGGCGCCGGCGCTGCCCGCGGCCGGCCGGCCGGACGTGGGGGCCGCGTGAGAATCCCGCCCATCTGCGCGCGGCCTCACGCCGTCAGACCCAATTTATCTCGCCGCCAAAGTTTCACAGCCATCTGCTCGAGTGGAACGGCTTCCAGCGCCGGCCCCCCGGGCCCCCCAGCCAGCGCGGGGATGTTTTCCAAGGCGGCAGGATCGCAGCCCCCCCCCCCCCACCGCGACGCCGAAGCGGGGAGGCGGCGGGCGGGGGCGGCGGCGAGCGCGGGGCGCGGGGCTGGCAGGCAGCCCTCTGCGGCGAGCGAGCCGACCCTGAATTTTAAGCGATTGATCAGGAAGCGCAGGCCGTTCCCATCGCTTAGAGCAGCCAAACGCGACGGCGGCGCAGGGATTGCAAGCGGCCTCTGCGGAGGCGGTAATGAGGTCACCGTCCCCGCGCGGCCCGCGGCGGGAGGGGGCGCAGCCCGCGGGGACACGTGTGCACACCCGCCTGCGAGCGCGGCCGGACCTGTGCCCACGTGACCCCCCGGGCGTCCGGGGGCACCGGCCCAGGAGCACTCGGCATGTGGATGAGCTGATCACGGCCTGTCTCCTCGCCCCCCAGCGGGATCAGGGAGGCCAGGGAGGAAAAACCTAGCCTCGGCCCCATCCACGATCACCGCAGACAGGAGCCCCGGTCCTCGCCCCTCCTCGTTGTGCACCTAACACACAAACATTTGGGCACCTGCCCACCGCACTGCTCAGCAGCTGCAGAGACAGGAACGCCCCAGGCCGCAGGCCATCACACAGGTGCACGCATTCCGATTGCACACCCGACCTCCACGTTCATGCGTCTGTGCACTCTCAGCCACCACCCGCCTTCCCGACCACCGCCAAAACATGGACGCCGGCGTTTCACCGTCCTCAGCCCCGCACCCGCCTCCCCGGGTTGCACACACGTGCACACACGCTTCCCAGACCCCGAGCCGCCGATGTGTCCGCTCAGGTGGGCGCCGCCGCCGAACGCCAGCAGCGCGGCGCGGGCCTCGCGGAGAACAAAGGCCAGCGGCTGCCGGGGAGGGAGGGGGCTGGGCCGCCGCCCCCGTGGCGAGGCTCGGCTGTTCCAGCTCCAGGGCCACCGCATCCGCATCGAGCGGCTCTGATTGCCGAGTAAATCACCACGATGATCTGAATAATTATCGTCTCCCGAAAAGGGGGGAATAAATAAACAGAGGAGAGAGCAGCCACCTGATTTCTGAGTTCTGGGCGGAGGGAATGCACGGGGTGCGGGGTGCGTGTCAGTGGTCCCCTGCTCGAGGGTTTTCTTGGATGCAGTGCAGGTGGGGGTGGGGCGGGCCTCAGGGCAGAGCTCCTTCATAGAGGTGGCAGCTAGGATCCTGTCCCTTCTCTTCATCCTCCCGGGGTAAGCCTGGCTCTCTCCCCAGCTGGCTCATGCAGTCCGTCAGGCCCCTCTGCCCCGTGGCGCTCCCTTCCTCCTGCCTTCGGGGCCGGACTCCAGCCCATCTGCCCCTGGGGTGCCCCCTCCCTCTCATTCCAGCTTGCCTGGCTCTCCTATCTCTGAAGTTCATGCTCAGGCTACTTCCTCGGGGAGGTGCCTCCTGACTGCCCGGCCCTCCCAACAAGCCAGAGCCTGATTCTACAGAGCCTGGCAGATTCGGGAATGTCCACCTGGTCTCCACGGCTGGACCGAGAGCTTCGGTGGGAAGCAGCTGTTTTAAACAAAATAACGATAACACAGGCCATAGCAGCTCCTGCCCGATCCTGGGCATGACTGAGGTGCTGGCCCCATGCTCACAACATCCTCTCCCTGCAGACCCTTCCCCAGAGTCTGATCTGGAAGTAATGGTCTCATTTGACTAGAAGAAAACCGAGGCTCGGTGACAGGGAGGCACGGCCCTGCCCTGCCCTCTAAGGTTAAAATGCTGGCGGTCATTTGGATCCTGTCTGGAGTCCCCTGAGCCTGTAGGTCTCAGCACCGGGACATGACTACCTCAGCCCCACGCTGCCCACTTCTGCCCTCCCCTCCGCCCCCACCTCTGTTTTCCTACCCTCAGGAGGGGTGCCATCCGTGTACTGTGATCCCCCCCCCCAGCCTCCCCAAAGGGCACGACCCTTCCCCACAGCCCCATCATCAAAGGAGGAGCAGCCCAGGCCTCGGCTTCTGCTGCCCGAAACGGTTCCAGATGTGGGCCCGCAGCGGCCTGCGGGAGGCGCAGGGCGATGGTTTGGCACACGGCTGGGTTTCCTCCGGAGGCTGCTCCGAGGGAGGCCCATCCGTCTCCCACTCCTGACACCTGTTCAGTAAATGGGAGCAAAGCATAAGGGGGGGGGGGGGCTCCCAGGAGGCTGGGGAAGGCGGTCCCCGTGGAGCCTGGGTGTCCGGGCAGGAGAGGAGCTCCCGAGGTGGGTTTGGATTCTACCCTTCCTGAGGGGCAGCAGCTGGGCCTGGGGCGTGGGAGGCCGTCTCCATGGCTGGCTTCTCCGGGCTGTGCAAAGAGGCCCACGACTGAGGAGTTTATAATCTTTCTCAGAAACACCATTATAAATGGGGGAAACTGAGTCAAGGGTCACAAATGGGCTCCTGGCTAATGGTGCCTGTGCATACTTGTCCCATGGGGGTCCGGATTCAGGGCCCCAAGTTTTCCCGAAAGCCTTTGTCTGTGGTTTGGGTGGAGAAGGGACAGGTGAGTCGCAGTGTTGGTCTAAGGACACATCGGGCAGCCCGACCTCTGGGTGTGGTTAAAGGTGAGGCAGGGACCAGCCTGGTTTGGGAAAACCCTCAGTCCCCACTCCACAACCCTCGTTGGGGTGCAGGGCAGCATCCCCTCCCTGGGAGATAAGCAGAGCTGGGCAGGATTCATGGGGTGGGTCACAGACACCCCCTGCCTAACACCGCTGCCAGCTTCCCTTAGCTTCAGAGCGGAACAGGAGAGCTTGACTCTCCATGCCCTCCGACAAATAGACATTTCTTTGGCATTTGCTGGCACTGGGGCGCAGAAGCCTGGGGTTCAGAGCGTGCTCAGGCAGGAGGGGAGGCACACTCACCCACTCACATAGGCACCCCTCCCCCCCGCACACACAGACTGGGACCAATGGGAACCCCAGGGAGGCAGCAATGAGTGTGGCAAGGCTTTTGGAATCAGGCAAACATAGGTTCAGACTCTTATCAGTGAGCCTCAGTTTCCATATCTGTAAAGTGGGGATTCTAATAGTTCATGTTCCATCATGTGTCTGTGAAGGTTCAGTGAGATATTCCAGATGGAGGATTTAGCTCAGAGCCCAGCCCATGGTGGCTGCTCATCACCGTGAGTTATTCGAGAGGAAGGGGGGCGGGGGGGGGGGTGAGGAACTCCAGGTGCTCCTGGGCCACACGAGGGCAGCCCTTTCAGAGCAAGGCTGGTGTCCAGCTTCTCTACTTGAGGGTGGAGGGAGTGGGTCCTGGCAGGCCCTCTGCACCGCACAGACCCCACACTCCTGTCACAGCTTCTTCCAACTGACCTGGGCAGGCTGTCACTTTCTTGCTGCCTGACCATAATTCCACTCACTCATGTCTCCCCACAAATACGTAGCAGTCTCCCTCCCACAAGAATATTCCCCGACCCCCACCCCAACATCAAGCTCAACTCACCAGGCACATGCACATAACAGTCATACCCACTCACACTCGGTGCACATAGACACACAGAGGCAAATGGTGGAGAGACACAACCATGCTCACACTCAGGGGCACACAGGCATGAGGGTATCAACATCCACACACATAGGTGCGCACACAGCACAAATATTAGGTCTAGTAATAATTAATGTCGTTTTCTAATACTTTTTTAAATCGAATTTATTTAAACAATACAACAAAATTTAATCAACAATATAGTTGCCATTGTTTTCTACTACTTGAGCCCAACGCTCAGGAAGCATTTTAATCCCTCTGTTGTAAAATTCTTGTGATTTTGATGCAAAAAATTCGGTCAATGCATTTTTGAGGCATTCTTCATTATTAAATTTTTTTCCAAGAAGAAAGTTTTGCAAAGAACGAAACAAATGGTAATCGGAAGGGGCAATATCAGGAGAATATGCAGGTTGAGGGAGAACTTGCCATTCCAACTGGCGCAGTTTTTCAGCAGTGATTCTTGCAGTATGCGGTCGTGCGTTATCGTGGTGAAGAATTACGCCCTTCCGATTAATCAGCGCGGGTTCTTTTTCTCTTAAAGCTTGGGCTAACCTTTCCAATTGGGCACTATACACTGCACTTGTAATGGTTTGGTTAGATGGTAAAAGTTCAGAATGAAGAATTCCTTTAAAATTCCACCAAACACACAATATCACTTTTTTCGCATGCAAGTCAGGTTTTGGCGTGGGCTGCGGAGCCTCATTTTTGTCCAATCATTGAGGCCGCCTTTTCAATTTACATACAGCACCCATTTTTCATCTCCGGTAACAATTTGCTCTAAAAACGGCAAACGGTTTTGACGAGAGAGGAGCGAACTGCAAATTGTGACTCTTTGATTACGGTTGTTGTCGGTCAACTCATGAGGAACCCATTTTCCAAACTTTTGGACTTTGCCAAGTGCACGCAATTGATTGGAAATTGTTTTTTGTGAACAATTTAAAGTTGTCGCAAGCTCTTGTTGGGTAATTTGAGGATTTTGCACCAAAAGAGCTTGAAGAGCTTCTTGATCAAAATTGGACACACGGCCTTGACCGCTCTTGTCATCTAACGAAAAATTTCCCTCGCGAAATTTCTCAAACCAACGCTGGCATTTTCTGGCGCTAACTGCATCTTGACCAAGAGCACTACAGATGTTTTTTGCAGCCTCACTTGCTTTTCTTCCTAATTGGAACTCGTAAAGCATGCAGTGCCGAATATGCTCTTCATCCGCCATCTTCTTAGCCCTAGTTTTGCAACAAAAACCAAACCAAACACAAACTTTTTCAAGCAAAACTTGTTAATTGCACTTCACACGTTCTGTAGATACCACGTGTTTGAAGGTTATGTCAATACAAGTCAACGCCAAGCAAGATTTTAAATGAATGTTAAAAACGACATTAATTATTACTAGACCCTAGGTACAAACAGGTGCGTACATATTCAGGGGCAAACACAGGGATATGCAAGCATATTGCACACGAGAATCCACAGGCATGTGCGCTCCGCACACACATACATACCAGGGCAGGCACAAACAGGTACATGCACACAAGGACACAAGCACACATGCACTGTAAGGTGCGCGCGCGCGCGCACACACACACGCACACACACACACACACACACACACACACACACACGTACACGCACGTCGGCACACTCCAGCTCTCTTGCCCTCACCCCCCGCGGGGAGCTGGCCGCCCGCCAAGCACCGTGCTTTCTGCTGGGTGTGCACAACCTTTCACAGGCTCTAATTGAGTCGAGGGTGATTTATAACTCAGCATCGCCCCTGCCTGAGTGGGCTGTCCCTTCCTGCTACAGCCGTGGCCAGGGCCTTTGGCCACCCCCCCAACACACACACACACACACACACACACACACACACGCACACACACACAGTCTCCTCACACAGGGTTACACACACAGTTTCCTTAGAGGGAGAAGGGGGCCTGTCCCTCCTCTCCACCAGCTCGTTCCTTGATGTTTTTCTGCTCTCATCCTCCTGGCCAGACTCTGGACTCTGAGAGCTTTTGCCTCAACCCACTCACATCACCAGACCAGCATCACACAGCCCAGACGCCGGGAGACCAATCACGGCCTCCCTGCCTAGCCAGGCACCGCCAGGGCCTTGATTGCAGATCCCACGTGCCCCCGGAGCTGCAGCAGGAGAAACCGGATTTAGATAGATAGGAGCAGGGACTTCCCAGGGAGCAGGGGCGGGGAGAGCTCTGGGTCAGGGTGATAGGAGGAGAGGCCATGGAGAATCTTATTTCCTGCTCCTCCATCCTTGGGGTAACTGAGCTGTGACCCTCCCTTCCAGCTGTCCTCCCAGCCTGTGTGGCTGGGCCTGTGATTAATCACATTAATTAGGCCCCAAGGTTTGGCTCATAAAGTCCCCTTGTCCACTTAAGGAGGAGCTTCTGGGAGGGCTTTGTCCTGATGTATGGGGGAGAGTATGTACCCGAACCCCTCACCTATGACCCCACCATGAACCAGCAGCGCCAGCCATGGCCCATGCGCTCAGCCTGGTAGCTGTTTCATCCTCCCAACAGCCTCCGGTGTTGGGTGCTGATGCTGTTAACCCGTCTGGCAGTGAAGGCAACCAAGGCTCAAAGAGGTCAAGCCCTTGCTTGAGTTATATACTCGGTACCTGGTGGGACTGGGATTTGTAATCAGGTAGCAAAGCAAAGCAGGCCTGACCCAGGGCCTGGCCCCATGATGAAACCCCATTGGACCCAAGACCTCTGAGGCTCAGGTGCTGCTGTTCGGAGCAGGAGAAGCTCCTTGGAGGGGCCTGGCTTCTCCAGTCCCTGAATTATTGGGGCTAGTTTATAGCATGAGGGACTCAGGTTAGATTTCAGAGGGACCTCCCTGGCAGTAAAGAGATTGGGAGCCGAGAGAAGTGTGTCTGTGTGTGTGTGTGTGTGTGCGCGCTCGCTCGCTCTGGGGAGATGGTGCATGGCGTCTGAGCTGCCTCTGAGGGAGTCTCCATGGTAATGGCAGCCAACGTTTAGCACTTGGCTATTGTCTATTGACTCACACAATCCCATGGGAGAGAAGCTGGAACCCATTTCAGAGGCGAATAAAGTGATATTCTGACGGCTTAAACCATCCGCCCCAGCCTCGCGGGGCTCAGCAGCACCCCACTCCTTTCCCCAGCACCAAGTCCTCCGGCCTCTTCGGCCCAGTGACCTCATTTCATCTCCGCTGTGGGTCAGTCCAGCCCTTGGCCCTTCCCAACACACTTGAACACCAAGGAGGGTGTGAAATGGGTGGCCTTGAGGGTTTGGGGTGCGTCCCAGAGCTCACAGGAAGTGGAGGGGTGATTTGTGCCTGGACATGTGTCCCTGGGTATGCTTCCGTGACCCGGGCTTGTGGTGTGTGTGTGTCTTTGGGATGCGGTGCGGGTTTGTGCTTGTCTCTGCGTATCTGCATGCTTGTGTTTGTCTGTAGATCTCAGTGTGTATCCATCCACAGGGCCTAGGACATGCCATGTGATGTGTTTGGATGTCTCTGGGAGCTTCCTCCTCATCTGTCTCAGTGTGCGTGCGTGCGTGTGTGTGTGTGTGTGTGTGTGTATCTGTATGTCTGTCTCTGTCCAGCTTCTGGGTGTGTCTATGCGAGCCTCTCTGCAGGCTGTGCTGCACGTATGTGTCCACGCGGCTCCATGCCTGTCTCTGCGGGTGACTGCAGGTGTGACGGTGTGTGGCGGGGTGTCTGTGTGTGTGTGTGTGACTGTGTGAGACTGCTCCAGCTGTATCCGTGTGCATGTGAGACAGTGCGTGCGTGTCCCTGAGCCGGGCTGCCTGTGTAACGGTTTCAGAGCTGGGACAAAGGTGGGCATACAATGTTCGGTAATCAGTAAAATTGTTTCAGTGCAATAATTTTTTTTGAAAATCACAATTAATGCAAAAGTATCCTTGATGAAAAAGGTATGCACAGATTCAGCGTGTGCGCGCCCCCTCCCCCGCCCCCCGCGCCCGCCAGGTGAGCCGCCCCCGTCACGCCGCGCTGGGCTGAGCCGCGGTAATTTCCGCGCCGGCGGCGGCTTTGTGTGCACCGGCCGCTGCCTTGGGGGCGGGGAGGGAAGGGAGGGCGGCTTCCCCCCCTCTCCCTTTTTATTGGGTCATTAACAACGGCCCGGCCTGCCGCGGCGCCCCCCCTTTCATGTCTGCCGCGCCTCCCGCCATTATCTCCCTCCGCCGCGCGGCGTAATTCGATGCCAATCAGGTTCGGGGCGCGGAGGCGGCGGATCAAAGGCTGGCCGCGGCGCGGGAGGAGGCGGGGGGGGGGGGGACAGCCGGCTGTGTACCCCCCCCTCCCGGATCGGGGCGCCCTCCGTGCGTCCCGCCCCGGCGCCCAGGGTCAGCCGGGGAGGCCCCGCCCAGCCCATGGAGGCCAGGGGTTCAGGGACCCTCGTGGGGGGCTGCGGTGGTTCGTGGCGGGAACCCCGCAGCCCAGCAGGTCACCCTGGCCCCTCACGGGCTGGAGGTTGGAGGTGGGTTCCTGCAGAGCCTTGGAAGATTTCGGTACCAAATGTGGAGCTGACGGAGAAATGGCACCTGGGCAGAGGGACCAGCTTGGGCAGAGGCTGGGAGGCAGGAACCGGCAGGCCCTTAGGCAGAGAGAAGAATCTGGCGGGTTCTTTGGGCCAGCGTTGGGTCGGAGCGATGGAGGCTTCCTGAGAGGGGAGGGACAGAGGCGGAGGGACTTTAGGACAATGATCAGATGGTGTCCTCTGCTGGCTGGAAGCCCTGCAGACTCAGTGTCCTCCTCTGGGACGCGGGGAAGCTCTCAGCTCCCTCACACCCTCCGGGAGAGACGCAGGACAACGGCGAACATGATAAAACAAGGAGAAACAAACACACAACTCAGATTTATTGAACACGTACTGTGTGCCAGGCCGGGCCCAGATCTTGTTTCTTCCTCACAACAGCCCTGCAAGATAGGAAGTCATTTTACAGACAGCAGAGCTCGGAGAGGCACCGTGACCTCCGACGGTTCCACACGGTGAGGGGCACGGCTGGGCTGGAGCCAGGCTTACAGACCCAGGGCTCACAGGGAGGGGCCCTGCCTCAGCTGCCTGCCCTGCTCCCACCCCGCAGGCCGTGGGGAAGGACGGAGACAAAGGGTCTGGAGCCGCCAGTGGGCTGGGGAGAGTGTGGGACCAGAATCATCCTCCCGGACTCACAGCCACCTCCATTGTTCACGGCCCTTGCCTTTGGGCAACTCCCCTGCCGCCTCCCCGCAGCCTGCTTCTTCGCCTGTGAAGTGGGGTTCACAAGTGCCTTTGGCTTGTCCCTGAAGAGTCAGTGAGTGCACACAGTAAAGGGCGTTTTGAAAGTCAGACGTAGTATTCATGGGGATTTTCATTATCACCGCCAGCCAAAGACTGGGGTGAGGGTGGTGTCTGTCCCAGCAGAGCATGGAAAGCCCCTCTCCCCCAAGGAACATGCCCGTGGTTACTCCCCACGGCTTTGGAGAGAGAGAGTGCCTCTGCCCCCTCTCCTGAGAGGGAGAGAGAATCTATTTCTCTCCCAAATAGTGCTGGGTCTTCACAACTCTAAATATCTCAGACCCGAGAATGTTCTGAGCAAACCGCCGTATACATAATACATGCTTCTCTTCTCCACTAAAGAGGTCTGTGGACCACGAAGGCACCAGCCAGCAGGTGGCCCTACCTCTGTCCTCTCCCTCCCAGCCCTCAGGCCTGGGCTCTGGTAGGCTGGGGGTGGGGGTAAAGGGGGGGAGTGGAGGCCCCTGTGCCCTGGGTCCCCAGTACTTGCTAGGCTGGGTCTGAGCTGGCAATGGGGGGGGTTGCATGAGGCCCCCGGAGAGCACGCATTCTGATGGGAGGTCAGTGAGCACTCACGTCGGGGGACAAGCGAGGTGGACTGAGAAGAAGGAATGGAAGGGTACCCGATGAGGGCAGGGGGCTGGAGGCACGTTTCAGGAACGCCTGAAGCCTGGAGGCCTGAGCGAACAGGGCACAGGGAGTGTTTCTGGAGGAGGGGAGGATGATCTGGGCGGATGGGACTGGGAGAGGCTGTGGGATCCGGAAAGGGCAGAGCCGGAAGCAGTTTGCACTCAGGGCAGCTTCCGAGCAGAAAGCCACCCTACCTCAGCCTCCTCATCTGTGCTACGGGCACAGACTCCCTGCAGGGGGGGGCGGAAGGTAAGTGAGACAGAGGAAGGGGAGGCACTGTTGTCTTCATATCTCCATCCCACTCAGGGAATCGTGGGTGCGCAGAGGCTGGGTGAGGAGGCAGGGATGCGGGGACTCAGTGCGCAGGGAGGCAGACCAGGAGTCCTGAGCCCACTTACAGACCTGTCCTGGGCTGAAGGAAGTAGCCATGAGCAGCATCCCTGTGGGGCCCTTGGTATGTGGCTTAGGGATCTGGGAAATGGGATCTGGGTCCTGTCTCTCAGGCCAGGGAAGCTGCCCTCCACTGGGGGGAGCGGGCGGGGTGGGGGTGGGGTAAGTGAGAGAGGGTAAGGGGGCTCTGTGGGGCCTGGCCTCAGGCCTGACCAGGCTCTTTCACTGTCTGTCCATTTCCTTCCTACCTTTCCGAAGGAGGTCTGTTTCCCACCCCGTCCTCCGTCCCTCCCGGGGAGCCCCTGCTGGCTGGAGCTGGGTGCCTGTGTGTGTGCTGGGAAAGGGGTGGTGGTGTTGCCTCACACGGTGGGTCCCAGCTGCCTCTGGACGCCGAAAAATCCAATTTTCTTCCTAATTGCCACCGCCTGCGCGCTCTCTCCCCCTCACTTCTGCTCGGCGGCCCCTCGTTTCCCCCATGCTCCCCGGCTCCGGCCTCCCGCCGCCCGCCCTCCCGCGGCCGCGCCCCCCTCGGCCACCGTGTCGGGACGCACCATACATCATGTCCGGAGCGGGGAGGGGCCGGGAGCGGGCGCCCCCCCGCCCCGGGCTCCCTGACGAAATCGTCCTTTTCCGAGGCGGATGACAGGTTGTGGGAACAACAGCTTGAATTACGGAAAGAAGTTTCCCCACTGAGTTAATCTGCAGTGGCTGGAGGTGACCTTCTGGAGACGACGATTAATCACGGGGCCGAGGCGGGCGCCGCGCCACGCCGGGCCCTTCGGGGGAATACTAATTCCACTACAAGATAAATCATAATTTGACAATAATCATCTGCCCTAATCACTCCAATTCTTCTGTTTAATTATTTGTATACACCATGTTTTTTCCAACAGGGACCCCGTGTGCCCATGGGTGGGGAGGGACCCCAGTCCGGGCACAGACCCCTGGGGGGGGGCCCTCAGCCTCCTGCCCGGCTGGCTGGCATGCCTGGGGAGGCCGGACCCAGGACCGCTGGGGAGAAGGCCGGACCCAGGACCGCTGGGGAGAAGGCCAGACCCAGGACCGCTGGGGAGAAGGCTGGGAACCACGGCGTGATGGCATCACAGAGGCACCCGGGACTCTGACGGCCCGGGCTTGGGGTGAGCTGGGCCGAGGGCTCAGGCCTCTCTCTGGCGTTTCGTCCGGGGCTGCACCCCGTTCATTGCACCGCCCTGCTGAAGCACTGGCCCAGAGTGCTCACTCTGGGTGCTCCCTGACCTCACCCCATTCATTGCACCGCCCTGCTGAAGCACTGGCCCAGAGGGCTCACTCTGAGTGCTCCCTGACCTCGGCCCCAGGCTCCTCCTTGCCCAGCTGCCGCCAGCACGGACAGGGCTGCTGGGTGCTTTCACTTCCCCTCCCCAAGCCCTGGGCCAGGCCTGGCTGTCCTCTCAGGACATGAGAGCCAGGGCCTGTGGGCATTCGGGCAGACGTTGCTTGGCTCCGCCTCCCAGTGCTGTGTGACTGCTGCCAGCTGACGGAGCCTCTCTGAACCCGTGGCCTTTACCTGTCAATGGGGTGGGGCTCCCTCTCTTCCAGGGGAATGGGGACCTGGCCCCAGCCAGATCCTCCAGGGCGCTCCCAGGGGCACCACAGGGTGCACAGATGCCTCCCCCTTCCTTTTCCTGTCCCGGACCTCCTCCCCCTCCCCCAGACTGGCTCCCAGTGCCGCCGTGCTCAGCCCCGGCTGGCTGCCAGGAGGGCCTAGGACCCGCTCTGCCCCTGACTTCCCCCTTGGAGGGGCCGGCGGGGCTGGCTGGGCCGCCGCCAGCTCTGGCTCCACGAAGCGGGAACCAGAATGACTCAGTGTCTTTCTCCTTCCAGGCCGGCTCCTGGCCCCCCACGGGGGAAGCTGGTGGTGCGGGGGGTACAGGGGGCCGTCGGACCCCGCGTGGCCTCCCGGACAGGGCTCTTTGGGACCCGTGGGACCCCTTGGTGGTGATGCGAGGGGTGGGGGGCTTCCCCAAACAGGAGCCTGGTGTGCGCTGATGGGGCTGCAGCTGCACATGGAGACTGATATCCCGGAGATAATGACAATGAGGCTAACGGCGGGAGCGTTCACTCCTGACAGCCGCCCGCAGCCGCCCAAGGACAGCGGAAGGTGGGCTGGCGGTGGACACGCAGCTCTTCTCCTCGGGAAGCCCCCGTCACCGGGAAGAAATGTGACCCCTCTGCTCAGGCCTGAGAGGACAGAGACGGGGGGGGACAGGGGGGCATACAAACCACAGTGTTACCTGCCAACGTCCCGGAGCTCCGATGGCGGCAGGCACGGCGCCAAGTACGCTGCCTGCCTCCCCTCTGAGCCTCCGTGACCACGTGTGTACGAGGTCTGACATCAGCCCATTTTACGGATGGAGTCACCAAGTCTCAGAGAGGCAGTCACTGGCCCTATGTCGCCATGTTTGTGCGTACAGGTAGGATTTGAACTTAGCCTCTTCCTCTACCAGGGGCAGGGAACTTTTTTACAGCCAAGGACCGTGTGGATATTTATAACCTCATTTGCGGGCCATACACAATCATCAACTTAAAGACAAGCCTGCTGTATTTGGTCAGGCAATTAAGTCACCCCTGACGCCTCGGCAGGGCCAGACCAATGATTTCCCCACCCCTGCATCCAATCTCTCCTGTCTCCCAGGAGTCTCCACAAAGCTGCCTCACCAGTATTACAGATTTCTGGCCAGGGAATCTGGAAAAAATTGAGCCACCTCTTCATGTCTCAGGGTCTTCGTCTCCCTAGTGGGGAAAAGGGCCTGGAGGAACGGGGTGACCGTTCCTCCAGCTCCCGCTGGAGGGCTGGGACAGGGACCAGCCCTCCAGCGGAGCTGACTCCGCTCCCTCCACTCCTCCTCTGAGGACAGAGGGCTTCCTTTACCTCCTCCTTTGGCCGGATCTGTGCCACCCCAGCTCCCACTGACCCCCGCTTGGGAGAGGGGATGTGTGGGACAGGCATGTCCCATAGCCCAGCGGCCTCTCCCTGACACCAGTCGTGACAGCCCCTGAGAAGGTCAGCCATGGCTTCTGCTGGCTTTGCGAGATGTATTTTTTTAAAATATAATTAAAAAAAAATTATTGATTTGGGAGAGAAACATCGATTTGTTGTTTACTTTTATTTATGCATTCATTGGTTGATTCTTTTTGAAAAAAAAACATATTTTTATTTATTTCAGAAGGGAAAGGGGGATAGAAATATCAATGATAAGGGAGCATCATTGGTCGGCTGCCTCCTGCATGCCCCCTACTGGGGATCGAGCCCACAACCCAGGCATGTGTCCTTGGTTGGAATCGAACTCGGAACTCTTCAGTCCACAGGCCAACGCTCTATCCACTGAGCCACACCAGCTAGGGCATTGGTTGATTCTTGTCTGTGCCCTGACGGGATTGAACCCAAAACCTTGGAGTATCAGGACAACACTGTAACCAACTGAGCGACCCAGCCGGGGTGTGAGATATGTTTTGATCAAATATATATATATATATCTCAGTCCTTACCACTCCCAACCTGCCTGTGGGGCCAGTACTGCCACCAAGCGTGGCTCTGAAGGGTGGCTGTGCAGGAACGCCACACACCAGCTATCATTTAGCCTTTCTGAGCCTCAGTTTCCTTATCCTCAAACCAGAGCTAATAATAATATTACCTGGCATCCCATCAGCACTCAATAGCTGTTCCCTATTGTTAGTATAAATACCAGGTGTGGCGAGTTCACAGAGGGGTCAGCCTTGACCTGGCCCCTAAGCCACCTTTCTGGGGTGATCCCTCCTGTAGACAACCCCCTCCTCAGCCAGGCACCGGGTCAGCCCCTCCCAGCCAGAGCCCGCTGCAGTTCCTACCAGGAAATGAGGGAATGGCGAGGGGGCGGCTGGAAGGAAGGTGGTGGAGCCGTGGCAGAGGAGAGAGGAGGCAAAGACTGGCTGTGGCTGGGCTGCCGGCGGAGAGAGATGGCCTGGGGGAGAGCAGCGCAGTCGCTGGGGAGGGAGGGCGGCTGTCACGCTATAAATACCTCCCAGGTAACAGGACCCATAAATGAAGGGAGGGAATTAGTCACTTTCCGCGTTGCCTCGGAGAGAGGACAAGGAGCAATGACCTAAATCCATGGAAGGGAAAAAATGAGGCTGTCCTCGCGGGGGGAGGGTGAGGGGCTGGAGACTGTGCCTCTGCAGAGGGGCCCCGGGGTGGGAGCTGCTGGCCAGGGGCCGGGGAGGGGTCACGGGGGCCGGAGGGTCTGGAAGGGGGACAGCCTGTCTCCTCCAGGCCCTCACATGTGTGTGTGACAGGCCCTTCTCTTCCCAAAGACCCCTCGGCCTCTCTCAGACACTCACACCCATGCCTCTTGGAAGTCCTTCCTCCTGCCGCTCTAAAGCATGTTCCCATGTGTGTCCTCCCCAAGCTCCCTCTTCCCGGGCCCCCCTCCTCACGTAGCCGGCTCTGCTCTCCAGGTTCCCGGTTCGGGCAGAGGCATCTTCGCTTGGGAAGCGGGAAGCATGTGTCCCTGTTCCTTCTCCGCACCCCACACTGCCGGGCGGGGTCCGCTTGTCCTTCACTGGGACGATGACCATGGCCTGCCTGCTCTCTGGTCCCCCGGCCCAGCTTCCCCCCATTCTGGGCCTCCCCCCGCCCCCCATGGTTGCCAGAGCAATAATCACTGCCTGCCTTCCCCGCTCACACCTTCCCTCCTCCTCCAGGAATGGAGTCCAGGCCCCTTGGCCTGGAGACCAAGCCCACACGCAGCTTTCTGTGCCCGCCTGCCCTCGCTCCCCCTCACACCTCGCCTGCCCCTCCAAACGCTCCAGGTCTTTGCACAGGCCGCCCTTTGAGTGGAGGAGACCTCCCCTGCCTGCATTTTCTCCCAGGCCGCGGGCTGGCGTCAGAAAGCCTCCCTGCCACCTCCCCAGCTGAGCGGAGTCCTCCCATCCATGTTCTGGGAACGCTCGCAGCCGGGTCAGTGCGGGGAAACGGTTAAGGTCCAAGTGAGAAGGGAACACTCGCGCTATGTGGCTTCAGGTGAATAATGAGCTCTCTTGTGTCTCAGTTTCCTTCCCTGTAAAAAAAAAAAGGGGGGGGGGTGTTCTCGCAGCGCTTCCAGGGGCGGCATGGTTTGGGGGAGACCCCGCATGAGGAAGGCGCAGCCCGCAGCCCGTGGCTGGCTGTTGGGGTCACAATATTGATTGCACTGTTTCTGTGTCTGCCTCCTCTGTGGGCTGTGAGATGGGGGTGGAGAGGGAAGGGGAGAGAGGGTGGAGGCGGCGGCGGCGGCGGCGCTGCGTCCCTGTGTGACTCGTCCCTGCAGCCGCAGTGGCCAGCCCGAGCCTGGCACTGAGACGATCAGCAAATGTTTGCTGAATTAATGAGCGGGGGCTGCAGGGCGGGCTGGGGCTGCAGTTCCGCCCGGGCTGCCGCAGCTGGGGCGCCTGTGGACGTGTGCGCGCCGTGGGAGGAGACGCGAGGGGTGCCTGTGGGTGGGGGAGCGGTGTCTGAGTCCCGGGGGCCTGGCAGCGCCGTGGGCAGCCTGGCGCGCCGGCTCCCTGGGGTCCCCGCGGAGCGCCTGCCTGGCTGCGGGACCCCGTTGCCAGGAGCAGTCAGGATGCGGCAGCGTCTCCATGGCAACGCGGCATCTCGAGCCGCAAGCCGCCCTCCCCCGGCGCCCCGCAGTGGGCAGGAGGCCGAGCCTGGCAGCCCCTCCCGGCCCAGCAGCCAGCAAGCTGGGCCACAAGGCCGGAGCCTGGTGGGAGGGAGCGAGGAGGGGGCTCCTTATTTTTCTAGACCCGAGGACCGACTTGTCTTTACTTCCTTTGCCAACCGGGGGAGGTAAACAATCTGGGGGTCTGTCCTCTGCCCGCGTGCAGCGCTCCCCTCCATTTCTGGCCAGGAAATCAGGAACAGGTCCTGGCCAGGGCAGGAGCCCCTCACTGGCCAAGGACCATCTCTGAGCTGAGTCCTGTCTCCGAAATGGGTTTGGGGACCCAGGCAGTTTCCAGGGGCCCTGAGGCACTTCCTGGGTGTGTGTGTGTGTGCTATGCTGGTCCAGGGTATCAGTGCAAACCTAGTATCATACTCAGGGTATGATTCCCACCCAATGTCTGCCAGTATCCCCAGTTCCCACCGATAATCCCCATGTCCCCAGTCCCTGCCAAGAACGGTCCCAACGCCCCTTTACCCTCTCAGTCATGCCATTTGCCCAAACCAACTCAGTGCTTCTCACTCTGGGCTCAATGACACCCCCACTCCACACCCCAGTTTCCGCCCAGTGCCTCTGGGGCTCACCCAATGTCTTCCCAGTGCCTCCCAGTACTTCCAAGTACCCACTTGGTGTCTCCTGTTGTTATCTAGTATTCTCTTTTGCCTGCTCAGGACTTTTACATATCCACTCAGGCCTCCCAGTTACCACTTACTAAGCGTCGGGTCCCTTACTTCCAGTTTAGGCTTGGTGCCCCTTAATGTCCCCCAGGGACGACCCCAAGTACCCCCAGGGACGACCCCAAGTAGCCCTCCTATTATCCACCAGTATCTGCACATCCAATGTGGTCCCAGTACTTTCTCGGTACTGTTCACCCAGTGCTAACCTCTTCAACCTCATTTATGCTCCCAGCCTCTGAGCGAGCACCATCAGGGAGTAATGCTCTCAACAGCCAGGAGGGGGCGCGCGAACAGTTAGCCGAAGACCAAAGCGCGGGGCGGGGCCCGCGTGGAGGTCGAGGGGCTACATTGGAGGCTCTTGTCTTACGGAGTTTGAGTCCGCGTCCGTTGGGGGCGGGGGGAAGAGGTTGCATTTCGGGGGATTACTGCCGTGAAAAATCGCCCCTCCTTCCCCGCGCCCCGCATCCTCTGCTGGCCCCCCGCTGGCCAGCCACCGCCAGCACCGTCGTGGCTTTGGCTCTTGGGAAGGGGCGTGCGCCCTCTGGTGGCCACGGAGCAGCGCAGCTCCCTGGGCTGCTACTCCGGGACCTTGGTGCGTTCTCTCCCTGCCTCTTCCAGCAGCGTCCTAATTTATAGGGTGTATCCTGGAGCTGGAGGGCAGAGGGGAAGTGCGAGAGGCGTTGGGGTTGTTGGCGATCCAGACCCCTCTCTGGGGCTGGGCAGAGGGACTGGAGGCTGGGGTGAAGGGGTGGCATTGATTAGGGAGCTTGGAACTGAGGTCCTTGGGGCGGGACTGTGGGAACAGAGCGGTGGTGGTGGTGGTGGTGGTGGTGGTGGTGGTGGTGGGGAGCCTGGAGTCCACCAATCAAAGGATCCAGCCATGTGGGTTTTTTGTGTGGGTGTGTTGACTGCAGAAGGAGGATGGGGGGAAGATGGTGGTGGTAGGATGAGGCGTCTCCATTCCAGGCCAGGCAGCTTCTGCCTGACCCTACTAGCCCTTAGCAATGGCATCCCCACAGATGCAGTTCCCCCTCCCCCTCTATGGCCCCATGACTGCCTCTACCCCCTGCCAGCCCTCCGTTCTCCCTCCCCAGCCTGGGCCTTCTCCCCATCTCCAGCAGTCCTGGGGGGTTCGGCACCCTCTCCCCCTCCCGCAGTGTGAGTTCCCTCTCCGCTGTGGATTGGGGAAATGGTCGGAGCCCTGGTAGAAGGAATCCAGGTTGGACTTCTGGGTTTGGGTGCCGTGGCCTGTAGGACCACCCGGGTCAGATCTGTGATCGTTTGCCCATCTCCGGTCCGGCAAAAGGACGGCACTCAGCGGGTCTCTGCTCATGGAACTAGTGAGTTCCTTTCCATTTATAGGAGTAAGCGTGGAGATGCTTCCTTCACCCTCCTCCTCGCTGTATGGACGGGGAAACTGAGGCACACAGCAGGCGAAGCATTACAGCCCAGGATCACAAGGAGCGGACGGGTGGGTGGCAGACCATGCGCTTAGGGAGAGCACTGGTCTGGTTTGTACTCAGTTCTGACACTCGCTGCAGAGCTTAGGCAAGCCACTTCCCTTCTCTCTAGACCTCAGTTTCCTCATTTGTAAGTTGAGGATACAAGCTCTCCCTGCTTTCCAGGAGAGCGGTGAGGACTAGCTCTGGTGGTGATGACGTTGAGAGGAGACTGATCATAGGCACCATTAGCTGAGCGCCGACTTTGTGTCAGTGCCGTGCAGAGCGACCAGCACACCCGCCACCTTGCCCAGGGCCTTCCTGGAGAGGCTCCCGGTAAGACCAGGGCACCGGCAGCGTGGCAGAGCCCCCGCCAGCGGGGCTCCAGGCCGCCAGGATGCGCTCCAGAGCTGCTCTGCCGGTGCTGGGGCTGGAGGCGGAGGGAGGGACACGGTGACCTTGGGCTGTCCCCGCGAAGGCTCCCATGCTCCGAGGCCGGGATCAGATTTCCGGCCTCCCGGGAGGGCAGCGCGGCCTCGCTGATGGAGGAAGCATGTGTCCTGGCCGGGGCTGCTGGACCTGGGGGCCTTGCCCCGGAACCTGGGGCCTTTCCTGCAAAGGGAATATCCAAGAGCAGGAAGGAAGGAAGTGGGGAGGGGGAGGAAGAAGGGGGAGAGAAGAAGGATGGGACAGGCCCCAGCTGGGAGTGCGTTCTCTCTGGGACTGGCCCAGAAACAGGACATCTGGACGGGCCTGGCTGAGGGGTCACTGGGTGGGTCACCCTGGCTGGGGCTCACCTTTGTGTGGTGGTGGGTGATGGAGTGGAGGGTGGGGATGGGGGAGGGGGGAGAGGAGGGAGGGAAGGGGTTGGTGGTGGTGGAGTGGGGGGGTGAGGAGGGAGGGAAGGGGTTGGTGGTGGTGGAGTGGGGGGTGAGGAGGGAGGGAAGGGGTTGGTGGTGATGGAGTGGAGGGGGGAGTGAGGAGGGAGGGAAGGGGTTGGTGGTAGTGGAGTGGGGGAGTGAGGAGGGAGGGAAGGGGTTGGTGGTGGTGGAGTGTGGGGAGGAGTGAGGAGGGAGGGAAGGGGTTGGTGGTGGTGGAGTGGGGGGGTGAGGAGGGAGGGAAGGGGTTGGTGGTAGTGGAGTGGGGGAGTGAGGAGGGAGGGAAGGGGTTGGTGGTGGTGGAGTGTGGGGGGGATTGAGGAGGGAGGGAAGGGGTTGGTGGTAGTGGAGTGGGGGAGTGAGGAGGGAGGGAAGGGGTTGGTGGTGGTGGAGTGTGGGGGGGAGTGAGGAGGGAGGGAAGGGGTTGGTGGTGATGGAGGGGTGGGGGTTCAAGAAAAGAGGATTCGTTCATGCTCTGTCCCCTCATCTGTGTTCCAGGTACAAGAACACCCCTTCCGGGGCCGCAGGGGAGTAAAAATAGTCAGGAATGTGAAGTGCCATGGGGCCTGGAACACAGTAGGTGCATCGGGCCTGTCAGTCCCTCCCTCATGGCCTGGCTGCCAGACCTGTGAGGCCACAGGCAGCTCACACAGACTCCGGCCGCCTGGGGACTCTCGCATTCACTCGCCCGCTATGTGCTGGGGTCTGGGCCTGTTAACCTGCCCCACTGAGCGGGTCTGGAGTGAGGGAGGCGGGTAAGAAAGACAACAAGCAGTGCCGTGGTGCACAGGCCCGGGACAGGTCAGAGGAGGTGCCCGCTGCAGCCTGGGAGGCGAAGGAAGGCTTCTTAGAGGAAGTGACATTCACGCCGGGACCCAGAGGATGCGTATGCATGAGCCCGGAGAAGGGCATGATGGGAAAAGGATTCCGGCAGCCGGAGGGCGGTTCCCGGCTCAGCGCAGGGACAGCAGGATGTGTGGCGATGGGCGGCGTGGGAGGGGGGGCGCTCAGGGACGGGGCTGGGGGTTTTATTCTGAGAGCATAGGGGGAGCCTCAGGGGTAGCATGGCCAGAGTGGGGGCACTCCAGGCCTCCGTGGGGTCACCTGCCACCTCCATGCCCTCACCTCTCACGGCTCCTCCGTGGGGAGCAGCCAGGTTGGAGCATCAAGACCCCCTCGTAACCCCGGTCTCCCCACCTCTTTCCTGGCCACTCTCCTTCCTGGATATCATTTCCCTGGATAAGCAGGACCACGAGGACAGACAGCACAGGGGAGGACGGAACTGCCCCAGGCCTCTTCCTTTCCTTTTGCCGGCGGAGAGTGCTGTCTGAATGTGTGGGAATCTGGAGTGGAAGTAAAACAGTTGTGTTAGTTTGTGTGCTCTCTCCACCTTTTAGGTAGGCATGAAATACACACGCATGCACAAGCTACAGGACACACGTGGTGAAATGTTGGTGATTCTGAGTTTGGGTGAAACTTCCGTACGTTTGCATTTAAAACCGGCATCGCACCATGTAAAGGTGAACGGTACAATTCACGCTACTCATTTACATTTTTAATCTTTCTTTACTTAGAATGGCATTAAACAGCAAATAGAAAACATGGTGAGAAATCAGGAGGCAGACTCCATAGCAAAGCTTTGCATGCGTTTACTTGTGTAACATCTCATGCTCTTCCTATTGGATCCTCTCCCCTTGCTTTCTGAACAGGGGGTTCTGCGTTTTCCTCCTGAGCCGGGCCCTGCCCTGCAGCAGCCCCTCCATCTCCAGGTCCGGCGGGCAGGGGGCTGTGAGGGCGGAACCGCCTCCTCTCCTTTGCTGCACCTCCCGCCTCCCAGCCGGGCGAGGCCTCAGCCCAGGCCTGGCCTCTCCAGGTGCCACAGTTCAGGGTGAGGGTTGGGGCTGGGCATGGGGTGGGGGTGGGGGGGAGGCAGCCCCCTCTCGCCTGAAGACATTGCTGCCCCTGGCCTCTGGGGCGTCTTCACTGACTGCCAGGCTGCCATCAGCCGGACAAGCTTCATGAGTTTCCCCGGCGGCTCCCCCTCCTTAAGATGGGGCTCCCCCAGGGCAGGGCGACAGAGGGGCCTCGGAAACAGGCTGCTGTGGAGGCAGAGGTGGGCTACCACCCCCCCCCCCCCCCCCCGTCCCGCGTGAGGGGAGGGACCAGGGTGATTCTCTGTTCCTGGCTCACTTTTGGGGGAGAGTAAGAGGAGAAACAGAAACCCCGTGGTGGCAGGGGTCAGCCAGCAGCCTGGCCCCCTGTCAGAGGCCCTGGCACTTCAGGGGGAGGGAGGGGGTGGCAGTGCAGCTGGGCGAGGGGAAAAGAGCCCCCGGGGCACCGGGTGCCTACGACTCCCTCTCCCACTGTTTGTCTTTGACTCTGGGCCCAGACCCACTGACTCACCAAGCCCTCTGACCCTCTCCCCCTTTACGCCACGGGGTAAAGGCTGGGCCTGCCCCAGGACTGCTGTGAGCACTCTCTGAGCTAATGCACAAGTACATTTAGGGCAGAGCTGGGCACTTATACGCCCTCCATTCCTCTCCTTTCCCAGGTCCTCCTCCTTCCCTCTCTACTCCGCTCCCCCCACTTCCTCTCTCTGCTCTGCGGCTCCTCTAGCTGCCAGGCTCTGCTCCCCGAGGGGCCTTTGCCCTTTGCCCTTTGCCCTTTGCTCTTTGCAGGTCTGGCCTCCCAGGTGCTTGGTGACTGTTGTTTCTTGAGTCCTGACGTAAATGTCCCCTCTGGGATGGTGTGCCCGGCGGACACCCCCCTGAAGTCACTGTTACATCTCACTCTTCTGATTCCCCACGTGGCCCTGGGTTTGTTTTCTTGTTTGTTCAGCGTCTTTCTTCCCTCACCCCAGGCTGTGGGCCTCCGGTGGGTGGGCACTGGGTCTGTCCTGTTCTCCGTGTCCCGGTGACTGACAGCACATAGTAGGTGTGCCATGCAGAGTCCTGTTTTTGTGGAGTTCAGTTTAATAAGCGAGGCAGGATTGAACAAGCAAATCAATGCTTTGACACACACTTTTAAATTAACATTTTAATTGTGGTAAGATACACATAACATACAAATTACTATCTTACCCATTTCACGGTACAGTTCAGCGGCATTACCATCACTCTGCTGTGCAGCCATCGCCGTCATTCACCTCCGGAGCTGTTTCCATCACCCCGAGCTGGAACTCTGTGCCCATTAGACAGTCACTCCCCAACTCCCTCCACCTCCAGCCCCAGGAAGCCGCCATTTTACTTTTTGTGTCTATGAATTTGACTAACCTAGGTAGCTCATATAAGTGGAATCATACAGTATTTGCCTTTTTTTTGGCTTATTTTGCTTATAATGCCCTCAAGATTCACCCATGTTGTAGCATGTGTCAGAATTTCCTTCGCTTCTAAAGCTAAGTGATATTTCCTTGTATGTATAAACCACATTTTGTTTATCCTTCACTCCACTGATGGGCACTTGGGTTGCTTCCACCTCCCAGCTATCTAATAAAAGAGTAATATGCAAATTGACAGTCACTCCAACACACAAGATGGCTGCCCCCCATGTGGTCAAAGATGGCTGCCCCCATGTGGATATATATAAGATGGCTGCCACAAGATGGCCAGCAGGGGAGGTCAGTTGGGAGGGACCAGGTCTGTAAGGGAGGGCAGTTGTGGGTGGTCAGGCCAGTTGGAGAGGGCAGTTGGGGGTGATCAAGCCTACAGGGGAGGGCAGTTAGGGGTGACCAGGTTGGCAGAAGAGGGAAGTTGGGTGTGACTGGGCCTGCAGAGAAGGGCAGTTAGGGGTGACCAGGCCTTCAGGGAAGGGCATTTAGGGGCAATCAGGCTGGCAGGGGGAGCAGATAGGCATCAATCAGGCTGGCAGGGGAGTGGTTAGGGAGTGATCAGGCTGGCAGGCAGAAGCAGTTAGGGGCAATCAGGAAGCAGGCAGGCCAGCATTTGGGAGCCAGCAGTCCTGGATTGTGAGAAGGATGTCCGGCTGCCCATTTAGGCCCAATCCTACCAGGCAGTCGGACATCCCTTAAGGGGTCCCAGACTGGAGAAGGTGCAGGCTGGGCTGAGGGACACCCCTTGACCCCCGCACATGATATTTGTGCACCGGGCCTCTAGTTGTGAATAATGCTCCTGTAAACACGGAACCCTGCTTTCAGTTATTTTGTGTGTCTACCCAGAAGTAGAATTGTTGGGTCATATAGTAATTCTGTTTTTGTTTTTTTTTGTTTTTTAAAGGAGTCACCTACAGTGGTTGCACTCTTTTATATTCCCACCAATAGTGCACAAGGCTTCCAGTTTCTCCACATCCTCACCAGCACTTATTTTCTGTTCTGTCTTTGGTTTTACAGTCGTCATCCTAATAGGTACGACTCCCATTGAGGTTTTGGTTTGCATTTCTCTAATGACCAGGATACGCATTGTGAAGGGAACGCGTTTAGAGAGAACAGAGGCCAGGGAGTCCTCAGGGCCAGTCGCCTGGAAGCTCTGATGGTCGGAGTGAGGGGGTATTTACGCGGAGGCCTCAGGGAAGGGACGGAGGCGGCCAGCGGAGGACCCGGAGGAGAACATTCCAGGGAGAGGGAGCACTAAGCGGAGGCCCTGACATGGAGTGAGTGCTGCATGCTTTTGCTGGGGAAACGGTGAACAAAGGGAAAAGGGCAGGCAGGGCTGGCTAATCCAGGGCCTCAGGCCACGGAAAGGAGTTTGCATTTGCAATTTATAGTTTCCTCAGGTTGTGGAGAAGGGAGTGGGGTGGGGCTGAGGGGAGACACTGTGACAGACAGAGGGATGATGCACAGGAAAATAGGGTTTGATTGGAAGGTGATGTCGCCACGTGTGCAGGGGCGGTGTGTCCGTATAGGCAAGTGGTGCTTTGTGTGTGTGTGTGTGTGTGTGTGTGTGTACACGTGGAGGCCTGGGTATGTGGGTGCTTATGCGTGTGTCTGGACACCCCCCGCCCCAAAGTCTCGGGTCAATATGTGATCTTCCTTAGAACGTGCTGTACCTCCCTCCCTCCCGCCCACAATGTCCCCCCAGGCGGGAGGGGCAGTGCTGCTTCCGGGGTTCCTACCGCCGGTCTGGAGCCAGCAGGAAGGATCTGGAGCCATACCCAGGGCCCAGGCTGGTTTCTGAGGGTGACGACCCGTATCTGAAGGTTTGGAAATAAGTGTCTGTCCTCCTGAGACCGGAAGATGCCTCCATGTCCCAGCTTTGCAAGGCCGCAGGGACGCCTTGGCCACTGGCTGGGTGAGTAGGGCCGGTTGCTGCAGTAGCGGGAAGGGACCGCACGGGGGCAGCCGAGGTAGCAGAACCAAGGCGTGGAGACTGGAGGGAGGAGTGGGAGGGGAAGATTGGGGTGGACGCGCGGGGGGGGGGAGACACGTCTGGGGTCGTATGTCTGCGGGGCTCTGCGGTTTGATTCCGCCTCCAAGTGGCTGTGAGGGGAGAAAATGAAGTCATGAGCTCATCGCCATCCCAGCGGCCTCTCATTTCATCCTCAAAGCAGCATCCTCTCCTCACAGGCTCAGGGAAGAGGAGCCACTTGCCAAGGTCACTCAGCACCGGGATTCAGCCCAGGCCTGCCTGACCGCTCCTGTGCTCTAACCACTGGCCCACCCGGAATGAATGCATCTGCAGGGCAGGGCTGATTTGTTCACCACTCTCCTGGCCTCACTTTGCTCCCACTCATCAGGGCACTCTCTTACTGTGGGCACGGCCCAGACAGCCTGGGAAGGAGCCCTGAACTTCAGGAGACCTCCCTGAAGCCCTTGGGGTGTGCTCAGATGTATGCCCTCCTCACCATGGTAACAACACCCATAGTAAACACGGGCCTTCTTTCTGACTTGCCCTTGGGGCAGCAGGTTAGGGAAAGGTATCTAGGGAACCTGGCTGAGACCTTGGCCTACCTCTGGGGCCACTGCCACCTCTGCCAAATCTCCTCTGAGCATCAGGCCAAGTGCAAGGGAGTCTAAGCTGGGGTACAACCAGGGTCCCCCTAAAAAAAACAAACACCCGACTGCTGACCCCCCAAGCCCTCCCATATAAGTGTGTGATTAGTAACAAACATGGATGGTTTCAGCTGAGACCACTGAACAGAGGGGCAGACTGAGGCCCCGAGAGAAATAAGGAGTCAGCCAGGTTCATGTAGAACGGCCCTGTTTACTTCTGCCTGGTCAGGGGCCTCGGTATGTGGTATAAGATACATACCACGGGCTGGAGATAGAGAGGCCAGAAGGACAATGATCTGGCCTTCGTCTCCATAGAGTTCTCTCTGGCCCACTCCCTCCACCACCACTGTCAGACATGGTCTCAGAGTTCCCTGGATAAGTTGTCTGGTTATCAAGGCTAAGCATTTACTGTTGAGTTGCTTTAAGGGACCTCAGAGGCCTTCAGCCATTCTCTTTGCCCGTCTAAAACCCCCCTCTAACCGTTCTGACAGCTGCCCATCTTGCTTGCGCACTTCATGTACTGGGGAGCTCTCTACCTGAGAAGGCAGCCTGTTCCGTTGCAGACAGCTTCTTCCAGGGAGACGAGCCCAGCCGCTCTGTGCCAGCCTCAGCCCGCGGGCACCGGGCAGTGCTGCCGTCTGCTCCATGCAGGCTGTCTCCTCCCACGCTCAGCCGGCCTTCTCTCCAGCTAACATGGTCCCAGTTCCCACCAACAATCCTCCCAGCCTTTCCTCTCTGAGCAGCTCTCCACTGGGCATAATCCTCTGGGAGGGAATGGCCCCTTCTGTGGCCACTATTTTTTCCTCAAAATTTACAGTGAGCACTCCTCTAGCCACCACTCAGAGTTGTATTGGTTTTATCATTATGTATGCATCCCGCCTTTATCCATCATTTCATTTTAAAAAGGGTATTTCGGTAAACCGGTTTGGCTCAATGGATAGAGCGTCGGTCTGCGGACTGAAAGGTCCCGGGTTCGATTCCGGTCAGGGGCATGTACATTGGTTGCGGGCACATCCCCGGTAGGGGGTGTGCAGGAGGCAGCTGGTCGATGTTTCTCTCTCACCAACGTTTCTATCTCTCTATCTCTCTCTCTTCCACTCTGTAAGAAATCAATAAAATATATTTAAAAAAAAAATAAAAAAAAAATAAAAAAAAATAAAAAGGGTATTTCAAAGTAAGCTGCAGGTAGCAGTACACTTCAGTATATCACCAACCAGAGTTCAATATTTGTTTATGGTTCTTTGCTTTTTTGAGGCAAAAATTTATATGTAATGAAATGGACAAATCGTAAGCACACCACTGGTTGAGTTTGTGCACACCAATGCCCATCAAGCTATAGAATATTCCCACCACTACAGACGTTCCCTAAACACCTCCTGACCCCGCTGGGTTTCCCGATGGTTTTAGGCTCTACAGCAGCGGTTCTCACCCTGTGGGTCGCTAGCAGGGTCTCCTAAGACCATCGGAAAACACAGATATTTACATTATGATTCATAACAGTAGCAACATTACAGTTATGAAGTAGCAACGAAAATAATTTTATGGTTGGGGGTCACTGCAGCACGAGGAACTAACTGTATTAAAGGGTCTCGGCATTAGGAAGGTTGAGAGCCACGGGGCTAGCTGGTCACAATAATGAAGAGATTAGCAAATTCACATACGCTCACCACATGCCAGACACTGAGCTAACCTGTTCAGACTTCACAACCATCCTATGAGAGAGCTACTGTCCCCATCTTCGAGTTGAGCAAATTGAGTCACAGAGAGGTTAAGTAACTTGCCCAAGTCTACCTAGTCCTAAAGGACAGAGCTGTTATTAGAACCCAGGTAGTTTGGATCCAGACACCATGGTCTTGACCAGTTACCCTGTTACCTCTTTTCAGCTTCTGATGTCATCTCCCTCTATCCAGTTTCTATAAATATAAAACATATTGCATACGCCTTTAAGTCTTCATTCAAATGATCGCTTAAAAAACAAAAAGCCGCTGGTGGGAATGCAGACTGGTGCAACCACTGTGGAGAACAGTATGGAGTTTCCTCAAAAAACTGAAAATGGAACTCCCATTTGACCCAGTAATCCCACTTTTAGGATTATATCCCAAGAAACTAGAAACACCAATCAGAAAGGACATATGCACCCCTATGTTCATAGCAGCACAATCTACAATAGCTAGAATTTGGAAACAGCCTAGGTGCCCGTCAGCAGATGATTGGATCCAAAAACTATGGTACAACTACACAATGGAATACTATGTTGCCATAAAAAAGAAGGAATTCTCATCATTTGCAGCAACCTGGATGGAATTGGAGAACATCATGCTGAGTGAAATAAGCCAATCAATGAAAGAGAAACACCACATGACCTCACTCATTTATGGATAATAAAGAACATTATAAATTGAAGAACCAAAAGATAGATATAGAGACAGTAAAGCAACAAGCAGACTGTCAAATTATAGCGGGGAGGGGAGGGAGATCTGGGGGAGATAATAGATAAACTGAAGGACTTGTATACATGCACATAAGTACAACCAATTGACACAAAACTCTGGGGAGGGAGGGTATGTATGGGGGGGGAATGGTAAGATATGTACACAGATAATTTAATAAAAAACAACAACAACAACAAAAACCACACAAAAAGCCTGTGGATCAGCTACGTCTAGGGCCGAGGACAGAGCCGGGCAAAAGGAAGCCTCTACAGGGATCCTTTTGCCCTGGCTTTCTTGTACTTATCAATACTGCTCTTAAAGCTAGACAAAAGCTCAGAGCTGCCTTAGCCATTTAAAAAAATATATTTTACTGATTTTTTATAGAGAGGAAGAGAGAGGGATAGAGAGAAACATCGATGAGAGAGAATCATCGATCAGCTGCCTCTTGCACACCCCCTACTGGGGATGTGCCTGCAACCAAGGTACATGCCCTTGACAGGAATCGAACCTGGGACCCTTCAGTCCGCAGGCCGACGCTCTATCCACTGAGCCAAACCGGTTTCGGCTGCCTTAGCCATTTTGACCGCTTGCCTGGAAATGAAGCCCACACAGTGGCCTACTGGCTGCAGAGGTGGAGGGAGACCCCGTTTGGGAGTCTGGATTCAATACCGCCTGTGGCCGGATCTACTTCTGGACTTTTCATTTACAGGAGCCCCTTTGAACCAAAGCCAGGCTCTGTCCCTTGCAGCCACTTACGCTGCACCTGCCTGAGCTCCTGGATTGGCTGAGAGGGCCTTGCAGGGTGTGTCAGTCCCAATGAAAGGGGCTCAGCATACAGAGCGCCTTCCGTGGTCATGTGGTATGGAGGGGACTGGGGGACATTTTCCTTGGCCTTGTCCAAGGGGAACGCTCAAGCTGTCAGGGGAGAAGGGCAGTAGCAGGGCAGTCCCTGCTCCACCAGCTGTAAGCTAAGCTAAGGTTGGGGAGAGGGGTGGGAAAGGGGACCCCTCTTCCATGGAGCTCCTTCCTGAGCTCCTCCGCCAGCCCCTCCAGTGCAGGGGAGGAGCGCAGTTAAAGGACCCATCAGGAAGTGGCGTCTGGGCTTTGCCCCTTACTAGAGGTGGATTCTGGGTAGGCCACTTAATGTTCCTAACTTCAGGTAAAATGGGATGAAGGATGTCCACCTCATACGGGGTTTTTGCGAGGACGAAATGAGATAATGTATGAAATGAGGCGATGCCAAGAATTTAGCATGACCCTGGCTCACAGAACACTACGGAAGTTAAGCAGCCAGGATGATGGTTTCCAGTGGTCTCGCCTAACCAACGATTGGGCCTGGTGGGGCAGGTGCAGTTCTTGTAGGCACCAGGAGATGGCGCCACGATCCCAAAAGAACCCACTCGTGACCAGCTGCTTACTGAAGGGCTTGGACAGGCAGGGCGGCTTCTCGGATCGCCGCCAGTTAGACCCCCTCCCTCTCCCACTGCAGTTCCAAGGAAGAAGGGCCCTCAGTTCGCCGTCCGTATTGTGGGAAAGCGTGGCCTTCCAAGACAGCCTGGGCCAAGCTGAAGAGATGCTCAGGTTGGACCAGGTGAAAGCACTTCAGAAACGAGCGAGCAGCCCCGCACAGAGGGCCTGTGGCTCGGAGCGCGGCTGGGCTTGGTGCCGAGGCAGGGGGTGACCGTATGACCTCTATTCGCCTCCTTTATGGATGAGAGAGAGTGAGCGAGCGGGGCTGCTGCTCAGCACAGAGGACCCAGGACTTGCTTGGGTCCGTGGCTCGGGACGCCCTGGTAATTCTGGGTCCGGCCAGCAGAGGGAGACAGAGAGCCTCCAAGACCTCTCATGGGCCCCCTGGTAACCTGGCACTTGCCCTCCTGCAAACCATCCCGGCTTGGCAGCGCTCCCTGGGCAGGAGTCAACTTGTCCGACGTCCCCTTCGCTTTAGAAAAGACTTGTCCTACTCCCTCCTGCTGAATTTCTTGGGGGCAACGCGTGGGGTGAGGGAAGGGTTAGCTTCGACCCTAACTCCGAGTCTCCACCGTTCCTGGACCTCAGTAACCTGGATAGGATCTGCGGGCAGCTTCAATCCTAGCAGCTCCGACTTCCTGGAACGGGTGGTGTTACCTTCCCAAGGGTAAGGATCCTCTCCCTAACTCGCCATTCACCCAGGGCCTGGATGGCCAGCCAGACCTCCAGGGGCAGGGGCCCGCCCACCCCCTAGCACCCTGGCCAGTTCCTGGCATTCCCCTGGACAGGCTCCCAGGAGCCCACAAAGAACCTCAGACAGAGTTCTGGGCCGGGCTGTGCCTGTGCCCTGGGCCCATCGCCGGCTGGCTTAGGCTCTGAAAGTCCTTGGCACTCCTGCTCAGCTTTGTCCGCCTGTCCGGGACTGGGGTTGCCGGGCCAGTTTGCTGGGGAAGGGGTGGGACAGGCAGCCCTTTGAGCTTCAGCGGTCTCTCTCCGCTCCTGCCCACGGCCATGCCATCTTCCAGGTGACCGTCCCCTTACCTGATGCCTGCTCACTTGCCTTCTCCTCTTGGCTGCAAGTCCAAATCCTCGCCTTCTTCAGGGACTTGCTCATATTCTACCATTCATTCATTCATTCATTCATTCATTCAGCAAATACCTATTGAGTGCCTACTGCTCTCCAGGCCCTTGCTAGGGAGGCGGCAGGCAGGAAACTAGCAAACCCATACCTGAAATTTGATTATCTTGTGATAAACGGGGTAAAGCAAATCAGTTGTTTCTCCAGGAAGCTCTACCCACAGGGATATTTGCCCGGGAGCTGTGGAGGGAGGATATTTGCCTGGGCCCTGCCCCCAGCCGCTCCCAGGGCCTGGCACATGGGCACAAGAGGCACTCTAGACACTGAATGAATAGATGAATCGTTACCTCACAGCCAGGGGCTGGCCAGTGAGCACGGCCTTTCTTCCCCACTCTGCCTCCCAGACGCCCCCTGGGAGTTGTAGGTAACGTTGGGGATTGTGCAGACCAGACCCCGAGGCTCCAAGGACCCCCCTCCCACCAGGCCTCCATGGCTTCCGGCCTGGCTCCGTGCTGCTCAGCTTCCTACCGGGTTCTCCCAGGACCTCGTTCACCCATTCCTCGGCGTTATTACCTGTGGGCTGTGTGCTGGCCTCAGGCTCCGGAGGAGCTGGGGGCCCGCAGGGGACGGGGCAGGGTCCTGGCCCTCCCGGAGCTCCCCGGCCGACAGTGACACACAGTGTGGGGCGGGCTGTGATGGGGAGGATGGCTCTGGGTGGGCTGGCGGGGGCACGCCCGGCCTGGGCACCTCACAGAGGCCGTCTCTGCCCACCTTGCTGAAGTAGTCCCCGCCCTTCCAGCTAGGTGCTGTCAACCCCCACCCACCCCACCTTTTTTTCGGTTCCAAAGCACTTTAAAAAAAATGTGTATATATTTATATATTATTGATTTTTCACAGAGAGGAAGAGAGAGAGACAGCCAGAAACACCGATCAGCTGCCTCCTGCACACCCCCGCACTGAGGATGTGCCCACAACCAAAGTACATGCCCTTGACTAGAATCGAACCTGGGACCTTTCGGTCTGCAGGCTGACGCTCTATCCACTGAGCCAAACCGGCTTCGGCTGTTAGTGTGCTCTTTATCTGATGCTTTGCTGAGTGCCTGTAGGGGATACAGAAGGGAAAGAACAACGTCTGCCTCCCTGGAGCTTGTGGTCCAGTGATGGTAGGGGGACAGGCGATAACCAGGTGAAACCAGTAAACGTGGAATATGAAGGAGTTAGGAAGGAAAAGAAGCGGGCGAAGGGGCCATGTGTGGGGCAGGGGGCCAGGAAAGGTGATGTTTGAGTAGGTGAGCAGCCACGTGGGGGAGGAGTGTTTGAGGCAGAGGGACTAGCTAGTGCCCAGGCCCTGAGGCAGGAGCATGCTGGGTGTCAGAGGGACAGTGAGGGGACAGTGTGGCTGGAAAGGAGGCCGGGGAGGGGGGCCGGCCAGGGCATGGAGGACCCTGCAGCAGAGACGGGGTTCACCTCTTAGCGATATTCGAGCTATTGAGGGATTTGGAGCAGAGGAGTGACGTGATCTGACTTACACGTGATGGGATCCCTTTGGTTGTGTGCTGGGACTGTCCGTAGCGGGGCTGGGCGGGAGCAGCAGGAGTGGTTAGGAGGCTGTGATAATATTCCAGGGAGAGGTGATGGGGGCGCGGGCCAGGGCGGTGGCCGTGGAGCTGATGAGAAGTGGCCAATTGGGAACATACTTTGAAAGCAAACCCCACAGCATTTGCCCACGGAGGTGGAACGTGGGGAAGAGAGGCCAGGATGACTCCCAGGTGTTCGGCCTGAACTGCGGGAGGCTGGTGGTGACCGTGACTGTGAGGAGGAAGAGGAGGTCGGTTTTGGTTGGGATGCGTGGCCTGGGCACTGTGCCCCCGCCCCTGGCCAGCCTCCAGCACCTGCCTTTCTGAGACCCGCTCTCAGGTGGTGAGGGGAAGGGGGAGGAGGAAGGGGAGTCCCTGGAGGAATGGGGGGAGCTGGAGATGGTCCTTCTCCTGGAGGGTGCTGGAAGAGGTGGTGCATTTTGGCTGCTGGATGGGGGACACTGACCCTGTCTGTTCTCTTTCCAGAGGCACAGTAGTTACCAGGAATAATAACAATAACCCGTCTCCTTGCCCATGCACCCACAGCTCTCCCACACAGAGCCCACCTGCAGCCCGTCTCAGTCCTCTGGGCCCCTGAGTTAGTTCCCCTTGAGGTGGGAAAGGGGCTCAGAGAGGGGGTGTAGCTGTCCCTGGCCACACAGCCAGGAGGCAGAGGCCCGGCTGGATCCCAGGTGCCTGCTGCTCATGCCCACGCAGCCGGTCCCAGCACTGCCAGGACGGGAGCGGGTCCAGGCCAGGGACCAGGTCCTGAGCGAGCCCAGCTTACGTGGAGAGGTGGCTGTGCCTCCCTCCCTCCCCCCTCCTCTCCTCCTTCCGTTACACACGTGCTTATTGGGCCGCGCTCTGTGTTGGGTGCTGAGGACACATGGTGAACGGACAGATCTTGCCTTCAGGGGGCGCTCAGCTCTCTCGGTGGACAGAGACGGGTTATCCATTTCAGGAGTGAGGAGCCTCGTCCAGCTGCAGGCCGAGGCCGTCAGCCTCCCTGGCGCCAGGTCTCGGGTGAGTGGGCACTGAGCACATCGCTCTTTCATCCCCCGCCCCCGCCCCACGTGAGAGGGGCCGGCGAGCGTCCACCGGGGCAGACCGGGGAGTAAAAAGCTGAGAAAGATGGTCCTGCCCGGCCAGAGCGGCTCAGTTGTGTGAGCATCACATTGTGCACCGACAGGCTGCTGGTTCGGTTCCCAGTCAGGCACTTACCCAGGTGGCAGGTTTGATCCTGCTCTGGGCTCATAGGAAAGCAACCGAGCAATGTCTCCCTCTCCCTCTCTCCCTGTCCCTGTCCCTGTCCCTGTCCTGTCCCTGTCCCTCTCCCTCTCCTCCTCCCTTTCCCCTCTCTCCATCTCCCTCTCCCTCTCCCCCTCTCCCTCCCCTCTCCTTCTCCTTCTCTCTTTTCCTTTCCTTTTCCCTATCTCTCTTTTTCTCCCTTCCTCTCTCTAGACATGTCATCAGGTGAGGATTTTTTTTTTTAATTTTAAAATATATTTTATTGATTTTTCTTACAGAGAGGAAGGGAGAGAGATAGAGAGCTAGAAACGTCAATGAGAGAGAAACATCAACCAGCTGCCTCTTGCACACCCTACCGGGGATGTGCCCGCAACCAAGGTACATGCCCTTGACCGGAATCGAACCTGGGACCTTTCAGTCCGCAGACCGACTCTACCGCTGAGCCAAACCGGTTTCGGCCAGGTGCGGATTTAAAAGAAAACTTAAAAAAAGAAAGATGGTCCAGCTGAGACTCAAAGCCACGGGTCCTGAGAACAGGAGAGTGGAAGCAGAGAGCTGTCACCTCACTCCCCGCCCGCCCCTCCTGGCTGCCTATTGCCCCCATCTCTGCCCACAGGCGGCCAAGGGCAGAGGCGGAGGGAGGGCAGCAGGAGGCCAGCCCCTTCGTGTCCTTCAGTGAGGCCCTGGCTGCAGTGCCACGGCCCTTACATCTGGGCTCAGGGGTGCGGGCAGTGAGAGGGGCGGCCGAGTGCCCTCCCAACTGCCCGGCTGTGCCCGCAGGTCAGACCTCCTGGACCTTAGGCAAGTGGCTTATGCCTTCGGAGTCTCCGGTGTTGCAGGACTGTTTTGAGGATTAAATTTAACACGTGGGAGGCACTTGTGTGGGTTCTGGCACACGGTTATAGACAAGGGTCACCAGGCTTCAGATGTGGCCCCAGCTTGAAGAGGGAGGAGACCACTCACCTCCGAGGGCTGTCACCCTCAGAGCAGACACCCCTCTAGGCCAGCACACGCCCCTTCCCTAAGAAGGGACCCTAACGGGGGTGGGGGGTGGGGATGGGGGTGTGTGGATGGAAAGGCCAGGGAGAGGAAAGGGGCGGTAACCAGAGGTTTGAGGATGGAGCGGCGGTCCTTGAGCACAGTGGGTTCACAGGCCTGACAGCAGAGGGCGGGAAGGAGCTGGTGCAGGGAGCAGCCGGGGGCTGCAGGGAAGGAGGGGTGGAAGGTGGCTTCCTGTGGTTGGGCTGACTGGAACCTGAGCTCCCTTCTCCGGGGACTGGGCCTGCCTAGATCCCGGTCTCCCCAGCTCCCAGGGGTGAGAGCCCTGGGAGGTAGAACCCCCCCCCCCCCCTCCGGAGCCTCCCAGCCAGGAGGTGCTTGGTGTCCGGCCCAGGCACAACACTGCCAACCTTTTTCTTCAGAGCTGGGGGCCTGGGGGGGGGGGGCTTCTCGTGGTAACCACGTGGGCAGGGTCTGTGGGCCAGTTACTGGGGAGGTGCTCTCCACAGCCCGGAGCACCCTCTGTCTCTCTGCCCCGGGCCACACCCTGACCGGGGGCTGGGTCTCTCACTCCTTGATTGGACCCCTCCCCTGTCCCCCACTCAGGGTCTTCCCTTTGTCCCTCTCTCTGCACCCCCTTCCCCTCTTCCAGCTCTGGCTCTAGCCCTCCTCCTCACCCAGGCCTGCCTGCCCGTCTGCCTTCCTCTGAGGGAGGGAGGGAGGAAGGGATGGAGAGAGGGAGAGAGGGAGGAGGGAGGGAGGGAGGGAGGGAGGGAGGAAGGGAGAGAGGGAGGGAGGGAGGGAGGGAGGAAGGAAGGGAGGGAGGGAGGAAGGGAGGAAGGGAGGGAGGGATGGACGGAGGAAGGGACGGAGGGAGGGAGAGAGGGAGGGAGGAAGGGAGGGAGGGAGGAAGGTACGAAGGGAGGGAGGGAAGGAGGGAGGAGGGAGGGAGGTAGGGAGGGAGGGAGGGAGGTAGGGAGGGAGAGAGGGAGGAAGGTAGGGAGGGAGGAAGGTAGGTAGGGAGGGAGGGAGGGAGGAAGGGAGGGAGGGAGGAAGGGAGGGAGGGAGGAAGGGAGGAAGGGAGAGAGGGAGGGAGGGAGGGAGGGAGGAAGGGAGGGAGGGAAGGAGGGAGGGAGGGAGGGAAGGGACGGAGGAAGGATGGAGGGAGGGAGAGAGGGAGGGAGGAAGGGAGGGAGGGAGGAAGGTACGAAGGGAGGGAGGGAGGGTGGGAGGGATGGAGGAGGGAGGGAGGGAGAGGAAGGTAGAGAGGGAGGGAAGGAGGAAGGTAGAGAGGGAGGGAGGGAGGAAGGTAGGAAGGTAGGGAGGGAGGGAGGGAGGGAGAGAGGGAGGGAGGGATGGAGGGAGGGAGGGAGGAGGGAGGAAGGTAGAGAGGGAGGGAAGGAGGGAGGTAGGAGGGAGGGAGGGAAAGGAGGAAGGGAGGGAGGGAGGGAGGGAGGTAGATAGGGAGGGAAGGAGGGAGGTAGGGAGGGAGGGAGGGAAGGAGGAAGGGAGGGAGGGAAGGAGGAAGGGAGGAGGGAGGGAAGGAGGAAGGGAGGGAGGGAGGGAGGGAAAGAGGAAGGGAGGGAGGGAGGGAGGGAGGTAGATAGGGAGGAAGGATGGAGGTAGGGGAGGGAGGGAGGAGGAAGGAGGAAGGGAGGGAGGAGGAGGAGGAGGGAAGGAGGGAGGGGAGGAGGAGGAAGGGGAGGGAGGGAGGGAGGGTGATAGGGAGGAGGAAGGAGGGAGGTAGGGAGGGGAGGGAAGGAGGAAGGGAGGGAGGGAGGGAGGGAGGGAGGTAGGTAGGGAGGGAGGGAGTAGGTAGGGAGGTGGGAGGGAGGAGGGAGGAGAGGAGGAGGGAGGGAGGAAGGGAGGGAGGGAGGGAGGTAGGGAAAGGGAGGGAGGGAGGGAGGGGGGAGGGGAGGGAGGTAGTAAGTAGGGCTCTGTCTCTCTGAGGGATCGTCCACCTTTCTGCCCCTGCTCTCCCACGCCCTCCCTGCCAGGGTCCAGGTGGGTAGGGTGTGTTGGGCAAGTCAGACCCCACCTGCTCCTGCAACTGGACAGGTCTGAGGCTCAGGGTCTGGGAGGGAGGTGGGCCGGCGGGGCTGGGCGGGGCTGGGTGGTGGGGCACCTCCCCGCTCCCCTCCCCCTCCTTCTTAAAGGGCCGGGCGGCGTGCGGGACGGGCTGGCCGCGCCGCCTGGGCGGGAGCCGGTCTGGCCCGGCGAGGAGGCGTGGCGGCCCGTGGCCTCCGCTCCGCTCCCGCCGCCCGCAGTCCCCCGCCTCCCCGCCCTCCCGCTCCGCCCGCCCTCCCCTCCCTCCCTCCGCCGCCAGTGCCCGCTCCGCTCGCTCCTCTCCTCCGCCTCCTCCCGGCGCCCCGCACCTGACGGGTGGAGCGGGGCCAGGCCGCCGGAGGAGGCGCGGCCGGTGCGGCGGCCTCCGCATGGCCCCGCCGCCCTGAGGCTGCACCGGAGCGGTGAGTGGGGCGCGGGGTCGCCCGGTCCCCGGGCCCTGCGCTCCGGCCCCGCCCCTCCCGGAGCCACGCCGGGCCGGGGACCCTGAGGGGGTGCTGGGGGGCCGGGGCGGGGGGGGGCGCATGCTGGATGGTGGGGCGCCGCCCTCCGCCCTCCATGCCAGCCGGGTCTGCTAACAAAGGCTGGCATTCCCAGATCAATTCAGGGTGGCTGAGCATCCCAAGGATACGGTTGTCATGGAGATGGGGCCGAAGGAGGAAGCTCTGGGCTGGCCAGGTCTGGGCAGGGACGGGGGCGCCTTTGGGAGCCCCGGGCCAGCCTGCAGGGCGGGGAAGGGCGGCTGGCCGATTGTCTCCAGGGCCCTGCCTCCCGGTCCCCTTTTGTGTAAGCTCAGTGTGTGTGTGTGTGTGTGCGTGTGTGCATGTGTGCGCGCTGTGGGGTGCCGGGGGGAGCTGGGCGCCCAGGGACCTGGACTTTTGGGTGCTGGGCCTGCCCGCAGTCACCGTTACCCCGGAGCAGCTCCGAGGATTTATTTCTGTTTCCAGTTTCCCAACTTTGACAGCCGGGCTGGGCGGCCAGGCCTCCCGGCGCCGAGCTCCGCTGGATGGGGGCTTGCGTGGGGGCGTGGCAGGCGGCCGGCAAGGCCGGGAAGGCACATAATGGCTGTGGCGCCGCAGGGAGGGAGGGGTCCCGGGGGCCCGCTGCTGGGGGGGCTGGGGCTGGGGCTGGGGTGGGGCAGGGGTCTAGATGTGGGGACCACCCGGTCCAACTGCCCCCCCCCCCCCCCAGGAGGAGGTATCTGACTCTGGCTGTCCCTGGAGGATCGGGGAGCTGCCGGAGTCAGAACTGGGGATATTGTCTCTGTTCAGGCACAGGGGACACTGCCTCAGTGTACCCTTTCATCTTGGGGCCAACTTGGGGGGGGGGCGCTGGAAGAACGGGGGGCGGAAGCCCCAGCCAGGATGGAAGTGGGGCTGAGGTTCTGGGCAGCTCAGGCTGAGCAGGCTGGGCTCCGTGGGCGGGGAATGGGGAGCAGGGAGGAGCTGGGGGTTTGGCCAGGGCAGGGGCAGCCCGGGTCTGAGGGAGGAGAGGAGAGGAGAGGCATGTGGGATTCCCTGGGCTCCCCAGCTCTTTCTTCCAGACCCTGAAACAAAAGCTGCTCCATGGGAGGGTCCTCAGGCAGCCTGAGGGAGGGTGGATAAGGGACATCTGGACCCTCCCCAGACCAAATCCTGGCCCCGGGCAGATATAGTCATCCTTCCACCCCTCCCTGGGGCGGTTAGGGCCCTACCTGCTAGGGCAGCTACACACGCTGAGACGTGTGATCTCAGAGGGCCGGCTGCCCTCTCTTCCCCACCCCACATCTCTGTATAGAAAAGACAGTGGCTTTTGAACGGGGCTATTGTGCAGTGCGGTCCCGGTGGAATCGTGGCAGGCCCCCAGGTTGTGGCTCCCACACATCGGGGTGAGTAGGTGGTGGTGGCCCAGCTAAAGGTGGAAGAATGACTGCAATGTCCTTGGAAGACCTCCCTGCTGCTGCCTCTTGCAGCGGCTGAAGCCTCCATGCTTTGGTGACTTCCCACTCCTCCCACCACGCCAGGCCCTGCCTGCGCCCCGACAGAGAGGCTCCGTCAGCTCGTCCTGCTGTGACAGCCGTGGGCATGCACCCCCAGCGGTCCGGCCTGCAGTGTCTCCTGAGGGAGGGAGCAAAGTTAGCTGGAACGAAGGACTTCCTGCTCTTGACAGGACCGAGAGAGGGGTTTGGGGAGAGGACCTCACTCCGTTTCCAGATCTCAAGTACAACCAGGGAGCTAAGTATTCTGACACACACAGCTGCTTGTACAGGGGCACATGCAGAATCAGGATTTGCACCTGAGCAGAACTGTCCGCTGCTTGGACCTGTGTCTCAGTCTCTTCTACTTCACAGGAAGTAAGGAGGGAGGTGGGACCGAGTGCCTTTCCACCCGGAGCAAGGGGCGTCCTGGGGGAAACTGAGGCACCAAGCTGGGTCTTTTAGAGAGCTGGGACGGAGGCATTCCCTTTCCGGATGTCGGCTTGCAGGGGAATGACGCTACGTCTCTCGACAGACGACGCTCTAGACATCCTTTGCCAGATGGTCTTTCCCAGGGAAATCTGTTTTGAGTGGCGTCTTATGTCTGAGGCTCCGTATTTAGCCTGGCTTCTCACATGGGAGGATACACTCAGGCTGTCGCCCCTGGAGGGGTGTTTGGGGGAGGGTGGGCTTGGGCAGACCTGATTCCTTGCCACAGCCCATGTGTCTGCTGGCCCTGCCCTGGCTGCGAGCTGCCCTCCTGGTCCCCCTGGGACCTGGCTGTTATGGCAGAGTCTGTTCCCCCAGGTGGGCTTGCACACAGCCAAGTCTGCTGCCTAGAGGTCTTGACCCTCATTAGGTGGTGAGCCACGCCAGGGCTGTGTCTGCCGGGTCCTAGACGACTCTTGCGTCCAGCCCAGCCTAGGCCAGGACTCCAGCCCAGCGTGTGGGCTGCTGGGGTGAAGCCCTGCCCTCTCTTCCCACTCCTACCCCGGCAAGCCAGGCCCTGAGCCCCACTATTTGGAGTGTCTCCCTTCACTCCTTTCCCTCCCTCTTGTTGTCTTGTTGAATCTGATAGCACAACAAACACCTACCTCTATACCCTTCACCTTGAGAGTTAGATTTGCCAATTGTTGACATTTTGCCCACATTTTTTCTCTCTCTTCGAATCTTTTGAAAGTAAGTTGCAGACATTATAACACTTCATCGCTAAATACTTCAGCATGAATTTCCAGAGACAAGAATGTCCATGGTCATTATATAATGACCATACTATTCACATACACAAGAAATGAATGGTACAATTTAACCTAACAGGTAATCCATGTTCAAATTTCTGTAGTTGTCCCTGTAATATCCTTTACAGCTGTTTAAAAATTTATTTTTGTAACCAAGCATCACACCTTACATTTACTTATGTCTTTTTATTCATTTTTAATCTGGAATAATTCCTCTGCTTTTTAAAAAGTCTTTGTATGACATTGTCAGTTTTAAAGACTCCTGCTCAGTCCTCTTGTACACTGTTCCACATTCTGGATTTGTGTTATTGCTTCCTCATGAGCAGATTCAGGTTAAACACTTTTTTTTTTTTTTTTTTTTGCAAGACTATCCCATAGGTGATATGTGTCCTTCTCTGTGCATCCCTTCAGAAAGACACGTGTCATCAGCTTGTCCTATAAGCGGTGGTGCTAAGTTAGGTCACTGGGCTAAGGAGTCCCTTTGGTTCAATCCCATTCCTCCCTCTTCTCTGCCTCCAGAAGCTCCATCCACCTGGTCAGCCATGCACCTGGCCAGCAACACTGACCAAATTCCTACTTCAGGTCACACGCTGGAGAAGGGCGACTGAGCTGTCACTGATGGGGCCTTAAGGAGTCACAACCTCTGGGGTGGGGATGGGGTGAGCCACAGCTCCTGGGAGGTGCTGTCAGAGGGGGGCAGAGGCCCAGAGGAAGTATTGAGGGGCCCAAGGAGGGGAAGTAGGAGGGAGGTGACAAGACAGGGAGAAAGGGCAGTGATGGGACAGATGTGAGTGCCGGAAAAGGCGCTCTGAGGAGGATGGGTAGAAAAGAGGCTGGTCAGGAGGCCACCGTGAGGTCCTGCATAACATGCTGGACTCTGGATTCAGGGTTGCTGTGAACGGCATTCAGAGGGAATGGAGCTGGTGGTGTGGTGGCCCTGTTGGGACTGGGGCATGGCAGGTGGGATGGAAAAGGAGCGATTTATGAGGCAGAATGGACTGGCACTGGGGACCCACTAGAGCTGGGGAGAGATGTGCGATGGCTTGGGAAGGGCGATAGCCAATGTGGTTTTAAGTGTGCGAGGTCTGAGGGATACCCAGGTTGAAGGAACAGTGTGTGGGATGCTCATTTCCCCAGGTCCTGGTGGTTCCCTGTGGCCACCCTCTTAGAAGCTCCCTTTGGGATGAGGGCAGAGGGATGGCCATGCCTAACCCACAGCAGCAAATGAATGGTGGGCTTTCAGGCACCAGCGGGGGGAGGGACTTTGAGCTGGCCACTGTAAGTCAGGATAATCCCTCCCTTAAAGGGCCTCCCAACTCATTTGGCTTCCTGCTTGCTTGGCTAAACCCCAACTCTGGCCACATCCATTGCCCAGCCTGCCCCACACCTGACCTGTGTCGTTGAATGGGGCTGAGAAAAACCTCTACTGGACTTTAAGGTCAAAACCGTGAACTTCAGGTGGGTCCTCAGTCCTGTCCTGCCATGGGTCTCCCCACCCCTACCTGATGACTGCCTCACACTTTCACCCTCAGCCCGAGTCCCTCTTCCTCAGCTCTTCCTCACAGCTGCAGACACTGCTTCCTACTTTCTTTCTTTCTTTCTTTATTTAAATTTTACAAATATATATATTTTTTAAAGAGAGAATCTTTTAAAAAAATATTTTATTGATTTTTTTACAGAGAGGAAGGGAGAGAGATAGAGAGCTAGAAATGTCAATGAGAGAGAAACATTGACCAGTTGCCTCTTGCACACCCCCTACTGGGGATGTGCCCGCAACCAAGGTACATGCCCTTGACCAGAATCGAACCTGGGACCTTTCAGTCCGCAGACGGACGCTCTACCACTGAGCCAAACCGGTTTCGGCTGCTTCCTACTTCTTTGAGAAAATAGAAGCCATCAGAACTTTCTCAGACTCCCAGTGCTGCATTCACCCACCTGCCAGCATCTTCCTGTCTCTGGCGGAAGTGCTCCTGCTCCTGGTTAAGGTCTCCCCTCTGATCCTGTCCCCTCGTGCCTAGTTGGAGACATTGCTCCAGCTGTTGGTTCTTCTACCTCTGCATCTCTCTGTTCCCCATTTACAGCAGAACTCCCCAGAGGGGTTGTCTAGACTCATCGTCTCCATGTCCCCTCCTCCCACTCTCTCTTGACTTCAAGCCAGTTGATCTTTCACTCCCCTGACTCCACTGACTGCTCTTCTCAAGGTCACCAATGACTGCCATGTTGCTACACCTAATGGCCAATTCTCAGTCCTATGGCATTTGATACATTCACTGTCTCCCTCTTCCTTGAAAAATTCCTTGACCTCCGGATATCCATTCTCCTGTTTTCCTCTGACCTCATTCATGGGTTGCTCCTCTCAGTCCCCTTCTCCCCCACCCCCACTTCTTAAGTTTTGGAGTGCCCCAGTACTTAGCCCTTGCCAACTGTTCTACTGCATTCACTCCCATGCCCATTTCATCTAGTCCTATGGCTTTAAGCATCATTTATGATACATGCTTCCAGGTTCCAAATTTATATCCCAAATTTTGACCTCTTTTCTGAGCTCCAATAGCCTACTCAGCATTTCAATAGTCATGTCTACTAGACACCTCAAACTTAGCTTGTCCAAAGCTGAGCTCCAAGTCTTCCTCCTAAACCTACTCCATCCAGTCCTCCCTATCTCAGGAATGACAGTTCAATCCTTCTAGGTGCTCAGAGCCTAAATGTTGGTGTGATTCCTCACTCTTTCTCTCTTACCCCATGTACTGTCCATCAAGAGATGAGGCATTTACCAGCAACTAGATCTCCCATCTGTGGGCTATGGCTGAATAGGAAGGGATAGTTTCAGAGATTAGGACAGGGAGGCAAGAGTGGAATGGCCCAGTACGCACCTTTCACACCTGTTTGCTTTGTACCATATGCTGTTGGCCCTCAACCATCCCCAAGACTACAACCTTTGTCAGACTCTGTTGAAGTCTTAAAGTAGGAGAGGATGGGGGAAGAGGGACTCAGCAAGGGAGGGGTTAAATGGAGCTGTATAATCAAGAGGTTGGGGAAGGGCTAGGATGAAGATCACAGGGGATGAGGCAGGGAGGGAGAGGGTGGGAGGGGTTGGACAGAAAATGTGAGGAGACAGTAACAGGGTAAGTGAAAATTGGGCAAAGAAGGGATGTTGAAATTTCCTACTTCCTCTCTCCTGGCTGTTGATCAGACTGGGGGGGAGGCTACTCAGAGATTGAACCTCTTGGGTCCGCCTGCTCCCCCGCAGGTGTTTTAGCTGAGCAGGGCTGATTGGGAGGACTTGCTCTTGGTCCGTCCATTATAGAGCTCTCAATCCACAGGCTCATGGTCAAATGTGGCTCAAGAAGTAGAGTGAGTCCCAGGTGTTCTCTGGAATCCAGGAAGACAGAGCAGCGGCCAGTCACTTCATACGAATAGCCCAGTCCTTTGTGGTCCCAGATAACTGAGGGCTTACCCTATAGGGGAGTCAGCTGGGGGTAGAGTCACCAGTTATAAAGATGACTTGGGCTTTGACAGGAGACATTGTGAATTTCAGCAGTGTTGAGGGCTCTCCAAACCAGCATGCAGATGTATGCAAATTATAAGCAAAGTGGCTTGGGGCGGGGGAGGGGAAAGAAGCAAAGAGGGAGATGTCAAGGGATGACCTTTGAGGAGCTGGGCCCAGGGGCCCCTGGAAATCCCAGGAGGCTGCAGGGCACATGCAGATAAGATGCAAATGTGCATCCAGGGCTCAGTGATCATGCCTACCAGGAAAAAGAGGAGGCCGTCCAGATCCCTACAACCCAAGGCAAGCTGGTTCCCCAGGGGCCAAAACGGGAGGAGGAAAGTGGGGTGGTGCCGGGCTTTTAACAACCCAAGACTGGCACCACCTAAAGGGGGTGGGTGCCTTTTAAGGGAGGCCTAGGCATGGCCTTTGCCCCACACCTGGGACTTTGAGATGGAAAGCTAGGTGGGTGCCTGGCCGAGGGTGGGAGCATCAGTGGGGCCAGGACTGTAGGGTCCTCACTTGCCTCAGGAAAAGGCAGGGTGTTCTCTCTGGCCTATCCTCCTGGTTCCCCCAGAACCTTCTCCTGCCTCCACCCTCAGGCTGGGCCTCTGAAGTCCCTGCCTTAGAACCTTCTCTGGCAGGCTGCCAAGAACAAGGGTCTGTTGGGGCCCAGTGAGTGTCCTGTGCTGCCCAGGTTGCTCTCCTGTGCATTCCATGACCAGTGTGGGCAGCCAGCCATTGCCCTGCAGACCCGAGACAGGATTTCGGGAGCAGTCGCTGCTGCTGCTGCTCCCTCAGCACTTGTGGCCAGCTCTGAGCTGAGCATTGCACCCACACCATCTCCTTTGTCCTCACTGCAGCCTGCAAGGCAGATGCTGTTAGCGCTCCCCGTTTTACAGGGGAAGATGCTGAGGCTCAGAGAGGTGGGCAGCTTTTCCTGAAGTGACACAGCTTGTGGGCAGCGGAGCTGGGATGTGAAGCCAGGTCTTTCTGACAGCACTGTCCCAGTCTGAGGCACTTGTTGCTGCTGCACAAGGTGGTCCACGCTGGGAAGGCCAAGTGGGTTAGGAGGGGTTGGGGTCATTTTGGGAAATGGAGGCAGGAAAGTTCCTGGGGCTCCTGGGTAGACATCCCTCTGTATCCTGGGCACCTCCCTGTCCTGGGCAATTGAGACATTGAGGAGGTATGTGCCAGGTTGATCTTTGGGGAGGGTGCCTAGAGCTCCGGGGTGACCAGGAGGCCCTGACTTCCAGACTCCTTGGCTGGCAGAGGCTGGGGTGGGGAGGGGAAGAGCATAGTTAGCTGTGTGATCCAGTGACGCCCCCTGAGGTGTCTTCCTTTCAGCTCCGGAGTGCCCACGAATGGGGTAGGCACACCTGGTTAAGGTCTCTTCTGAGCACCAATTGCATGCCAGCTCTCTTACTAGTATTCAGCTGCCTGTGCATATATACTTTTGTGTTTGTGTGTGTGTGAAGACCCCAGCCCATGTGCCAAAATCTGGGTGAGCTAGGGAGTCAGTGTAGTAGGGATTTGGGGGAAGGGCAGTGGGACCAATGGGGATGTATGGGTGGGTTCCCAGTGGGTTGAGAATAGGTGTGATGGTGAAAGGTTTTCAGCTTTCCCCCTTGGCCCTCCCCCGCATAGAACTTTCTCTGAGTGTCAGTATCAGAGGTGGGAAGTCCTTGGGGATTTTTCCAGCTTGGGGTTCATGCCCAGAGCCCATGGATGGGCTTTAGAGGTCCGTGAGCCTTTCAAAAATTACTCAACCTGCTATGCACGCCAGTGCCAGTCTGTCTGGGGTGGGATCCACAGCTTTATCAGATGCTGGAGGAAGCCAAAGACTCTGAACTTGTTAGGAATCTCTGACATACACGGGAAATCAGGGTTTCATTTACCCAGACCTCCTTCTCACGCTGGAGGCCAAACAGGAGTCTCTGTGCTCTCAGTCCCGCTCCCTGGGACAGCTGCGGTCTCAGCCTTGCTTTTCACTGACATTCTTAAATGATTTTCTCGGACCCCAGCCCCCTTGACATACGCTGCCCGGGCTCTCAGCCCCCGTGAGCATCCCACATTGGCTCTTAGATTTTGCTTTTCCTGGGCTCCTTATCCTAGCTCTGCCTCCTGAACCCCCATTTCCACCAAGTGGGCCTGTCTGCCCCAAGCTCCTCCCAAACCCACCCAGCCACCCGATGCCACTGGGTGTGGCCGTGGCCACTGTGGGTGCCTGTCTCCTACCCCCCCTCCCCTCCTAGCCTGAAGCACTAGGTTGGCCCTTTCCTGCCCCTGGCTTCCCCCAGAGCAGAATGGCTGGATCCCAGTTGGCCAGTGATGTGGGTCTGGCTGCCCTGAACCTTGTCCCTAGGCCTGTTGGGTCCTTATCTCAACCTCACAACCCAGGGGACTGTCTTCTGAGTGGCTGCCCAGCGTCCTTCATGTGTGTTTGTGTGTCTGCCTGTGTGAACGCACCCACAAATACCAGCACTGTATGCTTGCTCACAGACGTGCACACAGACACCTGCACCCATGTCCCCTCCCCTCTGTCTTCTAGAGCCTGTTGGGCCCTGGAGCACCCCCTGCCTGGCCCCTTTCCAGCCTCTCCTTGGGTTCCTCACAGTGCCTGGCCTTGCCACTTTCCAGCTTTGTGACCCTGAGCATGTTACTCAACCCCTCTCAGCCTCTGCCTGCAACAGGGGTGATTACCATCTCCAAATATTTAAAAACATCCCACTGTGTGTCAGGCACTGCGCTGGGCTCTGGGGGAGATAACCGTGAATGTGACTTAGTCCCCACCCTCACTCAACTTACATCCTAGTGCGACAGGTAGTAAGGAAACAAACAGAAAAGGTGGTTTTCGTCCTGCTAAGTGCCGCTGTGCAGATATGCTGCTCCGTGGAGGCATGTGAGAGAGCGCGGAGGCCACAGAGGGCTTCTCCGAGGAGGCGGTGCTGGAGTTGAGCCCTGAGCGACAGAAGAGGCAGTCATTTAGAGATCTAGGGAAAGAGCATTCTAGGCCAAGGGCACAGCTGGTGCAAAGGCCCTGAGGTGGGAATGAGCTCAGGGAGCAGAAAGAAGGCCACGTGGCTGAGGGGCTGGGGGTGGGGAGAGGGCAGTGAACCAGTTCAGGCAGGGCCTTTCTAGGCCATGCGGAGGAGACTGAATTCTGATTGAAGGGCAGAGGGAGCTGTTGGACGGTTGTGAGTGAGGGAGCGATGTGATATAACTTCTAGCTTCCATAGGGAGGAGGGGCGGGGTTGTCTCAGGAGCGGCTGAGACCCAGAAAGTGGCTGGCTTGACTTTTAGGCCTGGCCCAGCCAGAGTTCCACTGTCACCATGGGTCCCATCTTGGTTGGTGCTGAAAAAAGAGGCTGTTGAGCCCGAGGTCATCCCAAAGGCAGTTGTTAGCGGGAGCCCCTGCGCAGAGCAGGGCTGGATTCAGGCTGAGAAGATGCAGGAGACCTAGTACTGCCGGCCTGTCATTTGCAGGCAATCTCCTTGGGATGTGACCTCTGGCCTAGCTGTGCCCACGCCCCCCTCTCCCAGCAGGGCTGGCGGTGGGCAGGGTCACTGCTTTAGGTGGACTTCTGATTGAAGACTTGAGCCCTTGATCCTTTGGAAGAGTCTGACAGGGGGCCTGGGAAACGGGGTTCATCCTGTACCTCCAGCCGAGCCAGGTGCAGAGGGAGACTACTCTTACTTTTTTTGGGGAGGAGGTGGGGGATGGGGAGGCTACTCTGAGTTCTAGAAGCAGCCACTCACTGTGGTGGGAAGAGTGGACCACAGTGGCCTTTCTCCTTGACCTCTGTGGTGTGTCTACTCTCCCTTGGATCTCATGACCTTAAGTTCTCCCGCTGGCCCTGGGGAAGGAGAGCAGAGCGGATGCCCCCATTCTGCGCTGGGTCCCCCAGAAGGAACAACGAGTCCCGGGGCACATGGCTGTTCAGTGTGAGGACTGGGGCATCGTTTCACACCTCTGCCCTGAGGCTCCCCTTTCTGCCCCCCTCCCTCGGGTTCATTAGGAGAGGGAGGTCCTGGCTCCGTTATTTCTGGGCTCAGTTGGCCCTCAGCCCAGGCAGGGACTCTGGGCCCTCACCCAGGATGGAGCTCAATGCTGCCCCTTGTCTGCTCACCCCCAGAAGCCGAGGATCGGCCCAGTGCCCGGTGCTGGCAGAACCTCCATCCTGCTCCCTGCTGCAGGAGGACATGGCAGGGCAGGTAAGATTAGAAACAGCCTGAGGCAGCTGCTAGGAGTTAGGGGGCCTCCCAAGAGGTCCTTGCTTTCAGGTCTCAGGCGAGCCCTGACCACAGCGAAGGCACCCCGCCCTGCCAGGCTCAGCCTTCCTGTGCGGGTGTGGGAGCTTGAGGCACCCCGATGGGCTGGGGTGAAGCCCTGTGCCCCAGATCCAATGCCCATCCAGGCCCCTGGGCTAGAAAGCAGGCCAGAGGGCCCCATTCACCCTCCTCCTTCCTCTCTCAGTGCTCCCTCACCCAGGACGCTAGCTGAGGAGGTGACCTGTTCTCTCCCTCTTCTGAGCACACAACCCATGGGAACAGAATGAAACAGCAACGGAAGCAGCAGGGATTTAGGGCAAACCAGAAAGAATCCCTCACTCAGGGCCAAGCCTTTGGGGTTCCCCAGGGTCCAGATATCCTAGAGCCTGGTGCTTCAGACTTAAAAAAAAAAATCTGATAATTAAAAAAAAAAAATCTATTATCACACAAACTTCAAAACTCTAGGAGGCTAACACTTAGCAGTGTGGGCTGGGGCCCCAAACCCCTGTCATCATGTCCCCTTCTCCTTCACTTCATGTTTTACTAAATAAATCTTTTTTTTTTTTTAAAAGTATTTATTTATTTATTTATGTTAAAAGGAGAGAGAGAGAGAGAGAGAGAGAGAGAGAGAGAGAGAGAGAGAGAGAGAGAGAGACCTGGATGTGAGAGTGAAATACCGATTGCTGCCTCCTGCACACCCCCCGCTGAGGGCTGAGCCTGAACCTGGGCATGTGCCCTGGCCAGGAATTGAACCGGAAACTTTTCTGTGTACCGGATGATGCCCCACCAACTGAGCCACACCGGCCGGGGTGAAGTGAACCTTCAGGGGTCCTGTGCTGTCAGAGATCCCTCAGGGGCCCCAGAAGCCCCCAGAGAAGTAGGCTCACTTTCCTCTCCGGGCCCATGTTCTCTAAGTGGGAAGTTCCTCCCCCTCTATCAGTTCCCTGGAGATGCTGGTTCAGGAGGTCTGGGGGGAGGGCCTCATAACATGCCATTCAGGTCCGTCAGGTGACACCGGTGACAAGACAAGTCCAGGCAGGATGGGCCTCACTCAGATCTCTGTGGCTGTGCCTGCAGCTCGCTCTGCTGCAGTCCAGGAGCCCCTCCCCCCCAGCCTCTCCTGAGCCCTTGAGCCCCTTCTCCAGCGGAGCAGGGCGTGCTGGGGGAAGCTGAGGCCTGAAGAAGAGAGGCAGGAAGTGGTTTGGAGAGGTTGCGCTGTGTCCCTGGTGGCAGTGATCATTGCGGGGTGGGGTGGGGGTGGGGGAGGGGCTGGAAGGGATGGTAGAAAAAGTAGCTTAGACTGAGTGGGGCTGGGCCAGACCGGCATGAGGGGAGAGTCAGAACACAGCCCATCACATCTGGGCAGGAGGCCTCTGGGAAATGTGGGCTGGCTCTGACATTTCTGAAGGGGGCCCTCCCCCCTCTTCTTAGAGGAGAAACAGGCCCAGAGCAGGGCGGAAGGGAGCAGGCCTGGCCTGGGTGGGGCAGCGAGGAGTCCATGAGAGGTCACCGTGAGTTGGGCAGAGCAGGGGTTTCCCCGTGCAGCCTCCTAACGAGTTCCTCCTCGTGGCTGCTGGGCTCTGAAGGCCCAGGGGTGGAGGGCAATCCCAGGCCCCTCACGCTCCCCACAGCCAGAGCTTTGGGCACTGGGCAGCAAAGGCAGCTACACTCTCAGGGAGGCTCTGGGTGGCCCTGCACCTGCCCAGCACCCTGGACAGCGCCTCACACGGGGCCTGGATGGCTCACTTTGGCTTCTGAGGTGGCTTCTGTTGTGAGAAAGCTGCACTTCTGTTGACTTCCCTGCCTCCTCTCCTAACTCCCCCTCTGAAGGCAGCCCCATCCCAGCTCCTTCCATTCACCTCGGATTCACAGTGGTCTGGCTCCCAGAGCCAGGGTGAGAGGACATGCAAAGAGGCCAGGAGGCTGGTTGCTGTCACCTGGGGTTTTGCCTCCAACACTCAGTAGCAGGAGAGGAAGGATGGAGGAGGAGCCCTGGACCCTCTCCACCTGTCTTCCTCAAGGGGCTTTGGTGAATTCTGAGGGCACAGCCGGGAAGGAGGGACTGGGGCACGTAGAATGGTAGGGGATAGGGGGTCGGGGGAGAGGAGAAGGGGGCTGGTTTGAACAGGGCATTGAAGACATCACAGCCTGGACCCAGACACTAGTCAGGAGATCCTGAGAAGGTCATCTCAGCCATCCTCCTGTCCCCAAGCAGCCTGCCTGGAGCTGGTTCCGCTGGGCTTTAGCCCCCAACACCTGCCTTGTGTGACCACCCCTTCGTCTCCATCTGCCGGCAGATCTAACGGAGTCCCAGGAGCCGCCAGCTCAGGTAGAGCGGTGTCTGCCATGGATGAGGATAAGCTCCCATCTGTCCTGCCTGGGGAAGATGGTGCCCCCCGGGACCCCAGCCTGGAGCCTGAGGAGGAGCCCCCAGTCCAGAATGGAATGGCGGCCAGAGAGGACCTGAGTAGTAGCCACGACAGCCCAGGATGTGAGATAAGGAGCACCCTGGAGGACACTGAGGAGCCCACAAAGGGCCCGGACATGGCCCTTCAGGGCCTCAGCCTCGGCCTCTCCCTCACCAATGGTCTAGTCCTGGGGCCAGACTCAAACATTCTCAATGATTCTACGGGGTCCAGGCCCTGGAGGGCGGGTGGGCTAGCAGGAGAAGATGCCTCCCGGAGCTTTTGTCCAGACACCGAGGACCCTCAATCAGGGTAAGTTGTGTCTCAGAATATGGGCTCACCTCATTCGGCTGCTCCACGCTATTGGCCTGGGCCTAGCCACTTAGCCTGTCTGGTTCTTGTTTTTTCTCATCCATGAACTGGGAATGTCATGCCTCAGTTTTGCTCAGCTTCTGGTTATTTGGGGAAAATAGAGCCATGAGATTTCAAAGGCCATCAGACCCCTCATCAGTCCCCAAGCTGTCATGGGCCATTTCTGTGTGGGGCTGGAGGGTCCTACTCCCGCACTGCAGGCTGGACATGAGAGTTCCACAATGTCTCGATGTGGAAGGTCACCTGGTCCATCCCTCCGCTTTCTGGAGTTGAGGATCTGGAGTTGCAACTGCCCTAAGAGAGTAGGCTTTGTGGGTTAATCCCTGGCTTAAGAGCCATCTGGAATCTTACTCCAGTCTTTTTGGAGTTACAGCATCACCTTAGTGCATTAAAGTATGTTAGGAGGAAGGAAGTGCTCTGGGGGAAAATGGAGGGGGCTAGGGTGTTTGGGGCAGGTCCCATTACCAACGGGGTGGTCAGGGCAGACCTGGTTGAGAAGAGGAGGAAGAGGCTTTGGCTGAGGGAGGAGCAGTCTGGGCGGAGGGAGCAGCCAGCACAAAGGCTTCCTCTGGGGCAGCACTGGGCCCTGCGAGGGCTCAGGCAGGGTACTGGGCCATGGGCTCCATGCATCTGCTCACTCACCCAGTGTGTCATGCAGTAAGGTTTGCTGAGTGCCTACTGTGTGCTTGGTGCTTCTGGCCTTGTGTTGGGTGGGGCTGGGGCACGGATGGCAAACAGGGGAACAACCAGAATGCTGCATCCTGATAGAGGCTGGGAGGGAGGATACGCTCCCCTCTGTAGGAAGAGCTATCCTGAGGACGGAGGATAATGGGAAGGGGGCTGGCGAGGTCAGTGGTGTGGACCCGCCTCCCCCAGCCTCTCTGAGGAGGTGGCATTATGGCAAAGCTGGAATGCGGTCAGCCAAGTTAAGAGCCTCCCGGCTAACAGGACAGCAACATTCTGAACCACGGGGACTCTCGCTGCGATAGGGGAGCAGCCCTGCGGGCCAGGCTGGAGGGAGAGGACTCAGTCATGTCCCGATGCCTGCTGTGGGCCAGGCTTGGGTTGGGCACTGGGGGGTGGTCCATGCCTGCTCTACCCCAGCAACCAGCCAGCATCAGGCAGTATTAGCTGAGAAAATAAGCAGGACACAATCCATGCCCACTGCCCACCTGCAGGGGGCGCCCGGGCACAGATGGGTGTAGTCCCAGCACCTGCACTGGGGCACCCTGGCCGGAGGCTGACTGGTCCTTACGTCCTGCAGGCCGGGTGGCCCCGGAGAGCCAGACGTGCGGGACGGCTTCAGCGCCACGTTCGAGAAGATCGTGGAGTCGGAGCTGCTGCGGGGCACCCAGTACAGCAGCCTGGACTCCCTGGACGTGCTGAGCCTCACGGACGAGAGCGACAGCTGCGTCAGCTTTGAGGCTCCCCTCACGCCCCTCATCCAGCAGCGGGCCCGCGACAGCCCCGAGCCCCGGAGCTCTCTGGGCGCCGGGGACGCGGGGCCCGAAGGGGACGCGGGAGCCGCGGGCGGCGATGGGGAGCTGGGCAGCCCCCTGCGGCGGTCCATCTCCAGCAGCCGCTCGGAGAACGTCCTGAGCTGCCTGTCTCTCGCCGCCGTGCCCAATGGCTTCCACGAAGATGGACTCCGGGGCCCAGGCGGAGAGGAGGAGGAGGAGGAGGAGGAGGAGGAAGAGGAGGAGGACAGGGACAAGCTGCTGAACTCAGCCAGGTGAGGCCGGGCCCAGACCGGGAGCAGATGGGGAAACAGACCCAGAGGAGGTAAAGCCAGTGAGGGCAGCTCAGTGCCCAGAGTGCACAGCCCTCACCAAGGTCATCATTCCCTTCACCTGCACCCAGACTTCCCACCCAGCCCTGTGGGTGCATGCTGCCCTTCCGGGTCTGTCTGCACGGGCAGGCCAGGGAGCATGCTGTGGGTTTGTGGAGCATCTAGTGATGTCACCGGAGGGCTCTCCCCGGAGTCTGGCCTGGTCCCTCCTGTGCAGGGGAGCTCGCCCTACTCTGGCCCCTGTGTGGCTGTGCAGGCCTGGGGAGACCTCTGAGCCCCTCCTCTTCACCCCACCCCCCCTCCGCAGTGACCCCAGCCTCAAGGATGGCCTGTCCGACTCCGACTCAGAGCTGAGCAGCTCGGAGGGGCTGGAGCCCGGCAGCGCAGACGCGCTGGCCAACGGGTGCCAGGGGGTCAGTGAGGCTGCCCGCCGGCTGGCTCGCCGCCTCTACCACCTCGAGGGCTTCCAGCGCTGTGATGTCGCCCGGCAGCTGGGCAAGAAGTGAGTTTTGTCTCCTGCCCCTCCCACCCCTGGCACACCCGGCGTCTCCCCCAGCCTGAAAGGGGCACAGGTGGCTTCCATGAGGAGTGCCTGGTGCTCGGGTGGCTCCAACAGCCCCACAGCCCTCCTCCTGCCACTGTCCTCATTTCCGGACTCGCCCTACATCTGTTTCCTTTCTGGGCGGCCTGGGTGACGGCCCACACTCCCAGGGCGGGGAGGTGGAGGTGGAGCAGGCCCTCGGGGCTGGGGCAGTGGGATGTGTCCTGTGGTTATGAGGCCTCCATGGGTGGTAGTGAGGACAGAACAGCTGGGTGAGGGCTAGTGGCCCGCCTAAGGGGGCAGGGAGAGGCGGCTCCGGGCCTGGGCTGCCCAGTAGCTGGGGGAGGGTTTCTGGTCCTCAGAAGCCCCACTCACTGTCTATCGGAACTGGCTCAGCGGGCAGAAGCCACTGAGACACGCCCTGGCCTGTGGACTGGGGAAAGGGAACTCGGCACATGAGAGTCCTGAAGGGGCTGGGGGACAGGCGGGACTGTGAGGCTGAGGACAGTGTGCCTGCACGTCCTGAGCATGTCTGACCATCAGCACGTCCCCCGGCCTCTCCTCCTCCTCGGAAGGCCTCCCAGCACCTCAGTGAGGCCCCGGAGGTGCAGAAGCAGGCCCAGCTCACAGCTAACGGGGACGGTTCCGACCCTAGACCGCCAAGTGTGAACTCACTGGGGCTTAGGCCACGGGCAGGCGCTGAGGTTGTTCTGCTCCTGGATCCTTCTCTTCTCCCTCCACCCAGCCTCTTCCGCCTTCCGCAGCCTCCACATGGATCCTGCCCTTGTCCTCCCAGCCCAGCTCAGAAATCACAACTACGAGCCCCCTCCTGCTGGGCCGTGAGCCTGCCAACCTAATGACACCCTTCAGAAGCCTTCGTTCTGCTCGATCCTCATCCTCCCTCGTCTTTTCAGCACCCCCCACCCCTCCCTTTGTAAGAGTTTTTCCATAAGCGTGTAATTGTGCTCAAGTCGTTTCCAACTAAAAAGAAAAATCCTTCCTCAATTGATCTTCCTCCCCCTGCCACTTTTTAAAAAATTTTGTTATTTTAAAAAATATTTTTTTAAATTAATTTCAGAGAGGAAGAGAGAGTTAGAAACATCAATGATGAGAGAGAATTATTGATTGGCTGCCTCCTGCATGCCCCCCATTGGGGGTTAAGTCCGCAACCTGGGCGTGTGCCCTTGGCCAGATTGAACCTGGGACCCTTTAGTCCGAGGGCTGATGCTCTATCCACTGATCCAAATCGAATAAGGTACCCCCTGCCTCTTTGTAGCTAAAACTCTTGGGACTTTGTGCCCTGGGTGGCCTCTGTCCGCTCCCCCTTTCTTTCTCTCTCTCTTTTAAAAAATATATATTTTATTGATTTCAGAGAGGAAGGGAGAGGGAGAGGGAGAGAGATGGAAACATCAATGATGAGAGAGAATCATTGATTGGCTGCCTCCTGCATGCCCCACACTGGGCTTGAGCCTGCAACGCAGACATGTGCCCTGACCGGAATTGAACCGTAACCTCCTGGATCACAGGTCCACACTCAGCTGCTCCCCTTTCCACATTCAGCCCTGGGGCTGGCTTCTTCCTCGCCCTCTCTCTTCAGAAGCCCCTCCTGCCAGGGTCAGTAGCAGCCCATGTCTTGAATCCAGTGGCCACTGACAGACCTCACCTTCAACTGTGTTGAGGCACTGGCCACGCCTTCTCTAATTAAACTATTATGAAAGTTTTAAACATACAGAAAAGCAGAGAAAATATATTAAACCTCTATGTACTGTTTATTCAGCTTCAAAGTTATCAATATTTTTAAATTTTTGTTTCCTCTAAACCGCCCTCCCCCCTCCCCCAGCCCCACCATTTGCTGGAATTTTTTAAAGCTTATTTTGGGCACTCTGTCATTCTTTCCATAAATACTTTGGTATGTGTCTCTAGCTGATAAGGATTTGTTTTTTTACACAATCATAATTCCATTATAAATTCTAATAAAATTAACAAAAATTTCTTAATTATCTCTAACATTCAGTCTATGTTTAAATTTCTCAAAAATGTTTGTTCAACTCAGGATACAGACAAGGTCTACACATTACATTTGGCCAATCGTCTCTTAAGTCTGTGTTAGTCAACCACAATCAGACAGTCCCCTCCTATTTTATTTTAAAAAAATATGTTTCATTGATTTTTTTACAGAGAGGAAGGGAGAGGGAGACAGAGCTAGAAACATCGATCAGCTGCCTCCTGCACACCCCCACTGGGGATGTGCCTGCAACCAATGTATATGCCCTGACTGGAATCGAACCTGGGACCCTTGAGTCTGCAGGTGGATGCTCTATCCTCTGAGCCAAACCAGTCAGGGCTTCCCTCCTGCTTTTAATGCCATGAGTTTGTTGAAGAAACGGAGCCATTTACCTGTGTTGGCTGAGGTCTCTCGCGAGGACACATCCTTTCCCGCCTGTTGTTCTGAGCGCTGGATATCTCCCCCGGGGCCACCTCCCCTGTCATGCCCACCTGGGGTTCATCCCCATATCCTGTGGATCCTGCCTCCAAAGTCTCTCTCCTCCTCCCTCTTCCTTCTCCCTCCTGGGTAGCTACTGCAGCCCCACATGGGTCTCCATGCAGCCGGGAGCATGTTCCAGACAGAGATCTGACCATTCCACTCGTTCCCCTCCCCACGTCAGCCCTCAGACTCAAGTCTGGACCCTTCCCTTGACTCCCGGGCCCTGTTCCCTGCTCTTATCTTGCTGCCCCTGATCCCCCTCTCTGGCTCTAGCCACATGGCCCTGCCGGTGGCTTCCTGGACATGTTGTGCCGTCTGTAGGGACACCCTGCATCCTGGCGGCTCTCCCTTCCTGTAGGCATTGCCCAAGTCATCATCCCCCCCAGGCAGCCTCCTGACCCCCAGCCCAGGTGAACTGTCAGAGCCCAGCTGGCCAGCAGGGGAGACAGCCGTGGGGTGGGCAGGTCTGAGGGGGTGGGTCAGGGTATTGCCCATGTACCCCCCAAGGTTTGCTGTGCTCTGCTTCTCACGGACACCCCCTGCTCTCCTGGCAGCAACGAGTTCAGCAGGCTGGTGGCCGGGGAGTACCTCAGCTTCTTCGACTTCTCGGGCCTGACTCTGGACAGAGCGCTCAGGTCAGTGGGGCTGGGACAGGGCAGTGCCCACAGGTGTTACAGGCTGCATTCTGAATTCTCATACCAGCTCTGTCATAAACGAGACCACTTTGGGGAGGCTGAGAAGGGGCCATCAGAGCAGCAGCCTTCCGGAGACTCGGTGATCGCCCATGACGTGTGGGTGCTGAGGCTGTGATGGTCGAGGAGAGGAAAGAAGGCAGCAGCCCCACTCTCTTCCCACTTTCCCGCAGTTGTTGAGGGAGAGTTGATCTCGGGCCCCATTGGTGCTTGCGCCCAGGGAGTGGCCCTCAGGGGAGCCCCGAGTGGGAGGGTGCAGCCCAGTGTCTAGCAGACCTGGTGGCCCAGCCAGAGGGGGACACCAGCCTGAGACCTCAGGGGAGGGACAGCAGTCTCTGAGTGAAGGGCTGGGTGGTCCTTGAATAGTAGACATTCCGCCATGTCCCACATGTCTCTTACACTTTAAAAAATTTTTATTTTTCATTCTTTTTTTCCCCCTGCTCAGTTGGGCTATTTTCTTTTGCCCTGCTTACAAATCATTTACCCTTTTCCTGTGTCTGACAGGGCATTAGACCCATTTATTGAGTTTTCACTTTCTATTATTATGCTTTTCAGAATTTTCATTTTATTAAAAATATTTCTTACAGATTATACTTCTCTGGGTAATTCCCCATCTTTTCACTTGTTTTCTCATCCCTCCCACCCCTTTTCTTGACATATTAGCCATGGTTATTTCAAAGCCCTTGTCTGCTCAGTCCACTGCCATTATTGTCTATTTCTGTTTCTACTGTCTATTCTTGCTCCTTTCGACCACATCATAAGGGTCTCTCTGTATGTGTAGAACCATTCTAATGAGATGCTGTACCTTTTGTATAGAGTTGTAGCTGCTCTAGATCACGCGCGCCTCTAGAGAGGGGCTGCCCTGCCCTTTGCTAGGCAGTGGGAGGGAGGCAGGGGGCCGGGTCTGAGCTGAGCTGAGGAGAGGTTTAGGGCCCACCCCGCCCCAGGGGTCAGGTCCCGTCGAGCTTGCCACCGGGAGCCTGGTGTGTTCATGGCCCCTCTCCTTTTGGTGGATCATGAATCCAAAATTGTCTCCTCAACGTGGGCAGACTATCAAACCAAATCCCTCTTCTTCTCAGAGGCTTTCTGCTTAGCTTTTCACGCACATCCGGCCCCACACGTGTCAAAATTTGGCAAATCTCTCAAAGGCAAGCTGGCCATGTGTGTACAGCCCCTCGAGTCTCTGGGTTCGTGTCCTCAGCTCCACAAGTTCTGCCTCCTGCATGTGCCCAGGGAGCAGGCAGCTGTGGGCAGCCTACTCTCCTGTCCAGAGTCTGGGCCCTTTTGGTCTTTGTCAGAACCCAGGACAGTGTTCTGAGAGCGTAAGAGAGATGCGTTCTGCCTGGCTCTCCCCGTTGTTCTCAGTGGACCAGTGGGTCAGCCGCAAGCATCCCTAGCCTGAGCTGGGGCTGAGGCTGCATTGGAACGAGAGGGATGCAGTGGTCAGCTCACGATCAGAGGCTGACTGCACAGACACGGGGAGCCCCCGCAGGTGCTGGGTATGAACGGGATTGAGAGGCGGTGCTCATAGCAGCCGGCTGGCAGCTTTTGACCCAGAGGCGGCTTCTCACACTTCACCAGGTGGTAGGAGACAAGGCCTGAGCCTGGTGGCAGCTGTGCTGGCTGGGGCTTGGGGAAGCCCGCAGGGGAGTAGGAGCTACGCTGGATGGGTTCAGGCTGGGATGGGGGGTGGGTTTTAGAAAGTGCTGATGGGGTGTGAGAAGAGGGCGGGGAAACACAGAGCTGCGGGCCAGCCAAGGGGAAGAGAACAGAAAGCGGAGAGACAGGGAGAGGAGGAAAAGGAGAAGGCGGAGGAGAAGGCGGATGGAAGGTTTTTGCACAGCAGTTGATTGGTGGGGATGGAACGTGGTCAGCAGTTTCCGATGCTTTGGGAAGCCTCAGGGGGTCAGGACTGGCCAAGCGGGGCTCATCGGTCCCAGAGTGCCTTAGGAGCAGCGTGAGAGAGGACACGGCACAGTGGGCACCGCAAAAACCAAACGGACCATTGCCAAATGAGGAACAAATTAGCTTTGTGAGGCAGGACAGAGGGAGACCCAAACTCCCTCAGCTTGCAGCTTCCCCCAGGCGAGGCGCCTGGCCCCACCTCCCGGACCCTCTGGTGTGGAGCTTGGCTGCCAGGGCCCCTGAGAGCTGCTGTCCTTGGTGTGGGGCCCTGGAAGGGGTTGGGAGCTGCCCAGCAGAGGAGAGAAGGCCTCCGGGCAGGCCCAGCCTGCTCATTGGCCCTGAGCAGGGAAGGTGCCTGTCCTGTCCAGGGTCTGAATACACTGGGGAGGCAACAGGTGGGTGCAAGGTGGCAGGGACAGGAGGGGGCAGGGACAGGAGGGGGCTTGTGTAGAGTCAGGAGGGCGAGGACGTTGTTCTGAGGGCTCTGGTGAGCCAGCGATAAGTTTTAGGCCGGGGTGAGTCTTGGCTGCATGTGTGTTTAGAAGGACCACTGGTGTCTGCAGGGAGGATGTCTTGGGGCATTGCAGGGGCGCCCCCCGTCTGGAGAGGTCCTGGCCCATGATGAGGACAGAGGAGGAGGAGGAAGGGTTGAGATGAGGGGTGAAGAACAATTTGGTAACAGCTCAGACTCGGGGCGGGAGAAGAGCGTGGGAGGATAGGGCTGTGCTCTGGGCTCAGCTGGTAGCACGTAGAGTGAGGTGTGGGTGGGGCTGAGGCAGAGCAGTCTGAGCGGCAGGTGTGGTCAGTCTGGGTCCAGCATAGAGGAGGGAGCAATGAGTGGGCATTTGCCCCAAAGGAGAGCTGGTGCTGGCACTGAGATGTTCCTCTGCTCATCGCCATCGGTCCCCTGCCTGCTTCCACAAGGACTGAAACTCCAGAGCGGTCCTGGGGGCAGGGACCTCCCTGAGCTTGGATGCTGGGGCCCTAGAGCTTTGGCCTCTTAGGACAGGTGTGTGTGTGTGTGTGTGTGTGTGTGTGTGTGTGTGTGTGGTGGGGGTTCCTACCCTGAGTGAGGGTCCAGACTGACTCAGGGGCTCTGGGAGGCCCTCGGCATCCTTGAATTGCGCCCCCCCCCCCCCTTTCCAGAACCTTCCTGAAGGCCTTCCCGCTGATGGGGGAGACACAGGAGCGAGAGCGGGTCCTCACTCACTTCTCTCGCCGGTACTGCCAGTGCAACCCCGACGACAGCACCTCGGAAGGTATGGCCACCTGCCCCTCTCTGCCTGCCCCGCCCGCCCCTCCCTGCCAGGCCCTGGCTTCCCCCTGCCCTGGTCTACCTGCCCCTTCTGTCCTGCTCAGTGAACATCGAGTGAATAAGCTACAGCACATGAAATGGGCACAGCCTTCTGGGCAGGAGACCTCCTGATGTCTTGCCCATTGCTGTTCCCCAGGCCTGACACCCTCCATCCTAGAGATTCAGTCCTTTGGGTCTTTGTTCTCCCTGGTCCCCTGTTGCAATGCCGATTCTCAGTGTGTGTGTGTGGGGGTGGAGTCCTGATGTGGGGGTCTGGGCTGGGGCCCTCTTTGGGTCTGAGGCCCCAGCCAGTTATTGGAAGAGATATAGGCTATGGCAGAGACCAGTTATTGGAAGAGATATAGGCTATGGCAGAGACATGGCCCGGGAACCAGAGCCATTCCTGGATCTGAGGTTCAAGGTGAGTTTGGCCACAGGAGGTAGGAGCTTGAGCCAGAGCAGGCCCAGGGTGGTCAAGTCTCCTCTGAGGGAGGGGTTGGCCCTGACCTTGGGCAGGCAAGTGACTCCAGTGTCGCCATGGGGGTAGGGCAGGGGGCATCACACAGGCACTGGGCCCTGATTGGGTTTAGCAGGTGGCTGGCCTCTTCCAGTCTCTGAGACCTTCAGCCTGGCTCTGTCAGGAGACAAGGGGGTGGCTGGGGGGTGGGGGTGAGGGGGCCCTCACACTGAGGGTGCTGCTGTCTCTGGTTTAGATGGGATCCACACGCTCACCTGTGCCCTGATGCTGCTCAACACGGACCTGCATGGACATGTGAGTTGGGGAGGCGGGGAGGAGAGGTGTCCTCTCACGGACTCACCCAGGCTGTTAGGGCCAGCCCTCTCTCCAGCTCCCTTCCTGAGACCTACGGCTTAAGGAGCCACGCTTCTTCAGCAGACCTGAGTGCTGGGCAGTGTGGCCTGTAGGCATGGTCCTGCCCTAGTTTATTCAGCGGGCACATGCCTGGGCCCCACCCCAGCAGGGCAGTGAGAAGAGCTGAGGCACACAGGACTTCGGGATGTGCTAAATAAGACGTGCGACCCTAGTGGAGCCCAGGCCAGATGTTGCTAAAAGGTCACGTGCTCTTCCTACCCATCACCCCTCAAGTCCGAATGTGGCCCCATTGCAGCGCCACACCCCAGGTCGCCCTCCAGAGGCATTCTCATCACCCTGCCCCCCCCCCCCCCCCAGCCAAACAGTGGAGGGACAGGTGGGTGCCTGGGTGGGCTGTGAGGCGGTCTGGTCCGGGTCCTGGGCTTTCTCAGTCCTGCTCTGACTCAATGACTCCTTTTTCCTTATCTGCTCCGGGGATACCCCTTTGGGCTCTCTTGCCCTCCCTCAGGTGGTAAGTGTGGCTGCTGGTGTGCATGCCCTGTGAGCCTAGACCTTCATCTCCATGTTCCCCTCCATGCTCCCCATTCACTGTGTCTGGCCCCACCGATCACTGCCCCCTCATTGCTCACCCGGATCAGAGCCCCCTGTTGGGTTGGGGATATTTTAGTGACTCATGGGGACAACATGGCCAGCGTGTCTGGTTCCAGAGTGAACCCAGAATTCCAGGCACATGGGGTGGAAGAAAGAACTGGGACAGACATGACTTCAGATCCTACTCTTGCCTCCACGGGGTAGTTCTGTGACTCTGGACGGGGCACCGGCCCGCTCTGATCTCAGGTTCTGCATCTGTAGGTGGGAGAAATGATTTCCCACACATCATCCTGGGAGGGCTGAGAGGTAATATGCACAACACCCAATGTCAAGGTCTGGCACCTCATAAGGATTTAATTATGAATAATATTATGTAAGAATAACAATAGTTTTCATCATTACTACTAACATTTACCTGATGGAGAACCCAAAGGCCTAGCCTGAAGATTCCTTCGGGGTCAGGAATGCAGAGGCCATTGTCTAATAACAGCCTGATTGGGCAAGGGCACCTGGGGGCACCTGGAATGGGGAGGTGAGAGCCTCGTCACCTTCATAAGAAGAGTGGTCGTGTGACAGCTTTGGTTATGTCCACCGGGGCCCATGGCCACGTGTGGGAGGATGGAAGATATGTGCATTCCATGGGAATGTCACCAGAGCTAACACCTATTAACCTGCTAATGTTCCCCCCAACACCAGCTCGCTCTGTGTATGGAGAGCAGGTCTTACTAGCACACCTTAAAAGGAACCTTAAGCATACCCTACCCACCCTTGGCAGGGCCTGAGAGCAACCTCAGGACCCAGTCACTGCTGTGCCAAGTCCTGGATGCCCGTCTCCTGCTAAGGAGGGCAGCAGCCGCTCTTCAATGAACCCCCTGGCTGGATAATACTTCGGAGCTTAGTGGGCTTAGCTGCCCATGGCCCCACAGTAATGCCCGCAGATGAAGAAAAACATCCGCACCTTCATAGATCGGAGGTGGGTGGGGCAAGATTGTTCATATTAGCAGCCAAGAGACGTGGAGGATGCCATCTTTCTCAACTATCAAGAGCAAGGGTCATCGGCTTCTCCACACAGTAGCTGCGTGGCCGGGGTCAAGTTACTTACTCACTAAACCTTAGTTCCCCTATTGCCAGTCCCATGAGGCTTAAGGAGACAGCGTTGGCCAAGCCTTTAGCCCTGGGCCTGGTTGTTGGAGCTCTCCAAAGGACCCCATGGAAACAGTGTACTCTGCTTTGTGCCTTCCCCCTCTTTTCCTCGCCTCTCTGCACTCCTCAAACATCCAGGCCTTGGGAGGGGTCTGGGACCAGGCTGGCCATACTCTTCTGCTGGGAGACAGAGGCTGTGGGAGATATGAGGAGGGCGGGCTGGGAGTCCTGTTGATCCCAAATGGGATGAGGTGGGCAGCGAGGAGTTGGGAACTTGGAGGTCTCAACTCATCCCCCAACCCTTGGCTTTGGGATGATCCAGGTACTTGTCTTTTTTTTTATTTTTATTTTCTGGGTACATGTCTTTTTGCTTGTTTTTTGTAATTATATTTTAAATCAGATAATTTACCTGGTGTGATTTCACTTCTTTGTCATTTGTTGTCTGGCTTTTTTGGCCAGAGGTTTTAGTAGTTGTTTCATGTGGACTTGAAAAGAAAATGTATACTGCAGGTGTTGGTTGAAATGTCCTATATGTGTATATAAGGTCCAGTCTTTTAATTGTGTTGTAAAAATCTTGTATCTCTTTAGTGACTCTTTTTATTGTGGTAAAATGCACATAACATAAAATATATGGTTTACAATCTCCCCCCCTTCCCCCATTCTGTGGGCTGTCTTTTTTACTCTCTTGATAATGTCTTTTCATGCGCAAAAGTTTTAAGGTTTTATGAAGTCCAATTTATCATTTTTTTCTCCTGTTGCTTGCTTTTAGTGTCATGTGTAAGTAACCATTGCCAAATCGAAGGTCATGAAAATGCCATAAGTTTTCTTATGATGTCTTTGTCAAGTTTTAGTATCAGGCCTTATGGAAGAGTTAGGAGTGTTCTCTTCAAGTTTTTGGAAGAGTTTGAGAAGTATTGGTGTTAGCTTTTTTTTTTTTTTTTTTAATATTTGATAAAATTTACCAGTCTTGGGCTTTTCTTAATTGTGAGGTTTTTGATTGTTGATTTAATTCCTTTACGTATTATAGGTCTATTCAGAGTTCCTACTTCTTCTTGAGCCAGTTTTGGTAGTTTGTGTGTTTGTAGAAATTCGTCCATCTCATCTAGGTTATCTAATTTATTGACATTACTTAATTGTTGTTAACTAATTAATTGTTTAGTATTCTTGTTCTTCCTGTTACCAAGAAAGCTGTGTTAAAAATTCCAACTGACTGGCCTGTGTGACTCAGTTGGTTGGAGCATGGTCTCATACACCTAAAGGTGGCTGGTTTGATCTCAGTAAGGGCATGTGCAGAGAGGTGACCAATCAATGTTTCTCATATTTGGTGTTTCTCCTCTTATGAGTCTGGGTCCCCAGAGTCTCGCCCAGAACTGGAGTTCAGAGCAGTGGGGAGCTCTTTTCTTCCTTCAGATTGAGAAAGAACTGCATACTCAGTTGCCAGACCTTGTGCGGGCCTCTGTACCTCTGCACTTCACTTCTGCAGCTCCTCTGAATCTCAGTGTGCTTTTTTCTTTCTAGTTGTAGAATTTATACTCAGCCAGCATTCCTGTGGTTTTGGATGAGGTTTAGTTGTTGTTTTGAAGTGGTTGTGGGAGGCAGCAATTTCAGGTGTTTACCCATGCTGCCATCTTAGTTTCTCCTGCAATATGCATTCTTATGTACTAAAGCACTTTTACAGATTCCTGGGCAATAAAATAACCTTAAAGCTTTTTAACTCCATTTATTGTTCTCTCAACTTATATACTACTGGTATTATGGTTTCTTGTCTTTTTTTATTTTTATTGTTGACTGGTATTATGCTTTTAAGTATCATATATTTCTTATATTTTGTTCTCCAGAAACTTTATTATTATTGTTTTCCATAATCTATATCCATTTAGAACTGGCCATCCATTTTATTGTTCTTCATTTCTTCCTGCTTCTCCATGCTTTTTCTGGGATAATTTTCTTTCAGTCTGAAGAACTCCCTCCAGTATTTCCTTTCTTAATTTCAATATTTTTGAAGTATGGCAGAGGTGTTTCCCATGGCTTCTTGTCCTTGGTGGGTCCTGAACTCCAGTGTTTGTTCTTTAGTCCCCATTAGACCACTCAGTTGCTCAGCCTTTTGGCCACTGCTTATGAATTAGCAGATGCTTCCAGGAGGAAAACTGCTCCTGGTTGGGCTTACCTCTCCATAGTTCCCTTCTCGGCAGGTCTTTACCCTTGAAGTCCTCACTACCTTTATATTTCCTCCAGTGCCTTCACCAGATATCTTGTTAATATTTGACCAGCAATTCTTTTTTTCTGAGAGGTTTTATCTGCAACAAGATGGTCTGTTGTTATGAGAATTGGAAAATTTGCCTGGTTATTTTATTATTATTTTTTTATTTTTTAAAATATATTTTATTGATTTTTTACAGAGAGGAAGGGAGAGGGATAGAGAGCTAGAAACATCGATGAGAGAGAAACATCGACTAGCTGCCTCCTGCACACCCGCTACCGGGGATTTGCCCACAACCAATATATATACATGCCCTTGACCGGAATCGAACATGGGACCTTTCAGTCCGCAGGCTGACGCTCTATCCACTGAGCCAAACCGGTTTCGGTGCCTGGTTATTTTTTTATTTTGTACCCCTGACTGATGGCTGGGGAATGTTAGTGTGTGTGGCACTCAGACAATATTATCAATATTGGCTTCATACGCCTTTATTATGAATGCACACATAAATGGCTATATATGCACATGCATACATAAAACATGTATACATAAAATATACACATAAACATATGAAACATACTATATGGAGGCACACGTAGGATCTTTTCTCCTTCAGCCTTTGGAAAAGGTAGAGGAAATTCTTGCTTATTAGCTACTCAGAAAGCCTTATCTCATTGCTTTCTGAAGTATTTTCTGTGGTGTACAAGTGTCACACATGATGTTAATAGATTCTCTTTGTTAAAATGGTGCTAAAGTCAATAAATTTGGGAGATTGTCCATGGAATCATTACCTTGGAGACATTTAACACAATTAAGCATGTTAAAGACTCTGAAACATGTAAATAAACTTATTTGATTATGAAATCCCTTTTGGGGGAATACCTATTCCATTGGTAGGTAATCTTGGGAGACAATGCCTATAGCAAACCCACATCTACAAAATCCTATACCAATAAGTATCTGGTGTTCAAGAGTCTTCGTGTATCATCCAGTGTTTCCTCAAATGTGGATATTGCAAGGAGAGTCTGGAAGTATCAGGTGTTGGGTTTGGAGGGCTGGAGCCCCTTTGCTACTTAGTTAAAAAAAATGAAGACAGAACTTTGGGGTATGCTTATTCCCAGCTTTTTGTCTGTTTGTACCTCCTGGAGTAAAACCAACTGCTTGGGTTCCCTTGGTCCCAGCCAAGCTCAGTACAGGGTACCCATATGTATTGATTTTTGATTCTCATAAGACCAAACTCTCCCTCACTTCACCTACCTCTTAGAGGTCTTGCTGCCCCTCTGTACAGGTGAGAGGGTGAGACAGTTGTGACGGAATACACAGAGCTTCTGCTCAGGAGCCAAGAGGCCTGGGTTCAAGACCTTGGGAGAGTAAACCATGGAGTAGCGGGTGAGAGCATGGGCTTTGGTGTCAGACACACTCAGCCCTTCTACTTCCTCGCTGTGTGATCATGGGCATATCACCTTCCTGCACTTCAGCTTCCTTACCTTCAAATGGGGATAATGATAACAACCACCGTTCCCTCTCCTTGGGAAAAGGAAACAATATAATGCATGTCAACTTCAATACCTAGAACAAAGTAGGCACCTGGCAAACGTCAACTATTGCAATACTGCATTCAATCTGACTCCTTCAACTGGGTTTGAGGAGAACCCCAACCTCTCATGATGCTTGAGGATCAAATAGATCTTGAATGTAAAAAAAGAGTTTTGTAAACTTTGGAGACAGAGGGAAGTCCTGACCTTGATGCTGCCTCATCCCTCCTGGTTGGGCAGGGCAGGTGTGGGGGTGGCACACGCCTCTGCCCCTACGCTCAGGCAGAACTGTTTCTCCATTACAGAACATCGGCAAGAAGATGTCCTGCCAGCAATTCATTGCCAACTTGGACCACCTGAATGATGGCCAAGACTTTGCCAAAGACCTGCTGAAGGTATAACCTGCTAAGGGCTCCCCTCCCCCAAGCTGTGCCAGGGTGGGTGGAGAGAAGAGAAGCCTCTGAACCACTAAAATAATATTCTGGATTATTATTTTTTTTAAATACCACCTTATATTTATTTATTTTATTTTTATTTTTTAAATATATTTTATTGATTTTTTACAGAGAGGAAGGGAGAGGGATAGAGAGCTAGAAACATCGATGAGAGAGAAACATCCACCAGCTGCCTCCTGCACACCCCCCACGGGGATGTGGCTGCAACCAATGTACATGCCCTTGACCGGAATCAAACCAGTGGATAGAGTGTCAGTCCACAGACCGACACTCTATCCACTGAGCCAAACTGGTTTTGGCAGTATTCTGGATTCTTAACGCTGAGATCAGGGCCACCATGACTTTGGGACAGAGTTAGAAATCATTCAGCTCAACATTTGACTGTTTGTGTCTTGAGTTAGGCAGAGGTGCCATGGTAATCATCAGCACTGCCACCAATTGTCACAGCTCTCATGGCCATTACCACCACCTTTACCACCATCACTACCATCAATTTCACCACAGAAAAAAGCCCATTCATTCCTTCAACATCACCAGGAGTTAAGGGAATTTAGTTTTCTCTTGAGGCTGAAACCCAGGGTAGAGCTCTGGTCAGTTTTTGACCTTAGGGGATGAAAAACATGGTTTTTAAATTTTATTTTTTATTTATTTATTTATTTTTTTAGGTAGAAAATGAGTTCAGTTTTAGATAGTGGGTTTGAAGGTCCTGGTGATGCCAGAGGGACAGTTGGATAGTGAGTTTGGAGGTTAAAAAAATAGAAGATTGTCTCCACCACTCTCTTATCATAGTTACTTTCTTCACCATCAAGAAGCACTTGATATTTGTAAGATCAAATAATCTCAATCTCACTATCTACCTACATATTTCTCATCTACTCATTCACCCACAAATTCATCTCCCATGCATCCATCCTTCCATCCACTCACCCATCAACTCAGTCATCCACCAATCACCCACACAAACATCTCCTATATCCCTAAACATTCTCCCACACACTCCACATCCAGTCATCTACTCACCATCCACCCATTTCCTCACACATTCACCTACCTACTAACTCATCTACCTACCCTCTCATACTCAAATATGTCCACCCAGTCATAAACCAATCATCCACCTCGTTCACTCACCCATCCAAAAAACCAGTATGAATCAAACACCCACTTTGCCCCACTGGTTTAAAAGTGCTCCCTCACTGCGTCCACATTTTTAGAGGTAGATGGAGATTTCTTTGATTTTTCATTAGAGCTCATCTCTTTCTCTCTACTTCTCTCCCAGGCCCTTTACAACTCCATCAAGAATGAAAAGCTGGAATGGGCCATGTGAGTAGTGTCCATGGGCACAGGTATGGGAGCACTGAATCACTGGGAGGGCGAACGGGAGCGGCTGGGGGAAGGGGAAGGGGGATGTAGGGATGTCACTCCTGCCACTCTCCATGGTGCTGATTTTTTTTTTTCACCCCAGGGCCTGTTGATCCCCTGACCAGCTGGCCAAACCTGATGTTGAGTTCCCCTTTGGGTTTGTTTTCTGTCTTGATAAAAAATTTGCAGTGTTTACACTGCTATGGAACAGATTGAACGGTGACTTAAGTTGCACACTGGCTTTCTGTATTGGTGATACTGTCACTATTCCCAAATAATAATTCTTTCCCCTTTGGGAGGTAGGTAGGCAGGCAGGAGGCATGGGGCCCCATATAATCCCAAGAACATGCCCATGTTTAGGTGGCAGCTGTTCTTGGCAGCGGGGATGGGTGAGTGCCTCCTAACTTTCCCTGCGAAGGCAGTGAGTCCGAAGGTGAGCCACTTGGAAAGAGGTGTGGGGACCTTGCTAGTTGGGGAGACTGCGTAGCTCTGGGGAAATGGCTGCCCTGCCCTGCTGTGTGCCCAGGGCAGTCCGAGTCTTCAGATCTGTGTGGAGGTCCCAGGCAGGGGTTGTTAGGAATTTCAACCCCACGGGGAAGAGCTGGCATTCTTCTCCCAAGGCTCAATGAGAATCCTCATCTACTGGCTCCCTTCCCAGCATATCTGTGGGGCCCAGCAGCTTCAGTCTGGCCATGAGTTACTGCTCCCTGGGGCTGGGCTTTCAGGGTTGGAGAGAAGACAAAGACCAGGAAGGACATCTGGAGATAATAAGGTCTCCAACTTTGTGATCAAGGGTGTATTGGAACTCGGAGGTAAAAAATAAAAAAATCAAAGAGCAGAGGTCAGGGGTCAGAACTGAAGACTTGAAGGGAGGAGTCAAAGCTCTAGAATTGGAACCTCTGCTTTTCTGCTCGTCACCTGACTGGCTCTCAGGGGGGAGTGGTTGGTGGGTAGAGGGCATGCTTTGGTGGGGCTGAGGCCACCCTGGAGGTGGTGCTCAGGCCTAGCACTTTCCCAGAGACGAGGATGAGCTGAGGAAGTCACTGTCTGAGCTGGTGGATGACAAGTTTGGGACCGGCACGAAGAAGGTGACACGGATCCTGGATGGTGGCAACCCCTTCCTGGATGTCCCCCAGGCTCTCAGCGCTACCACCTACAAGCACGGGGTGCTGACCCGGAAGACGCACGCGGACATGGATGGCAAGAGGAGTGGGTGTCAGGCGGAGAAGGGGCATGGGGAGGGATGCTAGTTGAGATGGGATCCACCCCCTTTGCCAGTGTTGGGGGGGGGGGGTTGCAAATGCAGGTAGACGTGCTGGGGAGGCAGGGGAGGAGCTATTGGGCTGAGTGGTTGCAGCCACACCCCCTGTGCCCTGTCTCCAGCGCCCCGGGGGAGGCGAGGCTGGAAGAAATTCTACGCGGTGCTCAAAGGGACCATCCTGTACCTGCAGAAGGTGAGAAACTGCCTCAGCGTCCTTACCCAGTCAGGGCCAGCTCATTCCCCCAACCAGCCCTGCCTTGTGGTGCCAGAGTGTGCTGGGAAGGACCTGGGGCTTAGGCGGGTAGATGCTGGGTCCTTCTAGAGAAGGGGCCCGACTCGGGCTCACCCAGAGCTTTGGTGAGTTCAGGGAGAGTGTTTTTAAGTGCCCAGGGGCTCAGAGGATAGCAATGTGAGGCCAGGGCAGGCCTCTGGGATAAACTGAGGAGTGCCTGTAGTGATTCTTGTTGCGGTTGGCATGGTACCACAGCAGCAGGAGTTGAATATGAAGAGAGATCTATCAACAGAGGGAGGGAGCACAAAAGGGAGGGCAGGTGAGAGTGGAGGAAACGTGGGTCAGTGAGCCTGAGCCTGGACATGACAGAGGCTTGCCTGCCTCTGCCCCGCCTGTCCAGGATGAGTACAGGCCTGACAAAGCTCTGTCCGAGGGCGACCTGAAGAACGCCATTCGCGTGCACCACGCGCTGGCCACCCGGGCCTCTGACTACAGCAAGAAGTCCAACGTGCTCAAGCTGAAGACGGCGGACTGGAGGGTCTTCCTGTTCCAGGCGCCGTGAGTAGGAGAGGGAGCCCCTCGCTCCCTCTGGCCTCAGAGCCTGCAGCAGGGAGCCTGCGCCGCACCCCTCTCCCCATCTGCTTTAGGGGAGGGGCCCTCAGCTCCCCCTGCGTGTGTGCATCCGCTCAGCACAATCAACAGCAGGGTCCCAGCAGCCCTGGTTCTCCAGGTGTGGTCTCCTCAGCGTCTCCTGGAAACTTGTTAGAAATGCAGCTTCTCTGGCCCCACCTCAGACCTGCTGACTCAGAACCGTTGGGGATGGGCCGGCAATTGGGTTTTAGCAAGCCCTCCAGGTGATTCTGATGCATGCCGATGACTCCCTACACACGGGGTGGATGGAGTCTATGAACCATCCTTCGCTTTAAGTCGGGGTGGGGAGACGGGTGGGAAAGACGCCCTTCAGTTGTTCGGTAAGGCCTTCCGTCCATTCCCCTGCACACCATCCTTCTGTGACTTCCCATGGGGGTTTCATGTTTCATATGAGAGAGGCTAGTAGGCGAGCTCTCAGGATGGGCGTGTCTGTGTCCGGGATGGAAGTGGGGATGACCTGCTGCCTCTTGAGCCTGGGGCTGGCTGGCTCCAGGACCCCGTAGCTCCATGGCCATTAGCTCTGGACCTGGCAGCTTTATTTTCACATGAAAATCCAGGTCTTGCCTCAGGTCTGGGACAGAAGGGAGCTCCCTATCCAAATATGACCAGGCCCACCCAGCCCCCAGCCCACCCTCCTCCCTCACTCCTTTGCTCACCTGCATGGAGGTACTTGTGCTCTCTCTCTGCCAGGCTACTGCTGGGTATGGGGTGCTGGGTAGGGAAGAGGGAGTCCTATTGTGAGAAACGGGCGCCCTTTCCCCTCCCATTCTGTCCCCAGGAGCAAAGAGGAAATGCTGTCCTGGATCCTTAGGATCAACCTGGTGGCCGCCATCTTCTCAGCCCCCGCCTTCCCGGCTGCTGTCAGCTCCATGAAGAAGTTCTGTCGGCCCCTGCTGCCCTCCTGCACCACTCGCCTCTGCCAGGTACAAGCTCCGGGGGCCATCACACCGCCTCCCCAGGCTGCCTCCCCATGGCAGGCCCCCTCATTTACTAGCCCTCACCTCAGCTCCCACACAGTGTCCTGGGCTCAGGCCTCCCACATCCCCACTTACAGATGGGAAGATTGAGGCCACACACAACACTGGCCTGGTTATGCTGTGGTGAGTGATATGGGTGTGCTTCTATGCCAATGGCAGTGTATCCTGTGGATGTGATTGTGGGTCTGTGGGCATCAACCGTGTTTGGCATGAATGTGAGAAAATGTGTGTGTCATAGGGAGCTAGAGATAGGAAGACTTGACTGGCCCTTTATCTAGTCATCTACCCTTAAATGTTTTATTTGTAAGGCCAGAAAACTCCAATCCATTCAAACTCCAGCTTTTCAGTTATTTTGTGTTTTTATTTACTTATTTAACATATTTCTTTATTGATTTCAGAGTGGAAGGGAGAAGGAGAGAGAGATAGAAACATCAACAATGAGAGAAAATCATTGATCGGCTGCCTCCTGCACACCCACTACTGGGATCAAGCCCACAACTCAGGCATGTGCCCTTGGCCAGAATTGAACCCGGGACCCTTCAGTCTGCAGGTTGATGCTCTATCCACTGAGCCAAGCAGGCTAGGGCTTGTGTTTTTGTTTTTATTTTTTGAGAGGAAAGGCTAAATAGAGGACCACAACTTGAGAGGTAGAGGGCAGGGGGAGCTTCTTCCTTCCTGTCTTTGCCAGCTGCTGGCCCTTTTCCTACAGGGCCCTTCTCCAGGGTCTCTCCACTGAGCTCCTGGGCTGCTGCTTATGCCCAGAGCCTCTACGCATGCTTATTCAATGCACTGTACATGAATTCACACACGTGCACACATGCCTGCAGCCCATTGCTCACATAGCACAAAGCAATGTGACTAGACTGTGGTGGGATGTGTGCATGCTCTTGTCTGTGTGGCAGTGTCTCTGTCTTTCAGTGTGATGCTGGGTCTGTGACCATTCTATGTGTCTGGCATGAATATAGGAGCATGTGTGAATTGTATGGAACCAGGGGTAACTAAGGCCAGGCTGCCGTTGGTCCAGTGTGTTTGTGTGTGCATGTGAGAGTCCATATGAGCCAGGGGATGTCTCTGGGTGATTGTGTGTCTGTCAGGGAGTGTGTATGTGCACATACAAGCGTAGGGTCTCTATTCTCTCAAGCTTGCTGGGGGTGGGAGGGGGAGGTGGTAGCTAGGAGAACTGATGCCAACAAGAGCAGGGAGGAAGGAAGAAGGTGGAGGAGCATCCCTCAAGTCCAGAGCCTGCCTCTACCCCACGAATCGATGCCCCTGGCCAAGCCTCCGTTTCTCTGTGGTGAAGCAGATCATGGAAGGACAGGATTAGATGCACCCCTATCACATCCCGAGAGCGGGATCTCACCGCGCAGGGCTTGTCTTTGCAGGAGGAGCAGCTGCGTTCTCATGAGAATAAGTTGAGGCAGGTGACTGCAGAGCTGGCTGAGCACCGGTGTCACCCAGTGGAGAGGGGCCATAAATCCAAGGAGGCGGAGGAGAGCCGGCTGAAGGAGCACTATCTCACATTCGAGGTGGGCGCTCTGTGGGGTGGATGGTGAAGGTCAGGGCTGGGGCCCGAGGGGAGGCCAGCTACACCTAGCATCTGCCACGTCTCACCACCAACACATTCCATAGCCAGGGGGTTTCCAAGTTTGGGGGTCCCCCACTTTGGGGGCTCCCCTGAGGCAATCATGAACCATGCATGGCCTCCATGGGCCAGTCTGCACAGTCCAGCTGTCAGTGATGTGACTCAAGGAGCACCAGCCGGGCTCTCCCAGACCTTCCTCCCCTCCCACCACTCCTCTCACTCCTCTCCAAGCTGCTCCTCGCCTCCCCTTCCCCACGGGCCCAGCTTCTCAGGAAGCTACCGAATCCCAAGCCCTGTCCGTGTGCCTTTCCCCTCTTGATCTCTCATTTCCTCCTTCACATGTTTCTTGAGCAGAGCAACTTAATCTCTCCTCCTAAACTCTCCCTTCTTTTCATCTCATCTCTCTGCCCACTACCCTGATTCTGCCCCATGATGCTTCCCAAATGGGGCTGACTGAGCATCACCTTCATTGGTTGAGGGGTGGGGGTTGGCTGAGGGAGGAGGGCAGGAACCATTTTGGACTGGCTTTGGGACTGCCCTGCGCTTGGGAGTGGACAGCCGGCCAGATAGGCTGGGACTGAGCCAGGAAGCCCCCAGAGCAGGAAGGGCCAGAAGTAACCGATCTCAATCTCTACATTTCTGCACTGATTTTCTACTGAGGTGTGGGGAAGAGAGGAGAGTTCCCAGGATAGTCCCTGCCATTTGGAAAAACGTAGAGCTTTGTAGCTTATAGAAATCTCCTCAGATCCACACTTTCTGCAAGGTAGAAATGGTGACGGCAAAAGCTACAGTGGACTGATCTCTTATGAATTTCCAGGTGTGATTCTCATTATTTACTTTCTATGAATTGATTTAATCCTCATATTAACTCTGTGAAGTGGGTTCTGTGATTGTCCCCATTTTATAGACAGGAAATTGAGGCTTGGAGAGGTCAGATCGCTTGCCTGAAGTGACACAGTTAAAAAGAAGAGCAGGAGCCAGGATCTTAAACCAGGGGATAGATTATAGTTCCAGTGCCCTGGTCTTTCTCACTCCCACCTGATTTAATTGGGGAGGGGGGATGTGAAGCCCAGCAATGAAGGGGTTTCAGTTCATAGATCTGAGCTGGGCAGGAATAGAGTCTTCTGACCCTTACTCCCTGCTTTTTCCAGGACCCTAGCCTCCCTTGACTGTGATGAGGGCCTAAGCTCAGTGTCAAGACCCTCAGACATTGTCAAATCAATGTTTACCAACTTACAACTCATTTAATAAATGTTTGTGAATTCACTTTTCTCTCCATGCCCTCCCCAACACTGGACATTATTGAATGTTTTAATCTTCACCAATCTGATAGGCTTAACAAGTGGTGTCTTATTGCTATTTTAATTTGGATTAAAGATTTTTAAATTGTGCCCGTCCAGCGTGGCTCAGTGGTTGAGCACTGACCTATGAACCAGGAGCTCACACTTCAATTCCCAGTAAAGGGCACATGCCCGGGTTGAGGCCTCGATCTCCAGTAGGGGGAGTGCAGGAGGCAGCCGATCAATAATTCTCTCTAATTAATATTTCTGTTTCTTCCTCTTCCTTCCTCTCTGAAATCAATAAAAAAAATATTAAAAATTTAAATTGTGATAAAATACATAGCATAAAATTTACCATATTAGCAGTTTTAAAGCGTGTAGTTTAGTAATGTTAAATCTAGTATTCCCACTGTTGTGCAACAAATCTCCAGAACGTTTTTTCTTTTTTTTCCTTTTTTAAATCTTTATTGTTCATATTATTACAAATGTTCCTCTCCCTCCCCCCCCCCCAATTACTCCCCTCCACCAGGTTCCCACCCCATCCTCTGCCCTTTCCCCACCTCCCATTGTCCTCATCCATAGGTGCACAGTTTTTATTCAGACTCTTCCCACACCCCCCACTCCCCCTTTCCCTGAGAATCGTCAGTCCACTCCCCTTCCATACCTCTGATTCTATTATATTCACCAGTTAATATTGTTCATCAGAATTTTTAATTCCCTTGGCTTTTAGTTTCACTTGTTGATATTTACGTATTTGTTGTTCATAATTTTTATCTTTATCTTCTTCCTCTTTCTAAAGAACCCCCTTCAGCAATTCATATAATTTTGGTTTGGGGGTGATGAACTCCTTTAGCTTTTTTTTATTTGTGAAGCTCTTTATCTGGCCTTCGATTCTGAGTGATAGCTTTCCTGGGTAGAGTAGTTTTGGCTGTAGGTTCTTGCTATTCATTACCTTGAATATTTCTTGCCATTCCCATCTGGCATGCATGGTTACTGTTGAGAAATCAGCTGACAATCATATGGGTGCTCCTTTATAGGTAACTACCTGCTTTTCTCTTGCTGCTTTTAATATTCTCTCTTTGTCTTTTGATCTTGGAATTTTAATTATGATGTGTCTTGGTGTGGTCCTCTTTGGACTCCTTTTATTTGGGGTTCTGTGTGCTTCCTGGACTTGTAAGTCTATTTCTTTCCCCAGGTGGGAGAAGTTTTCTGTTACTATTTCTTTCAATATTCTTTCGGTATCTTGCTCTCTCTCTTCTTCTGGGACCCCCAAAATTCTGATGTTGGTTTGCTTGAAATTGTCCCAGAGGTTTCTTACACTATCCTTAACTTTCTGGATTCTCTTATCTTCTTGCTTCTGCAGAGGAGTGTCTTCTGGCTCTTTGTGTTCCAAATCTTTGTCTTGATTCCTGCGATCTTCCAGACTGTTTTTAGGACTCTGTATAATATTTTTTATTTCAGACAATGTTTTCTTTATTTCTAGTTAATCCCTTTTTATTTCTAGTTGATCCCTTTTCATATCCTCATAGGTCTCGTTTATTTTATCAGCCTTTTTCTTTTTAGGAAATTCTTGAAAAACCTTATAACTGTAGGTTTGAACTCAATGTTCATTCTTTTACTATCCTCCATCTCCTTCCTTTGTGTCCTGCCTCTTCTCTGCATTTTAGCTTCTTCCCTGATTTGATGGAATAGTTTTGTGTGCTAGGTGTTCTGGTAGAGCCCAGTAGCACAGCCTTCCCAGTTACCTGAGGTTGACAGTCTTGGTGTAGCCCTTTGTGGGCTGTGTGTGCAGTATTGTTGTTAAGCCTTGCCTGTTGTAGATATCACTGGCTGTGAGGATCAGCAGTGTCTCAGCTAGGAGGGCTTCTGTACTCCACTTAGATGGGGCAGAGTCTCAGAGTGGTGCAGACAAGCTTTGGTGCGTCCTGCAAGATTGGTTGCAGGTGCGTGCACCTCTTTGGTATAGGCGCAGACAAGCTTTGGATTCGTCCCTCCTCAAGAAAGTCCTATTAGTGGCGAACAAGAAAGCCAGCCTATGGGAGGGCTTCCGTGCTCCACTTGGGTGGGGCGGAGTCTCGGGGTGGTGCAGACAAGCTTTGGTTTCCCGTCTGCCCTTCCCTGAGTCCCGCAGTAATAGCCGCTGGCTTCACACACCTCTGAAAGATCTCTGCCCACTGCCTGACAATCTGGTCTCTCCCTGACTGGGGCCGTCTATCAGAGCAATAGGGTGGTTCTGTTTTCCTACTGAACAAGAAAGCCAGCTGTGCATTAGCTGCCCGCCCTCTCTGCGTGCCTGGAGTATGCCAGCAGTGAACTCAGCCCACCCTCTCCGTGCCGTGAGTAAACCAGCAGCGAAATCCGGTGGCCGCCTTTTCGCTCACACAGATCTCCGCACCTTCACAGTTCTTGAGGCTCAGCGTGCCTTCTCTCTCCTTCCCGGATGGTAGAGCCTCCTCTCAGCCAGCTGTCCGGCGCTTCAGGGTGATGTTTCCCGTTTTCCAGTTTTAAATTCAAATTTGTTGTGGTCGGCTGCATTCAGGTGTCTACCCTATGCCGCCATCTTGGTTTCTCCAATGATCAGAACGTTTTTCATCTTCCCAAACTGAAACAATACCTATTAAACAACTCCTCAACCTGCCCCTGGAAACCACAATTCTACTCTTTATCCCTATGAATTTGAGGACTCTAGTATCTTCATATAAGTGGAATCATATAGAACTTGAGTTTTTGTGACTGACTTACATCACTTAGCATAATGTCCTTAAGGTGTATCTGTGATGTAGCAAATTTGAGAATTTCCTTCCTTTCTAAGGCTGAATAATGTTCCATTATATGTATATGCCACATTGTGTTTATCTCTTCATCTGCTGATGGACATTTGGGTTGCTATCACTTTCAGCTATTGTGAATAATGCTGCTATGAACATGGGTGTGGAAATATTTCTTCAAAACTCTGTTTTCATGCCGGGACCGGTTTGGCTCAATGGATAGAGCGTCGGCTTGGGGACTGAAGGGACCCGGGTTCGATTCCGGTCAAGGGCATGTACCTTGGTTGCGGGCGCATCCCCGGTAGGGGGTGTGCAAGAGGCAGCTGATCGATGACTCTCTCTCATCGATGTTTCTAACTCTCTATCTCTCTCCCTTCCTCTCTGTACAAAATAAATAAAATATATTTTATATAAAAAAACTCTGTTTTTAATTCTTTTGGATATATACCCAGGGTGGTATTGCAGGATCATATGGTAGTGTTATTTCCTTTTCCTTCTTTCTTTCTTTCTTTCTTTCTTTGGTTCTTTCTTTCTTTCTTTCAGAATAGCCATACTGTTGTCCATAGTGGCTATACATTTTATATTTCCATCAGCAGCACATGAGGGTTCCAATTTCTCCACATGCTCACCAACACTTGGCATTTTATGGTGTTTTTTTCCTCTTATATAGCCATACTAATGGATGTGTAGTGGTATCTCATTGCGGTTTTGATCTGCACTTTCTTCAGATTAGTGATTAAAACTTTCATGTGCTTACTGAACATTTGTACATTTTCTTTGGGAAATGTCTATTCAAGCCCCTTGTCCATTTGTTGATTGGGTTCTTTGTAGAAAGTTTTAAAAAAAACACACATTCTGGATACTAGACCTTTAGCAGGTATATGATTTATAAATCTTTCCTCCTAGTCTTTGGAGATAGAAACATCAATGATGAGAAATAATAATTGATCGACTGCCAGCCTGGGGATAGAGCCTACAACCCAGGCATGTGCCCTTGACCAGAATTGAACCCAGGACCCTTCAGTCCACAAGCCAATGTTCTATCCACTGAGCCAAACTAGCTAGGGCTCTTCTATTCTTTTTAAAAAAAATATATATTTTATTGATTTTTTTACAGAGAGGAAGGTAGAGGGATAGAGAGTTAGAAACATTGATGAGAGAGAGAGACATCGATCAGCTGCCTCCTGCACACTCCCCACTGGGGATGTGCCTGCAACCAAGGTACATGCCCTTTACCGGAATCAAACTTGGGATCTTTCAGTCCGCAGGCCAACGCTCTATCCATTTAGCCAAACCGGTTTCGGCTCTTCTATTCTTTAGATTGCCTTTTTTACTATATTGTTTGGATCCTTAGATACTCAGAAGTTTAAAATTTTGATGTAATCCTGCCATGGCCAGTGTGGCTCAATTGGTTGAGTATTGTCCTGTGTACCAAAATGTTGCTGGTTTGATGCCCAGTCAGGGCACATGCCCAGGTTTCCAGTTTAATCCCCGATAGGTATTTCTTTCTGTCTCTCTTCCTTCCTCCTTTCTTTTTAAAAATAAATAAAAACATGCCGAAACTGGTTTGGCTCAGTGGATAGAGCGTTGGCATGTGGACTGAAAGGTCCCAGGTTCAATTCCGGTCAAGGACATGTACCTTGGTTGCGGGCACATCCCCAGTAGGGGGTGTGCAAAAGGCAGCTGATCAATGATTCTCTCTCATCGCTGTTTCTAACCCTCTGTCCCTCTCTCTTCCTCTCTGTAGAAAATCAATAAAATATATTTAAAAAACAAAAAATACATACATACATACATACATACATAAATAAATAAATAAATAAATAAATAAAAACATATTTTAAAAAAAGACTTCCTCTTTAAAACTATTTTTGAATGTAATCCCATTTGCTTGTTTTTACTTTTGTTGCCAGTGCTTTTCTATTATTTTTATTGGATTATCTCCTTTTTATTGATTTATGAGAGTTTTTTGTTTGACTTTGTTTTTTTACCTTTCTCTGCCTTCTTCCTAGAAAAGCCGTTATGAGACCTACATCCACCTCCTGGCCGTGAAAATCAAAGTGGGCTCGGATGACCTGGAGCGGATTGAGTCCCGGCTGGCCACCCTGGAAGGGGAGGACCCTTCCCTCCGCAAGACACACTCAAGCCCAGCCCTCAGCCAGGGCCATGGAACTGTGACTGGCAGCAAAGCCACGAAGGATACCACTGGACCTGAAACTTAGCTTGCATGGATGAGCAGGCCCCAGAGGCAGGCAAATGCCCCCAGAGGGCCAGAGAGCACAGTTCCAGCCACAGGCCAATCGGGCCAGCTCCAGGCAGTTGACGGGCAGCCACAGGGGTGTGGAGAGCCCCATGAGCCAAGGGGATGGAGATGCTATTCATGGCATTGATTTTGTATTCTTGGGCTTTTCTGGGCCTCAGACTCTCTCCTCAGCCCTTGCATCCCTGTCCACGATGGAGCCTCATTGTGTAGGCCTGTTGTGTGCATGCTCCATATACCATCTCACTGGTGAGGCGGGAAGGGCAGTGGACTTCTCACTTTGTCTTCTCACAAGTCCTTCCCTCATCTTCCTTGTTTCGGAGGCCAGGCCTGGACTCCAGGCCTCAGCGTGGACCCCCACCCCTTTTCCTCCTCCTTCCTCTGAGTTGAGCAGCAGCAGGTCTGCAGACCACCAGCACTATCCTCCCTCCCTCTACACAGCAACCTCTGGACTCGCACCCCGTTCTCCCTCTCACATTACAATAATCCAGGACCCGGGCCTGCTCCTCCGTGGCGAGCTGTCTCCACTCTTGTGTGCATCCGCCTCTCCTTCCATCCATCGAGGCCACTGCTGCTTTCTTTTATACGGACACAAGTGTATAGATATAGGAATTATGTATCTATATGAAACCCCCTTTAAGGATGGTTTTGGAACTGATATCAAATAGAGGATAGAATAAGATGAAGGAAAAGCCTATTTCAGGGCTGCTGTCTGGCCCCCTGGTGGCCCTGACACTCTGGGAGGAAAGGTGGAAACGGTGTTGACTTCCTCTCGCTCCATTCCCCACTTCCGGCTGACCTGTGACTTACATAGCTCTTACAGTTGATGTTTTGGAATAAATAGGCAGTGTGTGTGTGTGTGTGTGTGTGTGTGTGTGCGCCACTCTGCCTGTCCCACCGGCATCATGGTGTGTGAGTGGGATGGGACGGTGGCTCTGTTTATTTTTTGGTCTTTATGTTGGTGCTGCCAGGTCTCTGAGCTCCAGAGATGGCCTCTTGTTCTGACCTACTGGTACAGGAATAAAAGACAATCTGCCTTGCAAATAGCCACTTGTCAACAAGCTGGAAGAGATTTGATGGGGGAAAGGTTGTGGAAACCATTCATCCTTGGTCTTGGGAAAAGGTGGAATGACAAGCTGCTGATTGTTTTTTTTTAAGTTGATATTTCTTTCACCATTTCAGAAATGCTATCTAAGGACATTTTGGGGAAGAAAGAAATTTGCCACATGATAATAACAGACTAGCATTCTTTAAACCCTGAGTTCCTCAGACTGACAAATGGTGCGGGTGATGACACTTTCAATGGAGCTATGATGAGTAAATCCTTTCTATTTTTAAAATAGATTGCTGTAGCTTGGCCAGCAGTTTGATCTCAGTGGTAACGTATTTAGTTTTAATAAGTCAACCTTGCAACTAAGCACCTTGCAACAAGTACAAGTCCGCTCATATTTGATCCAAGAGATAGGTGAATCTGTGGAGAGATGTAGGGATTTAAATCCAGATTATTTCACTTGGATTGTGTGAAAAATGGTGGCGGAGTAGGTGGAAGTGACAATGACACTCTCCCAGGACCAAACTGGAAATACAACTAAAATACAGAAGAACCACCCTGAAAAGTCAACTGAGGACTAGCTGGAGAGAACCCTGATAACCAAGGATGAGAAGCAGATGATTTATTTGGGATCAGCTGACGTGTACTTATAATCAAACCATCTGACCCCTCCTTTTGCTGAGGATACTTAAATGCTCGTTTAAGTGAAATTGAAAGAACAGTGTGGCAACATAAAGAGCTCTCTGTACTTTCTCCGTGCTGTCTCAAAGGTCTTTTGATTTTTGGGGTCAGCCTCCCATTATCCATCTTCTGAGGGCAGGTGAGTGAAAACAGAGGAGCAAGCCCTGTTTGTTGCAGACAAATGTACTTCCCTGAGCACTTGTGCCTCCGATCAGTAAAAACCATTTTTTAGCTCACTTTCTTAATTGTATAATTATTTATTGTAAATTATATACATGTTCTACTGTACTAAAATATTATGTACATTATAAAACATACACAAAAATAGAAATTTAAAAAAGATGAGATGAAAATAAATCTAAATCAAAGTTCTGATATTTTTTTCCCTTGCATTCTAATGGACCATTATGTTCACCCCACAAAATAATGCCCATTTTCCAGGACTGTCCAAATCCGAGGGCTGGAGGACGCAGGTGAGATGCTGCAAGTGGTTGCGCCACCTACTGGTTCTGGGAAGTGGCTGCAGCTCAGGGACTCCTGGGGGCTGCCTCTTGAAGACAGTGTCTCGAGCATTCATCCTCTCACTCAATGAAGCTCAACAGTATTGCACATTGTAGTGGTTGCTGGGGAGAAAAGGATTGACCAGCTACCTGTCCACGTGGGGCTCACAGTCTAGAGGGGAGGGAGACAGTCACCATCACCATTTGGGACTCTGGGAGGGCTGGGGAGACAAGCCAAAGATGACCTGGCAGAGAGAAGGAAGAATTGGAGGAGTGAGGAAAAAGACTGATTCAGGAAGCTGCCCACAAAGGTCCTAAGTGCTCCTGGAGACAGGGTGGTAGTAGGGAAGTCACTTAACTGGACTGGACGTCTTCCTGACAGGCCAACTGAAAATGCCCCAAGGCAGAAATGTGAGAGGCAGAGTAGAGAAAAGGCCTGCTCCCAGGTTCCTTTCACACCTGTGAAATGAGTGAGTAGCCGCAACGATGAGAAAAGAATCAAGGACTACATTAGGTTCCAGCCTTGGACTCTCAGCAGGTGTCTTAGAGTCCAGAGCAGATAATGAAGGCACTGAATGGGGTCACGTGAAGGCCCGTAAGTTTATCAGGCTGTTATTCAGAATCGTTTGGAGTCACATAGAGGTTGGTGGGTTGATCGGAGTCATGGAGGTTGTTTCTGATAAAAGTTTAGACGGTAACAGCAACTTGACCCTCAGGAGGGTCAAATGAGGACACTAAGTTGGGTCATGAAGAAGTCAATGAGTTCATGAAGAGTTCATTTCTAATTACTTGGGGTCATGAAAAGGTCAATGGGTTCACAAGGAGTTCATTTCTAATTACTTGGGGTCATAGAGAGGTCAGCGGAGTCATGGAGGTGGTTTCTGACCAAAAGTTTAGAAGGTAACAGCAACACTCTCTCAGAAGGGTCAAATGAGGACACTAAACTGGGTCATGGAGAGGTCAATGGGTTCACCAAGAGGTCAATCCTAATTACTTGGGGTCATGGAGAGGTCAATGGGTTCACCAAGAGTTCAATCCTAATTACTTGGGGGGTCACACAGAGGAACCACTGGCTTTTGGAAAATTTTAAAGCCAACAGCAAACTCAGAGCCAGTAGAGGGATCAAATGACAATATCAGATTGAGGCTAGGTCAGTGATTTGCAGGTTTATATAGCATTTAGTTCATTGTTTTCATTTATTTCTTTGTAATGTGTTTTTTGTTCCAGTGCCCCCACTATGAATACAATGACTTGAGTTCCTTAACCCAGTGTTTCCCAACCTTCTCTCATGATGAGAATCATCTGGTGGAGTTGTTAAAACACAGATTCCTGAATCCCAACTAAGAAGTGCTAAACTAGAATTTTTGAGAACATATAGGTAAAATTGCATACCTAACTTAGTGCTCTGTATATAACATCTGTGTTAGAGCACTAGTTAAGTATACAATTTTACCTATATGTTCCCAAAAATTCTAGTTTAGCACTTCTTAGTTGGGATTCAGGAATCTGTGTTTTAACAACTCCACCAGGTGATTCTCATCATGAGAGAAGGTTAACCTTCCTTTCATCTAGTTTTTGCTACTTTGAGTCAAGAATGCAAGACACAAGTTATCCTCATCACCATCATCAAATTAGCTCTCAATAGGCACCTACAGGCATACCTCATCTTATTGCACTTTGCTTTATCGTGCCTCACAGATGTTGTGTATTTTATAAACTGAAGGCAAGACCCTTCAACAGCAAAAAAATATTATGACTTGCTTTATTGCAAGACTTGCTTTACGGGAACTGAACCTGCCATATCTTCAAGGTATGCCTGTATCCTGTGCCAGAAGCTACATTGGGTGCTTCGCATAGATAAGCTCCACAGCAACCCCTTGAAGGAGGTATTAGCATCGTCATTTAAGTGGAGGAAACGGCAGGCTAGAGGAATCACACAGGTAGTGAGGGTGGAGGTGGAATCTGAGCTCAGACCCTGCTGATACCTAGGCCCTCTCGACCCTAAACCTCTCTGTCCCGTCATCTGTACGTCTCCCAACTCACCAGACCCAGCCTGAGTTCATTATTTTGAACTCATTAATGTGCACACAAGTCAAACACCTGAGCAATTTGGGCAGAAGACTTCCTCGTGTTGGGCTGGAACAGAATGGTTCCTGGGGCTGGGCACGGGTGTAATCAATGAATCAAAGAGGGCAAAGGCTTCTTAACCCTGGACCTTCCTCTGCCTTCTCCATGCCTGAAGTCACGTACTCTTAATCGGGGATTTCGGGTTTAGACAAGCCCTTGTTCTGAGGGGTCTAGAGTTGGGAAAAGGGTAACACCCTGTGGGCTTACAAGCTGCAGCAGCTGTGGTCCTCCTGGTGGCTTAGACACAGGTGATCCTCATCGCCATCACTAAATCAAGCCTAGGTACCCATTATCCACCTGGCAAGTCCAGACTTTGCCTGTGACATGCCCGCAGCCCCAAGGGTCACCTTGCCTCAGCTGCCCCCGTGCCAACCCCACAATCCTTCCTTCCTCACCTGCCTCGGCCCGGAAGCTGTTGCCTCAGTAGGGCCCCTGTAGCTCCAGAGCCGGAACTGGGCCAGGGTTCTGAGGCTGAGCCTGAAGCAGAGGAATTTGCATCAGCCCCTTGGCCGGGTTCCCCTGCAGCCAGCGGGATGGATGCCTGGTGAAAGTTCTCGGAGAGGGAGGAGTGCTGGGGCCTGCCCTGGGAACAGGAGCCCGGGAGATGGGAGGGAGTGTCCTCCTCCCATGGATGACCCTGGCCCTCTCCAACTTCCACACCAACATCCATCCATCTCCACCCCAGTCTTCATCCTCCGTCTGCCCTCCTCACCTGAGGGCTAGGCACACACAGTCAAACATGAGTTATTTCTGCTTTTATTTATAATATAAAAATGTTCAAGTGTCAACAGTCAGGTGTTTGGACATTTCAGGGCAGGGTTCTCATTTGTTTGGGATTATTTTTTTTTAAACAATTACCTTTTGGACAAATTAGCAGCGGACCCAGTTTTCGGGGTGAGGAGGGCGGGGCTGGAGAGGGAGCAGAAGTCGTAGGTGGGATGGAGGCTGGGCGTTGGACTGAGAAGGAAATGATGTTACTTTATTGCTAAAAGGGGGATCAAATACACTGTCGAGTGGCTCTTCTAGGTCCCAGCGTGACCATGCATCCAATCTAAAGAATCTGAAATGCAAAGAACATGCAGGCGTAAAATAGAAAAGACGACCTGTAAACGAAGGTGCTGCAGAGGACAAGGGGCGTCCTGGAGGCCGTGGGGAGGAGGAGCCTCCGACGGTGGGGCCCTGGCAGAGCTGCCCCCTCCCTGGGGCGGGGACTGTTGGGAAGACCTGGTTCTCAGTGCCTCCTCCCTTAGCAGCTTTGAGGAGTGGGGAGGCCCCCGCCCCATTCAGGTTGCTGTCGCTGGGCCTTAGTCTCCCTCTAGACGTGACCTGACACCAACGCTAGCTCCAAGCCTAGGATCCCTGGCCTTTCCCAGGGGATGCAGGACTCGAGATCTTGCAAGGGGGCAAAGGGCCCACCCATCACTGCTGCGCAACTCGGTCCCTCCCAACCCCCCACCCCCCACCCCTGCAGCCTCTCTCTACCTGCTTCCTCTCACCGGCACCAGCTCCGGATCCTGCATCCCCCCACCCCCACCCCACAACCCAGACTTTTTCTCCAGGAGCTCCAGATTAGCGTACAGCAAAAGGCACCACAATATAGGTTTCTATTAAAGAGTCAAAAAATTGGCCCATCTCTCTTTTTTTTTGTTGTTTCTTTTTGTTTTTTTCCCGAAGCTGTAAATCAGGATGTTACATATAAATAGTTTCCCTATAAAAACGTCTTTGCCGTTTAGCTAGTATTGTAAGACAATGTTTGCTAAAATGAAAATAAAACATTTTGTTATACCTTTTTTCCTTTTATAGAAAATAAAAATATTTTTATTTCTTTTTTTTTTTTTCTCCTCCTTTCTCCAAGTTTGGTGGTCGCCCTTCTCTTTCAAGACAGGGGAGGAGGGAGGCGGGCCCTAGAGGGGCGCCGAGTCCTGCTTGGCCCGCGCGGGCCCGCGGCTGTGTCTGCTGCTGCTGGCCTGCGTGCTGTGGCTCTCCAGCGAGTAGTAAGTCCTGCTGTCCGCCGCCCCGCCCCGCGGCGGCGAGTCCGAGCGCAGGGCCTCGTGCGCCGCGCGCAGGCCGAGGAAGGGCGTGCTCTCGGCCGCCAGCGCCCCGTCCGCGTCGTCCGCGTCCTCGTCCGAGGCGGAGGCCGAGCCGCACCCCGAGCCGCTGCTCAGCGACAGCGAGTCCCGCGCCGCGCGTGCGCGCTGCGCCGCCAGCCCGTTGAGGCGCGAACGGCGCCAGCGCCGCGGCCCCGCCGACGTCCTGCGGGACGCGCCGCGGGCGCGCGGCGGCGGCGGCGGGGGCGCGCACTCCTGCGTGGTCTCGTACTCGTCGTCCTCGGGGATGCGGAAGGGGCTGGCGGGCAGGCTGCCCAGGCTGCCGCCCAGGCCGCAGGCGCCGCGCCGCGGCCCGGGCCCGGCCACGGGGTAGTAGTAGCTGTCGTAGCTGCGCTGCATGTCGGCGGCGGCGGCGGCGCCGGGCCCGGGCTCGGGGGGCACCGGGTGCCGCAGGAGCGGCTGCTGCTCCGCCAGGCGGTAGCTGAAGGGCGCGGCGGGAGGGAGCGACACGGCGTGCGCCGAGTTGGGGGACGTGATCTCGAACGTCGGCACCTGCGTGGCCAGCGAGTAGTGGAAGTCCACCGGGGAGAGGCGCGCGGGCGTGGTCAGGGCCGACACGTACCTGCGGGGAGAGGGAGAGGCGTGGGCCCGGGCGGAACCCAGGAAAAACACGGGTCTTTCCGGAGGCCACACACACTTGCAAGAATTAAGGTGCTGCCCTAACCGGTTTGGCTCACTGCGGACTGAAAGATCCCGGGTTCCATTCCGGTCAAAGGCATGTAACTTGGTTGCGGGCACATGCCCAGTGGTGTGTGTGTGCAGGAGGCAGCTGATGGATGTTTCTAACTCTCCTATCCCTCTCTTTCTCTCTGTAAAAAATCAATAAAATATATATATATTTTAAAAAGAACTAAGGTGCTAATCATTAGTGACTTTAATTAAGCAATTCCCTTAACCGTTCCCAGCCTTTTTCTTTATCGCAGTGGTAGGCAAACTCAGTCAGCAGAGCCAAATAGCAATAGTACAATGACTGAAATTTCTTTTGAGAGCCGAAAACCGACTTCTGGGCATGGGCCATGAAGTTTCAATCGCAACATACGTCGGCGTCTGCACATGGTATTTTGTGGAAGAGCCACACTCAAGGGGCCAAAGAGCCGCATGTGGGTTTGCCGACCACTGCTTTATCTCTTAAGTCCATAGATGTATCAACGGGATGTTATAGTCCAGTGCCTACCGGACCCTGGATAAGCCTCCATAAATGGTCCTTTGTTACTTTGGGTAAGGCTCAGGCTAGGGCATTTGACATGCCAGATCTCATATAGTATATTAACTCAATAGGACCCAGTCCCATATAACATATTAGAGGCCCGGTGCACGAAATTCATGCACTGGTTTTGGGGGGGCTGTCCCTCAGCCTGGCCGGTGCCTTCTTGCTGGGGGACGTCTGACTGATGGCTTAGGCCTGCTAGCACTGCCTCGGAGGCAGGAGAGGCTCCCACCACCACTGCTGCACTCACCAGCTGGGAGCCTGGCTTCTGGTTGAGCCGAGCTCCCCCTGTGGGAGCGCACTGACCACCAGGGGGCAGCTCCTGCATTGAGCGCCTGCCCCCTGGTAGTCAGTGCGTGTCATAGTGACTGGTCTTTCTGCCATTTGGTCAATTTGCATATTAGCCAAAGTTCAACAGCCAGGAAGTGGTGGAACTGGGATTTGAACAGAGACTAGGCAGGAACCAGAACTCATACTGCCCAACTGTTCCCATTCAGTCATCCCTGTGAGTTGGACTCACTGTCCCTGCAGGGACAATTCATCGAATGGCAATGGCTTCAGTAGGGGAGTTATTATTTTTTATATTGAAACTAAAAGCTGCCCCAGGGAAGTGACTGCTCACACCTCAGATAGGATCCTCAGCCCAGAACTGACAGCTACCAAGACCCCACTGGAGTCTCTGCTGGGGCTAAAGAATACCAGTTCCTCCAAAAGTTGGCCCTTGCTAATATCTCCCAGTCTGAATCCCAGACACTTCTCCTTTTTCTTTGTCCACACCCCCCCTTGCTGAAGTCCATCAGCCTTTTGCTCAACATTTGTCCACCTCAGTATGGGAACCACCTACCTCCATGTCTTTCTTCCAAACTGTAGAGCGGCACCTCACTGCTCTCCAGAGTCCCCATTACTCTCTCAATCACCTGATTCCCCTCTCTTCCCTCTCCCATATGCACATCTAAATAACCACCAAGTTGTACTCATTCCCCCTCCCCTGGAGCCTTCCTCCCTGTTTCACCCTTTCCTGGGTCTCATTCACTCTGGTCATCCTTCCACCCCAGGGTCCTTTCTCCTTCATTCTATGCAGTCCCCAGGGCAATCTTTTAAAGTCAAAGCTCTGCTTACCCATCCAAGGCCACCTCTAAGCAGAAGCCCAGGGCTATCAGCTAGCCATCTGGCCTCAGCCTGCCTATTGAGGCCCAGCTCCTCTCTCCACAGCTCTCTCTGCTCCAAGTATCTCACTCACCAGCTATGTTCTGAAGTGCCTCTGCTAGAAAAGCTCAAGATGTCCCCCTTGCCTGGCACGTTTTCTCCATTACGCTACCTCCCAACCATTAAGTGGTTCTATTGCTATTGATAACAATAGCTACACCTCAGGAGTACCAGCTCCATGCCAGGTAGGAGGTAAAGAGCTTTGTGCCCGAGACCTCTCTGTACCCGTCACAACAGTGATGATGCTCCTGTTCTACAGCTGAGGAAACAGAGACACAGTGGTGATCAACCTGCCCCAAGCCACACAGGTGGTGGAGCTGGGTCTTGGAGAACCTGGCTACTTCCCAGAGCCTGCAGTCACACTGGATTCCTCTGCCCTGATTGGGTGTCCTGTGCTTGGCACTTTCAGTGCTTTGGGCCCAGGGCTTGGAGCTCCTCGGGAGCAAGAACCATGTGGATTTTCACCATGTGGACCCCCAGACAGACCTGCCCAGCACAGCGACAGCCTGGAGTAGGCTGAACTGAGAATAGGAGAGCATCTGCTCCTCTCCCTCCACTCCAGCCTGTAGTTCTGCTTTCCTGCCAATGACCCCACTTGCCAAGGGCCACTTGAGGGCTGAGCAAGACGGGGGCTGGCCCCTGGGACTTCTGACTTGGAATCAGGGAGAAAGGAGTTGCCTGGTTCTCACTGCATCCATTGCTCAGGAGCCCAAAGATGTCACGATCCACCGGGCCTTGTCGGTACTGCCCGGGCCTGTGGTCATGCCCATCCTGCCCTGGTCAGTCTCCGCACAGGCAACCTCTTCCTCCCTCCTCCATTCTGCTCAGTCTTAGTGTCTTTCTGTTCCTGCCAGGACACGGGGCCTCTAGGTAATACCAAAGTAAGGCAAGCATAGGTTCTGGTTTGTTCGGGATCTTCCCTATTTGTTCCTGATGCTGCAGTGCAATTATTAACTCCCTCTTCTACTCTGAAAAGGGAGGACAATTAAACCAGATGGTCACTGCACACCAGGGTTCACTGGCCGAGCTCTAGACCTAGTTTGTCATTAACGTGGTGATGAAACTGAGCAGATGCAAAACTGGGGAGGAAGCTCTTTGGAATGTTTGTGAGGTGCTGTAAGGGACAGCCCTGGTCAGCGGTGCCAGCTCTCTGGCCAAGGGGGGCATAGGTCACGAGGTAGGAACTGACCTCTCGCTGTGTGGGGAGTCACGCAGGGAGTCTATGGAGTCATGGTAAGGTGGCATGGTGGCCCTGCGCTGTTCTTCCAGGCTGTAGGCTGCTGCCCGCCGTGCCCGGGCCTCCACGCATGCTGGGCTGTTGCACTTGCTGGTCCCCACTGATGACAGCATGATGCCCGACTGCGAGTCGGAGGTCAGGCTCTCAGAACGTTCCAGGCTCCATGTGTGGCTCTCATGCCTGAGGAAGCCAGGAATGGAGTGAGGTGGCAGTCAGGAAGGGGCAAGGCAGCACAGCAGATATGGTCCTAGGCCCCTCCCCTCCCTGTTCTTCATTCCATCTCAGGCTCCCCCAGCTCACTGCCCTTCTCCACTCGGGGGTGACGTGTAGTATCACAAATGCCCCGCCCCAGCATGGGGAGAAGGAGGGCTGGGCCCTGTGGATGGGTGAGCTGCAGCATGCACAGGCCTCTTCCCTCCTCCCTGCAACCCCCCACCCCAGGCTCGGCTCTCCCACTCCCATGGACCAATCTCAGAAGCTCAGCCCCAGGGGCCAGTACAAGGGAGCCTGCCTCTGCCATGCTGGTGCCCAGGGAAGAACAGGGCCACGTATTTCTGAGCTGTGTGAGCCTCTGTGCTTGTGTGGACAGTCTTCCCCACCTCCGGACAAAAGGAGGACTAGGTTCCTGTGGGCAAACCCAGGAGAGGGCATTTAATAGCTCGGGGCAGTGGAGTGAGTTGTCAGAGAAAGTGGCGCTGATGAGGTCCTCACAACACTAAATGTTAAGTGGGAGAGCAGCGATGCTGCTGTTCCTCTGGGGCTGGTTTAGGAAGAGGGAATCTGGTCCCCTGAATATTGGGATGAACGTTGGCCTTGGGTTCTGTATGGAGGGTCCACTCAGAGGGACCCTCCATACAGAGTCTGCTGGGAGTGCTGTGTGTCCCAGGCAGGTGTGTGATGCATGGGTCCTCGCTGTCTGTGGGCGCAGGTACAAGAGGCTGCAGGTCTCTGTGGGGACCTTGGGGTGCCCACCTGTGGCTGGAAGTGGGTGTGGCTGTGGAGCAGTGGTGGGACGGAGAACAGGAGTGGCTCCCGGAGAAGGTGGTCTCGGCTTCCCTTCGGATGACGTGGTCTGTGGCCGGCACGTTCTTGGAGATATACTGGAACAGAGAGTTGGGCAGGAATTGGTGACAGGTAGCCACGTTGGCCCTCCTTTCTGGGGGGAACGGGGAAGTGAGGCACTAACTCCAGGTTTGAGGGGAGGGGCTTGCCCACTGGATCAGTGGCTTGGTGTTGGGGCAGCAATGGCCCCTACAAATCCACCCCACCTGTCTTTTCTTAAGGAGGTGGGCAGAGTGAGGCCAGCCAGCCTGGTGGGGCAAGATGAGGCTAGCAAGCAAGGCTGAGCATGGGAGGGGCTGGCTGCTGCCCTGGTCCATCCTTTAGGGGCACCGGAAGGCTGGCTGTGCAGCGAGGGCTCAGAGGGAGACCTGGGAACACCACTCACATCCGCCATCTGGATCTCCTCGGGGTCCAGCCGGGGGTGGCTGGGCCCATTGGCCAGGCTTCGGTTCTGGTGGGCTGGACACATGTTCTGCCGGAGGTGGTTGTGCACTTGCTTCCGCTGTTTTCTGCACAGGGGAAGGGTGCGTTGGCCTGCCATGCCCCCACACAATGCGTGAACTCCCCTCCCTGCCCCTCCAGCGGGACGAGTCTCCTCTCCTGCCCTGCTCAGCCAGGACCCTCCAATTTGTCCCGACACCATCACCATCACCATCACCATCACCATCACCATCACCACCAGCCTGAGTTCAGCAGGACCTGAGCGGAGTGGTAATGAGTTTGGCTCTGCTGAGAGAGTAGAACTCCACTACTTTCTAGCTGTGCAAACCTGGGCAAGTTACATAAATTCTCCTTGTTTCACTTTCCTTACCTGTAAAACCGGGTGATCATTTACCCATCCCAAATACCCTGAGGATTGAGGGGAAATAAAATCTTCCAGCACAGCGGTGGCCCACTCACCCACTCATTAGCTCATTTAGTGTTCACTGGCTTTTTACTGTGCGCCAGGTGCTGTTTGGAGCAGGGGAGACAGACACGGGCCCTGCCCTCACAGAGCTTGCAGATCAGCAGGGCAGGCCAGTGATCAACATATAAACAACAACACGAACAAGATACTTTCAGCAAAGCGTTAGGAAGAAAGTAAGTGTGCTGTGGTCAGGGAGTGGAGGCCTGTGGGGCTGCTTCACTTTGGTGTATAGTGAGTGCTCATTACATTTGTATGGGAATCAGCCAGTCCAATCATGTCACTCCCGTGGGGAACCCTTCCTCGGCCCTCAGGTCCCATTTCCCTCCCAGCTCTGTCTCTCCCTGGCCACTTCCCAGCCCAGCTTGCTGCAGCCTCGGAGGGCTTGTTTCTGATCCTCCACTATGGCTGCCCTCTCTGGCCTCTGGGCCTTGGCACATACTATTATAGCCAACAGGAGCTCACTCTCTTCCTCTTCACTTGCTGGCTTCTGCTCATCTCTCAGGCCCAGCCCAAATGCTCCTCTGGGGAAACCCTGCCTGGCCCTCCTGCTTAGGGCACTGGCCATGTTCCTGGTGTACGGCTTGGTGTCTACAAAGTATTGAAGAAAAGTTTCTTGAGAAAATGAGGAAGTGCAGTGGGGGTTAGAACAGGGGGCTTGCTCCCCGCCTCCCCCAACTTGTGACCTCAATTTTCCTATTTGGGCCCAGTCTCCCCTCCTTGACTCCCTCCATGCCTCCCTCTGACCTTTCTGGTCCTGGACTCATCCAGACCGAGGCTGGCAGGGCCTCAGATCCCATGTAAGGGTAGCAGGGTCCAAGACCCAGGGGCTCAGACCCCCAAATGGTGGCTATGCCCAGGCTCTTGCTCTGCAGATAAGAATGTGACAGACCTGCAATTTTTCTGCATTTCATTTCTCTGCACTTTGGTTGGCTCCCATTGCATGCAGGGTAAACCCAGCCTCCCTAGACTGGCATTCGATACCCTATGGTGCCACCTGGGTTCCAGCTATTTTATCGTGACCCCAGTCCTTTGCACCAACTGGTCTGGTTGCCAGTTGCCAGTCCTGCGTTGCCAGGGCTGACCCTCTCCTGCATTTGTCTTTAGCTTGCACTGACTCCTGAAACTGCCCTTTTCTTCCCCTTGCCCTGAGGTTCTGCCCCCACCTTTCCGCTGCCTAGGGGTGGCCCAACCCAACTTTCTCTGTGTTCCTGCCTGGCCTGCTCCAAGGTGGGACCAGGCACTGCCTTGTGAGATCTCCTTTTACCTTGGGAATGTATCCTTCCTCTCTGCACTCACCCACCCCCCAAAACTGCCTCATGTGTGCCTGTGTGACAGGGCAGATGCTCCCTCAGAGCATCCTCTGAGGCACATCTGAGGATCAGTGCCATTTTGTAGAGGAGGACTCAGAGATTCAACCATTTGCTCAGGGTCACATGGGAAATGGCAGAGCTGGATTCAAACCCAGATCCGTCTCCTCACAATGCCTGTGCTCACGACCGTTCCTGTTCAGTGCTCTGGGGCCTGCCTCCCCGATCTCTGTTCCTGCCTCTTGGCCCAGCCCTTCAGCCCCACAGGAAGGGCAGAGGGCAGCTGGGGTATGAAGGTGTGAAGGGGGTAGGCCAGGCACCACGGGCGGGGGGAGGAGAGCCTGGCCTCACAAAGCTGTCCGTGAGCCCAGCCCTGGCGTGGCCTGCCCGGCTCAGAGCCCGACACTCACTTGGTCTTGCAGTAGGCGACCACGCAGACGATGCCCACGACGAGCAGAGCCACGCAGATGCCAGTGATAGTCAGGACCCTCTTCTGGTACAGCTCCTCGGCTTCTGCAGAGGCACGGAATGTGAGGGAGCCGGGCAGGAGGTGGACCTGTGGTGATAGTGGCGCAGACACCCCCTGCCCCAAAGCCTTGCGCTCTCCAGCTCAGGTCCTGCCCGGCTCCTGTCCCTCCTCCCCTCCCCAGCAGTCTCCTACCTTCGTGCACCCCCGGAACTCCACCCACCGTGGATCTGGGCACAAGTGACTATGCCCGTATTCACCTTCCCAAACCCCGCACCCTGCCCGAGGCACGTGAGTGCAGAATGCAGCGAGATGAGGGGATGGAGGCGAAGCCCCAAGGCCATAGAGGAGGGCAACCCAGCTTGGTCAGCAGCCCTGCCCTGTCCCACTATGGCCTTGACGGGCTGGGGAAGCTGTTCTTAATGGTGACAAACATGGCAACCCTGGGCAGAGGCCTGGCCTGCTACTGCAGCTTCTCTACGAAGATGGAGAGTGGTCTGTTCTGGGCTGGTGACAGGACCTCTGACCCAGAGGCGGACAGAGCAGACCAGGCCCTCGGGGAAAGGCCCTGGCTCACCCTTGCAGCCAGGCCAGGGTTGCAGCCCTGCCTGAGCCGGCCTCCCCATCGGTGGCTGTGAGAAGGCCACCAGGGGCAGCACAGCCCGTGCTTCAGGACAGTCCTCATGCTCCAGGCACAGCCCCACCCTTTCTGAGCGGCTGAGCTAGGCCAGGCCTCAGAATGACCCGACTAGCTCCTCCGCCTCCCACTCCGTGGTGGCGTGCCCTCTACCCTTCTAGAACAGAGAAAGCAGGAGGAAGGAAAGGGAGAAGGTGACAGTACCAGCCATAGTCAAGACATATAGCCTAGACACCCCGCCTGCCCCAGCCGCACCCACTGGCTGGCCCTTCCACATCGCTCCTCTCCTGCCAGCACAGGGAAAAGGGAAGGCTGGCCCCGAAGGCCTTGGTGGAACCCCGGGAGACTTCCCTAAGCCCTCGGGCTTGCTGCACCTCCTGTGGCAAAGGTACACCCATCTGCAGACACCTGGGAGCAACCCTCTGGACACACATACCTGTGGGACCATGCCTGTCCGAGACACAGACAGACCCTCTTCACAAAGATGCATTCACACACATCCAGAGCAGCACATATGCACATGCACATGCATGTGCACGTGCAATCATGTCTGCCTACACACGATCATCTCGGGGCTCTGGGTCGGTGTCCTGCCTCCAGTTGTCATCACTGTCATCCCTCAGTCCTCTCAGGTCAGACATCTGTCTCAATCCCTCCTCTGAAGCCACCCTGGTCGGGGTCACTGACCACCTCTTAGCTGACTCCCCTGCTGGGCCCACTCCCCTGCTGGGCTCCAGGGTTGCCTACCCCTTCACTGGGTGGCCTCTGTCATAGAAGCCTCTGTCTTCTCTGTGGGCTGTGGTGCAGAAGGCCTCTCAGGCTTCTTTTATTTCCTCCACCTGCCCCCTCTCCCTTTGTGATCTCACCCAGACTTTAAATGCCATCTCTATGCAGCTGACTCTCAAATATTTATCTCCTGCGCTCACTTCTCTCTGAGCTCCAGACTCCTACACCCAAGGGCCATGGCCTGGCACAAGCATTGATCCCCCATCTCTCCAAACCTGCTCCCTGCTCTTCCCATCTCTTCAGTGGAAACCACACCTTTCTCGTTTCTCAGGCCCCAAATCATCTCTGATTGCTCCCCGCCTTCCCACCTACACTGGCACCCAATCCATCAGCAAGTCCTCAGCTCCGCCTCCCCAGTAGATGCTGGTTCTGACCACTTCTCACCATTTCCACTGCTGCCAGCTTAGTCCAAGATGATGCCATCTCTCACCTGGACAGCTGACTGGTTTCTCTGCTTCCACTCCTCTCAGCCTCCCCCACAACCCCATCAGTTCTCCAGCCAAAAGCCATACTGATCTACCGCCATAAAGCACTTTGCTTCTCACAATACTTTCCACTGCAACTTAAATACCAATCAAAACCTTACCATGGCCTGTGAGGCCCAGGTTACCTGGCTCCACTCTTCCTCTCAGCTCTCACCTGTGGTCCTCTTCCCAAGTCCGCTAAGCTCCAGAGTCGCTGGCAGTCTTGTGTCCATTGCACGAGGCCCTCTCCTCCTGCCTTGCCATGGCCCTGCCTCAGACATTCTCCCCCAGGTGTTTGCAGGGTTGGCTACTTTTCATGTTATTGAATGCCACCTCATTGGACAAGCCTTCCCTGACCGTTTAGCTAAAGTAGCTCCCACCCCAGCCAGGCGCTATCCCATTATCTTATTTTCTGGATAGCACTTAGCACTCCTGATAGCTGTCCAGTCTGTCTTACTGTCTGTCTCATCCTGTGAAGCTGAGCACCAGAAAGGCAGGGAAGCCGTGCCAGATCGCCAGACTCTGGCAAATCCCAGGGTCAGCAGGTGCTTGTTGAGTTGGTGAGGGAAGGAGTGCACAGACGGCTGTGACAGACACAAACACACATTTACATATGACGCCTCCACACCCTCACAGTTCCAACTGCACACACTCAACCTTAACACCAAGGTATCCACTGCCCCCTTCCAGGTACTCACATCCTGCACAGAGGGACCTAACCCCGTGGTCGGCAACCTGCGGCTTGAGAGCCACATGCGGCTCTTTGGCCCCTTGAGTGTGGCTCTTCCACAAGATACCATGGCCTGGGCGAGTCTATTTTGAAGAAGTGGCGTTAGAAGAAGTTTAAATTTAAAAATGTTGGCTCTCAAAAGAAATTTCAGTCATTATACTGTTAATATTTGGCTCTGTTGACTAATGAGTTTGCCGACCACTGGCCTAACAGATATAAACACTTGCACCCTCCCACAAACACACACACACACACACACACACACACACACACGCAACCCTATAGATTCACCCCTGGGCACCCCTACAGTCACCCCATGCACTCTGCCACCACCACACACACGGCCAGACTCAACCTCTCTCCTCCCCGCCCGTCACAGTCCACAGACAGGCACACGACCGCACACAGACTTGTAGCTCTAGCTTCTACTGAGAACAGCCAATAGGGGCTGGGTGGTGGGGACACTGGGGCCTCCCCAAACCTGCCACCAGAACAGCCTTTTCACAACAGTAGGCTTCACACCACATCTGCAATCTGACAGCACAGAAGCCTTAGCCCCTCTGAGCACACCCCCCTCCCCCCACCTTCTTTCCTGCTACAAAAAAGTCTGGGCGCTTGCAGGGTGGAGCCTCCCAACCCAAGCCAGAGAGCTGGACAGACCGACCCTCAAGCCCCTTCCCATCCGAGGTGTCCTCCAGGAGCCAGAACACACGAGTGGGAGGGAGGAGAGCTTCTCCCTGGGGGCATGGGGGGCAGGCTCTAGACTAGAGGCTGGCCCACCCCAGACCCTTGCTTACAGATGAACATGCGTGCCATGGTGGGGGCAGATCATGGAGGGAGTGACAGCCTCAAGCAGATGGCCATGCTTGGCAGACCCAGGGCACAGGGCAGAGATGAGAAGCAATGGAGATGGAGATGGGAGAAGGAAGGGGGATTAAGGTTAAGTGGAAAGTGCTGCCTTTCTTCACAACTCTCCAAACCAAGATGCGTGGCTTCCGGACTCTGGCTCTCCTACCCATCAGCCCCAGGCAGAGGGATGCTGCCATATACTGAGGCTGCAGTGTGTTTCCCAGGATGCCCTGCTTTTCATGAGCGCCTCATCTCCCCCAGACAAAAGTAGTTTATGACTGGACATCTTGTGGGGGCCAGAGGAGAATTTTGGAATCATCCTTTTCCCTTGTTTTGGAAAGGAAGCCAAACATCCAGCACACATGGTGTCAGAGGCTGCGGAGATGGGCTGTGTGGGCGGGACGTAGGGATAAATGAAGGCTCCATACCCTTTAGTTCAAATCCAAGGTGCTCTGGCAGTGCAGAAGAGAGGAGGGTCAGAGAGGGGAAGGGATGGAGGGAGAGATACAGAGATAGATGGGGCATGGCGAGGGTGGGGCAAGGGAGAAAGAGAGAGAGAGAGAAACGTTGGTCAGGACTCTTCAGACACCAGCAGCCAGCCTGTGAGGTGAAAGCAGGTTAGTGGTGTCCCCTCCCAGCTTCCTGAGCCCTTTCCCTGGCACCCCATCCCCAAGACCCCTGAAGGGGTGGAGAGAGGAAATGTTGGCTCGGCAGGCAGGGCAGGTTCTTTAGAGATGAACTGTGGGGTTAGTACCTGGTGAGAGGCAGTTGGCACGTGTCCCCGAGGAGGAAAGCTGAGTGGGGACGGGGATCCAGAGTCTGCATTCTCCCCCTCCCAGCTGCAGCACCAGGCCTTCGGCACTCTCAAGCCCCTCCTGGAAACAGCTTGCTCTAACCCGAGCTCCTCCATGTTCAGAATGACGGGAGTGCAGGACTCCCAGACTGGCCCCTTGTCTCTGTCCTGCCCCCAGGCTCAGCTGGCTGCCCATCTACCAGGAGCCCATGCACTTACACTCGGAATTTGTGGGGAGCAGGAGTGGGGAGGGGAAGAGGCTCCAGGTGGCAGGTCACTTCTCCACGTGGCACCCCCAACACCCTAGAAGCCTACAGGGGCTGGGCCTCAGGGTCCGAGCCTGATTTCACAACGTAGCAAAGCAAACTATAACACCGAGAGACAAGTGGGCTCACTTGTGGAACACCTGTGCCCCTTAAGTGGTGGGCCAACTGCATTCTTTAAAGTGGGATCGTATTGCAAATGTGCAGCATACCATACGAGGGTTAGGTCAGAGAGCCCGGCCTGAGGGGTGAGCCCAAGCATGCCCAGTCTGTCTAGCTCGTGGTCTCTTATCTGTTAAACGGGGGTTAGGCCTGACCATGGCATATCTGGGTAGTTTGCAACATGGCTGGGCTTTAGAATCCTCCAGATCACTGAAATCAGGGTCTGGGGCAGGAGCCCAGAAATCTCAACAGCGTTTTTGAAAAGCTCGCCTACTATTCTCATGTTACAGCCAATTCCTGTCTGCAGGCCTCGAGGCTCAGTTTTACCTCTAATTTGCTGTGTAGATGTGGACAAGTCATAATCTTTGCTCAATTGTCAAAAGTGCCTGCACACAGTGAGGGCTCAGAGGTGAGAAGGCCAGGTCAGCATGTGGCTCAGCACAGGTGCAGGCCCACACCATGGCCACCCCAATGCCTCAGTAAGTGCAGCTAGATCAGGGAGCAGTGAACTTTGATTTTTGGAAAGATTGGGACTTTTTTTTTTTTTTTTTTAAACGTTGCGGGATGTGGGACAAATTATTAAAAATCGGGACTGTCCCGACAAAAGCAGGACGTCTGGTCACCTTATGTGAGAGTCAGCATGAACACAGTGAGTCCACACCTTTCCCTGGGCTAAGGAGACAGTACAACCTTGACAAACTCAGATCCTTGGGGGCAGCTTTCCCTGAGTGGTTAAATCTCTGGCCCCAGGGACCTTGCAGGCAGCTTGAGAGAGCTCACAGTCTAGATAACCAGCCATGCCTCCTGAGAGAGACCAGCCTAGCTTGACCACAGCACCTGGGACACTAAGAAGACTGGTCCGTAGAGTTAGCCTGGCCTCCAGTCTCTTGGGGCTAACCCATGGCTGTTCCTGGCCACTGGGTCTCTGGGAAGGCCTGACTAGCTAGCCCTACGGGCAGTGACCACCTGGAGAAGGAGCAGGGCTCCCAAAGCCGTTCTGGAGTTTCCTTGGGCTCCCCTCCTCTAGGAGCCCAGCGGTAGCAGTAACAGCAGCTTCCGGGTCTCCTGACTGCCCTCTCCTTCGAGCCAAAGGCCAGTACTGTTTAGGATGGACCAGTGGTGGCTGGTGATGTCACTGAGGGATCGGCCAGTCACCAGGAAGGCAATCCTGCTTCCCTCTCACTGGGTATGGATTCTGAAGGGCCTGTGGCTAGATAGCTTAGCCCCAACAAAGAAAAACTGTCTCCCACTTGTCGTGCTCACTGGATGCCACTGAGTCACAGACAGGTCCTATTGAGTGGAAACTTCATATTGACCATTAACCATGGCAACCTGGTGCTAGCGTTCCAATAGGGCCAGGCTTAATAGGCAACATGCAAGGTCCTTATCCTGGGCATGTCCTATAATACACAGTCACAGAGACCTGAACAAGGGGGCCATGATGTGGGCTCCAGAGCACATGCTTGTGTGTGTGTTCACATATCTGCAGGTGAGTGTGCTCTTTTACACGGGGTTGATATATATAGATGCACAGTTTTGACTCTTGGGAAGTAGAGGGGCTGTCAGTGGAAGAAGAGAAGCTTCAGGGTGCTATTGTGACCAGAGGCTCTGATTCTGTGGCTTCTGCAAGAAGTAACCTAGTCTAGAGGCTCTGGGCAGACAGACACTGCGCTCAGGACATGCCGGAGGTCAGCCTCCAGGGGGCTGCTGCCTAAACTGCACTCAAACAGTCACGGCAGGCTCTCTGCCAAGCCCTTCACACAATTTCACCCTAACAGCAACCCTACAGGCAGAATTGTTAGTCCCCATTTTACAGATACAAAAACAAGCGCAGAGAGGTTAGGTGAGGCTTCAGAACTAGCAAGCTCAGCAGCTGGCATTTTTGTTCAGGTCTCTCTGAAACCAAAGCCTGAACACTAGCATCACCCGCTACCTTTTTAATAACGATCTGATCGAGCACTGCATGAAGCGCTCGGGGCAAAGTGCTTGAGAAGTATAACTCCTTTACCCCAAACCAGCAAGGCACCAGCAGCGATCCCAATAGCTCTAGGCAGGAAGGCCTGGGGCTGCATTTCCAGGCTCCTTTCTGAGCTCCTGAGACTTTGCTGACCCTCCCAGCAGATCCGAGCTGAAAGCTGAAGCGGCCCAGCTGGCAGAGAAGCTTGGCCGTGGCCGAGTTCCGGAGGCTCTGCTGCTCTGACTCAGGATGGGCTGGGACTCCCTGTCCAGAACAGTCCCGTAACCCAGGGAGGCTCTGGACGTAAAGGTGAAAAGGAACAGGCCTCACTGCCTCTCTCCCTGGTGCTCAGCCTCCGCCTGGCTGCTCTGCCCCTCCTGAGGTCACCCCACCCCCCCCAAGGCCCTCCAATGCGCTGGATCTGACTCTGTAGTTCTTCCTGGAGCTTGGGCTCTGAAGAATTCTGTTGGGCCACATGCCCTGCCCACAGGCTCTGTTCTTATCCCCATGGCCTTCCTCTCTGACCTACTGGAGGAGCTTGGGGAGAGTGCTGCCTCCCACTCTCTATTAAGATAGCTGACCATCTGGGCCGACCAGCCCTTACCTCCCTGGGGCCTCTACTTTCCTCTCCAAGACTTGGCTTCCAGGCTCCTAGAAGGGGAGGGAGAAGGTAGCACATTCTAGGCTATTGTGCTGTGGCCCGAGGACCCGAACCCCCTTTTTCCAAGGGCTATCTCAATAGCCTCCTGGGTCCTTCCCTCAGCCTCTTGAACTTTAGCTGCCCATGTCCTGGCCCATCACTGTGGTTCCTAAGTCCTCCTGGGACCCCACTGTCCTCCCTGTAGAGGGGGAGCAAGCAGGGGCCTATGTGCTAGGAGGATGTCCTGCTTGCAGGCCAACAGACCACCAGACCCCAAACAGAGTCCATGGCCAGTCTGTGGCCTTTTGCTCTGCTTCACCTCCACCTGGTGGTTCTTGAAGGGAACTGCTCCCAGCTCCAAATAAAACCACAATTATGGCCTCATCCTTAAGCCACAGGGCTGACATTATTATTATTATTATTATTATTATTATTATTATTTATTTATTTATTTATTTTTAGCAAACCATGTACACCAGAAAGCTCCAACCTCAGAAGTGGAAGAATAAAAAGGAATGAACACCTGGATGGGGACTCAGACCAGAGAGGGCCTGGAGGAAATCACCAGTTATCTCTCGATTCCTCAGCCCTTCTATCTTTTAGCTTCCGCTTCAATGCCTACCCCATCCCGTAGCCAGGTAAATGTCTCCAGTCTCTGGTTATCATGGACATTATTGCCATTTGGGACCTGTTCTCCCTCAACCCCCCTTCTCCACACCCGGAAAACCAAACCAAAACCAACTCTGGCCTGACCCGAAGACAGGCTTTCCGAGGACTCGCTTCCGTCAAGCACACCAGCACACACGTGCACACACTCACTGCGCGGCCCCAGAGGCAGCCTGACCTCAAACAGGCCTTCAGAAGCAGGCGAGGGCTCTGCAAATGCTTCTTCCTAAGCTGGCCAGGCTGCCCCACCGCAGCGGGGCTCTGGCCGGCTGCAGGGAGAATGTGGCATTACTGCGCCCAGGCAGTTCAGAGATGCAGAGGTGGGGGTGGCAGGGGTGTGTGGGTCTCCTCGGCACAGGCTTCTTGTGAGCACTGAAGGCTGAGAGGACCCCAGGGCACCCCTGTGTCCCCCCCTAGTCTTGCTCAGCAAGGCCCCACCCCTCCCACAGGGGGAGACTGTCAGTCACCAGGGAAGAAAGGAAATAGAAGAAAGAGACATACTGGAGAAGTTGACCATTGCGAACTGCTGACACCTGTCCCCGGTGTATCCCACAGGACACCTACCAAAAGAAAGAAAACCAGAAAGAGAGAGCCAGGATAGCAAGACACAGGCATTGCAACACCCTGGCATGGCTCCTGCCCATGCCAGCTGGGTTCCTTGCCAACGTTACCATTTGTACTGGCCTTGCCACTATGCCCCTTACCTGTAGCCCTGAACTTTAAACCCAAGGATTAGGCCAAAAAATGAAAAACAAAGCAAAACAAAACAAAACAAAACAAAAAGAACTAACAAAACAAAATACAGAAAAGAAAAGAGAAACAAAACAAAACAGCCAAAGATCAAAACAACCAACACCCCTGGCCCTACGCCCTACGTCGGGGGGTGGGGGGGACTGCACCCGGAAGCTTTCTAAGGAGCGGGGACTCGTGTTTGTATCTTCAAACATACTTTGCTTAGGATCTGGCATGTACAATCGCAAAGGCAGTTTCTCCAAACATCTCTGTCCGAAGAATCCGTTTGGACATCTGGAGAAGGAAAAGGGGAAAAATCACAGAACAAACTGGCATCATCCGCGAGGCTCAGGTTAGAAATCAAAGTGCACAGTGATGAATGAGAAAACCAAGTCGGGCGCTGGGGCACACTTATCGCAAAAGGGGCCGGGGTCAGGGCTGGGTGGAGGGCTCGGAAATCTCCTTCACAATCTGTCTACTAGATGTGGCTCCGTGGAAGGTGGGGAGGGGGGAGGGAGGATGATACAGGGAAGCAGGGTGGGGAAATTGGGAACTCACTGCCTAATTGTCCTAATGGTCCTTGAGACTTCCCTTCTGCCCTGCCTGGGCCCCAGGAAGCCAGAACGGCAGCCCCTCAGTGCCAGGCAGTCGGCAGGCAGGGTGCTGGGAATCTTCTGGAACACCACATTGGGAGCCATTTCTTCTAGGCCCTACCAGTGGGTTCTCTCCAGAACTCTGGGCAGGTTTTCTCATCCATGAAACAGCTCCAGAGAGCTCCGAGGAGAACTCCAGCATGCTGTTCCAAGACTGTGGATTCATGACAAAAGGGGCCTGGAGATATCTCCTCTCTTCTCTGGAAGAGGGTTCTATGGCCAAATAAGTTTGGGAAATCCATCCCCAAGCTTCCCTGCAGAGCCTCAGTGCACGCCGGCACGGGAAAGGCTATGCAAAACCATGTAGGGAAGAACTGAATTCTCCAGTATGTTCCAAATTTATTTGACCATGGAAGTCTCTTTTTGAGGAATCCTTGTAACCCTGTTTGGGGAAGGCTGCCCTCGAGGAGTATATGTGGGGAAGCTTACTGGGGAACAGGGGAGGCTAGAGAAGAGCCAGAATTACCAGCATCCCAGAGCTGGCCTCCGGTGGCAAGTACTATGGTGGGAGCTGGCGTAGGCTCCCTGGGGACCCTACTGGCTGCCTGGCACACCTGCCTTTCCCCCGTGACCTGCGTCTCCATCCTTGCTTGGCTCTGGTAGGCACTCATTCTCCCATGTTGCCTCCTCCGTAGCTGCAAAGCACCACCCACTCCCAGCTCCCTGGCCTTGCCCTTCCTCCCAGGTGCACTTCCTTCTGCTCTTTGGCTGCCACTCTCCCTTCAAGTGAGTCCCTGTCTTGCAGATTTCTGGGAGACATGCCCAGCCCTGTACTCTCTCCTGAACTACAATGAGGCCAGAGACCTCAGGGAGGCTTACAGACAGGGTCAGACTGACCCTCACACCCTGCTCAGTGGTGGGTCTATCTGCCTCGCCTCTCCTTCCTTAGGGAACTAGGTCAGCCCATCACCGGTGTCTCCTCAATCATAGGTCCCTGTTTAACATTAATCAAGAGGTGAGTGTACTCTGCCTCTCAGCATTCTAGTGTATACAAATCATCAGGAGCCTCTTAAGCTTATAGGAGGAGGTGGTGGCCATTGGCTGCGGTAGACACTCACGAAAACACTGTGGCCCTCAACCTGGCCTGGAGGATTGGGAGTGGATGGTGAGCAGGTAGCAGAGTTTCTCTGGGCCCTGACATCGTCTCCCTCCGGGAGGCAGGAGGCTGGTCCCTGCGGTGGTGGCAGTGTGTGTGCAGGTATACCTGGCCAATGGGCGGTGGTGGATGGCTGGAAAGTGTGTTTGGAGAAAGTGGGAGGGGGGCTGTAAGTGAACTTGACGTACACTCATCCTGTTGAACAGGGTGGCTGAGAGGAGCAGGCTACCACCTGTCAATACCTCCTTCTCTGGTTCTTGGCCCTCATCCTCAACCATTCCAGCCCAGGCAAATGGAGGTCTTGGCTAAGGCTAAGACTAAGGCTTTCCAACCAGCTCCAGTCAGGCGCAGCTCTTCTTCCTCAGCTCTCAGACTGATGTCCACTTGGGATGGGGACTTAAAGGGGGAGGAGTGATTTTTTTAAGCAGCAGCACCTTTGGGGGTGGAGGATAAAGACCCAGGAACTTGCCCAAATGACTTTTGGAATTTGCAAAGGAACAAGAAAAATATGTTTGCCTGTGTCCAATGTCTGAGATTAGCCCAGCTCCTGGAGACAGGGAAAACGTGTGTGTGTGTGTGTGTGTGTGTGTGTGTGTGTGTGTGTTAGAGAGATGGGGGGGGGGGCAGTGCAGGGACAGGAAGAAGCAAAGGGGACATTTATTCCCAATACTGGGAGAATTTGGCGTTACTGTGCTAGGAATGCTATCCCTGGGATGCTCTTGGAGACCAATGATAACAGCATATCCCTATGTCCCTGATCCCACACTCAGCCTGGACTAACCCAACTGTATCCTCATCTCTTTTGTGGCCACTGAGTTGCACAACTCAAGGTGGTGCTGTGGAAATGGTCTACAGCGTGAACATGGCCCTGGAGTTGTGCAATATGGCCCTAACTTCCCTGCCTGGGAAAGTGTGTTCCCCGCTGGCAGTGGGAGGATGGGCAGTGTGGGGGTGGGAGGACATGCTAGTCTTTGGGCACTGGCTCCTCGGTGGTGGTGTGGGGGCGGAGGAGGCGGGCTCCTGGACAGTTCCGTTCCCTTTGGCCTTGCTTATTGAGGGTGAACTGCATCTAGGAGGCTGGGTTTCCCTAGAGAAGGTTCATGGGATGGAGCCTACAGCCTTCCTACCCTGCACCCAAGACCAGGTAGCAGGGTCTAGCTGTGGTAGCCTATCACCCAGGAGGGGTCTGAACTCAGTGCAAGTGGGTAGCTAGCAGTTTCCACTCCAACAGGGACTGACCTAGCAGGACTGACCCAGAAGCACAGGGGACAGATTAGAAGGAACAGCAGGGAGCAGTCTTCCTAGTCTTTCCTCCCAAATCATCCCCTATGACTATGGAAAGGTCTGTGCCCAGGGCCGGAGAAGAGCAGGGGTGAGAGAGGGGCAGAGAGGAGAGCCCTCGGGCTGTATCTAGGGGGACAGGGAGGTTGGGACACTGCCTCCCTGTTTCCCCACCCCAGCTCCCTGGCCTCAGTTTCTCCTTTTGGTAGCCTGGGGATAATGCCATGTGTGCTGCCCTCACCCAGGGGAGGGGGAGGATGAAGGATGAGGGTGCGCCCCGGCACTGAAGGAAGGGAAGGGGCTCTGGCCTCATGAGGGGTGGGGTGGCGATGTGGAGGGGATGAGCAGGCACATGGGTATGGGATGGGGGAAATCACCTGAAAATGGGGTGGGGGAGCAGAAGGAATGGGGGGATGAGCTGATGGGAAGGGAGGCATGCCGCTGGTATGTGCACAGGGCTGGAAAGAGAGTCTTGTTCTGTCATCATCCCCTGAACCAGTCCCCAAGAGTCACGCACCAACCGTGCTCTACAAAACACGAAGAGAAGAGGAGAAAGCAGCAAGAGGAAGTGCCGAGGCCCCTGTCTGGCCCAGACAGGAGGCAGTCCCCTTGATTTGGACACCCCCATTTTCCAATCCCCCTAAGTTTTTCTTTTTGAGAACAAAATTCAGTATCAGTGACACTGTTTAAGCTTTTGGCTTTGAATTCCACAAAAACAGGAGGGGGGAGCGTGCCTGCTTTGCAACGCTCCCTGCAGGGCTCTGAACCGATACACAACAACAAGGGTCAGAAAACCAGGAAGGAAAACGGATTTTTATAGAAACTGGAATGAAACTGACCAGTCTAGTTTCATTATCCAAGCTAAGCGGAAATGCAAAAAAATCAAAATAAAAAGTAAACAAACAGCACAAATGGTAAGACGTGAGTCCCATTTCCTGAGTTCTCTCCTCCTTTTTATTCCATTCAGGTGTCATCAGGAACCCCACGAGGCCTGCCCCCCTCCCCTCCCAGCCTACCCGCCCCCAGAGTGGCCTCTGGGCTCTGCCCGGCCCCCTCCCCCCTGTCCTTCTCCAGCACAGCTCTGAGGACCTGGTTTCCTGGCGAAATCCCCGCCAGGGATGCCCCGCTCCCTCGAGGGCTCAGGGAGTCAGGGAAGTGGGTTCCAGGGCAGGTTGAGATGGGGAGGTGGTGATTCTGGGTACCAGGTTCAGGTGCTAAGCAGTGACCCCAGTTGTCCTGGTGAGGAGGGGACACAGGACATTATCTTCACAATGGCTCAGGCTCCTGCCCTCTGTTTCTCTCAGATGGAGCTGGGTGGGACCCAGAGGGTCCTAAAGGGCACAGCCTTGATGGCAGGACCCTTTGGGGACCCATTAGCTCATCCTTCTCCTCCCCACACTAAACTCTCTAGCGCTGGAGTCCTGGGCCCCAAAGCCCTCCTCAGCCCCAGCACCTGCCCTGGGGGGCTGAAACCTTCCCTACCTGGAGCCAGGGCTGACTTCAGTGCCACTGCTGGAACCCTTCAAGACTCTAGGGTCCGAGGGGCGAAGGAAGAGAAGACTGGTGTGTGTGTACTGGGGGGGAGGGTGGTAAGCATGGAGGGCACAAGGGTAGGCTGTCTCTGGGAGGTTTTCCAGAACCCTCTGAATTTCTATAGGTCTATTCCCAAGAGCTCAGAGCACTATCAAGGCTAGAATGCTCCCCAGGGTCTGCAGAACCAATGTGGCAGCCTCGGAGAGGCAGAGTGAGGGAAAGGATGAGGGGCTGAGTCTGAGCTGGGAACTTCCCTGGGGGACCTGCTGTTGCCATTGGGACTGTCCCCTGTGATTCAGGATGGGGGGATGGGAAGGGGATGGCAGCAGGTGAAGGGTGGAACCAGGGAGGAAGCCAGCAAAGGAGGCCAGCTGAGGTGAGAGGCACAGATCTGCCTGGCAGCCCAGGCCACGCTGGCCCAGCGCTGTGGGAGAGTGTGAAGGAGGCGTAACCTTCTGTTATCCCTTTGTGTGTGTGTGTGTGTGTGTGGGGGGGGGGGGGTGGTCTCTGAGAGTCCCGGGCTAGGGCTGTAGCCAGGAGGGAGAACAGGAGAGCTGAGGAATGCTGAATCTGACTTGTCTGTGGGGAGGGCAAACGCCTCTCTCGGAATCTCCATCGATACTCTGGTGGCCTTTGCCCAAATGCCATGGGAATGGGGCAGCTTTGGCACCTTGCCAGGCCCTAGCCTTGGGCTGCTTTGAAAACCCAAAGTTGATAACTAGATCTCCCTCCTACTCCTGAGGATCCAGCCAGAACCTGTGCTACCCTCACCAGCCACTCCTCCTCCTCCTCCTTCTGTTTCCTCCTCCTCTTGCACCTGCCCGAGAACCCATCAAGAGGGCGCTGTGGGTCCAGCTGCTCAGAAAGTCTGGCTGGGCCTGAACAAGCCCTCTGTGATGCTCATGCCCGCCTGCCCTGTGTGTGAATGGAACAGGTGGTTCTAAGCTCCTGGGAGTCCTCCTGAGGCGGCCCTGCCTGGCTGGAGAGTAGCTCTGACCGTGGGGAGGCACAGAAAGCCCAGCTTGAGCTCTTCAACCCTGACCTCCCCCTTTGGGTCACACCCAGAGTGGTGTCCCCACTGGGGTCCCTTCACCCCATAGAGAGGGACTAGGGCCAGGCAGCACCCAGGGCACATCTGGAGAGTGGGGTCCTGCCAGGCCGGGAGAGTAGCCAGGTCCTGAGGCCAGCACTGGGGACAGAGCCCCTTTCTCCCCAAGGCTCTGGGACTCGCACTGCCTGGCTCCTCGCTGCTGGGAACACACACCCTGGGGAACGTTTATCAGAACAGCGTTTGGAGAGTTGCTGAGCAATGGGGAGGGGACGAGAGAGAGAGAGAGAGAGAGAGAGAGAGAGAGAGAGAGAGAGAGAGAGAGAACAAGCCCAGAACCCAGGTCACGACTGGCCTCCCCATCGTCCTGGAAGGTGCTGGTGAAGGGGTGGACATCAGGAGATGAGTGGGGAGGGCCTGGGAACCTGGGACTGCAGAAGCCCTGAGCCCTGTAGCGCTGACATCTCCCTGGGTTCCAGGAAAGGGGGCACACCTCCCTGTCTACACTCCTTGGGGACCCCGTGTTAGTGGCTAGAAGCCCACTTTTCCTAGAGCCCTCCACTTCTGCCCCAGCCTGTCTCACCCTGCGTTTGCCCCCACGCCCGCCCCCACCGGCCACTTACTTGCAGGAGAGCTGGTTGATGCCCTCGATGTAGTAGCAGACGCCTCCGTTGACACAATAGGACTTGGCTGTCTCGTTGCACTTCCGGGCGTGCCCCGACCAGGATGACAGGGTGGTGCTCACTGGAGGCATGAGAGACATACACCAGTGACCCACTGAGACCACCTCCGGGCCCCAGGAGCCACCTCCTGCCCGGCCCGTCTCAGTGCTCAACGCGCAGAGACAGCAGGGATGGCTGGGCAGGGAGGGTCTGGTGGTCCCCCTTGGTCACCAACAAAGCACAGGGGAGGCCACCAGGACACCCTGCACCCCTGCTCCGGGCAAACCTCCGAAGGCCTGGAGGGTTTTCTGTGTATGGAGGTGGTGGGAGGCCAGCAAAAACTATTCCCTCACCCCCTCCCTCCCCGCCTTCCTGGGGCCACCACTGCGGGCAGAGGAGACACCACGTGTTCCGTGGGGGACAGAGTCACAGGGAGGGGACACCCACATCCATGTGCTCCGCTCGGGCTCCCATAGTGGCCGGAAGGAAGCTACCCTTTGAGGGGAACGGCACCTTTTGGACACTGTCATGTCCCAAGATCGAAGGAGATGTGGGGAGAACCCTTGCTTCCATTTCTTCCCCCTTGGGGGAGGGGAGGAGACAGCCTCCCAGGAATGTTACAAAGGCCCTGAGCTCATCTCCACGGGCATTTAGGGTTCTCTCTGCATCTGCCCTCGCCAGGTAGCGCCCCTCCTTCCCCACGGCGCTAGCTGTCACCTCTGGAGGAGCCTTGGGCCTCGGACAGCCCAGGCTACAAACCCGGGCTCCAGGGAGAGGGGACGGGCTGGGACAGGGCTGGGCACGGCAGGGAGGGGAACGCTAGGGGAGAGCAGGATGGCCTTTAGGGCTGCCGACTCAGCCTGCACGTCCGACTGATGAGCTTCTTTTGATAACTGAAGACAACCAAAGTTCTGCTGCCCATGCGATGGCATCCAGAAAGCTGATTTCAAGTGAAAATTCTTGCCCCAAATGTCAGTTTTCCTCTGTAAGCTAACCCCCTCGGCTTTGTATCCAGATTGGACAGCCAGAGACTGGCTCCTGCCTCCTTCCCCTAACCCCCAGTCTCTGGGGCTCTGAGGACCTCTCCCTCACCCAGCAGCGAACTCCTGAGGCAAACCCTCTTACCTTGGCTGGTCCTGTCTCCTCAGGGGTATGGAGTGTCTAGCACCTCCCGCGGTAATGGGGGCGAGTGGAGGAGGAGGAGGAGGAGGAGGAGGAGGAGGAGGAGGAGGAGGAGGAGGAGAGCAGGCACTTGGCGCCCTCACTGTTTAGACATGCGGGGAGACAGATGGAGCGCGGGGACTGCGAGTGTATACACAGCCTCGCCTCTGTATATGTCTGAAGAGCTCGCTGATAAAACCCAGCGGGCAGGGCCAGCTCCCACCTTCCCCTCCACGTCGTGCCTGCTGCTGGTCTGGCATCCCGAGCCCCACCCTGCCCAGGGCTCCTGCCTACACACACTCCGGGCCCAGCTGGGAGCCACATGCTGGCTGGGAGAGGAGGCCTCCCGCTGGTCTCTGCCTCCTTTCTGGGTCAGTGAGACCCAGGGAACGGAGAAAGGGACGGAGAAGAGAAACAGCTGAGGTGACCACGCCTGCGAATTATAAAATCCTGTTGCTTGGAATGACCCTAGAGGTTGTGCTGTCCTTTGGTTACGCTGCCAAGGCGGGGTGAGGAAAGAGCAGGGAGATGCCTGTTCAGAGTCACAGTGTGTGCTGTGACAAGGATCTACGACGCCTGGCCGCGCACGCTTGCCAGCCACAGTCCCCTGTGGAAGAACACGTCAGTACAAGACTTGACATAAACCGATGAATGCAATCCCGATGTGGACCACAGGCCTGCGTCCTCTGAGAGGCTTGGCTAAGCCAGAGAAGTCTTGTCCTGAGCCTGCCAGGCCCAGCTTGGCTTCCACTGCGGTCACAGGGCGGGAAAGCTGCCCATCGCTGCGCTGAGTGAGCAGCAGAGGGCAGGGAGGAGGGTGGCAGGGACCGTCACTGCACACTTGGGTCTGTCCACATGCCTGTCTGCTCCTCGAGGCCCTGGGAGGCAGAGGACAACTCCTGAAGGAAGCCAGGGCCCCACCTGGGCTGCCCTGGCCTGGGCTGCCAGAGCTTGGTTGTCATGGGGACTAGAAAGGCAAAAGGGGAGGCCAATGGGGGAGCCAGTCACAGGGTGTGTGGGGAAGTGACGTAGGCCTTTCTATCTCAGAAAGAAGTACCTTGAGCCTCTTCCGCCCCCCCCCCCCCCCACACACCCCAACCCTGTGATGGCAGGGCCTTCCTAAATCATTGCAGGGCAACTCTGTAGGCTCTCAAGGCGACACATCCCTACTCCCTCGTCACTGTGTTCTCCTGTGTTTGGGAAAGTGAAGATGACATACGGACTCCAAGTTGCAGAGTCTGGCTGCTCCCACCTCCACCCCAAACTCAGCTGCCAATCATCTGCCCAGCCAGTGACTGCAGGGAACAAACCCATTGCCTAGAGGGTATCTTTGGTTCTCTTCCTCCTTTATTTCCCCAGCTGTCTGTCACCAAGGGCTGCCTTTCTACCTCTGCACGAGTCTCTATCCACGTCTCACTCCTGCCTCCCCAGCCCTGGTCGCATGGTCTCTTCTGTGCACAACTATCATAGCCTCCCACTGGCCTTTCTGCCCTCACTCTTGTCTTCATCTCTAACCATTTCATTGCGTAGATGCCAAAGTGGTTTTTATTTATTTTTAATTTTTAGTTAATCCTCACCCGAGGATATTTTTCCATTGATTTTTAGAGAGAGTGGAAGAGAGGGGGAGAAACACACAGAGAGAAACATTGATGTGAGAGAGACACATTGATTGGTTTGCTTTCCACACATGCTGACTAGGGCCGGGATTAAGCCTGCAACCAAGATACGTGCTCTTGACCGGAATCGAACCCAGGATCCTTCAGTCCAGAGGTTGACACTCTATCCACTGAGCCAAACTGGCTAGGGGCAAACTGGATTTTAGAATATTGATCAATCATTTCCATGATCAAAATCCACCTATGGCTTCCATTTGCACTCAGGATAGAGTCCCTCAGCTTTGCCCAGGTCTGATCTGGGCCGTCCCACCTCTCCTACTTCATGCCCTATTCCTCTCTCACAGTATGTGCAGACGACACTGGCTTAGTCCAACTCCTCTAGCAAGCCAGGTGCCTTCCTGTCCAGGACTTTCAAAATATTAGTATCTCATCTCTGGTCAACTGAGTGTGTAGACCTAGGCTTGCCAATGGCCATATGAGTGAGTTTATACGTGGATCCTGACCCTCTGACCCCCACCCCAAACACCCAGGTTGAGCCCAGAGGCCCTGATTGAAGTTTTGTGACAGGCCCTGAGCTGCAGGAACCAGCTAAGCTATGTCTGAAAGATAATAAATGTACATTTAAGTCACTAAAAAAATAAATAAAAAAAATAAAAAAATCACTATCTCAGAGAGGCTGCTCAGGCTCCTCCTTACTTTTCTCTTAGCTTTGTATATCTGTACTTGCAGTGCTTATTCTAACATAATTAAATGGCTAGTTGTGCGATTATTAGCTGTTTAAAGCTTAGGCCCTCCCCTCCACTAGAACGTAATCTCCATTTGGGCAGGGGCCCTGTCTGTCTCATTGACCACTGAACCTTGGCCGATGAGGATGCAGCTTTTCTGTAGATCAAAACATTGTTTCCCATTGAATGCAAATATTCCTGGGAGGTCATCATGGAAATGAAAATCAAAACCACAGTGAGATACCGCCTCATCCCCACTTAGCTATAGTAAAAGAGACGGATAATGACAGTAGTGGTGAAGACAAGGAGAAATTCAAACTGTCATGCATTGCTGGGGGGTATGTAAAACAGTACTGCCACTTTGGAACGCAGTCTGGTGGTTCCTCAAAGAAATTAAAAAGAGGGTTGTCATGTGGCCTAGAAATTCTACTCGTAGGTATGTACCCAAGATAATTGAAAATATGTGTCCTCACCAAGACTTGTACACAAATGATACAGCAGCAGTATCATTTCACACATGTAGCCCAAGTGTGAAAACAAACCTGAATGACCCTACAACTCACTGATGAATGGATAAACTAAGTGTTTATCCATTATTCATCTATAAAACATAAAGTACTGATAAATGCTACAACATGGATGAACCTTAAAAACATATCAAGTGGAAGAAACTAGTCATGGAATGTCATGTACTAAGGGGAGGGATAAATGGGGAGTGACTGCTAATGAGTATTTGTTTTTTTTTTTGTTTGTTTTTTTTTGAGTCAATGAAAATGTTTTGGAATTAGTGGTGACGATTTTACAATTTTGTGAATGTACGAAAACCCACTGAATTGTATGTTTTAGAAAGGGTGGATTTTGTAGCATGTCAACTAGACCTAAAATTTTTGATTTAGAAAAATGCCTGGCACATGAGCCATGAGTTTCTTGGTGTAAGTTTCCCGGGTCCCTGTAGAGAGAACGGGCCAGGAGGGGGCAGGTGCTATGGATGCTCTCCCTGCTGCCAGCTGCGGCAGCTGTTTCTCCCTCCCTCACAGAGAAGCCTCTCATCCCTCAAGGCTCCCCTCACCTGCCCAGAAGGCCCCCTTTCTCATCGATAAAGCTGCCAAAGCTGCCTGTCCTTCCTCTTCGGTGTGTTAGGACAGGCAGACCCTTCGAGTTCAGGTTTTAGCTTCCTGCCATTTAAGGAACTTTGTCAGAAGCTGAGACTGCCTCCCAGAGCTCAAAACACGGTCTTGCTGAGGAAGGCCTGCTGAACGTGTGGAGGTGCATGCGTGTGTGTGCCTGCATGAGTCAGAGTGCACGCGTGCATGTGTATGCAATTAAACAGCCTTTTTAAGCCTCCAGGTAATGGACAGGCCCAGAAGCCTCTCCAGGGCTTCCATGGCCTTGTGACACGCCAGGCCAAACGTGCCTGCCACCTGGGTGAAGCACAGGGGGTTTGACATCTGGGACTAGTACAGTCACCTGGGACATTCCCTCACCTGGGGACGAGGCAGCTGGCTGCTCTAATTCAGAAGTGGACTGGACCAAGAAGGTTGTTCCTGTTAAAAGCACCACAAACTCTTTGTCTCCTCCTCCTTATCCCAGCCAACTCAGAAATGTGCCTCTTATGAGCGGGCAGAGCTGTGACTGCAAGAAGGGTGCCCTGTGATTTGGGAAGGACCATCGAGGCCCGCTGGAACAGAGCTATGTAGCAAAGGGCCACCAGGATGCTCCTTGAGCAGCCCCTGCTCCTTCCAGCCCTCCCAGGCTCTCTCCTGGCCTGCCCACTCCAGTAGCCCTGGCTCCCCTGGGGCCCGGGCGGGCCAAGTCTACCCACCTCGGGATGAGTCAGAGGGGGGCAGGCACCGAGGCCCGTTACCCGCCCTCCCCATTTCCCAGGGTGTGGTTGCTTCTGGATTCCACAGGAAAACAGGGAGCCTGAACATTTCTGCTTGGGAAAAAGGCCCCAGCAGGGGCCTCCGGTCCCCTTCAGTGACCCCATTCACCTCATCGAGAGTAGGTTCTTTCCTGCCATGGACTGAACAGAGCAACAGAAGAGATGGTGTGTGTGTGTGTGTGTGTGTGTGTGTGTGTGTGTGTGTGTTGGGGGGGGCGGGGGGGAGGGCGCGGGGAGGGGCGGGCGGTGGAAGTGGTGGTGGCAGCGGCAGCGGCAGCAGCTCGGTGCATAGGATGTCAGCTTCAATGTCAAACTCAGAATCCCAGAAGTTTCTCCGTGAGCAAAGGGGCTTAGAGATCATCTAGCTGAGGCTCAGAGGGGAAAACCTAAGACTAGGGAGGTAGAGTAACTCATCCTGGGTTGCCCCTTTGAGCTGGGATGAGACCAAAGCCCTGAATTCTCTCCGCCACTCTGCCCTGCTGCTCTCTGGCCAGGCTGCAAGGACAAGAGGCCAGGGGCCATACGGGAAGTCCTCAGGGCCCAGCCTAAAGCTCTGCTGTCCCGTTCCCTAATTGATCAGAACGTGGGCTGCTGAGGGCTGTCAGGGGTTTGGGTGTAGGGGGAGTTGCAGCTTTTCTGAGGGATCTCACAACAGTCCTGAGCCTGAGGTCCCCAGCTTGTGCAGGAGAGAGGGCACTCCTGTGGCTTTGCATGGCAGCCCTCTCCTCCTCCTCTGCTAACAGCACTCCTCTAAGGAAGTGCCTGCCCCGCCCCCACAGTTCTAGCAAGGCACACACATAGCACTCTGCCTCTCAGTACTCCTTTTGCACACTCACAGGCTGGCAATCACACACTCACACAGGTGGCACCTCAACCCCTGAGCCCAAGGACTGGGCCAAGCAGGGCATGTCACCGGAGCAGGGAGCCGTCGGCATCCACCTGTGTGATTGTATGCATGGACACAGAGACAGACTCTCCCTTTTCCCTGGGTGGCGAGCTGGGATGATGTAAACCTGGAGCTTTCTGAGGCCATGGCCTCCTCTTCCCTGACCATTCCCCAGACGCGGAGAAACCAGTTCTCCAGTAGGAGAAAACGAGGCTAACACGGTGGGAGAGAGCATCCTGACCCTGCTGTGAGTTCTTGTCCTGTCTGGGCCAGTTCTACCTCTGGCCATCTCAGTTTTATAAGCGGATACATTCCTTCAGGTAGTTTTAGGTTAGGTTGTTGTCAGCTCTAACCAAGAAAGTTTTGAATAATGAAATAGGGCACCTGAAATCCAAAGTGGGCCTGAGACCATCTGCCCACTCTGGCTGAGGCAGCAGATGCTGGGCCCATTTCCCAGGCTTGGGACAGGTAGGGAGGAGCAGGGGGCCCAGGCTGGGGCATGTGGGAGTCAGTGAATGGCCTTGGAGCAGGTTCCAAGCCCTTTTATATACTATTTCCCCGGGGGCCTGCTGTAAGCCAGGCACTGTGCTAGGCCCAGAGGCAAGAGCAGTAAACAGCCCCGCATTGCCCCTTGGAGTGCACGGCCTAGCTATTTGACTTTGAGAAAAATATTTAACCTCTCAGTGTTATAATTTATAAAATTCTTCAGCCCGGTGGGTGCGGCTCAGTGGTTGAGCATTGGCCTATGAAGCGGAAGGCCATGGTTCGATTCCTGGTCAGGGCATATGCCTGGGCTGCGGGCTCAGTCTCTAGTGTGGCGCGTGCAGGAGGCAGTTGATCAATGATTCTGTCTCATACTTTCCCTTCCTCTCTGAAATCAATAAGAAAAATATATCAAAATACTTCATGGCCTTGAGTAGGGGCTCAAGAGACCATAGGGAGGCTGAGACCGGCTTGGCTCAATGGATAGAGCGTTGGCTTGGGGACTGAAGGGACCTGGGTTCGATTCCGGTCAAGAGCATGTACCTTGGTTGCGGGCATATCTCCAGTAGGGGGTGTGCAAGAGGCAGCTGGTCGATGACTCTCTCATCGATGTATCTATCTCTCTATCTCTCTCCCTTCTTCTCTGTACAAAATCAATAAAAAATATATATATTAAAAAAAAAAAGAGAGAGAGAGAGAGACCATAGGGAGCCTGATGCAGAGCAGCTCTCAGCAGTTGTGGCTATTATTATTATTATTTTTTAAATTGTGTCTATTATTGAAACTGCTGGGAGGAGGCATCATCCCGCTCTCCGCCCTCCTGGCTCACAATTGCCCTGGGGAGCTCATACCCACAGAGAAAGCGCAGCGACTCTATGAGAGCTGAAGAACCTTTGAAGGCTAGAGTTCAAGAGCTACCCAAGACCATGGCTGACCAAGAAGGGGCCCAGGACCAGGCCGCGGGCTGGGCGTGGTCAGGAAGGAAGGCTGCCTGGGAGAGACGGCCCAGGGGGAGAAATAACGATGGGATGCCAGGGACAGGCTGCAGGGGGGACTGGGAAGATCCTTCGGGCTTCCCCGGAGAGCTGGGCTGTGGGACAGTGTTTGTTCTGTGGCCCCAGGATGGGTGCGTGACAGGATGGAAGCGGCATGAGAGGCTTCGCTTTGGTCCAGGGGATTAGGAATAAAACCTGGGCTGAGGTTGCTCCTGAGGTGGGGAGGGAATGGAAGGGACAGGTGTGAGAAAGGCCTGGAAAGAAGCCTGACCGGGACCTATTGGATCCAGTGGCAAAAGAGAGGGAGGAGCCTGAGAGGCTGGGAGACAGGGGACCCCTCCCAAGGCAGGGCAGGCAGACAGCCTCTGCGCCAGGTTTCCCTGAGGGCAGGCCCAGGGCAGCCACATCCGAGCTCTCTTTAGACCAGGCTGGGCTTAGGGTCCTGAAAGGCTGTATGGCGGAAACACAGCGGGGCGAGGACAGATACAGGGTTAGACTCTGTGACATGGACAGGACTGGAAAGCCGACCTCAATACCCAGGTGGCCGCATGGCATGCTAGGCCTGGGTGTCAGGGAGGAGGAAGAGTTCTGTGGGGTGTGCTGGAGTAGAGGGGAGCAGCCTGAGGACAGGCCGTTCCACAGACTTCCCCAGGGAAGGGCCCCAGAGGACAGACAGCCCCGCAGGAGGCAGCCTCCACGCTCCAGCTGGCGCTCCAGCTGGCGAGGGGATGCAAAGGTGTCTGGAGCTTCTGGCCTCACAAGTTTCCAAGGGAGAGAATGACACGCAGGGCAGGGGCCTGCCACCCCCGAACAGAGGCTGTCCCCAGGGCCAAAGGCACCCACGCCTCCCCCCACGGCCCCATGAGGACGGCTGCCTGCACTCGCGTGCCCGGCACGGCAACAGGCACCGAGCCGTCCGCTCGCCGGCGCGCACACACCCTGGGCCTGCCTCTCCTTGGAGCCGGGGCTTGGCAGCCCAGCCTGCCATAATTGCCTTCTAAAAATATCCTCCCCCCCCTCCGCCCCCACCTCTTGATTTCAAAATATTTAGTTTTTAGGGTATTTAAAATGAGAGCTGGCGGCTCTTCCAGGCCCCGATAACAAAGCTAAACATTTATGCTTCGGCTGCATTTCTCTGAATCGGCCCAGATCTCGGGGCTTGATATGGCAGCAGCAGGAGGGAGGGGAGTCAAGTGCAAGATGGATCATGTGCCGGCCTCCCCAGGGCTGGGGGGCAACTGGAACCCCTACGGGACGCCTCCCTCCGCGGGCGGACTACCTACCGCTGTTGACGTAGAGCCGGCCTCTGGCCGTGTCCTTCCCCAGGATGTTCTCGGCCTCGCAGACGTACTCCCCTGCGTCCTCCACCTTCACCTTGTTGAACTGTAGTCGTGAGTTCTTTCTGGTGAGGGAGGTAATAAAAGGGGAGAGGCGTGAGCCGGGCCCGGGCTGGCTGTGACTCCCCAGCGGTCACCCGGAGGTCACCTCGCCCCGCAGAGCCGCGCGGCTGCGAAGGGTGGATGGGGAGTGGAGTCTGAGGTCCGGGGGTGCAGGGGTGGGGTGGGGACGCTGAGCCCCTGCAGCCGGGGGGAAACCTGGGCACCCGGAGAGCACAGGGCAGGGCTAGAGGCGACACACATGTTCCGAATCTACGCATCTTCACATTCCCGTTTCCAGGGCTGGTCCTTATTTGCAGCTATTTTTCTGGGTGAGGAAATCGGGGTCCCTGAGGGAGTCACATGGCCACCTCCCTCCTCTTCTTTCAGCGCCCCTCCCCCAGTCCCAGTGTTTTCCCCCAACCCCAGGTCAGCCTGGCTCACTGGCTATGCCTTTCCTTGGAAGTGGCAGCCTGTCACTCTGAATGCAAAGCCCATTCCCAGATACCTACGCCCCGGGGCGTGTGTGTGTGTGTGTGTGTGTGTGTGTGTGTGTCTGTTCCGACAGGTTTCCATGGCAACTGTGCCCAGTCTCCCAGCTCCAACCTGTGGCTCTCCCCTAACTTCACACTAGCTCTGCCACTAAGGGGCACGCTGTGGCCTCTCCAAGGGGCTTTCACTTCATTCATTCATTCATTCATTCATTCAATAAAAGTTTACTGAGTGCTTTCTGAGAGCCAGGAGCTGGGATAGCTTAGGGAACAAGAGATCCTGTCGTTGTGGTCTGAATTGACCCTCATGGCTAATCTGGAAGTGGTGGACAGGACAGCACAGATGGGAAAACCGAGTCTTAGAGGGGCTTCTAGACTTGTCCAAGGGAACATGGCAAGGCAGAGGCAGAGGTGGACAAAGTGCTGGAGCTGGTGAGGGCATGGGCTTTCCCGCGGAGACTGACACTGGGGTGGACCCCTCTGTGGAGGATCCAGCCCCTGCATGCCGAGAGACATGGGGCCAGGCCCGGGCAGCAACTCCAGTGCTTGTGTGACTCTAGGATTCCTGGCCCTGGTTCTCCCCTTTCCTGGAGACCCTGCCGACCTCTCCTTCCTTCCCAGAGTCTCTCCACACCTGCCCCCAGGAACCTGTGCTCTGCAGGTTCTGGCCACATCTCCCTCAGCTCCTCTGCCCCAGCGTTCTCCAGGGCTGGCTGGAGCCCCAGATGAAGCCAGGGACCCCAGACTGGCCCCCAAGGAGAAACAAGAAGTAGCATGAAAATTTCTCTCCAGGCTGCGGTCTCCTCCTCCTTTTCGTCCTGAATTAAAACACCAGATTCACAGAATATGTGCAGTGAGTGGAGGGGTGTGGAGCCCAGGGATGTAGAAAAGGCGATGAGGAAGGACAGGGGAGAGGTCAGGCCAAGGGGAGGAGATGGCAAACGGACCCACGTCTCCACCGGGCTGTGCTGTGGGCACCGGTCTCCTGGGCTCCACCTCTGCCTGTGGGAGCCGGCCTTTCCCAGGCTGCCTCGCTCCAAGATTCCCCAGACAAGGGTTCATGAAGTTGTCTTATTTGTAGGCCCTGTTGCTATGGCAATATCCTTATTGATGTTCCAGTGACAGCTGCCTGACCCTCCCATTGCCCCTCCACCCCACCCAGTTTTCACCAGCTCAAGCCAGTCTGTGTCTCCTTGGCCTGGTGTCTGCCTACAGCCCTCTTCTGTCAATTCAAGTTTGCTCCCTTCGTTAAACAGAGCCTGGGAGGCCCCTCTGGCCAAGACAGCGTCTCTTTCCTGGCTGCAGCCTAATTACACGCCACAAAGCCCAGCTGCCTCAGGACCAGGCTCCCCGCCACCAGGTCTTCCCTGACACTAGACAAGCAAGGGGGGGGGGGGGCGGGCGGATCGCCTGAGGGTCACAGGGTCATGGTAGAGCGGACCCAGAGCCAGAACCTCCTTGTCACCACGGCTGAGCTCAAAGGACCTTCCGTATATGACACCAGATGTAGCAGGAAAAGGCAGAGCCAGGCTCACACATGTCCGGAGGGATTAAGGCTCACACAGGAGAGAAGCGCTTCCCCATGAAAGTAAGACCTGGGGAGAGTGGGGAAAGGCGTGGGGGGCCCAGGGAGAGCCGCTCCCCTTTGAGAAACCAGAAAGAGTCAAAGGCGCAAAAAGGATGGCCCCTACATGCACCAGCTGTGTGATGACACTGCCAGTTCCAGGGGGATGGGCCCCAGGCGTTCGCAAAAAAGGTCCTGGGGTCAGAGCTGAAGGCGGGGCTCCGTGGGGCTCCCTGGCCCCGGGGAACCAGGGAGATGGGGATAACACACACTCTGCTCTCTCCTCACTCCTAGCCTCATAGCAGCCTAGCTGCAAGGACTCAGGACTCTCTCCCATCCCCGGGCAGGCCTGGCGCCCCTTTGCCCCCTTGCCTCGGGCCTGCCCCTGTGATGGATGCTCCATGCTCCTCCCTTCCTTTCCCAGCCAGTCTTTTGTTGGCAGGGATAGGATTTGGGCTGCCACGTCCTCTGCTCTCACAGTTTCCTCAGCGCCTACCTCCCTCTGCTTGCCTGAGGGGCCTGTCCCAGCCTGCACCTCATAAATAAGGGAACTCACGGCTCTGCCGGGGAGGGCCTGTGCCCGGGCTTGGGGGGCCAGTGTTCTCCTGGCGCAGGAAAGCTTGGGGGAGATACCTCCTGCGGCAGCCCCTGAGGCAGACGGCACCTGCCAGGGAGGGGGGGGGGGTCTCTGCAAGGCCGAGAGCAATGCCAAGACAGAGTGTGGCCTGGGCAGAGGAGTGCTAGGGGCCCGAGAGCAAGCTGCAGTGCGGGCAGAAGGAGAGAGGATGCTGCCAGCCAGGAGACCCTGCCCCTGCCCCCATGCCGGGGGAAGTATGCGTGGAGGTGGCAGCTCTCTGAGTCACAACGCGGAATCAGACGTTCGGGATCATGGCCCACCCCTTCACTCCGCCCTCTCACTGCCGGGAGCCCAGGGGCAGGCTGGGTGGAGCAAGGATATTCAGAAAGGCAGCACCTGGGATGGGTCCCTGACAGGAAGGGGACAGGGGCACATTCAGGCTCTCAGGGGTCCCCGATACCCAGGAGAAGGCCTGGCCAGGCCCTGCTTCTGGACTGGCTGACCTAATTGTTAGCTTGACCAGGATGCTGAAGTGTCAAAGTCCAGGTCATCCCAAAGGGTGACCTTCCCCGTCCTACTGTCACCCTCTGCCAGGCCATGCAGGGGAGACAGGTATGGGGAGCCCTCTCATGCTAGAAAGAGAGACAGCCCCCAACAATGCAATGGGACTGTGTCTGAGGCACTATGGCAGGAGGTGACGAGGGCTGCCTGGAGGCTCCAGAAGATGTCCCGGAGGCCCTGACATTTAAGCGGGGCCTTGGAGAACTGGTCCAGGGACAGCGTGTGTGCGTATGGGGGTCTGCTGCCAGCACGGGAACAGCCTGAGCCCAAGTCCAGGGCCACGGAAGGGAAGAGCAGAGACCGGGAGCGCTGAGGTATTGGGGAACCGCGGGGCAGGAAGAAAAGAGTCGGAAGGGCCCCAAGGCCTGGGCTGTGCCTGGCTTACAGCAGGCACTCAAGATCTGTCATGTAAATGAACGGAAGATCGGACGTGTGCCCATGTTAGAAAGATCATCATCCCCCGTCAGAGTCATGGGAGTTGGTGACTCCAGACGTCTAGAATAGTAAGCAAAACTGGGCGGACGAGATGCGCGTTTTCTGAAGAAAGGGTGGAGTCCTCTACCTGCATTCTGCACCAGAGGCTAGACTGGAAACCCGGTGAAGGCTGGAACCATGCCAGGTCCGTTCCCTGGTGTCTCTCCGGGCTCCGGCAGAGGGCCTGGCACACAGTCAGTGCCATGTTAGATACAGAAATTAATCCACAAAGGGCCTAGGACCGACCAGAAAGGGTGGGGACAGCCAAGAGTGGGACAGCGGAGGGGAAGAGGCTACAAGCTAGGGGATCGAATTCGAAGCTTGTGAGGCAGGGAGAAGGGTGCTTCCTTCTGGAGAAGTACCCAACTGGAGGGGACGGCGTTGGGGGCCTGCTGAGCAACAGACACCCGCTTCAGCCGCGGCTGAGAGGGGAGCACGGGCGGGTGAGGCAGGGCCAGAGGGGGCAGGAGGGAGAGGCCAGGCTGAGGGACTCCGGAGCAGAGATGCCTGCGGAGTATCTCAGGGGTGGTATTTAGTGTTTAGCTGGCAGCATGGGTCTGGAACCCAGGTTTAAAAAAAAACCCAAACAAACCATCAAACTGGAGATGGAGGCCTGGGGTCATCAGATATGAGAGCTTGTTCTGCCATCCAACAGTCTGTCGGGGGCTGTGAGAGGCAGGAGAGAGGCGAGGAGCTGCCTTGGACTCCTGGCTTCTCTGGTGCCCGAAGCCCCCACTCGACCAAACACCCACACGTGGAGAAGGAGAGAGGAGAGTGAAGCTCACAAGACAGGGAAGTTCAGCGCCCATGGCAACTAAGGGTGGTTAAGAGGTGCAGGAGGACCATAGGGGCCAGGGAGCACGTGGCACCCAAGTCAATGACGTTGACAGGCCTGAAGGTGCAGGGCCAGGAAGCTCTGAATCGCTGGGTCTGTCAAGAGCTGCAGCATGGGGGTGGGGTGTATGTGCAGGGCAGAGTCTAGTGGAGCCGAGAGGCGTGGAGGACAGGAGAGGGGAGTCAGTGTGCTGGTGGAGGGAAGAAGCAAGATGGGGCAACAGCTGGAGGAGGAAGAGGCACAGCCACGGGGAGGGGAGTGATGGGAGTGGGCTTGTGAGGAGAGAGAGAAAGGCTGAAGTCACCAGAGAAAGGACCTTGTTGGTGGCGCAGGGGCTCTGAGGGTGCTCACGTGTGAATGGGACATGGGATCAGGTACGGGGGGGGGGGGGGCGGGTGAGGATGGCCAAGTTGTGGACGTGTTTCAGAAAAATGGGGAACCCTCTCTCCTGCTTGTTTTCTTTTTGGAGATGGCCTCTCTCCTTGTTAATTGAGATGCAGAGGTCCGGAGAGAGAGTTCGCTCTGACCTCGCAGAAAGAGAGGACAGGCGCCCCAACAATCCCAGAAGCCTGTCCACTCCTCTCTCCAGCGTGGAGCCAGTCTTGGGCAGTGGGAAGGGGTGGGTGGCCTCAGAAGGTGAGCTGGGTGGGCAACCTGAGTTTCTTGCTAAATATGTAGATTGGGGACACACAGACCCCTCTCCCCAATTTCCCTAGGATGCAGCATTCTCTCAGCCACAAACCTTTGATCTAAACCAGTGGTTCCCAGCGTGGGGCACACACCCCGCAGGGGGGCAATTTGATTTTTAAGGGGTGGGCAATTGGAGAATGAGTTATGAACAGTTAACTTTTTTGCATTTCTTATGGTTCTAGGGGCCTCCTATACAGTGTCTATAATAATAAAAGCATAACATGCTAATTAGATTGGACATCCTTCCAGAAGACGTTCCTGATGAAGCCGCGGTGGTGGGGCGAGGCAGAGGCCCTGGGCTGCGGTGCCGAGGCAGAGGCAGCCGCCACAGCGGTGGGGGACGAGCCCCTTGCACTAATTTTGTGCACCGGGCCTCTAGGATAAATATATATTGTGACATTGTCATGCATTTCAGTTCTCTGTTATGTGTTTTGAATCTTTATTTGCTATTTTTCATTATCACTTCATATTATATTATTATTATTTTTAACAATTTCTTAGTGATTTCTTCCTCAGTTCTTCATCTGTCCTTTGGTTCTTTTATTTTTATCTTTCATGGATGCCATGCTCTTTGGAAGCTTGTTTAGACCGAGTTAATGGCCTTTTTTAGGCTTCCTCCACGTGAAAAGGGGTCCACTTTTTGAATAATAAGAATTACGTTATGGGGGGGGGGCATTACGGGGGGGCACCAGGATTTTAGAGATGCTTAGGTGGGGCCTGGCCAAAAACAGGTTGGGAATCACTCATCAAATCAAACTCTTTGTAAATTCCCATTTGGCCTGGACCACTTTCCAGGTGACCAGCTCTGCCTCTGCTCCCCACTCTTGAAAGGACAGTCAGAAAACAGTGCCTCCCAGACTCCTCACCCGAAAACCCTTTTTCACATGTTGGAGATAGAGGCCCAGGGGCAGAATGTGCACGGCTGGGGCCGCACAGCAACCCAGGAGCAGCCTGAGCCCTGGCCTCCCATCACTCTCTGTTGTGGGGCAGGCTCGGGTCCTCTGAAATCCTCCTTGTTTGCATTTGGGGGGCAGTGAGGAGGACAAGGATAGCCAGGAAGAGGGTGGTCGTAAGATACTCCGGAGGGGCAGGAAAGACTAGGGTGCTCTTGGCTAGAGAGGGAGGTGCACCTGGCCTCAGGCAGAACAGAGGTCAGGCAGACGGGGTTTCCCCTCTTCCCTGTTCTGCTACCCAGCAGTCTGTCGGGGGCTGTGAGAGGCAGGAGAGAGGTGAGGAGCTGCCTTGGACTCCTGGCTTCTCTGGTGCCCGAAGCCCCCACTCGACCAACCCCAAGATGGAAGAGAAGCCATCTCCCACAGCTGGAGGATCCTGAGTGTCTGATTCACTTCTCTGGAGTGCTGACTCCAGATTAAAGACAATCCCATGTCATAGGGGGAAGCTGTCTGAGACACAGACTCCCCCAGCATTAGTCAAAGCCCTGTGCCCTTCCCCCGTATCCAGCTCTCTGCCCAGCTCAGCTTGCTGAGCTGAGGAACCAGCCCATCACCACACATGGCTTCCCAGGTGCATTCTGCAAGCGTGCTTTCCCCCAGGGATTGCCAAATGCTGGGCTTTCAGACACTGTGGCAGGTCCTTTGAGAATTCTAGGATAAGAGTGGGCCTCCACAGGCAAAGCTGACTGACAACCACACTGCCTTCAACCACCCAGAGACATTAATTCAGCATCTCTAGTCTGAAGGCACTGGGCCAACATAATCAGAGGAGCCCAGGATTGCAAGGAGAAATTATTGGTGGTGGCAAGGAAGGGGGTGGGGAACCCCCATATAGATGATATATTCACACGATTCAAAATTCAAGAGGTGAGAAAGGTGAGTCTGGGGACACAGCCCTGGGCTCTGACAGCTCAGGACCCTCCTCCTCGGGAGGGAAGACGCCAGGAGGGAGGGATGGCTGCTGCTCACCTGCCGTTGCCGTACTTGATGCGAATGTCGCGGCTGCGGTTGAGCTCCTTGCCATCCTTGAACCAGCGGTAGGAGGGCAGGGGGTTACCGGCTACTGCCTCGCACTTCAGCGATTGCTTCTCGCCCACCTGTCCCGTCTGACTCTTCATCTTCTTCAGCTTGGGCCGGGTGGCTGTGGGGGCACAAGGCAGGGAGGTGAGCATGGCAGTGATAGGCAGAGCCAAGCATGAGCAATGGAGGAAGGGCCACTGTCCTTGGGCTGGGCCTGGGGACCTGCCCCTCCAGGCGTCATTTCCCAGTTCACTTCAACCAGCGTTCACAGAGGGTCTGCGATGATGCCGTGTGGCTACTACCTGGAGAGAGCTCCCCTTCTGCAGGGAATGGTATGGGAGCTTTACATATTGTACATTATCTTATGAAGATAACCCTATTAGCTCACTGCAATGATTAAACCATTTGTATATGGGGAAACCGAGGCACAGGATGGTGAAGTCCCTTCCTCAAGGTGGTGGAACTGGGGTTCAAACCCAGGTCTCCTTGACTTCAGTGTTCGCGACCTAACTTCTGTCCCAGGCGACTCAGGTAGACCCAGATGACAGACAGCTCCTCCTCTTGGGGAGTTGTCACCTGGCACTGACACACAGCACGACCCAGGGAGGCATGAGGTGCTGAAGCCCAGAGGCGCTGCCCCAAACCAGACTGAGGGAGGCGCCAACTCAGATAAGGGTTCAGGGCTGGGGGTGGAAGGAAAAGGAAGGGAGAAGGTCAGGCCAGTCATTTTAATAGATGATATATTCACACGATTCAAAATTCAAGAGGTGAGAAAGGATCTGTGGCTTGAAACAAGTCTCTTTCTCACGTCTCCTCACCACAGCCATATCGTTTTTTTCTAAAAGGCAGCCAATTTTGTCAATTCCTTTTATATCCTTTCACAGATCTTTAGGCATATACAAAACACACATTTTTAACAAAATGGAATCATTAGTAACATATATATACAAAAAACCCCTAGTATTCACATACCTTTTTCCTTTTTTTTTAAGTTTAAATTCTTTATTGTTTAAAGTATTACACAAGTCTCCCTTTTCCTCCATTGACCTCCCACTTTTTTCCTATGGCATCATTTTTCATGGTTGCATAGTATTCCACTACGAGTCTATCACAATCCAGGTGACCAATTCCTATGATGGGGTGGTTTGCAGGTTTTCCCTTGCTTTCTTCCTCATTACACACAAGCCCAGAGGAACATCCTTGCACCTCTGCCCACTGTGTACCTTCTATATCCAACGCACACACCCAGCATACACTGTTGTACAGGTAGGATGGATATTGACTCAGACTGCCTGGGTTCAAATCCAGGCTATGCTACTTTTTAGTTTTGCGTCCTCTGGTCATTGACTTAATTAATCTGTTTGCACCTCAATTTCCCTGTCTGTAAAGTACAGGTGATAACAGCTCAGCTTGTGGGACGACGGCGGTGAGGATTATATGAGATAATGCGTGTGGAGCTTGGCACGCACCGAGCATTTAATAAAGGTTAGCTATTATTGTTATTATTATCCACAATCATTTCCTAAGGCGATCTTCCTAAAAGTGGAATTGCTGCGTCACAAAGGTTTGCAATCTTCCTCAGCGTTACGGTTGCCAAATTACCTTCTGGAAAGGTTGCATCAATCTGTACTCCCACCAGTGAATGACAGGGCCTGTTTTTTTCCACACCCTCACCAACATGAGGTATTATCATGTATTTAATCTTCGCCAATTAGCTAGGCAAAAGATAACGTCTCTGTTGTTTTAATTTGCATTTATTTGGTTCCTAGTGAGGCTGACCACTTTTCCTAAGTGTATCGGCCCATTGTATTTCTTCTTCGCGAACTGTCTGTTCTTGCCCGTACTCCGTTTTTCTATTGGGTGCTCACCTTATTGATCTGTAAAAGTTCTCTATACATGGTAAGGCTACAAAGCTTTTGCTATATTTCCCACCAGTTACCTGCTTCTTATATTTTATAATGGTTTTCTTTTGGACATCCAGAGGTTTTATGTCCATCAGCCATCAATCCGTTGGGCTTTCTGGAACTTCATAATTCTAAATGGGACTGACATCCTTCTCCGCTTCCTACACCGCCACCTTCCTGGGTCCTCAGTCATTGCTTATCAATAGTTCTTAACCCTACGTGCTAATAAGAATCGTATGGAGAGCTTTAAAAATTATGTAAGTGCCTAGGAAATATCCTAGACATAATACAACAGAACCTGTGAGAGTGGGTCCAGGTATGTGGGCTTAAAAAATAAACAATAAGCCGAAACTGGTTTGGCTCAATGGATAGAGCGTTGGCTTGGGGACTGAAGGGACCTGGGTTCGATTCCGGTCAAGGGCATGTACCTTGGTTGCGGGCATATCCCCAGTAGGGGGTGTGCAAGAGGCAGCTGATTGATGACTCTCATCGATTTTTCTAGCTCTCTCTCTCCCTTCCTCTCTGTACAAAATCAATAAAATATATTTAAAAAAATAAACAATAAAAATATAACATACATATAGGAACGTGCACACATTGTAAATGTATAGCTCACGCCTGGTGACTAACTGAACACATCTTCACAGGTGGCTTTGCTGACACCCAGTGAGCTAACCTCTTGGTCAACTGGTGATCTCCAACTGGTCTCCTCGCTCTTCTTGTGAGCCAGGGAAACGAAGAGCTCCTCTCAGAGTAGAGGGTGCTCACATTCACTGCAGTTCTGAGACAGGGGGCCCTCTTACCACGCCCTCCGTGGGCTGCCTCCCTCCCAACAAGCCAGGGCGAGGGCGGGGTAGTGCCTGGTGAGGAGAAGTGGTCACTCTACTACCTTGTTTCCTGACATGAGTCCCGGTGCAACACTATGCACGAAGCCTGAGGCCACTCTGAATGGAGGTGGTGAAGGGGGCAGGAAGGGGCAGTGACGTAGAGGCTTCAGGAACAAGAGGCATGACCCCAGCTCAGAGGACTGGGGGCTCCAAAGTCATTCTCTGCCACCAATGGGAAACCCAAGACTACATTTTCGATCACAAAGAGCCCACCCCAACTAGTAAGAACCCCATGCGGCCCAATAGCCACTTTTAAAAAATATGCTTTTATTAATTTCAGAGAGGAAGGGAGCGAGAGATAGAAAAAAAAAATCAGCGATGAGAGAGAATCATTGATTGGCTGTCCCCTGCATGCCCCCTACTGGGGACTGAGCCCCAGCAACCAGGGCATGTGCCCTGACCAGGAAACAAACGGTGACCTCCTGGTTCTTAGGTTGATGCTCAACCTCTGAGCCATACTGGCTGGGGGCCACTTCTTGATAGTCTACTCACTTCAGAATAATCCCATCTAGCTCACTCGTTCCTCATTCATTCATTCATTCAATCTACTACATGCCAGGCACTGTCCAGATTTTGGGCCCTGAGAATACAATAGTGAACAAGACAGATAATCTTCCTGCTCTCGTGAGGCCTGAACTTGAGTGAGGAGGATGCACAATGACAAATAATCACCAGGATCCATGAAGCAGTGAAAAGCAGCTAGTTAACAGAGGCCCATATGGCTAGAAGATTCTGGAAAGCAAGGGTGGTGTGAGGGGATCCTGGAGAGGGAGGCCCAGGTCACTGTCATGTGGCTATCTGAGACAGGACAAGAAGTCTGGATTTGTCTCCCTTCTCCTTTTCTTAGGTAAAACCTCCCCCCACCCCTCTTTTTAAGCCCTTGATCAACATTTCTTGCATTTCCTACCCTCTTGTGCATGCAGAATTAGAAATTCTGCCAGATGACTAGGAATTAGGCCCCTGGAGAATTTTGAGGTAGGGCAGACCTAGATTGAAATTTTGCAAACTCCTCTCTTAACCTAAGCATCAGTTTATTTATCTGTAAAATATACACAGTAACTAGCTGACAGGATTATTGTGAGACTTAAAGGAGTCAGTGAATGTAAAGTGTTTAGTACAGGGTTCAACAAATGCAAGCTAATATCTGAGAGTCCTGAAACAGGGTTGGTGGCTGAAGAGGAAGGGGGTTATTTGCTGGTGTAGAGTGGGCCCAGGTTTTTGGGCTTTGTCGAGGGAAATGAGGGATGTCCAGTCAGACACATTATCTTGGTTGCCAGTTGCTGAAACAGTTCCCTGCCTTCGTACTTGTGAGCTGAAGTGCTTCCATCGGCTCTGAGGAGAGGAGAGGATGCTGGGAATGCCCAATACATTGCAAATGTCTTTAAAGCTTTTTTTTTGTTTTGTTAGCTTTTTATATGCCTACTAGAAATTGTAAAATTATCTATGTAGATTACATTATATTCCTACTAGACAGTACCTGTCTAAAGGAAGACAAGATAAAAATAGCCATATTTTTGGATCATGTTGTGCTCATTACAAAGAGTTTTTTTTGGTTCTTAACAGTTCCTCACAAGAATCAACTGAGATACAGTAATCACCCCTTGATTTTCAATGTTTAATTACCCACAGTCCAAAAATATGAAGTAGAAAATTCCAAAAATAAACAATTCATAAGTTTTAAATAGCGTGCTGTTCTTAGTAGCACGATAAAATCTCACGCTGTCAGGCTCCGTCCTGCCTGGGACGTGAATCATCTCTTTGTCCGGCATATCCACGACTGTTAGTCACTTTGTAGCTGCCTTGGTTATCAGATGGAATGGCTTGGTATTGCACTTATTTTACCTGATAATGGCCCCAAAGCCATTCACATAACTTTTATTACAGTATACTAGTATAATTGTTCTATTTTATGATTAGTTACTAGAGGCCTGGTGCATGAAATTCATGCATTTGGGGGATTGGGGACCTTTCAGCCTGGCCTGCACCCTCTCACAGTCCAGGGGCCCTTGGGGGATGTCTGACTGATGGCTTAGGCCTAAGCCATCAGTCAGGCATCCTTAGCACTGCCCTGGAGGCAGGAGAGGCTCCCACCACTGCCACTGCGTTCACCAGCCGTGAGCCAGCTTCTGGCTGAGCAGCACTCCCCCTGTGGGAGCATCTGCCCCCTGGTGGTTAGTGTGTGTCATAGTAACTGGTCATTCCACCATTTGGTTGATTTGCATATAAGCCTTTTATTATATAGGATTATTGTTATTCTCTTACTGTGCCTATTTTAAAAATTAAACTTTATCATAGGTATCTATGTATAGGAAAAGACAGTATACATAGGGTGTCCCTCAAAATGTATATACACACTTTAATAGCTGATAACTCAATTTTCACTTCTTTTTAGGTTTAACTGACCTGAAATAATGGGTGAAGCCAGACTAAGCTTTGAACAAAGAAAATCTATACTAAAGTGCCACTAGACTTTTTTTTTTAATGGGGATACATAAAAGGTAAAATTTATGGTACAAAACCAGCAACAGTTGATGAATTGAGGGCACACAAATGCAAAATGAAATTATGTTTTATGTTTGCAATTCCACTGCTTCACGTTATCAGCAGTGCTTGGACCAGACTGGTAATCAGTTGGAATTCAGACACTGACAAAAAAATTATTCATTTCTGTAGATTCTCTTAAACTTTGAAAATGAACTATATGTTAATAAACACTTATTTTATAATAATTCAAAGTGTGTGTACATTTTTTTGGGACACCCTATACAGAGTTCATTACTATCTGGGGTTTCAGGCACCTACTGGGGTCTTGGATCTTATCCTCCAAGGATAAGGGGGGGACTACTGTATTAAAAACCATGTCTCCCACTCTAGCAATGTCTGATTCTGTCCCTGCTCACAGAAATCTTAGTTCGCAGTTCTTTGAAAGCCAAAGATGCACATTTTGAAAGGGAATAGGACCCCGAGAACAGACTTTTCTTTTTCTTTTTTTAAATTCAAGCAAGTCCCTTGTGGGGAGGAGCAGCAGCTCAGGTGGCAGGAAAGAGAACACCCACCAGGGGGCACCCTGAAGAATGCCCGGAGGACCTCTGCCTCCTCATGCCTGGGTGGAGCTTTCCGTGGTGAGGAGTAGGGACAACCGCACCACGATGGTCCTGGGTTTGCTTTGCAGATGTGATGGGAAGATATCAAAGGCTTACAGGTCAGGAGATGACTTGCTCTTAACATTTTGCATTTTAAGCTCATTCTTGTTCTGAGCATCATACTTCTCCCACTGTGGATTCCAGCCACAGGATCCTTGGGGACACCTGGGACAAGGCTAAGAGACCTGTAAGGACCTGGAGATAGTGTGCACAGGGCCTCAGATACAAGCAGGCCAGCCCTAACCCTGCCCGGGCCCCCTCTCTGATCTGGGTCCAGTATTGTCTGGGTCTCTTAGATGGACTAGGACCCAGAATGCCAGTATGAAAACCACTGTATCATGTCCCCAGAGTGTCTTGAGGCCAAAGCTGAACCAAGCAGAGGAACGGGCTTCCTGGGATGAATGGGATCTGTCAGGACAATGGCTGAAGCAACCCAATGGGCAAGCACTCACCGCCCTCCCCCCCTCAGTTGACATGCGTTTACTGAGTGCTTACTGGTGCCAGGTTCTGTGCTTTGTCCCAGACAGAAACGACTAGCTATACATGGGGTAGCCAATCCTACCCCACAAGGAGTTAGCTTGTTCCCTCTGTTATTGTCTTGTTACATAAGAAAAACATTGTTTTGTTGTAGAAAAATTACATAATACAACTAAGGAAAAAGAAAAACACATTTAAATCCCTTCAATTACTATCAGAGGGGGGGGGGGGAAACTGGCAACATTTTCAAATATCTCCTTCAAGACTATTCTCTCTAAAATGTTTTATATCCTACATTTTTTTTAGTCAATATATTGTAAAAACATTTCCCCGAATCTAGAAATACAGATCTCAGTCATCTTAATGGCTGCATAATATTTCATTGTCCAGGTGAATTCGGATGTCTCCAACATCCTGCAAACATTAACAAGACTGCACGAGATTTCTCTACAAATTCTGCTCTGCAGCCAGAGGGAGGAGTCCCAGTCCTCAGGGTCTGCGCACACGTCCCCGTGCAGAGGGGATTCTCAAAGGCCCAGCACCAGGGGAGCGACCGACGAGAGGCATCAGGTAGAAGCATGAAGAAGGAGAGGGTGACAATTCCCTACTCTGTTCCCATGGCTGTCACCGAGACCCTGCCTCCCCGCGGCTGCTCCTTCCCCACATACAGAGGGGTAGGTGGCAAGCTGATGGCCTAGGGGGTCTCCTGAGTGGGGGTCCCTTTGCTGTTGGGCAGCTCTGCCATCACCTCCCTTAATGCCTCCTCCTATGGCTGAGCCTCCCTGCTGAGCTCCCACACGCCCTGAGGTCACGTTGTCCAGCTCCCTTTTGCCTGAAAAAGGGCCCATCTGAGCAGCAGGCCTACGGCTTTCCTGAGTGGGGGTTCAGGGTATTGGGTTATGGGGAGTAGGGAAATCTCTTGGGCAGTTTTTATTTATTTTTTATTTTTTAAAAAAATATATTTTATTGATTTTACACAGAGAGGAATTGAGAGGGACAGAGTTAGAAACATCGATGAGAGAGAAACATAGACCAGCTGCCTCTTGCACACCCCTAACTGGGATGTGCCCGCAACCAAGGTACACGCCCTTGACCGAAATCGAACCTGGGACCTTTCAGTCCGCAGGCCGATGCTCTATCCACTGAGCCAAACTGGTCCCGGCTCTTGGGCAGTTTTATAACAAGAGGAAGGTCTCCCAAGGATGATCCAGGTCTCCATAAAAAGATTTCTCTTGAGGATGAGTCCCCTAACACCGTAAGACACACCTCCGTGGTGATGAGTTGGGCCATGGGGTACCTGGTGGCTTCTGCTTCCTCACAGCCTCATGCCAAGCCAAGGCATCTGGCCTGCGGTCGTGTGTGTTCGACGGGGAATCCTCGGAAGGCACCGCACTGAAGATAACAACAGCAGGAACAGCCAGGGCTGCTCCTTTCTCACATCCCAGCCCCGAGGCCAGAAGATACCGCTGCTGCCAGCAGTTTGACCTCATTCCTCTCGGCAGTGGGCGGTGGGTGCGGAGTCTGCAGAGATCTGAGAGCAAGACAGACGCCCAGGACGTGGCCAGGCGGCCCAGCCGGGGAGGCCCTGGCCTGGCCTGGCCTCCCTCCTGGCAGCCAGGGGGCAGGGGCAGCGGACTCTTAAAAGGGTTAATGATCCCCGGCGCATGACTAAGGCTGAGCAGTCCCCTTTGCAGCACAACACCTGGAGACAAGGTGGCCAGCCCGCCCGCCATCAAAGTCTCCTGCTGCCCTGCTGCTGGCGGGCTGCGGGCCGGCCCTCTCCCCACCCCTCTCCTACCCACAGAGTGACCTATAGGAGGTTAATTACAGACTCCAAGTTCAAATGAGAAGGGAAAAACACACCAACAACTAAGACACAGCTGACTTACGTGGGCACGGAGGGCCCCTCTGAGAAACGGCAGTCGGCTATCCTCCCGTGGCCCGCGGAAGAGCCATCTGATACCCACAGGCCAGGCGCCCACAGGGAGTGGCCCCTGAGCCACATCTTCTTAGCCAACCAGGCCCATGGGCCTGGTGCCTGGGCCTGCCATGCCCTCCTCTCACACCCATCCACCAAATCCACGCCTCCTGCAGTCCACGATCTACCAGGCACCTACCCACCATCAGGGATAGGATGCTGCACAAGACAGCCTGGCTCCTGTGCTCGGGGCGGGCTCTGCCTCCTGCTCGGGGCTGTGCTGAGGCTGGCAGGGCGCAGAGCCACACAGAGGGCCACTTTCCCTGCCCCAGTGAAGCTAGTCCACCTGGTGGGCTTTCAGCTCAGCAGGCCAGGCCCCTGGCTCCTCAGCTGGAAGGTAGAGAAGAGGGGCTGGGGCGGAGTGAGAGAGGGGAGGCTGATGTTGTTCCGGGAGGGCAGGCAAAGAAGGGCGAGGGAGGAAGAAGAAAGAGAGAAAATTTGGCAGCTCCAACACCAACAGAAATGGCTCCTGCTTGGTGCTTCTCGCCTGCCCATTCCAAAACCCCCATCCACGGGCACCCAACATGCAGTGTGAGTGAAGGGCACACATAGGCCTGCCTTGACCACCGGGGTCCACACGATGGCCACCTCAGCCCCCTCCAACAGGAAGGAGGCATCCTGACTGACACACTGGCCTCCTCGGGGCCCCGCCAGAGTCAGGCGGGTGCGTGCTGAGGTTTCTTGCCGGGGCTCAGAGCTGAGACACAGGGGCCCAATGGGGTGGGAGAGATGGGAGACTGGGGGGATGTCACCTCTGGCGAGGGCGACTGCACAGGCTCAAACAAGCAGGGGTGCCCGAGGCGGGGAGACCACACAGCTGCCCTGCCTGGGTTTTCGGCAGGACCTGGGGCACAGGCCAGGCACACCTAGCGGGGGCACAGGTGAGGCCAGGGGAAGCCGTGCTTACCCGAGGCCAGGGTGGCCCAGAGGACACAGCAGGTCAGGTCCTTATCCGGGTCCCTGAGCTTCTAGCTGTCTGCCCTTAGGTGAGCAGTTTAGCCTCTCTGGGCCTCAGCTGACTCATCCATAAACCACATTCTGCCTATTCTAGAGGGTAAGAGAAAGCTCTCAGGGGAGAGATGGAGGCTTCTGAGCATGATCTCTTCAGCCTCCGGGAGTGAGGGGAGGAACAAAGCAGAGGTGACAGGCTTGAAAGGCCGTTACCATTTGCCCAAACTCTAATTTTCCCGCGGGGGAGGCTGGGCCCTGGCCCTGAGCAGCCTCTGTGAGAGGGCCTGCTGCTGCTGGTGTGTGTGTGCGTGTGTGTGTGTGTGTGTGGGGGGGGGACCTTGTTCGAGGAACCTGAGGGAACCCCAGAGTCCCTACACCCTTTAGGAGGGCCTGCACTTCCCACGCCTCAGCCTAGCCGGAGAAAGTTGTTTCTGAGGCTCTGGGTCCTGGGACATGGAATGGGGGTGGGGTGGGAGGGCAGAAAAGGGGAGGCACCTTATACACTACGCCAGACCTGCTTCTCAAACTGAGATACAGGAAAAGCCGCAGGGTGATCGCAGGACCTCTTTTCGAAGGGTCTGCCGAGCTCATTAGTAAGGAAAGGCAGCACCTTTGTATTAAAGCAGACGTATGATGGGGTACACTGTCAAGTTCGTGTGGATTTCTGAGATAAAATAAAAACACAAGACTTTAAAGAAACAGGTATCAGGGGAAAGGTCTTATCAGGGCGGACAGAGGTCAGAACAAGGCCCGTGTGCTCACTAAATACAGACACCCCAGTGGGTGCAGGGACCCAGGCTGCGGAGGCCCAGCTTCCTGCCCTGCAAGTCCAGCCCCGAGCACAGAGAGCCCGGCCTGGGCACTTTGGGGTCTGGGAGGCCTGGGATGTGGTCCCCGTGGCCCCGGCTAGCGAGAGGCTCACCCCGAAATGAATAACCGCCTGGATATTCAACCGCTGTCTCAAATACAGCACGTGAGAGAGCAGTTTCCTTGCTCCTCTCCCAAGACCACTCTTGATCCTGCGTTCTTTCTGTCACCTTGTCATTTTTGACAACTGTCTCTCTTGACTCTTGATTCTCCCCAAAGATCAAGAACATGCCCCTTCCACCAAGCCTCTTGCCCTCTGAGTCCTTCATTGTCTGGCAGGCTCTGGTTCGGGCTGTATTGTGCCCACCCCCAATACCACTCCACCAGCAATGGACACGGGGCAGAGTCACCTCTGTGTGCTTCTGGCCACTAAGAAACCTTCCTGGGCGCCATGATGTCTGCAGAAGAAAGGCCATCACCTGCCTTCCTTGCTGCCAGCCAGGGCCCCCGGAGGAAGCTTACTGGGTCAGCAAGCCAGCCCCCGCCCCTCTCTGCTTCCCCCCTATCAATTCCCTTCAGGAATTGTGTCTTCTGGCCCGGCCAGGCGTGGCTCACTGGTTGAGCGTCGGCCGTGAACCAGGAGGCTGCAGTTCGATTCCCTGTCAGGGCACATGCCGGGTTGTGGGCACGATCTTCAGTGTGGGGTGTGCAGAAGGCGGCTGATCAATGATTCTCTCCCATCATTGATGCTTCTACCTCTCCCTCCCTCTCTGAAATAAATAAAAAATAAAATAAGATAAAAAAAGAATTGTATATTCCAGGCAGACCCAAATCACTGGCTGCTCCCGAACATGTCTGTTCTATAGTCTGCCTGCCTCATGCCCCCTCACCCATTGCCTACACAGAGCACAGTCAGAAGGGTCAGACATGCAGGCTGGGGGGCTCAGACTGGTCTCGGTTTGCGCTCTGGCTCTGCCTGGTGTCCTGCCTAAATAGACATGCTTCTTAACCTCCCCGAGCCTTTATTTCCTTGCCTGTAAAACAGGGATAATCTCACCCACCTCTTACGATTGTGATGAGAATTAAATGGGGATGCTGTGTGTTGAGAACTTAGCACCCAGTACCTGGAACAGAGGAAGCTCAATAGCTGGCAGCTCTTATTAATCTACATCTCAGATGCTCCTCTAACCCACCCAGCCAGAAGCAACCTCTGCCTCACACAGACCTCCCGGGTGTTTCTCCTGCCCAATTTGGGGTTTCCTACTTTGGAGCAAACAGATTACTTAACTTTCGGGACTGTGGGGACCTCACGAAGGGATGTGAGGCAGCATTGCTGGAATCTGGCACCGAGTAGGTGCTCACTGGCTGAACCAATGGATTCATGGCTGACGGATGCCTCAGATCAAGACTGCTGCTAGTACCAAGGGGAGGGTGGGACTCCTTGATGGCTAATCCCAGTCTTTCCTCCCAACTCGGCCCGTTCCCTCCCCCTCAGCCCAAGCAGAGCAGGACAGCGGAGCAGGTGATTCAGTTGGGGGCCTCGATGAAGGACCACCCTTACTTGGCCTATCAGGCTCCCAACCTCCTGAGAGGCCTCTGGCCACAGACAGGGAGCTGGGCCAGGACAGCCTCTTCCCGTGAGACTGCCCCTCTGCAAACAGGAGAGAAGCTGGCGAGGTGTCTGGCCACAGGAGGAAGAGCTTGAGAGAGTCCTCCTTCGTTTGTGCACTCAGATGCCCTGGGCGCGGGGCACATGTCAGGTGTCTCTGCCCTGGCGGAGGTTCTTGCTGAGGCAGAGCTGCCCACCCAGCAGAATGGGAGGCGGTGGGGGGAGCAAAGAGGATACTCCTCACCCACCCTCCTCGCCTCCAGGAAGGCTCTGTGGAGGGAGCAAGGCCTGTGCTGAGCCCGGAGGATGACGGGAGCTGGCCAAGAGAAGAAAGGCAGTGCTGCAGGCAAAGGAGCCAGAGGTGCCGAGGACCGTGTCAGAAGACCACCGTGCACTCAGGAAACAGAGAAATTCCACCTGACTGGGTACCATGTAGGCGATGGGAGACAGGAGGCTGCAGGGTTGGGGAAGGTGGCAATGCCTCCAAAGCTCTGCTCTCGTTCTTGCCCGGTAGCTGCTGAACCCTTTGCCTTGCTGGTGTATGGACTTCTCTCTCTGGGGCTCAGTTTCCCCACCTCGATAGTGAAGGAATAGGTCACGAGCTCAGATCCAGCCGCTCCTGACTGCCCCAGAGTCACAGGTGAGTCTGTTTCAGAGAAGCCTACACTCAGCAGCCTGACTTTCAGAAAACACACAGTTTGGGCCCGCCGGTCTCTCCCTCCCTCATGGGCAGGGCATCTTCATTTCCCAACTGCCCTGTTCACTTCCGCGCAGGCGGCTTTCCCAGCCTGGATGCCAAGCCCCTTCCGATCTCCTCCCATTTTCCCAGGTCCACCTCGGCCCACCTCCTCCAGAAAGCCTGGCAACTGCAGTTAGGTCTGCCCACCCACCTCTGCTGCCCACAGGGCGGCAAGCCCATTCCCCAGCGATGGCCTGCAGCCCCAGCCACCATTCTGGGCCCCACGGCGCTGGGGAAACACCTCTGGGACTGCCAGGCCCTTTGCGAGGCTTTGTCTGCGAAGCTGGGCCACCCAGCTCAGCAAGCGCTTCTCACACCTCAGCACACATCCCGTCAACCAGAGGGCTTTGGAAAACACACACCGGCCCCATCCGCACAGTTTCAATAGGGCAGACTGAGGCCCAAGACTTTGCATTTCAGGCAAGTTCCCAGTTTATGCTTCAACTGATGCTCAAATGTTACCTCCTCGGTGAACCTCTCCCGACACCTTCCCAGAACAATTCATTCCTTTCCTCGCCACACACAGCCCCGGCCTTGCACTTGGTTCTCGTCACAGGTATTCCTGTGGGGCCAGCCTTGGATCCCGAGGGCAGCAGCTGTGATTTCTTTACAGAGCGGGAGCTCAGTGAATGCTTGCAGAATGGAGCACACCCGAATGAGCAAAAGCACATGCAGTCTGGACAGTTACCACGTGGCCAGGACCTGGAAGTCCTGCTAAATGGATGGTTAGCCGAAGGCTGGGCTGGAGAACGACAGGAGGATTTGCCGCCCCTCGTGCTGAGTTACGTACAGTGAGGACAGGCTCAGAAACGGGAAACGCAATGGGATCCTGATCCTGATGGGCCTCAGGTCTCAGATTTTGGCGATGCTTTGCCAGTGTTTAGACAAACCCAATCCTCTCTTCCGAATGCCAACTGTCCTGCAGGCCAGACTTGTGGGCTAGAGAGCAGGGAAGGCCTAGAAGGGTGCATGGGGGTGACCAGGCATGGGTGGCCATTCTAGGAAGCCCACCGAGGCTGGGACCAGCGCTCCCCCATGTTGGTCAGCGCCTTCCCTCCATACACGCCTCACTCTGCGCCATCCTAAGGTCAGGGCTGTTCTGACTTAGACCCGAACCTTTCGGCACCAAGGGCAGATGGCAGCAACAGGGATCACTTGGGTTCCTGACAATATCTGAATCTAAGGGCTTCTGTTTCCCATGAAGCTGCCACTTCTTCCCTCAGCAGCTCACAGGGCCCACAGAGGCCAGAGGGCCTGGTGGGGGGTGCTTATATTCTTTTTTTTTTTTCTTTAAATATATTATATTAATTATTTTACAGAAAGGAAAGGAGAGGCATAGAAAGCCAGAAACATCGATGAGAGAAACATCGATCATCTGCCTCCTGCACAGCCCCCACGGGGGATGTGCCCGCAAACAAGGTACATGCCTTTGGCCGAAATCGAACCCGGGACCTTTCAATTCGCAGGCCAGTGCTCTATCTACTGAGCCAAACCGGTTTCTGCCTTTTTTAATTTTTTATTTTTATTCTTTTAAGGGAGAATAATCCCTCTGTTGGAAGCCTGAAGCCTTCAGTCCAATTTTACTTCTACCGCAGACCCACTGGCGACCTGATTCCCCCACCCCAGGTGACTCACTGCCCTGCTCCAGCCCCGCTGCTGTGCAAACTGGAAAACTGGAGTTCTCTGTCCCCTTGTCCCTGCACTGCCCTCCCTCCCTCCCTGGGTGTCTGGAAACGCTCTGGGACCTGGGCTGAGGACCGGTGAGTCCTGGTCTGTAAAGTGCTTTGAGCTCCGGGGATGAAAGACTGCTGGGAGGTACAAAGTCACTCTCTGCTTGTTGTTATTGTTCCTAATGAATCCCGAGGTGCCAGGGCGCCGGAGAGGAGCGTGAGGCCCGGCTGAGCCTGGAGTGGCAGGAGGATTACTCCAGGTGCCTTGATCAGCAGGGTCAGCCAGGGGCCAGGGCCAGAGGTGGAGGCTGCCAAAGCAACCGCCAGATGTGGCTCAGCCACATGCAAACGGCACATCGCCACCTCTGACAGCCCAAAGACCGGAGTTTGTCCCGGAAGCCTGGGCACTAGTTTTACCAGGGGCAGGAGATGGGGAAGATGGGGGAAATCCTTGCAAGGATTCTTTGGACCCATCCAAATGACATGTATCCGGAGTTTTCAGCTAGCGATGGGAATCTATCTTCATACCTCAGGGCACCCCGGAGAAGACCACAACCTGCCCCCTGCCCTCCTGGGGCAGACACAGCTTCAACAGAGGGGACCTTCCCGTCAAAGCTGGCTGTCTTTCCAGGGGCCTACAGGAAAGACCAGTAACCTCCAATCCAATTCTCAAGCTACTCTTCAAAACAACACGGCACCTCCAGAGCTCATCACTTTTTTTGGGACCAGCCCCCCTCCCCCTGCTCCCCAGTCTCCTCCCCTCTCCAGCTCTCCTCCTCTCAGAATTCTCAGAGACACAGGGCCTGAGGGCTGGGGCTCTGTCTTGCCATGGAGAAGGTGAGAGTTGAGAGCAGAGAGCATTTCCAGAGACACAAAGAGGGAGGGCGGTGGCAAGGTCACACAGAGGCAGAGTGGGATGGACCCCAGGTACATGAGTGGGCTAATGAGCCACCTCCCCACACTGCCGCCTGGGATAAGGGAAGTGGGGGGGCGGGGGGGGCAGCCCCAGGTAGGGATACCAGGCGCCAGCCCCACGAACTCTGTGAGTCATAGAGCAGAGCTCACACCTGCATTTCAGCCCCACCCAGCACTCCTGTGCCGAGGCCAAGGGAAAAGCCCATTTCCCCACACTGGCCTGCGTGTGTGTGGCAGCGAGGAGAGGGGGACGGTTGGATGTGGGTCATGGATGGGGGAGCCAATTCATTACCGTCCCCTTGTCTCTCATTCCCATTCCCGACCACTTTCCAGAGTCCCTCCCCTTTCTCAGCTGAAGATTTTAATGGAGAACTTGCTCACATCTCCATGTCTGCACCTCCGAATCTTTCTAGCAAATGTGGCCCCACCCTGCTAAGACCCCTCTCCAACTGCCCAGTGGCCATGTTCTCCCTGGCTGGGGCTCTCTGAGCCTCGGGTGGGCTGAGGGCGAGTTGTGAGGGAAGCCTCCAGGTCTGTAGGTCAGTGTTTGCTTAAGCATCCATCCTACCCCCCAAGGCCGACCAGGGATTGAAGACTGTTGCTTCAGCTCTGGCCAGGTTTGCTCAGTGGTTAGAACCCGCACCTACTGCAGTTGCAGGCTCAATCCCAGGCTCCAGTTGGGGCCTCATGAGGAAGGCAACCATTCAACATGTCTCTCTCACATTAATGTGTTGTTGTTTCTCTCTCTGCCCCGCCCCCCTCCCTCTTCACTCTCTCTCTAAAAATCAATGGGGAAAAATATCCTTGGGTGAGTATTAAAAAAGACCGTTGCTTCTCATGGGCATGGTACTTTCTCCTGAGACCTTGTTCAGAGCCTGACTCTTGCCTATGCCCTCCCTAGTCCAGAGTGTTTGAAATCTCGCTAGCCCAGGCCTCGGGTTTGCTTGGTATCGCTCACCAGCAAACTCCTTGAAAGAAAGCATTCTGAAGAGCTGGCTGTCCTCTTGGAGGCAGGGAACAAGAGGAAGCAGAGAAGAAGAGACAGCAGGAAAGATTACAATTAGACATGAAGAAGGACTTTCTCACTGGGTGCTGGAAGAGATTATCGAGAGACCCATAGACTCTCTTACCGGCAGCCCTCTCCCATCTTGGCCCCAGTGCACACTCTAACCTCAGCAGCAAGCTGCTCATTTCCTTGGCACTCTTACTCCCACCTGGTGAAGCCCAGGTGGCTTCTAACTAGCTCAACTCCTGCAACCTTGGCATTGGAGGGTGCCCTTACCTACTAGCCAGCCCTCAAGGTGCCCACAATAGGATGTACATGGGGGTTGGTGGCAAGGCTCACTGAGCCAAGCACATGAATTTTGAAAACAGGCACCATGAATTCCTTCAGGTCTCAGATTGGGAGCTCACCACACACCACATGAGCGCAGTGTCAGCTGGCCCAGTGTCGCTCCGGGAGTGTTTCTTTATAAGGAAGAGAACACCGCGATGGCCTGTAAACCCCCCTGGGTCCCTCCCTCTCCTGGGCTGAAGGTATTGTTGACTCCCAGGCTCTTCCCAATCAAGAGACCTCAGAGGCTACCTTCCCACCTGCCCCTCATTACACGGAAATCCAGAAAAGTTAAGTCATTTGGCCAAATCCTCAACCACAGCCAAAGCCTCCGAACTCCCAGTCCAGTGCTCTTTAGAAGGCATTTTTATGTTGCAGTCCTGGCAGGAACCCTGGTGGGGGGATAGAGAACCAGCAACGTGGGCATCACTGTGCCGGGATTTGAAGTCCCCGAGACCTATCCCTGGAACTTACTTTGTGACTTTGACCTCGGTCAGCCTCAGTTGCTCCCTCTGTAAAATGGGGCTAGGAATGCCTGCACCAGGTTGTTAGGAGGATTATGTGGAGATGAAGCATGTAAACATGCTTGGACGGCTGACTAGTACAAGACGGATATAACAAAATGCCAAAGAGACAAGAAGTGAGAAGGCAACTGGACAAGCCTCTTGGGCAGACATGCATGCCTTAGGCCCCTCCTTGAGAAGCCCTAAGCCCGTGCACCGAGTGGGGGGGCCTCTCTTTCACCCTAAGGCTTCCCACGGAGGGCACCAAAGTGGGTTTCAGCACAGGCTCTGATCACCCAGAGCACCTTCTTCCCCTCTTTCTTGGGGACAGCACCCAAGGGTGCAAGGGAGTCGCTCCTGAAGACTGGGACTGGGGACAAGTGCTTGGCGGCGACAGTCCGGGGGAGAGGCTGTCACAGAAGCAGCATCTGCCACAGAAGCAGCGGCTCCCTGTCCCCTCCGGGGCTCCCGAGGCGGCAGGCACGGCTGCCCCTGCTCCAATGAATGAGCAGAGCTGGCGGAGGTGTGGCCCCTGGTGGGAGTGAGCCCGGAGCACACACTCCAGGAAGCGAAGGCAGTGACAGCTCCCCCAGCGCCCCGGCGCCAGGTCAGGACCCGCGTCTGCCTGCAAGCCGTCTGTCCGCCTGAGCCCTGGCTCCGTCCTGCAGCTCCCGGCTCCTCACCTGTAGGCCGGCGCCCGCCCCTCCGCCGGGAGGCACTGCCCGGGGACAGGGACGGGCGCACAGCCGCTGCCAGGCTCCCGTGCGCGGTCCCTCGCCCGCCCGCCCGCCCGACCGCAGCGACCGCCTCGCAGGCTGGCACGCACGCCCCTGGGCGCCTGTCACCTCCGCCTCCGCACAGCCCCAGACTCACCCGTGCAGCGCGGGGCGGAGGGGGGGCAGGTGAGCAGGCAGCAGGTTTCTCCCAGTAAAACCAGGTTTCGGAGGTGCCCTACCTTTCTCCCCCGGGTCGGGCTCCCGCTCTGGCTCCGGCTCCCGCTCCCGCTTCCTCCCCTCTCGGTGCTTCTTGCCGCGGCCTTGGCCCCGCTTCCTGGGCTCCGACATTCTGCCCCGGCTCCGGGGCGGCGGGACGGACGGACGCGAGGTGCAGGAGGTGCAGGAGCGCAGGGACGGCCTTGGCTCTCCGGCGCCGAGCTGCGCCCCCCACCGCCTGCAGCCCCGGTGCCCGCGCGCGGCGCCTGTCTTATAGGCGGTCACACCCTCCGGGGGAGGGGAGCTGGAGCCTTAACTCTTCCCCTCCCACCGGGCGCCGCAGCCTCCTCTCCCCCGCCCCCTCCCCACCCGCCCCGGCGGCCGGCCCGGGGGTGGGCTTCGGGCAGCTCGCTCCAGCTCCCTCCCCGGACCCACCGAGCGAGGGAGCCAGCGAGGCGGGATGGGCGCCCCGGCCGAGTGCTGCCCACCTCCTTCCCCGCCGGGGAGGGGGCTCGAGCTGGGCCGGGGGCCTGAGCCACGATGGGGGGGCGGAGAGGGGGGAGGGGAGAGATCCCGCAGTGAGGGCCAGGCTGAGGACAGCAAGGGGGTGGGGAGACAGCCAGAGGAGGGCCCAGAAAGGGACCAAAATGAAACCCACCGGACAGCCCAGCGGGGTTAGGAAGCGCTCTCGCTCCTTGCAGCCCCTCTCTGCTGTCTAGTGTCTCCCCCGCCCCCCTGCCCCTGCCCCGCCCCCCGCCACCGATTTCACAAGCAGTTTGCCTGTGCCTCCTCAACCTTGACAGTCTGACCTCAGTCCTATGGGATGCCACCACCTGGGGGATACTTTTTATGCAGCTGCCATTTGTGCTTGGCTACCGGGGTCTGTGGCCCAGGAGCCCCTCCCAGCCGGGACAGGCTGCAGCGGGAGGGAAGCCTGGGTGCCCCAGGTGGCCTGCAGCCCCCCTCCCACACTCACTCCGCCAGCCCTGGCTGCCAGCACCAGCTGGCTCCTCTCTTCAGGCCCGTGGAGGTGGATTCAGACACTGACACGGCCTCCCCCGACTCTCCCGACAACACTTCGCACAAGCCACCGCGCCAGGGCTGCCAAAAAGGACAGTGTCCTGCCTCCTGCTTGGGTGTGGCGCTGAAAGGGTTACATCGTTAATGCTCTCCCTCTTCTGGCTCCCAGAAAGCCCGAGCCTGCGGTTTGCCTGCCTCTCTCTGCCTGAGGTGTCCCCTTACAGCCATCCCAACTGGAATCCCAGTCAAAGATCATCTCAGCCAGTCCTCTGCCTGCTCCGGAGGGGGTCCCGAGGCTTCTCTGGACAGCGTTCCCCTTCGGGGAGCCCGGAGCAGGCTAGGACTCTGGGTCTAGGCCAGGGACTCTGGGGCTCCAGGGTACCTGGGGGCCTGACCAGACCTTGAGGCCACGCTGGGGAGTGGACAGGGAAAGAGAGATGATGGAGGCAATGTCCATGCAGAGGGTTGGTCTCTGGGATTCTATTCTTGGGCCTCAAGCCTGTCCCGCTAGGGGGCAGCTCTGGGAAGACCAAGTGCAAGAGATGTGCCTCCTCTCCCACATCCCCGCTGAGATGTCCTGCACACTCGCCTCCATTCCTGTGGTATCCCTCTCTGTAGGTAGGCAGGGCGGTGTCCTAGGCAGAGCCAGAGCCAGAGCCCAGGTCTTACTCCTGCTCCAGCCCCTGCTCACTCAGCTTCCAAAATGGCACTTACATCCACTCCTTCCCAACCATCAAACCCCTGCCTCCGTTCACTTCCTCCTCCTGCCCCATAGATTCTGACCTCCTCAAGGTCGTCAGAGTGAGGTTTCTAAAACTTAAACCAGATCACTTAGCTCACTATTACCCATGGGTTAAACCTACACTCCTTACTGTCCAACCAAAGCCCTGTTCCATTGGGCCCCAGGCACAGCCCTCTAGCCCCCAATCCTGTGCCTCAGCCACATTTGCCTACAAGCCACACACACTGCGCTGTCTGCTCTCCACATCTTTGCACATACTCTCTCTGCCCCAAATGGCCTCCCTGCTTCTGGGGCTGGCCAACCTCTCGGCTCATTCGTTTAGCACATACCTAGTAAGGCTTACCATGTTTCAGGAATGGTGCTATGTGCTGGGGATTGGCTGTGAGCAAGATGGACATGGGCCTACTTACATGAAGGTTACAGTCTTGGTAAGGCTGCACAAACAATCAGTTACACAAACAATGAATTAATTAAAATGAGGGCTCAGTATTAAAGAGATATTCATTTCATAAACATTTCTATATGTTGATATGCAGGTTGATATTGTAGATAAACAAACTGTAGTGAGGGAAAGCTTTTCCTAGAAAACACTTAAACGGGGATTCAAGAAATGAGGAGGAGTTGGCTGGGCGAAGAGGAGTGGGAAGAGCATTCCTGGCAGAAGAATACAATAGCTGGGGGACAGGAAGGAGCTTTTGTGCCTTTGCAAAACCAGAAGCCGGTCAGTGTGCTGGGGGTGTGAGTGCGGTATATGATACGGTCATAAACACTAAGGATAGTCATAGGGGGCAGGAGCATGTCCCATGGTTTGGGGTTCCCAGATGCAATATTGAGGGAGGTGGGCTTTGAAGAAGGTCTTTACAGATGGGGAGGATTTCAATTGGGTGTAGGTGAGGGGTTCTGAGACATGGCAAAAACCTAGCCCAGTGGTCGGCAAACTCATTAGTCAACCGAGCCAAATATCAACAGTACAACGATTGAAATTTCTTTTGAGAGCCAAATTTTTTTAAACTTAAACTTCTTCTAATGCCACTTCTTCAAAATAGACTCTCCCAGGCCATGGTACTTTGTGGAAGAGCCACACTCAAGGGGCCAAAGAGCTGCACGTGGCTTGCGAGCTGCAGTTTGCCGACCACAGACCCAGGGGAAGCATTGCCTGGGTACTCACCCAGGAAACAATGAGGGGACTAGATTTATGTTGGAAAACTTGGGGAGCTACTAATAATTAATATAGCCAGCACCTACTGGGCACTTGGTGGAGCTGACAGTGCTAAGAACCTTATATGTGTTATCCTTCGTCACCCCCTCATCACCCCTGTGGGTGGGTCCAATCCTTACCTCAATGTTAAAGAAAAGAGAATAAAACAGGAACAAAGAGATCACTCACTCAAAGCTCTGTAGCTGCCACCTTCCCCCAGGGCCACGCTCTTCTTCCTCACACTTCACTGCTGTGCGCACTCAGAGATACACCCGAACTGCCAGGCTGAGGCTCTGGGGCTTTACTGAGTAAACTTAGGATGTTTATTGGATTCACTGATGATGTTTTGAGGAAGAGGGTGACATGTGCATTAGAAAAATTAACCTGACTGGTGTGTGTGTGTGTAGAATGGATGGAAAAGGGAAGGAAGAAAGTGGAGGCAAGGGAACCATGTAAGCAGGTCAACCCTTCAATGTGTCCTTAGCGTCTGCTCTGTGCCAGGACCTGAGCATTGTGAGGGTCAGGGAAGGAGGGCCTAAAGCAGAGAGGAAAGGCAGTGAAAATAGTAGTAAAAGTAGCTAATATTATATTCTTAATATTCAGTAAGACTATTATCCTTATTTTGTGGGTGAGGGAACCGAGACACAGGGAGGCCAAAGTTATTCCTATTTGTCCAAGCCAAACAACTGGTGATGAGCAGGGCAGGGTCAGGACCTCTGCAGTTGGGGACCCAGAACCAGCCTCTTAAGGACAGCTCCATGGTGTTGCTCAGGAAGATGTGGAAGAGGGACAGCGAGCAGAGAAAGGACCTCTTCAAGGCCAACCACTGGCCTCAGGACATGCACGGTCCCTCCAATTCTGTGACCGATGCTCAGTGCCCGGGTCATGGGCAAGTGGTTTCAAGAGGCATGCCAGCAGGGTTCCCACTGTCCTGACTTCCCAGCTCCTGCCAGGAGCCTGGAAATGTCCCCGGGAGCCAGGCCTATTGCCAGGGGGACTCCTTCCTCTGAACCACAGGTTGTGTAATGCCTGGTACAACCTGATGTGGGTGAAGAGCCGGACCTGGGGGCCGGCCCAGATGCCACATCACCCAGAGGAGACGCCTCTCCCCAACGCTGTTTCACAATGGGACACTAATAGCAACATAACAAGCTAATTCAATTCCTTTATGGAGTGAAAACACAATGTTTAACTGGCTAACAAACTTCTTTTTTCCTTTTTAACATTTCCCCCTCCGCACTTTGAGGCTGTGCCATGGGCAAACTTTGAAGTTTAGGAAAGTTTAGACTTGTTTGAGTCATGTGCAAAAATGCCTTTCAGTGAAAAGGGGAAAAAACACACACCACCCATGCTACCCTACCTTCCACCTGAGACTTTCAGGCTCCGAGAGGCTTTGCCCATAGAATTTTCCTGAAAAGGGGTCTTGGGGACCGGACCCCTTGCCCTTGGACTCACTTCCTGGTGGGGATCCTCAAGGAGAGAATCAGTGACCTCAGGCCAGGCAGAGCCTACAGCAGTTCCCTAGTTACCACCCCAGCATCCGGAAAGGGCACCCCCGAATCAGCCCTGGGCCACTGTTGTTCGCCCAGAAGGTAGAAGTCCTTGGAGAAGATGAGGCTACGCTTACCCTCAGCCATCTCCACTTCAGTGCCTCCAAGTCACGAGGCTCCTCCACCTTGCTCTCCACCAAAGAGTCTGCTAGAGGAGGAAATCGATCAAGATGCCACTCCCCGCAGGACCGGAGAAATTCCCCATCGCCCTGGGGGATTATGCAAGGCCTAGCAAGCCCATTACCCCTGCAGCCTAGGCTGCGTGGGATCCCGGCTGGAGCAGGCATGCCCTGAGGAGAGGAGCACAGGAGGGTCAGGCCTGGCTCACCAGGCCCAGAGAGCACCTCTCCCAGAAGCTGCATCCCGGCTGCAGCTTGCGCATCCCTGCGAACCATCCAGAGTTCTCTCTCCCCCAAGTTCACTCACACTCACCTCCTTCCGACAGCGGCCTGCAGAGAACTGCAGCCAGAAAGAAGGGGCTGTGTGGTGTGGGCCGGAACGACTCGATTAGATGTCCCTGAGATTAGGCTAATCTGAGCAGATCACTTCCCACACTAGCAACTCAGGCTACAGAATGTGTCCTCAGATCCCTCTGCCCACCAGCCCGGGAAAGCCATGGGAATCAGGGTGGTTGAAGGGGTCAGGGGCTTGAGATCACTGTGGAAAAGCACTCAGTTGCCAGGTGAGAATGCCTCTGGAGCCACACACAGACATGTAAAGCCTGGCTCTGCCTCTCAGAATTGTACCCACTGCTCAACACATACACTCACACCTCGGTGCATGAACTTCCCTGAGCCCTGGCACTGCAGAGACTGGGACCAGTCAGCCCACCCATGCTCTCCATCAGTCTGCTGTTCATTTCTGCTCTTCCAGAAGTAAGGACAGTGCTGCGGTGCTGGTCCACGCCTTCCTGCCATGCCCTTTTGACCCCACCCACTTTCCCTTTGTTCCCAAGGGATGGATATATATATATCTCAGCTGTCTCAGAGGTGCCCACCCATGGCAGCCCCCATAGCCAGGGCCCAGCTCAGGCTCTGTCTCCACTCCCACCTTTTAAAGTATATTTTATTGATTTTTTTACAGAGAGGAAGGGAGAGAGATAGCTAGAAACGTCGATGAGAAACAAACATCGACCAGCTGCCTCTTGCACACCCCCTACCGGGGATGTGCCCACAACCAAGATACATGCCCTTGACAGGAATCGAACCTGGGACCTTTCAGTCCACAGACCTACGCTCTACCACTGAGCCAAACCGGTTTCGGCCACTCCCACCTTTTAGAGGCTCCTCCTGCCTCAGCCCACCCACTCCCAAACCCAGAAGAGAATGCATGCTCCCTGCTCAGGAGTTGAGTCTCTTTCCTTCATTTCAGACCCCCTGGGGAGGAAGACAGTGGAAGGGAAGGGGCAGCCCGGCCCAGGAGGAGCCCCAAGACAAGCTGGGAGGGACCAGTAGAGAAAGCATTGGCCAGAGACAGGTGGGGAGCCTTCCCTGGCTCCAGGGGCCGGGAGAAGAAAGCAGAGGCAGCAATGGGAGAGCAAATGAGGGGAGAGGTGAGGCTGTAGACAGGCCCAGGCAGAGCTGGAGGCAGGATGGGGAGAGGAAGTGAGAAACTGGAGCAACCCAGGGAGGAGGGAGGGGCAGAGGGCGAGCGAGATGACAAAAGAGGGACGAGGGAGGACAGAAGCTGCTTTCAGTGTCCGGGAGACCTGCTGGTGCCCTTGGGCAAGTTCCTTTCCCTCTCCGGCCTGCCTCCCCATCTGGCAAATGGTGGAGCTGGAGGGTCTTTGTAGGTCTAACCATCTGAGGAACCACAGCGTTCAAACTTGTCAGCAGGAGGAGAGAGGGCTGGGAGAGTGAGTGGTCCCCAGTCCCACAGCTGGGGCCTCGATGGTATTGGTCCACAGGCCGTCCTCCCAGCCCCTCGGTCTCCCTCAGCCCTTCCCTTCTGTGGCCTCGTGGCCTGGCAGGAGCCCCGAGTTGTTGTCTGTGAGCCCCCTCTGCTAGGCTGCGGGGAGGTAATCCCAGCGCCTGGCAGAGAGCCCGAGGCATGCATGTGTATCAGGTGAGTAAGCCTGGATGCCGGCACTGGCCTCTTCAAGGGCCTCGCCTTGGGGTAAATTGCTCCATCTGCATGGCGGCACCCAGGAGACTCCAGCACTTTCTTCTGTGACCCAGAGCAACCGTTCTCCCGGGGTTAGGAGGTGGGGGGGCCTGTCCACCATCCCACGGGTTGGGCGTAATTCAGTCTTTCTTCCTCACTCTTCAAGCTAACTGCATAATTACACAGCAATAATGCTAACTGGCACTTACACACCAAGTCTTGGGTTAAGTACATAATTTATTTATGTAATGACATGATGACTTGTTTGCTGGCCTGGGGGCTGTGGGGACCAGGCACAAGGGTTTAACTACTGTCTACACCACCCTGGGGACACAGGGACTGTGTGGATCAGCACCCCATGGGAGCCATATCTCCCAGAAGCAGTTGTCTCCTGCCCTGAGAGTCTTCTCCTCGGGCAGCCGGGGAGCCAGCCTCCTACATGCAATTTGTTTATAAGTCTTCAGCCACTCCAGGTGGTCAGGCTGGAGGGGTGAGGACCCTTTTCCTCCCCCGAGGACCGAGGCGGCTCCTCTAAAAGGCTGCAGTCCCTTCTACACAGAAGGACACAATGCAAGCCAGGCTGGCACATTTGGAGAGACTCCTGGTCACCACCCAAGGAAACAAGAGGCCTTGCCCAATATAGGCATTTAGCAGCCTGGAGCCAAAAAATTCTCTCCTCTCTCTCAGCCCTGCCCAGCCTAGCCCTACCCAGCCCAGCCCTGCCACCCTAGCCTCGGCTGCTCCTGGGACCACAGCCCAGCTTCCCTGGCCCGCTCTGGGTGCTGGCTCTCATGCCAGACTCAGGCCTCTTGGAATCTAATGGACAACCTCAAGATGCAGTGGCTGTGGTAGGCCTCCAGGAGCCTGAAGACCCAACTCTGGTTCTGGCCTATTTCTCCCCACTACTCCCAATCACCCCCTTCCCTCTCCTCAGAAGCTCCACTCACAGATTATGAAAGTTTCACCACTAACTACAAAGAACTGAATCGCCACAATGTTGAGGCTTTTAGATCTTGGAGCAAACACCCTGGAGCTATGAATACCATAACTCACCAGAAACCAGATATACAGATTCCAAGCAGATAAAATAGCAAGATAGGGTTAGGCAACCTTTCTCCTTTCAGCTCCGCAGGTTTTGTTTTATTTGTTTGTATGTTTGTTTGTTTGTTTTTGGGTGGTTCCTGGGATATATTTTCCCTTTGGGTCTCAATGTCTATATACCTGAGAATTAAGGGGAAAAAATGCTCTCCAGGGGCCATTCTGATAATAAAACTTGAGAGACAGAAATGAAACTCAGAAGCGCTCCGAGGCTCCGAATGTTGCTCACTCTGAGCACTGCATCCCTTGCCATCACCTGCCGCTGGCTCTCCGGCAGCCTCCCTTCTGCCTTTGGAAGGGCCACTGGTTTGTGGAGCCTCTGCTCCTGTAAGCCAGCCTGCGGGTGGGCATGGGAACCAGCATGCACACTCATGGCCTCGGAGCGCTGCGCACCTGACCACGTTGCCCCAGAGTTCCTTGCTGTTTTCCTAGGGCTGCAGGCCGCCGCATCGAATCAAGCCTCCCCTCTCCCCACTGTGACAATGACGACAATGAAGAGGAGGATGACAATGATGTTGACCTCAGTGGCCCTCTTGGCCATCCTCACCCCTAAATTTGTGTCCTACACCCTGCCCCAGTCACACCCAGGCTTCTGGTGAGCCTCCCTCTCCCACCCACCCTGCAGCAGTGGGTTCTGAAACTGTGGTTTGTGGGAGGAGTGCCTACCACAAGCCTTTGTCTAATTACGCACATTGTTCTGGGCTCTGACTGATGTCCAGCCAGATGCTTCCTTTATGCAATTTTATAAACAGTCTTCCCTCCTAAATCAGCCTGCAGCTCCAGCACCACCAACCCACCCTGGTGCCCTGACGGCCAGAGGCTTCAGGAGCTCGGCTGCCTGCGGAGCTCCCGGAGTTCTCACCCTCTCCTCTGCCTGGCATTTGCCTTCCCCTTGGAGTCAGATGTTGCTCGCCCAGCATCTGCTCGATGACAGGCACAGTGCTGGGCATGGTAGGGTGCGAAGGCTCTGAGGAAGGACAGCACGTTCACAGATGGACAGAATTACACGTAAGACAGCTGCGGCACCTTATGGATAATTTTCTACGAGAGGAGCAGACAAACACCCTGGACATTCCTTAGGGAGATGGATAGATAGTTGGCGTGACCTGGGTCAGTCAAGGGGGGCTTCCTACAGGGGCAAAGGGAAGATGGCGATTAGCGGAAAGGGCTGGAGGTGAGGTGTGAGCTGGGACGGGGCCTGGAGGTCAGAAGGAGGTGCACTGACTAATAAGTGAAACTCTGGTGTCTCAAGCCCTACACCTGTGTTCTCTAGCCATTTCCCTGTCCTCACCACCTCAGGACCTGGGAGTCCACATATTCGGAGTGGACTTGGGCATAGAGCTCAGCCTACCTCCTTCTAGCTGCTTTCCAGGGTTGCACAAAGGACACTACTCCCTTCCCAATATGCATGCGCACGCGTGTGTACACACACACACACACACACACACACACACACACACACTAAAAACAACAACAATAGCTTCGTGAGCTATTCTGCCAAATCCCCCAGAACCCTCTTCTCTTTCTCATTCACTCACTCACACCAGTCTATACCTCACAGCCCCATCCCTCCTAGCTTATCCCTCCCATCCCTTACATAACTCTGTTTGGGATTATTTGTGCCCAGAGGTATGAGCTGCATTTCTGCATATTTAAGCTGTCCTTGATTCATTCCTGCCCGTTTCTTAGTTCTGTTTGCCCAGGTGCCCGCCCCACCCACAGGCTGAGGCCCCTGGGAACGTGCCCGCATTGGGCTCAGCTTGCCGTACAGCTACCGGCTGCTCCACTCCAGGTCCAGAGGAGGGACACAGGGCCCCACTGGCCCCACTCAGGTGGGCCCCAGGTCATGGTAGACCCCGGGGCTGGATACTTTGGAATCACAAAAATCCTGATGCTTCCCATTGCTCTGCATTCTTTTCTCTCAGTGACCCTTGTAACTTGACCCTCGTATCTTGTCCTGTTTTCCACCCTTTGCCTGCACCCGGAGTTCTGTGGCCCTAGGGTGCAGCTCCAATAATTCAAGGGGGAAGGGCCAGTGGGTGGAAAGACAAAATGCTAATTAACGGTTTGTTTTCTATTAGCTTCTTACAAATAGAATGCCCTAATGTAATTACTGAAATGGTTGCAAGGGGGCTCTTGTTGCATTGTAAAATAATTATCTGACAAGCATTATTTTATTTTTAAGAGCTCATTACCAAATAGAGTGTGATCTGTTCTCTAGCCTCCTCTCCCGCGGTGGAGACAGAGACAAGGTGGTTTGGTGGGACAATGGGGCTGGGAGCTTCCCACTCGGGGTCAACAGTTGAAATGAGACTTCAGCTCAGCAGTTTCCAGCTGCTTGGAGGAGCTGGCGCCAGATGAGCTGCTGAGGCTTGACAGGCCTGGTAGTGGCCAGGGCCCCTCAGGCCCTGACACATCACAGAGGTATCTGATGCAGATCCCTGATCTCTGGATCGCAGAGAGGACCTTGAACTTCCCCGGAGTTTTGCTCCTGGCGTGCCAGCACTACGGCCTCCATCCCGTCTCCCACGCGCTGAAGGCCCTCTGCACGCTACTTTGCTTAGTTACTACGTTCCTGTCGTGTGCCAGGCTGTGCTGCATGATCAACATGTATTTTCTCATAACCCAGAGTATTGTTATCTGATTTACAAGCAGTAAAATTCCATAGCTTAAAAGTTTATGCAAGGCTGTGCGAATTCCAGATGATCATCTAGTTAAAATGAAAGGAATTATGGTTAAAATGAAAGGATCGTGACAACATTTGTTTCGTAACAGATGAGCTGGGAGTATATAAAATGCTCGCCTGGATTGTGGGACGGCCTGGGCACAGGCATGCGATTAGGATTATGGGTTCCGAGAATGACCAACATAAAAGACCCATGTGGGGAGTCCTGGGAGGTATGACTGGCAAAAAAAAAGGGTAGGAACCACATGGCTTGGGGCTCTTGCAGCTCATGCGGAGGAAATGAGAGGCCATAGAAGGTTTCTGAGCAAGGAGGTGACCCAACCCAAGCTTTCCTCTTGGAGACCATCTGGCAGCACTGTGGTGCAGGACAGGACAGAGCAGGAGGAGTCTGGAGGCAACAAGAGTCCTCAGTGTACCATTTTCCACAATGGGCTGTAGCCACCTGCAACAGGCTCACTGGGTGCTGGCTACAAACGTGCCGTGCTGATTTCATCCAATATGTTCTGATTACAGACTCTGAAACACACTTTGAAAAAAAAACGCTCTATCAAATCCAGCCCCCATTGCTCAGCTTGGCATTTACAGCTTTCTGTTAACTGTCCACACTAATATTTTTCCTTACAAATATATTTTTTAAGGTAATTGAGCTATAATATAATTCACATACCATACAAATGATCCATTTAAAGTATACAATTCACTGTTTTTGATACATTCAGAGTTGGGCAATTATCATTACAATCAATTTTAGGACCTTCCCCCCAAAAGAAACCCTGTACTCCAGATTCTCCCTTTCCCCTTTTGCCTAATGGTAGCTCTAGGCAACCACTATTCTTTCTGTTTCTATAGATTTGCCTATTTGCATATCCTATATAATAAAAGGCTAATATGCAAATCAACCAAACAGAGGAATGACTGGTCGCTATGATGTGCACTGACCACCAGGGGCCTGACGCTCAATGCAGGAGCTGTCCCCTATTGGTCAGTGCGCTCCCACAGGGGGAGCACCACTCAGCCACAAGCTGGGCTCATGGCTGGCTAGTGCAGGAGAGGTGGTGAGAGCCTCTCCCATCTCTGCAGCAGTTGGACATCCCCCGAGGGCTCCTGCACTGTGATAAGGAGCAGGCTGGGCTGAGAAACCTACCTTCCTCCCCACCCCCCTATTTTTTCTTCAAATTTTGTGCACTGGGAGTCTAGTTTTATATAAGTGAGATTATACATGTGATCTTTTGTGATTGGCTTCTTTCACTTAGCATACTATTTTCAAGATTCATGCATGTTACATAATGTGTCAGTACTTCATTCTTTTTTATGGTTCAATAATATTCAATTGTATGGATATCTAACTTGTTATTTATATATTCATCAATTAAATATATTATGAATAAAATTGAATATATTATGAATAAAATTTTTATTTGGGTTGTTTTTACTTTCTGGCTATTATGAATTAAATTTTTATGTGGATGTATGCTTTAATTTCTCTTGTTTATATATTTACCTTGAGTTGGGATTGCTGGGTTATATAATAATTCTGTTTAACTTTTTGAGGAACTACAAAGTTTTTCCCAAAAGAACTGCATAATTTTATATTTTTCCACATCTTTGTCAACACTTGTCCTTATCTGACTTTCTGATTTTAGCTATATTAGTGTGAAGTGGTATCTCATTGTGTGTGTATGTTTTAAAAAAAGCTTTATTGAAATATCACTTACACACCATAAATTTTACCCATTTATACAATTAAATGTTTTTTCAAATATTACATTATTTTATTATTGTTTTGATTTGCATTTCCCTGATGAATAATGACGTTGAGCATATTTTATTGTGCATATTAGCCATTTGTATATCTTCTTCTGAGAAATCTATATTCATATTCTTTTTTCATTTTTAATTGGATCATTTTTATAATTGAATTATAAAAGTTCTTTATATGTTACATAAATAAGTCCCTTATCAGATATAAAATTTATAAAATGTTTCTTCCAAAAATATGTTTTTATTGATTTCATAGAGAGGAAGAGAGACGGAGAGAAATAGAAACATCAATGATGAGAGAGAATCACTGATTGGCTGCCTCCTGCATGCCCCCTACTGGAGATCGAGCCTGCAACCTAGCCATGTACTGTGACTTCCTGGTTCATGAGTTGATTCTCAACCACAGTGTCACACCAGCTGGGCTCTTTCACTTTCTTGATGGTGTCCTTTGAAGCACAAATATTTGTAATTTTGATGAATTCCAACATACCTATTTTTTCTTTGGTTGCTTGTACTTTTGGTATCATATCATAGAAATCATTACCTAAATCCAAGGTCAGCAAGATTTATCCCTATTTTTTCTTCTAAGAGTTTTGTATATTTAGCTTGCACAGTTTTGTCTTTGATCTATGTTGTGTTTATTTTTGTATATGTTATGAGGTACCCTTTTGTAGATATTCAGTTGTCCTAGCACCATTGTGAAAGAGATTACAATTATATTTTTCATCAGTCCCTCTCAGTGATTCTTATGTGAACTATAGTCTGAGAACCTCTGAATTAGAGGATACAGAACTAGGCTAGGCAATGGTGGTCATATCAAGAATTAAGATTAAAAAAGGATGAATGAGAGATATAGAGATGAAGGAAATAGTTAACACAAGGTAATGGAGTGGTTGTAGTGACCCACAAAAATCTAACGACAGCAATACTATGATTACATCTTTTCTTTGTGTATTCTTTTATAGCTTAAGACATATTTCCATATACCTTGTCTCATTCAGTCATCTTGGTGAGGTAGAGAGGGCATTACCATCTCCATATAACAGATGGGGAAAGTGAGGGTCCAAGATGTGGTTAGTAAGTTATCCAGACAAGACAGGCTCCAAGATTCTGAACATCAGTAACTGTAATACTGATGGAAGTTGGGGAAAATGAGGAAGAGTTGCTTGAACTGTTTCGACAGGTTGGATTTGGGCTGCCAGCAGAACATGCTTAGCAGACATCAGAAAATGCAGAGGTAGAGTCAGCTCGAGAGATTTGGGTTGAAGATATGGTTTGAGGAGTCACTGTTGAAGGGCACATTGGAGTCATCAGGGTAAACGTCACCAGAAAAATATTGCAGAGAGAAAAGAGAAGCAGAGACTCATGGGAAGTGGCCCATGTTTAGAGGCCAGGAAAAAATCATCAGAGGATGGCACCAGGAGGGATCAAAGGAGTGAATGGAAAAGAGGTGGAAGACTTTTCCTAGCCAGGAGGGTGACAACTCCCAAAAGGCAGAGGTATGTGAGTGGAGGGGGAAGGGAAGGAATATCACAGATCATTGCTCTGAACAGTTGGCCATTGGATCATACTTTATTGCTTGATGGGACTGTGTTTCTTGAAGGAAACCCTTCTTAAATTGTAAAGCCGATAATCACTCTCTAATATTGTTTCCCTCTCTCTCAAAGAGAATTTTCACATAAAAGTTTTGCCTGAGCCCAGCTGGTATTGCTCAGTGGTTGAGCATTGACCTATGAGCCAGGAGGTCATGGTTGGATTCTCAGTCAGGGCACATGTCTTGACTGCGGGCTCAGTCCCCACTAGGGGGCATGCAGAAGGCAGCGATGATTCTCTCTCATCATTGATGTTTCTATCTCTCTCTCCCTCTCCCTTCCTCTTTGAAATCAATAAAAAGTATTTTTTTTTTTAAAGAAGTTTTGCTTGTGGAAGGGAGGACAATGTGCTTCTAAAATGCTTACCCTCCCAAGGGCAGAGCAGTCAGGCCAGGTTTCTTCAGTCTGGATATAGATTAAACAGGCAATCCTGTGCATTTTGAGCTTATATTCGAAGTCAGGGAAATGACTGGTATAGGGTCACTAACCCTACCCTCTCCATGACCTCCAAGGCTCCTTATGGTCCTGTGTTACTAAGAGCAAGAAGCACTTGCCTTATGCTTAGCTTTTATGCATTAGTTGCTGGAGAAATTGATCTTTGAGGTTCTCTGAATCCGTATAGCCAAGTGATACTCAGGAGAGAGGAGTGGCTCTGGGAGGTGAGAAGATGAGAGATGCTGTGACATTGAAATGCCACAATGATCAAGCATCTGGATACTCTCTGGTACCACATCTTAGCCCTTATGTGTTTGGTTTGTATTAGGGTAGAGGTTGGGAGGCTAAATGCTTGGCTTTGTGATAATTTAATTATATTGAACGGGGCTCTCTGAGCATCTGGTATATGCAAGCTGAGCAAAGTGGGGGATAGAGTGTTATTGAAGATAATTCGGTCTTGAGGAGCTCACAATTGCCATACTAACAGACAAGAGATGCGGTCTCTTGCACATACTTGCATGCAGAATTGAATTAGAATGCACAATACAGTGGTCTCAAAGAGAATACTAGGTAACTACCTCAATGACAAATATGTTGGCTATGGTGATGTACAAAGATTGTAAATAAAATATAGCAATGGGACAAGGCAGAGACCACACCAGAGACAGCTGTGCAAGACTGTCAACCAGAATCAGAGTGAATGTAGACAAATAAGGGTTTACCTGTTTGGCATTCCATAAATTTTCTTCCTGTAAACTTGCATAGATTCATAATAAAAATAAGTGGTCTAGCCTTAGCCAGTTTGGCTCAATGGGTAGATGTTTGGCCTGCGGACTTAAGGGTCCTAGGTTGATACCAGCCAAGGGCACCTGTCTGGGTTGCAGGCTCCATCACTGGCCCCGGGTTGGGACTTGTGTGGGAACCAAACAATCAATGTGTTTCCCACACATTGATGTTTCTCTCTTTGTCTCTCCCCCTCCCCACCTTCCACTCTCTCTAAAAATCAATGGGAAAATATCCTCAGGTAAAAATTAACAACCACAAAAAATAAGTGGTCTAGAAAGCAGGTGCTATAGAACTGTGGAGGATAGAGTAGTAATGGAAGAATGAGACTGCAGCTGGTGGATGTTGAGGATAGTTAAAAATCACCCAGACCAAAGAGGGTGAGAACATCCCAAAGAGAGAATAGATGATAACAAGGCACAGTGAGGAATTCAGTTTAGCTTGGAAAATTAGATGTGGATCCTGATGTAAAGGCTTACATGCCAACCTAAGGCATCTGGATTCTCTGTTACAGGTTGAGGAGTGTTCCTGGGCAGCAATTCTCAAAGTAATCAAGACAGTGGGGTATTGAGAATGAACAAATAGATTGATTGAACAGGACCTACACAAGCAACTGATCTCTGAGAAATGGACAAAGGCAATATAATAAAGCAAAGATAGTTTTTTCAATAAATGGTATTAGAACAACTGAACATTCACATGAAAAAAAATCAATATAGAAATAGACTTCACATCTTTCACAGTTATCTCAAAATGTGTAATAAATCTAAATGTAAAATGCAAAACTGTAAAATTAGAAGATAATACAGGAGAAAATCTAGATGACTTTAGGTTTGGCAATGATTTTCTAGATATACCACCAAAGGTACAATCTATGAAAGAAATAATTGATAAGCTTTACTTAATTAAAATTAAAAACTTCTTAAAAAGAAATGATAATAATGTGTTATGCTAGAGGTGCTAGCTACAGTTTATGGTGAAAATCATATTGCAATGTGTGAATGTATCAAATCAACACCTTGAACACTTTAAACTTACAGAATGTTATATGTCAATTATATATAAACTAGAGGCCAGTTCATGAAATTTGTGTACTGGGGGTCAGGGGGTGTCCCTCAGCCCAGCCTGCACCCCCTCCAATCTGGGATCCATTGGGCATCCCTCTCACAATCCAGGACTGCTGGCTTCCAACCGCTCACCTACCTGCCTGCCAGATTGCCCCTAACTGCTTCTGCCTGCCAGCCCGATCACTTCCTAATCACTCCCCTGCCAGCGTGATTGACACCTAACTGTTCCCTGCTGGCCCGATCATCCCCAAATGCCCTCCCCTGCTGGCCTGATTGCCCCCAACTGCCCTCCCCTGCTAGCCATCTTGTGATCACATGGGGGCGGCCATCTTGTGCTAGGGCATGATGGTCAATTTACATATAACCTCTTTATTATATAATTGTTTTTTTTTTTTTTGTTTTTTATAAAAAGCAAAAACTTCTGCTCCTTTAAAGACAATGTCAAGAAAATGAGAATACAAGTCACAGACCAGGAGAAAATCTTTTCAAAAAACACATCAAAAGTACTGTTATCCAACATATATAAATACGGTAACTTAAAATGCAAGAATAAGAAAAGGAATGACCTGATTTTAAAATAGGCAAAAAACCTAAACAGACACCTCAGCAAGAATATATATACATATATCAAGTAAACATATTAAAATTGTTCAATGTCACATGCCACTAGGGAATTGGAAATTGAAATAATGAGATATCACTACACATCTATTAGAATGGTCAAAATCCAGAACCCTGATGACAGCAAATACTGGCAAAGATGTGGAGGAAACGAAACTCTCATCATTGTTGGCGAGAATGTAAAATGGTACAGCTGCTTCGGAAGAGAGTTTGGTGATTTCTTACAAAACTAAACATACTCTTACCAGACGATGCAGCAGTTGTGTTCCTTGGTATTTACCCAAATAAAATGAAAACTTATGTCTACACAAGAATCTATGCAGTGGTATATATAGTAGCTTTATTCATACTTGTCAAAACTTGGAAATAACCAAGATGTCCTTCAGTAAGTGAATGGATTAACTGGTATATACAGACAATGAGGTAATGCTAAAAAGAGCTATCAAGCCACGAAAAGTCATGAAGGAAATTTAAATGGATATTACTAAGTGAAATAAAGCAATCTGAAAAGATTACATACTATATGGTTCCAACTCTATGGCATTCTGGAAAAGGCAAAACTATGAAGACAGTGAAGAGATCAGTGGCTGCCAGGGTGTGGGATGAACAGGTAGAGCACAGAGGATATTTAAGGTGGTGAAACTACTCTGTATGATACTGTAATGGCAGACACATGTCATCATACATTTGTCAAAACACATTGAATGTAAATATACAAGACCAAGAATGAACCCTGATGTAAACTATAGACTTTGGGTGATAATGGAGTGTCAATGTAGGTACATCAACTGTAACAAATGTACTAGTGTGGGGAGGCATATTGATAGTGGGGAGGCTATGCATTTGTGGACAGAGGTATATGGGAAATATCTATACTTTCTGCTCAATTTTGCTGTGAATCTAAAATTGTTGCTTGTCTTGTTTTTGGTTCTTATAAGTGTATTTCTAGTAGCACATGATCTCACTCATCTATAGGAAATGATGAGCAACATAGACTGATGAACAAGAACAGACCCAGAGACAAGGAGGTATGGATCAAACTGTCGGACCTCAGAGGGAGGGTAGGGAAGTGTGAGGATAAAGGGGAGAGATCAACCAAAGAACTTGTGTGCATACATATGAGTCTAATCAGTGGTCAAGGACAACGGGGGGGGGGGGGGGGGGACATACTTGGGAAGGGGTGTGGGATGGGAATGGGAGGATGAGGACAAATATGTGATACCTTAATCAATAAAGAAATTTAAACAAAAATAAAATAAAATAAAATAAAATTTACCTAAAAATAAACTTTATTAAGTAAAAGGAAATGGCAATTATGAAGCAGTACTGTGCCACATGATCTCTTATTAAAATGTGCCTTGTGTTCTCCTTCTGTAAGGCTTCCTTGGGTCTCCTAGGCATGTCCGTGGTAGACAGCCCTGACCTAGAAGGACAGAGCGTGATGTACACCAGGCAGAAGTGAGCTACCAGGACTAGCCAAGAAACCTTGGTCCGTGTCCTACTCAGACACTAATTAGGCTTTAGATAGGTCTCCGGCTCTTCCCCCAAGAGTGTAGATGGACTATCCCCTCGGCAAGGACCTTGCTAGCTCTCACACCCCGTGCCTGTGCTAAAGAACTTGGAAGCTCTGGACCCTTGATACCTTAATTTGAGAAAAGGCCCTTGGAGATCCACCTTGAATGGCTCAGGGCCCAGCCAATTCCAAACAAGTGCTCTACCCAAATAAGTGGATCCCAGGCTCCTGTGACCAGGTGGCTCAGTGCTTAGCAGCAGCCCTGTTGACCATTCCCCCTGGTGCTGATGGCTGACGGGGCTAGCTGCAAAGACGGGCTCCTAAAGCTCCAGTGAGAATGTACTGTGCCAAGGACTCTCAACTTCAAGGTGGCAAAAGGAAGTAGAGAAAAGAAGATAGTGAGCAAAAGGGAAGATAGAACATAGTCCAGCCCTGCCCAGGATCACTGGGATGGATGAGGGAGGCCTCGCACCCCTTCCACTGCCATATCCCATAACCCTGCGGACAGGCACTGGAGATCTTTGAGGGGCCAATAATCTAGGATGGAGAAAGGGGCCTGGCTGTCTGGGCTTAAGGGTCTCTGGTGGATTCCCATCTTTTCTGATCAGAACTGAACTCTCTTTAATAAAAGATCCTGGTGCTAAATTAATTAGTTTTTGACAGGAATAAGTCTTTTTGGTTTTTGAGGCAATATCAAAAGCACAGAATTTCTGGTAAGCGAGAAAAGGAGAAAAATCCTGAGTATTTTCCCCCAAAGACGATGAATTATGCCTTCCTTGTTGTGTCCTACAGACGGAATTACTCAACCGGCTTGTTCTGTTTTAATTAACCCAGCTAATAACTTCCCTGCTGGATTTCCTTGTTCATGACTTCTTGGTTTCACATAATAACGTGTTTGTTTCTTCCTTTGTGTTCTAATGAAACGATAATAACCTTCCCTGGCATTCATTTCATCCTTAATATCCGGAGATTTCATTAATATAAACCCTCTTTCCATCTGCTCTTGCTCCTTTTTTAAAGGAAATATTTGTGTTCTTTTTACTTTTCTTTTTTGGGGAGGCTCAGCAAATCTGTTCTTTCCTCCAGAAAGAACCCTTCTGTAAGGCTTCCTTGGGCCGGAAGGGCTTGGCACAGGTTCTATCGGCCACCTCCCTTTCCAAGGCCTCACGGATGTCTCTGTTGCTGCTTCTGGGACAAAGATCATTGCATATCCCTCCAAGGAAGGAAAGGGCACGAAGTTGCCAATACCTCAAGGTACAGAGTGAAGATGACACGGCTGTGGGACCTCGAGCAGAGGCAGTGACCGCTGCCCCAGGGCCTGTCCAAGTCTCGGGAGAGCAGAATCTGTTAGCATAGCCCGAGGTCAAGGAAGATGTGAGACTAACCAAGGTACCGGGATGAAGGGAGACATAGTCGGTCAGTTCATTATTCACTCCCACTGTCTGGCTGTCTTCTTTATGGTTTTCTTGGTCAGAAGCTACGTCTTGAGTATAACCCAGTGCCAAAATCCCTATGGGATGGAAGGCTGGGTTCAAAATGACGTCTCACTGAAGAATCTACTTGAGTGACCCCTGTACCACACAACTCAGCCCTTTTGTGTATGTGGTCTTCTCCTGCTGCTGGGTAGGGGGGAAACCACTTCTGCCCTCGAGAGTTTCTACACTGGTGGGAAATGGAGACGATACTCCCCCAAACACTAGCAATCCCAGGTCCAGAGGGATGGAGCCCACTGAATGTGTCCACCCCCATGGTCTCAGGAAGGAAAACTTTCCTTGTAGCCAAGTGGCTCGGAAAGGCTTCTGCTCTTCTCTGGTGCCTGTTTATTTTGATTTCCATTACCTTCTAGGCTAGAAGGCTCTCCAGGGCTCCTACTCTGTAGCTAATTTGCCCCCTGCCCCCTGGAGTTGGGGGGCTGCTGGGTGTTCAGCAATTCAGGCCCTTGGATCAACTGATTAAGGGGAAATCACAGGCCCTTTAGCCAAACTAAGCTTAAGGAAGAACTGTGGCCCTAGCTGGTTTGGCTCAATGGATAGAGCATTGGCCTGTGAACTGAAGGGTCCCCAGTTCGATTTCAGTCAAGGGCACATGCCCGGGTTGCGGGCTCTGTCTCCAGTAGCGGGTATGCAAAGAGTCAGCTGATCAATGATTCTCTCTCATCATTAATGTTTCTATCTTTCTCTCCCCCTCCCTTCCTCTCTGAAATCAATAATAAAAAAAGTATTAAAAAAATAGTAAGTATATAACACTTAAAAAAAAAAAAAGAAGAAGAAAAAAAAAAGAGAAAAAACTGTGTCCACAGCAAGGCTCCTGGGGTCTGTTAGAGGACCTCTGCAGGAGCTGAGAGCTTAAGGGAAGGTAACAGGGCACAACCATGGTCCATCTCCCCTCAACTGCCTGGCCAGCGCAGCCTGACAGGCCTTCCCACTCTACCTAGTGCACAGGATCGCCCAAGCAGCCACCCACAGGTGCAGGGAGGCTGCTCCTGCCACCTGGCAGGGCCCATTCTGTTTGCCCAGGACACCTTTACCCTGTTTCCTTCCACCTCATATGCACCCTTGCCACGTGCACCCAGCAGGAGCAGCAAATGTGGCGGCCACAGCAGCCTCAGTCATCTTACTGCCCCTTACGTAGTGGAAGGATGTGGGGAGAGAGGGGACTTCCTCTGACAGAAAAAGAGCAGAACCTTTACCACCATGACAGACACACTTCCTCAGGAAATAACAAGCCACATCACCAGCCCTGGCCGCTCTGCCAGGTTAGTACACACGGAGAGGAAACCACCTACCGGTGCTGTTCTTCTTCCTCACTCATTCATTAGGCTAGACTCCGGGTGCAGACAAGCCCGCCTCAACCCAAAAGAGATATGTGAATGCTCAGCAAACCCCTCCAGGAAGGGAACCCCTGCTTCTTCTCCTCTGAAAGGTCTGGTCTCACAACTTACAATTCTCCCCTTCCAAAGGGGATGCAATGAGCCCCATCATGAGGTATACCACCTGAGCTCACCTTCTAAGCACATTCCATCTAGACTTACCAAGCAGTTGGACACAGCACCCTCTGTGACTATAGAAGGAAGAAACCCCGCTTGGCTCTTGAGGGGATGGAGCTCGGGGCCTGGGGCCAGCCACCCACTACCAGGACTTCACTGCTGGGATGTTCCTCCTGCAGCCTAGCCTTAGTTTCTTCTACAGAGTCAACATTCTCATACAGTCCTGTTCTTAGAGACCAAGAAGAACACAATAAGAGGATGTGGTACCTGGCAAGGGTCACAGCTGCCAGTCCAGGAGGCCATACTGGGAGAGCGTGCTCATGGAAGTAGCATTCTCTCCTCCCCCCACTCCCTGCTGTGGTTGTTCTTGGCTCACTCAGGGCCCAGATGCCTCACCCCTGCCCTATTGCCCCATCCTATTTGGAACCTCTACTGCAGTGAGTTCCAAGAAGCTACTCTACCCTCCCTCCTCTCACCCTGGCTTTCAACCCCACCCTATACCTGAAGCCTCCAGTTCCCTCAAAGAGAGGAAACTGAAGATTAAAAAAAAAAAAAAAAATCGGGCAAAGGGAACAGGACAAGTTTTGAAAATCCTCTCTGGCACCACTTTCCTCTTATCTGATGTCCAGAGATAAAGCATGCCTACATTTACTTAGCTGGCCTCAGATGGGATGGCACCAGCTCCCAGATTTGTCTACTCTTTCTCTGGGAGGCCAAGATGCAGACTTTGCAGCGATGGGGGCTATGTCTCTACTCTGCCTCTTGCCATAGGAAAGTCTCTTTGTCTTAGAAAACAGAACCATCTCAGTCCTCACACTATCATCACCCCACAGTAGGCTCTGCAGTCCTTCAGCACTAGCAAAAGGCAAGAGACAAAAAGGAGCTTCCTTATCATCAGTCAGCCCCCCATGGCCAACACTCACGTGACAGGTGTGGCCAGTAAGATAAAGCAGGAAAGGCAATAAGATGAGCATTAATTCCCGGGGCCCAGAGAACCATCACTGAGGTAAGCTATGGAACTTGCTCAGTTCACAGCAACAAAGTCTGTTTCTCTCCCTCTTTCGCTGACAGACTTTTTCTTTTTCCTCTCCCTCTAAGTTAGGGGTGTTGAACTCAATCAGAGAAGGGGCCAAAATCTAAAATCCAGCCTAAATCGCGGGCCGAACGGTTTACTGAACAGTCATAAACTGACAATGTCATAAACTGACAGTGGAGTGCAGTGATGACAGCGCGGTGCGGGCCACATTGCAAGGCCTGGCGGGCTGGATTTGGCCCGCGGGCCTTGTGTTTGACACATGTGCTCTAAGTGATTCTCAGGACTTTCTTTTGGGCTCATCAATCCATCATTTATTTCTCCCTTCCATAAACACGAGTCCTGCTCTGGGCCAGGTACCTGGTTTGGCATTGGCCATTGATTTCTCACTCCCCACTCAAGGACTTCCACAATCCCTGCAGCAATAACCACCACTTCTGTGTCTCCAATCCAGGCCTTTCCTGGTGATCCACCCTGTGTTCTTAACTCCAGATGGATACCTGACCCCAGAAGATGAAGCTCAGACACTACAAAAGACACTGAGCATCACCTCCCTGAGCCTGCTCCTTCTGGCTCTTGACTCTGACATCTATTACCTGCCTCAGCATTTTCTTAGCCACTGGAACTGAAAATCAGATGTTGTCTCTGACTGACAGGTTGGTATCATGTCCAGTCACCATCCATGTCTAGCTAATTATGCCAACACAATTTTCCTCTAACACATCTGTCCTTTCCTCTCTACTCATTCTCATCACTACCACCACCATCCAGCCTTCCAGAGCCTCCCAATGGCCCCCTTTCATCCTGGCTCTCTCTCTAGTCTACTCCCCACACAAAGCTGCTGGTTGAGTCTTTCCAAAAATAGCTTTTATCTTGTCACTCCTCTGCTCAAAAGCCTTTTTGAGTTTTCAATCAGCTCTCAAATAGTGCCCAAATCCTGTGGCTTGACACTCAAGGCATCCATCCATATTGTGTCTTTTCTAATTGTTCTGATCACATGGTTCCCAAACACAACCTATTCTTCCCAAATATTGATAAATATTGTTTATTCTGGCCCTGAGTTTTTTTTATGCCATCTCTGTTATTTCTAGGCCTACCTTAAAGGACAGGATCACATGTTTCCTTCAACAAAACCTTCCTTAATCACATCATCCTTCTACTACAATGGTTCCTGTGGCCTCATTGGCCTGACTAGACCATAATCTTTAAATTATAGGGCCCTTTTCTTTTTCCTCACTCTACTCCTAGCACCTAACACAGTGTGTTCATAGTGCTTGTCAAATGGCAAGAGATTAAATAAGAGCGAGTGTGGGCTGTGAGTTCTTCAGAAGGAAGGTGTGAAGAATGACCACAGTTGTACAGAATTCTCTGCCAATCAGAGAAGCCCTCCTTCCATTTGAATAACAAGGAAATGGTACTTCCTAAGAGGCTACTTATAGGTTTTCCTCTAAATGTTTTTTAAAAAGATTTTGAGAGAGAGAGAGAGAGAGAGAGAGAGAGAGAGAGAGAGAGAGAGAGAGAGAGAGAGAGAGAAGGGAAGGGGAGGGGAAGGGGGAGAGGGAGAGGGAGGGGTGTAGGAGGGAGAGGGGGAGAGGGAGAGGGAGAAGGAGAGATAAACATCGATCAGCTGCCTCTGTTATTCTCCCCACTGGGATCAAGCCTACAAACCAGGCCTAAGTCCTGACCAGGAACTGAAACAGCGACCTTTTGGTGCACAGAATGATGCCCAACCAACTGAGCCACACCGGCCAGGGCTTCTCTAAATGTTTTAAACCACAGAATTGCTTCTCTGCTTTGTCAAAAGATTGGATACCATAACTTCTTAAGACCCTACCAAAACTCAGATTCTTTTCCCCAGTGGGGGATGGCATCTCACAGGCTCCTTACACATCAACCCTCCGATCAGCTGTGGGTCACTGTGTCAGCGAGAAGAGTCACCTCCATGTTCTAGTCAATTCCAACTCTATTTCAGGGACAAAGGAAGAAAATCATTACCTGGGACATTCACTGCTCATTTGTTTGGATACATGATGGCACTTCTTAACCCAAGACACCCCCTTCAGCTTCAAAGAGGGCTTCTGTACTGACATACTAGCATGAAGGACAAACCAGGATTAGAACATTTTTCCCACAGACCCTCCCACTTCCTTAATTTCTCTCAGTCTGAGTCAGGATTTGCTTTACTCCCTCTTAGTTCTAAGCAAAAAAACAAAACAAAACAAAACAACAGCCTAACACACAACTGGCCTCTTTCTTCTACAAATTTGCTGCTTTGTGACTTCCCTGGAGGGAGGTAGGTAAGTAAATGGGTTTTAAAAAGAGGTTTTCTCTTCCAGTTTACTGATACTGGAGTAAACCAGAAACCTTGACGAAGGAATGAAGAGGTGATCACGTCTAAAAGGCACTAAAGACAAGATGTTTCCTAAAGAACCCCTGCAAAGAGATGGTGTATGTTTTATGTCTTAGCCACGTGGAGGGTTTACTTAGAAAATGATTCAACAAAGAAACCAAACAAACTCCTCCAGGTTTCAGAGACAGGAAAGGAGCAGATTTCAATTGTTGAGATGGGCTCCCTTTGGTTTATGTTCCTTACAGAACACACTTTTGCTCCTAATGATTAAGTGCATCACCTACCATTTGCTGCTGGCCTGCTCAGGGCCCTACTTGGCTAAAATGGCCGCGGAAAACCCATGAGGGGACAACGAAGACCCTGTGGGCTACCATGGAGGGGTTCAGGGAGTGGCAGCCTATGGGTGGATCTTGATGGAAAGGGTAGCCTGGGCAAAAGCAGACAGGTCGAAGATGTTTGCAGAGATTATTGGGCCATCGGACAGCAACCAAAGAACCGATTTATCAGCGTTTGTTCTATATGGTGACAGGCGCAAGAGGTTACAAGTCTAGCTAGAGTAAAAAGCCAAAGGCACATGGGATTTGAATCATATGGACTGAAGTTTGAATTGCTAGCCTAGTCATTCATTCTCACTAACTGGTAAATTTGTATTCTTCATCTAACCTTGCTGATCCTCAGTCTTCTCACATGTAAAACAAGGAAAATGATACCGACCTTACAAGGCTGTTGAGAAGATGAGATGAAATGATACCCTGTTTCCCCGAAAATAAGACAGTGTCTTATATTAATGTTTTCTCCCAAAGTTGCGCTAGGTCTTATTTTCAGGGGATGTCTTATCTTTCCATGCGCTAGGTCTTATTTTCGGGGAAACATGATAGTATAAAGTGCCCAGATAAGATCTATCACACAGAAGGAACTCAATTTGTTGATATTCTAGATGGGAAAAATAATCCAAATCTTGAAAATGTTTATAATTTAGTTAGGCACACAAATTATATGAACATTAGCAAACAAACAGCATATTATCAGCACTAGATTATAGGGTACAACTTTAAACATAACAGTTCAGAGATTAACAAGATCTCTGATGGTCATAGTCATCAGGAAAGTCAATCTGGAGAAGAGGGGATGAGAGTAGGTCCTTGAGAGTATGAAGGGGAGAAGTAGAGAAGATGCCCTTCCCCTATTTCCAGGCCACAAAGGAAATGCTGGGGCCAAGTTTAAAGAGTGAAGTATAGCCCAAGGGCCAAGTGTAGCCAAGTCAATTTTAAAGAACACGAAGAGGGAGACAAGGCTTGTAGGCCTTGCGCTAGGTGCTGGGAGTACAATGATGAACAATGAGTCTAGGGGTGAAACAAGCCATGTAATAGGTGTATGATGTCTTTCATTCATTGCTGGTAGAATATGAATTTATATAATCTATATAGAAGGACATTTGGTAATAGCTATCAAAATTTTTAATGCACATATCTTTTGATCAAGCAATTTTCACTTATAAAAATTAATGATGTTCACTGATAATTTCATAGCAAAAGATTAGAAATAACTAGCTACTAAAACACAACCCCCATAATCTTAATTAACATTCATTCACTGAACAATAATAGAACATATTTATTTCAAGTGCCCACAGAATATTTACCAAACTAAACCAGGAAGAAACTATCAATATCTACTCAGGAGTGAGATAACCTAAATAGCCCTATATCAATTAAATCAATAAAATTTTGTAATTAGAATCTTTCCCACAGACAAAATTCCAGGTCCAGATGGTGTCATGGTAAATTTCAGCAAACATTTCAGAAAGAAATAATACCAATTCTATACAAACTGCAAAAAGAAGACAAGGGAACACTTCCCAACTCATTCTATAAAGAAGGCATTGTACTGATATCAAAATCAATAAAAAACATTAAGGAAAAGAAAACTACAGACCGCCCTAGCCTGTTTGGCTCAATGGATAGAACATCAGCCTGTAGAATCTCCAGTTTGATTCCGGTCAAGGGCACATACATTGGTTGCAGGCTCCTCCCTAGACTGGGCCCTGGTCAGGGCTTGTGCAGGAGGCAACCAATTGATGTGTTTCTCTCACATCAATGCTTCTCTCTCGTTCCCTTTCTCTCCCACTCTCCCTAAAAATCAATGGAAAAAAATCCTTGGGTAAGGATTAATAAAGGGCATCTACAAAAAAAATCCTACAGCTAACATCATACCTAATGATGAAAGATTAAATGCGTTTATCCTTAAGGATGAGAACAGACAGCCAGTGTTGCTCAGTGGTTGAGTGTCAACCTGTGAACCAGGAGGTCATAGTTCAATTCCTGGTCAGGGCACATGCCTGAGTTGTGGGCTCAATCCCTAGTGTGGGGCATACAGGAGGCAGCTGATTAATGACTCTCTTTTCATTGAGTCATGAAAAGAAAGAGATGTTTCTCTCTCCCCCCCTTCCTCTCTATAAATCAATAAAAATATTTTTAAAAAAGAAAAAAAGGGAGGAATAAAATTAAGAATAAAGCAAAGATGTCAGTTTTTATCACTTCTATTCAACATTGAAGTGGAGGTCCTTGCCAGTACAAAAAGGCAGGAGGAAAAGAATATAGATTGGAAGAGTGAAACTGTCTTTATTCACAGATAATAGCATTGTATATGCAGGATATCCTAAGAATCTATAAAAAGCTACCAAAACTAATAAGTGAACTTAGTAAGACTGTAGGATACTTCACTGTTATACAAAAACCAATTGTATTTCTATACTTATTCTATCAATAATTACCCAGGGTACAAGTAAACTATTTTGGGTAATGGGAATGTTCTCTAACATGATTGAAATTTAAACAATATCTTAGACAAATGGAGAGATTTTAGTGTAGTCTGAATATTAGATAATATTGTGTATTTATTTATTTATTTATTAAATTATTATCTGTGTACATTTTTTAAACATTGCCCCCCCCCCCCATACATACCCTCTCTCCCCAGAGTTTTGTGTCCATTGGTTGTACTTATATGCATGTATACAAGTCCTTCGGTTGATCTATTATCTCCCCCAGATCTCCCTACCCTACGTGCTGTAATTTGACAGTCTGCTTGTTGCTTTACTGTCTCTATATCTATCTTTTGATTCATCAGTTTATGATGTTCTTTGTTATCCATAAATGAGTGAGGTCATGTAGTGTTTCTCTTTCAATATTGTGTATTTAGGTGAAAGTTCTTGGGAATGATAATGATATGATCATGTAAGAGAAGATCCTTGCAATAGGACTGAAGAATTTAGGGGTAAAATATCATGGTGCCCACAAATTACTTTCAAATGGTTTAACGAAGTGTGAGTGTGTGTGCGTGTGCGTGTGTTTAGAGAGAGATATAAAACAAATGTGGCTAAGTGTCATCAATAGGTGACTCTAGGTGAAGGGAACATGCATATTCTTTAAATTTTTCTGGTTTTCAAATTTGAAATAATTAAAAATAAAAAGTTGGAGAAAAATACCTCAAGAGAAACTTAATATGGGCAGTAAAAAGGAAGGATCTATTAACTTTTTAAAAAAAAAATTAAAAAATATTTCATTTATTTTTTACAGAGAGGAAGAGAGATCAATGAGAGAGAATCATTGATCAGCTGCCTCCCACCCCCCCCCCCCCCCCCACTGGGGATGTGTCCGCAACCAAGGTACATGCCCCCAACCGGAATCGAACCTGGGACCTTTCAGTCCGCAGGCCAATGCTCTATCCACTGAGCCAAGCCAATTTCAGCCTATTAACTTTTGATCAACTTATTTTTAACAAAGGTCCTAAGGTAATTCAAAGAATTCTTGGGGGGAAAAGATAATCTTTTCAACAAATGGTGCTAGAACAATGGGATAGCCATACTAAAAAAAAAAAAAAAAAAAAAAAGAGGAAAAAAGACCCTTGACCCTTGCCTCACACCATATACAAAAATAATTTAAAGTAGACCATAGATCTAAATGTAAGAGCTAAAACTGAAAACCTTTTCAAAAGTAAACATAGGAAAAGAGAAGTAAACATAGGAAAAGTTCTCAGTAACCTTGGGTTTGGCAAGAATTTCTTAAACAGAACTCAAAAATATGAAATATAAATAAAAAATATTAATTGTACTTCCAAATTAAAAACTTCTGCTCTCCTAACAGTGCCATGAAAATGAAAAGGCAAGCCACAGATTGGAAAAAATGTGTAAAGCATATCAGACAAAGGAATTATGTCTAGAATATATAAAGAACTTTTAAAATTAAGTCATATAAAGACAAACAACGCAATCAGAAAAATGGACAAAAGATTTAAACAGACACTTCACCAAAAAAGATAGACCAATGGCAAATAAGCACATGAAAAGATGTTTAACATCATTAGTTATCAGGAAAATGCAAATTAAAACCACAATGGGATACCACTATATGTCCCCTAAAAGAGCCAAAATTAGAAAGAATGGTAGACAAAAAGGTCAAGGAAGATGTGAAACAACTGGAACTTTAATGAACTACAGCTGGAAAGTATAAAATGATACAATTTGGTGGTTTCTTAAAGTATTAAACATGTACCTCCATATCACCCTGCCATGCCCCTCCTAGGTGTTTGTCCAAGAAAATTAAAAACATGTCCTCACAAAGATTTGTATTCACAAATGTTCACAGCGGTTTTAATTGCCCCAAACTGGAAACAATAAAACTGCTCATTAACGGGTGGATGGGTAAACACCTGTGGTATACAATGGAATATTACTTAGCAATAAAGCAGAAGAAACATAAAACATGCAACAACATGGATAAATCTCTGAAACATTATGCTTAGTAAAAGAAATCAGACACAAAAGAATACGCACATTGTGATTTCATGTGAATGAAATTCTAGAAAGACAAATTTAATTCGCAGTGACAGAGAGCGTGGGGCAGGAGGAAACGTTTTGGGGTGATGGAAATGTTCTATGACATGATAGTGGTAGTGTTCTATAGGTCTGTATATATTTGTCAAAACTCAAAATGTACCCTTAACATTAATGCAGTTTATTTTATGTAAATTCTATCTCAAAAAGAAGATAAGGCAGCTCTGTTTGGTATACATGGAACAGACTTCAAAGTTTATAGTAGGTGAAAAAAAAACATACTAGGTGCAGAACTATGTATATAGTCTGCTCTCATTTGTGGGGACAAAGAAAAACATATATGTATGGCCCATGTGGTCAGAGAATATCTCTAGAAGATACTCAAGAAAATGTAATAGCGGTAAACCTCCGGGAAGAAGAATTCAGTGTCTGGGGTCTGCAGTGGGCAGACTTTATTTTCTATCATGTGTTCTTGGACTTTCTGCCATGTGCATTTGCTTAAAATTAAACATTACTGACATACAAGGTACAGGATGCTGTGGAAGTTCATAGGAGGAATATCTATCTTACACTGCTGGGGAGGTGAGTACATTTATCTTAAAAAAGTTGTATCTAAGCTAAAGCCCTGAAGGACAATAAGGAGTGAGCCAATGGAAGTAGGGAAGATGATAAAGAGCATTATAGGCAGAGGGCATAGCACGTGCAGAGAAAATAAAAAGGTGTGACATTAGGTAACCGCAGGTTAGTTCTGCTATGGCTGGACCATCAAAGACAAAGATGAGGCTGGGGAGATGTGTGGGGGCTAGGTTTTCATCCTGTAAGCTAGAGGTCAACACATTTTTCAATGAAGTGCCAGAGAGAAGCATTTCAGACTTTGTGAGCCAAGAGGCAAAATCAAGGCTATATTGCAGATACTTACACGAGAAGAGAGAAAAAAAATTAATTTCCATAATTTTCATTGAGGAAATTAAAAATACAATAATTGACTAGAATACTTTGTAATATAGTTCTACTAATGAGAAGGAAATACTTTTTTTGTGTGTGTGGAAGGTGGAATAACATTTCACTTAATTGGGATGCAAAGTTAGTGTTCCCTATCATCAAAATTGATTGCAAATGTTCATCTGTTAATACTGATCTTAGTGAGATGTTATGTATTTCATCTTTGAAAATGTCTTTTCACACTGATAAGTACTGCCAAGTATTGGTATCAATCCATGAGCATATGATTTTAATTTAGTATATTCATCACTTATAAGGTATTTTTAGAATTCCACTAGATTCTTCTCTTGATATTTGCCTTTTAGCCTGTCATTACATTGGAGATTAATCACTTCCAATTGAAGGTTAGGTAGAAGTTCCTCAATAGCACAGTTAAATGAATTTTGAAATATGGAAATTTAATTTGTGCTTGTATCAGTGTTGGACTATAGTTTGAGTTAGAAAACACTTCAGTCCAAATTTCTGTGGGAATGGAGATCCTGCTCTTATTTCCACTTCTGACAGCCTGGGAAGTACAGAGGCAGCTTGACATTACTTGTGATTTCAACATTCGTTGTAGTTGAGATTATTTTACCACAATACAAGTTTCACAAATATGCATGATTTTGCCTTGTAATTTTAGGTTTAATTAATTAAAAAATATATCAATTCTATAGAAAAAGCTAAATTCCAAAGCCATTTAGGAATGGCTTTGATAATAGTGGCGGAGGGCAGTTTTTCTCATTCAGTTCTGAGCTCAAAAAAATCACAATAAAAATGTACAGATCCAAAGACAGAGAAGCATGGGTCAGACTGTCAATCCTCAGAGGGAAGGTAGGGGAGGGTGGAGGTACGGGGGAGAGATCAACCAAAGGATTTATATGCACGCAGATAAGCATAACCAATGGGCACAGACACCAGGGGGGTGAGGGCATGAGTGGCAGTTGGTTGGGGGGCAATGGGGGATAAGGACACATATGTAATACCTTAATCAATAAAGAAAAAAATCACTGCTATTAAGCTATCAAAACACAGTATGGTAGAAGAAGTTACTATATTCAGTGCTTTTTTTTTAAAAAAAAAATTTCTTTATTTATTAAGGTATTACATATGTGTTCTTATCCCCGTCTTGCCCTCACCCCCCCTGGTGTCTGTGTCCATTGGTTAGGCTTATATGCATGCATACAAGTCCTTTGGTTGATCTCTTCCTCCTTACCCACACCCTCCTTTACCTCTGCGGTTTGAGGGTCTGATCGGTGCTTCTCTGTCTCTGGATCTGTTTTTGTTCATCAGTTTATGTTGTTCATTACATTCCACAAATGAATGAGATCACATGATAGTTATCTTTCTCTGACTGACTTATTTCGCTTAACATAGTGCTCTTCAGGTCCATCCATGCTGTTGCAAATGGTAGCTCTTATTTCTGACAAAAATTCACATAATTGTCAACGGTCAAGTTTCCAAGAAAAAAATATATATACAGGGTGTTCCCCCCAAAATGTATACACACTTTGGCAGCTGATTTCTATTATATTTTGAAATTGAAATGTATTTAAATAAACACTGCCTTTATTATTATTCAAACGATGTATACATTTTTGGGGACACCCAGTATTATGAAGTTTACTGTTGACACGACTGGTTGAATAACACATGACAGAGTAAAATATTTCCTTCAAAGTACCTGCCAGTGAATAGTACAATGAATCATTCTGGGCTTTAAACCCCTTTTATATTTTCACGAGTTTTGTAAATCTGTTCAACTAAGCCTTTGTCTGCTCCACACATATTTTTGCCTTCATTAGTTATAATAGGTCACAGCAGATTCCACTTCCGGTTGTACTGAATTAGTGTTTTCTCAACTATTCTCACCTGTAATTCTCTATACAGAGACAGACCATCCTTAGAGCTAATTCTCCAGTCACTTCCAACTTGGCATTGATTCCTAGAATAAGCAATAATAACTGGCCAGTATCATTAACATCTGTCAACTCATCAAGAGCCAAGGAAAACCTCTTGAAATCATTTGTCTTGTCTTTTAATTTGTTATTTATGTTGCTTCCAATGTCGTCAGCCCTTTGAACAACTATTCTTGCCGAAAGGCTAATAGTCTTAAGTGAGTTTATTTTCTCTGGACATATTTTTGCTTTGCTACAATCAAATACGGTTTAATTAACTCGCCATTTATAAACAGTTTTCCTTGCTTTGCTAACAAATGAGCCACTCGGAAACTTACTCTGGTTGCAATCTGATTTTCATTTTTTATTTTTGTGAAGAAATTCTGCTGTGATGAGATATTCCATTTTAAAGTTTCTAATTTTTCTAACCATTGCTTGGGAATATTATGATGAACAATTTAGTTTGGCAACGTTGACATATATTGCATTTTTTTTTTTTTAAACACAGCTACAGTGTCATTGGTAAAAAACAATTCTTTGTAATTTAATTTGACAACAAAATAATCCATAAGCTACTGTGAACTCAAAAGTATGACAGGCAAGCCCTGGCCGGTGTGGCTCAGTTGGTTGGGCATCATCTCACGCACCCAAAAGTTGCCAGTTAGATTCCCAGGCAGGGCACATACTCCAGTTGCAGTTTTGATCCCTAGTAGTGGGAGTGCAGGAGGCAGCCAATCCATGTTTCACTCTCTCATCGATGTTTCTCTCTCTCCCTTCCTCTCTCTCTCAATCAATTTTTAAATACATTTTTAAAAAAAGTATGATATTCAAAGTCCACCTTTTTCTTCTTCTTTTTGTTTTGACATGATAAGTGTTCAGTGGTAATACAAAATAAAATGCGGCAGTCCAATGATACACATGTTACTTGAAACACTGTCAAGTTATAAGTGCACCACTGTGAGTTGTAACGTAGCAGTGCAAAGTGATGACAGTGTCACATAGGTCTTTATTGCAACTACTCAACTCTGCTGCTATGGAGCAAAGACACCATAGACAATATGTAAAACAATGGGCATGGCTATGCATTTCTAAAAAACTTTAGAGGCACTAAAATTTGAATTTCATAAAATTTTCACATGTGAAAATATTGTTCTCTGTTTTTTTTTTTCAACCATAAAAAATGCATAGGCAAGAAGATTAAATAAAAGGCATACAGATGAAAGAGGAAGAAGTAAAACTGTGACTATTTATAGATGACATGATCTTGTATATAGAAAATCCTAAGGAATCAACCATTAGAACTCATAAACAAAATCAGCAAGTTTACAGAATATAAGATATATATCTAGCCATATATACAGGGTGTGCCATACTTTAAAAGCTGATAGCTCAATTTTGAAAATAAAATATATTTTAATAAACACTGCCTTTATAATTATTCAAAGTGTGTATATACATTTTTGGGAATTAATATATACATATTAATTCCCAAAGTAATATATATATATTGTATTTTTTTTATCTTGTTGCTAATCCTCCCTTGAGGATATTTTTCCATTGATATTTAGAGTGAGTGAAAGGGAGAGGGAGAGACACAGAGAGAGACACATTAATTGAGAGAGACACATCGATTGGTTGTCTCCCACACATGCCCCGACCAGGGCCAGGGATTGAGCCTGCAACAGAGTATGTGACCTTGACTGGAATCGAACCCAGGACCCCTCAGTCCACAGGCCTATGCCCTATCCACTGAACCAAATCGGCTAGGGCTCAATTGTATTTCTAATCAATTGCAATAATTTCATTTATAATAACATCAAAAAGAATAAAAAAGAATTTCATTTATAATAGCATCAAAAAGAATAAAATCTCTAGGAATAAATTTAACAAATGAAGTGCAGACATTAAACTCCTAAAATTAAAAATACTTTGTTGAAAGAAATTAAAGATCTAAATAAATGCTCATAAATAAATTTATGCTCATAAATCAGAAAATGTAATACTGTTAAGATGGCAATATCCCCCAAATATATGAAGAATGCTTATAGCTCAAAAATGAAAAGATAAACTACTCAATTTAAAATGGGAAAAGGAAAACTCAACATCAACAACAACAAAACCCAGACAACTTGATTTAAAAAATGGGCAAAGAATATGAAGAGACATTTTGCCAAGGAAGATATACAAATGGCCAATAGGCATATGAAAAGATGTTCAACATCATTAGTCATTAAGAAAATGCAAATCAAAATCATGAGACACCACTTCACACCTACTATCATGGCTAGAATACAAAAGACAGGTAATAACATGTGTGGGTGAAGATGTTAAAAAACTGAAACCCTCATACACTCCCACTGGGAATGTAAAATGGTTTGGTTGCTTTGGAACACAGTCTTGTGGGTCCTCAAAAGGTTAAACACAGAGACAGCATATGACCCAGCAATCCCACTCCCAGGTAGGTATATACTCAAGAGAATGAAAACACATGTCCATACAAAAATTTATACACAAATGTTCATAGAAACTTTATTCGTAATAGCTAAAAAGTAGAAACAATCCAAATGTCCATCAACTAATGATTTTTTAAAAATGTAGTGTGTGTGTGTGTGTGTGTGTGTATAATAGGAACAAGTATAGATACATGTTATAACATGAATGAACTTTGAAAACATTATGCTAAGTGAAAGAAGCCAGTCACAAAAGACCACATATTGTATAATTCTATTTATATGGACTGTCCAGAATAGGCAAATCTATAAAGAGAGAAAGGAGCTAAGTGGTTGCCTAAAGAAAGGAGCTAGGTGGGTGATAGAAGGCTAAAGAGTACAAGGGTTTTGCCTGGCTTGAGTGGCTCGGTGGTTGAGCATCAACCTGTGAATCAGAAGGTTTGATTCCCAGTCAGGGCACATGCCCAGATTGCAGATTTGATCCCCAGGGCAGGGCATACAGGAGGCAGCCAATCAATGATTCTCTATCATCATCATCATCATCATCATCATCATCATCATCCTTCTCTCTCTCTCTCTCTCTCTCTCTCTCTCTCTCTCTCTCTCTCTCTCTCTCTCCCTTTCTCTATCCATTTCTCTCTGAAATCAATAATATATGTATACACTGAGTGACCAGATTATTATGACCACCTGACATTTGTAGGCAAATTAGCCTTACACTGCATCGTATGGGATATGGAAGCCGAAAGCCTGTTCCAATACCTTTGTTGCCTGCAGTTATCAAGATAAAACATCTCCAATTCGCACAGGAACACAAGGATTGGATAGTCGAGTATTGGAAAAAAGTCATATGGTCCGATGAATCACGTTTCCAGTTGCATCATGCAGATGGCAGAGTGAGAATTTGGCGGAAAGAGCACGAAAGCATGCACCCCACATACATGAGTACAACCCTTCAAGCTGGTGGAGGCGGTGTTATGGTTTGGGGCATGTTTTCTTGGCATGACTTGGGCCATTTAATTCGTGTGGAACAACGTCTGCGTAGCACAACATACCTAAGTATCGTTGCTGATCAAGTTCATCCTATCTTGTTGATGGTGTATCCCAATGGAGATGGCTTCTTCCAACAAGACAATGTGACATGCCACGGTGCTCATATTGTGCAGGAGTGGTTTCAAGAACACGAGGGAGACTTTACCTTGCTTAGGTGGCCCCCACAATCACCAGATCTCAATCCAATTGAGCATTTGTGGGACGAAGTTAAAAGAGCCATCAGGCAGCTGGTTCCACAACCATCAAATCTCACAGAACTGGACAGTGCTATTCATCAGGCATGGTGTCAGATTTCTCACATCACCTTTCAGCATCTCATGGAGTCAATGCCAAGAAGAATCACTGCAGTATTGAAAGGTGACCCAACAGAGTACTGATGGGGTGGTCATAATAATCTGGCCACTCAGTGTATATATTAGAGGGTTGTGGGTTTTTTTCTTTTTAATGATAAAAATGCTCTAAATTGATTGTAGTGATAGTTGCACAACTCTGTGACTATATTAGAAACTATACAAACTTTAAAAGATGAATTGTATGCTATTTCTATGCTATTTCTTTCTTCTCTGCTTCTGTGTGAACCTTGTCTCAAGTTGCTGCAACATACCAAAATAGGCAGCAGCTCCTTTCCTGGTGGCAAATGCCCTCCATAGTCAATATTGGACCAGGCTCTACATAATCCCATTGCCCCTGACATCTAGTCACACCCAATTTCAGGGCTCCCACTTATCAACCCTTCTAGCAATGGGAAAGAAGTTCAGCTCTGGACTTCCTAAAAGACCTAACCTAAACAGGCCTTCTTTGTTCCCCAAACAGAGAGACACTTCATAAATCGTTACCATTACTTGGATTATCACGACTACCATTCCAGCCCACCAACTCAGCCCCTATCCCAGCCCCTATCCCAACTGCTGGCCCAGCCAACACCCTGGCAAAAGCAGCTTCCATACTGCACCTGCTATGTTGTCTCTAATCCTTTGCATACTAAGGAGTCTGGACTTTATCATGAGTGTTAGGGAAGCTACGGAATGGCTTTAAGCAGTAAAACTATGTCTGCTTATTAAGATTTACTCTGACTGTAGCATGGAGAATAGATGTAAGACTGGAGTAGACCAGTTAGCAGACTGTTGCAGAAATTCCAGGTGACATAAAGCAGATGAGAGTGAGGATGAAGAGAACTGGTAAAATTGAAGAGATGCTTAGGAACATATAAAACCTGGTTTCAGATTGGACATGGGGGATAAGACAGAGGCTGAAATCAAGATTCCCTCATCAATTACCTATGGACACAGACAATAGAGTGGCAAAGGCCTGAGGTGGAGGGCGGGGGGTGAAGAGGAACTGGGTTGAGGGGAGTTATGGGGGGTGAGGGGAAGAGGGAGATCTGTAATACTCTCAACAATAAAGATTAGGGAAGAAGGGAAAAAAAGATTCCCTCAGCAAAGGCAATTTCAGCAGCCAAGAGTCTCTCATTAACTATCAAGGTCTTTGAGTCTTGATGACCTTGAAGCTCCTAAGACCAGATCACTCAACTCTCCATCAGTAAGATTCCCCAAAGACTCATAAGGCAGGCATTTCAGTGAGGAGCAAGACTGACAGGATTCATTTGACCACCACACAAAGGGACTCCTATTTTTCCTTCACTTTTAAGAGAAAAGGTAACTCTTTATTCTGGGTACCAAAGAATCTCCAGGAGGCCCAGTATTTTTTCTACCAAATTTCTATTATTTCCACCTCTTTATCAGTCCTTCAAAGTCCTTCCATCAATCAACTTCACAGACATTTGATGGTCCTGCTAGGTACCAGGTAGGATACACTATGTAAGGGTTAAGGATTCAGAGTTGATTTCACTCCCCCTAGCACATCCTGCTCCTAAGGAAAGACCCAGAACTGATTTCTACTGAAGCACACATGAGTGATGTCTTCCTGTGAATTAAATTTCTTTATTTCAAAAGTTGTTCAGAGATAAACACAAATAAGACATAAAAACTATTAGAACTTCCACCACCTAAAAAACAAACAAACAAACAAACAAACAAACAAACAAAAAAACCCCCAAAACAATAAAAAATATGTTGGTCCTTTTCTTGCCAGACTTCTATGCTATTTCTTTCTTCTCTGCTTCTATTTTATTTTAACCAGGAAATTTACATTTTACTTAAGAAGAGGATAAAAAAAAAAAAAATGTCCCCACTGTGGCTGCTATTTGGTGCAGAGAGCTTTCTCAAGCCCTCCAAAGTCACAGCTCTCAGGTTTCCACATACGTGGCTGTTTCTAATGGAGGCTCCAGGCCCAGCGGGAGGTCTGGCCATGGCTAGGTATTAATATTTGCCGGCTTCCTCTACAAAAGCTCTGCCCACTTTTGTTTTGGACAACAACAAAAAAAGAAAAGTAACAGATAACCTCAAAACCAGGGCAGGGGCAAGTATTCGGGTCAAGTCTCCCAGAAGGAAGCAGGAATTACTACATTTTTTGCATGGCTCCTGCTTCTGTCTAAATAGCAAATTCCTGCGAGGACTGGCGCATTCGTGACAGAGACAAGTGAAAATTTGTTAAGAGAATGATGTCCCAGACTCTTCCTCAGAGAAACTGATTCAAAGGATTATTTCAAAGGATCGTTAGTAGAAAAAGAATTTAAGGCTCCCCAGGGAAGAGTTTCCTTTGAGCCAGGCTGTTTCAACACTCCCAAGATGTCCCCTAGAAGGTCAGTTGGAGTAAGCCACACACAGAGAGACCAGACTCCCAATGCCAGGGACACAGATGGCCAATGCTGGCCCCGTCCCTGACTGGCTGAACCTTCATGGCTGATCCCAGGGGAGAGCTGGAGAGTTTCCCCATCCTTGGGAGCTGGAATGTAACACTGGAGGTTCCAATACTTCCCTCACACCCAGGGGGAGGACATGCCTTTTGTAGAACATTTAGCTTCTACGTAGAAAATTCTCGATGCTGAGAGAGGACAAAAGCTCTCATTTTTGCTGAAACCTTTAGGAAGGTGCTAGTCCCCAAGCTGTATGCTGTGACCTACTCCTGCCTGGGGAACTGAGGAGGTGGTCTTGGACATCCCGGACAGATTACTGGAGCAAACAGTATCTACAGCCAGGAGTGAACGAGAGTTTACATAATCTCACTGCACTGACGTAGTGAGTCACGTCCAGCCTCAGGGCCCCCGCGTACCGACCCTTCCGTGGGTGGGGAAAAGTTCAGCTCTGGACTCCCTGAGAAACCCAACTTGAATGGATCCAGCTTGTCCCCTAAACAGAGATCCACTTCACGAATCATTGTTACCATCACTTTTTCACTGCCACCATTCCAGTCACCGCCTTAGCTGCATCCCAACTACCAGTCCAGTCAATATCCTGACCAACAACATCTCCCATCTATTGGGCTATGTTATCTCTAACTCTCACTTCGAACTTGCAAGTTCACTGAGGAGGAAACCGTGGCTCCCAAATGTTGAGTCGTGGCAGAGAGAAGTGGCGGAGCTGGACTTCCTATCTAGTCCGGATGATCCCGAGCCTGTGCTGCTCCCACAGCCCCCTGCAGCCTCCCTGAGGTGGGCTGAGGTTTGGATACAGACTGAGAAGGACAATACACAAATTCGCTGGTTGTGTGACCTTGGACAAGTCAGCGCTTCACTTTCATCTCCACAATGACAGTTTTGTTTGAGGCTGTGCTTGTGTGTGTCTGTGGGTGCATCTGTGGCTATGTATTGAGATGAGGTAAGGTAGGGGTGAGGCCATTGTTCCTGCTCTTCAAGCCCAGAGCAGACCAGAACTAGAGTTGCCATGGGGACTTAGTCAGGCTGGAGGGCGCCTGTCCACCTCCTGCTGACCCTCTAGGGTGCCATAGTCTGTGGTCAGGAAGATGGGCCCTGGGAATGCCGTCAGAATGTCCCATCTGCCGGGAGCCCTTAGGAGGCTGATGGAATGATAAGGCGATAATAGCAGCCTGGGCTCTGTGGCTCTCATCTTTCCCTCTAATGAAGTTCCTCTGTCCCACAGCCATGGAAAGCTCCCAAGCTCGCCACACATGCCTCCTCAACCCTTATGCCTGCCTTTCATCCTACATCACCCAGTGTTTTCAACTCCTAATTGTGTTTCTGAGACCTCAGTCCCTGGGCCCTTAACCAACCAGGCAGAAAATCCAATGATTACAACACTCAACCTCAGCCCAGCTTCTTCTTGCTGTATGCCATCTCCCTGGCTCACCCTGACAATCCTTTCTGGCCTGGCAGGAAGGCCAAAGTTCATAACCTCAGGGTCTCCATAGAGTGCAGTGGCCAGGAAGGAGGATTTGTGGATGGGTAGAGGCATTCACTAGCCAAGTTGCCAGGGTGACAGCATGGCACAAGAGCATGTAATTTATAGTCCAAAGCCTAGGCTTAGGATTCTGGCTCTGCCTTTTTCTAGGCATATGACCTTGGGCAAGAGAGTTAACCTTTCTGAGCTACACTTTCCCCACGTGTAAAACAAAGGTAATAATATTTACCTTGCAGGTGGTAGCAAGAATCAACCAAGATAACATATTTAAAGAATCAACCAAGATAACATACTTAAAGCACCAACCAAGATAACATATTTAAAGCACCTAGCTCAGTAGCTGACACAAATAAATGCTGGTCTCCTTTCCTTCCCCTGAACCCCTACTCAGCCTCTGGCAACACCAATGGACAAACAAATTGGTCTGATCACCTCTCAATTATTTGAGGAACCAGGGCTCAGTCAATATCCTTTGGTCCTTCAAACTGCACAAGCCATGGACTACAAAAAGATGGGAAAGAAGAAAATGAGAGGGAGTGGGAAGGTGGGTGAACAGCATAAGGGTACGAAGGGGTGCCTCAGCACAAGGCAGGAGAGCATGTGTGGCTCAGGGCCCTGGGCACCTCAGAAGAAGTGCGGAAGGAACTTGTCCAAAGCAGCGGCCCTTGGGGAGGCTGAGGGGAATTCACGCAGGCTCCAGATTCCGAGCCTGGCTTCAAGTGCGTCCTTCCCACTGGCCTGCCTGGGCTGGAAGCAGGGAATCTGATATTTGCATACCTCTGCAGCCGAGTCCCAACAGCCTGCCCGCCCCACTACAGCGCAGGAGGAATAATCGCACCAAGGCCGAGCTCCCCTTGGAGAGCCAGATGACCTCAGTGATTCCGGGCTCCAAACAGAGGGGGGCAGAGTGTGTGTATGGTGCGTGTGCAGAGGAGGCTGCGGGCCTGGGTTCAGAGGGAAACAACATCTGGCCAGCTGTGAGCCTCAGCCAGATGTGTGCTGGCCAGACGTAGGGCAAGCTCCCCTGGGTGGGGGCTGCACGGGAGGGAGTCATAACGCCCTTGTGCAGCCTAATCCTGACTTATTGCTCTGGCATATGTGCACCATCAGCAGCATCGCCATGTTTAAAAAGGTCCTCAGTAAAGAGAGCAGAGGAAAGAGCAAGGCGCTGAGCGCTGTCAGCAGGCCTCTGACGTAGTTTCTGGGGTGGGGGTGAGCCCGGAGACAAGCCGGTCGAGCATGTAATCCTGAGCCTAGCCATGCCTGTGCTTGTGAGGAGTGGGGGGCTGTGCTGGGAGAGGTGGCTCCCGCTCTCAGAGAGAAATACTGAGAGCTCTAAGCCATGGACACAGCCGAAAAGAGCCTTTGTGGCTGAGGTTAAAGGGCTGATGGGACCGGGGAAAGGGGGCACCAAGTCCGGGAAGAACTAGAAGCGAGCCAGCAAAGAGCTCTGGGCCCCTGTCCTTGGCCTTCCTGAAACGAGGTGTTCTGGATGCTTCCCACAGGAGAAGCACTAGAACATCTGCCGGCTTCTCCCCTCCCCACTGTACCCACTCCCACCCCAGCTCCCCATCCTGAGAGAACTAGATAGGCAAGCCACAAAGACGCAGAGCCGGGCTATCAGGACTGGGCGCCTTACTACCTGGGGTGCTTGGGCCTGGCTCCAGCCAGCGTTTTCGGGAACACTGACACGCTGGGGTGGTCACAGAGGCTTCCTGGAGGGTAGGGGGTCTCAAGAAATAAGAGACGTTTGGCTCAATGATGAGAAGAGGACAGCACAGAAGGGGTCAGGCCCCAAGAAGCTGAGGCAGAGAGGAAGAAGTAAAGGAAGAATGAGAGAAAAGCCACACGAGAACCAAAAGGACCTCAGAGCCCATGTGACTTCATGTCTGACAGTATGAAGAAAGAGAAGAAAGAGGGGTACTTCGCAGAAGGAAGCTGTGAGCTTACAGGCACTTGGGAAATCCGGCCCCCATCCCAGGCAGCTTCTCTGCTCTGGAAACCCAAAGAGAGCCAGAAAGAAAGGGCCAAGGTTGAGGGCAGGGGAACTGCTTGCTGGGAAGGAAGGGGAGGTGGTGGCTAGATGAAGAGTGGGACGCGGGACGCGGAGAGGGGTGGGAGACATGCAGAAGCCAGCTCGGGGCTGGGCTGTCTTCTCTCCCAATTCCTCCTACAAGCTTGAGGCAAACACAACTGCTTCTCATTAGCAAAAGTGACCGTGGACGAGAAATCTAGCCCAGCCCAGGTCACGGTCAGAGCCATGAGCAGCCAGCCTCAGCCAAGCCAGAGGAGCAGGCTGGGCCCAGGAGACCTGCAGCTGCTGTCCAGCCCTAGGGTCTCCAGGCCACTCAGGTCAGCACTTGCAGTGGGCAGTGGTGAAAGAGAAGAATTGAAATGGCTGGAGGAACAGAAAAGGAAGGAAGTTGTGTTAAGTCAATGCCCTCCTTCTGGCCCTCTTGCCTGTTTTCCCCTCCGAATTCATCTATCAGCATCCGGGTTACATCTGACCCCACCAATCTCCTGCTGACAAATGGCAATGGCTTCCTAACACCTAAGCTAAGACAAACATCAGAGTCCAAACTTAACGATTGTCTGTGATTTAGCCCCTCCTGGACCTCATCCCTTTCCACTCCCATGGTTCTCTGAACCAAGCGCTCCACTCCAGCTCCTCTCCGCAAAGGCCCCTGCGCATTTCCTGCCAAGTCCCTCCGATTCTTTGCTCAGTTTTCTTAACACAAGATGCCTTTTCGTCTCTACCAACTCATTATTTTGCATTCCACTCATCTGTAAAATTGGGAGGGTAATAATGCCTACCTCATAGGGTTTTTGTAAGGATAAAATTAGAAAGTGCTTGGAACAGAGCCTGGCACAGAATAACGTTAGCTATTTGTATGGTTATTATTGTTCTGTTCATTCCCCTTCCCATCTGAGCCCAAGTTCCACCGTCTCAATCAAGCACCAGCTCCCTGATCTGCCCATCCAGGATTGTCATCGACTGCTTCTTGCATTTACCAGCTCAACTCACTTCAGTTCAAACAATGTGTGTCAGGTACCCTCCACGGTGCTGGCTGCCATGCTCGGCAGCAAGGAGGAAATGGGAAACGAGACAGTTACTGTCCCTCAAAGAACTTACAGTCTGGAATAAATTGAATAAGCAAAAGGCAGTTTCAAGAGGGCATACCAGTGCTGGGCTCAGAATTCTTATGCACAGAGCATCATGGGAGCAAAGGTAAGATCAGCTCTGAGGATCAGGGAAGGCTTCTCAGAGAAGGTGATAAACAAGTGGGCATCTGAAAGCTGAATAGGAGTTAGAGTGAGAGAAGGGGGTATGTGTCAAAAACAGCAAGAACAGCATGAGGGGAGGGGAGGGCGATGGATTTAGAAACTCCAGTGAGCTCAGTAGGGTTAAGAATTAACTGTGAGGAGAGATGGTGAAAGCTGAGGCTAGAGAGGTTTGGCAGGAGTGAGATCTGGAAAGGCTGTGTGAGCTGGACTGATTCTGGGGCTGAGTCCTGTGGGCAATGGGGAATCATGGGAGGGGCCGTGCTTCTCACTTTGGCCCTTAACATACACGTCTGGAACTATTTTTAACTGTTTCACATCTGTCAGATTTGTCTCTCAGGAGAAGCCTTCTCACATGCCTTTTTAAACGAGGTGGAGTATAAGTACGCAGATAGCTATTAGATGCTCCTTGAGGGCAGACCATGGACTACATGGGGCTGTGCAGAGGAGGAGCTGAGCACATGTGTGGGGCTAGGTGGGGGAAAACCTGGATCAGCATCCAGCTGGCAGGCAGCTTGGGGACAAGCCACTCAAGTGCCCTAACACCGTTTCTTCTTCTGTGAACAGAACCATACCATCTTTCTACCTGCCTACCAAATGTGAGAATGCAGGTGAAAGCAAAGATAACCATAGGATGAAGCAGATGCCAAGACAGAGAGGAAGGCTGGACCCCACTGGATAGCTGGCTCTGGGGGCTGAGGAAAGGATCTTAAGCCAAGGAGAATAAGAAATAAATGTGTATCTTTCAGCAACTCCCCCACTTCATCCACAATGCCTTCTCTGTCCACTGCTTTCTCTCTCCAGCTCATGGGAATCACTATCAACCCCTGGAAGTTGCCTGGTCATCATTTCCCAACACATATTGCAGTAATCAGGGACCTGAAGATGTCAGGTTAGGGGGCTCTAGGCCAGTGGTTCTCAACCTTTCTAATGCCGTGACCCTTTAATATAGTTCCTCATGTTGTGGTGACCCCTAACCGTAAAATTATTTTTGTTGCTACCGTATTTTCCGGCGTATAAGACGACCCCCTAATTTTATAGTGAAAACATAGGTGTAGGCTTATATTCGCTATATAAGACTACCCCCCACTTCCGAGGCAACACCAGTTCTTTTCTTAATTAAATTTTTAATGAATGACATTTTTCGAACATACCGTAATATACCGTACATTGATACGATAAATGGAAGGTCTCTTCACAAATGGCAATGCCATGAACTTGACCGAGATGTATTTCGGGATATACTCGGCGTATAAGACGACCCACGATTTTTGGTTGACTTTTTTTCGTTTCAAAAGTCGTCTTATACGACGGAAAATATGGTACTTCATAACTGTAATTTTGCTGTTATGAATTGTAATGTAAATATCTGTGTTTTCCAATGGTCTTAGGTTCTACAGCAGCGGTTCTCAACCTGTGGGTCTCGACTAACACCATCAGAAAACACAGATATTTATATTATGATTCATAGCAGGTTCACCTAACACCATCAGAAAACACAGATATTTATATTATGATTCATAACAGTAGCAAAATTATAGTTATGAAGTAGCAACAAAAATAATTTTACGGTTGGGGTCACCACAACATGAGAAACTGTATTAAAGAGTCGCGGCATTAGAAAGGTTGAGAACCACTGCTCTAGGCTGTCCCTGTCCTGACCAGTTAACAACCTCCTCCATGAAGCCTTCGCTGACTTACCCCCAACTCACAGTGCACTCTCCCATCTTTGAATTTTGCACTTCCAGACAGCACCATTCATGTCTGTGTCTTCCCTCTAAGGGCTCCAAACTTCAGAGGGCCCTCCCATTCTCAAGACTCTAAGACCCTTGAGGGCAGGATCTGGTTGTTGCCTAACTAGCATCTGCCGTGGTATCCAGCACAGGCTTCCCAGAGTTGTTGGGTGCTGGTTCCTGCTCCTTACGCTTTGAAGCTGAGGAAGAGGATCTGAGGTTCTGGATGGGCCAGAGCTGAAGAGTGGGAATAGAGTGCCTCTCCTGACACACACCTACTCTGCTTTCACCAGGCAAGAGCTATAAGCTGGGAGTAGAGCTCATGTAGCTGCTAGGTGAAAAGGCTAAAGCAGCTGGACAGCAAGAGCCAAAATGCCAATTGGCAGGATGTGGAGATTCCTGGGGGCAAGGTGATGGGGCAGGCAGGGAGGCCAACAGCTTCCCGGTAAGAAATGTCAACGTAGGCAGGCTCTAGTGCCTAAGGCAAGGGGTCTAAGGCAAGGCTTCACTCCAGGAAGCTGCCCTAATCCCTCCCCAGCTTCATGGTACAGTGGGTGTGTCCAGAGCAGAGAAGCATAGCTGAAAAATGGGCTACCATCTGGAGAAGATGACGGGTCTGGAAGACAGTGTCATCACATGGCCTGCTCCCTGAGGCAACCTCATCAGCACATTGAATAAGCATCTGGCTGGTTCCAGATGTGGAACCAGATGTGAGACAATGACATCCTGGCATTGGCTAGTCCATTCTCCACCCTTTCCAGCTGGCAGGATCTTCTCAAGGTCTCTCTGTCCATGCCTCTGCCAGCATGCCTCCCTTGATCTCATATCTCTAGCTATAGTACTCTTATGGTTGGCCAAGTGGCTCCTCACATCTGGCTTTGGTTCACCCAAGAATTAATTTATTATATTGTCCCATGGAACTAGCTGGTCACCATCCCCCAATGAAAAATCTTGGGTGTGCGTGTGTGTGTGTGTGTGTGTGTGTGTGTGTGTGTGCGCGCATACATATGCATTTGTATACATGCACATTCAGGTATTGGAAAGAATACAGTCCCACCCACCTGCTATCCAGGTAAAGGAAGCCAAGAAGGAGAGGAGAGGTCTGCCACGGGCATTTAGGAAGCAAGAAGCGGGTCTAGTAGACTCAGATATCAGGCATCAGGCTTCCAATGTTCTTTCCACACTGCCACCTCTCCCTGACCCATTCCCAGCCCCCCACTAAAAACATCCAGCTCCAATCTCTGTCTTGATTTGGGAAGTGAAGAGCCTGTTTTCCAGGTTGAAGTTCTCACTGTCAAGAACTGTAGGTGCTGATGTGCACATGTCAGATGGCACATCCTCCCAGATTTGGATTAAGTAGGATTAAGTAGAGTTTGAAAGAAGCCAAGAGGGATTTGGGGGAGAGGGTAGATGATAGAAGAGAGGCCCCAAACACTGGCTTCTGAGAAATGGAGCCCAGGTCATGTGACCTGACATGGGGGTGCCCTTTCTCACCTAAGGGAGAGCTCTCCACTTCCTGTGGGCGCTTGCGCCATCATCACTCCATTCCTGAGGGGCCAGCCCTTCTGGCTTCTCCCCATGGTGGGTCCTGGAACTCCAGAGCCAGTGACTGCTCTACATTATAAGGCATCTCCTAGAACTTTGCTGGGACAAGGACCTCAAAGGTAATCTTTTAAAAAACCAGTTCACTTCATCTTACAAAGCAGTGCAAGGTCTGACTCCAACTTTGCCCAGCCTCAGTCTCTCAGTCTGTGCAGCAAGTAGACCACCGAGAGAAGGAGAGGAAACAGTTAGCATCTTCAAGCAGAACGTGTGGCCACCTCACCCCCAAACCACGCCCATGTGAGCTATCGTTTGAGACTCGGGGTCTTCTCTGGGTTTTTAAGGAGGGGTTGCTATACAGGGCTGAGGGCCAGCAAATAGAAAAGAATGCTGGCCTTTTCAAGCATCGATAATTTTCTGAATTTGAAACCTCTCTTTTTTCACAGCACATACTGTACAGTCCCTTCATTAAGGATTAATTACTGGCCAAGTTTGAAGTCTTTGGAGTTGTCGGGGAGTTACATGAGCTGAAAACGAAAACATAACTATTTTGTTTCTTTCTAAATGGAAAAAGGGTACTTTTTTTTTTGTGTGTGTGTGGGTGACTGCAATGCTCACAAACAGCTGAGGGGGTTTTATTCTATCTTTCAAAAAATCATTGCTCTAGGCCATGACCAAATATGGGAAAAATGAGCAAAAAAATGAAAAAAACAAACAAAACCCCAAACCATGAACTTTTCAAAAAGTTGCAAATAATTGAAGTAGAAGCATGTAATAGAAATGGCTAGTGACATTGCCTAACACAAGTTCCCTGCATTTTCTGCCCTCCCTGCCCACTACTCCTGTCTGTGAGGTGCCCGGGCATCTCTAGAGATTTTCCCTTTTAGGCATCCTAGAACCAAGGATCCAGGCACAGAACCGAATGCTGGGGGCGACCTCAGCACTGGATTTCCTCATTTCATAGGTGAGGAAACTGAGGCCCACCAGAGGGCTTAAGTGACTTGTCTCAGGCCCCATAGCCAGCTATGGCAGAACCAGATCCCCACGCTGGCTTTTACCTGGCTGTCCCCCCATCCCCAGCAATGTTGCAGGGCAGGCCTTGGGCAGGGAGTACAGGCATTATATGTAAAGGGGATCAATCAGAAGGTAACGAAAGGAAACTAGGCGGGGTGTTGAACACACAATTGAACACACAAATAAAAAATTATAATGTTGTGTACCTGAAATGTATGTAATGTTATTAACCAATGTTACCTCAATAAAAAATATCATGCACAAAAATACCTAATGAATGGGAAAACATTGATAATAAAAAATGAAGTGAATAAAATGAGGGGAAGGGAGGGAAAGGAAGCCATCCATGGCTGGGCTTGGGCCATGTACACCAGTGAGAATAAAGGGGGCATTACAGAGGAGAAGGTACAGGCTTAGAGGCAGAGAAAAAGACCTCATCCTTGTCTGGAAGGGGAGGGCGATGGTCCCGTATGGAAGAATACTCTCAATCTGCTAGCCATCACCCCAGGTAGCTCTAGAACGCCCTGCCCAGCTTGTGGATGTCTGGATTGAGGAAAAAGCGAGTAAGGGTTGATGGTGCTGCACTCCTTCTCCTGGGTCCCAGGCTCTGATTACTCAGAAACCATGTCCAATCAAGAATCTCCTCTGCCTGGCTGGTGTGGCTCAGTGGTTGAGCATCACCCTAGAACCAGGAAGTCAGAGCACATGCCTGGGTTGTAGGTGCAATACCCAGTGTGGGGTGTGTAGGAGGCAACCAATCAGCGATGCTCTCTCAGCGTTGATGTTTCTATCTTTCTCTTCCTCTCTGAAATCAATAAAAACATATTTTAAAAAAAGAAAAGAAAAAAGACTCTCCTCCACAATGTCTCTCTAACCAAGGTCCAGACCAAGGTTCTGGGACATTATTCCATGGACCAATTTTTCCCAAGGAGAGAGAGAGAGAGAGGGGACAAGGGCCATCCTCTCCTGGGAGCAGAGGCACAGGGCTCTGCTAGGTATGGTCCAGAATGGGAATACGATTTTGAGGTTAACACTCTGGCACCAGACACCTGGGGTTTGAATCCTGATGATAACACTAACTAGTTGACTGACCTAAAAGTTACTTAGTTTTTCTGTGACTCGGTTTCCTCATCTGTAGGTAGAAATAACACTAGCGTCTACATCTTCTGGTTCACAGTAAATGCTATGGGAGTTGTAGCTGTTATTGCTGTTGTTATTTGCTCAATATTGGCAACTGATGGAAGTAAGAATAAACAAGTGGATACCTAAGAACCTAGAACCTACTTCCTGCCCTAGCCGGTTTGGTTCAGTGGATAGAGCGTGGGCCCACAGACTGAAGAATCCCTGGCCCTGATTGGGGCCAGTGTGGGAGGGAATCAATCAATCAATCAATGTGTCTCTCTCACATTGATGTTTCTTTCTCTCTCTCTCTCTCTCTCTCTCTCTCTCTCTCTCTCTCTCTCTCTCCCTCCCTCCCTCCCTCCCTCCCTCCTTTCTATTCTCTCTAAAAATCAATGGAAAAATATCCTCCGGTGAGGATTAACAACAACAAAAAGAACTTACTTCCTAAGTTGGATAGAACCTGCCCGCTCCCAGCTTCCTGCCAACTCCTCCGTGAACCCTGAGAAAGTTGCCAGTCTCGTCTGGGCCTTGGTTTCTCCATTAGTAATATGGGAATAATAGGGCCCTGTGCCTTGAGAAGCCTGGATGAAAGGCTCCAGCAGTGGGGTGAGATGCTGCTATTACAGCTGATGACAGAACCCACACGCTCATAAGCTGCTGCCCAGCTCTGACTCAGGCTGTTTACGGTTCTAGGCCTTGCTAAGTGACAGGGGTGGGGAGTGTTGAGTGGGTCTGTGGTAGCGCTAAGGGGCAGCCTGGGCTGGTGCCCTCACCTGCCCTGTGACAGTGCATCTCTGTGACCTGGCTTCCTGCAGGATTTCCTCTCTCTGGGTTCCAGTCTCTGTTTCCCTGAGAATCCCAGCATCACTCACCCCCACGCCTGCTCTCTCTCCTCCCCTCCTGCCAGGACTCTGGCTCCAGCCCTGTGTGTGTGAGACACATTGAGTCTAAAGGACAATCAGGCCTGTTTAGAAACATGTGGAAGCCATGGTCTTAGGCTGTTGCAGCCAGAAGAAGAAAACATTCCCCAAAGCTAAGCCTTCCTTCTCCCACCAACCCAGGGACAATGGCCCATAAGGGGACCATCACCTGGAGCTGGACTGCCTCTGTGACCTCCACATCTGGCCAGATGCTGCAGCTCCCCCCCCCCCCCCCCCGAAGCTTCTCATGGCAGGTTGACCAGGGAAGGGAGGCTTTCATAAATAAACATCCCTCCAGAAGGCCCTGATGAACTACTCCTGTTATGTATCACCAGTGGAAACTGGAGGTGACAGGGGGCTGGTGAAGCCAAAGAGCAGTAGAATCCAGGCCGTCACCCAGACCCTAAAAGAAGGGCTCTCTCCTTGGCAGCTCAGTCCAGCTGCAATAGCCTCTGTCTAATCCTACTTTTGGCTTGAGGACATGAAAACGCATCCAAGATGAGCTGGGGTTGAGGCAGCCCTGAGCAAATGCCCCTCATTCTCCCAAAGTGTCTCCTTCTCGTCAAAGCTCTGGCTTTCCTGACCAACCCAAAGAGCAACAGGTCACTGGATGGCCAGATGGCAGGAGGCACTGGGAGCAAGGGTCCCCTGCATGCCTCTTCCAGTCCCTCTCTCTGACCCCAAAACTAGTCCTTGATCTCCGGGCATCCTTCTCCACTCCCACCCTCACTTAGGCTCCTGCTACTCCCAGGTCCAGCCCTGCCAGTCCTTCCTTCCGCCAACATTGCTGAGCCCCTATGGCGGATCATGTGGCAGACACCGAGCGCCAGAATTGGGATAGCCAAAGTAAGCGTAGAGAGAAACACGGAGCTGGAGGCAAACTATGGAGGAGGGAGTGGGCGAGAAAACTGAAGCTCCAATGGGAGCAGGGCTGGCCAGAAACCAATGGGCTTGAAACAGTCAGGACAGAATGGGATGCACAAGGAAAAGACTGGGGAGAGCATGCCAGGCAGGGATAAAACACCAGCAAGAACTGGAGGAGGGAAGTCACGTGGCATCTCCAGGAGAATTAGCTCCTACAGAGCACACAGGTTGGGAAAGGGGAACAGAGAGTGACCCCAGATTGCAATCTGGATATCCTGGGTAGTGACGGAAGCAGGAAGACGCAGGATGGGGTGTGGATGTAGCCAGGGAAGTCAGCTAAGACTATCCTCACAGGAACTCCCAGGAGTTAAAAAAGATCAGGGCCTCTTCTTCAGACTTAAGCAACCTTACAGAGGCGGGGCCCCTTGCCGTTCCCAAACCCTGGAAGGCAGGGAGGAACTGAAAAGAAACACTCTCAACACTATTTAACAGAGAGGGAAACTGAGGCTCATTAGTACTTAGTAATCTGCCCAAGGTCTTAGGGTACATCAGCAACCAAGCCACCAGTGGAATACTTTAGATTCCCCGGGTGTGGAGGGACCCTCAAGAGGTCACCTACTCCACTGCTTGCCCCAGGCTTGCCAGATCCCAACAAATGGGGCTCTGACTATGCCTAACATGTCAGGAAACTGTGTGTGTGTGTGTGTGTGTGTGTGTGTGTGTGTTTTAAACCACCAGTGCCAAATATTTGTTGAATTGAAATCTAGCCTGAATCTTTCCTTCTGCAGTTTGAACATACAACTTATCTGGTTCTTAGGCAAGATGGAGTCATAGAAAAGCCTCTCTGCATGTGGTTACTTTGGGGCTGCCCCTTGGAGTTCTCTTCTCCAGGTTCAATCTCAACAGTTTCTTTCTCTGTAGGCCCAAAGCCGCCATGACTGACATGGCACACACACTAGGTGCTCTGTGACAATCAAATGAGTGGATGGATGGCAAATAAGTGGACAAACAAACCAATGCTTCCAGGTGAGCACTACACTTGGACTCCATGAAACAGATCTCCAATCACAGTCCCCACACCTCTAAATTTCCTAACAACCTGACACGATCCCTGTGGAGCGTCAGCCCAGGGTAGTGTGGAGATATTCTTGAGCCATATTCTTACTTTAAAAACATGAGTATCTTGCCCCACCCAAGTGGCTCAGAGGTTGAGCATTGACCCATGAGCCAGGAGGTCATGGTTTGATTCCCAATCAGGGCACATGCTCGGGTTGTGGGCTCAGTCCCCAGTATGGTGTGAGCAGGAGGCAGCCAATTAATGATTCTCTCTCATCACTGATGTTTCTATCTCTCAATTTCCCTTCTTCTCTGAAATAAATTAAGATAACATATTTTTTTTAAAAAAACACACAAAACCCAAACCATAGGTCTCTTCCCTCCTTATCTACCTTAGTGCTTCTCTATCTTCAGAGCCTTTGCTACAGTGGGACAACCTGTTTTCTCATTGCCTCCTAACCCCCCCCCCCCATACACACACATAACACACGCACACACATGTGTGTTTTTTTGTGGCCAAATAAAGAATAGGCACCAGCTCCTGGAGGGAAACCCATTCTGGTCTTAGCCAGGTTGGCATCTCTGCTGTGGTCTTTGATAAAGAAGGTTACTTTTGCAGACAGCTAAGACCTGTCTCCCTGAAAATTCTCCTTATCTTCACCTATACAATCCTGATATGTGGAAGGAACTGAGCCCTATAGGGGTATCATTTGTATTGACCATGTGACAAGCACTGTGACAAAAACTATATATTCATTTTCTCATTTGGTCCTTACAACCACCCTATAAGTCACAGGAGAGGAAACCGAGACTCAGAGAGCTGAGGTCTGGCTAGGAAATAACAGGCAGGCTTGGACCCCAGAGCCCACCCTTTACTTGCTTGCTGCCTCTCCCTAGGCATGGTCTGTAAGGAGACTTGAAGTCCCCAGTGCTCCCCGCCCAACCCACACCCCGACCCCAGCACACAGAGCCACGTCGAGTAAGAACAGTCGATCGCAACAGCGGGTGTTGTTCAATCCAGCAACTTGTCTTTGTTCAAACTGGTTCCTTTTTCTGGTTGTTTCCTTTTGTCCTAATCTCAGATTGAAGACCTATTATTTCCAAGCCAGAAAAAAAGAACAAGGAAAAAAAAGGGAGCTCTGTTCCAGGAACTGTAACATCTCTCTCTGTGCTGCCCAATTTCTCACTTCTCTGACTCTTGGACAAGCCCAGCCGTGCCTGGCCCTCGGATTTGGCAGGGCCATTGGTCACAAAGCCTTTTTAGGGTCTTCCCTTCCCGCATATACCTCCAGGCCAAGACTGGGGTGAGAGAATAAGGAAGGAAGGGAAGGAAAACAGATCAAGGAAAACACTGGAAAGTGATAAATTCTAGTTCCCAACCTGGCCCTGCAGTATGCACCCTCTACTCTCCTTGGACTCTCTGTGTCTTCTTTTCCCTGGCCTAGAGGACTAGCTCCAGAGAGAATGCCCACACCAGAATCACAGGCTGCCGTGAACACACATCCCAGCCTGCTCTTATTCACAGAGGCACTCAGAGCCTCAAGGGACACAACCCCCCTGAGTCCGAGACACATAATCATAAGCACATGCGCTCACAGTCACAAGTTTCCAAACGCTGCCATAAACATGCCCTTTCTCTTAGGCACAAACAGCATCACATGCTGGGAGTGGGGACCAGGTCACCGGACACAGGCATTTGTGGACAGGCCCAGACAGCAAAAGAAGCTGGAGCCAGACCCTTGAATCAGAGGGGTCCCCGAAGTTCCTGGGGCCTCTATTTCTCAGCCCCCATTCCATTCCCTCTCTGGAGTCAATGAATTGGCTGCGTCACATCTAGTACACGGAGAGAGAAGGGCCTTCCCAACTCTTGTTACGACCCTCACCCCAAAGCCTAGCCTGTCTACCCTGAGCCAATAGAGGTCAAGCTTATACCAGGAGGATGATTTGTGTGCAAATGTCAGGAGACGCCACTGTGTCTCCCAGGAAGAGTGGAATCTCTGGCTTCAGGCCAGCAGGAGCTTCTAACCTGCAGCTGGCATCCACTTTCCCGGCTGAAGGGGAAACAAAGGTGCCTTGATGCAAGGGCACCACAATTGTTGGTGGCAGGAGACACACGTCAGCGCTGCCCCAGGGCAGGAGCCCTGCCGACACCCTGTTAACCCCACATGGTCAGGTGGCCCTCCAGCCTCCCCACCTGGCTCCACAAAGCAAGAGCCCCCTTGCCCCGGGTACAGGCTGGCACATGCTCCCCTCTGAGACTGCTAAGAGTCTGTCTGAGTGATCCAGAGGGGAACAGTGTGAGGGACACGGGGAAGCTGGACAGCTCACTATGTTCCACTTTGGATTAGGGGAGAGCATCCCAAGGGATACAGAAACTCTAAACATGAACTCACCCAAACCAAAGCCATAAAGCTTCCCAGAAGGCAAACAGCTGCTCAGGAGAGAAAGCAGCCCATGCCCACACAGCTGCCAATGCAGCTGGAGACTCTATCTCCAGCCCTGGGTCATGCCCAAGAACAGTGAGTGAGACAGTCCTCCTGGACACTGCCAGTGGCAGCAGCTCCCAGTGCCATGAGGAGGCCATGGCTTTCATGCCGCCTCATACCAGTTCTGATGCTCCAACATGGAGCCAAGGTCCAAACAGGTCAGCCAGCCTGAGCCCGGACAGGAGGACTCCATCTCCGCCGATGAATCCTGAAGGCCTCCCAGCCAGTGAAGCCAGGAGCGTCCTTGCTGCTCAGACATATCTCCGTCCCACCCTGGAGAGCCCGTCACCCCAGACGCGGTCAGTGCTGAGAGAAAAAGCTGCCGGGAGCTCCTCAGTACAGCTCTTGCTCCGAATGCGACTCCGAGTGACTGAACTGGAGCCCCAGGGGAGGAAGAGGCATGCTGTCACAGGAGAGACAGGACTGTGGGCATGGCCCCTCCTATTCACCTCAGCCAGCCTGGGCATTTCCTAGGTAGGACTTAGGAAGTGTATGTAACACTACTTGTGTTATTTTCATATTTGCTTACTTATTATTTGTTTCCTCCACTAGGATGTAAGCTCTATGAGTTTAGGGACCATGTCTGTCTTATTTACTGGGCTCAGTAGTATTTTTAAATGTATGAACGGGTGGTCTCTGTCTACAGAATCTCTGCACACTGAGCTCCATTGCCCAGAAACACAGGGGTGCAGTCCCAAGAGGCCCAGAGAATCCAGGTCAGGAATGGCAGGAAGTTCTCACAGGAAGGCCCACGTGCTCCCATCAGCTCATACCACATTCCACAAATCTATCCCAAGCACCTCTAATGTGCCAGTGGGAGCTGAGGACACCTCCATGGAATTAAGACAAACAAAACAAAACAAAACAAAACACCTCCGAAAACCTTGCCCCTTCTCAAAGGATAGCCCTTTGATAAGGAAGGCATATCAGGGAGCAAATGGCAACTCAGCCCAACAAGTGTCATCAGAGAGGTGAGAACAGAGGACCCAGGCCAGTCCTAAGGAGATAGAAATTTTCCAGAAAAAGGGACAACTAAGATGACCTCCAAGGATGATATGAATCAGTCAGCAAAGGAAGGGGAGAAAAAGAGGATTTCATAAAGAGAGATCAGTGCATGCAAGAGTCTATAAGAATCTACCGGTAAGAGTCTATAAGCAGAGGAGAGAAGTTCAGTGTGGTCACTGATAGTGAGGGCTAGAAAGGCAGGCATGAGACCCTGGAGGGCCTGGAACACAGTGGGGAGCCATTGAAGGGATGTGTGCAGGAAAGTAAAATAATAATAATAATAATAATAATAATAATAATAATAAAAATCTATACTTGTGACTTAGAAAAGTACCCAAGTACTCAGGAAAGGAAGCACAGAGCACACCTGCTCAGGCAGAGGGCAAGTGGCCCATCCTCCATCTCTAGTGATGGTAGGAGAATATAAGAGCTGCTCAAAAGAGGCCTGGGAGGAAACGGGGTTGGGCATAGCCTTTGGCAGTGGCTCCAGCCGATAGATGATCTCTTGCCTTCTTGCCCCTTGCTTTGAGAGGTTACTCCCTGGGGAAATGGCAGGAGACCTGAGCTGCCAGTCATGCGGGCACTGTGAGTGAGGGGCCTCCATCGGCACCACCCACAGGGAGAGGGTGCGTGGGGGTGCCTGGAGAAAAGAGGAAGCACAGAATGATGCTGAGGCCGAGGACCAAGAAGCTACTCACAGCCAACTTCCTCTCTGGATCCCAAGTACCTTCAGGGAGCATCTCACATCCTGCTCAGCCCTGGGCACAAAGCAGAGGCCCAAGAAGTGCTCCTTTTGGGCAGAGTGATAGAAAACCCTTTCGGGCACCTTCAGGACACAGGCCACCCCATCTATCAAGAGACTCTCCCTCCTGGAGAACAAGTCCCCTCCCCCTCCTTCGACAGGTAATCAAACGTGCCCTCTCACCACATCAGGATACAAAAGCTGACGAAAATGCTGCTGCAGGGCCTGAGGTGGGCCAGGAAGACGTAACTTAGGGCCTCACCAGAATGATAGGAGGCCTGGATTCTAGTCAGATTAGCCACCAGCCAACCAACCATGTGGCTTTGGAAATTTTCAAGCCAAGGTCTCAATATATATATATATATTACCCTTAAAAAGAGAACAGGGCCGAAGCCGGTTTGGCTCAGTGGTAGAGCGTCGGTCTGCAGACTGAAAGGTCCCAGGATCGATTCCAGTCAAGGGCATGTACATTGGTTGCAGGCACATCCCTGGTGGGGGGTGTGCAGGAGGCAGCTGGTCGATGTTTCTCTCTCATCGACGTTTCTAGCTCTCTATCTATCTCCCTTCCGCTCTGTAAAAAATCAATAAAATATATTAAAAAAAAAAAGAAGAAGAACAGAGCTTTGAACTGTTGGGGAGAAGTTGTGGTGACTCCTGCAGCCTCTGATGGAAATAGCTTCCACTTTCCTAGTAGACACTGGCAGCCTCCTTCCTGTTAGTCCCCACCTTGATGCAATACCAAGGTTGGGCCCAGAATGACCATGGCTATCAGACTGTCTAAGGGAGGGTTAAAGGGAGAATGTGGAAGCAAGAAGCTAGAGCAGCTGTTGGGTACAAAGTACCCCAAAAAAGGAGACTGGGTGGGAGGGGGTCTGTGCTCTGAGCTGGGGGCCTGGGTGAGGCAGCCAGGAGCCCCAAATGCTGCTGCAGTGCATGAGGTGGGCCAGGAAGTAGCTTGGGACTTGAACAACCTCCAGAGGAGAGGCCCGCAGAACTCTGCAGCTAGCCCGCCCCAGCACTGGCCTTTACCCCAGTTGTGTGAAGGGAGGAACTGGGTAGATAGGCACTGAGTGCGGAGGGCCAGAGAGATGGCAGCAGCTTCCCTCTAAGACCTGTGGATTCAGAAGGAGGAAGAAGATTGGAAAGGGCAGGAAGGGTAGCTCCTGAGCTGGCGCATCAGTCGCCATCCACACTAAGAGGTGTCCATCCAGCTAACCTGCACTGAGGGCCTGCTCCCATTAGGTTGTGTTCTAGACATCGAGCAACATTGTAAATTCTGTAACAGGTCGCACGGGATTCAGACAGCAAGGCCACCAGGAGTCCCACTCCATCGTCCTCACAGGGCAGCAGAGACACCAGCTGGCCCTACTTGGGGAGAAAGGCCAAAGTCTAGGGAGCACCTGGTCAGGCTTTCCTGGCAGCCTTGGCCCAGGAGGAGGGGCCTCCTTTCTGAGGGCAGCACAGGAGCAGATAAGCAGCCTGCCGCGCCACCTGGTGGAGAGAGGAGGAAGGTGCTCCGGACAACGCATAGACAGGTAGTGCCCTGCCACCTGGTGGAAAACTGGGTGCTCACGCAGTCAGCCCCAGCAGCTGAGCACTTGAACTTGGCAACCTGCTGCTGTCCCTATATTGGAATAGGAAGGCTGTAGCCTTCTAGGACATGATCCTGGTCCTAATAGACTCACAGTCGTTTTGGGGGTAACAGCTCATTTACATGAAAGATTAGACAATACAATTGTACATGCCCAGTTACTCAATTCAGTTCACTCACCCATCCAACCACACACTCATCTTATCCAACCAAATACTTACAAGTCCTTATTATATGTGAAGTATTGTGGAGATTTTAATGGGAAACAAAAGTTACAAGACTGGATCAGAGCCATCAGAGCTTAAGCTCTATTGTCCTTACCTGAGTAAGGCTTCCCCCCCCCCCCCCTTTCTTTCTAGGGCTTTCCTCTCTACCAAAGGCTTTCACATATATCATCTCCCTTAATCTTGCAAAACCCGGAGAGGTATGCACTATTATTCCCACCTTACACACAAGATCATTCAAGCTCCAAGGAGTAAAATGACTTGTCCAAAGTCTCATAACTGGTAAGTGTCAGAGCCTAAATACAAACCCAGAGCTTTTCTTTTGTTAAACAAACATTCCCTTAGTGACTAATACAGGTGCTCCTCGGCTTACAATGGGGTAACACCCCAATAAACCCATCATCAGTTGAAACTGCATTTAATGCACCTAACCTACTGAATATCATAGCTTAGCCTAGACTACATAAAATGTGTTCAGAACACTTATATTAGCCTACAATTGGGCAAAATCATCTAATACGGAGGGTATTTTATAATTAAGTGTTTAATATCTCATTAATTCATTATGCATATCACTTTCACACCATCATGAAATTTTAAGTCGAACCATCATAAGTCAGGGACTGTCTGTCTATGCCAGGCATGGTGGCAACAAAAATGAATGAGAAATGACCCATCCTACTCATGGTCTGATGAATGATAAAAACACCAATAAGTACATACAGGATATCGGGCAAAACTAAGGCAGAATTTAATACACAATTCTCTCTACAGCATGAGCAAGAAGAGCTACAATTTTAATAATAACAACGGCTAACATTTTTTTAAGTACTTACAACTTACAATATGCAAGGTGCAAGCCTCAGTGCTTAGCTGAAGTAGATCACTTAATCCCCTATGAGGTATGGGGTATTAACCTCACTTTGCAAATGAGGAAGCTGAAACAGAGAGAGGTTAGATAACTAACTGGCAGAGTCAAGATGTAAACCCAGGCAATCTGGCTTGAGAGTCTGCAGCCCTGACCATTATGCTGTTCGGCCACAGGCTAAAGGCAAATGATTAGCACATGTTGCTGGACTGATTTGGGGTAGAAGGAGGGGAAATAGTTAACGCAGAGGCTCGGAGGCCACGTCATAGTCCTCTGACCCAGGGAGTGGACTCTGGTCCTCAAGCAGTGCTGGGGGAGCACCGTTCCACGTTAACCCTAACAGGTTGGATCTGAGGGGAAGCAGACTCTGCCTCGATGAAGGAATATTCATACCAAGAGTGGACTCCACTGGCAACTTTCAAAAGGAGTGAGATATCGGGCAATAGGTGCATCCAAGCAAGGCAGGATTACTAGTTGGCAGAGATGCTAAAATGGCAGCTTCTGTACATGGATATCCGTGCCTCTCCTAAAGACAAGATGCTATACCAGCTTCTTCCTCTCTCTCCCTACCTTTCATGACAAAAACTTATTAAATCAACCCTATCTTTGGTACTGGAATTTCAGAGGTGAATGAGGAACCATTTCCCTCAAAGATGTGGGAGTTTAGTGTGTGTGTGTGTGGGGGGGTCATCAGCCTCTAGACCCATCCCAAAGAATATATGATGATGACCTTTAGCTTATACAACGTTAACCTCTCAAACAGGAAGGGCAAGAGAAATATGTGCCCTTTCTATCCTCCTGGAACAATTCTCTAGCTCCAACTTACATATGAACTTGAAAACTGGATGTGCTATCATGATCTAAGAATAATATAAATAATAACAATAAAAAAAAGCAGCAGGATTTTACTTGGGCATCATCCCCTTCTTTACTCATTTGACAAGTATGATTTTTACTTAATTGTGCTGGCAGAAGCTCAAAAACAGCTTTGGTAACTTTTCAAGTCTCTAAAAGACTCAACAGAAAAACAAGGTGTGTGACTGTTACCCACATTCTCTAAGACATGCCACAGGATAATGGTTTGACACTGCAAGAAGGCACACTGGCTGTGAAAGAGAGCAATCTGGGAAGAAGAAAAGACTGGAGTCAAATACCAACCAAGGCTTTGGAAGACCTGGGAAACAACACGCATTTCCAATGGGCTCTGGTGGCCAAAGGAAGGGAGTGGAGGAAAGGACTCGGTTTGAGCATTGAATAAGGTTGATCACTTGGCCGATCTTTAGACCAGGTTGATAAAAATCTATAGAATAAGAAGGTGGCCTTTATAGGACCACCAGGGCTTGAGCAATGTCTCCACTGCCATGAGAGGGAGGCACCAGAAAATGCAGTCAAGGCTTATTTGGGCCGTGCCCTGAATAGGACTGACCACAGGGTTCTAAGTCCCACTCCCCACTCCAAACCTTCGTGTCCATGGCCATGGTCTCCCCACTACTTCCCCTCTCTTTCCACATCTCTCCCTAACAATCACAGCCCTATGTCCCTCTGTTGGGCTCATCTTCTCTAGAGCACCTCTGGGGTCACCTTCTGCTCCAGCATGCAACCTGTGTAGGAAAGACCAGAAGGCAAGGAAAACTGTGGCAGGGAGCAGTGGGGAAAGTAGGAGGATGAAGGGTGTTCATCACTGGGACATAACTCCAAGTGCAAAAACTCAGAGAAAAATGGCAGTATTAATCTGGACATTCAACCAAACGTGTAAAACCTTCATCAGCACTGTCCACCAAATCTTTCCAAATATGTTTGCTTCAGACTTAACAATGAAACCTGTCTTCACAAACAGGTTTCTTCTTTCCCCCCTTGAGTTTTGAAAGTTAGCCCTTCCCAGTTTGGCTCCGTGGATAGAGCTTCAGCCTGCAGACTGAAAGGTCCCTGGTTCAATTCCAGTCAAGGGCACATGCCCAGTTGCAGACTCCATCCACAGTGGGGGGAGGTAGCATGCTGGAGGCAACTGATCAGTGATTCTCTCTCATCATTGATGTTACTATCTCTCTCTTCCTCTTCCTTCCTCTCCGAAATCAATGAATATATTGAATATATATATATATATATATATATATATATATATATATATATATATATATAGTTGAAGAATCTCCATCCTTCTGAGAAGGAGCATACAGCTGCAACATCACCAACCTGGGGTCTAGCTAACATGGGAGAAAAGAAGTTGATCCAGCTCTGCCTCTGGACCACAGTGAGGACTCCCTCAGATGTCTTCAGCCACTAAAGATGCCACAGGTATGGCATTTAAAGACCTTTAAGATTTCCTGAGAGCTCCCAGGGATGGCCCCAAATTTAACTCTACCTCCTCCATAACCTCTCTACCTGCCTTAGCTTGGACGCATGCATCTATTCTTCACTAGCTGGTAAGCCACTACTTCCTTGGCATCCAATGGCTCGGGTTGGAGGAGGAAAGAACAAGGTGGGCATCTGTTCTATAACACATTCATCCTTAAAAGGTGTCTGACAAGGAGATGACTGTACCTGCCATTCTTTCCCCAAACTCCATGCTACCTCAGGGAAAGACAGAGAAGCTATTCCCCAGAACCAGAAGGAAACTGAATAGCCTCAAATTAGGTCAAACACACCTTTGGCACAAACCCGCCAAAGGAAAACCAGAAGATAGCATGCTTCCTTTCCAGTTAGAAAACTGATGTGTACAAATAAAGAGCTCTCATGTATATGACCAATACACGATTAGAAAATAGAGCAATGACAATAAAAACTCAGATGTCTTCAGCCACTAAAGATGCCACAGGTATGGCATTAAATGATAAGAATAAAGTTAGTAAGAAATGCACAGGGTCTACCAATAAAAACAAGGTTCTAGCTCTACTAAAGGAAACAAATAGTATGAACTGTAATAGTATAAATACATATAGGATGTGTTTATTTTATATTTTTTTAAATGTTTGATAATATATTAATTCTATAATTTTATACCAACGAAGAAAGAATGGATTGTCCAATAATGGTACTGGGATAAGAAGTTAACTGCATTCTAAAAATATCATACTTATAATACACAGAAATAAATTGTGGATAATGAAAAGATTTAAATGTTCGATAAACACTAGAACATTTTTTTAGGTGGATGCTTATGTAACACAGGAGTAGAAAAGCCTTTCTAAGCATAGATCCAAAGGAGTCCAAGATAAATATTAATATGTTGATTACATTTAAAAATGTAAATCTTCTGTATCAAAGAATGTCACAAAATTAAAGGCAGATAAGGTGAAAAACTTATATACTACATTTATCAAGGTTAATGAAGGTTAATACTCTTTATAAAAAAATAACCTTGTAAATCAAAAACAAAAAGATAAATAACTCAATAGAAAACTGGGTAAAGACATAAAAGAAATAAAAAATGTTGATAAATATTTAACTATTCTGCTTAAATAGTAATCAAAGTAAATTAAAATAAAATATCAGATTTGTAAAGATGAAAAAGAACACTGTTGAAGGTGTGCAGAAATGGTACTCAACTATTAGTGGTAAAGTATAATTCATATAATCTTTCTAAATTATAATTTAGCAACAGGTATCAAATCTTAAAATGTGCATATCTTTAGTCCCTACAATTCCATCTGGGAATTCATCATAAGGAAATAAAAATATGCAAAAGCTTTATCTAGAAGCACAACTGGCATAACAAAAGATTGAAAACAAACTCAATTTCTTTTCTTTTTCTTTTTTTTTTTTTAAATGTATATTTTATTGATTTTTTACAGAGAGGAAGAGAGAGGGATAGAGAGTTAGAAATATCGATGCGAGAGAATCATCGACCAGCTGCCTCTTGCACACCCCCTACTGGGGATGAGCCCGCAACCAAGGTACATGCCCTTGCCCGGAATCGAACCTGGGACCTTCCAGTCCGCAGGCCGACGCTCTATCCACTGAGCCAAACAGGTCCCAGCACAAACTCAATTTCTAATAAATAATTGATAAAATAAAGTTGTATTTGTAAAATAAAACATCATGTGGACCTTTAAAATAATGGCATAGTTTGTCTGTATACTATAATTAGAAATAAATTTTTAAAATTGCCCCCAGTCAGTGTGCTCAGTTGGTTGAGCATCGTTCCATGCACCGAGAAGTCACTGATTCGCTTCCTGGTCAAGGCACATGCCTGGGATACAGGCTGGATCTGCAGTAGGGGGCAGGCAAGAGGCAGCTCATTGATGTTTCTCACATTGGTGTTTCTCTTTCCCTCTCCTTTCCTCTCTAAAATCAATAAAAACATTTAAAAATAAAAAAATAAGAAAAAATATGGCATAGAAATGCAGCTATTGCCATGAAAAGATGTTTCTGATATACTTTTAAATGAAAAAAGGGGCAGATTGTGAGATCATTATTTTCCCATATAAAAACAATTTTTATACATAGTAAAAGGTCTGGAGGAATTTACTCTAAAATGTTTAAATTTTGTGGCTGGGTAGTAAGATTTCTTTCTTTCTTTCTTTCTTTCTTTCTATCAACCATATTTTCTATATTAGGCACTTCTTATATAATATTTAAATTAGCCCTGGCTGGCATGCTCAGTAGTTAGAGCATTGGCCTGTGAACTAAAGAGTCCTGGGTTCGATTCTGATCAAGGGCATGACCTGGGTTGCAGTTTCAATCCCATGTGCGTGAGGCAACCCATTGATGTGGTTCTCTCACATCTCTCTCTCTCTCTCTCTCTCTCTCTCTCTCTCTCTCTCTCTCTCTCGTCTTCTTCTCTCCCCTGCCCCTCCCTCCCACTTTCTCTAAAATGAATGGAAAGCCTCCAGTGAGGATTAACAACAACACAAAGTTTAAATTAAAAAGAAAAAAAATTAGGAGCCACAGGCAATTCCTAGCTATCCAGTCCTCCCTGGCCCTGCTTGGCCTGGGGGATAGAAAGGCTTCATTAAGGAGAAAGGATCCATGCATGGCTTAGCAATATATACCCTCACCCCCAAACAGTTTCATTCCAGTTCCTCGGCTGGGCTCCTGCTCCTCACCAGGAAAACTGCCACAAAAGGCGTTAACACGACGAGGACTCCGGCTCCCCCCCCCACCCCCCCCGCTTCCTCTCCCATCTCTCCTGTCCCGAAAGGGAGCCCCTCTGTCCCTAGTAAAACGGGATGTGTTTGGCCTCGGAAGGCAGAGGGCACTCCAAAATGCATCAGCCAAGTGGGTCACTTTGAGCCAGGGGAAGGGGAAAGGCCCTTTGCCAGCAAAGAAGGATTTGGGTTAAGTGGGCAGCACAGGAATCTGAGCATCAGGAGTGGCCACCTAGACCATCAAATAGCAAGGAGTGGGGCAGCAGACAGCGATCAGGGCTCCCTGGAAGGTTAGAGGCAGAAGTAAAACAATCACACACTCATCTAGGATCACAATTAAACATGTTTAGTAGAATTAATTTACCAATAGTTTTTTTCCGCCAGTCAGAGCCTAGATTAAACATTTAAAAAATCCAGCCTCTTCTCTTCCTGAACTGTTGCCATCCCTCACCGCTCTTCTCCACACAGGACACGGGCCTCAGACACGGCCTAATCCTGGCCCCAACCTCAGGGCCAACCACTCTCAGCACCAAGGCGAGGGTCAGCAGCTCTCCAGAGGGGCCCTGCCAGGGGCTCCTGCCCTGAGAGGGCCTCTGCTGTCAGCCGCAGATCCAGGTCGCCTCCTCCCTGAGCTCAGAGCGGGCAAGACCACAGAAGGACTCCTTTGATGTGACAAGTGTTCCTTGGATGTGGAAAACCCATTTCCCGGTCTGTATGTGGGTCATGGGCCTTCTATGTGGCTGGCTGCCAACCAGCCTCCGGAAAAGAGGTTTCTTGAACGCTGATACACAAGCACCTCACGTGTGTATTACAAAAGTCTATTGATCATGTGCACTACACAGGTATGTCCAGGCTACCCCCATTAATACAGTTATAAATCTCTTGGAATCAACTTAGCCTATTCTAACCCCAGTCAGCAATGAACTTGGAATCAAAATCAAGTCCAGCCTCTCTGCTGTTGTGCCTTCTGGGGTGGGGAGGGGAGCGGAAGGGACAGGGAGAGAGAATAAAGGCCTGGCCGAAACACCTTTCCCAGCATTGCAAGAACTCACAGTGAGATCCCTCTGTTCCCGTTCTGCTAGGCGCGGGGCCCGAGAGACACAGCTGGGGCCTCCTGCTAGAGGAGTCAACCCAGCTGGGTGGCCCAGCTGCACCGAGCCTCCCCCTCCACCCTGGCCTGGTCCTGCCACGGTGGAGAGGCCACTCTCACTCCCCTTCCTGCGTATGGTGCCCGAGGCTACAGGCAGAGAGTAAGCGTCCAAGCCTCTCTGTGGAGAGCCAGAGAGGTCGACACAGAGCCGGGTGCCGGGCCTGGGAGGCACCCTGCAGGAGGAACCCTGTGGACAGTCCTGTTCACCTCTTTGCCCAGGGGAGGTGGCCCTCCAGAGCCCACAGGCCCCTGGGGGACTCTCAGACAGCAGCAAGGCAGGCTGGCTGGGACAGTCCGGGCTGAGCTGGGCCTGTCTTGCCAAGGCTGCAGGCTTCCTTTGCAGCTGATGGAGAAGGAACTACCCCCACCCCCACCCCAAAACGTGAGAGTAAAGCCCTCTGGCCCGAGCCACTTTGGCTCAGGAGATAGAGTGTCGGCCCGAGGACTAAAAGGTTCGATTCTAGTCAAGGGCACAAATCTTGGTTGCAGTCTCAATAGCTGGCCCTGGTCGGGGCCAGTGTGGGAGGCAACCAATAGATGTGTCCTTCTCACATTGATGTTTCTCCCTCTGTGTCTCTCTCCCCCTACCTTCCACTTTCTCTTAAAAAAAAAAAAAAAGTCAATGAAAAAATATTCTTGGGTGAGGATTAATAAAAACAAATAAATAAAAAAGAAAGTAAAGCCCAGGACTGAACTGCTTTCTAGCTTCTTGGAACTCCAAGAAGGCAACAGATCTCAGAGTCACAAAAGAGAGAAAAGTTAAGGGCTGGAATTAAAACTGGTCTATTATTCAAGCAAATCCTGAATATAACTACCATTTATTTATTAAGGACTTATTAAGGGCTTAATTAAGCATTTTACATTTAATCCAAAGAACAACTCCATGATGTCACTCTGCTTATAGTTCCCTTATATTACAGACATTGAAATGGAGACACAGAAATGCCCAGAGACTTGTCCAAGGTCACCAGCTTGTAAGAAGCAGGCTGTGTCTGTATGACTCTCAAGTTCAAGTTCTTCACCACTTGAGGACACTGCCTCTCCAGATCCTCACAAGTCACTCTTTTATGAGTAAACAATGATCTGCCCAGCGCTTGTGCTCAAAGAGTGGGGTTTCTTTTATGTGTCAGGAAAAATATTGCCCAGAGTGGCTTCTCTTAGAGGCCTTCTTCCTGAAGGCTATTGAACCACTGAAGGGCAGTAAGCTCAACAAAGAGCCCATAGCCCTGGGGCCTTCCTTGGTGGCCAGCCTAGTGATTGGAATTTGTACAATGACTGATCTATAGACCCATCTGCAGATGCATTCCCCCAGTGCTGATGAAGCTCGGTGCCTGGGTAAGCAGGACCCACTTCCTCCCCAACCCCCAGGTCCTCTGGACTTGGGCTGAGGGATAGGCTGATAGGGTTGCAGAAAGTCAGAAGCAGAAGAGACCTGGGGTCATTAACCTAATCCTTTAAGTCCACAAATGGAAAGCTGAGGCTGCAGGAGCTGGTCCCTAAAATAGTCAGTCTCCAGGCCTCTTCTTATCTTTCCCATAAACTTAAGCCCTCGTGGTAGGGCCAGATGTTAGTGCTTATGTGAGTAATTCGCCCCCTAGAAGCGGGAATCAGAGGCTGAGAGCGAGGAAGAGAAGCATACACGGTTAAGAGCCCTATGTGGGAGTAGGAGAGGCCACAGTTCCAATGCTCACATTGCGTCTGCACAGCTCTGTGATCTTACCAAGTTACTTAACCTCTTTGTACCTCACTTTCCTCTTCTGTAAAAAAAAATGAGATAATAATAGTGCCAACCTCACAGAACTGGTCTGAGAATTCATCAAAATTATGTATAGCCCGGTGCCTGGCTCAATTACAAAGGAGGAATAAGGAAATCTGAATAAAGGATGGCTTCAGTTAATAATAATGTGTCAATATTGGTTCATTAATTGTAACAAATGTTCCATACTCATGTAAGATGGTAATAATAGGGAAAACTAGGTTGGGATATACGGGAACCCCCTGGACTAGCTTTACAATTTCTCTATAAATAGAGAATGTCTAAAATAAAGGTTTATTTTTAAAAACTAAAAGGAATGCAAGTAGAAGGTGTCCTTGTTATAGAAGGGATGATCATGAGCCACATCCAGAAATAGCCAGGAAGAAGCAAGCATCAAAGGCCCTCATACTCAGTCAGCTCCAACTCCCAAGCACAGAGAGCAATAGGCATGGGTTGGTTGGACAGGCATCTCAGCATCAGAGAAAGACTACTGAATCTGAAGTCAGACAGACACTGAGGTTCAAATTCTAATCTACCACTTCATATCTCTGTGATCCTGGGCAGAGCCCCTCACCTCTCTGGAGCTCCTTTTCCTCCTCACCTGTGGGCCATTTTCCCCGTCTAGAACATAACAGTTGTTATAAGGCTGAAAGAGAGATGTGGAAGGCAGCTGTGAAGATGCCCCCAGCCCCAAATCCCTGTCTGTCCCCTGATTTTCATGCCATGGTGTAATCATCTCTCCTTGGGTGTGGGCTGGACTTATTGACCTGCTTTTAACAAATACACAAGGGGGAAGGATGGGATGCCATCATTTTCTACCCTGAGATCAGGATACGAAAAGACTGTGGCTTCCCTCTTGGATCGCTTGTCCTAGGGAAAGCTAGCTGCCATGTTGTAAGGGAGCCCTGTGGAGGAGGAGCTCATGTGCATGAGCTTGGAAGCAGATCTTCTGAAGCCTGCCAACAATTCAAGAGTGAGCTAAGAAGCCGATCCTTCAGCCCCAGTTGGCTCTTGAGATGACGCAGTCCTGGAAGACAGCTGTGCTGCAGCCTCATGAGAGATCTTGAGCCAGAAGCACCCAGCTAAGTCACACCTGGACTCTTGAAACACAGAAACTGAGATAACAAATATTTGTTGTTTTAAGCCATTGAGCTTGGAGGCAATGTTTTGTGCAGTAATGTATAATAAATTGAACAGAACATTTGTGGAAGTACTTTGTTGGAAACTTAAGAAATTTGGTAAAGCCAGAAACAAAGCAACAAACCAAACCCTAAGACCCATCAGATCTATGAAGACCTCTCGGCATTGTTACATCCCATGCCATTTCTGCTTATCACTTCTCCTCCTTTTTCTCACTCCCCGGACATCTGAAAGCAGAGCGGTCTGGTGATGACAGCCCATGGGGTTCTCTGCCCACACTGGCAAGAACCCAGCCACCCCGGAGGTCAGGAACACCCAGGTGAGGCAGCCTAGCTCTCTCTGACTCGAGGCAGGGGCCCTGCTTCAGATCAAGCCAAACAGTCGTCCTGAGGAGAATCAGCCCCAGCTCTTTGGGAAGGTTGCTCTCTCTAATTTACAGAATGTTTACTGCACGACGGCATCTATCTTGTTTAGCTCTAAGGCTTTCCTGAAGATAAAGAGAAATTCTTGAAATAAGAGGCCGACCCTTAGATCCATAGGAATGTATAGACCAAGAGGTTCTGCTCCCAGCACAGGTCGATGCCAGTGTGTCCCCTCCAGCACAGAACCCGCCTTCCAGGCCCACCATTCCCAGGCAGACGTCCTTGAAGGCTGAGGGACAGGAAGATCAGCCACCTTCCAGGAAGAGTCCACGTCCCCCGGCTGCCATTCAGCACCCCCACCCCCACGGAGCTCTTTGGGGGAAAGAATGATCTTGAAAGGATGAGGCCACTGCAAAGAAAGAACTGCCTGTTCAGACAACGTGGACTCCACCTAAAGCCAACCCCAATCTCCACAGCCATTTGGCTCCCATATGGAATCCTGCCTTCCCAGTTTCTTCCCCTACCACCACAGATCCTCCCCCAAAATGTTTCTGACCTCACCAGGCAGCCCCTTTCCCTGGGGAACCCCCCTCCTACTTTCATTTCCCAAATGGCTGAAATCTCTGCATCTCTTGACTTGATTACCCCCTACAAGGAGCCTGATGGTGCAGAGAAGAGGTCTCTGTAGATGCTTCTCTGTGGAGGCAGGAGGGGGGTGGAGACACTAAGCCTGAGCTCCATGGCTGTGAAAAGTTGGCAGAAGCATCAACAGTGACAGTGGCTCCCCAGAAAGGGCCTCCTGTGGTGTGACTGATCCCGAAATGAGGGCCCAGAAGAGAGCCAGCAGGACTCAGGCTGAGGCCTGGCAGAGAGCTGCTGTGGAGCACAAGGCAGTTGCTCACACCTAGCACCAGTGTGAAGGCTGCTCATCTTGGACTGTTCCACCCCCCCCACCCCCCCTGCCCCCCCCCTCCCCCCGCCCTGGCCACCCCTGCTCCTCCAACATCCCCTTCTCCCAGGAGGGGCTGGGACCATTCTTTCAACACCTAGGGCTAGAGTTCACAGGCAGGAAATGTAGCCTACCCACTCTACATAACCATGGGGGAGGGGCCAGTCTTCCCAGCAGCCACTGCCCTCCCTGCCTTGGATCTCACTCGTGATGCACTCTTACAGAGCTAGCCCCACCACCCTGGGCAGTGCTAGTCATGCCACTGTGGGCTTTCCCTTCTCTCTTAAAAAAAAAAAAAGTATTTATTGATTAAAATATTACATATGGGTCCTTATCTCCCCATTACTCCCCCATTCCCCCCTCTCATGCCCTCACTTCCCTGGTGTCTGTGTCCATTGATTAGGCTTATATGCATGCATACAAGTCCTTTGGTTGATCCCTCTTCCTTGCCCCCACCCTCCCCTATCTTTCCTCTGAGGTTTGACGGTCTGATTGATGCTTCTCTGTCTCTGGATCTGTTTTTCTTCATCAGTTTATGTTGTTCATTATATTCCACAAATGAGTCAGGTCATGTGATATTTATCTTTCTCTGGCTTATTTCACTTAGTGTAATGCTCTCCAGTTCTATCCATGCTGTTGCAAATGGTAAGAACGCTTTATTTTCTTCTTTTTTTTACTACAGCATAGCATTCCATTGTGTAGATGTACCACAGTTTTTTAATCCACTCATCTGCTGATGAGCACGTAGGCTGTTTCCAAATCTTAGCTATGGTGAATTGTGCTGCTGTGAACATAGGGGAGCAAATATCCTTTATGATTGGTGTTTCTAGTTTCTTTCTTCCCCTCTCTTAACCGGGGGTGCTAATCCAGAGGGAATCCAGGTGGCTGTGAAAGCTAGGCTGAACATCTGCTTCTATCCCTGACTCAGGAATAAGGAGGTCACCAAGGGGCAGGGCCCAGAACTCCCAGAATGCCACCGAGGGCTCCACGGTTCCAGGGAGCTGTGAGGAAGACCCAATTCAGCGTTAGAGGCTCCAGGCTGCCAGGAAGGGAGCTGCCTGTCACGTTCTGAGTGTGGTACCTAATCTGGTGCTGCCCGGCTGTGAGGCCCAAGAAAGATGTGCCTGTGCCCCAGCACAGAGCCCAGCCCAGAGCAAGCCTCAGTACGTCTGCTCTCCTCCCTGCCCCCAAGGCTGACAAGCCCTAGTATGGCGCCCTAGAGGAGACATTAGTGCAGAGAAGAATAAAGAATGAAGTGGGGGAGTCAAAACTGGTTTTGTCCAGAAATAGCCGGGAAGAAGCAAGCATCAAAGGCCCTCATACTCAGTCAGCTCCAACTCCCAAGCACAGAGAGCAATGGGCACGGGTTGGTTGGACAGGCATCTCAGCATCAGAGAAAGACTACTGAATCTGAAGTCAGACAGACACTGAGGTTCAGATTCTAATCTACCACTTCATATCTCTGTGATCCTGGGCAGAGCCCCTCACCTCTCTGGAGCTCCTTTTCCTCCTCACCTGTGGACTGTTTTTCCCTGACTAGAGCATAACAGTTGCTGTAAGGCTGAAATGAGAGACGTGGAAAGCAGCTGTTAAGATGCTCCCAGCCGAAACTGGTTTGGCTCAGTAGAGAGAGCATCGGCCTGCGGACTGAAGGGTCCCAGGTTCAATTCTGGGCAAGGGCAGGTACTTTGGTTGCGGGCACATCCCCGGTGGGGGGTGTGCAGGAGGCAGCTGGTCGATGTTTCTCTCATCAATGTTTCTAACTCTATCCCTCTCCATTCCTCTCTGTAAAAAATCAATAAAATATATATTTTTAAAAAGAATGAAGTGGGGGAAATAAAAAAAAAATGGAGGTGCTGCTGGAGAAGGAGGGGCTCACAGCTGCCCCCAGGGCTGTGCCAGCCACAGAGCATGCTCGGGGCAGCACAGCTCAGTGCTCAGAAGATGCCTTATGTGGCTCAGGGGGTTAGGCAGCCTCACTGAGGGGGAAAGAAAGTTAATTCAGTGGGAGTAATCAGCAAGTCATGGCTTCCTACACTTCCTCGCACTAGGGGTTCTTTCTACTCTCTATTTGCTAGAGTCAAAACTGAACTCCTCTGCCTGAATTCAAAGCCATCCACAATCTGGCCGCCTCCCCATCCTCCCACCGCTTCTCCACCCTTAGCAGCTGGTCCCCAGCATCTCTGCACCATCCCGGGTACCAGGAGACTGGTTTCATTGCTATCTGTCCCTGTGTGTTCCTACCCTCACGTACGCTGCTCCTTTCCTCCTCCCTCCCTCCCTCTTTACAACAGACCCGAACCTTCAATCACTGCATCCCGGTCCCATTCTCTGCGAAGCCTGTTCTGATCACTTCAGCCCACACTAATCTCTGCCTTTTCGAAACTCCTACAGCACGCCTAGCCTGCACCACATGACCAAGCCGTTTATAGCATCTCACATTGCTCATTAGTTGCTTTTCCTCAAGTCATCTTCATCCAGAACAGGAGAGCTGCGGGAGGGCCAGCAGAGGGCCGTGGATACGGTAGCACCAGGTTCAAGTTCGCAGAGTGGGAATCCTGTTGGGATTATTGTGTCTCTCCTGGCCCAGGGTGGGCTAAGTAAATTGCCAGTAATGGTTTCTTTTCCATTTTCAAGGACTATCTTTCTCTCTTCCCCCTGCAAAGGGCCTCGCTTTCACTGGGGACAGTGATTGGGGTCAGGCTCTGAAGACCAGCCCTTGTTGTGGGACTTGAAGCTGGCTGAGGAGTTTCTTGGCCCCGGTGGTAACTTTGACAGTTTGCCTCCCGTCAGAGACCGCCGCCTTAACAGGGGTGCATACCACCATCTCTGCAGCGCCCCGCCTCCCCTACCAGCACTCCCCTTCAAAGTCAGCCTTTATCAGCCCCGCTCCCATCTCTACCAGGCAGAGCCCTGACGTCTGGAGGATTAACTCGCCCCTACTGCTCCTTTCCTTGGCCTCTGTTTATGACTATTGCTCTCCGGCCCCTGTGAACCGGAGTGTTGCACATTCCTGTGAACAAGGAAGAGCCGTTTCACACAAGATATTCCGCTATGATTCTCACAGTTGCTGGGCTGGAGGGTAAGCAGATAGGTCAGAGTGGCCTCCACTCCCCTCCCATTCCCACCAGCCAGGAATAAGCCTGTCTAAAGATCTGAAAGAGAAGGTGGCTGTGAGTTTGACCAGACAAGCCACTGAACTCCCTTCCAGAGAGTTGAACCCCAATGTGCCCAGTGTCCCGTGAGAAAGGCCTCTGCTTTTTGAGTGGCCCCAGCGCCTTAGCCTGGGATGGGCACCAGGGCAGAGCAGAGCCAGGGCAAGGCCTGGCCTGGAGGGCAGGCTGCTGCCCATCCTGGGCTGCTCCTCTTCAGGGCTGCCTATTCAATTACATGAGCATTAAGATCTAACAAGGAAAAGAAATAATATGCATGGATTTAGATATAAATATTGAATCATTATAGTATACTCCTGAAAATAATGTTACATGTCAATTACGCCTCCATAAAAATAAATGGATACATAGAAGAAAAAGAAAAGAAAAATAAGGAAGTATTTTGGCATATTTTACAAGTAAAATTGTAAGTTGTTTTTCTTGGTTTTCCATGTTTCCTACAATGAGCATTTATTACCTTTAAAATAAGAAAACATCATAAATGCTAATTTTTGTTAAATTCCTTTTTAATTTTCATAACCACCACAGTCAGCATTTAAGACAGGGGAGGTCAGTCTATTCTACAGATGGCATAAGAAGCACAGAGAAACCAGCGCCAACAAGTAATTTAGGGTCAACATCAGGATCAGGATCCAGGTCAGCCTGAGATCCCTTTTGCCTCCCCAGATGGACTCTCCAGGTGACCATTTCCCTGTAACTGCCTCATGCTTTTCCTTTCCGCCCAGAGACTTGCATGGCTTACCACACTCAGGCACATGCGCTCCACCCTGTCTTCCAGGGTGTGCCCACACAGTTACCAATCTCACTTAGGGCCAAACGACTGGGAGGATCAGACTCCAGGAGTAGGGAATGGGAGATGTAATAGGAGATGTAGATGACTCAGAAAGTGCCTCAATTTTACCCAAGGGCTGGACACAGTGCTTAGCAGAAAATGCTGGCAGGCTTACACCCCCATACTCTTACCCATAATCCATGGAGGTTTGCAGACCTGAAGCTAACCAAAGAGCCCAGGCTCCCAGGCTTCCGCAGACAGCTAGCCCAGGCAGGAGGAAGGCCAGGCCTCTCTGTAGAGCTCCGTCTAGAGCTGCTCCTTCCCTGCCCTTTCAGTTTGCCACACCGCTCTGCCTCAACGAGCTCTAATTAGTTCCTCTCTGGGATATGACTCAAGGCCATTCCCTGCCTCCGCCCCTGATGACCCATTGGGAAGAGAGGGGAAGTGACTTTAACATAGAGTCATGTCTTGAGTCAATACACAAACCAAGACTGAAATGTGGCATTTGGGGCTCCCAGGGCTACGTTTAGGCCACTGAGAGGAGCTGCTCCTCCCAGCAGGGTCTGGACATAGGTAGGGTCTGGACATAGGCAGGTGCTGATCACAACTCTAGCACGGTAGAAAGAAGACAAAACTTGAAGCTTTATTACCCCACATCCTCATAATACACAAGAAGAAACTTCATACACATGAAGCAACAGGAAGGAAGAACTCTGAATTTCTGGCTCATCTAACATTCTTCCCTAGGACCACTGCAACAGAGCCAGGCAAAACCTCTGCCTGTCTGCACATCAGGCATGGGCCCTGGGACTTCCCTTCTAGGACCTTGCACTGGAGGAAAAGGCCTTTGGCCTCGGTCGGTCAATGTAGTGAACTAGTTGTCAGACTTCTCTTATAAAACACACACATACACACAGTTCTTAAAACCTGACTGACTGTCACACAACTGGAGGTCCCTGATCTAGGTCAGGAGGAAAGGAAAAACACAGACACACACATATACACATTCACACCCCCTTAGATGTGGTGAGAATTGATCTGGATCAGCAAGGAGAAATCTAGCAAGTCATATTGATTGATATCAATGATGTCCACTTACCCTCACTGACCACCCCAACCCCATACCTAAAAGGATCCCTGGGAACATTTTCCGAGTGACCCAACTTCTGCAGCACTGTCCAACAGAACTTTCTGGAAAAATGAAAATATTCCATATCTGTGTTGTCCAATATGGTAGCCACTGGCCACATGTAGTTACTGAGCATGTGAAATGTAGACAGTGTAACTGAGGAACTGGATTTTTATTTATTTAATTAACTTAAATTCCAGTTTAAGTTGCTGTTGGCTACTGTATTGGGCAGCACCTCTCTCGAGACTCTGAGGGGACATGAACTTGAGTAAGTAATTGATTACCTATTTAACCTTTTCCCAGCAGACTCAGGAAAACTCCCAGGTTCATTAGAAATCTCCAAGGCTCTTTGAGAGTGTGGTGAGGGTGGGCAGAATCTGAGGGAAAGACTTTGTGCAGAAAAGAAAGGAAGGGGTCTCTCTGACTCATATGTGAAGGAGCCTTCCCCGAGGAGAGGGAGACTGGACTGCCTCCTCCAGGACAGCCCAGTGCAGGAGTCCGAAGCTCTGGATTGCCCACTGCAGGGCATACTGTCTGAATGGTAAGGATTCTGGCCACAAGGAGACTGAATTCAACCACAAAAAAAATCATTCCAGGGAAAATTACTGGGAAGATGCACATGCCCTCAACTGCCAAGGAGACCACTCATGAGCTGTCCCTGGATACAGAGCTCTGAATGAAGAACAGAAGGATGGAGCAGGCCTCCCTGTGGGTATTACCTCATGCTGCTAGTGGGGGCCTACGGGCCTCAGCTGTTCAGGAACGTATGTTGGTAACATGTATCAAAAATTTTATCAAATGAGCATATCCTTCGATATAGCAATTCCACTTCTGGAAGTTGAATTTAGGAAATTAATTCAAGATTTATAACGATTAAGCTATGAGGATGCCCATTTTAGATGTTTTTGCAGAGCAAAAATATTGTAAACATCTAGATGTACAAGAGCAGATTGTTAAATAAATTATGGTAGCTTTGTGAAATAGACTATTGCTTAGCTCCCACATCACTCTCACATTGCTTGTTTTTAATAACCCTTATCAGTGTCGGGAATTATTCTGTTCACTTCTTTATTTTATTATCTTCTCTCCCTCATCTCAGTCCACAAAGGAAGCTTTAAGCAAGTTTTGTTCATTGCTTTATTCCTAATGTATAAATTAGGAAATAATAAATTCGGTCCTCAATAAGTATTTATTGCCTCGAAATTATATCACAATAGAATATCTATTGGTAGACAAAGATATTCAAAACACATTAACCCAATAAAAGGAGTATGTATCCATGAACAGGATTTAAGTTTTGTAAAAAGCTACATCCGAATGTGTGTCTGAATCTGAAGATCAAGTATCTGGAAGGACAGAAGCACAGAGGTTGACAGCAGCCACCTCTGGGTGAGCGAGAGGACATCTATTACTGGCATTTACGTTCTTTTGCTTGTCTGCATTTTCTGCTTTTTTACTCCTTTGACAGGCACATATTGTGTTTATGATAAGACAAAATAATAAAAGTAACCTTGTTATGATGAAAGAACAGACAAGGTTCTCTCTTTCAAAAAACTCACAGTCTTGTAGAGAACTCATAAAGACCCCTGAAATACTAAAAAACTCCTTTGCATCACACATGCTGTCACCAGACAACACAGTAAGGGCATGCCCAGCCCTCTCCTGAGTGTCACAGGAACTCAAGGACCATATCTGCATTTATTTCGTCACGATATTCTGCCTTGCGCCCAAAAGGAATTATTGTGGGCTCATAGGAAGATCCCTCTCTTACCCTAAATTTTAGGGAGATGAGACATCCACAAATGACAAAGCAAAACTATTCAATAACAATCGTGAACACTTCACATCTGGCTTCTGTGTCTCATCTAGCTTCATAGTTTCCTAGAACCCAACAAGGACTTACCTGGAACATCGGTGCTCACAGAATGCCAGTTGAAATAAACAGTTCAGCATTTATGATATCAAAACACGGTCCTTCATCAAATGCCAAATAAGTGAAATGGGGAGTCGGTGCTTTAATGGGCCTAGAGTTTCAGGTTTGCAAGCTGAAAAAATTTTAGAGGTCTGCCACATGACCATAAGAACTGACTGAACGCTACTGGACTGTGTACTTAAAACTGGTTAAGATGGTAAATTTTATGTTATATGTCTTTTTTTCAACATTAAAAAAAAAAAAAAGCCAAATAAAGTGGTACAGACCATATTTCCAGAAGCATTTAGCTTAGGAGAGGTCACTGCATACAGAGGGTCTGGAGGAAGGACTTGAGTTGGCCTGGGACAGAAGCACAGCATTGCCTCTGGAGAGGCAGGAGGAGAGGAGCCAGCATGCACAGGTACCGGGGGCCGGCGAATAAACAGATCGATCGGCTCTGAGGGCCTACAGAGGGCTTAGGAAGGTCAGTGGTTGGAACGAGGGCACAGATGGGGGTTGGGTCAGAATGTGAGCAGCCTTGGATGCCAGTCTGGATTTGAGCCTGGAGTCAATGAGGAGAGACGGAAGGTTTTGGATTTGGGAAATGATGTGATAAAAGGGGTATTTTAAAAATACTAATTAGCATTCAAATTAGAATATAGTACACATTAATCTCAAACCTGCTGAAAGGGACGGAAAAGGAAGCACGAGATCTTCCACTGTGACATTCAGACGACAGCTGTGGCTGAGACAGACGCAGAGTCTAGACCAAATAGGTCATCTGAGTAAGGTTTTCAGGGAACAGAGACCCTGTCCCTGCCACCGCTGGGAAAAGATGGATTCTATCACTCTTGTCTCATAACCTTTCCTCAGAGAGGACTGGAATCTCAAAAGCACCTTTTCCTTCCCAGCACTGTAATTAGCTAGACAGTGGGCAGCAGTGATTCCCTGATAAAATACAAAGTACAAAGAAGGCCGGATTTAAAAAAATCAGGCTCCCACATAGGCCGACAAGGGCCACTCAGCCCCAGCTGCGCGCCTGGGACGCACTCAGGCTCCCACAATGAGGAGCAATTAGCAACTGCCTTCCAGGCGGTGCTTTCTGGACCAAAAATGAGCCGGCTCCCCAGCAACTGCTCTCCCCAACCGGCTAACATATCTTTTCAGGAACTGAAGGCCAGAGTGAGTGTGAGCAACTGTCCAACTGTCCCCTCACAACAAGGGGCATGTGACTCCACTGATCTGTCCATCCACAATTGGCATGATTGAAAAAGGAGGGAAACGTTAGAAGCTATTTTATTTACAAGTTAATGCAGGTGTAGCAACAACAAAAAAAATCAGAAAATGGATAAGCAAAAAGAAGATTTTAAAAAGTCATGTTTTAGCATGCTACTATGTTAACAAATATAAATGGACTCACACTGGACAGGCTATTTCAGAACCTGATTTTCCCCCTTACCCCTGCTGGACAATCTATTGTAAATGTGTGTGTGTGTGTGTGTGTGTGTGTGTGTGTGTGTGTGTGTGTGTATGTTTTAATGTCAATAAGTAAACTTCTCCAAAAATTATGTGTGACAGTTGCATGGCATCCTACAACATGGGGAATGTGGGAGACCACAGTCCCATTGTTGGACATGTAGATTGCTCTCAATCTTTGGCTATCATAAGCAGTGCTATAAGGAACATCCATCTGGGGACTAAAAAATCTCATCCCTGAAATCCTAACGTTGTTGATGGTGAATATGTTTAAAATGTGCTGTAGGTCCTACTCCAATGGCAGACACCAGTAACACCTACGGTAAGAAGAACACACATCTCTTCAGGGACCTGACGCAAACTCACTTCTTCTTGGAAGGCTTCTCTCTTTTTTTTTTTTTTTTTTTTTTAATATATTTTATTGATTTCTTACAGAGAGGAAGGGAGAAAGATAGAGAGCTAGAAATGTCGATGAGAGAGAAACATCAACCAGCTGCCTCTTGCACACCCCCTACCGGGGATGTGCCCGCAACCAATGTACATGCCCCTGACCGGAATCGAACCCGGGACCTTTCAGTCCGCAGACCGACGCTCTACCACTGAGCCAAACCGGTTTCGGCTGGAAGGCTTCTCTTGACCAGATCAACCCAGCCGGCTTTCTCTCCCTCCCAAGTACCTTGATCGCCTGTTTAGCAGGCATGCTCTTCCTTTAGCACTCAAAACCTGCCTGGCAGGGTCTTTGCCATGTGTCCCTCACTCCTCCAATTACACTAGAAGCCGCTTGAAGGCAGAGATCATATTGAGTACTTATTTGTATTATAGTACCCAAGGAATGGCATGTGTGATTGCAACCGATGAACATTTATTTGTCAAATTATTTCATTTAAAAGCCTGAGGGGAATTGAGGAGAGAGTAATCCTTGAATTTTAATTAGGGCTTATGGGTTGTCACTGGGAATGATGAACTATGTATTTTTTATTTTTATCTTTCAAATATATTTTTACTGATTTCAGAGAAGAAAGGAGAGGGACAGAGAGATGGAAACATCAATGATGAGAGAGAATCATTGACTGGCTGCCTCCTGCACGCCCCCTGCTGGGAATCGAGCCCACAACCCAGGCATGTGCCTTTCGCCAGAATCAAACCTGGGACCCTTCAGTCCATAGGTGGACACTCTATCCACTGTCAAACCGGCGAGGGCTATATTTTTATTTTTCAGTTACAGTTTACATTCAATATGATTTTGTATTCGTTTCAGGTGTGCATAATGGTTAGACATGCATTTACAAAGCATTCCCTCTGATATTTCTACTACCCATACAGTTATTACAATACTATTGACTATATTTTCTATGCTGTCCTTTACATCCCCATGACTATTTTGTGGCTCAGTCTATACTTCTCAACCCCTTTACCCTTTCAAGCCCCACCCTCACCCCAACTCCCTCTCCTCCGGCAACCATCAGTCTTTTCTCTGTATCTATGAGTCTGTTTCTGTTGTGTTTGTTCATTTATATTGTTCTTTAGATTCCACATATAAGTGAAATCATATGGTACTTGTCTTTCTCTAATTTATTTGACTTAGCATAATACTCTCTAGGTCCATCCATGTTGTTGCAAATGAGAAGATTTAGTTCTTTTTTATGGGTGAGTAATATTCCATTGTTTATGTACCACAGCTTTCTTACCCACTTGTCTATTGATGGGCACTTGGGTTGCTTCCATCGCTTGGCTAATGTAAATAATGCGGCAATGAACATAAGGGTACATATACTAGTATTCTTCTAAATTAGTGTTTTGGATTTCTTTGGATATATACCCAAAAGTGAAAGTGCTGGGTCATAAGGCAGTTCCATTTTTAGTTTTTGGAGAAACCTTCATATTTTTTTTTCCATAGTGGCTGCAGCAACCTGGGGAATGAGGAACTAGAAACAAAGCCACCCCTTCCTTTGCCCATCCGAAGGCACTGTGGGAGCGCAGCACCCTGCCTCTGACCTGCCTCACCTCCTTGGCTCCAAATAAATCAAAGAGCAGCAGGAATAGATGGAATGATCTTATAAAGTCCATCTGACACGTGGTCTGCCAACACTGCTCTAAGGGATTAAAAAGTGAACGCTCACTCTCTCCAAACAGCACGTTCCACAGTCTTTAGTGAAGGAGGGAGAAGAACAGAGGTCAGCAAGACAGCCCTGCACCAAAGGGAAGGGAAGGCACCGCAGCCTAATCCCGGGCGAAGGACACAGTAGAGCTACTCTGCGCAAGAACAGAAATAGATGGGAGCCATCCCCTAGAACGAGAGCTCAGCAGTCAGTGAGGATACGCTCACTTAGCCTGCCCCAGGCCCCGCAATGAAGCAAATGCCCAGGAAAAGCTCTCAGGTGAATCCTGCTTATCAAGAAGACGGGACTTCTGCTGCCCACAGACAGGTCTATCACACATGGATATGGGCGCTCTCTACAAAGCTCTGGGACAGAGGGAATGCCCAGGGAAGGGGGGTGCCAGGGCAGAGGCCTGCCTGAGAAAGAAGCCAAAGTTAATCCTCAGCCCTGGCACTCGGTGGCTCTAAGAATTGTCCCTCCTCAGAAATCAGGAAGCTTCTGCTAAATACCTGCTATGCTGAGACCTGCGTTGAGAGCAGGGAGGTGTGTGGGAAGTAAAGCATGGGCCCTCTTTATACTATAATCTGGCTGGAGGCCTGAAGTTTGAGATAGAACAAAACTGCTGTCTCTGCATTGGTGGATGGGGGTGTGGGTGGAGGTGAGGAGGGACTATCAAGAACTCTAGGAGGAAGGCAGGGGGCCTTGGTTCTAGTGCGCTCTGCCACTAGTGAGAAATGACACAACTTTGGGTCAATCTCTTCATCTCTTCAGGCTCCTAGTTTCTACTCTAGAAAACTTGAGACCAATCTCAATGCTGCCCACAAGAGAGCTAACAGGCCAGAACATGGTTCTGAAGAAAGCCTCAGAGGGTTGCACAAATGCCTTTATTGTGGCCAACATGTATCTATTTAGACTCAACCAAAAGCCAACAAAGCCATGAAGGCAGCCATCCCTCTATCTCAGGCACACTAAGGTAGGCCTGTGTTAGGGTCTCCTGGTAGACCCACTCCACACCAGAGCCACACAGCATCTGCTCCATATCCAAACTGGAGACCTCCCCATAGAGTGAACTGCACCTCAAAATAACCTGCCTCCCCTTGTACTCTGCTCATTCTCCAAGTCTGCCATTCTCCACGTATTATCTCTGCTGGTGATGCAGCAAGAAGTACAGAACGCAGAGTCACCTGACCCCTCATCTCAAGTCCCAAGAGGCCAGTGCTTGCTCCTGACAAGGCTGAAATAGAATTATGAGCTGAGGATTTCAGAATCTGGGAGTTGGCTGAAAACAAATAGCATCTACCATCCAGAGTCAGAGGAACAAACCATCACTTGAAATATGGGGCAAGACCAGAGAATTGTAGGAATAAAGGAAGACAGGAAAAGGAGCTGAGACAGAGGAAAGAACTTGCTCAAATCAGTGAAGCCAAGAAGGGTTCTAGAATTCCTAAGTTACAGCAGAAGCTCCTGTAACCCCACATCGCATCCCTCTAGCCCACCTCCTGCAAACAGGGTCACAACTCAAGTACACCCTCCTCTGGCATCTTTTCTTGACAAAGCTCAGCCAGTGGTGACTAGGAGCTAGTGGATATGTGCTCTGCTCTCGGGTCCTGCCAACAGACAATTCCATGAGTCACTCTGCACTGTTGCCAGGAAGTCCTGGAACAGTGGAATTCCTGATGCACACAGAGGACCCTTTACACCACACCCTCATATTGGCTCCCCTTCCTCTTCTGCCTCCTTCCCATTCATGCTGCTCCCTCCTTTCTGCTTCCTGAAATTTTCTCTCAAGTACTCTATCTGTACCCATGTCCTTCCCTTGGGTTCTCCTGGCAGGTGAACTCAAACCAAAAACATCCATAGAGAATCTGGTGCTTACAAGCCAATGGGAGAGTCCTGTGGTGACTTGGCTTCTTTTTCCAAGCGATGCCACGTTGCTCTGAAAAGCTTTCTCCGTAATGCCCATCTATCAGGTCTGGGACCTCAAGTAGACAGAAAATCCAGCTCACCATTGCCTGATGAGACAAGGGCAGGGACCGAAAGTCCTCTACTGTTACTCTGTGGCTCTTTGCAACCGTTGTTCAGGAGGCAAGATGAGTACAGAACCTCAGTTTCCTCTTCCCCACTGCACACCGTCCCATGCTGAGCTCCTCCATATGTCACTACCGCCTGGAAGAACCAACTGACTTTTACAAGGAGCATAATTTCATTCTGGATAAAGGAGAGTCATAGGAGGGATAGCACCCAGGCAGCATGGGAAATATACTGAGGGCGAGAACACTTGGGTACTGAGGGTGTGGGCCCTATTTTAGACCCACCCAAAGGAAGCCAGGGAGAGATGACATGCATGTGTGCCACACACAAACATACCTATACCTAGGGCAAAAGCAGGGGGAAATGATATCAAAATATGAGCCATAGTCCTCTCTGAGTAATTGTGACTCTGGGTCAGTTTTTTGTTTTGTAAATCCTCACCTGAGGTTATTTTTTCCATTGATTTTTAGAGAGTAGAAGGGAGGGAAGCAAGGGAGAGAAGAGGTAGGAAGAAGGAGGGAGGGAGGGAGGGAGGGAGAGAGAGAGAGAGAGAGAGAGAGAGAGAGAGAGAGAGAGAGAGAGAGAGAGATGTGAGAGAGACACATCAATTGGTTGCCTTTCCAGCCAAGTCTGGGATCAAATCTACAACCCAGGTATGTGCCCTTGACCAGGAATCAAACCCAAGACCCCTTGATATGCAGGCTGACACTCTACCACTGAGAAACACCAGCTAGGGCAGGACTCTGGGTCATTTTTATTCTTTTCTTGCACTCACTTTCTATAAGGAATATGTAATACTCTTGAGTTTTCAATTATAAAAGAATGATACTTGTCCCTTCTACACCATACCCGCAGAATCCTAAACATGACCTATATCCCCCACAGACTTAGTTACTGGGGTAATTTAGGAAACAGCAGCCTCTAACTCTTGTGCTCGGAGGTTCTTCCACAGAGGGAGTTGGAAACACAAAATATCATTATCAAGCATTTTCTCCCTCGGTAACTTAGTCTTTCAGAGGAAGTGAAGCACAGAAATACGAGTCAATCGCCTGCATACCTCTGTGTCTGAACCCTGACATTTCCCATCACCACCCACTTTGCTCCCAGCTTCTGCGCTCCTCTTTCAGCTTCCCTGCCGATAAGCCATGGGGGGACCAAGCTTAGCCATCTGGCCACCTCAGGGACTTGGGCATCCTGCTGAGCAGCGAGGGGACTGCTGGACAGCAGGCAGTGAACTGGGGAGCCCCTGAACCAAGCCAGTTGTTAAGTAGGTGTGAGAACCCATCAGCTGGAAACACCGAGGGCGGGCAGGCAGGCGGAATGATTCTGAGTGAAAGAACATTGTAAATGTTGTCACCTAAAATAGAGCTGAGCTGAACTTGGCTCCCAGGCACTGCAAGCCTCCTTCCTGTTCCCCATTGGCTCCCTGCCAAGTCCTCAGAGATGCTCCCCAGGCACCACACCTTCTCCTCCCTGCTGCCAGGATTGGCTTCCTCCGGGCCACTGCTCAAAGAAGTTGGAGGCGGTGGGCAGAGGAGCTGCTCAGACCTGGAGCTCCAGGAGTCAGCGCTGGGGACAGGCTCAGCCCTTCCTGGACCAGCAATCACACAAATTCCCTTGGCAGACCTCAGGGAACTCAGTGAGGCCAGAGGCAGATCTACCAGGATGATAACGTGGACCTCCTTATGCCTGCCTTCTCCGCCCCCTCCCCACTCCTGCCACCTTGACCCCCCCAGCCCTACTCTTGTCTCTATGTTCTATGAACCACCCAATCACCTAAGTTAAAAACTTCAGAATTATCTTCAATAAATTATTCTTTTCTTACAGCTATTGATACATGTTATTCTCCCAGATGTACTAACTCCCCTTCAAACTCTCCGATCTATTACCTTTTGTTTTATACAGCTTCCCTTGTCCCTCAGGCCTATGTTGTCTTCCCCTGGATTACTATAAAAACTTTTAACTGCTCTTTCCACCTTCAACCCTTTCTACTCCCTCAGCAGGTACGATCCAAGATCACATGTGATCAGATCAGTTCGATCCCCTCTTCAAAAACTTATCAGGGGCTCCTCCCTACGAACAGAATGAAACCCAAACTCTTTTAACATGGGACTCAGGGTCCTTCACTGCCTCTCTGTGACCTATTTTGCTAGCCTTGTCTTTTTGCCGCCACCCTTTCTTCACACCCCATATTCTAACTACATCAGATCTCTCACAGTCCACTGGGTTTTCCAGACCCAAGGTGTTAAGGTGAGAACTTTCACATGAAGCCCTCTGCTGCAGGCCCTGCTGACAAACTCCTCCCCTTCTGCCCTCCTGTCGGCATCCATACCATTAATGGGCACCTGGCACATTCAGTCTGTTAGAGCTTGTTTGCCTTTGCATCATCACAACTAATCTAGGAGAGCTTGGAAGAAGAAACAGTGTCTTCATATTTGTTTATCCCTAGCATTTACCACTATGCCTTATACGTTATAGTATTTAATGCGTGCTTATAGCTTATGATGATGGTACCATTAGTTATCTTTTCACACATGGAATCTTGTTACCCCAATGGAAGTATAAGTAACCTGAAGAAATAGGACATGTCTTCCATTTCTTATTATCTGCCTAAATAGAGAGCACAGTGCCTTGTATATCTCAGGAAGTAAATGATAAATATATAGCCCGATTATAAAAGCAGACATGCATTCATCCCAGAGATATTTGCTGAGCACCTGCTATTTGCCAGGCACTATTCTAACTATGAGAGATGTGGCAGAGAACAAAACAGACACAAATTCTTGTCCTTTTAGAGTCTGTCATTCTAATGAAAGGAGACAGACAACATTTATAAGATAAACTGGTTAAATATATAGTAATCTTAGATAAGGATAAAAACTAAAGTGAAAAATAAAACAGAGAGAAGAGAAGGAAGTGATACAAGTTGCACTTTTAGATAGGATGGCCCAAGAAGTCCTCATTGGGAAGGTAATATCTGAAGAGGTGAAGGATTATGGGAATGAGCCATGCAGATTTCTGGGTGAAACATATTGCAAGTAGAGAAAACAGCAAACACAAAGGTGCCGAGACAGGAGCAGGTACAGAAAAAAATAATGAGGACCACACTGGGTAATAGGCAGGAAATGAGGGGAGAAGGTAGGAGCTGGGATCAGAGAGGTAACAGACCAGAATATGCTGATCAGGAAAGAAAACCAGATTGGGCTTTGAGCAGAAGAAACTTCTGATTATTTTTCATGTTTTCAATCTGGCTGCTGTGTTCAGAACGGACTGCAGAGGGCTAAGGGAGGCCAAATTGAAGGCTATTAAAACAACTAGGCAAGAGATAATAGTGGGTTAGATGGAGTGGATAATTGGGGAGGTGATGAGAAAAGGGGAATTTGTCAGTTGATGGACAAAATTGCTTGGATGTCTCCTGTAATCGTCTCCACTTCAAAAGATGGCAAAACCAGTTGTTCAGGTAAAAAATATTGGAACCATTCTATATTCCTCCTCTCTTCTCCCACTCCACATTCAATCCTTTCACAAATCCTGTACGCTCTACCTTCAAAACACAGTATGTCCAGAATCCAACCACTTTTCGTTGCCTCCCCAATTATCCACTTGATCCACCATTATCTCTTGCCTAGTTGTTAACCTTCAAATAAACTAGGTAATTTCCTACTTTTGACTATTATACTCTGGTTATATAACACATTAATATTAAGGGAAGTTGGGTGATGGGCATACAGAAACTTTCTGTACTATTTTTGCAAGTTTTCCATGAGCATCATAGAAAAGAAACTAATACACAAAAGCAGGAGATCAATAGTCCTATTTTGGAAAGAGCCACTGTTCTTGAATAAAGACTTGATCAAAATTATGTCTCTAGTTCTACCTTACAGTAGATACAAGATCATATTCTACAATTAATAAACGCAGAAGGCAAGAGGAAAACACAAAAATTACCATCAGGCAAACACTACAACCTTCAGAACCGCAAACAGAATCTACTAAAATGGATGCTAAAACTAGTGGTCAAAAGGATTTACAGTTTCAAAGTTCTGCAAGATAGTCATTAACTATAAAGGGTCATACAGTAAGTTCTAGTGGAGAAATTCAGCAGACACCATCTATCCAAGTGATCAAGGTTATCAGCACCAGTTAGATGCCCTGAGAAGGACACAATCTCATTCCTGCGGTAAATTTGTCAAAAAGGCATAACCTCACTTCAATAATGAGAAAACATTAGACAAATCCAAACTGAGGCACATTCTCCAAAATAACTGACCAACACTCTTCACAGATGTCAAGATCATGAAAGACAAGGAAAAACGAAAAAACTGGTACAGAGTAGAGGAGGGGATGGAGGGTTAACAGCTAAGTGGGATATGGGAATGCAGGTGGGCTCCTGGAACAGAAAAGGGACATGAGTGAAAAACAGGTGAAATTCAAACAAGGCCTACTGCTTAGTTAATAATATTATGCCAATGTTAATTTCCTAGTTTTCATCATTTTACCTGGTTATGTAAGATGTTAATATTAAGGGAATTTAGGGGAAGTTGTATATGGGAACTCTGCACTATTTTTGTAACTATTCTGAGTCTAAAATCAGTTCAAAACAAAAATTTTAAAAAGGAAGATTAATGCCTCCAGTTTTACCCTACAACTACAATTAACATCACCCTACAACTCCAGGCACCTTTCCGTAAGTTTTACTAGTAAAATAAGATGAGCCTGATGTCCTCTCAGGAGGCTCTCTCCAACATATATTGGGCCTTAAGCTCCCTAGAGCCAAAGTGAGGATTTGAAGAAAAAAACCCAAAGATTTAAGTATCTCTCTTCCTACATATAAGAACTCCTCCTGTGAACATCAAAGGACTTGATAATTGATCTGAAATTGCCATTAATGAGCACCAGATAGCAGTTTACCAGAGAATTCCACCTTCAGTTCCACTGGCCAAAGACAGGTGGTTAGGGACTAGAAGCTGGTGCTCCCCCAGACACAGTCACCCCAACAGCACAGCTGAGGCCAACACTGATCTTTCCCCCAAACATCTTCCTCCTTAAGAAAGGGGCCAGCTCCTGGTCTCAAAACCCATTTCTCTGAAAGCATCACTGCCTGCCTCTGTTCACCGTCCACTCCCCACAGTGGCTACATTCTTGGACGGAGACAGCACAGAAAGAATGCTTCTGGTCACAAAGACCAGGAAGGCCACCAAGGTCATGTCCACAACCACACAGATACCACACAGGTACCACACACCCACTCCATTAGCCAGTCTATCCTCAGCACTGCAGACCTTTCAGGTTCAAGTCAAGATGAGAAATTACAATGGCAGCACGGTTTTTCACCAAGAGAGCCTAGAACGCATCCAGGAGCCAACTGGGGGGAGGGGAGGGATAGGAGAGGGGTGGGTGCAGTGAGAAACTATAAGGGAAGCAGTAACACTAGCAATATTCCTAGCCAGCTCCACCTCAGATGTCATTCTCCAGGCCTCCCACACAGGCCAGTGAATTCCTACTGGAAAACCACATGACAAAGATGTCTGGGGCTCAGGCTTTGAAAATCAGTGTCCCCTTCAAAAGACCAGAGAGAAGGGCCATTAGTACACATGGCCCCCTTCCTGGGGCCAGGCCAAAAAGAAAGGCTTCCTCCACAGCATGAGCTGCCCAGGGTCTTCCAGTCTTGGGTCTTAGTTCTGTCCATAATTCTAAAATGTACCATCTGTCACTCATTTGGGTCAGTACATGTTCTGCCCAGCTATACCATGAGAGCAGACCACCACTGTGTTTTGGAGGGCTCTTGTTCACTATTACAAACAAAGTGGGGATTGTTCGGCTCCAGCAGAAGCCTAAGGTGTTGAAGAAAGCTTTCATGTACAAACTGCCCTAATTTGGATCTCTCTTACATGGCTGGTACGAAATGGCACAGTCACTCTGGAAGGCAACTTGGAAATATGCATCAGAAGCCTCAAAAATCCTCCCACCCTTTGACTCAGCAATTCCACTTCTAGGAGTTACCCTAAGAAAATCAGAATTGCACACAAAGATCAAGGTACAAGGTTACCAGTATTAATTTTAGTAGTAAGAAATTGGCTACGATAATGTTACATAACCAACCATGGATTAAAATATATATATATATATATATATATATATATATATATATATATATATATATATATATATATATATATATATATTTGCCATTGGTAAGATGCCCTTTTATGTGTACATTAAACATATTAAACATTGCATTTTCCAAGAACGGTTTGTACATTACGATATGATCCTGATTTGGTGTGAATGTGGTGTGGGAGAGAAGAGGTATGCAAATTAAAACTGCAGAAAGCAAAAAGATGGTTGAGGTATTGACAGGTCTTTTTAGCTTTTCTTCTTTATACTTTTGTATTGTTCCTAAATTTCCTACAGCAAACATGTGTTACTCTTCAAGTAAGCAAAAACAGATAGCACCCATTTTATAAGTGAATAAACAGAGTTACAGAGTCTCCTTAACTACCTTAGACTCTTCAGGAGTCAGAAGCAAAACTAAAAATAAAGACCCTGGTCCTCAAAAGCCTCACTCCTTTCACAAGCCGCCAGCATGTGTGCAATGGTAGCTTGAGGGCAGTGGTTCTTCACTGGGACAATTTCGCCCCCTCAGGGGGCAGTTGGTAGGTCCAGAGACATTTTTGTTTGTCAGAACTGGGGGAGGGGTGTTACTGAACATCCTACATTGCACAAGATAGTACCCCACAACAGAGAAGTATTTGGCTCAAAATGCCAATACAGCAAGGTTCTCGAATAACATTATTTTGGTCAAGATCTGTTTCCAGCCAGTGCCACCGTCTATCTTTCTGAGACAGCCCAGGCTCTCCGTGTGTGTATGTGTCTTCTCTGGAAACTCCGGGTTCTTCCCACACCCCAGAGATGTGCTCATGAGGTGAGCTGGTGTCTTCAGGGCCCCTGCCTGAGTGAGTGTGGCTGGGGGTGTGAGTGGCCCTGTGATGGGAAGGTGGGTTCCTGTCTTGCACCTGAGCTGCCAGGTCAGGCTCCGGCCACCCATGACCTTGAACTGAAATAAGGGGTTGGAAAATAAGGATCTTACTTGTTTTTGTTGATCTTCCCTAAATGTATATACTAGTAGCTCACATTTAATACTAGAAGTGTTTGGGTTTTTATTTAGAAGTTTGGCGATGTTTTTGTGACCAAAAATATGCCGTAGGAACTTAACTCTTGTTTCTGTCGTTTAGCTTATGGGAAAATTGGTTTCGTTATACATGCGTCTCTTAAAGTCACAGTTTCCCAGAACCTACCCATGACTTTAACTGATGACTCACTATTCCAGATGGGTCATTGCTACTGTTAGAAGCCCTGCTCTAAGAGAAGGAAGACACCAATTCACTCCTCCAGCCCAGGACTTTGAAAAAGCTCAGGTGGCTCTGCAGTACATCAGGTACATCCAACCTGCTTCACTTCCTGTGCGAGCTGCAGTGCCTTCTGCCCAAACAGGATCTGACTTAGCAGATAACAGGCCCCAGGACGCAGAACACCGAGGACTTTATTACTTACATTAGGCGGCCTTCCTCTTCCAGCCGGAGAAAAATAAATTGTTCATTTCACTCCAGAGCCATCACAGATACAAACAGAACACAGCTTAGGATCAAGAGCTCAAATAGAGGAGATGAGTCAATGGGGACAGGTGGAGGGAGTGGCATGCTGTCAGTGTGTCGCCAGCTGGGCCGAGGAGCAGGCAGCCTGTTTGCAGGTCCTTCCTTGGCATCTTCATTTCCGGCACCTCAAGAGTCCTGGGTGACTTAGCCTCCAGACTTAGCTTCCCTCCAAGTATCTTTAGAGTAGGAGAGAAGGAAAGAGCCCCACCCAAACCCTGAGAAAGATGCTTTCCCTCTAAGAAACCCCCGTCTCCATCCAAGGAGCCACTTGCTTGGACGTACCCATGGGTTTCCAGGGGATATGGATGTGATGCTAGCATTTCCTGTGTTCTTGGGCCCAGCTTAGCAACTCACAGGACTCAAGGGCTGGAAAGAAACTTGGCCAAACCCCCTCCTTTTACAGATCAGAAAGCCAAGTCCCAGGGAAGCTAAGTAAGGATCAGACCCAAGTCACACAGTTATGACAGAGACAAAACTGAACCCAGATCTTCCATTCTGTCTATTCCTTAATAGCATCTTCAGTCACCAGAAAGCCTGGTGCTGCAGGACCACAGCCACCAGTCCGGCCAGAGGAACCACTCTTCAGTGACATTTCACATAAGAGCAGGTACGGGGGACCCACACAGAAATGTGTACACAGTGCGGAGACTGTCCTCTGTGTATCTCACTTGGCTGCAGCCACTGAGGGCAAGCTCGGAGTCTGTGCCGTAGATGCGTGGGAAAATCAGATGTGTCCCACAACAGGTGTGAATCTCTAGTGTGGCTACTGCCATCTTCTTCAAGTAGTCTAGGACACGTTATTTCAGCCAGAACAAAAAGGCTCTGCTGCTGGCCCCTTTCATTGGGCAGTTGACCTCACAACTGTTTGCTGTATCTGTTCAACAGATATTTAATGAGCATCTATTATATGTCAGAAACTAAGCAGAGCACATGCCATTTGGGACAGATCTAATATCTCCAAGGTCCAGCTCTATTTTGTTTTGTTTTCTTAATATATATTTTATTGATGTTACAAAAAGGAAGAGAGAGGGATAGAGAGTAGAAACATTGATGAGAGAAAAACATCGATTAGCTACCTCCTACACACCTCCTACTGGGGATATGCCCGCAACCAAGTTACATGCCCTTGACTGGAGTTGAACCTAGAACCTTTCAGTTTGCAGGCCAATGCTCTATCCACGGAGCCAAACCGGTTAGGGCCAACCCTATTATGAGCCCCATTCATGGACTGCGTCAAGATCCTACAGGAAGCTTATCTTTACCTGAGCTACCTTAGGAGAATCTAACTTTGGTTTGTGATCAAAAGAGCACCACTAGCCCTAACCAGTTTGACTCAAATAAAACGAAATGTGTATATACTACAATGAATTCCAGATGGGTCAGCATAAAATGCCAACCGAAACTCTAGAAGGAGAAAGAATCGCCTATTTACCCCAGCAGTGGAGGAAAAATAATCTCCTGACAAAATAATATGATCAGAGACAAGACTGGTGGGTTTACAAAAATGAAAGCATAAAGACAGGGGAATATGGCAATATGGTAAGCATAAGGATTCTAAGATCAGACAGGCCTGCCACTACTTCTAACCAGCTGTGTGGCCTTGAGCACATTACTTAACCTCTCTGAGTCTCAGTTCCCCATATGAAAAGTGGGATGATAGCAATAGTGCCAACATCCTAAGGCTGTTGTAAGGACTGAATGAGATATTTGCCAAATGATAACATATCATTAATACATATCCAGTAGCCGTTCTTTCTGGAACTTAGAAGGCACTTAGCGCCCCCCCTCCAATCTGATCCTGCCCTTTCCCAGAAGATCCCAGCAAGATGGCACCACAAACTTCCCCAGGCTGCATCATTCACTGCTCTGTGGATTAATGCCACCATCTCTCTCCACCCTCTTGGGCACAAGGAACCCTTCCCAAGCCAGATGGCAGCTTAAAGCCCAGGACCATCTTGGGGTGATGTGGGCCCTTAAATGACCCAGAAATCCCGGGAGGTTGGACTGGAATGCGGGAAGGGGAGGATGAAAGCCCTTGCCTAATCAGTAGAAATGGAAGCTCAGCAGTACTCCTGCGCTAGGAGGATTCGCCACGCACCAGGCCCACAGAGAAATCAGCAGTTTCCAGAATGCTGCTGCTCCTGCACGATTCACGGAGTCTCTCACCTGCCTTGCACCAGAATGCAAGTGTTTTTAGAGTCAAAGCGTCCGAAACCTAAACCAGATCTCTTGGAACGAGGCTGACATTTTGTCAAGAGGAGGGCCTTGTCCTCTCTAGTCCCCATACCGCCCTGAATGAGATTCCATACACAGGAAGCACTTTAAAAACGCTTTGAACTAAATACTGCTTTACTATCAGCATATAGAATGAGAGAGAAGGCCAACCATGCCAAAGACTGATGACCCTCCCATCCACAGGGGCAGTGCTGGGATAGGCACCTTCAGTTCCAGCCAGAACCCCCAGGGATCCAGGTGAATTTCAAAAGCATCTGAATTATCTGTACTCTCCCAGGAGGCTCTCCAAGACTTGTTAATTATTGTCGACGTATCCTTTGAATCTGGCCACAGTCACAAGGCCCCCATTGCCTTGGTTCAGGTCCTCTCCATCCGCTGGAGGGCGCTTTGTCACCAGTCCCTCTCAATTCCATTTGTACAGTACACAGCCATCTGAGACCAAAAACTAATCATGTCACTTCCTTATCTAAAAGCCTTTCTCTTGGTAAAGAGTAAAGACCAGGCTCTTCAGCATAGCACACAAGACCCTTTCCAATGTCCACGGTCTACTGTGGCAGCAGAGGGCATGGCATGCTTTCATGTCACTGCCTGTGCTGTTCCCTCTTCCTTAAAATGCTGCTGTGCCTTCTTCTGGTTGATCTTCATCTTGTTCAGGCAAACTCCTTAGGCCTCCTTCAGGACTGTGTCAGGATCCTCTTATATGGCCCCCAATGATCCCACCTCCTCATATTTCTGCCCCCATGTAACATCTCATCTATAAGTGTGGGCTGGACCTGGTGACTCACTTCTAATAAATGTAATAGGACAATGTGATGAGATAACACATCTGTGATTAAGTTACAAAAGGACCATGGCTTCTACCTTGCTTGCTCTGAGGGAAGTCAGCCACTGTGTCATGCATGAACTACCTTATGGTGAGACCCATGTGACAAGGATCTGATGTCTGAAAAGACATAAAGCCTGCCAACGGCCCTCTGGGTGAGCTTGGAAGGCCCCTGTTGACCCCTGAGATGAGTGCAGCCCTGGGAGACACCTTAATTGTACCCTTGTTGGAAGTCCCTAGGCAGAGGACTCAGTCAAGTCACATGTGGATCCTTAACCCACAGAAACTGTTAGAAAATAGATGTTTGTGTTAAGCCACTAAGTTTTGGAGTAATGTGTTAGGCAAACAGATAGTTGATACGAGGACTCAGCTCAAATGTCACTCATCTGCTTTAAATATATTTTATTGATTTTTTACAGAGAGGAGGAGAGAGGGATAGAGAGCTAGAAACGTCGATGAGAGAGAAACATCGACCAGCTGCCTCTTGCACACCCCCTATCGGGGATGTGCCCGCAACCAATGTACATGCCCTTGACCGGAATCGAACCCGGGACCTTTCAGTCCGCAGACCTACGCTCTACCACTGAGCCAAACCGGTTTCAGCTCAAATGTCACTCATCTGTAAAGAAGCCCCTTTTCTATCCCCAACCCATCTGTACTTCTCCCAATGCTCATGGGATAAATCCACACTCCATAATATAGCCCCGAAGGCCCTACATGATGTTTCAGTTCAGCTCACCTTCCCAACCTCATCTCTCACCACCGCATATGGTACCTGGGGTAACTGATCCTCTCTCACCTTTATCTCTGCCATAAATGTTTCCACTTTCTAGTGTACTTCTCTCTCTCTCTCTCTCTCTCTCTCTCTCTCTCTCTCTCTCTCCCCCCCCCCCTTTTTTTTTTTTTACCTAGTTAACTTCCACGTGTTGTTCAAAGTCCCAACTCAAATCTCTTTCCTCCAGGAAGACTCTCAAGGCTGAGTTAGGTGTCCTCCATTTGTCCTTCCCCTCCCCTGTATTTTTCTATTCAGAGCCTTTATCACAGTATGCTGTCCATATCTTTGACTTGCTTATCTTCTGGGCTGGACTGTAAGCGCTTTGAGGGCAGGACACACGTCTGTCATTCATAAATATATGTATACTAGCCCTATCTTAACTTTGAGAAATTTAATTGTACTCATAAGTGGTCCTTCCAATATCTTGGCTTCTCAGTTGAATTGTTCTCCATGACCTGGTGTGCCATCCCACACTAGCCACGGACTCGTCCGCATCAGCATTGAGAACCGCAAACTTCCATGATCTCAAATGTAAACATCCCACTCTCTCACTGCCACCTTGGACTGGCCCGCTCCCTCCCTCTAGTATTGGGACTCGAACAATTCTTTTATCCTAACAGGATCGCCAATCCATTAATACTGCCATTTTCTCACTGGTCCTCACAGTGAGTATGATACTCTCTCTCCCCTTCTCTCCCAGCTTACGTTCATGATCACTCTTCATAACAATTCCTTTTCTTCACTTGGCTAAACCACAATCTTAGTTAAATCCCACCTAGCATTTACACCCATGCAATTAAATGTACCTGGAGGTAAGTACATAAGCATGTAAACTGGTCTCACTTTAAATTCATGACCATGAACCAAAAATGGGCCGTGACTGATGCCTGAGAATCATAATGCATCTCTCTAACTCAGCGACTTTCAACCTTTTCCATCTCATAGCACACAGAAAGTAATTACTGAATTATAAGGCACACCAAAAAAAAAATTATATTTTTTGATGAGTTGACAAAAAATAGGTATAATTTTTATTGATTTACAAATAATAATAGTAATTACCTACCCTTTTTGCTCCCGAGTGACTTAAAAAAAAAATAGGTCCCTATACTTGTACTGTATATGAGGATTTCTGGTGCCAAGAATTAACCAATCAGACACAATCTTATTATGTGATATGACCAATAGGATGCATCTCATATTATGGTCCAAGTCAGGGCGTGCACACCAGATGGCAACTGTTGTCTTTGCTGTTGTCATTCTTAATTTGATAATCTAAGGGAAAAGAGGCCAGTGTCCCAGACTACATAGTCGAGTATTGCATGTTTTAAACAGTCTTGTGGCACACCTGTTGAAAAACAGAGGCTCTCATTTATTCTATTCACTCACCTATTCTAGATGACTCCTTCCTCCTCAAGTGCCTAACAATTCCTCGCTCATACTCTCAGCTGATGACTTTAGTTTCCGACTTCACTGAGAAAATTGAAATAATCAAAAAGGAATTTCCACGGACTCCCACTACAACATTTATGCATCTATCGACAACCATACACACTACTCTGCCTTCCCTCCTGCTCCTAAGGATGAATTATCCATGGTCTCAGAGCCAATCCCTCTACTTGTGCTCCAGCCCAAGTGGGTGGAGGTCAGGCTGGATGAGAGGGGAGCCCAGGTAGTACAGTTAGATCCCAGCCAAGCTGCAGAATTGGTTCTCTGGGGAGCAGGCGAGGCCATAGGTTTTCTGGATGGAGGGACCAGGCCATTTGTCTCCTGTGCAATCAAGGGCAGGCAGGCACTGCAGGGAGGTGCCATCGCGCAGTGCACAGGCAAGCTAGCATCCCCCGGAGTCCCCAGGTCCATGGAGCTGAGGGCGGATGGCAGGCAGGCCAGTGCAGGCTCCTCTCCGGAGGCTGGGGGAGTGGGAGGGCCAGCTGCAGCTCCAGGGAAGCTTTAAGCTTTAATAACCCCAACCGCAGGCTTTTCTCGTTTGGTTTTGGATTGTTTCCCCCCCCCCCTCCCCGCCAATGTGGGGCATTCTGCAAACTTTTTTTCTTCTGTCGTTTAATGCTGTAGCCACAAACTGCAGCAGCCCTCCCCGGTGTGGGGGGAGGAGGGAAGAGGAGGGAAGGGAGCTACTTGGTGTGGTTCCTTCAGTTGGCTTTCTTCCTACCTCACTAGTCACTTTTCAGTCTTCTCTGCTGCTTCCTCCCCTTCCTCCTGATTCCTTAACTTGCAGTGGGGAGGTGATGGGGGTGGGGGAAGTGTGACAGAGGGACGGACCTCAGGTTCTTGCTCTGCTTTCTGCTCTACCTATACTCATTCCTTCGGTAATCTCATCTACTTTCTTGGTATTTATTACCACCTACATGCTGATGATTCCCACATTCTGTTTGTTTTTTATCTCCAGCCCATATCTAACTCTCCAAAACTGAACTTCTCATCTCCCCCCCAAAATTTGAGCCACCCAGTCTTCCCCATCTCAATGGTATCACATTTCCAATGCTCGGTTAAAAAGCTAGGAATCACTTTTACTCCTCTTTTTCTTTCTCACTCTATACTTTATTCACATGGAAATCCTTTGGGCTCTATCTTTTAAAAATATCCAGAATCCAAGCCCTGGCCAGGTAGCTCAGCTGATTACAGTGTCATCCCAATACTCCAAGGCTGTGAGTTCCATCCCAGGTCAGGGCACATAAAAGAAGCAACCAATGAATTCATAAATAAGTGGAACAACAAATTGCCATTTCTCCCTCTTTCTAAAATCAATAAAAATAGACCTAGCCAGTTTGGCTCAGTAGATAGAGTGTCAGCCTGCGGACTGAAGGATCCCAGGTTCGATTCAGTTCAAGGGCACATACCTAGGTTGCAGGCTCAATCCCTGGCTCTTGCCAAGGTGCATGCATTAGGCAACCAAATAATGTGTCTCTCCTCATTAATGTTTCTACCTCTCTCCCTCTTCCTTCCTCTCTGAAATCAATAAAAACATATATTAGAAAGAAACAGTATGCCTTTAAAAAATCAATAAAAATAGCCGAAACCGGTTTGGCTCAATAGATAGAGCGTCGGCTTGGGGACTGAAGGGTCCCGGGTTCGATTCCGGTCAAGGGCATGTACCTTGGTTGTGGGCATATCCCCAGTATGGGGTGTGCAGGAGGCAGCTGATCGATGACTCTCTCTCATTGATGTATCTCTCTCCCTTCCTCTCTGTACAAAATCAATAAAATATATATTTTTAAAAAATCAATAAAAATAAAATATCCAGAATCCAAACTCTTATCATCCCCCTCCTTTGTCACCACAGTCCAGGGAGCCACCATCATCTCTCGCCTGTGATGGAGATGTGCACAGTGGTTTCCCTGTTTTTACTGTTTCTCCTGCTATCCGCACAGCAGACTTTGTGTTCTCTTTCAAATACAATTCAGATCATGTTACTCCTCTGCTCAAAACCCTCCTGCGGATCCTTTTTTAACCAAAAGAAAAGCCAGATCTTCACAATGGCCTGAAGGCTCCACTTGACCTGCCTCTCTAACCTTAGCTCATTCCACTCCAGACACAGGGGCCTTTTCGCTGTTCCCCGAACTTGCGAGGCATGCTTCTACCGTAGGTGGAATTCTCTCTGCCTGAAATTTCTTTCACTAAGATATCCATATTTATACCTTCCTTGCATCCTTCAAATCTCTGCTGTGATGTCACTTGGGTCTGTTATAACCACCCTATTTAAAATTACAACCACCACCACCACCCACACACCCCCTTTGCCCCTTCCTGTTCTTTATTTCTTCTTACAGAATTTATCAATTCTGAACACTATTCAATTTACTTATTTATTATGTGTATTCTTTAAAAAAAAAAAAAAAAAAAAATATATATATATATATATATATATATATATATATATTATTGAATTTTTTACAGAGAGGAAGAGGGAGGGATAGAATAGAAACATTGATGAGAGAGAAATATCAATCAGTTGCCTCCTGCACACCCCCTACTGGGGATGTGCCCGCAACCAAGGTACATGCCCTTGACTGGAATCAAACCCGGGACCTTTCAGTCCACAGGCCGACGCTCTATCCACTGAGCCAAACCAGTTTCGGCATTATGTGTATTCTATATTATTGACCTCTCCCTACCAGAAAGTAAATTCCATAAAGATAGAGATTTTTGTGTGTTAATGTTCCAAGCACCTGGAAGGAGTCCTGATATAGAGGAGGGAACTCTAATACTGCTGCATGAATGAAGAGGCCCAGCTTAATGCCTAGCACATAGCAGATGCGACCAAATGTTTTTTATAAGCAAGTGAATGAATAAGTGAATGGTTTACCACTAAGCTGTGAGCTCCCCAGGGGTAGGGATGTGATTTATTAATCTTTGTGTCCTTAGTACCCAGAACAGAAATAAAAATTCAATACATGTTGGTTAAACAAAAGAGGGGGGGGGGGAAAGCACAACGAAAAACGGCAGATGAGTGAGATGAGACTGGAAATGTAAGGTGCCAGCATTATTCTAAGGTTCATATTCCAAGTTTCCTCCATGGCCACTCCCAGCCTGGAGCCTTCCATTCCTGAATGTTTTAGGGTGTAATTAGCAAAGACTAGAATGAAATGATCAGGTAAACATGATGGAGAACAGGCCACCTACTACAGATGAGCTTCCTGCCCTGGCTGATATGACTTAGTTGTCCCATTCACTGAAAGGTGGCAGATTCAATTCCCATTCAAGGCATATATCCAGATTATGGGTTCGAATTCCGGTCAAGGCACTTTTGAGAGGCAACTGATTGATATTTCTCTCTCTTCCTCTCTCTAAAATCAATTTTTTTAAAATTTAAAATAAAGATGGCCTTCCATTCAGGCTTTAGCCAAGGATTCACCATCAGGCCACATAGACAGTGTTTCCAGGTGGGCACACAGTGAGTCCATAAGTAAGACCAGTATGTGCAAACCAGGCTCTCATAAGCTTTCGCTCCAACGTCAGGCTTTGGTTCACCACATTCTGATAACCTAGAAACTAGAAAATCAAGTTACTTCAACAAACACATCCCTTGTGCTTCTCCTTTCAGGGCTCCGCATCTCAATAGGAAAGGCTGGCATTGGCTCAGATGCCTTTGCAGCCCATCATTCATTTCTAACACTGGGGGCAGGGACGTGAAACGGCTCCTTATGCTGCAGCTGTGGGGCAGGCTGCTCCTACTTACCACGCCCTCAAGTCAGGAAGGAAGCAGCCAGCCTTCCTGATGCCAGAGCCCTGCTCACCACTGGTGAGCAGAGAGGCTGACACCTGCAAGAGAGGCAGGAAGGGTGGTGGTGGTACAGAGAGCCAGCACCAACTTGGAAGTCAGGAGGGAGGAATTAGAAAACTCTGCTACTATCTCATTCTAGGACCTTGGGCAAGTGGTTTCATTATCTGGACCTTTGATTCCTCACATTTAAAACTAAAATTTGGGGGAGTATTTGAGATCTTGCTCCCTAACATATGCTGTCAGTTTGGCTCAAATAAACTCTTTTTTAAAAATATATTTTATTAATTTTTTACAGAGAAAATGGGAGAAGGAATAGAGAGTTAGAAACATCGATGAGGGAGAAACATCGATCAGCTGCCTCCTGCACACCCTTCACTGGGGATGTGCCCTCAACCAAGGTACATGGCCTTGACCGGAATCGAATCTGGGACCCTTCAGTCCATAAGCTGACGCTCTATCCACTGAGCCAAACTGGTTAGGGCTCAAACTCTTAACAAAAATTCAAAAACACAAACACATAAAAATTACATTTTGAACCAGATAACCTAACTATAAGAGTCTCATAAAATTGAACTATTATTGACTTCTCTAGCTTGATAGTTTGGGAAGACAGCATTGTCTGCATATACCTCCCTGAAAATTCATCTTAACCCCTTCGTCCCCAACTCAGCTGTCATTTATTCATAAAAACAAACAATCCTTGTGCCAACTATATACCAGACATTGTGCTAGGACTGGGCGGGAAGCTGTGACTATGACACGCACACAGTCTTTGCCCTCAGGAGCTTATAGTCTAGCAGGATTAGGAATCTGGAATTCACTTAGAGCAGTTCTGATTGAATAGGTATTGGGAAAGAAGCCAAATGGGTGTGAGAGAAGAGGTCCTGAAATAGAGACAAGAAGTTGGGCTGTGCCTGACTGGTGTGGCTCAGTGGTTGAGCATCATCCCATGCACCAAGAGGTCATCGGTTCAATTCCTGTCGGGGCACATGCCCAGGTTGCAGGCTCAATCCCCAACAGGAGGCATGCAGGAGGCAGCTGATCGATGTTTCTCTTTCATATAGATGTTTCTCCTCATCGATGTTTCTATCTCTCTCTCCCTCTCCCTTTCTCTCTCTCTAAAAAAAATCAATAAAAACATATATTTTTAAAAAGATGTTTGGCTGTAAAAGAACAGATGGGAGAGACTTGAGTATATTGTACAATGGAGAGAAAGGACTCAGCAGAGATGAAGACAGAGACAGGACAGTAGAAAGAAAGGAAAGACAGGGTAAGGCTCCTGGGAAGGTGGGAAGGGATGGAGTATAGGGCAGAGCTGGAAAATCAGCCTCAGGCGACAAGAGACAGGTCCTCGGTGCTTCAGAAAGGAGGAGGAGAGAACGAGTGAGTAGGAGTATCAGTTTATACTTATCCCTTCAAAAGCACAAAATCATAAAGTCAGCTCTGCTGTTTTCCAGACAAACCTCAGGATCTATGGATTCACATGTTCTTGGTGAACAACGCAGATCCCAGGAAGCATACAGCCTCTGCAGGCCCCATCTTAACACTTAATATAAATGACATTTCCTCCTCCGCCCCGCTCCTGAGTCAGAACAAGGCCCAATAGGAGCTACTTCAAGCCCTCTGGGAGGTGGCCCCGGGACGACCAGGTCCAATCTGGGGAAATGACTGAAAACAGCAATAAAGTAGAAGAGAAGCCACAAAGTGCCTGCATGCAGATGTGAGGTCAGGTGGGTATGTGAGAAGGAGGAGGAAAGGCCACTCCTTGGAAAGGGGCAGAGGCTGCCTCGCTGCCTAACAAAGGAAGCTGTTATCGGACACTATGGTCTATACTAGACTCTATAGGGAGATGCCGCCCATGTCACTCACTGCCCAGGCACCTAACCTATAGCTCCTTTAAGACTGGAATTTGGGGCAGTTTCTCCAGTTCACTCTCATAGCCATGACTGTAACCCTAGGACCAGGATTGAATAAGCATTTCTGAGGCCACCGTGCAGAAACAGCACACAAAGATTTAAAAGGGCACATGCTTGTCAAGGTCACAGAAGGCAGAAGACCAGACCACGGAGGCCAAAACACAAACCCCAGATCAGCACTTGACTCCTGCAGATCCAAACTAATACACCACCACCCCCCAGCAACCCAGGGCCTGCTCTCCCAATTTGCTCTCTTCCAAAGCCTTTGAGTCACTCCTCCTGTGGACCACAGAGAGGATGCTCAATTACAGCGCCAGTGCTTTTAACAAAAGCTCGTCCCCAGGGGAAATCGGCAGAAAAGCTTAATTCCAAATGAAGAACTGTGGAAGGAGCCTATTTAGAACGCTGCTCCTAGATCGGTCTTTGTTGCACAGAGTCCCCAAAGCGCTGGGGAAGACATAAGGAGAAGAAAAGGCAGAAACCACACACGAAGGTGGTAACTGATACTTAGCAGGCTGCCTATAATAAGCAAATGACATAATAGAAATAAACACACCTTTGTGGTGAGGTGCTGCAAGCATTGCCCTAGCAGGCCCAGGGGCTCAAGGGAGTCATGCTGGGCTAGAAACCCGGTTATTTCTAGGGCACCAAGCAGCATCTGACCTGAATCAGGAGGCTCTGGAAGCAGGGGCCAGAGGGCCAATCAGAGGCCGAGAGACATAGCCTTGCTCCAGCCAAGGGCCTTGGTTCACCTGCCCACTTCCAGAGTTGGGCAGGGGGAAAACAACACAGAATTTTTCAATCTCTAGGGTCTCCACATTAGGGGGAGGGTGTCTGTATAATGAGTAAGAGAAGCAACCCCTTACCACTTCTCTTTGTTTTCAGACTGTCTCTGCCTAGAAGGCATGCGTACAAAAGAATTCCTAAGGCCAGCTTGGAACTCACCTAATTGTTCTGAGCCTCAATGTTCCTGGATGTAACACTAGGTTGTTGTGAGAATCAAGGGAAGTAATGTCTGCAAAAGTACATGCTCAACAAATGTCAGCGCCTCTTTCTTCCTTACTCTGCTTTACCTGAGGGGTTACATCTGTCACTGCCAGTTCTTGGTTTACATTCCCTGATCCTATAAGAAAGGGCCAGAGGAAAGGAGCTCAGAAGTCTCCTTGCCATTCAACTCAAAAGGTAGAAAGCCCACACCAGATCATCCATAGGAGATGAGACAAAAATTGGTATTAAGAATTTGCAACTGGCCCTAACTTGTTTGGCTCAGTGGATAGAGAGTCGGCCTGCGGACTGAAAGGTCCAGGTTCGATTCCAGTCAAGGGCATGTACCTTGGTTGTGGACACATACCCCATAGAGGGTGTGCAAGAGGCAGCTGATCGATGCTTCTCTCTCGTTGATGTTTCTAACTCTCTATCCTTCTCCCTTCCTCTCTGTAAAAAAAAAAAATCAATAAAACATATATTTTAAAAAAATAAAAAAGAATTTGCAATTGAATCTGAAGAGTTTCAAAGGTAAAAGAAAACAAGTCCAGAATTCATCCTGAGGAGAAGCTTCATGGAGAATTGTATCAGCTGGCCTGTTTGGCCGTCACTTGGAGAGGTCTATGTTAGGGGTTTACAGGACAGGGATAGGAGACCCAGCTTCCCACTTTCTAACACCTCAGGGCCCAGGCCAGTCAAATGCGGGGTAATATAAACTACCCATTCACCAAAATTCACCTCGCCTTCCACTTTTAGGAGGAAGCAGAGGATAACAACAGAATTGCCATTTGAGGTTGTTGTTTTTTTAATCAACAGGCAGGTTGTGTCCCGAGATCAGGGCATATATTGGGTCGGCAACTAAGTAATTGCGGGTTTCACACATATATGGCTTCAGTTGAATTTTTAGGTTTGCAGACGTAGTACAAATGTAAAACACATTTTGTATTTGATAGTTGGCTATTCAGCTGTTAATCAGTAAAAAAAGTTTTTTGATCTGTTTTGTAGTTTTTGTTTGGCGTTCGTTGAAAAATGGAAAATCAAAAGGAACATTTTCGTCATATTTTGCTTTTTTATTTCCGCAAAGGGAAAAACGCATCGCAAGCTCATTAAAAGTTATGTGCTGTTTATGGTGATGAAGCCTTAAAAGAACGGCAGTGTCAAAATTGGTTTGCCAAATTTCGTTCTGGTGATTTTTCACTCAAAGATGAAAGACGCTCTGGTCGTCCAGTTGAAGTTGATGACGTCCTAATCAAAGCAATAATCAATTCGGACTGTCACAGTACAACACGTGAGATTGCAGAGAAGCTTCATGTATCACATACATGCATTGAAAATCACTTAAAACAACTTGGCTATGTTCAAAAACTCGATACATGGGTTCCTCACGAACTGAAAGAATCACAGTTAACGCAACGCATTAGCAGCTGCGATTTGCTAAAGAAACGTAATGAAAATGATCCATTTTTAAAACGACTGATAACTGGCAATGAAAAATGGGTTGTTTACAACATATCAAGCGGAAAAGATCGGGGAGCAGGCCAGGTGAACCAACTCAAACAACATCAAAAGCTGATATTCATCAAAAGAAGGTTTTGTTATCAGTTTGGTGGGATTAAAAAGGAATTGTCTACTTTGAACTCTTACCACCCAACCGAACGATCAATTCTGATGTCTACATTGAACAACTAACAAAATTAAACAATGCAGTTGAAGAAAAGCGGCCCGAATTGACAAATCGAAAAGGTGTTGTATTCCATCATGACAATGCAAGGCCACACACATCTTTGGTCACTCAGCAAAAATTAATGGAGCTTGGTTGGGATGTTTTGCCACATCCACCATATAGTCCTGACCTTGCACCATCTGATTACTTTTTGTTTCGATCTTTACAAAACTCCTTGAATGGTAAAAATTTCAATAATGATGATGATGTCAAATCGTACCTGATTCAGTTTTTTGCTAATAAAAACCAGAAGTTTTTTGAACGTGGGATTATGATGCTGCCTGAAAGATGGCAAAAGGTCATTGATCAAAATGGGCAATACATTACAGAATAAAGTTATTTAGTTCCATGAAAAAATTGTCTTTGATTTTCTTTAAAAAATCCGCAATTACTTAGCTGCCGACCCAATATGTTCAAGCCAAATGTCTGCTTCTAGAGATCTGTGCAATGAGACACATGGCAAAATGCTCAAAATCAGACTGAATTCTACATTTCCTAAGGCAGCAAAATGCCCCCATGCACTTTAGCAATTCACGTAGAAAAAGGAAAGTTGTGTATGTGGCCCACCTGGCTCCAGGAAAAGAGTTAGCTGATTTCATCAAAACTACTGTACCATCGAGTGTAAGGCACAGCCACATTTCAGAGATATTCATGGACAGGGTGGGGGGAAGTGCATCATGGAGCCAGTGAAATAGAATATGTCCGCCTGAGGAAATATTTTATGCTGTGCATCTCAAGTCTCAAACTCCCATTCTGAGGTCTGGCCCTTTAAGTTCTTGGCAGAGGGACTACATAGAAGTTAAGGGTGAGCAAACTGGTTAACGGTTGTAGTAATAACAGCACCCGCCAATACAGTACTTTGCAAGCTACAAGCACTTTCACAGATATTATTTTCTCTAAGCCTCACAATATCCCTGTTGGTAGGAAAAGCAAATATCACCCTATTTTTTCAGTGAAGGAAACAGACTCACAAAGGTCAGTTGTCCCACAAGATCACAGAGCTAGAATTGGAGTTTACACCGACATCTCTCTCCTCGTGCTGTGCTCTCTGTGTTGTGAGATGAAGTCTGAGGTGAGGAAGAAATCCGTGAGCAATGCCTGACCTCTGTATTTGTAAGTTCTGTCTCTACTCAACCCTGTTTTCCTAGGAATGATCCTTCGGTGCCCACAGGGGAATGGGTCACTTAGAATAGACCAAGCTTTGCTAGCCTCTGGAAGTCACTGCCCATGACCCAAGAGTAATCTCAGCCACTGAATTTTCATACCACACTAGGAACTCATGATTCCCTGAAATATCACCTCTGCACCTATAATGTAAGCATGGCCTCATATTTAGCTAATTCCTTCTTGAGTCCAGGCAGAATGGTCCTAAGGATTCCTGTCTTCATCTACTTAGGAGACAAGGAGAATGATAACTTCATTTACCTCCGGAACAGAGGCACAGAGCCAGAAATGGTCTACCAGTCTAGAAGAGGAACAATCACATCCCACAAACCAACAGGCCTTATTTTAGGAAATATTTGGGCTCCTCCCAAAGTAAGAATAGCCTACATATCTACATGCATAACAACAAAAGGCTCCATTCTCAACCCTCAGCTCGTTCTCTCCCAGTCTTCCCTCCAGGGTCCTCTGCTCTTCCAGCATTGGCTCTCCCCTCCTCATTTGTAGGCCATGGACTTGGACTGCTCCAGTCTCATCCAGACTTAGACTCCAGCTCGCTACCAAGGGAGCCCCAGCCTTTTCTTTCTCTCCCTCTCTCTCTCTTTTTATTTATTTATTTCTTATATGTTTTATTGATTTTACAAGAGGAAGGGAGAGGGATGGAGAGTTAGAAACATCAATGAGAGAGAAACATGGATCAGCTGCCTCCGGCACAACTCCTACTGGGGATGTGCCCGCAACCACGGTACATGCCCTTGACCAGAATTGAACCTGGGACCCTTGAGTCAGCAGGCCGACACTCTATCCACTGAGCCAAACCAGTTAGGGCCCTCTCTCTCTTTTTAGATTGTCGGATACTGTTTTAATGTTTAAAAATAAGTTTGTTTTCATGAATCATTTGTAAGAAGGTATATATAGTGAATTAATGTTCAATAAAAAATCCAAGAAAATACAATGGAAAAAGGACGGTGTTTTCAATCTTCAATAAAAGGCACTAGAAAACTGGATAGCTAACCTTCTCTCTTACTGCTTCTCCAACTCATGCTTTATGTCACAGCCTAATGGAACTATCTCTCATCCTGGTTCAGGTCAAACATTTACTGAGCTAAGCACTGTGCAGTGTGCTGCTTCCAAATGTTTTTAACTTTCTTCCATGACTTATTTCAAACTTTTATCTCTACCAGGGATGACCTGCCCCTCCTACCGACTACCAAAGTCCAGCTCTGCCTATATTTAAAGGCCTATCTCCAATCTTATCTCCTTCGAGTCTTTTTTGATATCTCTAACTAGATATGTATTTATCCTCCCCTCTCCTTTTTTAATGTTTTTAATTGATTTTTTTTTTTTTTTAGAGAAAGAGAAAAAGGGAGAGGGATAGAAAGATAAAAACATCAAAGAGAGAGAACTATTATCAATTGGCTACTTCCTGCATGCTCCCTCGACCCGGACATGTGGACTGACCAGGAAGGGGATCGGCAGCCTCTTGGTTCCCGGTTGACGCTCAACTGCTGACCTGCACCGCCAGGCACTCTTCTCTCTTTCCTGTGCTTCCTTCTCTTGTAGCAAAAAACTTGGTATCCTTGATTTGACCATGATTTAACCATCAGCTATTCCCTCACTAGAACTTTACAAGTTCCTTGATGGTACAGTCACATTGTATTCATTGTTACATTTCCTGCAAAGAGTTCTGGAAAAAGGAAATACCCCAAAAATATTTGGTCTCCTACTATCTATTGTATTTTCTACAGGGTCTCTCAGCATCAAGAGGGAGCCTAGCATAAACTGCCTGGGTCCAGAATCCTGGCTCTGCCATTTGTTTGTAGCTTCATGACCTTGGGTAATTTCTTCAACCTCTGTGTGCTTGTGTTTCTCCCCTCCCCCCCCCCATTGTAATAAAGAGGGTAATAACAGTATTTATTTCATATGGTTATTATGAGAATAAAATGAGCTAGCATTTATAAAGTGGTTAGCACAGTGCTAAATACATTGTGTCACAAAAGTATTTGTCAAGTAAATAAAATGTTTGCCAAACTCATCATTTTCTCCCTTAAAATTACTTTTCCTTACAACGTCCCTATTTTTGTTAATGACACTATTATTTTCCCCAGCTTTCTAAGATCAAACCTTGACCCCTTTCTCTCCTGCATGCCTGCTATCCAGTTCATCACTAAGTCTCATAGAATCTGAAAAGAAATCGTGTAGTTTTCCTAACTCTTCCCCTAGTTTCCAGGGCTTCGAGGGCTTTATAGCGCTCTCCTTGATCTCTTGAACATTTATCTCTCTTCAATTCCAGTCCACTGGAAATTGTGTCTTCAAAGTATTTGCAAACATTCCTCTCTTCACATCCTATCTCTGTACCAGTTCCTACAATAGCACCATATCATTCCCAGAACCTAGTCCAAACTCCTTTGCCTGTCTCTGGAGACCCTCTGCAATCTGGTCCCGCCCTTCTTTCCTAATCTTACTTCCCCTATATCTCTACCCCAGCTACACTAATCTCCTTCTGGTCCTGCTGGTCTCCTCTGCTCATATTGTTCTTAAGGCCTAGAAGCCTTTCCCTTATCCTCCTAAATCACAAAAACCTATTCATTCTTCAAGACTGACCTCCAGTCTTAACTCTGTCCTGGAAAATTTCAGCCCTAATTGATCTTCTCTGTCTCTGAAATTTCTATTTTCCTTCTTTGCAACTATTATGTACCTTTTGCTTTATGTTGCTTGTTACTGATTCACGTTAATCTGATAATCCCCAACTAAACCATAAACCTCTCCAGAGCAAGATTCATGACTACTAGACCAGCGTTTTTCAACCGCTGTTCCGCGGCACACTAGTGTGCCGCGAGATGTTGCCTGGTGTGCCGTAGGTGCAGACAAGACAAGAATTTTATAATTTTTCACTATTTTGTTTACTTAATATTTCATAATAAAGTAATTATAAAATACTTTCTTTGTGTTTATTTGATTCCTATTCAAGAGAATTACTTTATATATAGTCAATATAGGCACAGAGTTAAATTTTTTAACATTTTCTAATGGTGGTGTGCCTCGTGATTTTTTTCATGAAACAAGTGTGCCTTTGCCCAAAAAAGGTTGAAAAACACTGTACTAGACCTCCCTAGCATCCTTCAATGAAAAGAAGAATAAAGGAGCTAAACACACACACACACACACACACACACACACACACACACACCACATGTCTATTAGCCAATATTTGATGATTATTTTGCCTCTCCTTTTTTTGGGAAGCAGGGAGTGGATAAGAGCAGGACAGCATACTCAACTAGCTGATCCTATATGCTGTGTTCACAGATGGTGTGGCAACCCTACCTGGGGGATTAGCTATAGCCAAAAAGCCTGCGCTCTCTGTTGACAAACGCCAACAATCACTGTAATCTAGGCTGCCATATGGTTCACCCAACCCTGTAGCAAAATTGAGTTCTCAGGGATATGGAGAGACCAAGCAGGCCAATTCTCCTATCTATTGAATGGAGGGAGGTCACCTTGAGCTAACTCTACCAAAACCTACAAGGCACAGTGTCCCCAAGGACAAGCCAAAGGTCAAACAGATGCAAAACCCACATGCCCTGAGACTCTTCTCAACTGAATGCACCCCTTCCCTGGAATCTAGGGACATGAGCCCCACAAGCCCCCTCTCTGAACATTGAGACGTCCCTAGAGGAGTGCACAGCCGGGCAAGGGCAGAGAGAAGAGGTTACACTGTCCTCACCGGATGGAGAGAGCTGCCCGAAGTTGACATTTATTTTCTTTTTTTTCAAAGTCACAGTTTAATTTCTGTTTCCATAGCATCTGGTTCTGAGGACCATTAACAGAGTAAAACAATCTTGTTACTGAGCCAGCTGTCCTAATTTAGGAGGGACACTCCCCATTTTTTGATCAACTATTCATCATTTCCCCCATTCTCCCTCCTTTATGGATCTCAAAGGCAGGAAGAGGTCAGGCCCCCATCATCTTCCTAAATTGCCCCAATCCCTCCCATCCAATTATCACAATCACAGACTCAGAGAGGCTTCTTGGGTTTGATACTCAGAATGGAATACAGGGGAAGTCTCTCTTCAAGAGAGAAATTCAGTATTCCAGACATCCAGACTGTTCCTCAGCCCAAGATTTTGCTAAAATTTTCAAAGGAAAACTGGAAGCCCATGCCACTTATCTAACTGGCTTAAAACACTCTCTGCACTCACTCCAGTTCTCACCGCTGAAAAAGAGACCTCCATTTGTCAGCTCAAACAAAGCCCAGGGTACAAGCACAGCCTGGAAAAGATCACACAGAAAGCAGTGGGCTGAGTCTGGACCTGGGGAGGCTGATTTCCAGGAAAAAATTCTCATCATTTAAAAATGAAACAACAATAAAAAACCTGACAAAGCTCGAACAGTTTCCTCTTCCTTAACTGAGGAGACAGCCCACACTCTCCTCCTGGCCACCTAACAGAAGCGCCTGTCGCTCTTACTGCCTGATTCAGATTGCAGTTCTGCCATTCACGTGCTACCAATCACCCTCCTAAGGCCTTAATATCTCCCACTCCTCTGTGGCAAAGCAGAACACTCTGGGTATCAACAGGACCCTGGAGAAATCACTTGTGACAAACAAGTCTTCTCTTAACTCGAGCTGATTTTGAACAAGCCCTCTTGGCTGTGTTCCTTGGGTAGGGCACATATAGGTGCCCTAGAGCCACAAAGGAGAAGAAATCTTTTACCTCATTTTTTCCTCAACTAATATTTATCTAGCTCCGATTACATGCAAAGTACCATGAATGTGACAGGAATTCAGTGGTATACAAAACAGTTACGTTCTCCTGAATATCCCTGAATAATATTTCCAAGGTGCTTCCCATAGAGGCTAATAAAACAAATGCCAATGCACACATCCTGAGGAGAAGCTTGGTTTGGTTTTGACTATTATAAACAGCAGGAACAATGATAGTAAAGAGTCAAGGTCTCACTTTTTACCTAAACCAACTCCCCATTTTCATCTGAGGAAGTGGACTGCCTCAGTTTACCTCTTTGATAGCTCTACCAACATTTTACATACCTCGGCCCATCTCCTCCCATGAACCATAATGCTTGTTGCCAACTGCCAGTTTAATGCCTAAATTAAAATTCATTCTCTTTTCAAGTCACCAAGCAGTTGTTAGCCATCTAAGTTATATAAGGCACACACACACAAAAATAAATAGACACATCCTTTGCTCCAGTTTCATTTTGCACTCAAGAAGCTCACAGTCTGGAGGACCATACACACATGCCCTTCTTCCCCATCTGACAATGCTGAGTGATAGAACAGACCATTATGATTACAGAACGAGTATGAACTGCTACCAAAGCACAGTGGATGTCATGATTCATTAGGATTGAGGAAACCAGAAAGAGCTTTGAGGAGAAGTAGGATCTGAGCTGAGCCTTGAAGGATGAGGAGGCTAGCCACTGACTGAGAAGGACAGGAAGTATGTAACTAGCCAAGGAAACAGAATACACAGAAGCACCATGGAAGAAAAAGCAAAATGTGTTAAAAAATTTTTTTTCAAAATAGTAGGTTTTGGCTATAACAAAGAGTAAGTGTGGGTTAAAGGCTTAAAGGCAGGTAGGGGTCAAATTGTGGAAATCCTTGCATGCCATGTGAAAGAGTTTTCACCCTAGTCTATAGATAATAAGAAGCTATTGAAGATTTCTGGATTGGGGAGAGATCATTAATTTGTTCTGGAAAGCTAATTCTATCAATACATTATAACTAGAAGAGAGCAGAGCCTCTGAAAATAAGAAAATTCCATTCTGCAGCTACAATAACAGTGTAGGTAAGAAATAAGTACCCGACTAGAGCAGGGGTGGGGACCCTTTTTTCTACCAAGGGCCATTTTAATATTTATAACATCATTGGAGGGCCATACAAAATTATAAACTTAAAAATTAGCTTGTTAGTCCTAGCTGGTTTGGATCAATAGATAGAGAGTGTATTAGCTTGTGGACTGAAGGGTCCCAGATTCGATTCCAGTCAAGGGCACATGCCCAGGTTGTGGGCTTGATTCCCAGTAGGGGGCATGCAGGAGGCAGCCAATCAATGATTCTCTCTCATCACTGATGCTTCTATCCCTCTCTCCCTCTTCCTTCCTTTCTAAAATCAATAACAATATATATTAAAAAATATTAGCCTGTTACATTTGGTCAAACATTTAATTAACTCACCCCTAATACCTTGGCAAGGCCGGACCAAATGGTTTTGCTGGCCAGACGTTCCCTACCCATGTACTAGAGCACCATGAATGAAAAGAATTGAACTGGAGATATTTTGCTGTAGTAAAAACTGCCATGACTTGCCAGTATACTGCACATAGGGAATGAAGGTGAGAAAGGAACCAAAGATGATTTTGAGGTTTCTGATGGTTGAAAGACTAGATCAATGTTATCTATGATGGTCATCCTAGACAGAATAGAACATGGTAAGGAGAAGATAATAAGATCCGTTTGAGACATTTTGGATTGCAACTTTTGTTAAGAACTCAGGAAGATCAAAGGCAATGCCTCAAAGAATCTTTGAGAGAGATAAAAGGCCTTCTAAGAACCCTAAAGAGTGCCCTCCTGTCCTTCCCATTAAAGAACAGGGATTCCAGTAATCTGAAGGATGTTGTCCCTCAGAGGTCTCAGGGTAGAGAAGAGTTTATTTTGATAAGCTTTAAGAATGTGGCTTTTGTCTAAGGTAGTAAACCCCGATAAGATTCATAGGCAAACCACAAATATTTTTTAAAAGTGTACTAGCAGGAAACTGCCAGCTTGGACTAAAAGGAACAAGCAGTATGAAATGAAAAGAAGCCTTTGGACTCGCAAACTTCTCCATGAAGGAAGCAGGCTGAGTGCAATGTACATAGCTTTTATTTTCTATATAGTATGATGTTTGACATCTTAAAAAAAAAAAAAAAAACCTTTCTGGGAAGAGACTGCCCCTCAGGTCGGCTCGGCCAGAGCATGCTTTTGATATGCAAACTAACCAATCCAGAGCCATTCCCCCCTAATCTAACCCTTAATCATCCCAGGACCAGGTCTCAGGCCACCCATGAGGACCCCTTCAGTTTAGAATCCATGAAAATGATTAATATTAGCCAATCCTAATTTTTCACCCTGCCCTCCTTGCCTTCCACAAGAAAACACTAATGGTGGTGTTGACTGTGGATCCATGTGATATACTTAATGCCATTCAACGGTACAACTTAAAATGGTTAAAATAGTTGAGTGCATGCATATGGGCCTAGCCAGTGGCCATGGACAATGGGGGGCATATGTAGGGAGGGGTTTGGGATGAGAACGAGGGAATGAGGACAATAATGTGATACTACAATCAATAACAATAATAATAAAAGGTTAAAATAGTAAATTTTATGTTATGTATATTTTACAACTAAAACTTTTTTTATATATATATCTTTTGTACTTCAAGGGCAATATTTTGGACTGACTTGTATTCCTTTAAAATTCCAGACCTTTTCCCAAAAGGATGGGGTTCAGAGAGCTTCCAAGTTGATGAGTACATGGATGTGTGGGGAATGTGGTGCCTGAAGAGGGCATGGAAGCTCTGCACCCTCCTCCCATTCTTTTCCCTGCACATCTCTGCCATCTGGCTTTCCTGAGTTATATCCTTTTGTAATAAACTAGTAATCTAGTAAAAACAACAACAACACACACACAAAACCCCACACAAACAAACAAACAAAAAAAAAGAGACTCTAACTTAATGCCCCCCTCCCTTTTCTGTCATCTGTCACCTGACCAAAATCTGGTACTTCCGCTGTGACCCTATGTGGCAGGCAGTGACTCCTTGTGAATATAGTAAACTAGGTTGCTTATTTTACTTTGTCTCCTGTGTCTCCTCTTATGGCCACACCTGACTAACTAAAGAACACAGAAAACTGAGAAAACTATAAACTGCAAACACAAGCTACATTTTATGAAAAAGAAAAGATCGTTCAGAGGGCCAAAATAGGAGCCCCTGGGCTAGAACCAAGAACAGTGGAGAAGCATTCCCAGGCAGCAGGACTGAGCCTCCTCAGGGAGCCAGCTGGATTTCAGAACTGCCCCAGGCTGACCGCTGGCTTCCCTCTTTTTAAATGGTAACATCGACCCCAGATAGAAGACTAAGGAGACTTGACAACTAAATGTGATATGAGATCCCAGTTTAGATCCTGGATGAACAAAAGGTTATTAGTAAGATAACTGACAACATTTGAATGAGGTCTATAGATTAGTTTAATAGTTTTGTATCGATACTATAAATAATACTAAAAAATTTCCTGGTTTTGATCATTTTATATGGTTGTATAATTTGGGGAACTTGAGCAAAGGGTATTCTTTGCACTATTTTTGTAACTTTCTTCTAAGTCTGAAATGATTTTAAAGTTCAAAGTAAAGAATATATGAATAACGTTGTTTTAAAATGTTTAAGAATTATCAATATTTAATAGGGGCATCTATAGCCATTATCCTGTCTGTTCCAGGATTTGGGGGAGGGGGAGCAGATAAGTTGTCTTTTTAAGTCATTTCAGATCAAGAGGAACAGCATTCCAATTGCTCTACTCAGGGAACTGCATGAGAGACCTAGCCCTAATGGAGATGAGGAGCCCTCCGCTCCCGAGCCTGAGCCAGCCATAATCGATGGGACTTTTTTCAGGAAGGGGGATCTTGGGAGAGGATGAGTGTCTTTTTCATGTGTGAGGAATATAAATAATTTGTGACCAGAGGACCAACATATCCGCAATTCTTTGACAATCTTTCTACCAAGAAGTTAAGTTTAATTTCACTCCCCTTGAACCTGGTCAGGTCTTACTAATTCTCTTCTCACAAAAAGAACATGGTGGAAGTGATGCTTCGGAGGCTGGATCCTAAAAGGCAATACTGCTCTGGCCCTCTCCTGGGATGCTCACTCTTGGATCTTGCCACCAATCTATGAGGACACCCAGGCAAGGCCCCTGGTCCTCAGCCCCAGCTAAGCTCCCAGAGGAAAACCAGCCAGAATCAACTGCTAGCCCTGTCAGAAAGGAAACTTTGAAATGGCCCCTTCTCAGCTACTGTCTGACTGCCCAGCCACCATCTGACTAAGACTACATAAAAGATACTGCTCGGGCCAGTGTGGCTCAGTGGTTGAGAGTCAACCTATAAACCAGGAGGTCATGCATGGTTCAATTCCTGGACAGGCCACATATCCACGTTGTAGGCTCGATCCCCAGTGTGGGGTGTGCAAGAGACAACAGATCATTAATTCTCTCTCATCATTGATGTTTCTATCTCTCTCTTCCTCTCCCTTCCTCTCTGAAATCAATAAAAACATTAAAAAAAAAAAATCCCTAGAACTGTGAGAGACAATAATAAGTGTTGCTGTTTGAAGCCACTACCTTTGGGGGTGGTTTGTTATGCAACCATAGATAACTGAAACAATGTACCATAGAACAGGGACTCAGAAAGGTTAAGGGAATTTTCCCAAGTTCACATGGCTAGTAAGGAACAGAGTCAAGAATGTAATATAAGACCCCAAAGCCATTCTCTTTCCACTACCAATAGACATGACAATAACAGTAATTGCAGTTGCTCTGCATCAGCTGCTTTCTACAAACAAATACTGCACTTCTCAGGAAGTGACTCAGTGAACCCTTATCACAATGCTAAGAGGTAGGTATTATTATTATTAGTACCATTTTACAATTGGGGAACTTGAGGCACAAAGAAGGTAATTAATTGCCCGACGTTATAGAGCTATGAAGTCATATAGCCAAGAGTCACCCTTCAAAGTTGACTCCAGAGCAGGCAGTCTTAACCACTATGCTCTGTATAGTTGAAGCTTCAAAACAGATCACATACATTGAGAAGAGAACCCAGGACAGTCCTTAGGAACTATAGCCTTTACAAGGCAGTCAAAAAGAAGAGCCAGGTCCTGGCCAGTGTGGCTCAGTGGTTGAGCATCCAACCATGCACCAAGAGGTCACTGATTCAATTCCCAGCCAGGGCACATGCCCAGGTGGCAAGCTCGATCCTGGGTAGGGGGTATGCAAGAGGCAGCCCATCGATGTTGACGTTCTCTCTCATCAATGTTTTTATCTCTCTATCCCTCTTCCTTCCTTTCTCTCTAAAGTCAATAAAAATATATATTTTTTAAAAAGTGACAAGGTCAAGTGCAAGTCAGCCTTGAGACTACTCCCCAAAACCCGCAGGTGTTAGTAACAAATTCTTCCAAAGAAAGTGATCTTTGAACCACAGGATGAAGAGTAATGTCTGCTGGATTACCCTGAGTCATGTAGACAGAGCAGGACTACGGTCCTTTTCCTTCCTCCTCATTCTCCTCTATGATAAGACTTATCCCTACCTGGAATGATTAGGCTGTTATTTCACTTCAGAGATGAGGAAAGCAAACTCTTGCATTTACTTTTAAAAGATATGGTTCATGACTTTGGCCCAAAGAAGACCATCAAACCCAACTTGCTGTTCTTTTTTAGGCACAGTTTCCTGTACTAAAGTTTCAAGTGACCCCTTCTGAGAAGTAACCTTGAACCAATGCCTTTAACTCTCACTTTGTACAACAAGCTCTGGGCCTAAGGCAGACCACTCATCAGAGGCCCTGAGGCTGCAACACCACAGAGAAGCACAGAGCTCACACTATGTGTGGGCAAAAGTAGGAGCTGGGATAAAACCAGCAGAAGTGAAAAAAGTATTCCCAAGGGAACCAGTCTCAGCTACAGCTCCCATTGGCCCTGTGAGCTGCGTGCATACCTTGCACAGTGGAAACCTACTCAGATAATTTACATAATGAGAAGCAAAGACTGCAAGTTCTTCCCTATCTGGGGCCACCCATGTGCTTCCCTTCAGCCCACAAGTTAGATTCTTTCCCGGCACCAAGGAGTTTCTCTCAGTAGTGGTAATATATTGCTTCACCCAATATCTTGTTTCATTCTGACTACCTGGCTCCACATTTTAGAATCTTCTCAGTATTGACCTGAATCATCTGGGTTGAGCCTCAGATGTGTCATCTGACAGGGACTATTGTCAGTATTTGACCAAGACATTTTAATGTCACTAAGAGGCCAGTGAATATTACTAGACTTTTTGGAAATGAGACTTTGAGCCCTGGCAGTGTGGCTCAGTTGGTTGGAGCATTGTTGGAGCATTGTCCTGTACACTGGAAGGTGACAAGTTCAATTCCCAGTTAGGACACAAACCCAACATTCAGTTTTGATCCCCTGTTGGGGCATGTGTGGGAGGTAGTGGCCAATCAATTTATCTCTCTCTCTCTCCCTACCTCACTTTCTCTCTCTTACTCTCTCTAAAAAAATAAAATCAATGAAATAAAATAAAAAAATAAAAAATGAGACTCAGGAATATGGGAGAGGCCTTCTTGGAAAACCTCATGTTTAGTCCAAAAGAACTGGACCCGAGAGAACTTTAGCCAGATTTGTCAAATGTGGCTCCACCCTCATAGGTACCAATCCCAGGCATCTTTCCTACCTTCCACAAAATCTATCAACCTTAAATCCAAGGAAGGGTTGTACTAGAAATTTCTGGAAACTCCTCTCATACTTGGGAACGGGGGCTAAGGAATGGCTGTTACATTTATAACAAAAGCAAGTATGGCAGCTTCCTAAGTAGGAAGGTGGGGAGCTCAGGGGCTAAAGTGGGAGAAGTACAGCCTCAAGTAGGAGGGTCTCAGAGAAATAACAGACTATGAAAAGGAAACCACCTGGACGGGCCAGCATGGTTCAGTGGTAGAGCGTCCACCTATGAACTAGGAGGTCACGGTTCGACTCACAATCAGGACACATGCCCAGGTTGTGAGCTTGATCCCCAGTGGGTGGCTTGCAGGAGGCAGCCAATCAATGATTCTCTCATCAGTGATGTTTCCATCTCTCCCTCCCTCTCCCTTCCTCTCTGAAATCAATAAAAAAAATATATATAAAAAAACACAGCAGAAACCGGTTTGGCTTAGTGGTAGAGCGTCGGTCTGCGGACTGAAGGGTCCTGGGTTCGATTCCGGTCAAGGGCATGTACATTGGTTGTGAGCACATCCCCGGTGGGGGGTGTGCAAGAGGCAGCTGATCGATGTTTCTCTCTCATCGATGTTTCTAGCTGTCTCTCTCCCTTCCTCCTCTCTGTAAAATATCAATAAAAATATGTATTAAAAAACAAACAAACAAACAAAACACACACACACACACACACACAAAACAATTAGGAGCAAGCAGTCTGACAGGCTGCCTTTGGAAGCCCCAGTGTCCTTTAAAAGAAGCCTTTTCCCTGTGGGCCTTGGGTTCACTCTGTGACAATTGGATCATATCGTGATCTGAGACTCTTTTCTTCCTTTTTAAAAAGCTATGCATTTCCCCCCTGAAGTCCAACCAACCGATGACAATGCTGGGAAAGCTGCACTGGCTGCAGCCCTGCTGGTTTTTCTCATTCAGAGACAGAAATTCAAACAGGACAGATCATCAAGGGAAGCCACTTGTTCATCCTGACTAGTAAATAACCTCTCCTCTCCAAAGCCATACAAAGTTACTCCAGAAAAGAGTCATTGATTGGGCAGTGCTTGTGAACTTCATTACTGGCCTAAGCAACATGCTGAGATTATACTAATGGCCACAGGCGCCCGTGGGAGGGACCCTGACTTGAGGAAGCTGAGGACAAAGACAGATCCTCAGCCTTCTGTAAGGTGATGACTAGTGGTCCTTAGGACCTCTGAGCTAGAAGAGAATTCCCTCTAGAGAGGCCTCCTCTGCGACCCCCACTAGACACTTCTGCCCAGCACACGAAGAAGCATTGGGTTCACACTCCCTACCCTTTTAGAAAAAAGGAAGATCTAAGAACCAGAACTAACTAACCTCCAGACACCACCAAGCTGCCGATTAGGCAAAAAGGTACAACCACCTCTACTTGCTACAGAAACACCTGGTCAGATTTCAACTTGAAGCATGAACAGCCTGAGTAACAGTCTAATTGAATATCTTAATGATAGACTAGAATGGAGAATATCCATAAAGCTCACATAGCAAGTAAAACTGGATTAATTTTACAGAATGCTAACTAACTAAGACAGAAAGGAAATACAAGCCAAAATATTGATATGTGTGAGGGAAACCACCTAGAGATCATTCTAAAACTTGAGAAGAAGTACTTGCAAGGAAATGAGACGATGGACTATCGGAGAAAAGAAATCATAACTGAAAAGCAAATTTTCTGTTCTTCATCAAAATGTCTGAATATGCTCTTCATGATTGATCTGTCACTTAAGGAACCTTGAAATTTGTCTAGGTCGTAAGTGGTCAGTAGAGAAAGCAAAAGGGCTCACTCCCTTCTTAATCAAATATTTACTTAACCATATTTTAAGTTACTGCTCCCAAAAATCTTACAATAAGATGAAAGACATAAGATACTGACCCATCAAAAATAATTAAAATGCATCGCATTAAATTGGTAAGTGTCATATAATTGATACAGGCCATAAATACTAAAAACCCCAAGAATAAAGAAAAAACGAGAAATAACTGCCCATTTCTCTTTCACCCTGGTTATTTTCTGTACTACAAACACATCCCTCTGCTACTGAGAACACTGCTCTCTCCGCATGGAGTAGATTTAATCAGTCAATTTCCTCTTTATCCCTAAGCCACTTCCACCTCATCTGTCTTTATTAGAATCCTATCTCAAACTACTTCTCCAAGAAACTTTCTTTAACTCTCTAACCAGGTATAATCTTCCCTTTGTGATTTCCCCCTCCTCCCAAAAGCAATATGTTAGTGTATTTTTGTTGTTGTTATTTATTGACTTGAGAGAGAGAGGAAGAGAGAGAAAAAGTCTTCTTTTATGTGCTCTGACTGGAGATGTAACTTGCAACCTTGGCGTCTTGGACGACGCTCTAACCACCTGAGCTACCCAGCCAGGGCTGTATGTGGTATATCTTATGGCATTCATCATACTCTGGATTGATGACTACTAGTTTTCTATCTTTGTGCTTCTAGACTGTAAGCTCCTTGATGACAAAGACTGTGTCTCATACAACTTCCCTTAGGCTCCTAGTTCTTGACACAGAGCACATATTCAAATATTTGTTGAAGCAAACATTTGAAAGATAGAATTGAAATAAAGCTTTTTTCGTAGTACGACCTTTGGGGTACCCAATTATATCACTATCACAATCGAATGAATGATGTCCTGACTTTCCCATGGACCAGACCAGGTATTTAGCTATGTGGTGACCTTTCTCTCATTCATACAGTTCTGAGGAATGTTAGTTCAGCTTGGCTTCTGTTAGTTGGACCAAAATCAAGATCAAGACCAAGTAAAACATCCCAGCCTAAAGGACAAAGACAAATCCTCAGGCTGTATAAACAGACCAGGGAAGGAAAGAAGAGGGGGAGCCAGTGTCCTCAACACAGGGCAGGAAATCTGTGAAGGAAAAAGAGAACCATTTAGGATTCTGTTTTTAAAGAGAAAATAAAAAGTAACCCAAACATCGTGTCTCGGGGGTCCACGTTGCTAGCAGAATACTGAACCCTGCTAGGAAACCTGTGCCTCAGCCACTCTGGAGAGGCCTGCAAGGGTAAATGGAATGTTAGCCACCTCCAGCCCCACCCCAGGAGGCAAGCAGCACAATCAGGTCCAGGTCGGAGGCACAGAGAAGAGCTTACAGGCTCTGTCCCAGGGAAGGTCCCAGGAGAGGCTATTTGGATTTCACTGCATGTATAAAGTGGGAAGGGAATGTTATTGTAGAACAAAGCTTGTATGCCACACTCTGCCGGCAGCAGCTAGCCAGAGAAAGAAGGTGCCTTGAGTTAACCTCATTTCATAATTACCAAAAGCAGCACTGCCGATTAGCAGCAAATGATCTCAGACCCTGTGAACCTGTCTTTTTGACCCCAGATGGGCAAAAGCTGCCCAGCCTTTGCCAGGTACAGCATGTCTTCTTTCATGTCACCCTAATGCCTTTTTATGACCCTCCATGTCTGCTTCAGTCTCTATAGCCTTCTATGGAGCTCACCACAGCTCATTTGTGTGCTGATCTTCTAAAAGAACTTGACTTTCATTTCACGTAAGACAGTCTTTTTTCCCCAAAAAAACTTGTCATAATTTAGTACTCCCACCAGTCAATTCATCCACTTTCCCCAGTTTTCTAAAGAGTTCCTCTATCATCTCTTGAAATTCACCAACTGGATATATTTCTATGTGCAAATTCCAATCAATAAAGTAGGAGAGGAGGGTTAAATCGCTAGAAACAAGTGAGACAAAAATCCCCATTTCACAGACATCCAACCAAATTCAAACTTTGGGGGGAAATTTCTTTTACCTTTGTATATATAAATTCTACTAACAACACTTCAGACCTTGGAAAGAACAACCCAGGAACAAGTTGTTGAAGACTGCACGGGGGTGGGGCACGTCATTGATAATGACATCATCATTCCTTTTCCAAATTAATGTTCAAAACTGTCACGTACCATGACACTAAAATGACTTAGAGGGTAAAGACTTCTCACTGTTTAGATTTGTGTATTTGTGCTTTCCCCATTTATCCAAATGGCAATTCCCTGATCCTCTGACATTTTGATGCTATGTTCAAATCAGTTTACCTTAAACTCAGTACTTCAAACTAGTATATGAGGGGCTAACTCCCCCTGGAATCTAGTCAAAATCAGCTGTACAGGAATATAGTCAAAATCAAACTCTTCATCAGCAACTGGGTCTTTGGCTTCTAAATGAAAACCAAAGCCATTAGGCACTGTGGAGTTTTCTCTTTCCATATATGGAATCCTGTGATTTCCCACATGGATCCTATTGTGAGATTAGCAAGAATGTGAAACGGTAGGAACTGCTGTATGGGCACAACTGCAGCCCCAAAGCTCAGTATCAAGTCTCAGGCTCTCTCCTTATTAAGGCTCACTCACAAAATCCCAATTAAGGCTCACTTACAAAATTAATTGTCATGGAAAACTTCTTAATGGAAAAGTATCTAAGAAGTAAGTTGATATTTTCACTCATGACCTTAGGTTATATTTGTGAGGAAGGATACTAGTTAAGATCTTGGGTTAAGTTAAAATATATATATATATTGCATGTGAAGAATTTACTATAAGAGTATCCTAATGGCAAAATTAACATTCTCCATCTGTTAAAAAAAATATATATATATATATATATGACTATTTGAAAACATTCTGATTTTAGAGAGATACACATTTCAATAATGTTATTTTACAATTACCTTAGAGCCAGGTAGCTGAGGACAGAGTGAGAAAAAAGACTTTTCACCATATAAATTTTGAGCCATATATGTGTGTTATATTCTCAAAAACATAAATACAATTTTATAAAGAAGAAAAAAAGCTAACTTGATGTATTTGCTGTTAGGAAATAAGTTTAAATAATATAAGATGGTTAAGAGGATTGGGACTGGAGAGGAAGTTAATCACCTCATTAGTTCATATACCACTCTCTGTAGTTTACCATTTGTTCATTCAAACTGATAGGCATTTTACTGGAGGGTTTTCTTCTCCAGCCAGCAAGACCTTTATTCTCCACAGCTCAAATCCCATTAACGCCAATCAGCACAATGATTAAGCACTTTGGGTTAAGTACTCGAGCTGACAATGGCTCCTTTGGAAAAAAAGTTCCCACAGCACAGGTAAAGGCTGTCATCAAACCCAGCCTTTCAGCCCTGGACTTAAGTGTCACAGATCTGCAAGTTAAGATGGTCTTGGTATTATTAGTATTAGTGGAGGCTTGCTTTTTTAACCTCACTTGACTTCATCCATTCGAACGACACTTACGGGAGTCCCACTATAAGCCAAGGCCAGCATCAAATGCTGGGGGTAGGAGAGCAGGGAGACACAAAAATTCAAAGATAGCCCTGGCCTGATAGCTCAGTTGGTGAGAGCGTCACATAAATAAGTGGAACAACAAGTCGATGTTTCTCTCCCTCAAACCAGTGTTGTTGTTTTATAACTCACACACACACAAAAGAACTCAACGATAAGATATGGGGTTGGGGATATGAAGAGATAAACCAAAGAACTTACATACTTATATGCATAGCTCATGGACATGGGCAATAGAGTAGTGAAGACCTTGGGGTGGAGATAGGGACTAGAGGAGGGGGATAAAAATGGGGGGGCGGGAATAGGAGATATCTGTAATACTATACAAAATATATTTTAAAAGTAAAGTAAAATAAAATAAAAAAGATATGGTTCCTGCCTATAAGAATCACAGTCTGCGGGGGAAAGCAGCCAATGAAAGAAATAATGACATTATGATAGTAATTCTATCCCTAAATCTATAACCTAGACTTATACTCCTCACCACTAGGACTGGTCAGTTTTTTTGTTTTTGTTTTAATTTGTTGTTGTTGTTGATTTCAGAGAAAAAGAGAGAGGGAGAGATAGAAACATCAACAGTGAGAGAGAATCATTGATCAGTGGCCTCTTGATGCCCCACACTGGAGATTAAGCCCACAATCTGGACCTGTGCCCTGACTGGGAATCCTGGTTTATAGGTCCACGCTCAACCACTGAGCCACCCCAGCTGGGCAGGACTGGTCAGTTTCTATCCTAGTTTCACTTTCCCACCTTCAACTGTAGCACAGCTGGGTTTCCAGCTGGCTGGGAAAGCAAAGCTTCTTTAAATAAACAGCATTTTTAAAATATGCAGTCGCGTTTGAATTTTGTAGACCACCTTTCTCTAATATGTGAATTTAGGTGCCAAATTAATTAAAAATGACCCTAAAGAATGTGATACCCCCCAGGAATATACCTTTTTCCATCTTCAACAACAAAGTACACTATATTTTGGAAGAAAACTTCATATCAGAAAGTCCCAAAGAAAGAATGAGCTTTCTTTTTTATGCTATCTACTATATCCTGCCAATAGGAAAACAGATTAAAATCATATGTATGGAACTCACCAAGATCCATATCTATATGTATGGAAGAACCTAGTTATAGTGTGATTATACCAAAGTATATGCAACCATTATTAAAAATACAGGACTATTTGCAGAGCAGGATGCTCTTATATTATAGCACTGTCCAGAGTTGCTTTGCTAATCTTTGAGCGTCCTTTCCATCTTTCCTCTCCTTTCCTCCAAAATCCTTCCATGTGTGCAATCTTCTCAGAAATGCAAAGATTTTATTCAACTCTTTATCACCAGAGGTAGTTCTTTGGGGTGAGTGACACACATTAGATCTGTAAAAATGCCCCTAGGACGATTACCAGGAGGACTGTACAGACTTCAAGTCACCATTTCCCAGTTGCAGTGAGATGAGCCATTGCTGAGGACCTTGTGGAAGGGGTCCAGTATGACCCCTCAGTGGATGCTCCCAAGGCATGTGCCATCTGTTAAGCACCACATTTTCCTCTGTACAGGATGCTATCCCAAAGTCCTAGCCCACCAAAACACAACTTTCTGCATCTCCCTGGGAACCACACCTTTCAGAACCTACACACACTTAGAGCTGAAACTGGCTAAACAAAGTAACCATTCAACCACAGTTGCTCAACATAACGGCCATGATGACAGTCTCCAAATGCCAGCTTCCCTATTTTGCAATGGGTAAATGTGCTCCAAGGAGAAAGTGTTCCCAATGACCCTGAGGCCCAGAGGGCTTTCTTTAGAGATAGAAAACAGAAAATGAATTTGTTAGATATTTCCTGCTGAGCATAAGGAAGATGTTGTTTCCTTATTTAATATACCATTACCAGTGCATGTTTTCTTTAACCACATAATAGAAAATGAGAAAATGCAGTTTATGCTCTTCTGGCATATTATCACCAGCTTTACAAGTTTCTTCTCACAAAAATGTCCTTTAATTTCTACTCCCCTTATATAACCCTCCAAAACTGACATGAATCTATATACTATCAATTCAAAGCGAATATTTTTGAGTATCCTACAGATACCATTCCTGCTCCTTGATAATTTGTGATGGGTGAGGACCTTTTCTTTAGCAGTGATTGCAGTTCTAAATTTATCTTTTTTGAGAACTGTACTACACATGCTATTTCAATCATGAGATGACCATAACCTAAAAGCAGACTATATTTCTGACCCCCAAATCTTTCAGGATCTCTACATTCAACTCTTCAACACTCACTAAAACAAACAAGGGATGCTGTGTGTGAGGGGGGTGAGGGGGAGCGGGGCCTAGAAGCAGAGAAGCCAGTTACCCTGTGGGGTTATCTGACAATCAGCACCAGGTCTCCGTGGATGAGCCTGGCAATGTGCTCTGTGCATATTCAGGAGCAACTCACCAAGATCCAAAACAGAAGCTGTCCTTGGACAAGGTTCAATAAATGTTTTTACTATCTATTTCCCACTGCACAATACAGTTCCACGGCTCCCCAGGGGATCTCAGATAAAACACTTAGCAGGATAAAAAATTAAAAATTCCTAACTGGTCTCCACTTGTCACCATAAAACACTTCAGAGCATAAAACCAACATTAAAGAGCAGTCAACAATATTCCACAAAACAGTGTCAGAGACCGAAACTGCTATTATCACCAAATGTTTTTCCTTTGTAAGGCGCTGCAAGAAGAAGAAAAAGAAAAAGAAAAGGAAAAAGAAAAAGAAAAAGAAAAAGAAAAAGAAAAAGAAAAAGAAAGGACACTGCAAGTTTCTTCTCATTAAAGTAAAGTAGATGTTCTCCCAAGAACTAAACTAGAATGTATCTTTTGAAGGACTGGATGATGGTAATAGTGGGAGAGCCAGGAGTAGGGAAGCTTCCACAAGCAAAAGGCATTGAATTAGAAAGATGAAGGCAGCAAAACTTCCAATGAGCTGCTCCACATTCTTTGGAACTTACTCAAAGCCTCGTCACAGTACCCAGATTCGGTAAACTGGGTAACCATACCAACTTCCGTGGCAGTCCGGGACATCTATCCCAGTTTGGTGATTGCACGGTTCAGAGTCACACCACAAGCACTACATTCAGCCTTAGACGGGACAAAATGAAACCCCAACATGAATAAGCATAAGACAAGCTAACACCAAATACTTCAGCATGGGGGCAGTTTGGTTTAAATTTATCTTCCTGAGAACTAAGTACTGGACTCGGGGACAAGAAGGGAAAATCCTTAAACCAACACTTCTTTCACTCTCGACATGGGAGACCTCCACCCCCAGCTACACAGATGCACAGATGTCTGTGTTTTGTTCTTATCGCCTGCATTCCTGTGCAGCACCCAACATCATGATGGGAGATGCAGTCAACACATCCTGCCAGTAAGCTGTCAGAGCCGAACTTGCAGCATGGGCAGAAGTTACTCTAGTTCATCCTCATCGCTATTAACAGACCTAGTAGGATCTCGGAGAAACAGCCCGAAGGATGTCTGCTAGCGAGTCCTGGAGGTTAACCGAAGGCTGGGCTACCCGCTGAGCAGGCAACACGACGGAGAAAATCACGATGGAGAGAAAAAAACAAACAAAACGTGAGCCACATGGGCCACAGAAAACAGTAGCAGAAAAAGTCCAACTCTGCCTGCGCCAGAGGTGTGGGTAAGCAGACCCGAGAAGCCAGGGGAGAAAGGAGGGGGCGGGGGCCCCATTTCCCGGGGAGAACTTCTCAGCGGAGGCCTTCACCGCCTGGGAGTCTGCCCAGCTGCTCCTGCGGACCCTGCCAACCTGGCCGAGGCAGGCCCGTGGGAGCAGCACGGGCAAGGCCTCCGAGGGTCACTCCGGATCCGCCGAGCCTCGGGCCGGCACCGCCGGACTTCTCCATTTTCCCTGACTCTCCTGGGCTAGGATGGCAGCTTTCCAGCCACACATGCCATCCATCAGCCGCAGATCCCTGATGGCACAGGCCAGCGCCTCCCCCCCCCCCTCCCCGCCCTTCCCCACCCCTGGCACACTTTGAGCCTGATCCTCCTTTCTCCCTGATCTCAAACCCCTCATCCCACCCGTGCCAGCCGCCCTGCCCAGGGGCGGCCCCACCCCCAGCGGTCTGTCGGTCAGGCTGTGCCCGGCCTGGGCACCTGCAGCACCTCCCCGCCCCACCCCCATCCCCCACCGCCTCGCCCCTCCCCCCTTCCCTCCAGCAGAGAGAGAGAGGGGGCGACTCACCGCAGTCCGTGCACAGGATCTTGCCCACCTCTTTCTTGAGGTTTTTGCCGTTGGTGTCGAGGGGGGCAAACGCCGTCTTGAAGACCAAGGGCTGCTCCGTGGGCTCCAGGAAGAAGATGTAGCGCTGGTTCCTCTCGAGCGGCGCGCAGGAGCCCACGCTGATGAGCTGCTCGCGCTGCAGCCCCCCGCTCCGGAGCGGCCACTTGTCCAGCACCTTCACCAGCGCCACCCGGCCCGCGGCGGGCGGCTCGCGGGTGCTGTTGGAGCCGGAGCCGCCGGCCGCCGGCGCCAGCCCCTGCACCTTGCCCTCCACCACCACGGGCGCCTTGTACGCCTGGTCCTGCACCGACTTGAGGCTAGGCGAGTAGCAGGCGAGCGACACCCCGAAGAGCAGCATGGAGAAGCCGGGGGCCGGGTCGCGCCTCATGCCGCCGGCGGCTGCGGCTCGCGAGCGGGCGGCGGCGGCTCTCCGGGCTGCGGGGCTGCGGGGCTGCGGCGGCTGCGGCGGCCGCGGCTCTGGGGGCGCAGCGGGACGGGAGATGCTGCTGCTGCTGCTCCTGCTGCTGCTGTTCCCGCTGCTGCTGCTGCTGCTGCTGCTGCTCCTCTTGCTGCTGGTGCTGCTGCTGCTGTCGCTGTGGCTGCTGCACGGAGCCTTCTCCAGTGGCGGCGGCGGCGGCGGCAGCGCTGAGCAGCAAACCTGCCGCATCTGGCCAGGCCATTTGGGGGGCTCCGCCGCTCAGCCGCCGCCTTGGGAGGGGAAACGGAGCCTGCGGAAAAACCGGAAACAGCGTAACGTTAGTGCTTCTTTAGCCCTCCACCCCGCAGCCCGGGGACGTGGCCCAGCCGGGCGAGGGGCAGGCGGCGAGCGGGCCGCGGTGCGCAGCGCGGAGCCGCGCCTCGCTCCCACCCTGCGCGCCAGGACCTGGAGGAGGATGCGGAGGACGGGACACCCGCCCACTGGCTCTCTCGCGCCCCCTCTACCTCCGGACCGAGCGAGGAGCGCGGCTTCTGCAGGGGAAGCTGGGGACTGCACCGCTTTCGTGCCGGCTCTTGGGCCCGCAGGACGCGGGAAGGACCGTGCAGCCCTCTGCTCCTGGGATTTATGGACGTGACAGCGGGGTTGTGCGTGGAGAAGGGGCGGAGCAGAGATAACGGTTCTGGCAGCCTCCTATGAACTTGGGGGAATGGGACCCAGGGCGTGCCCTTGCCTCTGGCCACAGGCTGTAGCAGCCAGGGAGGTTGCCTGGGCTGGGGTGCTGGCCCAGCCTCCCGCCTCCTGTGTTGTCCCCTTCCCTGGGAGAGCTTAAAGGGCGGCCCCTCATCCAGCCCCTGTGCTCGGCCCTGTCCCCGCCAGGAGAGCGCGGGGGATCTCAGCCCCGTCTTTGGGCAAAGAGTTGGGGCTACGTGGGTCTTGTCTTGGCATTGAGAACATCCAACGACGGTTGGTGATTGGAAGATGGTCCAGCCCCCCAAGACCTGGGCTCTCTCCAGCTACCAGGGGGGCCAGGCTGCAACCTCCTCTTTTTGTTTTGTTAATCCCCACGCGAGGAAATTTTTTTCCCCCATTGATTTTTAGAGAGAGCTTAAGGGTTGGGAAGGAGAGAGAGAGAGAGAGAGAGAGAGAGAGAGAGAGAGAGAGAGAGAGAGAGAGAGAAGAGAGAGAGAGAGAGAGAGAGAGAGAGAGAGAGAGAGAGAGAGAGAGAGAGAGAAACACTGATGTGAGAGACACATGGATGGGTTGTCTCCCACACTCGGCCCCAGTCACAGAGTCTGGGATGAACCTGCAACCCAGATACGTGCCCTTGACCCGGAACTGAACCTGCTATCCTTCAGTGCGCTCTAAACACGTACCACCACCAGCCAGGGCTGCAACTCCGTCTTTTAAAAAGCTGCGCCCTAAGGAGGTGGGGCTTTCCTGGAGCCAACCTGGGAGCTAGAGCAGGCTCATTTTCAAAAGTGTGGAGATTATAAGAAGCAGGAGAGTTCGCTCCACCAGAGTCAGTATCTGATTTTAAAAAGCAAGTCCACGATCTGTTCTCCTATCAGTACGGGTCCAGGAAGTTTTCCACACGCAGCTTATATGCTTGAAGGATGTGCAGCTCAGAACTCCGGGGAGGTTCTGGAGACTTTTATGTCAGGAGACTGGCCCGAGGAAGTCTGACTCAGGCTAGGACTGTCATTCTGGAAAGGGAGGACCTTTCCTCCTGCTAAGTCCTCACACTTAGCAAGCCCAAAGCCAGCTTCGTCTCTCCCACCCCACTCCAAATTCCCTGTCATTAGTCATGGCACCTTTTTATACTTGGCAACCCAATCTGTTCCAATAAATCCTTTATTCTTGTTTTTCCTCATCTAATCAATCACCAAATCCGTGGACTCTGCATTTTAAAAAATATCCTATTTATGTAGCTTCTCTCCAATCCTGCCATGAACACCGTAGGTCCAAGTGCGCATCATCTCTAACCTGGACTACTGCAAAGCCTCTTCGCCAGTTTCTACACCTCACTTCGTCACCCTCCTCCATCACCTACTGCCACATTATCACGTCACTGCCAGAGCGTGAATGTGACACGCTAATGCCTCTGCTCTCGGCAATAAAGTCCAGGCTCTTCAGCGTGACTCTTCCTGGGCTCTCCCCGCCTAACCAGATCCACACCCTGGAAGCCAAACATGTACCCTGACAACCCTGAGCACATGGCACTGTTTCTTGGTGTGCTTCTGCACGTAATGCCTCATGTCCAGGAAGTCTCACTTCCATCTCGTTCACCTAGAAAACTATTCTCTTTTTTTCCTTTTTAAAATTAAATCTTTAATTTTTTAATTTTAATTTCAGAGAAGAAGGGAGAGAGAGACAGAAACACTAATGATGAGAGAGAATCATTGATCAGCTGCTTCCTGCACACCCAACTCTGGAATTGAGCCTGCAACCCAAGTATGTGCCCTGACTGGGAAATGAACCCGTGACCTCCTGGTTCATAGGTTGATGCTCAACGAGTGAGCCACACCAGCCAGGAAATTAAATCTTTATGGTTAAAAGTATGACATATGTCCCCTTCTACCCCCCTCCCAAGGCCTTCACCACTCTATCGCCTGTGTCCATGCAGAAAACTATTCTTTCCCCAAGGCCCAGCTCAGCATTATATCTCACCCCTCCCTTCTATTTCCATACACATATATGAGGAGACTAATTCTTCCTCTTCCATGTTACCATGTGCCTCATACTGTACTTTAGGCAACTGTAGTTTATTTTTAAGCATCTACACTTTAAGCAACTGTACTTCAAACATACTATACATTAAGCATCAGACTTATACTGTACTTTAAGCAACTGTTAACCAGGCTGCATTTGACCCATCAGAATAGTCATCTTAACAGTGGGGACTAGGTCCTATTAGTCTTTGGATTCCTATCCAAAGGGACATCCAACACAGCTCCCGGCATAGAGTAACGAGGAGCAAACCTTTAGTGAACTGAAAATCAGCTCTTTTAAGGCACAGCCCATCTTGTTGGCCCCTTCACTGTCCCCTTTTCATTTCATAGGCCCCAGATCCTGTGCACCGCTATAAAGAAGACCCTAACTCCACCCTCTCAGTTTTTTAGTGGAAGAAATAGTCCCAGGGAGAAAAAGGGACTCACTCAAGATAACACACAGCCAAGACTGTCCTCAGTCTGTTTCTGAGACCAAAATAGTGGGGAAGAGCTTGTGCTCTGGGGTCAAGCAGAGATGGGCTTCAATCCAATTTTTTTTTTTTAATCTTAATAACATTGGAATGATTCTATTTCTCTCTCCAGGCCTGTTTCCTCACCCATATGGTAGAGGTAATAAGAGGATCTACTACATAAAGTTGGGGTTTTTTTGCTCATTATGTACATATTCAATGACTATCCAATACAATGGCCCCTCTGTGCCAAGCACAGTACTGCTCACTGTGTAGACTGCAGTGAAACCAAACTGACACTGTCTGCTCTCAAAGTTCATATTCTAGTTCAGAAGGCAGCAGTAAACAAGTAGATAAATAGGTAACTAACTTACTTAGAGTGATATGAGTTCTGAAGGAAATAAGCAGGATGAAATGATAGGGAATAATGGAAAGGGGAGAGGGCAGGTCTACTTGGATAAGGGAAGGCTACTATGAGGAGATAACATTTAAATTGAGAGGAAAAGGATTTGAAAGATGTAAATTATGTGAGATAAGTGTAAAGTGCTTAGAACAATGCCTGGTGCAGAGTAAGAACCAAAATTAGGGTTGAATATTATTGATACTTTACTTATACCAGTGATTGTCAATCTAAGAGCCGAGAATCGAAGTGGTGTGTAGTTATTGCACACTAGGACTATCTGTATGTTTAAAAATGTAATTCAGCCCTGTCTGGGTAGCCCAGTTGGTTAGAGTGTCAGCCCAATACGCCACAATTGTGGGTTTGATTCCCTGTCAGGGTCCCTACAAGAATCAACCAACGAATGTATAAGTAAGTGAAAACAAAACCTCTCTCTCTCTCTCTCCACCCCTCTCTCTAAAATCAATTTTAAAAATTATTTGTAAAAAAAGTGCAATGCAACTTTTCAATAGTAAATACCATTGGGAGGAATGAAAATACATATATATTCTTGCCTTAGCCAAATGGTTAAGTGATTAGAGCATTAGCCTTCACACCAAAAGGTCACAGGTTTGATACCTGGGCAAAGGCACATACCTGGGTTGCAGGCTCAATACCCAGCCCCAGTCTGGGCATGTGCAGGAGGCAGCAGATCAATATGTCTCACATCAATATTTCTCCCTCTATTTCTCTCTCTCTCCCCACTCCTCCCTTCTACTCTCTCTAAAAACAATAGAAAAATATCCTTAGGCCTTAATTGGTTTGACTCAGAGTATAGAATGTTGGCCTGCAGACTGAAAGGTCCCAGGTTCAATTCTGGTCAAGGGCCTTTACCTTGGGATGTGCAAGAGGCAGCTGATAGATGTTTGTCTCTCATCAATGTTTCAAAGTCTCTATCCCTTTCCCTTCCTCTCTGTAAATAAATAAATAAATAAATAAATAAATAAATAAATAAATCTTACCTAATAATAGAGAAACATGTAAATTGACCATACCTCCACTACACCCACAACTAATCAGATTGAGTATGCAAATCAACCGAACAAAGATGTCAGTTAATTTGCATATATACCTGGGTCCTGGGAACCTCCTTGGCACCCAGATCACTCCCAGCCGGCCATTGGGCAGAGGCTTTAGGCTTGGGAAGTGGCCAAGCCTGGGATCGAAGGGAATGGAGGGAAAATCAATGGAAACATATCCTCAGGTGAGGATAAAAAGGAAAATAAAGAAATGTCATATCCTATGAAAGACACATCTTGAAAATGCTTTAAGAAAGTTGTCATTTTTTTCATGGTGAAGGGACTGGAGTCCATGTTGATGAAAATACCTTGGCAGCTTCGGTGACTGGCAGTGGCTGCAGCAGCAGGGTGATGGGGTTGGCGCCTTTCCCTGATCAGCCCAGTTGCCAGAAGGCTAGACTGCGACTTAGGTCTGCTCCCAATGGAGCCATCAGTAGGAGCCCTGAGGGCTCCCAGTTTGTGAGAGGGCAGGCTGGGCTGAGGGACCCCTCCCCAGTGCATGAATTTCGTGTACCGAGCCCCTAGTATGTGTGTGTGTGTGTGAACACATACATATGCACACACACACTTTCCATAAGCAGCAGTGACAGCAGGAACCACAGGGCAAAAGTTCATGCTCTCTCGAACCTCTGACACTGCCTTCCATCCCTAACCATCCCTTTAAAAAAAAAAAAAAAAGAAAGAAAGAAAAGAAAAGAAAAATATCCTTGGGGTGGAGATTTAAAAAACAAACAAACAAACAAACATATTTTTGCCCTGGCAGATTTTGAGCATCAAACCTGCCCACTGAAGGGTTGAATCAAGGTCCCATACCAATTGATGTGTCTCTCTCACATTGATGTTTCTCTCTTTCTCTCTTTCTCTCTTTCTCTCTCTCTCTTCCTCCCTCCTACTCTCTCTAAAATAGGCAATGGAAAAAAATATCTTCAGGTGATGATTTACAAAAACAAACAAAACAAAACGAAAATCATTCTCTCTCTCTTCTTTTCCATTTTAAAGTATAACAAGACACTGTCTAGTATGAAGAAGACTGAATCAAGATGAAGCAGTGTCAAGATACGTTACCATTTTTGTCTTTTTAAAAATATATAAATATTGGCAGAGCATAGATTACCTTTGAAAAGACAGCAGTAATCGAACAATAGTTGGCTCTGGAATGAGGAATGGGGTACAAGAAGGATGCTTTTCATGGTATTCGCTTTTGAAACTTGTAAATTTACCCAGTTAAAAAAATTTTTAAAGAAAAAAATTTTTAAAAGGGGGTTCTCTAAATTTACTGTAGCTTAATTTTTATCTTGTCTTTTCTTAATCATAAGCAATATTTTCTAATTAAAAGAAAGAGAGGAAAAGCTACTTTTAAAAGTAAAACTATTTTCAAGGGATTCCTTAATTTTTTTTTTTTTACCTTAAAAAAAGATTGGCTCAAGTTTGGCTCAGTGGATAGAATGTTGGCCTGTGAACTGAAGGGTTGCAGGCTCGATCTCCAATAGGGGGCGGGGCGTGCAGGAAGCAGCCGATCAATGATTCTATCTCATCATTAATGTTTCTATCTCTTTCTATCCCCCTCTACCTTCCTCTCTGAAATCAATAAAAAAATATATGTTTAAAAAAATAAGATTCTAATGCTTAAAAGGGTTGGGAATTATTTCACAATAATTTTATCTTCTTTAGCATGCAAAATAATTGATAATAAAAATAGTAATAACTACCATATATTAGTGGCCTATTGTGTCTATATTTCCATTACTCAGTGACATTGCACTTCACAAATTGAAGAGACTTCTGGAAGTTTAATAACTTGACCAAATGTCAGAATTGGGATTCCCATTTAGGCTTGCCCATTGTTGAAATGCTTACTTTGTGCACCAGCAAGTCTCTGAATGAGAGGCATCTCTCAGCCTCTCTTTCATTGTTATTTGAGAGGTCTCTAATCTCTCCAAACTACTTCCACCAACGTCAGACTATTTGAAATTTACAGCACTCGAGAGCAAGTGGTATAAGCACCATTTTACAAAAAGATGAAGAAAATTGAGACACTCAGAGAATTTAAATGACTTTCCAAAGAACACAAAACTAGTGATTTATCACAAACTCAAGCTCACACTTTTTGAGGTTTATCTCTCTATTATTTATTCATTTTAATTAATCTAGCCTTATTAAGGTTTGATTGACAAGATTGTAATTTATTTTAAAATAAGTCTATTTCAGAATGTCTAAGGCTTATGAAGGAAATGCAAGTTAACACATTAGCACAAATAACCTAGGTACAGCTCAGCTCTGTTTTCATTCACAGATTGCCTTCCATGAATATTTTTATGGTGAAAAGTCATGATTTTGCTACTGAGTCCTGCACATTGTGCTTTGATTCATCTTTCTTCTGAGCTAATCAGAGTCCGAGGATGCCCTCTGGGACATTGCACAAAATATGGGACACTTCACAAATTTGCCTGTCATCCTCATGTAAGGGCCTTGCTAATTTTCTCTATATTGTTCCAATTTTAGTATATGTGCTGCAGAAGTGAGCATGTTAATTAACATACCCATCACCTCATATATTTATCTTTGTGTGTGTGTGTGTGTGTGTGTGTGAACACTTAAGTTCTGCTCCCTTAGCAAATTTCAGTTACATAGTACTAGAGGCCCAGTGCACAAGGATTCATGCACGGGTGGGGTCCTTCTGCCTGGCCTTTGGGGATTGGGCTGAAACCGGCTCTCCAACATCCCCTGAGGGGTCCCGGATTGCAAGAGGGCACAGGCCAGGCTGAGGGGCCTCTATTATGCATGTAAGATCTTTGGTTAATGTCTTCCCACCCTCCCCTCTCCCCCCTTCCCTCTGAGATTTATTAGTCTGTTCCATGTTTCCATGCCTGTGCATTGAGTGTCTGTCCCCTGGTGGTCAGTGTGTATCATAGCTACCGATCTGCTGAGCTTAAGTGACCACTGCGGGACACACACACACACACACACACACACACACACACACTCAGGGAGCAGGCCTAAGCCGGCAGTTGGACATCCTTAGTGCTGGCATAGAAACAGAGACTAGAAAATTTGTATCCTTTTACCAAATTCTCCCCCTTCTCCCACTCCTAAAATCCTGGTAACCACCAATCTAGTCTCTGTTTCTATGACATTGTTCCACCACTACCGCCATGAGCCACTTCTGGCTGAGTCGTGCTACCCCAGTGGGAGGTGGGAGCACACTGACCATCAGGGGGCAGTTCCTGCCTTGAGCATCTGCCCCATGGTGGTCAGTGCGCATCATAGCGACCAGTTGTTCCACCACCAGGCCAAAACTGGCTTTCTGATATCCCCTGAGGGGTTCTGGATTGTCAGAGGGTGCAGGTCAGGCCAAGGGACCCCCACTGAGTGCATAAATTTGTGCACCAGGGAGGGTCAAGGGAGGTTGGTCATCTGGGGAGGGACTGTGAAAAGGCTCCAGGAGTGTTTAGCCCATCTTGCTCAGTCCTGATTGGCCAGACCCAAGCAGCAAGCTAACCTACTGGTTGGAGCATCTGCCCCCTGGTGGTCAGTGCACATCATAGTGAGGGGTTGAGTAGCCTTAGCATATCATTAGCATATTATGCTTTTATTGGTTTAATGGATGACTGGACAACTGGACATTTAGCATATTAGGCTTTTACGATATAGGATCATTATCAACTATAGTCACTATGTTATACTTTAGATCTTAAGAGTTTAATCATTTTACAACTGAAAATTTGTATCCTTTTACCAAATTCTCCCCTTCTCCCACTCCCCAAATCCTGGTAACCACCAATCTAGTCTCTGTTTCTATGACATTTTTTTTAGGTTCCACATATAATAATACCATGCAGTATTTGTCTTTCTCCACCTGGAGATATATATATATATATATATATATATATATATATATATATATATATATATATATATATATATAAAATCACATCCATTATTACCCATTCATCTATTGATGGCTACCTAAGTTCTTTCCATACCTTGACTATTTTGAATAACATTTGATGAACATGGGAGTATAGAAATCTCTTCGAGATAATGATTTTGTTTCCTTTGGATCAAGTTCACACTTTTGAACAGAACCACCCACAGAAATGGAAGCCAGACCTGTTCACTACCCACTATGGTTCCCCACAAGTTTGTGAAAAGAAGTGGTTCATGGTAGCAGTGGGCTGTGCCACCATGTAATAATCACTGAGAACAAAAACAGAAGTTGACAGAATGGTATAGACATTTTTGAATTCAAGATAGAACACCCACATAAAAAGCTTGGCTTCTTCTCCCAGATCCCTCCCACACGAGATGGACTTCCTCCAGCTTCAGCCAATTCAGTGGCCAGAAATGGCCACCGGACCTAGTTACATGACCGACTACATCCAGGAGAACTGGCCCCTTAGGGAGATGTGTAAGGCCTTTCTGTGGTCAAAGAGCCTCACAAATCAAGCCAAACACTTTGCAGGACAGTCTCGTTTTCAGAAGAAAGCCATTTTGCAAACTTATTTTTTTCTCTCCTTTTGAGGTCTGTTTTCTAAATTTGGCTTCCAGAGTCACTCTCGGGTTCTGTGTGGTTAATTTCTTTTCCTCCAAGGGTTTTTCAAGCAAGGAACTAAGTAGAAACCAGATACTGAGAATCTGAGGATATTAGCACTGGGAAGGATGTCAGCATCACTGTGGCCTGATGCCCTCCTTTCACAGAGGAAGACATGGAGACCTTGGAGATTTTTGATTTGCTCAGGGTCAAACAGCACTAGTGCTTTTTTGTCTACCTTTTAAAATCCTGGCTCTACCTCTACTGGAACGTGGCTGGGGCAAGTCACTTTACCTTTGTAAGCTGTAGTTTCCTTCTCTGACACAACTGGGTAATAATAGTTCTACCTCTTACTAAGAGGGGTTCTGTGAGGATTCAGGGAGATAATTCATGCAGTGCCTGGCACAAAGTAACGGGCTGAGTGTAGGCAGTGGACTCAAACTGCCTACCTCTGAATTCCAGTCCTGCCACTTGCATAAGTGATATTTGGCCTAATTACTTCACTTTTCTGTCTTGGTTTGCTCAACTGAATAAAATGAGTAAAGCGATCATAGTTTCTACTTTATCAAAATTGTTGTGAGTCTTAAATAAAATAATATATATAGCCCACTTAGAATAATGCTTGGCACATCTTAGCTATTATTAGTCTGACTAGAATAACCAATTTTCTTAGTTTCAGTAGCCATACTTTACCCCAAAGTCAGCAGTTTTAAAACTACCCATTTTCATAGGTTTCGAACACATGCTAAAATTCTTAAGAGTAGAACCTGATGACCTACTTTAGATTAAAAAAAGAAAAGTCATATCACTGGTAGTCCCTGCTCCCAATTAAGAGAGGGCCTGATTCAGTAATTTACGGCCTACAGCTATGTCAGGAGTCCAAGAGCTTCCAACTCCCCGATTTGCTGAAAAGGGCAATAGCCCCTCTGTCTGAGTTGTTCCATCTGGTATAATAATACTTATTTCTTTGTAAAGGGCTTTGAGACCTTTGGATGAAAAGTGCTATGCAAGCACAAACTGTTATCTCTTTTCCAGATATCACTTAGATACAAACCCAGAAGCTCCCGAAAACAGACCGCTGCAGAAGTACAATCTGGACGTAGACAGATCTTCCTGAGTATCACAATCAGATCACACACTCAAGCTTCACGCCATCACCAGTTTTCTTTTACATGTCATAGCGTATCTGATTTGGACTGAGAGTAAAAAATAAGATGTCTAACATTTGGTGTCTAACATTTAAAGGTTTTTCCTCCCTCTGTTTTCCTGATTTGTGTATTTGGAATTCTCTCCTGAGGTCAATGGGAACTTTGAGGTTGATTCAACTCTGGGGGCGTGAAGCAGGACAAAAAGAAATTATTCTCTTATTACTAAACCCTCGTCTCTCTCCTCTTTCTTCTCACTTTGTGTATCCAATTCAATCTTGTTTCTATCTCATAATTTCTAGTTTACGTGCGTTCTTTTTCATCTGCTTTCTAGACACTTACAATATCAGCCACGGTCAATTTTTTTTTAAGATTTTCCTTTTCCTGCATTTGTTTTTACAATTCAGAAATTTAGTTATTCATTCTACCAGAAAGAATTTCTTGAAAGCCTACTATGCATACTGACACAGATGCTAAAGAAATAATAGGCATGGTTCCTGCTAGAGCTAAAATCTAGGCAAAATTAAGAGTCAGGAGCTATTACTAGATTTGCCTGCCCTGGACCTCCCACCCACCCCCAATACTTTTCCCGTTAATATCATCTCTCCCATTTGCCTCTGAGACTCAGTGTTTCACTGTCCTCTCAGCTCTCCCAATTATGAGAGCAGGAAACATGACAGCCCTGCAAATACTAGGTTCTCAATGCCTTAGTTTCTAAGACATTCCAAAATAAAGTTATTTATTCCAGAAATAGTTTTATTCATTCTTCCTTTTAAAGAATCCATTTGATTAATATTTATTTTGCAGTTTATCACTCTAAACTATTTTTAGTGCCTACTCTGGACCAAGCTTTTTATACCAGATGCTGAGAATGCAAGAGCAAATAAGACACACGAGGCCCCCATCTTGAACAGCTTACACTCTTAAGGGCAGACAGACACAAAAAAGGAAATGAATACATAAAACATTTCAGTAAAAGGAAGGAGGAAAGCATGTGTATGATCAGATTGAAAGTGACTAGGACAGAATGACACTGGCAAGGATGGTCTCTCTAAGGAGGCAATAATTGAGCTGAGGTCTGAAGGATGAAGAGGAGTTAGCCACACAAATCTGGGAGCAGAACAGCTGAGGCAGAGAAAAAAATTCCAAGAGAAGGCCTGAGGCAATATCAAACTAGACATCAAAGTACGGGGGGAAAAAAGGCCAGTGAGGCTGGAGATTGTTATAACAAGGGGAAAGATTGGCATGGAATGGGATTAGGGAGATAAGTAAAGATCAGATTTATGCTGAGCCTGGCAAGCTATGGCAAATTTTGATTGTATTCCAAATACAAGGGGAAGTCACTGGATGGTTTAAGTAGAAATAATTAAGGTCTGGTTTATATTTAAGAGATCAGCCTTGCCGAAACCGGTTTGACTCAATGGATAGAGCATCGGCTTAGAGATTGAAGGGTCCTGGGTTCGATTCCGGTCAAGGGCATGTACCTTGGTTGCAGGCATATCCCCAGTAGGGAGTGTGCAAAAGGCAGCTGATCGATGACTCTCTCTCATCGATGTTTCTAACTCTCTATCTCTCTCCCTTCCTCTCCGTACAAAATCAATAAAATATATATTTTTTAAATGCTATAAATAAATAAATAAATAAAAGAGATCAGCCTTAGCCAGTGTTGGTAAGTGGTTAGAGCATCCACCCTGGCACTGAAGGTTCAATTCCCTATCAAGGGCACATACCTTAGTTGAAGGTTCCATTCTTAGCCCCTGAAGGAATGGTTGCAAGAGGCAATCAATCTATCCATGTGTTTCTCTCTTCTCCCCTCCCTCCCCCCGCCTTCCTCCCCATCCCCACCCTCTCCTGGTACAAAAGCGGAAGCAAAGAGAGCAGTTAGGAAGCTGTTATAGTAGTCTGGGCAGGAGGTGACAGTGGTTTAGACTGAGGTAGTGTCACTGGAGAGGAAGAAGAATAGGTAGAATTTAAGGTATAATTTGAAGATGGAACTAACCAACCAAGATTGGATCAAGTGGGTAAAGGAAGTAGAGTGATCAAGGATAACTCAATTTTTTATTTGGGCAACTGGACAGGTGATGAACCCATTCACTGAAATGAAAAACTTACTAAGTAACATAATGAGGCTAAGGGTTATAGGAAATTCATTTTGGGCGTGCTAATACTGAGATACCTGTTAGACATTTAAATGGAAATTTAAGTACCAGCTGGAGATGTAAGTCTAGACTTCAAAGGAGAGGTCAGAGTTAGAGGTCTAAATTTGGGAGTCAACATATAGATGATATTTAAAATTATGAAACTGGATAAGATGATGAAAAGAGAAAGTTGATAAGGAAGAGGATCTGGAACAGCACTGTATAATAGAAATATATGTGAGCCACATATGTAATTTTGAATTTTCTAGTAGCCACATAAAAAAGGTAAAAAGATGCCTAGCTGGCATGGCTCAGTGGTTGAGCATTGACCTATGAACTAGGAGGTCACAGTTCAATTCTTGGTCAGGGCACATGCCCGTGTAACAGGCTCAATCCCCAGGGTGGGGCGTGCAGGAGGCAGCTGATCAATGATTTTCTCTCATCGCTGATGTTTCTGTCTCTCTCTCCCACTTCCTTCCTCTCTGAAATCAATAAAAAAAATTTTTTTAAAGGTAAAAAGAAACAGATGAAATGAATTTTAATTTTAATAACATAATATATCCAAATATTATTTCAAAATATAATTATATGAAAATTTTAATGAGATATTTTCTATTCTTTTTAAAATATATTTTTATTGATTTTGAAAGAGAGAAAAAAAGAGAGGGAGAGAGAGAGAGAAACATCGATGTGAGAGTGAAACATCGATTGGCTGCCTCCTACATGCCCTCTACCAGGGATCAAGCCTGCAACCTGGACATGTGCCCTGGCCAGGAATTGAACCAAGAACCTTTTGGTGCATAGGACAATGCTCAACCAATTGAGCCACACTAGCCAGGGCTTATATATATATATATTTTTGAAACTAAGTCTTTGAGATTCAGAGTATATTTTATGCTTACAGCATATCTCATTTCAAATTAGCACATTTCAAGTGGTCAATAGCCATTCATATACAATGCAAGTCTGGATCTTAACCTTGGGCCCACCCAACATTTATAGGTTTAATAAAGGCGGAGGAGTTGGGAAAGGAGACTGTAAGAATGGTATTGTGAAAGCCAAGAAAAGAAAGCATTTTTAAGAGACTTGTGAAGAGGAAAGGAGAAAGAGAGAGAGAAACATTGATGGGAAAGAGAGAAACATCTCTCAGTTGCCTCCTAGAGAAAAAAAGAAAAACTACTCCAAGAATCAGCACTGCCAAAATTCTGCATCTTGATTTTTGATATAAGCATACCTGTTTCATACCTGCCTTGCAATCTGGCTGAGATTCAGAGGTGGGCCAGGTGTGGGCCTTGGCTGGACAATGTTTTTAAAATTCCTTTCCTGAGCCGAAACCGGTTTGGCTCAGTGGTAGAGCGTGGGTCTGTGGACTGAAAGGTCCCAATTCGATTCTGGTCAGGAGCATGTTCTCTGGTCAGGAGCATGTACGTTGGTTGCGGGCACATCCCAAGTGTGGGGTGTGCAAGAGGCAGCTGGTCGATGTTTCTCTCTCATCGACGTTTCTAGCTCTCTATCCCTCTCCCTTCCTCTCTGTAAAAAATCAATAAAAATTCGTTTGCTATGCTGACGAAAAGACAAAAGAAGTACTAGTTGGAGGTGGGCGTGGTCAAGGGAGAGTTTTTACCAAAACCGGAGATGCTAGAGCAGGTGTCGGCAACCTGTGGCTCCAGAGCCACATGCGGCTCTTTTGAAGCATTGCTGCGGCTCCCAGCAGGGCTGACACTAGCAGGGCCGATAGCAGGGGGCGGGAGGGGAGCTGTATCACTTAAGATAATGGCAAAGGATTTAAACCACTGCCAGTTCTGTTTGCTATTGGATGAGGTGGAAAGCATATATTCTGACCTCCTGCTCCACAACAAGGTCCAGTGGCTGTCCAGAGGCGAGGTGCTAAAACGCTTTGTCGCATGTTTGGAAGAAGTAAAAACTTTCCTGGCCAGCAAAGAGCTCACCTTTGCTGAGCTGGAACAACCAGAGTGGCTGGAAAAATTACATTTTATGGTAGACATGACAGCACATCTAAACACACTAAATACAACCCTTCAGGGGAAAGGAGGCACAGCCCTGCACATGCTGGAGGAGGTTTTGGCATTCGAGCGGAAGTTGACAGTGTTTGTCAAAGATTTACAGAGAGGTACACTGTCTCACTTTTCCTCTTTGAGAAAGTTCAAACAAAGTCATGATACGATAAATTTGGAATATTTGAAGTCTGCAATCACCACAATGCAAAGTTCGTTTGGGAAACAATTCTGTGAGTTCAGAGAGGAAAAAACCACATTATCCTTCCCTGTCACTCCCCTGGCAATCGATCCATCCCTATTGAATATGACTGCATTTGCAGGTGTAAGTCAACCTGATCTTGAGATGGAACTGGCCAATATAGCCGACAAAGATATATGGGTGTCCAAGTTCAAATTCTTGACCAATACTCTTGAGGATGTTGCCCGTCAGAAGGCCATTTTGGCTCAGAATCTTAAATGGAGTGATATTGAAAACCTTCCCAAACAGGACAAACTTGTATTCGAAACATGGAATGCCATCCCCAACACTTATATAAACATGAAAAAGTATGCATTTGGAGTCCTGTCGATCTTCGGCTCCACATATGTATGTGAGCAGGTCTTCTCCAACATGAACTATATTAAAAACAAACATCGATTACGCCTCACAGATGACAACTTGCAAGCCTGTGTGAAAATGAAGGTAACGTCTTACAGCCCTGATGTGCTGACACTGTGCACTGAGGTTCAGGAGCAAAAATCCCATTAACCAGGTAAATTAAATATTTTAATTAGCTATTAATTTGCAAAAATATATTTTACATTGTTAAGTGAAAAAGTCCTTTTTTTCTTCAGATTGACAGCTAACTGCACGATTCGGTATATAGCATTAAGGTAAGAAACAACATATGCAGTGTTATATTTGTTTTAAATGTCGCAATGGTTTTGCGGCTCCCAGGTTTTTTTTTTTCCTTCAGAAACAGGTCCAAGTGGCTCTTTATGTCTTAAAGGTTGCAGACCCCTGTGCTAGAGCATGCCTGTATGCAAATGAGGACGTTCAGTAAGAAGGAAGAAAGAATTGTGGGAGAAAGGAGATAAATGAAGAGGGAAGCCCCTCAAAGGACAAGAGGGGCCCTGGCTGGTGCGACTCACTTGGTCACCAAAAGGTCACCTGTTTGAAGGTTTCGGCTTCAATCCCCAGTTGGGTGTGTAAGGGAGGGAACTGATCATGCTTCTCTCACATATATATGTTTCTTTTTACCTCTCTCTCTAAAATCAATAAAAACATACATTTTTTTTAAAAATAGAGAATGGGAAAAAGGAGTATATAGATAGAGGGGCTGAAAAAGGATTCTTAACAGGAAGAAAAAGAATAAATACAATATCAGAATAGATACAGATTAATTTATAGCATAACAGGAATTTTCATTTTTACACAAGACTGAAGCCAAATAAGAAATAGATAGATAGATATAGATATTCCACTTTATGTAAATAATTGTCCAGTAACTATGTGACAAACAGAACCAAAAAAAGGGGCATAATAGAAATGCAAGCCAGAAAGAAAAAAAAAAAGAGGGGGGTAGTATGCATATGAGAAACCACTCTTTTTCTTTCTTTAAAAAATTTGATGAATATAAGTCTATACTTTTTCAGGGTCTGGAATGTTGGTGTCCACCCTCCAAGGTATCCCTTTCTTTGGATCATGTTGCCTAAAAAACCGATTTAGTAATCACAAATTGCTTGTGATCAGAGTCTTAGGGCAAAGGGAATGAATAACCTTGAGGTCATTTCATTCAAGAGCTAAAAAAAAGCCCGATGAACTATCTCTGATACACATAATAGGGACAAATGTCTGCCACATTCAGAGTCTCTTTCCCCTGAATAGTGTTGGAAACAGAGCAATAAAATATCCCCATCCAATTTTGGGACAATCTACCTGAGGCCTATTTAGTTTTATATCTATTTGGAAGTATTGGCCTCTTCCATGCCTTTAAGAAATGTAAAAGACTGCGAGAAGGAAAATATACCAAGGCAGGAGCCTAATGGAAACCATTTCCTGAAAATAACTTACTAAAGGGACTGTTCACAAGAATGTGAGCAGAGTTCAAGGAAACAAATATGTAGAGGCACCCAGGGGCTCACAAGAATTTGTCAAAACGTAGGTCCCTAGACAAAGAAGGCGTCACGGGTCCCAGTGTGTGCTGGAGCCACGGCGCTGTGGGGCTGTCAGGCAGCTATTGCAAGAGCATGGCACCAAAGAGGGGGGCCTGCCCAGGCTGGGAAGGTATGAGGGAGAGGTCAATTGGGGGAAAGGGAGACATATGTAAAACTTTAGACAATAAAACACACACACACACACACACACACACACACACACACCAAAGTGGGGGGGAAGGACGAAGAATAAATATACCAATCTCTCTTCCTGCTCTTCCTTCTACCCCTGTGCCACCCTCCTGTGAACCTATTGGAAGTTAGAGGGCGAGGGAACCCAGTGATGTAACCGACGGAGGTCAGTGCTCCAGGATTCAGAGCGGAAAGGGTGCAGAGTGAATCTGGGGGGTGGGGACAGGTGAGGGCAGGCAAGCAGAGTATAATTAACAGGAAGATAAGATATCTGTACATGAAAAAAATTAAATAGGGATATCAGCTATGGACTCTCTGTGGAGCTATATGTGATAGCGATGAGGTGAGGGGGAGGGAAAGCAGGGGAAGTTGAATAAAACTAGCTAATTCACAGTAAGACTGTAACTCTTGCTGAAACCGGTTTAGCTCAGTGGATAGAGCTTCAGCCTGCAGACTGAAAGGTCCCAGGTTTGATTCCAGTCAAGGGCATGTACCTTGGTTGCGGGCACATCCCCAGTAGGGGGATGTGCAGGAGGCAGCTAATCGATGTTTCTCTCTCATCGATGTTTCTAACTCTCTATCCCTCTCTCTTCCTCTCTGTAGAAAATTAATAAAACATATATTTTTAAAAAAAGACTGTAACTCTTAGCTTTCATTAATCTTTCTTACTACACCAGAGATTTGGAGGAGGGGGGTTGATTATTTTGTGTTTTGTTTATTAAAGGAAAGGTTTTTTTAAAAAAAAAAAAAATATATATATATATATATATATATATATATATATATATATATATATATTTTTTTTTACTGATTTTTTACAGAGAGGAAGGAAGAAAGGGAGAGGGAGAGGGAGAGAGAGCTAGAAACATTGATGAGAGAGAAACATCGATCAGCCGCCTCCCCCCACCTCCCCACCAGCACCTCTGAGAATGTGCCCGCAACCAAGCTACATGCCCCAGACCAGAATCAAACCTGGGACCCTCAGTTCGCAGGCCTACGCTCTACCCACTGAGCCAAACCAGTTTCGGCTAAAGGAAAGGTTTTATTTTACCTTTTTTTATGTACAAGGCAAAATTTTTGTTTGGCTTTTTAAGTAAAGGAATCCTGTGCTGATTTCTGTAACATATTACCCTTGGTCCTACTATTCCCACCTTGTCTATGTGCACTGTTGGAAAGAGGCCTAAACCTCCAGGATACACTGGCTTACTGAAGCTTACAGTTAGACAAAAGCCTAATGCAGACCCTCTGTCACTAAATGGACACAATCTAACAGAAGAGCAGCTTTCCGGGGAAGAAGGCAGCCTCTGAAGTCAGGCTGTGCGGGTTTAAACGCTCGCTCTACCAGGTACTAGCTGTACAGCCTTGGGTAGGTTACTCCTCTTGTCCTCCGTGTCATGTGAAAAATGGTGACAATGACAATACTTATTCCATAGGGTCATTTTGTGAGGAGTACATAACATACTTCACATAAAGTACTTAAGATACTGTCCGGCATGTGCATGTGGTAAATGCTTAAGAAATCTTATTATTAATAAAGCCAATGTTTTAATTCCAAAGTATTCTATGTCAACTTGATTTCTCTTTAATAACCTTATCTTGGTCTTCTCTCTACATTTTTAGATTCTCCTCTCTCTCTCTCTCTCTCTCTCTCTCTCTCTCTCTCTCTCTCCCACAGACACACACACACACACACACACACACACACACACACAAAGTCACATATACAGGGAGGGAGGGAGGGAGAGAGAGAGAGAGAGAGAGAAAATAGTGAAGTTCTCATTTATACCAAAAACATATGGATACTTTTAAATTCATTCATGTACTCATATATTAACTGAGTAGCTATTGTGTTTCAGATACTAGACTAGGTACTAGATATAATAAAAAGGTGAGAATACAAACAAACACAACCCTTGCCCCTAAGAAACTTGTGTTCCAATGAGGCAGACAGACATTAATCAAATTGCTACAAATAAAAACTGTATGGTAGGGCAATGCCCATTGGTGAATTAGAATATTGAAGTTCAGTTTTTTTCAAATTCTACAGAAAAGAAGATGAGCAGAATTCTAGTGAGCTACAAGTGAGACATCAGGCTGCTGTGCTGTTACTCATATGTAACTATTTAAATTTTAATTGTAAGCAATAAAACAAAATAAAATTGAAAATTCTGTTCCTCGTTTGCACTAGCCACATTTCAAGTGCTCAGTCACCATATGTGACTAGAGGCTGCTGTTTTAAGCAGCGAAAATATGGGTGATTTCCATCATTGTACGGAATCATTGGGAGCTTCAAATAGGAAGGGAATTCCCAAGGTCTGGAAAGGGGAGGTTGTGATTAAAAGCAGGCAAAGTGCTGTACAATACAGAAGCCCTGGCAGATATTAAGTTTTCCAAAAAGGAGATATAATTTCTAGTAGACACAGGGGCACAAGTATAACACAATGTTTACGAGATCACATGGATTGGTTCCCTTACCAACCACATCCTCACCAAAACGACATTTCCAATGGAACTTTATATTTCGTTTCAGATATTTTTTAGTTTGCAATGTTGTGATATAAGTCCTGGGAAAACAGAAGTCTCTTAAAGTGAATTACAGTGCTTACAGTGCAACTTCTTAAAAATGGATGACTATAGATATAGTAGCAAGGGCCACATGGTTTTTCCCCAGAAGCTACATTAAAAAAAAAATCTATCAGTATTTTATTTGTTTATGTATCTTTCATATTTTACTGGCTCCAGTTTCTTACTCGTGAACATACCAATTTTTCAGGTTTCCCTTTTTCCATTCTCTCAAGAACACCAAACTGTGAGTATAATTTCACATTGACTGTGTTTATATCCATAGAGTCATGGATATAACTATAGAGTTATATCCATAGTTATATCCATAGAGTCAGAAGCAAGAGCTCTTCATTCCCTTGTGTGCAGTCATCCTTTCAATGCTCCCTTTTTTCGTGTTTAACAGTGCGTTAGAAAAGTGTTATAACTTGCTGGGGGGATGGGGTGAGGGGGATGGTACTTAAAATGTTTGCACCCAGGATAAAAATAAGAGGATTCTTGGTGAGAGGTGGTAGTTTTCTCCCTGAAAAACAAAATTTGAGTCACAGAAGGAGAAATAAAGCTTTGCTCATTTCCCAGGCCTAAGAAAAAAAATCACAGATGTTATTGTTATTGCTCAAAATTCTTGCCTGGCCGGTGTGGCTCAATGGTTGGGTGCAAATCTATGAACCAGGAGGTTGAAGTTCGATTCATGGTCAGGGCACATACCAGAGTTGTGGGCTCCATCCCCAGTGAAGGGCATGCAGGAGGCAGCCAATTGATGATTCTTTCTCATCATTGATATTTCAATCTCTCTCTCTCTCTCTCTCTCTCTCTCTCTCTCTCTCTCTCTCTCTCTCTCTCTTCTCTCTCTCTCTCTCTCTCTCTCTCTCTCTCTCTCTCTCTCTCTCTCTCTATTTCTCTCTCTCTCCCTTCCTCTCTGAAATCAGTAAAATATATTTTTAAAAGAATTCTTATTGTACAGTTTTTAACCAAAATCTATAAGAAACAGAACGTTTTATTTTTTATATTTTTAAAAAATATGTTTATATTGATTTTAGGGAAGAGAAAGAGAGAGAGAGAGAGAGAGAGAGAGAGAGAGAGAGAGAGAGAGAGAGAGACCTTGATGTGAGAGAGATACGTTGATTGGTTGCCTCCTGTATGGTCCAGGACTGTACTCACAACCTGGGGATGTAACCTGACCAGCAAGCAAACTGACGACCTTTTGGTGAGTGGTACGACTGACACTCAACCAACTGAACCACATCAGACAGGGCATCATACAGTTTTAAATAGCAAGACAAAACATGGGCATGGTTTCACAGCTGGAGACTATATGGATATGTCATAAAATGTGATCCAAAAGAAGAAACTACCCTAATACTCAGCCCCCTCCAAACACCTCAGCTGCCCAATAAGTAAGAAGTCCTTCTCCCCTGAGATGACCGTGCTGTGAGGAAGCCGGAGCATCTGTGTGGAAAGGCCCAAACAGAGTAAAGCAAGGCCCCTGGCTGACAGCCCGGCTGAGTGTCCAGCTAGCAGGCAGCACCATCTGTTAGAGCGAGGCCATTTTGGACATTCCACCATTCTCAGCACTTTAGCCAATACCATGTGAGGCAGAAGAACCAGGCAATCCACGGAATGGTGAGACATAATAAATTGTCGTTTCAAGCCACTTAGTTTGGGTGTAGTTTGTTAAGCCACAGTAGAATGGAAAGGGTATGTTAGGCAAGACTATCTAGAGATTATGTAACTTACTTCCCTCATGCACCTTATACGTAACGTTAGGGATATATTTGCTTTAATGAATAAACTATGCTATGGTAGAAGAAAAAAAAACCTGACGGGTATTCCTCCTCCTGTCAAACATGCCCACCATCCCCATGCCTGCAATCATATCTGCCTTCCCTCAGCTACACTGGAAGTTCTGTTCCTGCTCCTGTCAAAAGCCAACACTTGCAATTGTGTTCCAGATCCCATTCTTTCTTTCCTTTTGAAGGACTCACTCAATTATCTTTTCCTTCTGCTACATCATTTAATTTCACCCTGTCTATTGACTCATACCTATCAGTAGAGAAATGTGCCTTAATAGCATCCATTAAAAATTTTCTTTGACCCCATATTACCTATTGTCCTACATTCTTAGCAAAACTTCCTGAATCAGTTGTCTATGGTACCTAACTCCACTTTCTTATCTGCTATTATCTCAACCCACTCTCACTAGGTTTCTATCCACACCATTTCATTTAAACTACTCTAGTCAAGACCACCATGACTTCTATTGTTACCAAATTCAATATCCATCCTTGTCTTCTTTCTATGTCTCTCAGGAGTATTCAAAATACTTTATTGCTCCTTGTCTTGGAATATTTTCTTCTTTTGGTTTCTGCTATACATCACACTATTGATCTTAATCCTATCTCACTGGTCATTCTTTTAAAGCCTCCTCTTCTGGCTCATCCTCCTGCGATCAATCTCAAATTGTTGGTATTCCCCAGCATCGTACAGAGACCCCTTCTTTCCTCCATCTATCCTCTCTCCCGAGATAATCTCATGGGTTTAAATATATATCTAAGAGCTGATGAATTCCACATATTTACTATACCTACCTCCTCTCTGAACTCCAGAATCACATATCCTATTGCCGAGTTGGCATCTCCACTTGGAAGTCTAACAGTTATCTCAAATTAACGTTCTCAAAATATAACCTTAATTTCCAATTCCATCTCCAAACTGTTCTTCACCATTTTGGTAAACTGCACTGTCCTCTAACTAGTTGCTTAAACCAAAGTCCTAAAAGAGCTTGAATCTACCCTGTTTCCCCGAAAATAAGACAGTGTCTTATATTAATTTTTGCTCCCAAAGATGCGCTAGGTCTTATTTTCAGAGGATGTCTTATTTTTCCATGAAGAAGAATACAGTACACATTTATTGTTAAATGAAAATAAAGGAAATTTATTACCTGTATACAGTATGGTAGTACGGTAGTTGTCAACACAAACCAGACAAACTGTGAATCCTACAGTATCAAGAATTTACTCATTTATTCATTGACAATCATGTCATCATCTTCTGGAACATCATCATAACAATCCAATTCCTGAATTTCCTGGTGAATTTCTTGTGACTCCATTTCTTTCAGAATCAGTAGACCAAATCTCTCATGTTTAGCCTAGGGGGGGCCTTATTTTCAGGGGATGCCTTATATTTCACTCAGAAGGAAACCTGTAAATAGGTCTTATTTTCGGAGGATGTCTTATTTTCGGGAAAACACGGTACTACTTCCCTTACCACCCACATCTCATCCAAGTCTTGTCAATTCTACCTGCAAAATATATTGCAAATCCTTCCTTCTCCCTATCTCCACTGCTACCATCTGCTCTTATCATCTAGATAAGTCACTATCATCTCGGACATGCACTACCATAATCTTCTCTTAAACATCCACATTTTTCTACCCAAGACCATATTATTTTATTTTATTAAATATATTTTTATTGATTTCAGAGAGCAGAGGGAGATAGAAACATCAATGATCAGATTGGCTGCCTCCTACTGGGAATTGAGCCAACAACCCAGGCATGTACCCTGGACCAGGAATCGAACCATGACCTCCTGGTTTATAGGTCAATGCTCAACCACTGAGCCATGCCAGCCGGGCCTCTCATCATTCTTTATAAATAGCTCACATATCAAATACATTGTATTTTACTATGCCTCGGCTAGATTAGAACTTTTCATAAAAGCAGAGACCACATTTTACTCAATTTTGTATACTGGGAGCCTAATACAGTGTCTAAGATATAATGGGCCCTAAAAATACCTTGGTGGCTTCAATGACACCAGTCAAATATCTGAATACTTGCGTTGAGCTTAAGTAGTGAAGATGATATAAAAAAATGTATGAGTGATTTATTTCCACAAGGGATTTATAGCCCAAAACCAAGAGAGCAGGTATGTAAAATAAAAATACAGGAAACAATAAAGCACTTTATATAAACAATCCAACAGTTTAAGGATATTAACACCAGAAACAGAGAAAATTGAAAACAGTTGATGACTTTTGATAGTGGCATTGTGGGCGATGTTTTCTTGCTTAAATTCCTTTCATTGTTGTTATAATTTTATTTATATGATAGACACATTTCATAAAAAGAACTCTAGGTTCGGCAAGTACCCAGACTTTCTCCCATTAGAACGTTCACAGGTTGGAAGAGACTTAAGGAATGCTTTACCCAGAGAACCACAATCATTTAGGTACCACCACTTCTCCTAACATTTCCCACCAGGCTGATACCCCTGGACAGCCACCTGTGTTATTTCTCTATTACGACCAGGTCAGCTAAGTAAATATTTACTGAGCACATGGTTTTACCCTCAAGAAGCAACAGGCTGGTAGAGGAAACATACCTGTAAACATATATATATATATATATATATATATATATATATATATATATATATATGCAGCCCTAACTGGTTTGGCTCAGTGAATAGAGTGTCAGCCTGAGGACTGAAGGGTTCCAGGTTTGATTCCAGTCAAGGGCATGTACCTTGGTTGCGGGCACATCCCCAGTAGGGGGTGTGCAGGAAGTAACTGATCAATGTTTCTCTCTCATCGATGTTTCTAACTCTCTATCCCTCTCCCTTCCTCTCTGTAAAAAAATCAATAATGTAATATCATATAAAGTAATGTAATATAATATAATATGCAATGTAATATAAAGAAATACAGCAATAGAAGTAATCTAAGATTATAAAATGGGTAAATGTATTGCTATTATTGGGAGCCAAGGTTCTCATTGTGAAAGAAGGGAAATATAAGTATGGAATGGGGAAAGCCAGAAAGTATTTTGTAAAGATGGACTGGAATTAGAGCAACTATTGTGAATTCATGATTTCTAAAATATGAATATGTATGTTTATATATGTACCTGTGTATATACTAGAATATATCTGTATGTATAAGCCTATATTTCTTAGTCCTGGCTGCTTAGATGTACAAGAAGCAAATACAACCTAACAGCCTAATGCCCAGATATTCGTTTCTAATGCGAAAAGAACCTGGGCTCCTTCGAGAAATGGCTGATTCCAGAACTGGGGCAGGTACTGTAGGTACAGTTGGAGCCTGGAACAGCTTGTTATGCCAGAAAATACATGCTAAAAATGATGGGATCATTTGGCAAAGACATGGAAGCTAGCTTGAAAAGGCTTCCCATTAGTCAAACCTGGACAATTAGAGCACAAAAGTAGGTGAAATCAGTGAATTATAAACCATTGGGGAAAATAGCAATTGATGAGTCCATGTAACTAATTGATAGACAAGAGAGAGAGAGAGAGAGAGAGAGAGAGAGAGAGAGAGAGAGAGAGAGAGAGAGAGAGAAATGGAGAGAAAGGAGGTCTTTTGCTTAGAGCAGAATGCTGAGGGCCCAGAGCCAACTTAGCTATTTAGACACATCATCTAAAACCCATGATACCTTTAAAGGCCCATGAAAGTGTTTTCATTGTTATTTCTTTTTTAAAACAAATAAGAAGAAAAAGAACATTATAATAAAAAAAATCTAGCTTAGATCATATTCATCTTTCTACCAACCGTCATAAAATTTTACGGAGAAAGGGAACAAAAAGGTGAAAAAGCATAGGGCTCGTGAACGTCATAATGTGGCCCTGTGAGGGATAACTATATATGTGGACAAAGCACTACTTGGAAAAACCATCATTTTGAAAGCTTCATGGTAAAGATTGTATCAAGTAAGAATCGTCAATAGATACTAAACTCCTTTGAAGGGAAATTTTTGGTGAAGAATGGGATATTTTCATGATCTTAAAGTATCTCTCACACACACTTTGAATTAATTGCAAGAAAGAAAAACTGTAATTATACAGTGGAGAAATCAAGCACCACTTTGACCAGGTGATCAAAATTGATATCACCTATGAGGAATAGATGGACATCATGTGCCTGCAGATGTAATAGTCTGAGAAGGTTACAACATTGTCTATGTAGTTTGCTGCTAAAGGTGTATAAACTTGCCCTAGCTGGTTGCTCAGTGGTTAGACCATCGCCCCTCGAACTGAAGGATCCCGGGTTCAATTCTGGTAAAGGGCACATACCTTGGTAGCAGGCTCCATTCCTGGCCCAGTCAGTTGGGGTGAGTGTAGGAGGCAACCAATCGATGTGTTTCTCTCACATTGATATTTCTTTCTCTTTGTCTTTTCCCTTTCCCTCCACTCTCTCTAAAAATCAATGGGGGGGGGGGGGCGGAATAAAGGTATATAAACTCAATATAATCATGAGAAAACAAACAGAAAACAAAAATGCTCTATTTTTTCTTTACAAATAGGGTTGTGGAGGACTTATTCTTCAAAAATGTCTATGTCAAAAAAGAAAAAGTATTTCACAGTACTAGAAAAAATATTGCAAAAATTAATATAGAACCACAAAAAGACCCTGAATAGACACAGCAACTTTTTTTTCTTTAAAAAAAATTATATATATAATGTGTATATATATATATATATATATATATATATATATATATATATTTCATTGATTTTTTTTTTTTTTTACAGAGAGGAAGGGAGAAGGACAGAGAATTAGAAACATCAATGAGCTGCCCTCCCCACCTCACCCCCGTCACACCCCTCAAAGGTGATGTACCCACAACCAAGGCACATGCCCTTGACCAGAATCGAACCCGGGACCCTTCAGTCTGCAGGCCAATGCTCTATCCACTGAACCAAACTGGTTTTGGCATCACAGCAACTTTGAGAAAGAACTAAGTTGACGAAATCACAATACCAGATGTCAAGCTATATTACCAAGCCATGGTTCTCAAAACTGCAGGCAGGGGGAGGGGCAGTGGGAGGTTGGCCGCCAGCCCAATGAGGACTGGGCAAGACAGCCAGGTCGAGGAACCCCATTAGTGCACAAATTCGTGCACCAGGCCTCTAGTATTTCCTATACACAAATCGCAGTTCTGTTGTTTACTAGCTGTGAAGCTTTGAATAAATTATTTATCTCTCTATGCCTCAAATTCCTCAAGTCAGGCATAATAGTATTCATAGGATGGTTGTGACTATTAAATGAGATGCTTACACCAATGCCTAGCACAGGGTAAGCACTGAACAAATATTAGCTATTTGTATAATTTTTGTGCATTAAGCTTTTTGCATTTGGGGGAGATCTAATCTTATATAATAATAATAACAGTTCAATATTAAGGCAATACTTATATTTTGAGATATGAATAAGAATGCATAATGTAGAGATAAGAAGGGCAATATTCTGAACAACGAAACCAATGGTTTTATAATCCTTGCTTCTTTAATTTAAAAAAATGTACAGGAATTCCTGTAATAAACAAAACACATATCCTGCTATCCTAAAGTATACCACCAGGTGGCAGCACAAACAATTAATAGTCAATATTAATTTAAACAGGTGATTTTCAAACAAGTTTACAAAAATCTCAAAATAGAAAGAGGGTTTTTGTTGTTGTTGTTAATACTCACCTGAGGATATTTTCTCCATTGAGCTTTTTAGAGAGAGTGGAAGGGAGAGGGAGAGACAGAGAGAAAATTGATAAAAGAGAAATGAGACAGAATCAAATCTTGACTGGGTTTGAACCTGCAGTCCTTCAGTAGTATAATATTACTACACTAGCTGACTTTCTAACCACTGAGCCAAACCAATTAGGACAGAGAGAGGGTTCTTTGCAAAGAAGTGTGAGAGGGAAATGGAGGTGGGAGAGTAGTAGAGAGTAAAGGGGTGATAGATGATGATGGAAAGAGACATGACTTAGGGTAGTAAACACACAATACAACATACAGATGATGTATTATAGAATTGTATACCCTATGTAATTTTATTAACCAATATAATCCCAATAAGTTAAATAAAAATTAAAAGTGCAATAGAAGAAAAGAAGTGTGATCACAGCAAGCCCATTAAATCTATGGCTGGTGAATCAGTTGAGATACATCTGTCTTACTATGTGTTGGGTGGCCGGACATCTCTAAATTGGTTCCCCTTTCCTCTGACCCCGTATCCACCCAGATGAACGTGCATTTTCTCCTTTAGACTTTCCTATCTCAGTAAATGGCACTACTACCGTCCACCTAATTGCTTAAGGCATAAACTAAATGCACTCTATTATAGAGTGTGGGGCTTTTTGTGTTTTTTTTTTCTCATGCTTTTTTTATATTATGGTGTAAAAAAAAAAGAATCTGGTCTGTATGATATCAATTCTTTTGTTATTTATTGAGACTGGCTTTTCAGTAAAATGTTATGTTTTTCCGTGTGTACTTGAGAACATGTGCTCTCATTTAGGTGAAGAATTCCGGCTATATCCATGAAATCAAGCTTGTTAACTGTGTTGTTCATATCTTCTATATCCTTATTAATATTTGTCAGCCTTCTCTGTTTCTATGGGAGATGTGGTAAAAAAAAAATATCCCTCTGTAATAAAAGATTTGTTAACTTATTGCAGTTCTGCCAATGGCATTTTGCTTTACATTTATTGAAGATGTAATGTAAGTGACATACAAATTTATAATTGCTATATCTCCTTGGTAAAGTATTTATTATTTGATAAATTTTTTATTCCTGCTGTGGCTAGTGTGGCTCAGTTGGTTAGGTGCTGTCCTGTGCATCAAAAGGTTGCCAGTTTGATTTCTGGTCAGGGTACATGTTCATGTTGGGTAACAGGATCCATCCCCAGTGGGGGACATGCAGGAGGCAGCTGATTGATGTTTTGCTCTCACATCAATGTATTTCTCTCTCTCTCTCTCTCTCTCTCTCTCTCTCTCTCTCTCTCTCTGATCTCTCTCAAAGATCAATTAAAAATCTTTTTTCAAAAAAACTTTATTCCTAACAATACTTTTTACCTTAAGGTCTATTTTGTCTGGCACTAATATTACTACACTTGCATTTTGGGGGCTATTTCTGGCCATCATTTATTTTCCATTCATTTCCTTTCAACCTTTTTATGCTTTTATGTTCTAACTATGTTTATGATAAACAAGTATATAGCCAGATTTTTTTTTAATCTGATTTTAACTGACAAGTAAATCTATTTATATGTTAAAATTACTAACATATTTGGAACTATTTCTACAATTCTGTGTTGTTTTGTGTGTGTTTTTAATCCTCACCAGAGGATATTTTTCCACTGATTTTTAGAGAGAGTGGAAAGACAGAGAGAAACATCAATGTGAAAGAAGCACATCAATTGGTTGCTTCCTGCACATGCCCTGACCAGGGCCCAGGCTGAGGAGGAGCCTGAAACCAAGGTACATGCCCTTGACCAGAATTGAACCTGGGGCATTTCGGTCTGCAGGTCGAGGGTCTATACACTGAGCCAATCTGCCTAGGACTCTCCCTCTATACATTTTTTTATTTATAATGCTTTTTTTCCCCTGATTCTCTCCCCACCCCCTTGCATGCCTTTTATTGGATTGATCTGGCTTTATTAATTCCTCTTTAATTTTATTGACTACGTTTCTATGGTCTTGATAATTATCTGTACCTTTTTAACATGTTCATGAGAAAGTCTAAAGTAAGTTACCTTGTTTTCATCCTGAATAATCAAGGGCCTTCCAAGGATTCACTTCCAATCACCCTCCCTCCTAACTAGCTCAATGTTATTATCTAGTATTTTAGTTTAAACCTCACATAATGTTATTCCCTAGATTAAAATCCTTCAGTAGCTTCACCTTAGGCAAAATAACATCTAAACCCTTTGCCATAGTGTATAACACTTACCATGGCCTGGTCCCTGCCTGCTTCTCCAATCTCCTCTCTTGTCACTCTTCTCCACTGCTCACTGCCCTCCAGCTACAACCATCTTTCAGTTCCTGCAACAGCCTATGATTGGACACCAATTTCTTTCCCACTTCAAATCCTAGCCACATACTTTTCCTTCTATTAGTGTGGTCTTCTGTTCTTCCTGTTACTGCTAGCTCTCTCTCTCATCTCTGCTTACTGGTAAATATAATATCCTCAAAGAAGTTTTCTCTTGCCACCCTATGTAGATTAAGTCCTCTCCATCCCATAATTTTCTGTACCAGCACTCTGCTTATTTCTTTCATGTACTTATCACAAGTCATAATTAATTACATATTAGAATGTGTTTCCTTATTTACTGCCTGCCTCTCTGGCCAAATTTGGCTCTATAAGAACATCAGTAGGAATGGAAAAGCGAAAAGAAACAATTTTTAAAAAGGATTTACGAATTTTTATATCAAATTAGGTGATGAACAAATAGAAGGAAAAGTTAAGTGTAATTCTAAGATTTCTCCTTTGGAAAACTATAAGTATAGAGATACCACTTGACAGAAAACTGTAAGTATAGAGATACCACTTGACAGAAATAGAATAATTGGGAAAAGAATTCAATTTGAATAAAATTGAGGAGGAAGAAAATTTATTTCTGCTTAGTAATATTAAGGCTAAAGTAGTGGTGGTACATCCAAGTGAAGCTATGAGAGAAAATCAGAATTGGTGGTGAAACATGGGTTAGAGGTCAAGATTAGAGATGTAGTTGTGGAAATAACTCACATATTTTTCATTCCTTATCCATTTAATATTCAATTTTTCATTGAGCCACTTCAAACCTTCTGCTTTCTCCCCTTCATTCAACAAATATTATTCCTGGCTCTGTGCTAAATGCAAATATCTTTGCAAAATTTAGCTAAGATGGATGCTGTTCCTGCCCTTGTGGAGCTTACAGGATAAAGAGAGAAAAAGACAATTCAATAAGCAGTTGCAGTCGAGTATGATAGAACTCTCCATATGGACTAAATAAGAGTGTCCTTAAGAGCACATAGCAAGAGCACATCCCAAGTTTATGGGGCCAGGTAAAGTTTTCCGGGGAAAGTAATGTTTTACTAAACCCAAAGGAGAATAAGGAATTAGTGGGGAGCAGGGAAGGGGAGCCGGGGAGGAAAGCAGCTCTTTGAGTAGCAGAAACAAATCCTTTAAACTAGCAATAAAAAAAACATGCATGATCTAATATTCCTACTTTTGCCAAGGAAATATTATCTACCCAACCCTTTCAGAATTTTTAAAAAGTTGATTGAAGTATAATTTACATACAGTAAAATTCACTCTTTTAAGATGAAAAGTTCTATGAATTTATACAGTTTGCCATTGCAAAAGTTTTTAACCATTGCAAAAATCAAGATACATAGTATTTCTATTACAAAAAAAGTCTTCATATCTCTTTGTACTTCTCCTTCCCTCAGCCATCCAGCAAGCGCTGACTGGATTTTTGTCCCTATAGTTTTCCCTTTTCCGAACATCATATGAATGGAACCATATAGTATGTTGTCTTTTGAACCTGGCTTCCTTCACAGAGCATAATGCTCTTGAGTCATTATGGTGTTGCATGTATCAGTAGCTTGTTCCTTTGTCTGAGGAGCAGTATTCCATTATATTGGCATGCCATAATTTATTTCATCAGTTGATAGATACTTGACACATTTCTAACCTTAAAAAAATGTGGACAAAGCTGCTACAAAACAAACATATAGGTTTTTTGTTGGGGTAAGTCTTTATTCCTCTTAAGTAAGAATTGGATTGTTTGGTCAAAGTAATTGCATGTTTAATTTCATAGGAATTGCCAAGTGTTCCCCAAAGTGGCTGGACCATTTTGTATTCCCATTAGCAATGAATACAATTTCCAGTTGTGCTCCATCATTACCCGCATTTGACAGTATCAGTTGTTATTGTTTTACATTTCAGCCATTCTACTAAGTGTGCAGTGATATCTCATTGTCATTTTAATTTGCATTTTCCTGATGACCAATCATGAAACATCTTTTCCAGTACTTACTTGCCATCTGTATATCTTGTTTTATAAAATATTCATATCTTTTGCCCATTTTTTTTTCTTTATTGGGTTTCTTGTTTTCTTAAGAATCTCTTACATATTTGAGTTACCAATACTTTATCAGATATGTATATGTCTTGCAAATGTTTCTTCCCTGTGTGTGCCTTGTTTTCTCATTTTCTTGAAGTGTCTGTCAAAGAACAGAATATTTTTATTTTGCAAAGTCTAATTTATTAATTTTTTTCTTTTTTCCCAGCCTCTTTTTTTTTTTTAATATATTTTATTGATTTTGTACAGAGAAGAAAGGAGAGAGAGAGAGAGTTAGAAACATCGATGAGAGAGAGTCGTCGATCAGCTGCCTCTTGCACACCCCTTACTGGGGATATGCCCGCAACCAAGGTACATGCCCTTGACCGGAATCGAACCCGGGACCCTTTGGTCCCCAAGCCGACGCTCTATCCATTGAGCCAAACCGGTCTCGGCATGCCCAGCCTCTTTTAAAAAATATATATTTTATTGATTTTTTACAGAGAGGAAGAGAGAGGGATAGAGAGCTAGAAACATCAATGAGAGAGAATCATCGATCAGCTGCCTCTTGCACACCCCCTACTGGGGATGTGCCCGCAACCAAGGTACATGCCCTTGACCGGAATCGAACCTGGGACCTTTCAATCCACAGGCGACGCTCTATCCACTGAGCCAAACCAGTCCCGGCTCTGCCCAGCCTCTTAATCCTATTCCTTCTCATTCTTTTCTTTTAAAAAAATATTTTTTATTGGTTTCAGAGAGGAAGGGAGAGGGAGAGATAGAAACATCAATAATGAGAGAGAATCGTTGATCGGCTGCCTTCTGCATGCACCCTACTGGGGATCAAACCCGCAACCCAAGCATGTGCGCTGACCGGGAGTCGAACCGTGACCTGCTGGTTCATAGGTCGAGCCTCAACCATTTCTCCTTCATTTCCCTGCCACACATTTGGAATGAATGTTCTCTAGAAGCCACCATTTCTTTACAAAACCTGAAATTTTGCTTCCATTCATACCACACTACCAAAACTGACCTCTGGATGTCACCAAAAACCTCTTTCATGTGAATTCCAATAATACTTTCTAGACTATAATTCTCTACTTCCTTTTGGCATAACCCTTCCTTACAAAAATTATTTTTTAACCTCTTACTTTCAACTTTCCCTAAAAACTGATCTAAGGCTGTATAGTATTCCCTTAGGGATTAATTCAATTGCTATTTAATGTCATGCAACCAAGAATTTCACTGCTGAGTAATGTCAACTATTTTTTTGTTCTGAATTCAGACTAAAGCAGTAAACATCATATGATTTTAAATTACTTATAGGTAACTAATTCTCTTAAATGAGTTGAATATCACCATTTTCTTTTTCAATGACTTCATTGTTTTTTAAATATATATATATATATACAGCACACACTGCTTAACGACGTTTTAGTCAATGATGGACAGCATATAAGACAATGGTAGCACAAAATTATAAGGAAACTGAAAATTTTCTATTGCCTAGTGATGAAGCCTCATGAGATCTTAGCACAACCTACAATGCATAATACTTGATAAGGTGTACAAGGTGTTTTGTGTTTTATTTTGTGTTGTTTTGCTGTATTAATCCTCGCCGAGGATATTTTCCCATTGATTTTTAGAGAGAGTAGAAGGGAGGGAAGGGGGGAGAGAAACATGGACATGGCAGGGATCAAGCCTGCACCAGAGGTAATGCCCCCGGCCAGTCCGCTGGCTGATGTTCTATCCACGGAGCCAAACCAGCGAGGGTGTGGTTGTGTTGTAAGCTAAGTATTAACACAAAAGAGTAGAAAAGTTTTTTTTACTATTATTATTTATTTTTGTTTGCTTGCTTTGTTAATTCTCACTCCAGGATATTTTTACCAGGTTGCCTCCAGCACGTGGCCCGGGATGGAGATCAAACCTGAAACCCACGTAACATGCCCTTCACTGGGAATCAAACCTAAGACCCTTCAGTGGGCAGGACTGACACTAAGCACTTAATAACACTGTCCAAGGCTAGAAAGGTTTTTTTTTTTTTAAGTTAAAAGTTGCCCTGGCTGGTGTGGCTCAGTTGGTTGGAGTGTCCTTTCATAGGCCAAAAAGTGGCAGGTTCAATTCCTGGTCAGGGCGCACACCCAGGTTTTGGGCTTGGGTTTCAATCCCTGGTCAAGGCATGTACAGAAGGCAGCCAACTGATCGATGTTTCTCTTTCACATCAATGTTTCCTCTCTCTCTTTCTCCCTCTAAAACAAATTTTTAAAAAATTAAAAGTTTGTAAAGTTACAGTAAGCTAAGATTATTTATGCTTTTTAGCTTAATAATTTGTATTGAATTTATCAGGGTGATATTGGTTAATAAAATTATATAGGTTTCAGGTGTACAATCCTATAATACATCTGTATATTGTATTGTGCGTTCAGTACCCCAAGTCAAGTCTCTTTCCATCACCGTTTATCCCCCTATATCCTCTTCTACTCCCTCCCCACCCTCTTTCCTCTGGCAATCACAATGTTTCTATCAGGTTTTTTGTTTGCTTGTTTGTTTTGCTTAATCCCTTCAGCTAATATTATTTATTACTGAAGAAAGAAAACATGTTTTATAAATGTGCTGTAGCTTAAGTGTGCAGTATTTATAAAGTCTATAATCATGCACAGCAAGCATGTCAAACTCAAAGGCTAACACAGGCCAAGTAAACAAGGTTTAAGTTTATGTGGGCTGCACAAAAACAAAAGCTTCATTTTTATAGAAACATAGGCTTATTTCGATAGAGACATGCTGAATACAAAGGGCTGAAATAAATGAGTAATCGTTAACATAAAATAATAAAACATTTTAATAAAAATTAATATTTTTTCTTGAACATTAACTTACCAGACACTGAGTAACTGCACAAATTAATAAGTGTAATGTAAATAAACCTACTTTTCTTGTTCTTCGAAAACAAAATATTTCCTATTGTGCACACCAAACAAGTCAGTCCAAGATTAATGAGTGGCAATCAGCTGCTAAAATATTCGCTGCTGGTATTAGTGGAGAGAAATGGTGCACCTGCACATAAGGCGCATAAAGGAAATGAATGCAACACGATTATAGTAAGCAGTCATTAGAGAATGTTGTAGTTTGTTATTGATAATTATGTATAACAGGATATTGTAAAACTTAAGTTAGGAACATTTATAAAAATGTTTCTTACATACCGTTATATTGGCTGGGCCGAAAAAATATTGGTTGTGGGCCGCATGTGGCCCGTGGGCCGTGAGTTTGACATGCTTGATGTACAGTAATGTCCTAGTAGGCCATCACATCCCCTCACCACTCACTCACTGACTCACCCAGAGCAACTTCCAGTTCTGCAAGCTTCATTTATGGTAAGTGTCCTACATAGGTGTATCATTTTTTAATTTTTATGACATATTTTTATTGTACCCTTTACAATTGCCTGCAGTATTCGGTACGGTAACATACTATACAGGATGTAGCCTAGGAGCAATAGGCTATACCACATAGTCTAGGTATGTAGTAGGCTATGCCATCTAGGTTTGTGTAAGCACATCTGATAATGTTTGCACAGTTCTCAGAATGCATCTCTGATGTTCAGCAGCACATGAGCGTATTACCAATGACATAAATTTCAGCATGACCAATAGCTGACTTTTATTATAAATTCTGAATTAATAGAGTCCAAATAAATAAAATTTCCTCTAGCTTTTTTATTATATTATATTATATATTATATTATATGTCTGTACATATCATATAATATATTAAAAAGAAATACAATCCATGGACAATCTCCTAGGCTAGGGAGAAAAGTAGTTTCTAGAATCAAAGGTTGTTTCTAATATTTTGTAGGTAGAGAAGCTGAAATACACTGAAATCGATTTCCCCCCTAAAGTAAAATCATAAAAGAGGAACAGCGAAGGAGTTTCAGTTTTGATTTTGCCTCATTGGAACCATTAATAGCAAATAGTTTCATTCTTCTCAGATATTCCCCCTGACCACCACCCTTTTCCTCTTTGCCTTCTCTCTCTTTTCCCCTTTTTATTTCCTCTAAATAGCATAATGACCAGAGAATATGACTGAATTTAATAATTTCTCTCAACTCTAGGTCAAGGTCAATCCTTCTTATTACCCCCCCCCCCCCCATCTGTCTCTTCTGCTGGCTTCCCTTTACCTTCTAGAAAGTCTACTTTCAGGTGGACGGCTCCTGCTTCCTCTTGGACAGAGCAAAACAGAGCAATGGCTGCGATTTTCCTGAAATGTCATAAGGCCAGACTAGGGGAATCAGTGCCCTGGAGTCTTCTGTGTCTCTATCATGATGATATCAGTGCATTCTGAGCACACTGGGAGGGTCCGCAATAGAGTAGAACCTGCTTTGAAGTTAGAAAGACCTCAATGCAAATCAATTCTGACCACTACTTACTAGCTTTTTGACCAGAAAGTCAACAAACCCTATGAGCATGCTTCCTCATCTGTGAAACAGAGATAATAATATCTACTTTAACAGGAAGCACAAGTAAAGAATCTGCTATTTAGTAAGTACTTAACACATTTTGGTCCATTCCTCCCCTTTTCCACAATAATGATTCTTTTAGTAGAAAATAACTCTTTAAAATGTCACCTCTTTCTTGATGCACGGAGGTAAGGCTGATCCCTTGGGACTTTCCATAGGACGCACTGACACGGCAGTGAGATATTCAGGAATATACCACTGCCTGAATATATATATATTTTTAAAATAAATTTTATTGATTTTCCAGAGAGAGAAAGAGAGAGGGACAGAGAGTGAGAAACATCGATGAGAGAGAATCATCGATCAGCTGCCTCTTGCACACCCCCTACTGGGGATGTGCCTGCAACCAAGGTACATGCCTTTGACCGGAATCGAACTTGGGACCTTTTAGTCCACAGGCCAACGCTCTATCCACTGAGCCAAACCGGTTTCGGCCTGCCTGAATATATTTGTGTCTTAACAAGGACTTCCAAGATATAAATTTTTGATGTGGCAAGGACAGTGCTAGTGTTGATTTCTGTATTATGTTCTGGGGAATCTAAACATTCTCTGAGGCATCTCAAGAAGTTTCTGAAAGCATGATAATGGGAGATATGCTTCATTTCTGCCTGCTCTGTGGCCTACAGACTCCATGTTGATAATATATACATTAGTCATTAGCATTCAATTGTACTATTTACATAGAAAAAGCATGCAGGGTTCTATGAAGATCACAAGTCTATAGATAAAGTCATTCTATATAGCTTTTTCTTTGTCTTGAAATATTGTACATATGAAATAAGTTAAACATTATCTTTAATTTTAAACTCTTTTTGTCAGATTAAGAATACATATGATCTTTGACTGAGCAATTATATTCCTGGGAGTCTTTCCTAAAATATCCTCACATGTGTATACAAATATATATAAGAAGCATATTTTTTTGCAGCTTATTTGTAATAACAAAGACCAGAAACAAGTGGTTAAGTATTATTGTCATACAATGGAATACTATGAATCCATTGAATAATAAACACTTACTAATTAAATAGCAACTATATGCCCAGAATCTTATTAAGTGCTGAAGAAGAATAAAAAGCATAAGCCATTGCCGAAACCGGTTTGGCTAAGTGGTAGAGCGTCGATCTGCAGACTTAAAGGTCCTGGGTTCAATTCTGGTCAGGGGCATGTACGTTGGTTGCGGGCACATCCCTGGTAGGGGGTGTGCAAGAGGCAGCTGGTCAATGTTTCTCTCTCATCGGTGTTTCTAACTCTCTATCCCTCTCCCTTCAAAAAAGCATAAGCCATGGTTCTTATCCTGGAGGAGCTTATGACCTGGTTGGAAAGGGCCAAAGGCGCAGATCTCTGGCTTTAAATTATGTCTTCTATGAGAATTGACTTTTTTTTATTTGTTGTTCTTGAAAAATAATCTTCTGGAGTAGGAGTCAGCAAACTACAGCTGCCTATTTTTATAAATAAAATTTTACTCATCCCAGCCATTCCCATTTATTTACCTATTGTCTATGGCTACTTTCCTGATAAATGGTTGAATAGTTGTAACAGAGACCATTGGCCTACAGAGACAAAAATATTTACTAACTGGCTCTTTACTGAAAAAGTTTGTCAACTCATTTTAGGCCTTTGGTGGTTTTAAAATATCTCTATAAATTCTTGGATACACCTTCCCTTTCAATGTGAAGCTTAATTCTCCTCTCTTTGAGCGTGTACTAAATTTAGTAACTTCCTTCTAACAAATAGAGTATGGCGCAAATAAAGATGTATGACTTCTGAGACCAGATTGTAAAGGATGTTATAGCCTTCTCCTTGGTCTTGCTCAGATCTCTTGCTGGAGGAAGGCAATTGCTATGTTGTGAGGACACTCAGGTAGCCCTAGGGCAAGATCCATGTGGCAAGGAACTGAGACCTCCTGCCAAGAGCTAGCAAGGAACTAAGGCCTGCTACTAAGAGTCATGTGAATGAATCATCTTAGAAGGATGCTTCAACTCCAGCTAAGCCTTCAGATAACTGGAGTCCTGGCCAACATATTGACTGCAAACTCATGGGAAACCCTAAGGCTGAACTACCCAGTTAAACCACTCCCTAATTCTTGACCCACAGAAACTGAAATGGTAAATATCTGTTATTTTCACCAGCTACATTGTAGGGTAATTCAATACTGAGCAACAGACAACTGACCACAAAGCCAAAAGCTATAGGTGCTCTAGAGCAGTAGGTCCATAAAAAATTTTCTTAAAGGGCCAGACAGTCAATATTTTAGGCTTTTGGACCATGTGGTCTCAACCCAACTCTGCTGTTGTAGCAGGAAAGCAGCCATGCACAATAAGTCAATAAAACTTTATTTACAAAACAGGCAGCAGGACTGTAGGCCATAGTTTGCCAGCCTCTGCTCTAGAGAAACCAATTTTAATGGTATTAAGCAATGATTAGAAAGGAGTGATAATAGATGCTGGGGGTTTTCTCAACTTAATTATGTAAAGCTATATCAAGGAAATCCCTAATTAGAAAAAGGTATGTGTAAAATATCCTTTTATCTTTCCCTGTAAGTTTTTGCTTAGAGAAGAGAAATTAAATATTTGGAAGATTGACGGGACTTTTTCCCTTAATAAACATAACAGAATGAAGACTGAGCCCCAACCAGATAAGAGAAAATAGGAGGAAACTGTTCTTAGGGTCTTTTTTTTTTTTTTAATATATTTTATTGATTTTACACAGAGAGGAAGGGAGAGAGATAGAGAGTTAGGAACATCGATGAGAGAGAGTCATCGATCAACTGCCTCTTGCACACCCCCTACTGGGGATATGCCCGCAACCAAGGTACATGCCCTTGACCGGAATCGAACCTGGGACCCTTCAGTCCCCAAGCCGACGCTCTATCCATTGAGCCAAACCGGTCCTGGCCTTAGGGTCTTTTTTAAAAATATATTTTTTATTGATTTCAGAGAGGAAGGGAGAGGGCGAGATAGAACATCAATGATGAGAATCTCTGACCAGCTGCCTCCCCACACTCCCCCCGCACTGGGGACTGAGCCCAAAACCCAGGCATGTGCCCTTGACTGGAATCGAACCTGGGACCCTTCAGTCCGCAGGCCTACACTCTATCCACTGAGCCAAACCAGCTAGGGTTTAGGGTCTTTTTACCAAATTGCTAACACTTTTAGCACTAGTGCCAAAACTGATATTTTAAAACATGCAAAGCAAGCTTAAGAATGGAAGGAAGATAATCTCCCATTAACACCTGGAAATAAAACAAGGAATTAAAATGTAGTTGATAACTATTGTAGAAATTAAAAAGGGAACCAAGCTGTAAGTATATTTCATAACATTTTGCTCTAAGTGTATCACATTTTCTTTGTGATCCTTAGAAGTTAGTAATTGTTCATATCTATGAATTTACTAAACATACTGTTATGAAAAAACAAACTCATAACATGCTGTTAGAAGAAAGCCTGACTAGATCTTAGCATTATAGTCAGAAGTCAATATTTTTAGTAGCAACTCCTCAAACTGTAGACTTACCATGCAGTCATGTATTGATGTCTAAACCTGTAGATAACTTTTGTGAGTTTATTTGAGCCAATTTGATGACAATTTCCAGGAATCAAAATCTTAAAAGATTGAGAAAATGCTCCAAAGAATGCAGTTTTGCAGCTTATTTTATACATTAAAATACAAGGACAAGAAGTAAGAGGGTTACATGAAATCCATTGGTGGCAGATTAAGGAAGCAGGAGAAAGTAAAAGAGGAGGGAACCTCTGGGATTGGATAAAAAGCAAAACAGGAGACACATACTTCCTTCACATGGATGGGTAGAGGAGAGTTAATAATTAACATTTACAGCATATAGAGCTGGTATGAGGAAAACAAGATTAGCAATGAGAGGTTCTGTGGCCTGAACTCTGATGCAATGGCTATGCCCTGAAGGGTTTGGAAAAGGAGATTTCTCTGACATTTCAAAAATATGTTATCTTAGATGCAAAAAGGCAATAAACAGGCTCACTTAAGTAAAGATTGACCTTTGTTAAGGAAGTTGCATGCCTAGGACGTGCCTAACCACCATTTTTATGTTCATACCAACCTAGGAGGTTACTTTCCATCTCTGAGTTCGTAAGGCCCATCATGCAGGCCTCCTGTGAGCTTGTCAGGTTTAGCATGTGGCTCCTTTTTCATTTACATGAGCAACCTCAGACCTATTATAGTCATAGCTAATATTTGCTGAATACCTACTAAACACCAGGCACTTAATTATTTCACTTAATCCTCCTAGTTACCCTATGAGGTCCGTATTAGTATTATCCCAATATTAGGGATGAGAAAACAAGTGAACAAACACTACTACAAAACACAAGAGCAACAATCATTCATTACTATCCAGGGCAACAGCATTGATGGGGGGAGGGGAAGGGGCACTGGAATCAACACATAAGGAAAAAGCTAATCACAGACAAACTACTCTAAATATTCTTAAAACTTTTCACAAAGTAGAGTTCTATAGACATAGCTTTGTAAGGAAACGCTACATTCCCATCTCCCTTCTCATGCTCCAGAATACATCCTCATTTTGGGGAAGGGTTCAGCTTTACCTTCAAATTTTAAATTCTCTTTCTTTCTCTCCTTTCCCCTCCCTCTCATTGTGTATAGTTGAATATATATTACTTAAAAATAATTCTGATGTTACTTACTGTAATGCAAACCTATCAATAGGATAAGACAGGAACATTAAGGCAACCTAAAATAAAGACCACTCACAAATCCTCTTCTATAAGCACAGCACAGGCATAAGTAACTCAGATAAATAATACATATTTCGGCATGATATGTACACATTTTCCTAAGCGAGCCATCTCACCCTGCCCTGTGAGTGGTGGACATGATTCAAATATCAGAACCTCTGTCACAAGTGGAACAAACTTCTCTTTTTTCCTAGTTGTCTAACGTCAGTACAGGAGATCACAGATGACAGATCTTGGCTAGCTGTGATCAAGAAATATGGGAGATGTGAGCACTGCTCAGAAAAAGAAAAGAAAAGCAACAAAAGGCCAGGAAGGAAAATTAAGAGTGCTCTGCCCGGGAACTGGTTTCAGAGAAAGAAGTCAAAGAATGAAGGTGGAATGAGGAAAGCTATCTGCAAAAGCCTGCATGTCCCCAGTTCTTGCTATAATAAGTCAAATTCAGGTAAGAGCTTGTTCACAAACAGAATCATCATAAGGTTATAAAAAAAAAAAAAAAAAAAAAAAAAAAGAGGAAAAAAGGAGAGAATCAAACAGAGCCAGAACTAGGGTAAGATGAGTAACATACTCCCCATTGGGCACCAAATTTAATAGATGCCCCAAACAAAACAAAACAAAACAAAAATCCCTCAGTGATCAAGAAAAATAACATTTTAAAACAGTGGTTTAAATATAGCAAACAAAAAAACTATAACCAGCCACCTGCTTTGCAACTAAAGTTTCATTGGAATCAGGGTGAGGTTTAGGGTGAAGTTACTAAGGCAGGGAAGAGTGCAGGACAGAATTCTGCCTTTATTTGAAATCCTGACTTTTCATCCTAGGTTACTTTGCACTCGTTTTTAATTTTTTTTTTTTAATATTACATTAAGACATTCTCTTGATTACTGAGTGTTTTGGCTCTCCTTAAGTTTTGTGTCTCACTTCCTGTACCCTAGTCCTGGGCTGAAAGAGAAGAGAGGAGGCAAGCGGAGATCGTCAGTGGTTTAAAGACTTATGTCAAACCCTAAAGCAGAAAAGTTGGAGATTCCATTTTTTCCTGCTCCGTGCATTCTGTGCCCTGGGCGCCCTCATGCCAGTGAAGGCCGTCCTTTCATTGAGCTCCTTCTCTTGCCTTGGCAGCTGCACTCACTTTTATATGCAGGTTCTGGAATGCTGGGAGCTGTATGGCAGCCAACATCTCTCCTCTCCCCTTCTCAAACATGACGTTCTCTGTAATTCAGCTTCAGACACCTCTTTCCTTAGCCTTTTCACCCAGGGAGCCCGATCAAGGAACCTAAGAACTGTAAGCCTCATTTGCCTTCTTTGGGTATGCAAGTGAATTTGCATATATCTTGTGTCCATTTGCATTCCCCTCACATGGGGTATTTAGAATAAAAACAACATTCATGAATCAAAATGAAGCCTGTCCCATTCTGTTTCTGTCAAAGTATGGTGTGAGTAAAAGGATACCGCAGTGTGAGAAAAAGAGCTGAAATTATATTGGCCAGGGTTATGTGTCCTTTTAAAGGCAAGCCAATTTAGTGGCGTTTACCACCACAAAAATTGGCATTTAATATTTATAGGTTTAGCCTTGCAGAACATAATCACTCATGACTGAAATAGCCACCCCCTTCCTCTACAATTCCTGCAGGAATCTGAGCCAAGAGCCCCTGGAAGCTGAAAATGGCCCTTTTCCTCCTCCAAGCCACCACTTACAGGGGGGAAGTCGATGGTTCCGGGTAACGGATCTCTCCATTTGACATGAAATGAATGAGTGGAAGAACCTATTAAAAGGGAGGAGAGGAAGGAGTGTTCTCCTCATCCTCCCTCAGCCCCTTTGGGAGTGAAAGAACTAAGAAAGGAAAGGAGTAGTCTGGTCTGAACCCTGCACAGAATTTCATCTAAAGAAACAAATAGTGGACAGTAGGTTGGCCCCAAATGAGATGCAACCAAAATGATGGAAATGCTGTGAGTAACCAGGGCAAGTTCATTATGGAGTTGCTTTAAAGAGAACAGGTAAGTAAGACTATGTCAACATAACTCCAGCACTAGAACCAGAGGGCGTGAGCCTTGCCATCTGTGTGACAAGTAGATAGCTCAGTGAAGAAAGATGACTCAGTCCTTCACAGCCTGAAAAAAACACCTTTAGCCGAAACCGGTTTGGCTCAGTGGATAGAGCGTTGGCCTGAGGACTAAAGGTCCCAGGTTCGATTCCGGTCAAGGGCATGTACCTTGGTTGCGGGCACATCCCCAGTAGGGGGTGTGCAAGAGGCAGCTGATCGATGATTCTCTCTCATCGATGTTTCTAATTCTCTGTCCCTCTCTTCCTCTCTGTAAAAAATCAATAAAATATATATTTTTTAAAATACCTTTAGTGCATTTAACCTCCTTGAATTTGGGTTAGCACTTCTTAACCTCAGAAACAATTCCCTTCAGAACTAGTTGAGGTTCCAATTCGGCCTGCGTCCTTGTAGTCTTTCATAATCTAATCTTGCAAGTGCCATACCACTACGTCTGCCATATTCTGTTGGTCATGCAGACCAATCCTCATACAATGAGGACTATAATAGTGTGTAAATACCAGAAGTCAGGAATCATTGACGGCCTTCATGGTGCCTGCCTACTATGGTGAGAATGTTGTCATGTTGGAACCCATGTGAGAAGTAAAGGCTTAACCTCTAAGTTTGCCCCATTTTATAGATTGCCATTTTAAAAAAAAACCTCACTTACTCTGCATGATAGGAAGAAAAAGCTCCCACTTGGAGGGAGCTATGCAGGCGTCAGTGTCCCTTCAGCAGCTCCTTGATCAACATAGTGGTGAATATCTGGAATGAGGAAATGAGGGTTAGCGCCTGGCTTGAAAAGAGAACAGAGAAAGAAACCAAACACTGATAGCAGCTTTACTAAACGCAGATTTAGCGATGTAAGTAAAGCTGAAAAGCACTTAACTGGAATAAATGTATTCACCCTCAATTCCAGCAATAGCTATAGACCACAGAGAAGCAAGTAAACTGCAGCTTTCTTATGGTTTGGTCATAAAATATTCACTCAGTCATTCTGTCAGTCAACAAATATTGATGATAAAGACAGGACTTTTACACTCAATTCATATTTTCTGAGTTTCCCTTTAGGATATGACACTATATACTTAGCAACATAATAAGGAAACATAAAGCAAATACACAGTCCCTTCCTTCAAAAACCTTTCATTCAAAATCAAGAACAACTCGATAAATGGTTCACATGTTTGTTTTTAAAGACAATAAACACAAGGTGCTACAAAAGTTTTTCTTTAAAATATACATATATTGCCATTTGTCTTGGATTCTCTTTTTCCATTTCCATGTGTTGTCAGTTATTGATGAAAACCATTATATACAAGGTGGCTTTTTCAATTAAAAAAAAAAATAACATGTTTTAGGGCACAATGTAGCTATACCATCTGTTTGGGATTATTTTCCAGATAGTATAACCATGTTAAAAGAGGGTAAGTTGAATCTCTTTGGTACAATTAAATGCAAGAAATTATATAAAGCTAGCTTTTTCTAAGCTCGATTCAGTAGAAATTTTCTAGATCAACAGATTAAAGGAGTCTATTATTTAAAACTATAGGCCTGGTGCACCATTGGGTCCCTCAGCCTGTCAGGTTCGGCCCCATCCGTGCAGGCCAGGCTAACGGACCCCACCGATGCACAAATTCGTGCACTGGGCCTCTAGTATGCATATAAGATCTTTGGTTAATCTCTTCCTGTCCTTCCTCTTTCCCCCTTCCCTCGAGATTCATCAATCTGTTCCATGTTTCTATGCCTGTGCATTGAGCATCTGGCCCCTGGTGGTCATTGAATGTCATAGCTACTGGTTGAATGGTTGGACAGTTGCTTAGGCTTTTGTATATAGACTAGCGGCCTGATGCATGAAATTTGTGCAAAAATGGGCCCTCCTTTCCCTGGCTGCCAGCACCGGCTCCCTCTGGCACCTGGGATCCGGGCTTCCCTCGCAGCCCTGGCTTCATCTGGAAGGTCATCTGGAAGGATGTCCAGAAGGACATCTGGTCTAATTAGCATATTACGCTTTTATTATTATAGATAGTTTTACAGATAGATATCAACTCAAGACCAGATTGATTTGTGATGGATCAATAAGAAACAATATAATTTAACACATTTCTATTTCTATTTCTATAAAGTAATAACAAGAAATTTTAGACTGTGTATAATTTGGTATTTATATAAGACCAACTTAAAAGTAACATTCAAACAACCTAGTTAGCAGCCTCGGCCCCATCTCAGCTTTTATATCTTTAGCAGAAACTATCACACAAATAAATGGCTTTCTCTCAACAGAATCCCAAGCACAATAATGTCAGATCAGGCTGTAAACTCCTTTTTTTTTTTTTTTTTTTTTTTTTTTTTTTTTTTTTTTTTTTAAAGAATGGGCATATTTATTTAGTTTTTATTTTTTGTTAATCCTCAGTTGAGAATATTGTTTCCCATTGATTTTGAGAGAGAGAGAGTGGAAAGGAGGGGGAGAGAGAGAGAAACATCAATGTGAGATACATCAACTGGTTGCCTTCCACACATGCCCCGACCAGGCCCAGGGATCAAGCCTGCAACTGAGGTACATGCCCTTGCCTGGAACCAAATCCATGACTCTTCAGTCTGTGGGCCAATGCTCTACCCACTGAGTAAAGCTGCCAGGTTTATTTTTTATCCTCACCTGAGGATATTTTTCCATTGACTTTTAGAGACAGAAGGAGGGAAGGGGGCAGGGGACAGAGAGACAGAAATAGAGAAACTCAGTGATTGGTTGCCTCCCGCATGTGCCCAACCAGGCTGGGAATCCTGCACCCCAAGTTTGTGCCCTTGACCGGGAATCCAACCCAAGACCCTTTGGTCTGCAGGCCAAAATTCTAACACTGAGAAAGCTGGCCAAGGCAGGCTGCAAACTCTTAATATCGAAAGGAAGAGGAAATTTTAGAAAGCTTTAGGTAAAAATGATTTCCATTCTATATAAAAGAAATAGGAATATACCATTTACCCCCCAGTAGACTGGCAAAAATTATGTGTAAAATACCAAATATTGAAGAATATGTAGGATTCTTAGAAATTGTGGGAGAGTGAGAAACGATTTGGCATTCATTATCTCACAGTTAAATAATCACAAACTCCACAAACCAGCACCCCTACTTCTAGGTATATAACCAAAAGAAACACATATGTGACCAGGAGGCCTGCATAATTGTTTATAAGTTTTTATAAGGCTAGAAACAACCCAACTATGTACCAGCAGGAGAATAAAATGTAGTATATTCACACAATCGACTATTATATAGTATTGAAAATAAACAATCAGCCCGGCCTATGTGGTTAAGTGGTTTTACATCAACCTATGATTCCAGGTGAAGGCACATGCCTGGGTTCCACAACCCGGTGGGTGGGAGCGGGCAGGAGGCAGCTGGTCATTGATTCTCTCTCATCATTGATGTTTCTATCTCTCTCCTTCTCTGAAATCAATAAAAATATATTGGGGAAATAAACAACCATTCTATACAACCACATGAATGAATTTTAGAAACATAATGCTAATAGGGTAAATCCCAAAAAACTATATATTGGATGATAGCATTTTTATAAAGCTCAAAGACACACAAATTAAACAACATATTGTGTTAGCATGTATACATTTGCCATAAACCTAAATTTAAAAAAAGAAAACATCAATGGAATGAGAAGCACAAAATGTAGAATTTGTGTAAGCTCTGAAGGCAGGGGAAGAGATAGAGGAGAAATATAAAGGTAGGTGCAAGTTACTGAGAAATGTTCTAACACTCAAGTTGGGTGTATTTCATTATATTATTAATCTTATGTGTTACATATATCTTTTGTATATATTAAAAATAAAACTTTAGCCGGGACCGGTTTGGCTCAGTGGATAGAGCATCGGCCTGCGGACTAAAAGGTCCCGGGTTCTATTCTGGTCAAGGGCATGTACCTTGGTTGCGGGCACATCCCCGGTAGGGGGTGTGCAAGAGGCAGCTGATCGATGATTCTTTCTCGTCGATGTTTCTAACTCTCTATCCCTCTCTCTTCTTCTCTGTGAAAAATCAATAAAATATATTTTAAAAAATAAATAAATAAAACTTTAGAAATATTGACATAATTCATTCTCCCTTCTTTCAAGTGAGAGAACTGCTTTTTATTCTGCATGTAAAGAAACTGAGGGTGGTATGGCTCTATCTTGGAACAGAGTTCTGCAAAATAGAACCCCTCTCAAAGCTGATAGATTTTAAAGAGAATAATCAGTTTATCTGAAATCAAGAGAATATAAATAAAATTAAATTCAGGTGAATTAAATGAGATTTTTTGCTAACATATAAATGGAGTATGTGGTAAACTGAACCTCTTACCTGCCAAAAAAGTATGATGATACAGGATGGGATCTCAGCATCACCAACTGAAGTTAAAATGTCCAGAGACAAATGGGGAAAGAGAATTTTCAGGAAAACTGGAAGCTCAGATTAGAATAACCAGCATAAAATGAGCAATAAATACAAAAGCTAAATGAATGAATTCATTTATTAAACAAACCTTTCTTTAGCATAGACTTGCAGCAGAGAGGTAGAAAGGGACTAGAGTAATAGAGAAAATTGAGACAGTCCCTGTCTTCAAGGAACTCATACCCTAGTAATCACAAAAAAAGCTTTCAATGTGTAAATGGAAAACTTACTATACAGAACCAGGAAAAAAAGTGTTCAGACAGAGAAAGAGAGTAAAATGGTCCAACACTTAGAAAAGAAAAAAATACTTGGAGGTTTTCAAAGCAATGCAGTTGATGAATCTAATAAGAGGACAGTTTTAATATTAGGCCAAAGCTTTTGAGCCTGAAATCTGGAGAGAGAGAGAGAGAGAGAGAGAGAGAGAGAGAGAGAGAGAGAGAGAGAGAGAGAGAGAGAGAGGCTGAGAAAAGCAAGAAAAGTTAGTGCCCCGCATGTGGGAATTCACATTTATGGAGTGCTTACTATGTGTCAGATCCTCTTCTAAATGCTTTTTATGAATTAACTAGTTTAATATTCATAATATACCTATGTAAAAGTTGGTATTATTATCCTCATTGGATAAATCAGGAAACTGGGGCCTGTAGAGGTTAAGTAATTTGCCCAAAGCCACATAGTTAGAAATTTAAAAGCAGAGTTTTGAACATTGGAGATTGGGTTACCCAGCCCAATTCTTGACTACCACAGGAGGGATTTCTTTTTTTCTTTTTTTCATGGGGGAAAAACACTTTAAGGTGTGAATTAATCCTTTTAAAAAATGTTTTTTATTGACTTTTAGAGAGAGAAGGGAGAGGGATAGAGAGATAGAGAAACTTTCATGAGAGAGACACATCAGTGATCCATTGGCTGCCTCCTTCATGCCCTCCCCCCAACCCCAATGGGGATCCCAGGCATGTGCCCTGACTGAGAATCTAACCAGTAACCTCTTGGTTCATGGGTTGAAGCTCAACCACTGAGCCATACTGGCCAGACAAGGGGGATTTTTTAAATAAAAGTTGGAAAAAAGAGAAGAACTAGAAAAAGTTGTTCCCATAATTTCATTAAAATTTATTTATATACAAGTGAGGTGAATTATAAATATTAAATTTTTATCCCCAATATTACACCTTGGTAAATATTTTTTTAAATGTTATTTTAGAGAGACTGAGAGGAAGGAACAGGAAGAGAGAAACATCAATGAGAGAGAAGCATCCTTTGCCTGCTGCACGCCCCCTTCTGGGGATGGAGCTCAAAACCCTGGGCATGTGCCCTGAGCAGGAATCAAAATGGCAACTTCTTGGTACATGGGATGATGCTTCAGCCAACTGAGCCAGGTCAGAACTTGGTAAATATTATTGGTGTGCCTCAAAATTTTGTACTGGACAATATGAATATAGAATATGATAGAGAACCTAGTGGAGAAAAACTGAGACTCCAGGGTCATGATCTTAGGGGGGAAAATCTCATCTTTTTTTATCCCTCAGGATATGGAGATAGAAAATTCCTCAAGGTAAGTCTTGACAAAGCCCTCTGTTTCTCACATAATAGACTGATATACTTTGTAGCCAATCTCAGTGCATTATGTATTTATTCAGTCTCTTTTTTTTTATTTCTTTCTCAGCAATCTAAAAACTGACTTGTTAGGACCATTTGGTTTCAGCAGTATCCTAATGTGATGAAATTGACGGGCTTAATTCCTTTTTAGTTCGGGTGACCATGAATTGCACCCCTAACCTTAGCAAACATGAGCTGTTGAAACTGTGTTTGGCTCAGAACAAGTCTACCAACATTACAAAAGATAATGCTTTACTGAGTGTGTGTCAGAACTTTCATCTTTGTATTCAAGGACAACACGTTAATTTTCACAGAGAATGATAAAAGTGATATTTTTAATGTCTCTGGAACAATCAAGAATAGATATGTGGAGCCTTGTCTGGAGCCAAGTCATACTTGGGAATCAGCGGGGCTCGGAGGAGAATGCCCAAGATGTACCCAGGGTCCTGTTGGGGCTCTCTCCTGCAGAAATGAAGGCAACGGAGAGGGCACTTCCCTGGCCATCAACAGCTCAGGATAGGGAAGCACACATCCCTCTGTTTATGAGAGGCAAGTAGGTAACCCAAGCTCTGTGCAAGGTGCTTTGGAGGTGTAAGTTAGGTGCACACCTTGCTGTCTAGAACCTTACAATCCCTTGCCTTGTAGGGCAACTGCCTAACCCCAGAATCCTAGGGATGAGGAACCTTCTCGCTTTGCAGAGTAAGTCAAATGGGGAGGTAAGGGTGATGCTTACTGCTCATGCCAACCCATCATGGAGGAGATGCTTCCTAGATGCCTCTTGTATGCATCCTGGTACCCCAGGGAAGTGACAGAAATTTCCAGAGACACAAACATAAAAATACATCCCAGACCTGGGAGTCAGGGACTGTCTCAGTCACTCTGGCATGATAAAGCAAAGGTCAGGGTCAAGTTTCTGTACTATTCAAGACTGGTTGGCTATTTCCTCCTGTTGTTTTTGTTTTTGTTTTTGTGTGTGTGTTTTTAAAATATATTTTATTGATTTTTAACAGAGAGAAAGGGAGAGAGATAGAGAGCTAGAAATGTCGATGAGAGAGAAACATTGACCAGCTGCCTCTTGCACACCCGCTACCGGGGATGTGCCCGCAACCAAGGTACATGCCCTTGACCGGAATCAAACCTGGGACCTTTCAGTCCGCAGACCAATGCTCTACCACTGAGCCAAACCGGCTTCGGCTATTTCCTCCTGTTTTAATGACTCTGAAATGGATAATTGATAGGTTATCGTTTACCTTATGCTGACCCCCATTGATTTTAGTTAATCAGAAGTATCTGAACTGTTATTTCTTTTCTTTTTTTAATATATTTTATTGATTTTTTACAGAGAGGAAGGGAGAGAGATAGAGAGCTAGAAACGTCGATGAAAGAAACATCGACCAGCTGCCTCTTGCACACCCCCTACTGGGGATGTGCCCGCAACCAACGTACAGGCCCCTAACCGGAATCGAACTTGGGACCTTTCAGTCCACAGACCGACGCTCTGCCACTGAGCCAAACCGGTCTGGCTGAACTGTTATTTCTTGAGCTTATTTATTTTAGTGTTGATTCTTTACGAGATAATCAGGGCTATAGGCATGGATCTTTTGAGACTTTCGAGAAATATGAGGACCAAGGCTGGCTGACTTGCCTTAGAAACTTGGAATGTAAACAACCAGTGTTTGGTGTTCTTTCTTGCAGCTCTGTGTGTGTGTGTGTGTGTGTGTGTAGACAGTGTTACCCATCACACTGGGGTAAGCGTATGAGGTACTCAGGGGCCTCTGGTCATCCCAGGCCCCACTTAGCTGCTCCCAGATGTTGAGATGTCAGCAAACCTATAGCCTATTTGAGACTGGCCATGGGTGAGAATTCCTGATAGGATGTCCCTCTGGGCTTTGCTTCAGGATAATCCAAGGGTGTAGGGAGAAGGGGTGGGTATGAATGAAAGGGTGAGTCACAAGCCGGTAATCAATGAAACAGTGAGGGGATAGAATAGTTCATTAAAATATTCTTTCTACTGTTGCATATTTTGAAATTTTTCACAATAAAATTTTTAAAAAATGAAATAAAGCATAACCGAGGCCAGCAGTAAGCCCTGTCAGGTGGATTTTATCCTTGTTTGCAGAGGAGTAGGAGTTGTGGGAGGTGTGGGTTTGAGGTTGTTATATCAAGTCATCCCATCTTATCTGTGGGGTATGTTCCATGATGCCCAGTGGATTATTGATACCAAGAATAGTACTGAACCTTATGGATATTGTGCTTTTTCCTATATGTGCATACTTATGATAAAGTTTCATTTATAAAATTAGGCACAGTAAGAGGTTAGCAATAACAACATAATAGACCAGTTATAACAATATACTGTAAAGAAAGTTATGTGAATTCATTCTCTCTCTCTCTCTCTCTCTCTCTCTCTCTCTCTCTCTCTCTCTCTCTCTCTCTTTCTCTGAAAGTATCTGATAACCAATCTGGTAACTGAGAAGGCTACTAAGTGACAAACAGTGGGGAGCTATACTGTGTGAATATGCTAGACAAAGGGATGGCTTACCTACCCAGGTGGGATGGGTGGGACTTCATCATGCTATTCAGAACTGTGTACAATGTAAAACTTATGAATTGGTTATTTCTGGAATTTTTTTGTTTAATATTTTCAGACCACCATTGACCACGGGTAACTGAAGCTGTGGGAAATGAAACCATGGATAAGGAGAGACTATTATAAAAAAGAATTTGCTGGTCTTTATTATAATGAAGAATTTCTCTGGAGGAAAAAAAGGATACTTGGAAAGTTTAATATACTATACTCGCTCAGATTGACTTTACCCATGGTATACTGCTATATATGATAGTGTCTTTGCCTAACCTCACAATATATATTCAATCTCTCTTGTTTTCATATAGCCAATAAAGAAACAAATAAGAACAGAAATGCTGGTGTGGATGTGGAGAAAAATGATTTCAGTTTCTAATTGCTTATGGAGAAACTCTTATATGAGAACAAACTAATAAAAACAAAATCAATCCCAACTAAAAATGCTAGTTTAATATGCCTACAATAAAGTGATCTGAAGCAAGTTATATAATTTATTGAGTGAAAGAAACCCACAAAGCAGTGACTGAGCTTTATTTAGCAGATTCTACTGCTCACTAAACTAAAGCCAAATTTTTAACATGCCCTATGACATCTGACAAGGCCACAATAATAGGGGAGGTGACTTATTATTATCCAAGAATATTCAGAGGAAAGGAAAAGGTTGATGAAAGGCAAGGTTAATATAAAAATTTATCAGATTAAGAATAAGTAAATCTCCAATTTTAATTGGAAATAGAAATGGCTCAAATTATCTTTATTTTTCCACCTCTACCCACTCCCCTTACCTCTGGTAGTCCCCACACTGTTGTCTACTAGTATGTCCATGAGTTTTGTTCTCTTCCTTTTTTTCTCATTCCCTCCACCCTGCTAGCGTCCTGCCCCCCATAGCTGTCAGCCTGCTTTGTGTCCATGAGTATGTCTCTATGCTTGTTTATTAGATTCCACATAGTAAAATCATATGGTATTTGTCTTTCTCTGATGGCTTATTTCACTCAGCATAATTTTCTCCAGGTCCCTCCATGCTGCCACAAAGGGTAAAATTTTCTCTCTTTTAATGATTGAGTAATATTCCATGGTGTAACTGTTCTACTGATGAGCACTTGGGCTGCTTCCAAATCTTGGCTACTGAAAATAATGCTGCAATGAACATAGGGGCCTGGTGATGGTTTTTGAAGCATTTTCTCAGTTCATTCTCAGTTATGATTCTGAATTTATGGAACGCAGCCTTTAAAGCATGTTTTAAAATAGCAAGTGTTTTCAGAGAAGTATGAGTGGGGCACCTCCGAGGGGTGTGAGCCTGCTGGGAAGGCTGCTGTGAGAGAGAAGTGTTATCCTTAATGATGAGCACAGCTGGACAGGGCAAGCTGACTGCACTGGCACAGGAAGTTCTGAGCCCTGAGGGCTCACTGCTCACTGTGCCTGCTGCTGGGTCCTCCTTGCCGGGCTGGGGACAGAGTAGGGACAGAGCAGACATGCTGGCCTGGGAGTTTCTGGAAGATTATCTGGTCTGGCTGGCCTGCTTCCCCATCTGTGCTTTCCCCACCCTCCCGCTGTCATTGGTGCTCAGAGGCTCAACAGCCCTGAGGACACAGGACAGGGAGAGCAGTGGGGCCATGCATGTCTTTTGTGGACATTATTTGAAACGTGTGCCTCCAACTTCTCTCTTCCCTTGGCTCGGGGGTTCTAAGCACTTACCCCATCCCTGTCCTGGAAGGGCTCCCAGGAGGGGCACCCCAGGTCTGCCCTCCTCCTCCTCCAAGTGGGTCTGGGTCCATGGCAGGAACAAAATATTTCATGAAATGTCCTTTTTCTAAAAAATTGTTTAAAGTATTACATATCTCCTTTCCCTACCCCCCACTGACCTCTCCCCAGTTGTTCCCACTTCCACCTTCCCTCACCCCCCCCCACTGTCTGTGTTCATGGGTTATGCTTATATGCATACATATAAGTCCTTTGATTGATCTCTCACATCCCTGCACCCCAACCTTCCCTCTGAGGTTGGATGGTCTGTTTGATGCTTCTATGTCTCTGGATCCATTTAAGTTCATCAGTTTATGTTGTTCATTACATTCCACAAATGAGTGGAATCATGTGATATTCCCCGACTGGCTTATTTTGCTTAGCATATTGCTCTCCAGGTCCATTTCTGCTGTTGCAAATGGTAAGAGTTCCTTCTTTTTCACAGCAGCATAGTATTCCATTGTGTAGATGTACCAGTTTCTTAAACCATTCATCTGCTGATGGGCACTTAGGCTGTTTCCAAATCTTAGCTATTGTATATTGAGTTGCTATAAACATAGGGGTACATATATCCTTTCTGATTGGTGTTTCTGATTTCTTGGGATATATTCCTAGAAGTGGGATTATTGGGTCAAATGGGAGCTCCATTTTCAGTTTTTGAGGAAACTCCATACTGCTTTCCACAATGGCTTCACCAGTCTGCATTCCCACCAGCAGTGCATGAGGGTTCCTTTTTCTCCACATCCTCACCAGCACTTGTCGTTTGTTGATTTGTTGATGATAGCCATTCTGACAGGTGTGAGATGATACCTCTTGTCGTTTTGATTTGCATCTCTCAGGTGATTAGTGACTTTGAGCATGTGTTCATATGTCTCTTGGCCTTCTGTATGTCCTTTCAAAAGTAGAGGTATGGGAAGGAGGGGAGGGGACAGGGAAAGTTAATTCAATGGCAAAGAGTGCAATCTATGAAAGAAAATTGTTTAGGTTCAATTTCTAGCTCTGACACTTGGTAGCTGTGAGATTTTGACAGGTTTTCTTAATCTCTCTGTGCCTCAGGTTTCTCATCCGTAAAATAAGGATAACAGAACTTACTTATAAGGTTACTCTGAGGACTTCATGAGCTAATATACAGTATACAGTGTTTACACTGTGTCAGGTTTATAATAAGAGCACTATATAAACATTCCATTTTTGAATAAAAATATCTAAAGACTAATATCAATGGAGATATTTAATCAGAGTATCAAGAAGAAATTTGATACAAGTGTACATTCTTTTATCCCAAATTTTTGGGGCCAGATGAGTTTCTAAATCAAATATTTCAAACTAATTTAGAAGTTTAATACTGTATATTACGCTGTCTACATTTCACTTAACATGTATAGCCAGCTAGTGTGGTTCAGTGGTTCAGCATTGACCTATGAACTAAGCGGTCACAATTAAATTCCTGTTTAGGGCACATGCCCAGGATTGCAGGCTCGATCTCCAGTAGGGGGCGTGCATGAGCCAGCCTATCAATGATTCCCTCTGATCATTGATGTTTAAATATTTTTTCAAAACAAAACATGTATTGTCCTAGGCAGCAGCCTTTAATCAAACACATATTCCCACAATTAAATGCATCAATAGAAATAGCAAATTGAATAAATGAAGACTTTAGAGTCACGTCAATTCCAGTTTTTGCCACCAAACAAATTAAGAAAAAAAATAGGGGGGTTTTCTCAGAAGATGGCAGCGTAGTAAATGCCTGTACTCACAACCTAGCAGCTCAAAATTACAAATAAAATACAAAACAACCATCATCCAGGACTACTGGAAAGCTGGCTGAATGGAAGTCCCATAACTAGAGAAGTAAAGAAGAAAGCACTCTGAGACGGGTAGGAGGTGCCAAGGCGCGGGATGGGCTGGTCTAGCACCCACGTGTGCCGCTTTTTTAATCAGAAGGGAGACCATCTCTGTGAAGGTTGCCCAGAGGAGCAAGGGATCCTAGCTCCAAACCAGATCCCCAGCCCAGGGTCCCAGAGCTGGGAAAAGAAGTCCCTACAGGGAGTAAGAACTACGAGCTATAAAAACCAGTGCGGATTGGGACTCCGTGACACAAGTCTACTGGAAACCCAGCGCTTCCTCTTAAAAGGCCAGCATCAAGAATTGAACTTACACGGTCCTGCTTCCTCTGAGCTCCAGCTCCAGGGCAAGGCTCTGGGAACATAGACACATATGAAGAGGAACTGGATTGTCTGGCATCTGGGCAGGAACTTGGGGCAGCTTTCTCCCAGACAGAGGTGCTTGTAGGGATCATTGTTCCTTTACTGGGACCTCCCAGGTCACAGGGCTGACTGGCAGCCATTTCTATTTGCTCTGCCCTGGTAATTCCCCCACCTCATCCAATTTACAACCCTACCCAAGTTGTGTACAGCAGCTTTTGCATATAAATGGCCTTTCCCTGCTCAGGGTAAAATCTCTCAAATAAGCTGCAGCTTGGCCAGGGAGCTCCAAGCCTATCAATAAAAGGCCCAAGACAGGCACCAACACCAGCCTGCCTTGCTTCATAGCTGAGCCTCATCTGAGTGCTTCCAAACCAGATACAAGGAGAAGGAATCTGAAGAACTCTCTGTAGTTCCTGCTGGGTGGCCCCAGGCAGTGGTTGACTTTGCACGTCTCTGGAGACCCAAGAGCCAATGTACCCAGTGGTTAGTGTCACACCATACCAGTTAACAATTCTACACATCCATAAGCAACACATTCAAGGAGCAGCACAGTGAGCACCAAAGCTCCACTGAAGCAAGTCCTGATCCATAGGGGTGTCTCCTACACAGCAGTTCTCCCACTGTAGTCACAGCTGGTCCTCACAGCCAATTGGCCTGGAGATCAATTCCTCCCAGTGACACCAAGAGCAATCAAGTCTCAACCACAACAAGACTGTGCTCACAGCCCACAAAGGGGTGTACCTAGAGTTCTCAGCTCAGATGACTGGGGAGACTGAGCCACTGGGCCCTAGGGAACACCTATTGCACAAGACCGCTCTACCAACTCAAGGAAACCTAGCAGCTCTACCCAATAAATAGAAACAAACGCAGGGAAGCAGCCAAAATGCAGACAGGAAGGCATGCTGCAAATGAAAAAAATGGAAGAGAGCAGACTACAGATATGGAGTCCAAAACCATGTTATAAGGTTACTCAATAATCTTCTAGAAACCTCCAAAAAAAAAAAAAAAAAAGAAAAAGAAAATGACCAGCTAGAAATTAAGCATACACTGACTGAAATAAAGAATAATATACAGGGATTCAACAGTGGAGAGGAGAATTCTGAGAATCAAATCAATGATTTGAAATATGAGGAAGCAAAAAACACCCAACCAGAAGAGCAAAAAGAAAAGAAGAATCCAAAAATGTGAGGATGGTGTAAGGAGCCTCTGGAACAACTACAAGAATACCACTATTCACATTGTAGGGGTGCCAGAGGAGGAAAGAGAGCAAGATATTGAGGACCTGTTTGAAGAAATAATGACAAAAAACTTCCCTTACCTGGTGAAATAAATAAACTTACAAGTCCAGGAAGTACATAAAGCCCCAAACAAGAGGAACCCAAAGAGGACCACACCAATACACATCATAATTAAAATGTCAAGGACTAAAGACAATCTTAAAAGCAGCAAGAGAAAAACAGTTAATTACATACAAGGAAATGCCCATACAACTGTCAGTTGATTTCTCAACAGAAACTATGCAGGCCAGAAAGGAGTGGCAAGAAATATTTAAAGTGATGAATAGCAAGAATCTACAACCAAGATTACTCTACCCAGCAAAGCTATCATTTAGAATTAAAAGTCAGATAAAGAGCCTCAGAGACAAAAAAAAAAGCTAAAGGAGCTCATCACCACCAAACCAGTATTATATGAAATGTCGAAGGGTATTCTTTAAGAAGAGGAGGAAGAAAAAGGTAAAGATAAAAAATAAAAACAACAAAATGACAACAAATACATACCTATCAACAATTGAATCTAAAAATCAAAATAAATAAGAAACCTAATAAACAGAATGGGTGAATAAAACAGAATCAGAGTTATGAAAATGGAATAGACTGGCAATTCTCAGAGTTAAGGGGGGTGGAGGGTGGGAAGAGATTAAATGAAGATCTTATATGCATATATGAATTACATATGAACACAGACTATCAGTATAGGGTGACAAAGGCCTGGGTTGGGGCGGGAACCAGGTGGAGAAGGGCAATTGGGGGGGGGGGGCGGGGGAAGAGGGACATCTGTAATAATCTCAACAATGAAGATTTTTAAAAAATCTTATTGTATAAAAATAGAAAATAAAACTTTTTTATATTTTGGAATTGCAGATATATTATTGTGAATCTCTGTCTGTAGTAATAACTTTTATTGTATTAAATAATGAAGTAACCATGGGAAATATAGAGCAACAATGATATTAAGTGGGGGAAAAAATTTTTTTTTTCAGAAAACCTAATGAGTACCCAGAAAACCTAATGAAATGTTTTTTTCTGTTTAAAAAAAAGAATGTAGCAGTATAGGTAATTATCACATGGGATGTTACCTGGATTATACTTGAGGATTTTATGTGTCATAAATTGTTCACAATGCCTGAAATATCTCCCCAGATATTCCCAGGGATGACTATTTAAGGTCTCTGCTCAAATGTTACTCCCTCTTCAGAAAGGTTTCCTTAATCATACTATTTAAAATGTCAAGTGGGAGGCATGCACACATACAATCTCACAGAATACTCTTTCCCTTTTCTTTGTTTTTCTTTTTAGAACTTATCCACTATCCAGCAATATATTATATATTTGTTTATCTGTCTTACTAGACTGGCAAACTATGAAAGTAGGAATTTGTTTTTATTGAGCACTTAGAACAATGTCTGGCAAGAAGACAGTTGATAGATACTATTCAATAAATGACTGAAGGAAATAAGGCTGACATAAACAGTGGTGGGTCCCAAAAAACTAGTCCTGATATAGCAGGCAATACCTACTTTAAAAAGGAAATTTAAGGCAAAAAAAAAAAAAGTTATTTAAATGTATGTTTATATAACATGTATATTAATGGGACTTCAAAATAGTAATTAGAAAACATTTCATCTTTATACACATACTTATCAAGTAAATATTTACTATCTAGAAAGTAAAACTAATCATTACATTTATATTTACACTGCATTTGTATTTAATAATTAACTAGAGGCCCAATGCATGAATTCATGCACCTTGAAAGTGGGCTGCAAGGCTTCGGTGGACACAGGGATGGATCACAGCCCACCCTCCTCACCCGTGCCTGGCCCCTCCCACCACAGCCTCTGATCTCCTGTCTGCTGGCAGCCCCACTCCCACCGCCGCCGCTGCCGTTCCTTCTGACAGTATGGAGCAATTGGGGCCGGTGCCAGCAGTGGATGTGAGCGGGGCCAGCACCATCAGTGGGTGCGAGCAGCGGCTGCTGCCCCAATTGCCTCTCAGGAGCAGGGGAAGGTGGAGAAGCCCTCAGGAGTGATCAGGGCTGGCAGCCGCCACTCGCACCCACTGACAGCACCAAGTGATCAGGCCCAGCGCCAGGTGCTGGAGTGGGTGTGAGCGGCAGCTTCAGTGCTGGCAGCAGGTGCATGTGGGGCCAGCACTAGGAGCAGGTGCAAGCACCAGACAGGACTGCGGTGCATGGGAGCAAAGAATTTTGGGGAGAGAAACCAAGATGGCGCCTGAAACTGTTGCCTCACACAACCACTTTAAAACTACAACTAAAAGACAAAATGGACATCATCCAGAACCACAGGAAGGCTGGCTGAGTGGAAATTATACAACTAGAAGGAAAGATAAAAGCACACTGAGACTCAAAGGAGGTGCATAAGTAAAGTGCAGAGGTATGGAAGCGTTCACGTGGAAAGGGCTGGCCAGGCTGAGGGACCCTACCATCCTACCCATGCATAAATTCATGCACTGGGCCTCTAGTGTGTGTGTGTGTGTGTGTGTGTGTGTGTGTGTGTGTGTGTAATGTATTTAGTCTTACTCCAGATAATACAATGGCCACACACTGATATTCTAAAGTAAGCAAGCAAAGAAGTTTGGGAGTCACCATAAAATATGCAACAATGTTCAATAGCACTTTCCAGTCTAGATAGATGACTCTTGGAATGGCCCAGCTTTCCTCTCCATCTCTAATCCCATCCATATATTAGTTCTCTTTAAAGAGAAGAAAGGGGAAAGTTTATATTAAGAATTTAGGCCATATTCTTAGAAAGAGTATTTAAAAATACCATTTTCAAATTACCATACTTGTATTCTATAAATTGACATTCCGTTTATTATGGTTAAAAGATAATCATTTCAACATCTATTACTTTTACTTTTGCACTTTTTTATTTCCATTACTCTTAAAGCAGGAAATAGAAACAACCCAAAACACAAAAATAAAAGAATGCTCTAACAGCACCTTAATAGCTTTTAAACTGTGTTATCCCAGCCAGATCCGGTTTGGCTCAATGGATAGAGCGTCGGCTTGGGGACTGAAGGGCCCCGGGTTCGATTCCGGTCAAGGGCATGTACCTTGGTTGTGGGCATATCCCCAGTAGGGGGTGTGCAAGAGGCAGCTGGTCAATGACTCTCTCTCATTGATGTTTCTAACACTCTCTCTCCCTTCCTCTCTGTACAAAAATCAATAAAATATATTTAAACTGTGTTATCCCAGATTATGCATAAATTTTCAATTAGAATTACTTGGGGGGGGGAAATGGAATTGAGACTATATATGTTTCTCTTCCTGAAATAAGACAAGTTAGCACTGGGCCAGGTGTTGTTTTTAACCATGACTTCAGGATGGGAAGAGGTAGTTAAAAGAGATAAAGCCAGACAACTCATAGAAAAAAAAAAAAAGAAAAAAAAATCAGAGGCTCACAGTTATAATCTGACCATGAGATCAAGTTTTAATAATTACTGTCCCCTCTGCTCTCAAGATCCTTATTACTTAGTGAGTTTCATCTAAACACATTTAGGTGGTACTGTGGATAGGAGAGTGAGGAGTGAATTTCCACAGCTCTATACCCTCAGCAGAAAAGGTTCTGTTTACCTGCTTCTGAGAACTGGTTCAATAGCATGTTAGCATTTAAGGAGTAAGCCGAAGGGTCCACTTCAATAACTGTTACACCAACAAAGAAAAAACTGCCTTTGTTTAAGTGAAAATTCAAGATCACTAGCATAGTCTATATCAGGGCACATATGAACTACACAAGGCTCATGCTTTTGACCCTCAGTTCCTTAAGTCCTAAGACTGCAATGAAACCAAATAAATGCCTGAGGAGCCACTTCACACCCTAAACACGTGCAAACTTTGTTCAACAGAACACTTTACTGCCAAATGGACTTGGCAGAAATTTGGAGCCAAGGCCCCCAGACTGCATGATCTGCTGGCACCAGAAAGCTTAAAAATCTTAGCATAATACTGCTCAGTTTGAGTTCCACCAATTTGAGACACCTTCCCTAAATTTGACTTAAGATGAAAGCTATCATCAAGAAAGACTTTATTAAGACTTATCCTCTATCTAGAAATAATTTGATTTCCCACTCCTGATGGTCATACCTCTATATTCCTTGATGGTTATGTTTATGTTATAAATTTAATGCAGTCTATTTTACAATGCATGTAAATTCAATTTTGTTTATTACAGGGAGAACTAAATCAGTTATGACAAAGTTTTACTTAGAAAACATTTGCATCAAATAACCCCCATATATCACAATTTATTACCCTCAAAAGTGTGAGAAATTAAGATATTGAATATATGTAAATTGCTATGTTTGCATTTGATTTAGCTTGTTCTCTCATTTTTCTGAATTTGAGTAATCATTTATTTTGTATTTGAACAATTTAGGAAGTGAAGAAAGAAACCAAGAAGAATTAGCCTGGACAGTGTGGATCAGTGGGAGAATGTTGACCCAGGAACCAAGAGGTCACTGGTTTGATTCCTGGTCAGGATATTTGTGTGGGTTTCAGACTCAATCCCAGTAAGGGATGTGTAGGAGGTAGCCAATATTTCATGGGTGTTTCTATCTCTCTACCCTCTCCCTTCCTCTCTCTCTAAAAATCAATAAAGGAAAAACAATTTTTTAAAAAAAGACTCAACAATTAGATCCTATTTGGGATCTTCACAAGCTTGATGAAATTTAATGAGGAAAACTGCACCTAAATTTTAAAATTGTATTTAGAATACCAGCAACTATACAACTAGTAACTTTAGAGTTGTAAATGCTTGCCCTGTGAGTATTATAAATGCTTGCCTCGGTTTGGCTCAGTGAGTAGAGTGTTGGCCCGGGTTCAATTCCAGTCAAGGGCACATACCCGGTTTGCAGTTTTGATCTCCAGTAGGGGGCATGCAGGAGGCAGCTGATCAATGATTCTCATCATTGATGTTTCAATCTCCCTCTTCCTTCCTCTCTGAAATCAAAAATATTATTTTTTAAAAAGTTGCAAATGCTTGATAAATATGCAGTATTGGGAAACTATAGATTGCTTTGGAAGGTTTCCTTAAGAGGTCAAATTTACAGTAAAGATACTTGCTCCTCATATAACTAAAAAAGGTGGTGGTGGGAAGCTTATTGAGGTGAAACTTTCTAATCTTTTCCCTCAGAACTTCCATATATTTTAATAATTTCTCTGGCTATTTTTCCACTTCTAGAACCTCCTAAGTATTCCAATTCTCAGCTATGATTTCCTATTTTCACTGGCTTCTAATCTCCACAATATAGTTGGAAGCACTTAAGACAAAACACTCTTTAGGATATCAAGTTGCAGAAGACTACAGTTTCAAAGATATTTATATAGTAGTGCTGCCACCTAAAGATGAGGTGAATAAAGAAGCAATTCAAAGGAAATGACCAATTATTTTTAAACTTGTCTCAAACATTTTTTCACTCTAACTAGGCACTAATGAACATTATGTTGTTAGGTTGGGGATTGAACTGTTTCACAATAACTTAGTGCTGAGCTGCAATTTTCTATGGCAGAAAATTTCAAGCTCAAATTTCAAATCTTTTAGATGTCTTCTATGATTTGGAGTCTCCAAGAATATCTCCCAAATTTATTTCTTTCAGACATTAGGCACTGTCTACCATACAGGGGGTGGGGGTGGAAGTAAACATTTGAGGGATTTCCAATTTAGTGACTAAAGTGGGGAAATATATATATATATATATATATATATATATATATATATATATATATATATATATTTCCCTCTATCACTGACAGACTTTTTGCAACTGTGAACTAATACCTATTTCTTGTAATTCAATTTTCTTGTCTATAAAATGGGATTAATTTCACTTTGCTCCTACTTACCTCGCAGGTTAGATAAGCTTATTGGAAAAATAAGCTCATTGACTTCTCTGAAATTGAAAGGATAAAGATGGTGAAAGCGGTTTTTTAAATTATTATTTTGTAACCCATAATTTGTAACAGATCCACTTTCTATATTTCGCAGTGTTGCAGAATGGAGATGGGACCAGCATACAAAGCCAGGGGGGAAAAAGTTGCCGTGCACCAAAAAAAAATCTTGTGAAACTTGGTGAGATTTCAAGACAAGTCTTAAAAGGGACATTTTCTAGTGGTGCATTTCAATCTCTGCATAGCAAATCTAGGTACATGATCTCGCCCCTTTTGCTTCCTCCCTCTCGGCCCAAGGACGCATACATAATAACATTTATCAGAGTTTTGTCCTTAGTCGCAGTCCCTCAAAGGGGCCGTTTCACCTACACTGCGTGGGAGGCTGGGCAGCGAACCCCACACTTCCTGTCAAGGATTCCTGGGGCTGCAGCCGGAGCGCGGTCCAGCCGCCGTCCTCGATGCTAATCCCGCCCTCCTAGCCCCTCCGGACCGACCGGCGTTGGAAGGCCAAGGTGAGACCCTCCCGGGAGATAAAAGGCCCTTTGCCTCCCGAGAGATGAGGGCGGAACGAGGGCCGGAGGGGGGCGGAGAGGGGCGGGGGGAGGGTGACGCGCGAGGAGCAGCACCAACTATGACTCTGAGGGCCCTAAATCGGGGCTGACGCAGGCCCTGAAGGGCTCTATTCCCGCCGGAGCCCGGCTCCGGCTTTCAAAGCCCGAGAAGGGCCACGTCCTCCCGAGGCCGCTGCGGGCGGCGGGCGGAGGAAGCGCGGGCCCGGAGGCCGCGGGCAGCCCCCTCCTCAGGCGCGCCTCAAGGCCTGGGCCGCTGACTGTTGACGCGCCAACGGCGGGGGCGCGCGCACGCGCAGGACGGGGGCGGAGGGAGCGCGCTCCGCGGCCGCCGCCGCCGCAGCACTGAATCGGAGGGACGTGAGGGCGGAGGGCGAGAGCCACGGCGGGGGGGAGGGGGGGATGGTGGGTAGCGCGCGGGGCGCGCGCTGACGTCGCTCGGAGTCACGCACGGAGCGCCGGGTTACGCGCCGACGTCTGGCTGCCACGACTTGCCGTCTGCGGCGGCGGCGGCGGCGGCAGCGGCGAGCGGATCCCGCAGGGGAAGGAGGAGGAGGAGGAGGAGGGAGAGCCGAGGGGGCTGCGAGTGAGCCGGAGAAGAAGGGTGTGAGCGGAGCCAGCCCGCGGGAGGGAGTGCAAGCGAGAGAGCCGCCGAGCCAGCCTTCCGAGTCGCCTCCTCCTCCTCCCCTCGGCGTCCCGCCCCCGCCTGCCAGCCCGCCCTCCCTCCTCCCTCCTCGGGCGGCGGAGCTCCGGGGAGGCGCAGCCCGGCTCGCGCCGCTGTCCAGGACAGGTGTGCGCGCGCGCGCCCTCCGCTCCCCCTGCCTCGCGCCTGCCTGGCGCGCGCCCTCCCTCACCTGCGGCAGGACAGCGCCCGCCGGCCCGCCCGCCCGGGTAAGCCCCTCGCGACCTCTCCCCCGCTGCGGCCGCCAGAGCCCGAGCTCACCCCGACCCTCCGATCGCCCTCTTACCCCCCGGGAACAATTCCTGCCCTGTAGCTGACATCCCCGCACCCTCCCTCGGGAGACCCCGGCAGTGCAGCAACGTTCCCCCCCGCCCCCCCACCTCCTCTGTAGCGCAAGAACGAACACTTGCAAAAAAGAGCAAAATAACACGCCCCTTAAAGAAAAAAAAACAATCCTACCTCCGCAGGCACCGGGGACCACCAGTGGTGCCGTTTGCTTAGCCATCCCTAAGCCCTGTGTTTCCTTGGCCACCTTCGCCCGGGGCCTGGGACAGTGCGCCAAACGTGGCCGGCACTCCCTGCACAGAAACCCTGGCAGAGGGGGAGAGGGAGGAGGGTTCTAGGCTCCACTACCAACCCCTCCTCTCCTGTGTCAACCTCCCCCTCCCCCACCCCACCCCGTAATGCCTACACCCGCCCGGGATTCGTTGTAAAAATGAAAAAAATAATAACATTGATGCCCTGGCGTCGCAGATGAAAAACCAGGCCCAAGGATGGGTGGCCCGGGCGAGGCATTTTTGCTGCCCCAGGGCGCTAGGTCAGCTCAGCAGCCTTCTCTGGCCTTTGATGGGGGCAAAAGGAAAGGTGGTGAGGCCGGAGGGGGCTTCCCTCTGAGCAACAGTGGGCTCCAGAGGCGGGTGAGACATGTGTAGGGGAAAGGACCAAGGGACCTGCCACCCCCACAGAATATATCTGCCTTGAGCCTGAACTTGGATAGAGAAAGGCCCAAGAGTCCAACTGGGGCAACTTTCTCTGGTTCGTTGTTGTCTACCCCTGAATAAATGTCACCTTAATTTCGCTTCTCTGCGGACCCTCTTGAGGGTTCTAATTCGTTCTTATTTGGGCCCCTCACGTTTCTGTCTGACCAAGCGCTTTGGGGCGGCTTTTCGCAGCGGTGTCTGTGTTTGTGTCTCGTGTCCTTGGAAGGGAGGTTCTAGTGCTTTACGATAGGTGCAATTCGGTTTGACAGCTTTTGGTAGACTGTCAGAGAAGAAAAGGGATCTTTTTTATTACCCCAAGACCCCCCACTGTTTCCCTCCCAAATTTCGGCTTTGAAAATTGAAGTGTCGATTAGTGTGTGGAGGGAGTTGTTGACTTCATTTTTTGGGGTACTAGTAAAACCATTTAAGTATCTTCCGGAAGAGAGAGATCTATTGACCTTTGCATTGGTTCTGTTTGGACCTGTTGGGTACATAAAATGCCAGTTTTCTGAAAATTTTTGTCTAATTTAGAATGTGTGGTACGTTTATTTAACTCTTCTGAGAATGCTTGAAATGAAAACATTTTGTGAAAGGCGAGGATTCTATTACATGGATTGTTCTCTTCAGATTTTAAATTTTAAATTCATATCTTTAACCCTACGCATTAAAATAGCATTAAAGAGGCATAATATTAAAGTTCAGATGAGCTCTAGAAAGGGATGCGCATTTAAAAAAATAATAGGTGAAATAATCTTACTATTAGCCTTTGTTGTTGTTGTTAAATGTTGAGATCTACTTGAGAGCCTCCCATAATTTTTCTGGTAGATAGCCATGAGAAGTGGGTAATTTCTCCACTTTGAACACTTGCAGTACAACATTCCAGTTTTAATTATTTGGATATTGAAGATAATTGTCTACTTTAAGACAGGCATTTAACCTAAGCAGCACTTGAAAACATATTTTAGTATTCTTGTTCTCTTTTAGAAATTGTGATTTTGTGAAATTTTAATCAAATATTATTTCTATTGGAAACTCTATAATCAAAAGGGCTTATTACCCAAAAGTAGATCCCCTCTCTCCAAGTTTATTTTATAAACATGTACTAATTTTTACTTTTAAAAAGCAAAGCTGGATTAGGTTATTTCAGAATCACCCATAGTTCAGGCTGAGGGAAATTGAGGCTCTTTTTCTTTTTTTTGTTTTGCCTAATGTCTGTTTTACCTGCAAACAATTTTTTGTTGGTAAGAGTTTGTTAAAGACAGGTGAAGGGATTAAAAATAAAGCAATCTATTCTCTTCAAAATGTATGTTAGTGTTACTAAAAGCACAACAAATCTAGAGGCATTTATCATTTAAATATAAGCATACTTTGAAAAAGGGAATCTTTAATAATTTTTTCATTAACACATATTTTGTTGCATATTAGTATCATATATTTCGTTTTCCTTTCTATTTCCTACATTGTATTGAAATTATTAATTTAATTTTATAACTACTTATTTTAAAATTACATATTTAAACAGCTAGACACTAAAACTGGCTTTTAATTTACCAACCTAGTATGTTGTTTAGATAGTTAACAAATGGTTAGAAGTCATTTTAAATCCACAAATTTTCTAATGGATTTTCAATGTTAGGATACAAATATGACTTTGAAATTCTACTTAAGGTTCAAACTTTTTGTTTTAAGACTTCCTCTGAGTCACTATTATTCTTTTCAGATTACCTTTTTAAGGCTACTATATTCTATAACCTAAGGAAAGCTACCTTTCACCACCCTCCCAATCTGACCAAAAGTCCAGATTTATAGGCTTATCCTAAAATTAACTCTCTTGTTTGAGCAGTGAAAAAATGTACTGAATATCAAATTTTTCATTGAATTGTTTTGGAAAAGACTTTATTCTCGTTTGCTTTTTAGATACATTTAAAAAGTAGGTAAGAAGCTGGTTTATAATAGCGGAAATTTTATACATGTAGAATAAATAGCATAAAATAAGTAAGTACATATTTATGTGGAGAGATCAAGGTTTCAGTTGTTTGATTATTTGAGCTTAATATTCCCAGTTTAATCATGCAAATGATATTTAATTTATGTTTTGTCTAGAAACGTCATCACTTACTTCTGTACTGAGGAACTAAGAACTCAGTTCCTGGATACGCTTTTTTCAGAAAATCAGAACATCCAAACTAAAATTTCTTCAGAACCCCTAAGCATAATCGTTTGGGACAGGGCAAGAAATTTAGACTCCAAAGGTGGTCCTAGAAGGCGGATGGCTTAAAGCCCTAATTTTCTGCCCTGGGGAAGTTATCATTAGCACCAAAGAAGTCTGGGGCGGCTGGCGGCTGCTGCGTGGCCCCCGCATCGCAATCCTATTGGCCTTGTCGCTGCCTTGCGCTCTTCTGAGCGGGCAAGAGCTGGGTGTAGCGCAAGATAAAAACCCCTGAGGAAGAGCAGCGACTCTTCTAGCTCGGACTTCACCAGATCTTACCCTCAGCTTACAAGTGGTACCAGAATGCCCCTGCTCCGCTGGGTTCTGTAAGGAGACCCTGCCACTCAGCCTTTGCGTCCCTGTTTGGGGCTGGGGTCTATCCAGGGTCCTGATCGCTACTGTGGGAGCCTGGAGAAGCCTCCGCTGCGCTAAACGTTTTTCTGTGTGGCTCAAAGTGCGCTTACAGTTCCTAGGTCCCCTTCCCCCTTCCCGACAGGGGAGGGAGTGCAGGAAAATCAGCACTGAAAGAGGACCGTGTGGTACGGGAGGATGCACCCCCAAACTAAGGGGAAGTTCTTTATGGTGCCCAAAGCCTGGATTTCTACCTCTTACTGGGTTTCCCCACTAGGAAGTCATTTCGATGACCACTGGACAGGTGGGTCATTCTAGAGCTGGCTCACAAGATTACCTTAGTTTGCTCGTTGGTAGCCAGGGAGCTTTTTGCCCTGTTATCTCTGAAGTAACTAATGCTGGGTAGAATGGGGCCCTTGCTAAGCGAAAAAGAAAGCTGGGAATACTTAGCAGGCAGGTTTGTCCAGGATGTGAAGGGAAATATTAGGGCTTTGAAGGCTCGGGTATTGACCAGGCTTATGCCTTGGACTGGTCTGGGTTTCTTGATTATTTTACCCCCTCTCTTTTCCTGGAAGCTTGGGCAACCATGTACTCCGCTGTTTCCAGGGCTAACAGTGAGGGAGAAAGGTCTCCTTACTTGCGGGGAGGGGGGATGCAGTAAGTTCAATAGGGATGGAACCCATAGATGGGATAGGCATACTCTTCTCAGCATGGAGGCAGCCATCCGTGCTTGAGAAAGTGGGTATTAGGGCTGCGAGGTCCGCACTTCTGAGCCCCCTATAGAAGGTGATGGGTAGACGGTAGGGACATTGGCAGGGGTCCTCTGGAGCTAGGCCTGAGCTTTCCCACAGCTGTTAGAACTGCAGACTGCAGTGAGGTAGTTATGAGCATTCACTATATATTTTGGAGAAGGAATATAGGCCTTAGATTATGCCTCAAATCTAGGAAGAGAAAAATCAATGATTTCTGAGACCAGAGACAACCCCTTTAGCTGTCACTGTCTAAAGATTCATTAGTTAACTGATGGTCGGTAACCTAGCTGTCTGCCTTAAAAAAAAACAGCAATCATTTAATGTTTTATTTTTTGAGAGGTGGGGGCTCTCCTCGACACTCGGGAGTTCCTGGGAGGGGCAAAATGATGAGTGAACCTGTGTTAATGAATCCCGTAAGGAACTGCGTTTCCCAGGAAATTCCTGGCATTTTTAGCTCGTGAATATCCTAAAGCCTGCTTGATTTTCTCCTCCATTCTGGGTCCTTTCAGAGAGGAAGGAGAGTGGGCTAGGGGCTGAAGGCTCGACAGGGCCTGGTTCATCTGCAGAGCTGGCCGGGAACCTAGACTGGGCTCAGCCCTAAGCAGAGTTGCCCCCCTTCCCCAAATCTCGGAAGGAGGAGGGGGAGGTAGGCAGGCAGTCTTGGTCCCAAAGGGGGCTGGTGGGAGGTTTTTGGGTGAGTGTGGGGTTTCTTTTTGATTGTTGTTTGGGGGGAAGGGCATAGCTAGCTGGAACAGGCATTGCGGGCACCCCGGCCCTGGTGCGGCCGCTGTCCTCTGCTCAGCTCCCCCCCGCCGGTGAGTGCGCCCGCCCGACTGTGCGGGGCTGCGGTTGGGGGGAGGGGGGAGCGGGATCATCTGAGGCCAGAGCCGCTGCGCTGGGAGGGGGAGCGGCGGGAGCGAGGGGAGGGACCGGCTAGGTGTCTGCTGCTCCGCGCCACTGCTGCCGGCGCCCCGACCTCATCCCGGCAGCCCCTTCTGCAGCTAAGGGTTATCGCTGCACCACCTCTCCTCTTCCTCACCCGCCTCTGCGGCCAGGGCTCTGCGGTAGGAGACTGCCCGGCCTGGCGGCATGCGGGCCATTCTGGGTTTGGGTCTGGGTCTTGTTGGGGCCTGCAGGGGAGGGGTGGCCGTGACTTGGTGTCCCTCTCTGCAGCGGCTCTGCTGCGCTGCGCAGGCCCCTGCCCCCACATCCCTTTGGGGTCACTGGAAAGCAGAGCTCAGGCCCGCTCCCTATGCTTAGTATGGCAGCTCTCTTCCCACCCCTAGTCCCCCAACTCCCCAGGCCAAGGCCGCCCAGGGTCTGGCCAACAGCGACAGCCACAGTGGTGGCGGCGGCGGCAGCTGCGACGCGGCGCGTCCTGCCCCCCCACCTCCCAGCCAGGGGTGTGGGGTGAGGGCCCGGGGTGGGCGCCGCCTGGTGGGCGGGCGCGCGGGCGGCGGGCAGACGGGGGCTGGCAGTGGGGAGGGGGCGCGGGTCACGTGCCCGGCGGGCGGGTGGGCGCGTACAGTAGGGCGCCTGCTACTGTACTGGGGAGTCAGTGCCCTGTTACCGGGTCTCGTCTGTCTCGTCTCTCCCGCAGATCTCGCGAGAGTGGCTGACTGGCTGTGGGGGTTGCGGCGGCAGCAGGCGGAGCCGGGGAGGGAAAGCAGCGGCGGCTGAGGCGACTGAGGCGGCGGCGGGCGGAGCGGCAGCCGGCGGCGGCGAGGCGGCGGAGCGCAGCATCATGGCGGACCGAGACAGCGGCAGCGAGCAGGGTGGTGCGGCGCTGGGCTCGGGCGGCTCCCTGGGGCACCCGGGCTCCGGCTCGGGCTCCGGCGGGGGCGGTGGTGGCGGCGGGGGCGGCGGCGGCAGTGGCGGCGGCGGGGCCCCGGGGGGGCTGCAGCATGAGACGCAGGAGCTGGCCTCCAAGCGGGTGGACATCCAAAACAAGCGCTTCTACCTGGACGTGAAGCAGAACGCCAAGGGCCGCTTCCTGAAGATCGCCGAGGTGGGCGCGGGCGGCAACAAGAGTCGCCTCACTCTCTCCATGTCCGTGGCCGTGGAGTTCCGCGACTACCTGGGGGACTTCATCGAGCACTACGCGCAGCTGGGCCCCAGCCAGCCGCCCGACCTGGCCCAGGCGCAGGACGAGCCGCGCCGGGCGCTCAAGAGCGAGTTCCTGGTGCGCGAGAACCGCAAGTACTACATGGATCTCAAGGAGAACCAGCGCGGCCGCTTCCTGCGCATCCGCCAGACGGTCAATCGGGGGCCCGGCCTGGGCTCCACGCAGGGCCAGACCATTGCGCTGCCCGCGCAAGGGCTCATCGAGTTCCGCGACGCTCTGGCCAAGCTCATCGACGACTACGGAGTGGAGGAGGAGCCGGCAGAGCTGCCCGAGGGCACCTCCTTGACTGTGGACAACAAGCGCTTCTTCTTCGATGTGGGCTCCAACAAGTACGGGGTGTTTATGCGAGTGAGCGAGGTGAAACCCACCTACCGCAACTCCATCACCGTGCCCTATAAGGTGTGGGCCAAGTTCGGACACACCTTCTGCAAATACTCGGAGGAGATGAAGAAGATTCAAGAGAAGCAGAGGGAGAAGCGAGCTGCCTGTGAGCAACTCCACCAGCAGCAGCAGCAGCAGCAGGAGGAAACCGCCGCTGCCACCCTGCTACTGCAGGGCGAGGAAGAAGGGGAAGAAGATTGATCAAACTGAATGAAAAAACCCCACACACATGCATACACACACACACACACACACACACACACACACACAACTACACACAGAGAAAATATACTGTAATAAAGAAAGAGAGAAAATAAAAAGTAAAAAGTAAAAAAAAAAAAACAAAAAAAAAACTTAACTCCAAGGGAGCACCACCCACAGAACCTCCACCAACTGACAGTTTCTCTTCTTGACTTGCCACCCATCGCTGGATGTTGTCCACTTTATCCACCATATAAAACAGTAAGCAGCTGCTAAAAAAAAAATTACAAAAAGTAATAACATTATATGAACTGTGTTTCCTACTTGATTAAAAAATATAAAGAACTGAGTGTTTATTTCCCTAATTAACCAAGAACTTTTGTACACGTTTAAGCTATTATTATTAAAAGTGTTTGCAAAATGGTCAAGATTATAATATTGCTGAATTATATAAAAGTCCTTTTCATGTTGAGCTAACATTTGACTTTAGCACAAAAAAGAGATATTTTAGAACACGTAAAATAATATTTTTAGTTTTTCTCATTTTGTTACCAAATTTCAAACCTTACATGGAGGTTATTATAGTATATTTGACACCCTATATACCTGTGATTATAGAGATGTGTATATATATGAGGGCTAGGCATGCTGTGTGTCTGAGCTTTGTCTAAATGTTATGCAGAAGTTTGTAGAGTTAAAGGTACGTAGGTTTAATTCATGCAAGGTAAACAATAAGTGCTCTCTTTTATACAATATGCATTGCATCTGGACCTTAAACATATAAAAATGGTCAGTGAAACTTCTGTGAACATGAAGAAATTATTAAAAAAGGCATTTAAATGAAATTTGCTAAGTTGTGATTTTTACGGTTGGAACCAAAGTTATTCCAATAGTAAAAGGAAATAGAGAAAGAGAGAAAAAGGAAATCTCCCATAATATTTTTCTGCATCTGTTTGCTTTGAGTAGTCGTTTTGTCATTGTGTATATGAGATATACTTGTATTGTTCATAATATATTTTTTTTATTATGTGTAGAAAGATTTTAAAAACTAACGTGCAGCAATTTCCAGTGAACCTGTACTTGGACATCAGGTAGTAAGTCTATTTGTGGTCACTAGCACTGTCTCCTAAACTTGTAAGAGGTCTGAAGCTATCCTTTGGTTTTTGCCAGTGCTATTAACTTATGTAGACCTGTTAAAAAGCAGAGCAACACAATTATAGTTATCCTACTGAGCCATGGATACTGAGTTTCATTTTAAAAGAGAAAGCTAGGTTAAGTTGGTGTATGTAAAGGATTTCCATGTAGCTGTGGTGCTAGTTATTACTGGCTACATTATATGCTAAGTATTTGTGTTCCCCAAGTGTACAAGCCTATCAAAAGTATGTCCTATAATTCATATATTCAAGGTGTAGCTTATGAAAATCGAAAGCTTAGGAGAGCACTTTACCAAGCTGGTGTCCTCCAAACTGAAATTGTTTGTAACGATAGTCTTTTACAGGTTTTCATTTAAAGATGTTTGTGTGCTTTTAATTGACAACTAACTTCTTGCTGCTGTATAGTAAAATATTAATATATTTTTATCATTAAACTGCTGCATGACTATCATCTTTGAGTGAAGATAAAATGTTATAAAAAAAAAAAGATGCCTTAAACAGTACATTTTGGTTTGGAATTCTGTAGAAAGCATTTTGTGTTTTGTGTTTGTTTTTTTTTTTAAAAAGGACCTTGTCTGACAGAGAGAGTTCTGGGGATAGAATTGTTTCTTGGCAAATCCAGACATATAGATCTAACTGCTGTAAGTAGGAGACATCACCTGTAGGAGCTGGAAGGTGTCAGTGCTTCTCATATTATAAAGCATTGGCCTAGGAAGGTGAAACAGTTGTCTTTTTGAAGGATTTTTTTCTTTTCTGCTGGTTCTTTGGATTTGATTTGATATTTTTAAGCTCCCTGGTTGAGTGTGTTGTCTGTTTTTGAGATCTACTGTATGTGTTGAATAACAAGCTATTTCCGTTGTACTGTGCATTTTCCCATTAAATAGTTTGCTTTTACTGTTCATACAATGTTAAATATGAAGTGACCGTACAATAGTTAGGAATTTCTTTACTTACAAAATCACTGGAAATAGTTAAATTGCTTTTCCCCTCTCCCCAAGGTGCATTTTCTTATTTCCACATAGTAAAGTTGAGCTTTTACAGTGCATAATGTGACATTTGGAATGCTTATCCAACTGCATGTAAACATTAATAACCTGCACTTTTTTGTCTTAAGGTTTGTTGAGCTGTTTTGTTCACTGTACTTTAACTGGATATGGAAAAGACTGCATTATCTGTGCTGTTACTAGTTAGGAAAGAGAATTGCTTTGATTTTGTCTCTTGTTTACTATAGCTTCTTAAAGTTAATCCTTGTACTACAGGTTGTTGGAGTACTCCTAGATCAGTGTTTTATAGTAGCCAGCAATAAGTAGTGCAGGTCACCAAAAACACAGCAAACTTAGGCTAAGTGTCCTTTCATTTGAGATGCGAGTTCTTTCATGAGGTTTTCTTTAGGGTCTGAGTTACCTAAAGTGAAGCCTTTCTTACCTATAGACTTCAGATTCTGCTTGGAATCCTACTGGATCAAGAAGCACAGCTGTGCAGTTGTCTTTACACTATAACAGTTAAACACAATCTTACCAAGATTTTAAAACCATTGTCTGATTTATAGTCAGTGGGTTTAAAAAGAAATCCACATGCAGATCTTGTAAGACTTAAGAGATGATCATAGAAAAGACAAAGTGACTGTAAAGATGCTCTTATTTTGCATCTCACTTTACTCCACAAGCACCCTCCCAAACCCTCCCTTCTCTCTCCTGTTCCATCCATTTCCCATCCCTCCCAGGTGCTCGGTACTTTACCAAGGTCTACATCTCAGTGTTTTATGTTGGAGTTTTTCCTTGTTTTTATTTTACTAATTGATAAACCTTGTTTGTGCTGAAACAAAAAAGGAAATGGTTGGTATATTTGACCATATGTGTTGTTCTTAGAAGACAGTATGATCAAATGTGCCAAAAATAAGCAAACAAAACTTAATTCCTGACAATTATGCCTTATTTTTTTATGATCTGCTTTGTCTTATAATTAAGGTCCAAGAGCTTGGTTAAATTATTATTTGCCTAAGTATACAAGAAAACTTGAAATGCATTGCAATACTGATGTTCTTTAAAATGAGAGACACTGTCAAGTAATTTAATCTAGAGATCAGCCACCAGATTTGGAATGCCCATATATATGTATGTGTGTTTGGTGTTTGTTTGTTTGTTTGTTTGTTTTCTTTTAAATCACCAAATCTTTTTTTTTAAGCTACTTTTTATTTATGCCTCCTCTATTTGTCATGCTGATGTTAGAAGCAGCAGTCATCCAGCCACAGAGGGAGCTAAAGTTAACTAACCAGAACTGTAGAAATCATTATACATGCCTTTGATAACAAAGGAAGTTTATAAGAAAAGTCATGTCGGCTTTTCCTCCACTAGATACAGATTGGAGATAGATGAATATTTGCCAAATGGAAAAAACAACAATGCGAGTTAGGAAAGACAGACTTTTCCAGCTTCTTAAAAGCCATGGAGAGTAGAAACCAAAACCAACAGGGAAAATAAAAAACCTTGAAAGTCTCACTTTCTCGTCCCATGCAGGGGTTGAAATTTGATTCAAAGTGGAAAATATATCAGTATGTTTTTTAGGTCTTCACATCTGGAGATGGATAACTATTCCAATTTGATTTTTCAGGTAATGGAGAAAGCTGCTAGTAATTTTAATCCCTGCGTAAAGAAAACATAATTTCATTTGGGAGCAAATACTTATTGCCTTGAAAATAGCACTGTAATAGTCTATGATAATTAGTTGTAGAATAACCTTTATCCCTTTGAAGCTATGCAAATTATTAAACAAGTGTAAATTAGGACTCACTTAAAGATAGTTGATTATATTGCAATCAGATGGCATTCACAAACTTAACTGGAGGATATACAAATAAATCTATTAGTTTAAGAGTGTTGTATGCTAACAAAAATATAATTTAGCTAAGACTCTAAAAATTGTGAATATTATTAATATTGTATAATAGGACTGGGAAGACTGCCTCCTTTTTTGAAGAGAGAGAGATATTAAGGATTTTTATAATTGTTTTTCATCAAATTTTAATATTTTTGTCAAAATTTTAGGTATTTAATTTGTAAAAGAGTTTGCTTTGTATTGGCATACAGAAAATAGGGTATTGATTTTAAACTTTTTGAAGCCAAGTGATCAAGTACATTTGTAATAAAAGTCAATGGATCTATATCAGTTGTACTCACTGTTTTCATTTCTTAATATAGGAATGCTGTACTTCTCCTGCAGAAAAACTGAACTAAATTTGGGTGCAAGGGAGGGGGAAAAATATGTACATTGATAATGAGAATTTGGGTGGGTACTATACTGGCCCAAGCATTTTACATAATCTTTAAGTCAGTTAAGATTTGGTATATTAAAAAAGATGCTCATGTCAATTTTTTGTTCCTTTTTTTTTTCTTTTCTAATGGAAATTGATGTTTGTGGGGGTTATCTCATTTACTATTTCTGTGCTTTAACATTTCGCATTTATCACTGTTGAAACTTTCTAAACATATTTTTCTTTCATGACATTTTGAGATATCTACCAACCACTGGTGACCGGATCATGGGCATGATTATTTTTATTTCCCTCAAATGTTCACCCTCTCTTCTTCATATTCCCACTCATTTTTTAATATTACTTACACACACTCCGGATGATTTTAAAATGGGGATTTCTGAAATTGTTGCTCTGGTGGCTTTCATCACTCCACAATTCATTTTATTATACATGTGAACATATTTTTAAGATTGCTAAACAGATTTTTTTAATATCCCTAAAACATGAGATATCAAATCTAATGGCTTTTTCTCCATTTCAGAGTCTTTTCAATATCAGAATGAGATCCTGCTTTCTCAGTAAAAGGATGCTAAAGCCAGGAGATCTTTAGCAACTTAACTTTGGAACAATTGGTGATAATTCTGAGTATAACATAGTTGATTTTCCCTAAATTTGTGTGTGTATATATACACACACTTCCCCATGAGAATGGAATGAATAGGAAAGATAATTTATTGGAATTGCTTAATTGAATAAATTAACAACTTATTTGTACAAAGTTTTCTGTTAAAGTTTATCCATTTTAAAATCAGACATTGTAATATTTCTGGGGGTATTTTCCATTGCAACTTAACTGAATATAGGCCATTCAAAATGAAGTACACTATAAAAGTGACCACTGAAAACACCAAATTAGTGTTTTCATCCAGCAGCATTAATTACTATAGGGAATTTACAATATGTTTTTTTAAAAACAGCTGATTTTAATATATGAAGTTATTAATCCTAAAACTTAACCTAAATTCAAGGCCTAGGCCATTTGACAGGCTCTTTTTGAACATTAATTATTATGGGCTAAGTGAAGATCATCTAAACTAGCAATGGCATGAGTCAGGTAGAATTTCTTGATCCAAGAACAACCAGATGAAAAGTGAAAGATGATTGTTTCAAGCCAACGGTTTGTCATCGTTTAGCTGCCAAACTGACTACCAAGTTTTGATGTTGAATGGTCTGGGCAATTTATGCCTTTAGGAAAATTTGAGTATGGCAAAAATTATGTGTTAAAAAACATTTTTCTTAAAGAGAATTTCATAGCTACTCATTTATTTTTATTTTGTCTCCATGTTACGTTCGGTATTCATTTTCTTTTTCCTGATGTGCTGTGCTTTTGTGGAAAATTGTCTTGTTTGAAAGGTAGAAACATGGTGGTGATACTCTATGTAAAATAAAATGACTTCTTACCAGAAATATTTTACTCATTTTGGAATTGCAAGATTTAGCATTTTTATGAATGCATACTTTGTTTCAATTATTATTAGTAATTTGCTTATTAAAATTTTGTAGCATTTCATGGGAAAATTTTAAGCTAAAGAATTTAATTTTCTTGATTTAAGATGCACTTTAATAATTCAAGAGGTCTCCCGAGTTCAAGGACCAAACCTTTGTTTTAAAATCTTAAGAAACATGGAAATATTCTAGTTAGCATGTGTTTTGGTCTAACCTGGATTAATGCAGAAGGATCCTAAGAGGACTTAAGAAAAGATGTCTTTATTGTAAACTGGCAGTCAAAGTAATGAGATAGGTGACTTATGTATTCATCTTGACTTAGTCAAACAATGATGGCAATCAGTTAACGAATTATTAGACACATGTTGGGATTGAGTCAAATTCGCATTCAGCTGGAATGGATCTGACGGTTTCCAGTTCAGGTAGTTTGTTGGTTGTATTTCATCTACCTCCCTGCCTTCTACATCTGGCATTTTCTTTATCCCATCTGCCTTTTTCCTTGTTCATCTCTCCTTCTTTATTCTTCTTGCCATAGGCTTGCCAGTGGCACTCAAGCCTACCCCATTGAGAAGGAAGTAAATAAATTGCTGACTCCTGTCTTAGAACATAGCTAACTGACCCCAGGAAGATGTTTGTATTGTGAGATAATCAGATAGTTTTTCTGACTGCTGTTTTCCCCATAGTCTTAAATTGGTAGTTTGAAGGACATCAAAATTGTTCGTTAAGAATTTGTGAATTAAGTAATTTGTGAATTGAAGAGAGTAAGAAGTATGTGCATTTTATGTAAGTTTCTGGGACTGAGACTGCTTTGGAAATCTGAGAGCAGAAAGGAGTTGTTTGATGTGCTTGTGTGAGTGTGATACGTGTATCAGAATGGCTTGGAGGTAAAGTGGGAGGATTTTCATTAGAGGTAAGAAAAGTACTAAGGTGGAGTCTTAAGTGAGAGTTGTTTACTAAGGACAATGAAGTTGATCTTTGCTAAGGAAATTTCAATAGCCAGAGAAAATGGGTCCCTTATTGGTTATGGGAAAGCTTTTGGTCTGTAGCTAGATGTTATGATGATGATGCATTATACAGATCTGTTTTCAGACGTAGGATTTTTGCTTTTCTGGACAAATTAAGTAGAACAATTGTGGAATGGCAACTTTTCTGGTCAAGGCAAGTTAGTCCTGCAGACTTACTATTTTGAGAACTTTTTCAGTTATCCTATATAATAAAAGGCTAATATGCAATTGTCCCCTCATCTAGGAGTTAAACCGGGAATGGGGCCAGCCAACAGCCCAAGGTCCAGCCCCACCCCCAATCATCCCCCCAACCCCATCAGTGGGCTGGCCGGACCCTACCTGTGCACGAATTCGTGCACCAGGCCTCTAGCAATTTATAAACTATCAGGAATATATATCATGTGTACTCTCTATTCTCCTGGGCTCGTGTTATAAGATAACTTACCTTTACTTTTCAAAATGGTCCTTAGATCAAAATCATTTGACTTTTTTTGCAGTCTACAAAAATCTATATTTTACCTTGCTTTTATAGAATCTTGAGCCTTTGTCCACATACATTTCTTAGAAGAGGACCATAAACCAGATAAAAACACTAAATTGCAATATTAGACATCTCTTCTATTTCTTCTTCATTTGCAATCCTAACAAACATTTTAACATTGTGTACCTTATGAGAACCTCAGAATACTATATTTATGAAATCAGACAACATACCAACCCCCAAACTCAAGTTTGTTTGTTTTCCCACTTTTCCTATTACTTTAAAATTGTAGAATTCCCAAGAGTTCAGTGGTGGGAGATGTAATAATATCATTGAGTACATCTTGGAAGTTCTTACGCCCTTTGTAGAATGAATTGATCATGTTTAGGTTTCTGTTCCCAATATCCCAGAAGTGTTTTAAATTATATAAGATAAAAAAATTTGCTAAATACTTACTTATAAAGTTACCTAATTGAAGTATATTTTGACTAACTCTTGTTTTTTAGTTTAGTATGGACTAATACTCAGTGATTTTGACAGATTACTTTCAAGTTTCATTTTACCCATATCTGTATCTGTGGTAAAATTTCTTTAAAGATAGCTAAAAGAAAGGTGTCGATTTTGTATTTGGAAGGTAATTTTTTGTTAAGTTCATTAACAATAGCAGAATTGTTTTTATAACTTATTTTGTAGATTTGACAGTATGATTTTCACAATTCATTGTGTGTCGGATTTGAAATTATAATACAGTTACAAGTCAGTCCAGAGCCTTCTTTAATAGCTCCCACCCTTAGGAATGTTGAAAAGAAGTGAATTCCCAAACCTGTGTCAAGAACCAGTGATTTAAATGTCTTTGAAAGGCTTCCTTGAGTCTAGTCAATGGAGATAAATGATAGCCCATTTCCATGCTGCATAGTTGTTAGGGTTTATAAAGTTGTCAATATGTAAAGTGCAAAAGCGGGTAAAACTATGTAAACTTGCCTATAAATTTTCTAGTTTTCATTATTTGCACTACTTACCTTTGCACTTGATTTTTTGGAAGTTAAGACTAGTCACTTTCACTTTTGTTTCTAGTCTTTTCTAATTTCTTACAGAGTTATGTTTTTAATATCCCACCCAAAGCATCCTTATATGCAATTAAATATGCTTTGTAAATCCGAGAAAACATTTCATAGTGTTAGCTATGTGGAAAAAAAATGTTTTGATGAAATTTTTAATACGGACCTTTATTTGCCAATAAAATCCTTTGTAAATGTGAGCTTTATTCAACTATTTGAATAGACAAAGTGAAAGCTTAGGATAGAAATACATGTATATAATGATGTCTTGAGATCCAACTTCCAGCCTGAGATGGCTTGGTTTTGGAGAGATTTATATTCACTGAAATCAATGAGATTTGAGTCTAGCTGGGTATTGGCTTAAAAATCTGGAAGTGAAGTGGGTGGCAAGTGGCTGCTCCCTCTTTCATGTAGTTTTCCATAATGCTCATAGAGTTTTCTCATGGTCAGTGTGATATAACTGGTATTGAATAATTATATTGAATGAATATTCCTTTTTGGAATTCAAGGTTGACTCACTTTTTGAGGGGGGTGTGGCAAGGGATAAGAGACTTTATTTTAGCTAGAGGCATTCTTATAGCGTAAAGATGTGCTGTAGAAAGAATAGGAGGACAAAAAGTATACCTATGAACATATATTTTGTCTTAGTGAAATTGTGCAACACAGATTCAGAATTGCAAAAAAAAAAAAAAAAAGTTGATAGTTTTGTCAATAGTGTGAAAATGTGTTTTGGCTAAAATTATTTTTGTAAGTTGTTTATTTCATTTTATATTCCCTTTCCCATAGCCTTTTAGGCAATTCATACTTAAAACCAACAAGTTAGAGGCCTCTCTTCAGATCTGATTTATTTTTGGAATGCCAAGAGTGTGTTTTTGGATTGGGGAGAGCTGAGAGTAATGTTTTAATTGTTGACATGCTCTTCTCGGCATGTCTGGCTAGTCATTGTGGATCTTATTGTTTGCAGATTGTGTTGAGAATTCAGCGATGTATTTGAAAAGAGAAAGTCCTCTATGACATAGTGTGAATGTTTGTGGCTGGAGCCTTGTAGCTTTGCTTTTAATTTGAATAGAAAGTTAAATCTCCATTGTTCAGGTTTTAGGCTTATGTAGTGGAATTGTGCCTGGTAGTTGTCTAAATATGGACCAATTTGGGGACACTAAGGTTGATAAATAATCCTTTACTCAACACTATAAAGGCTTGCATCATTAGAGTTCTCTTAAGTTTTATGTTGACAAATCTTTAAATGTGGATGATGATCAGCATTATATCTATGAAGTTCCTTTAGGAAAAGAGAAAAATTCAGTCTCCAAACTTTTTTTTAGAGACCAAATATACTCTTTATGGAAAATGAAAAATATTTTAGAAAGTGCACTTTTATTATTTTTATGGAATTTAATCCGTTTAATTATTTTTCCTAGTTTGAAGCACTATTTCGCAAATGTGAATAAAGAGGAAAAAATCAGCAATTTGCCCCTCACCTTTAGACTCTTTTTAGTTTTCTGCCCCCGTTTCCCAATCCTGATATAAAATGAATTACGGGTATTGCTCTAAGTACCTATAACCCCTTTTTGGGGTTACAGATCCCTTTGATAATCTGATGAAAGTGATGGACCCTCTCCCCAGAAAAAAATGCACATAGTTAATTTTGCAAATAATTTCAGGGTCATCACACATCTTCTGAAACTCAAGTTAAAAGATCTCACTCTAGGTAACTCTATAGAGAAATTTTTAATTCAGTTGATAAAATTAATAACTAGCTATTGGCTTAAAGCATATCTGGAATTACTGCTACATGGTGGCCCGATTAGCAAAATATGACATTGCAACCAGCTTTGTTAGATATTACAACATCAAGACAGAAGGAAGAAAGCAAAGTTTTGAGAGCTATTTATAAGGAGTCAGGGCATCTCTAGACATGGGAGCCATTTCTGGTTCAAGGCAGGGGTCAGAGTGCCTGATAGCTTCTAGCAGGGTCTGAGTTTGATAAACCACAGTGCTCAGGGTGCCAAGGGGTTAGCCATGATCTTAACCCCTTCCTCACCAAAAGATTTTAGTTTTGTCTATTGGGAAACAAGATGTCACTAGGAAACAAAGATTTGCCTTACAACTTTGCTGGAACACATCAGTTTGTGATATATGGGACACCAGTATTATTTTGGAGAAGGTGCATAAAACCAAAGTAAGTTATTCTCTGTGTAGAACATTATTTATTAGTAACATTTCTTTGGATATATTTGGATATATTTGACAGTTTTTTACCAGTAAATATTGGTTTTATTTAAAACTGGGAATCCAGTCTATAAATAGGATAGTTGGTATATCTGTCCTTTCCCCCATGTAAAGAACAGTTTAAAGATTTATGCATACTTTTTACTTTTCTCTCCTGTTGCCATGGAATGGGGTGGGTGGCGGGGTGGAGATCTTTGAGTCAACAACTGACAAGATGTCTTCTCCAAATTTAAAAATTAAACAAGCAGCACTTTAAGTCTAACTCTACACCATTTTAGTGCATGTATTAGTTTTAATAATGATTTTTGGTGCATGCCTTTGGGCTTATTCAAAAGTGTACAATAGGAAAGTATATTTCCTTTCTTAGAAAGGAGATGTTTTTCTACTTTGCAACATGTGATTACAAAAATCTTCCTCTGTGGGAAGATTAACCATGTATTGAACTACTGAGAAGTATATATTTTTAGATATACAGAAAGAATCTACATGGAGCAGCATTCAGACCTATATAGAAGTCATAGCATTCTGTATAGGACCAAAAAGGAAATAACATTAAACACTTAAACAGATTTTGTTGGGTAGAAATACCTTTAGATCTTGCATTGACTTACAAAAAGAAAATGCCACAGAAGTTTGCTGAAAACTTTTGTTGTTTGAATTTTCTCTGTCAGTGTAGTTAACCCAAATACAATAGTTTTGGGTTTACACATACATTAAGAATCAATAAAAACGAAGCTAACTAAATAGATCAGTCTGATTTGCCAATCCAGCTTGACTGAAATAAGTAAACTAATCACTTGCAACATGAAAAACCGTCCAACTCCTCTAAGGTTTTGACAAAATAACCTTGGCTGATGTGGGGAGATTCCCACTCTGATTTCTGACCTGACAGTGAAGATTCATACTTCACCTGATTTCAAACCTGACTGTGTCTGTTTAAGGAGCTATGGTACAGTTTGCTAATTCAATCTCAGATACCTGTTGATTACCTGTAAGATCTAGAGTCCAAAGTAGCCAGCAGCTGTATCCCTGAGAGCTCTGTGCCCATCAGATGTCTTAAAGCAAGCAGGGTTGCAACAAGTCACAGCTCAGATGAGTGCTCTCAGATGCTGTGGACAGCCCAGCTTCAAGAACTGTAACTGCTTTCTTGGGAGTCATCACTGAAATAATGTCCCACACGGTGTTACTTACTGTAGTTGCTCTCTCTTAGAGGAGGCCCAGAGCACACATTCTAATAGCTTGCGGTACTCAGAGAGGGGGTGCTAACTCTGATGCCCTGGCAAAATTCCAGTTTAGGGATGTGGGTCTTCTTGCCATTCTAATTGGAAATGTGCATTGCTTTCCATTTTCCCTGTTGGTCTCAATGCAAACCAACCTAGTCTGTTTCTTTGCCCCCGTCCCAAGTCTCTTTAAGATGCTGGTGTATATCATATGGGCCAAGTTCTTGTCTTACCCCACTTGTACAAGAGTTAAGGATAGGCTGAGCGCGGCGTCAGAGTGCCCTGTAATTGGAGGGTAAACTCTTGTAATACTTTGGTGATAAAATTGGCCCTCTTTTAATATAAATTGGAATGTGCACTGGCCAGAGGCTTCTAGCCATGAGGTGTGAGCTAAAAACCTATTTTCCCTCTTTTCTTACAGCATTTTGAGAAAATCTGTTGGGTTTTCAGTAGTCAGGGAAGGCCGGAGTTCTGCAGCTTTAATCTAGGTAACTGAGGCTGGTTTGAGCAAGACTTTGGTTAATTAACTGGATTCTCAGATGCCACAGACTCCGTGAAAAGTCACCATTATTTTCAATGGTTGTGATAGAATTTCCCCCAGTAGACATTATTTTAAGATTATATTACAGAGTTGCTTTATTTGAGCTTTTTGTGTATACACAATCCCAAACTGGAAGAAATTAAAAAAAAAAAAAAAAAAAGGAATCCTGCTGTGAAAGGTATATATTACTCTAGATTTTTCTTACTGTAAATATTGTAAGATTGTAATACTGTCGATATTTTATTAACCAACAAATGTTAATCTATGTGAATTCAGACTTATTTTAAATGTGCTTCTTATTTACTGTGTGTGGTTCTTGTTGCTGACAGTATTAAGTTATATTCTGATGTAAGATTAACTTTATTAAAGAATGTAAACATTAATGTTTCCTTATGGGAAAACAAATAAAGTATAAAGAAGACAATTCTTTTCATTAAAATATACTGTGTATTTACACTTGCTAGACCCAGCACCACTTACAAATTTAGTACATTGTTCAGAATTTTAGTTAACACAGCTGACATGGTTGTGCTCTTTTTGAAAGTCTAAAAGTAGGTATTGTTGGACTATAAACAGTTTGTTTTTGTCTGCTGTGAATCATCTTGAAATTTCTAACCAAGTTTGTAAAATTTTTATAGTGAAGCATTTTAATGACAATTTAAAAATTTATCTTCTCTAAAGAATGGTCAAAGTGATATCCTTTCAGAAATAGAATTGTTCTTTAATATCTTTCCAAAATGACTTTGGTTAAATGGACCAGATGTGTGTCAGTTAAATTTTAGGACAAAGTTGTGATATTCTTTGAGTTTACAAGTTAATCCTTATTGGAGATGTGCCAATTATATAGTAGAATATCATTCATTTGCACTATTTGGGGACCCCATTAAGAATACTGAAATTTGCCAACAAAGATGTAAGCAAATGCAATTTAAAAAGTAAATTTGAGCATTCTGTATTAAATATGTGTAGTTATTATCCTATGAAGAAGCACCGTGTGTCAGGCTGTAATATAAACCATACCTGCTGTCATGTTCTCCCATCTCAGTGCTGGGACTCACCATGTGGAAACCAAGCAAATGTGTTGTGCATCAGCCGGCTTGAGTTTGTTCAATATCAAAGCTGAAACTAGCGAGGTCTGCTGTACTGCTTATTGAAGTATTGTGATTCTTTTAGGCATTGATTCTTACAAAATATATACTGTAACAGTATACTTTGTACAGATTTAAATTTTATTTGAAAAAAATGAAATAAAGTAGGCAAAAAATAAAGATGTTTATTTTTCATGTGACTATATAAACAGATCAGTCTTTTGTTTCAGTGCCTTTGGGGAGGGTCTGGTTGCTCCTGGATATTCTATTTTTAAAAAAAAATATTTGATAGATGGAAACTATTTTTAGGACCCAGTGACAGGTATATTTGCCTGATCATTAATTGACTGCAGCATTAAGTGTACTCACACACTGGAAAATGATTTTTTAAAACAAATTGTGTTTGTGGGGGGTTTTTGGTTGTTTGTTGGTTTTTATTATTATTATTATTGTTATTATCATCATCATTGATGATGATGACAGCATAAATGGAGTCCCTGTCTTGCTTCTTGAGTTCATTTTGAAAATTTTCTGATGGTGAGACTATTAACCTAGTTATCACAGTTGAAGAGAAAGAAAAACTTTCTTCTATATGCCTCTCTCATGGAAAGTTGTTTTCTGTTTTAAATTTGGAGTTGGTTTGGGGAAGTGGAAGGGTTACAAAAGAGTATATGACAATGTTCTGAAATAATAGAAGTGCTTGAAAATCAGTTATTTTAAGTCTGCCTTTCTAGTAAGTAGAACGGTGGACAATGAGTAAAGTTACCAATAAAGATGTGGCACAGGAGTGATCCTTCAGAATAATTTTAATGGGACCTTCTCATTGAAGATTAGATTATCTGACCAAAAAGAACCATCCCAGTTTTTGCTCCTAATTCAAAAGTCAGTGGAAGCCCAGGGATATGACATTTCCTTGACCTTTAAAAATGGAGTTAGAAGTTTTATTTGTGGCATTCTCCTCATTTTATCTTTTCTGGCGCTTTTAGTTACCTTCAGCCTGGATGTAGGAAGGTTTGAAACAAGTAATTGCAGGAACAGGGTTCTTGCAGAAATTACATTATGGAAAAATACAATGTTATTTAAATGTGTATGACAGTCATTATATTCTAAAAATGCATGGCCATTGAAGTATTTCAAGTTCATAGTATCATAGTGCCAGGCTTCCCTGGGTGAATCCTAAGAAACTTTGTTGTTATTGTTTTGTTTTTCCTGCTAAAAAGTCCTTTCTTTCTAAAGAACAGCTATTGAACTAGCTTCTACTTCTGATAACCATAAAGTCCAATAAAAAGATAATATAGAGACTTTACCATATAAAAACTTAACATGTGCTACAGTTTTTGGGGAGTAGGTGAGGTTTTTCTCATGGCTTTTATGGCTCAGTGGTGAGTGTTGACCTATGAACCAGGAGGTCACGATTTGTTTCCTGGTCAGGGTACATGCCCGAGCTTCGGGCTTTACCCTTAGTAGAGGGCGTGCAGGAGGCAGCCAATCAATGATTCTCATCATTATGTTTCCTTTTTTTAATATGTATTTTTATTGATTTCAGAGAGGAAGGGAGAGGGGGAGAGAGAGAGAGAAACATCAATGATGAGAATCATTGATCAGCTGCCTCCTGCACGCCCCCTACTGGTGATCAAGTCACAACCTGGGGATGTGCCCTTGACAGGAATTGAACCCAGAACCCTTCAGTCCACAGACTGATGCTCTATCCACTAAAATAAACCAGCTAGGGCTTTTAGAGATGTTTCTACCTCTTTCCCTCTTTAAAATCAATTTAAAAAAATTTTTTTTTAAGAAACTAGTTTTCCCTATCTTTTGCATGCTTCTGATTTGTGGGGGAGGGGAGGCATACAGAGGACAGGTGGGTACTTCTTAAGGACACTAGATTCCTCTTTCTCCTCAAAGCGGGGGTCAGACCAACTCCTGGGTCTCAGTCCGAGAGGAGGGCTTTTCAGGCACTGGAGCTTGTAGAAACTAGCCATGATTTGCAGTAAGTATAGGAAGCAATAAGCCAGAAGCCAGGCCCCTTCCTAACTGTCCTGTGGCCTTAACCTTTAAAGAATCCAAATACAGGGCTGCAGGTAACATCCCAGATTTGAAATAGGTTTTAACTACAGGGCCAGGCCTTATAGGGCCACAGGAACCCCTTAAATAAGGAGTCCACCATGCTCAACAAGACTATTTCTTGTCTAGTGATGTAATTGACAGTCTTTGCCCACCCCCACCTCCCACTGTTGTTAACTTTTATTTAAGACTGTGGTATGTCATTTTCTTTGGCTCTTTTGCGTGGTTTTGGTAATCTCTTTGTTTCTACTTCCAGGAGCAGCTTTTTTCTAAGAAGTCAGGACTTTTTGATTGGGAGAACTGGGCTTTGGGCACAGTTCTGTTCATTCAGGATCAGAGTAAAGAGAGATCCCTTTTTCGGGCTTTGCTTCCTAACCCCAAGGCCAGCATACATCTCCACTGCCTTCACCTCGGCATTATCCCCCATACTTCTAGAACTTGATGGGGAGGAGCCAGTTTTTCCCCCCTTAAAAACGCGGATTTTACCTTAATATTGCAAATCTCCATAGCATTTCCAATAACAGTCATTCCTGCCAACATTGATTTTCATTCATCTTGATTTTTTCCAATCAGGCCATTTGGCACTTAGGTTGGCAGTGGGAAAAGTCACAAAACACCCACTGAATGTTGTAATGTTTAAAGAGCAGGATATCCCTACCTTATACCCTGCAGAGTTAGCCAGTTAACCCCTAAGAATCCTGACTAACCCTACACACCCACCTCAGACCTCAGACCTTCCCCAGAGAGCAGGAGTTTGTCAGTATTTCCAACCTAGCTCTGCCTTCTTTCTCTATCTCTGTGACACCAGGCTGAGTCTGTACTGTTACTATCCTCAGTTTTTCCAAACCCACCACTTAAAAACAAAAAACAAAAAACTAATGTTGAGTGCTTAAAATATGCAAGGCACCAAGCTAAGTGTTTTTTCTAGGTTCTTTTAATTCTTAGTACAACCCTGTGAGCTAGGCACTATTAATATCCCCATCATACAGAAGAGGAAACGAAGGTGCAGAGAAATTAACATGCCCAGGGTCATGTAGTTAGAATTCAAGTCACCAGTTCCCGCAGGCTGATGCCAAAGCACATCCCGTCACTCCAGATCATTGCCTTCCCTGTGAGGTTCTGTCTACCCCTTTCCCTAACGTGTACAGTCGGTCTCCCTGCCTTTGATGCTGCCTCACCTCAGGATGCATTATTTAGCTGGATGGCAACGCCAGTGTTCTCTGTAGCAAACGATGATTTCTCTGTGTCGCTCAAAAGCCACAATCTCTGTTTTGAAAGTTGATTCATGAATGAATCTACATTTTCATTTCACCCCCTATCCTTTCATGAGGGAATGACTTAGAGCAGGTCTGAAGAAAGCTGGCAAATGGCCCTTCCAGGCCTCCCTCCACTGCTTTTGCTTAAAGTAAGCGCGCGGCCCTGAGTACCATTCCTGCCTCTTGCCGCCCTAACCACAATGACCTGATCAAAGGGCTGTGTGAGTGAAGCTCTTGAATTCTGTCTAGTGGAGTTGTTGATTTCTTTATTGTTCCCAGATTATACCACCTCCCCTTCCGCCCCCAGCAGACACCCTATCTTTCTTACAACAAACCTCCTATCTTGACCCATTTATGTGCAGTTAGAGGCTCAAAGAGGATCAGGAGGCAGTCTCCAGGAGGTCTGTGTCTGCCGGGATCTGCCAGGACCAGCTCTGTGGTTTCCAGCTTAGAGTTTTGCTTGGGCTTTTACGTTTCTGAAAGCATTTTCCCCTGTCCTCTCAAATGCTATTTCCCAGATGCTTCCTGACCTCCAAAGGGAGGTCCAGAGTCTGTCAATCTCCTGGGGCTTCTTCCAAAAATAAAATATGAAATTCCTTGGGACTTAAGGGTGGTTTAGAGGGCTGTGGCATTTGTTAGAACTCGTATCCGAAAAAGGAATACCATCATTTAAACTGGAAACCCTCATGTTTTTTTGTATCCTCTAACAGTGATTTTTCAAACTGTGGCCCCAGAACTAAGAGCATTAGCATCCTTTGGAAATTATTAGAAATGTAAATTCTTGGGCCTCACTCCAGACTGAACAGAATCAGAACCTACCTACTGCCCAGCAATGCTCAGTGTAACAAGCACTTCAGGTGATTCTGATGCACATGCAAGTATGAGAACCACTGCTCTCTAAAGCAGAGATCGACTCTTTTGAAGTCTTAGGTTTGAGAATGATGAAAGCTTAGGGCCCCATCACCTGCTTCACAGACTCCTCTCCCCCTCACCCCGTGCCCCCATCTCCCTCCTCCTAACCCCCAAGGTCCAAGTTAAGAATTCCTGCTGTGGAACTCAGAACTTGTCCATGTCTCTGTGGCTTCCACCCCCTCAACACAACCTCCTGAAGGAATGGCAACATAGTCGCCTCTTTGCTTTTTCAGTTGGTTGGCACTGAGAGTGGGCAGCCCCTGCACCAGATAGCACAGAGAAAAAGGCTTGCTGCTCCTTGTATGTGCTGTAACTGTAGCCCATGCATTGAGACAAAAACCAAATGCTCAGGCATGGGGCACCAGGCCAGGGGCCTGGACCAAAGAGAAAAGTGATTCCTTCTTTTCATTCTTCCCCTCCCAGCCTGGAGCTGAGTGCTCTGTCAGAGCAGAGCTGCTAAATAAAAACTGCTGAACTTCCTGTGATCGTCCTGCCTGGGAATGTGGACTGTAGCTAGAGCTTAGTCAATGGCAAGGCCTGGTTATGCCTATCGTCTCTGACTAATTGTTTGTAGCATCCCGGTTTACTTATAGGAATCCTGGTTTGGATGACAGATTATATGGTCACCCATTTTCTCACCTAACAACCTCCTCACTGCCATGCTTGCCCTCTGCAATTCATTCTCCACACAGCAGCTAGCTTGTAAATGTAGTTACAAGGCTCTTATGATCTGGCCCCTGCCTAATTCTACAGTATTCTGTCCTTTCACCTCTTACTCATTTCTCTTAAGCCATGTTGGACATCTTTCCATATATTGAATGCACAGAGCCTTTTGCCACCTAAGGGTCTTTGGCTTTTCCTAGAACATACTTCCCTGTAGATCCCTACGTGGAGATAGAGTTTGACAGTTTGCAACCAACTCTCCATAAAGTGAGTCTCTGATGAGAACCAGGCTGCTGCATGGTGGGCAGAGGGAGAACTGGGAAATCAGACCACCACTCTGGAGGATTTCCAAGCTCTTTAGGTCCTATTTTGTTTTTGTTTTGAAGAAGCATGGAGGTGGAGATAAAAGTATTAGGTTTGACATCAGGCCTAGATGCAAATCCAGGCTCTGTCATTAGCTCTGTGGTCTTGAGCGTCTCTGCCTAACCTCTCCTAGTCTCAGTTTCCTCAGCTGAAAATTGGATAAAAGCGCCTACCTCATTTGATTGTTTGGGAATGTTGAAATAATTTTTCTTAAGAGTTTATTACACAGTTCTTAGCGCAGAATAATGTTCAATAACTGCTATCATCATCATCATCATCATCATCATCATCTTTCTTGTTGGAAAAAGGGGAGCCAAATGTGGGACCCTAGTAGTCGATAGGAGCACTGCCTCCAGCAGCCTCTGCATTCCCAGTGGAGGAACCATGAAAACAGCACAGGCCTCTGTAAAACGATTAATTACCCTGCATTTAGCTAACGTGACCCTTTCCATTCAGCTTTCGGCCTGCCCTCATACCTTTTTCCTGCAAGTCCAAAGAGGATTCAGTCTGTGGCTCTCTCTTCACACGCCTGGTTGTGTACTAGGCCAGGTTTATTTTTGATCTGTCACTTAGTGTCTTTGTTCCAGGTCTGGTGTGTCTGAGCTTTTCTGGTGATGGAAGAGAATGCTCTTTTGGAAAACAATATGTGGTCTCCGTCTAGGGACTCTGTTTCCTTCTGGCTATAGGCAACAGCATAGACTCTGCCATCTGCCAAGGGTGTGGGGTGACTAGAGGTCAATGCTGAATATTAATTCACCTGTTGGACATCTAAGATAGCAGTTAATCAGCCACAGGAAACAGCTCTTGCGTAAGAAAAGGAGTGACTCGCCTATGGCAGAAATTCTTAAGCCTGGGCTTTTGGGTTCTATAAAGCTCCATAAGATTACCTGTATGTGCAAAAGGTGCGTTTTTCTGAGACAAGGATCCAGTTTTCTTGAAAACTCTCAATGTAAGTCACAACCCAAATAGGTTCAGAATCACTGTTCCTGATCTGAGAGTAGAAATAGAACTCTCTTCTAGGTGGTTCCCAAGAGGCTGCCTCCTTCAGCCTGGCTGGTCAGCAGGACTATTAATTGTTTAGGCTTCAAGGAAAGAGAGCTACTCTCCTTGTTGGGCCTGTCTTAGATTATTGGAATCTGTCATACCCATTTGGGAAATTGGAGCTCTTGAACTAGCTAAGTATCTTTTATTTTCCCTGAAATTTCGTTGCAATATTCTAAGGTACTCTAAACCAGCAGTCACCAACCTTCCGGACCACACAGACCACCAGCGGTCCCCGGACCACCGGTTGGCGACCGCTGCTCTAAACTGCCACATTTTGTGCCAGATTTTGTACCAGATGAAGAACTGGTTTGGTGTCATACTCAAAAGCAGGAAACAGCATTGGGTGACTTCACTAGGTGTGTGTTGGTGATAGTAACGGTGGAGGGTGCAGGGGTCTCTCTATATTGCCCTCATTTGAATGCTTGGTATATAGCTGGTACTTAGCCACAGTTCATGCATTGATATGGGAGTGGTTTCCTTTTCTTTTGGAGACATGAATCTAAGTGCCATAGTCCATTTTTTTTTTTAATTTCCCAGAGGCCAGTGGCTTCTCTTTATCCCAATGGCATCCTTTCATGAGGGCTCAGGTGCCTTGGTCTTATCCCCAACTGTGCTTATTTACTCCTTACACTTCACCCTACAAACCCTAAAAAATATCTCTGAAAGCCAACTTGGATGAGGCCTGTGAGGTTAATACTGCCTGGAACATTATTTTATTGTTGACACTACACACTAATTCTGGGAGTGTGGCACTGTCTCCTGCTTTTTCTTAAAACTCATCACTCTTTTTTGCAACTAGAAACTAGAAAATGGCATTGACCTGGCTGCTGAGAATTTCCCCCTCCTCTCAAACCCCAAGTCCATGTGCTCAACCCATCTTACGGAATTAGATGCTGCAGAGTTTTCCTAAGATGTGGCTGTCCTGCCTGAGCCAGCCTACTGTGCTCTGAGCTCAGCCAGTCACAGGTGGGAAGTTATGGGCTGGGAATAGCTGAGCACAGTGGTTCCCTGGGATCCCCATCGGATGAGTTGCTCGAAGGCTCCATGAGATAAGAGTTCTACTTTGCTTTGGAGGTCTAAAGTCGGAATGTTTTCCAGACTTGAAACAGTCAAATCTCCAAGACATAAGCCTCTGACTTGGAGCCATCAGACCATGCAAGACCACCCAGCCCACCAAAAACATAGGCGCATCCACTGACACTGCCATTGGGCGAGTCTGCCATCATCCCAGGACTTCCCTGGTCCACACAGAGCTGAGGGGTCTTGGAGGTGATTAAGGCCCACACAGGGTGACGTTTTCTCTGCCTGCTTTTCCTGAAAACTCTCTATACAGGAAAAGTGTGGTCTTAGGAGGGCCTGCCTGAGCAACATCCACCCTGTGAAAGATCGTCCTAAGGATTGGAGACCATGATGTCTGAGAGGCAGCTCTTCCTCCCACTCCTCAGGGCCAGCAAAACTAATTTTCCTCCTTCCGTCTTGCTTCAAGTCTCCTCTCACGCACCCTGTTCCACTTAATACAACCGTTTTGAGCTGTGTCTTATTAACTACGACTTAAGTTATCTCTTGATTGTAGGACTCTGGGGATGATGCACAATGGGGAGCAATCACCCTCTAGTGCTTATTTTGCTTCCTCCTGAACCTGGGCTTCTGAGAAGAAATTGTGAAGGAAAAGGCAGGCCTTCAAGGCCATATGGTCTCCCACTCTGCTCCCAGGTAAAACGAGCCAACCCCCACCCCCAGTCCAGGTCAGCTGGTCCTTTTAAACTTATCAGTGGTTCCTCAGTATACCGAGGCTTTTTATTTTTTATCAAATGTATAGGCCCTCTCCTTTATGGCTTTGCATTTTATAGTTTTTATTTATTTCATTGGTTTCAGAGAGGAAGAGAGAGAGAGAGAGAAATAGAGACATCAATGATGAGAATCATTGATTGGCTGCCTCCTGCACACCCCACACTGGGGATTGAGCCAGCAATTCCAACATATGCCCTGACCAGGAATCAAACCATGACCTCCTGGTTCACAGGTCCAAACTCAACCGCTGAGTCATGCTGGCCCGGCACCATTTTAGGGTTTTTAAAGAAGATTCCCCTATCCTCAGAATAAACGTATTCTCCCATATCTTTTGTACTTTTTATGTGTGTGTGTTTTTCTTTTAAATACTAGAGGCCCAGTGCACAAGATTCGTGCACAGGTAGGGTCCCGAGGCCTGGCCTGCACTCAGGGCTGATCTTCCCCAGCTGCCAGCCCTGCCCCTCCACCACCACTGCCAGTCACCCTCTGTGTGTCAGATGACCTGCCGGGTGATGAGGCCCTGGCACCGCCCCATCAGCTGCCACCCACCCAGGGTTCCTGGTTCCCCATCAGGCGATCAGAGCCTGCTGGTGGGGGGAGGGGCCAGGAAGTTGGCCAACAGGCCCCAATTGGGGCCTGCGGGCTAGGGGCAGCTCCTTGTTGATTGTCTGCCCCCTGGTGGTCAGTGTGCATCATAACCAACCGATCATTCCGCTGTCTGGTCAGTTTGCATATTATGCTTTTATATATAGAGAGATTTTTATTGATTTCAGAGAGGGAGAGAAAGAGAAATATCAGTGAGAGAGAATCATTGATCAGCTTTTCTCCTGCAAGTCTCCTACTGGAGACTGAGTAAATCCCCTTCCAGGGCATGTGCCCTGATGGTGAATCAAACCTGTCACCTCCTGGTTCATAGTTTGATGCTCAACCACTGAGCAACACTGGACAGGCTAACTTTTTTTTTGCACAGCATCACATGCTGTCCAGAATTATTTATTCTAAGGCCATCTTCTCCCCAGTGCTTAAAATACTATTCTGCTCATATTCATACTTCCATAAGTCCATAAATACCTGTTTCTGAATTCTCTATTCTGCTGCACTGAAATGTTTTATATTCCTTGTACTAGTACCATGCCATTTTACAGTAATTGTAGCTTTTGAGTATATATTGATGCAGTGTTTTTCTCCTTTGCGTTGTTTCCCCCAAATTATTGTGTTATTTTTATATATTTTCCCCTTGAGATTTACTTCCCAATCAGCTAGTCAAGTTTTATTTAACAAGTGCTATTAGGACTTTGATTGGGATCTTATTGACCATATAAATTAAGTGGGAAGAGAGTTGATATCTTTACAACATTGAGTCTTATCCAGAAGCAAAATGTCTCAACTATGTTCTTAAAGGCCTTGGGAAAGACATGCTCTCCTCTGATCCTTGCAGTCCCTCAGCATCTTTTGTCTGCTGCCCTGAGCCACCAAATTCTTGTATTTCTGTGACCTGTGATCCTAACTTACTCATTCCCTTTTCCCACTCGGAGATGGATAAAATATTTGCATTTTCTCAGGAATTCTGAGCTTTATATTTCCAAGACCCAGAAGAACTCCTGAGGGATTGTCCCATCTGTTTTCTCCTGCCTTTACATCCTATTCCTAAATCTCTCTTCTCATCTTGCTCCCTCAGGAATTTCAGTGTTTCTAATCTAGATTAGGGCAGCTTAATATTTTCTTTAGTCCGGACTCCCTGAGAACCTGGTTGGCTTAAAACACAGCCCCTTGTTCTGACCTTCTCTTTTTTTCACTTTGTTCCATGTAATTTCTAAGCTTTGCCCAGACAAGATGATATCTTGGAAGGAATGGAGAGCTTACAAAGCAATTGAGGGAATAGCAGTCTTAGTAATCCTATGCCAATTGCCCACACTAAAGGCATGAGCTTATTATCCCAGATTTGCCAACAGGCACCATCCTATGACTGCTCACCAGCCTGATCTCCACAGAGAATCTAGGAATTCGTCGCCACTTTTGGTCCTTGGTTTCTGTCATGTACATCAGCCTCAAGAGGCAGGCTGCTAGGTCAGGCTGACTGCCAAAGACCTAGAGGTGAAGCAAGAAGGCCCTAACCCTTCTATTCAAATCTTCAGAAACAGCAGCATCCACCTGTTTCGTTGCCAACTGAAAGTCAAAAGAGCCAGTACTGAAGTGTGAGCTTTCAGACCAGTGTGGTAGCCAGAAAATAGAAAAACAGGAGCATGACCCAGGGTCCAGGTCCCTACCTCACCCAGAGAATAGCTGAACGTGCTTTAAGGCCAAGTACAATAACAATGCAAAGACATAGGCAGTTTGCTCAGAACATTAAAATATACACCCAGGTGCCCAGAAAGGCCGCAGAATCCCGCCACTCAAACATGCTTTCCCCGCCTGTGTTCCTCTTCTGTTTCTGTGCCCACTTGGCTCTCTCTACATCACTTCCTGCTCCCAGGCTCCTTTGGGACCAGGTAACCTGAGTTATCACTAAAATAGCCCCCGTAGCCTTGACAAAACCTCACCTGGTGTTTCGATCTTAAGATTTTAGGGTAAGGACTGTGGAATCTGTTACAGAGATTGGAAAGTTACTCCAGCATAAGACCATTACAGAAAATGATTCCTAGGCATTTGTGTTTCAAAGGACAGAATGAACCTATAGTGAACCAGTTTGACGGACAGGAAATCTGCCATAGTGTCTCCAGCGTTCTGGTAACACAGAGCTGGAGTCTGATTCCTGGAGATTTCACTTCCAAATGCAACATGCTGCAAAAAATTTTCCCTGGCCACCCCCACCCCCAGTTGCTCAAGGCTCAGCCAGCCACCCAGTGTTGCATGTATAAATCTGAAATCAAAGTCCCAGACAGGGAGAGGGATTGTCACAAGCAATTGCAACATCCCGCAAGAATTTGGGAGTTAAAAGGAGCCAAACCTGGGCCTTCTCCAAAGCCCGCAAGTCGAAGCTTTCTGACAACCACATTTGATCTGTTCTAATGTGTTGAATGTAAAGCTTGTCTTTGCCTGTTTGGCAGCCCTGGGGGACTCCAGGGTTCCTGTAGTCCACTATGGGGACATGTGTGGCTTCCCCTAGGAAAGGAGAGAGTGGAGAACTGCCTATAAGCCATAGGGCCCCAGAGTTAGCCTCAGCCATGCTCAGAACACTAGTCCAGGAGAGAAGAAGGGATGAGGGCTCTGAGGGGCAGAGTGGGACTTGGACGGGAGAGGAAGGAGCACAGGCATCCTGCCACGCTGTCACTTTCCTTCTCAGCAACTCACTCTGCCCTTGTCCTCACCCTTACCTTATCTCACTTTGTTCTCACATCTTCGTGACAGTTGAGATGATATTCTTTTTCCATATAGAAAATAGCTACCTTCAAATTGGCAGCATGAAGCTCCAACACAGTAGCTACTCAAACTATGTCTCATGACCACTGTATTAGGGAATACAGGTGGTTGTTCATGAGCTGCGTATTATCATCATACTCACCCTCAGGATGGTTGGCAGTTAACTGAGCCCTTGCTTTGTGACAGCCTCCTTATGAGGCTGACATTGCTACCCTGTTTCCCCGAAAATAAGACAGTGTCTTATATTAATTTTTGCTCCCAAAGATGCACTAGGTCTTATTTTCAGGGGATGTCTTATTTTTCCATGAAGAAGAATACGACACACATTTATTGTTAAATGAAAATAAAGGAAATTTATTGCCTGTATACGGTACGGTAGTATGGTAGTTGTCAACACAAACCAGACACACTGCGAATCCTACAGTATCAAGAATTTACTCATTTATTCAATGACAATCATGTCATCTTCTGGAACATCATCATAACAATCCAATTTCTGAATTTCCTGGTGAATTTCTTGTGACTCCATTTCTTTCAGAATCAGTGGACCAAATCTCTCATGTTTAGCCTAGGGGGGCCTTATTTTCGGGGGATGCCTTATATTTCACTCAGAAGGAAACCTTTAAGTAGGTCTTATTTTCGGAGGATGTCTTATTTTCGGGGAAACACGGTAGTTCCCTGTTTGACAGAGCAGGGAACAGGCCTAGGGAGGTCAAGTGGCCTGCCCCAGGTCTCCCAGTTGGTCAGAAGGGGAGCCAGACCACCAGGGGGCTTGGGACATTGCCACGGCTCATTGTCTTCAGGAAGGAGTGGAAGAAAGCAGAACCCAGCGAGGTGCCCGCCAGCCCCAACAGTACAAAACTTGTAGGCACCATTGGAAGGGGTTTTCGCACCATGTCTTTCCTGGGCCCCTGGTCTCCCACAGCTGACCCAGACCACTGGGCCATGATTCCTCGGTGATGGGGATGGCGTGGGAAGAGAGGGGGAATTCTGTCTGGTTCCTTAGAGAGTTCTCATGCCCCGTGAGCATGCGGGGCCCCGTTGGCACGTGAATCTTGCTTCCCTCCTCACAATTCCCCAGGACTGCAGGGGTGGGGCTTTCTCTGAGTGGCGGGTTATTCCTCCTCCCAACCACTCTGGCCCTCGCTTCAGAGAACACAAAGAGCAGGTCAGGTAGATTTGTGCTTGAAGGTCAGTGGTCCTCCTGTCCCTCAGCCCAATTTCTTTTCGGCACAGCCCACTGTCTCTCTGTCCCCTCCGCTGATTTACATGGCAGGTTTATTTAATTAGCCAGAGGTGAGTCAAAGTGCAGCTTGTCCTCAGAGTTAATTAATATTTACTGAGCCACTACACAGTGAGTGACGCCAAGAGTGGACTGTGTCCTCTGTATCAGCTTAGGGAGCAGACTTCAACCCCTTGTGCCTGGCTGGGAGTGGGAACTGGAGCCAGTCAAAAAGGAGGGATGATGGGTCTCTGAGCTGCTGTGAGGAGCAAATGAGGTCATGCACCTAACATGCTTACCACAGTTCCAGGCACATATTATGGACTTAAAAATTGATAAATGTGCCCTGGCCAGTGTGGGTCTGTGGTTGGAGCATCAGCCCATATACTTCGATTCTGATCAAAGGCTTGTGCCTGGGTTGCAGGTTTGGTCCCTGGCCCTGGTCCAAAGGGCATGGTCCCAGGGCATGCGCAGGGGGCAGCTGGTCGATGTGCATCTCTTGAATTGATGTTTCTCTCTCTCTCCCTCCCCCTCCCCCACCTCCCACTCTTTCTAAAACTCAATGGGAAAAGTATCCTCCGGTGAGGATTAAAAACAAAACTTTGATCGCTGTGTTTGTAAGTTGCAAAAAGGTGCGGCAGAGACCTGGCCAGTGTAGTAGGTAGAATATAACTCTCACACTGAAGGGTCATAGGTTTGGATTCTCATTCAAGGGCATGTACCTGAGTTGCAGGTTCAATCCCCAGCCCGATGGTAGCGTGTGTGTGTGTGTGTGTGTGTGTGTGTGAGAGAGAGAGAGAGAGAGTTCCTTCCACTCTCTGTAAAAATCAGTGGAAAACATCCTCGGGTAAGTATTAACAAAAAAATAAAAAGGAGTGGCAGGGAAAGGTGGCTGGGAGGTACCGTTCCCCTCTGGGGCATGTTCCAGGCGAGAGAAGGGTACTGGTTAGCAGATGCTGTGGGGACACAGACACTCAGGCACCCTCACAGAAGAAATGAAGCGTGCTTCTCCCTGTTTGCACCAGGTCCCTTACAGCAGAGGGAGGAAGTGGGGTGAGCTGACTCGAGCAACTCAAGCAGACCATGAGTCGATGGAGGCTCTCCTTCAGCTGTGATTTGATTGCACAGGGAAAGAACCCTGGCCTGGGCAAAGGAGCACCGGCCTGTTTGGTCTCTGCGAGGCCAGGACCCCTCGCCCACCCCTCTCACCCCTTGTCCTTATACACAGCACAGCCCCAGCCCACGCATGCCAGAGAACTTGTGACCTGGTCCTTCTTCAGAACGGTGCTTCCGTGGGTCCTTTCCTGTGGAGCGCCCTGATGAAGCCATTGCTGTGATTCGGTGACAGTGCTTTCCTTCCCCCTCTGCCTTCTCTGGGGCTGTCCTGCCTGACGAGCATCTCACAGCCTGTCCTGTCTGGCTGCTGGGCTGCAGGAGTGTCCCCCTGCCCAGAGACTTCTTGGCAGTTGTAGCCCTGGACAGCCGGCCCCTGGCTCTCCGGGCTCGTCACCTAGGCAGCCTCTGGACGCCCTGCCGAAGGGCTAGGATAGCCAGTGCCTGGTGTCTAGGCTCTTCCATCTCTGTCTACCAGGCTTGACCCCCAAGGCCCCATCAGAGCCTGTCCAGAGTCCGGCTGGGAGTTACCATGAAGCAGCCCAGCCCCCGCCATGGACAGGCTATTCTAGCAGTCAAGGCCAAGTCAAGGCCATGGTCTGTCTGCCTTCAGCTGCCAGAAAGATGGCGTTCCTAAGGAAAGGACAGAGGCAAACCTTAAGGCCTGGATGGATGTGGGCAGGAGGGTGCACTGAAGCCCAGAAGGTTCATTCTGGGTTTGCCACGTCCCTACAGAGCCAGAGGTTGAGTACAAAGGGCTCTCCCGATTACCTGAGACAGCACGGGTGAGGAAGAGGGAGTAGGAATTGGGGCAGAAACTGCCACAGCCAAACTTAACCACAGCAGCTCTGTGGAGTGGAGGATCTAAGGCCCCTGTGCCCCCTGCTGGCCTCTTAACACTTACACTCTTTTCAATCACTCTCCCAATGAGCTGGGCTTCCTCCTTCCTGACAAAAATCTCTTGAATGTAAACCAAGCGTTTTCTCTCTTTATTTTTGGTAGCATACCACCCAACCTCTTAAAGAAACGGGTTTTCCCACCTGCGCTCATGCCCTTCAGAGCTGTGCAAGCAGACACTCTCACTGCTCTCAGAGGGGTTTCCAGCCTCCAGCTTTTCTGTCTCTCCCATCGCAGAGCCACCTTTTACTGAGCCTCTGAGATTGACACACACACCGCCCTCCCCCCCCCCCCCCAGCCTTCCACAAATGTTTATTCTCTCCCTCCTTCGCACCCCTAACCCCCACTTCCTAATCCTGTCCGCTTGGCAGATTCTAATGGCCCCAGTGTTCACACAGCAGCCCCGCCCCGCCAGCCCCTCCCCCCGAGGCTCACGCCGCCAGAACCAGTTATCTTCTGAGACTGGAAGCACCTAGAGGGCAAGGACTTTCACCTCCCACACACCCTAGGGCCCTGATAGGCTTCCAGTGGGCACGCCTGACTTGTTGGATGCAGAGTCTGGGGCGTGGCAGGTCCGGGTGTGGCTGGGCCAGCCCAGAGTACCACGGTGAGGTCATTGCAGGAGGAGGGAAGATACGGGACATTTCCCAGAATGGTGAAAATGAGGAGGAGTCTTTTATTTCCAGGGAGGTTGGGAGGGAGGGGGGAGGACCAGTTGGGGATGAGGTTCCTGGGTGTCAGGCATCATGCTGGCGGAGGAGCCCACGCGGGATACGGAAGACGTGGGTCCAGGGGAACTCGCACATCTCACAGCTGCCTCGCTCCATCGTCACTCCATTCCTTCCAAGGGCGGCCTGTGTCTGGGTTCGCAGCTGGGGACGATTCCTCCGTGACCTCGCGGCGCCCAGTGCTGCTGTGGACAGCTCACTCCGCGGCCGCGGCGGTGCCCGGCGTGTATCCGGCGCCGCCAGGGGGCGAGCGGGGCGCCCACGGGCTCCGGGAAGAGAGGCCCAGCGACGGAGGACGCCCCGCCAGACCGCCAGACCCTCCTGCCAGCCCCGTCCGCTGGCCCCAAACAAGCCGGGGCTGGCGGCTCTGGGTGTCCCGGGCCTGGGCGAGAGGCAGCCTCCGGGCTCAGCCCGGGTGGCGAGGCCGCCAGGGCCCCGCTCAGCCGCGCAGGGCGCTGCCCGCGGTCCGCTCCTGCCCGCAGCCCTCCGGGCAGCCCCGGCCCTGCTCTCACGCCCCGGGTGTTAGATCCAGCGGTTGAGCAGGCCGCACCCTGGGGCGGCAAGTGGAGGACCCGGGACTTAAGAAGAGGGCGACGGAGGCCGCGACTCAGCTCCCGCTTCTCCCCGTCCGGCGAAGGGCGGGCAGCGGGCAGCGGGCAGCGGGCAGTGCGCGGGCAGGTCTCCGGGACCCGGGGCTCTGTGGCCCCCCACACCCACACCCCCACCCACACCCCGTGCAGGTGTCGGCGGGGAGACCTGTAGGAGGCCCCGCGGGAGCACCCATCCGAGTTGCAGCCGAAGGGACCACGTTTGGCGTCAGGAAAGGGGGTAAAAGTGGTTTTGCAGCTGTGCCCTTCGGCTCCTCTCTGGTCAGCTCCTGTGAGGACCATGTCTCCCAGTGTCTGGGGCTGCAGCCCAACACCCAGATGGCTCCCGACGCAGACCTGCTCCCCCTCCCGCCCCCACTCCCCGCCCCGCACCCCTGGGCGCCGCAGGGGATCTTTCCACTTGAGATGCTGTTTCCATGGAAAAATAGTACGTCCTTTGGAACCCAAGTCAGCCTTTTTTTTTTTCTTTTTAATGTATTTTTGTTTATTTCAGAGAGGAAGGGAGAGGAAGAGAGAGTTAGAAACATCAATGCTGAGAGAATTATTGATTGGCTGCCTCCTGCATGCCCCCTGCTGGGGATGGAGCCCGCAACCGCAACCGCAACCGGTGGCCGTGCCCTTGACTTTGATTGAACCCGGGACCCTTGAGTCCACAGGCCAACGCTCTATCCACTGAGCCAAACCGGCTAGAGCTCGAGTCAGCCTTTTTCATTTTTTAAAAATATATTTTATTGATTTTTACAGAGAGGAAGGGAGAGAGATAGAAACATCGATGAGAGAGAAATATATGATCAGCTGCCTCCTGCACACCTCCTACTGGGGATGTGCCCTTGACCAAAATCAAACCCGGGACCTTTCAGTCCGCAGGCGGATGCTCTAACGGAGCCAAACCGGTTTCAGCATAAGTCAGCCTTTTTCAAAACATGGGGGTCCCAGGGTTGGTGACAAACATATTTGTGGAGGTTTTTCAAAAAATCCTCTTTGTGCACATACATTCTAGGTAAATCTTCCTCCCTCCCTCCCTCCTTCCCTCCCTCCCTCCCTCCCTCCCTCCCTCCCCCCCCCCTCCTCCTCCTCCTCCTCCTCCTCCTCCTCCTCCTCCTCCTCCTCCTCCTCCTCCTCCTTCTTCTTCTTCTTCTTCTTCTTCTTCTTCTTCTTCTTCTTCTTCTTCTTCTTTTCTCTCTCTCTCTTCACCTGAGGATATTTTTCTATTGATTTTCAGAGAGTAGAAGGGAGAGAGGGAGGGAAAGAGAGAGAAACATGGAAACATCAATGTGAGGGAGTCAGTGATTGATTGCCTCCTGTACTCAAAATTGAGCCTGCAACCCAATTGGGAATCGAACCCATGACCAATCCTAGTGTGGGCCAGTGCTCTAACCACTTTACCACACCGACCAGGGCAAAACTTGACATATTAAACTTGACTTCTTCTTATTCAACTTTTTTTCTTTTCATATATATATTTTTTAATTTCAGATAGGAAGGGGGAGAGAGAGAAACATCAAGGAAGAGATAGAATCATTGATCAGCTGCCTCTTGCATGCCCCACACTGGGGATGGAGCCTGCAATCCAGGCATGTGCCCTGACTGGGAATCGATTCGTGACCTCCTGGTTCATAGGTCCATGCTCAACTACTGAGTCATGCCAGCAGGGCCCAGCTTAACTTCTTGTTCAACTTGATTTCTGATTCAGTGATAGAAATATCTACCCTGGCCGGTGTGGCTCCATGGTCAGAGCCCTGGCCCATGCTAAGAAGGGTCCAGGATTTGATCCCCAATTCCACTCAAGGGCACATACCTGGTTTGCAGGTTCGATCCTGTGTGCAGGAGGCAACCAATCCACTTCTCTCTCACATTGATGTTTCTACTCTCTAAACATTAATGGGAAAATATACTCAGGTGGATTAACAGCAAAAAAAAGTCAAGTTTAAATTTCATTTCAAAGGGAGTCTGAAATAATATGTTTCTACTTGCCTGCTAGTCAATCACCTACATTTTGTTTTGGTTTGGTTGAGCTGTTAGGTTTTGGGGGCTTTGTAACCCTCAAAGCAAGAGCCAAAGGTTAAGTGATGTCTCAAGATCTGGTTTCAAACTCTAACATTCAGCCCAAGTTTTCACAACAGGAGTGCTAGGGGCTGATACCTAGTCAGGTTTTTATTATTATTATTATTATTGATTTTTTTTACAGAGAGGAAGGGAGAGGGACAGAGAGCTAGAAACATCGATGAGAAACATTGATCAGCTGCCTCCTGCACACCCCCCCACGGGGGATGTGCCCGCAACCAAGATACATGCCCCTGACCGGAATCGAACCTGGGACCTTTCAGTCTGCGGGCCAACACTCTATCCACTGAGCCAAGCCGGTTAGGGCACCTGGTCAGTCTTTATTCTGGCTCCTGCTGGTGGGATAGCGCTCAGACAAGCCTCTGGGAAAGGAGGTCCTTTATGAGTGCGCTCCGCTGACCACCAGGAGCCAACAAGACAAGACCCATTCGTCAGCTGAGAGGGGCCCTCCTGGTATGGCCTAAGTCTCTTCCAAGCTCTGAGATACAGACTGTGCTGCAAACTCCAGGCTTCAGACCTCCAGACCTGAGTCCCAGGAGATTCTCTCTCCTCCTCAGTTCATCTGGACACAGAAGTTGGGCCCAGAAACGGATCCCATGATCAGAGAACCCGAGTGACTGCCGCCCTGAGTGAGCTCCACCTCCCAGGGCGCGGTGCTCGCTAAGGCCCCGCCTGCTGACAGTGCAGGGACCTTCGGAGGCTGCACAGGATCCCACACCCGTGCCCTCTGTCCTTCGGGTCCCTGTGCCTCGGAGACTCCCTGGCTCTGTGAAGTCTGGAGCCCCACGTAACCACCAGACCCTCGTGTCTAAAGAGTGGCACTTGTGGGAGCGCTGCGGCCGACCCTGCATCTCTGAGCGTTCCCAGAGGCGAGTCCTGACCAGGCGCGGCTCCCACAGAGCTTCCCAGTTCACCTGGCAACAGCACCCGGCCTGGTGCAGCCCCCCAGGTCAGCCCGCAGGATACCTCACCTCCTGCTCCCTTCCAGGGGCAGCACTACCCTTCCCCTTCTTCTCAGCCCTACTCAGGGCCCTTTGGTCCCTCGGAGAGCTCCCTGGAGGAGAAGGCCATGTCCGCACTGTGTCAGGAGGGGGAAGGGGTAGAGAGATGGGTCTCAAGAGCACTGTCACACCCAGTGAGTCTCCCATCGCACACAATGTAGTGGGCACCTCTTCTGTTCCAGGCACCATGCCAGGGGCCGGGGATACACAAATGAACCAGAAGTGGTCCCTGTCCTGGGAGAGCTCATGGTGTCTGGTGAAGGAATTTATTCTTCAACTCATCTAGTCACCAAATATGTATTAAGCACCTACTATGTGCTAGGCCCTCTGTACCAAGGGCTAGGGAGACAGTGACAAAGACAAGCACAGCCCCAGCCATCCTATTGGTACCGCCCTGCAGACTCACAGTCCATAGGAAAGATATGTTATCTGGCAATTAAAGAATTATAAGCCATAATAAAGATAATCACAGGATTCTTTGAGCACGTGTAAGGGAGGGGGGGGAGAGTAAGAGCCGGTCTGAGTGGGGGGTTGGGGAGCGGAAGGAGGGGACTAACTGGGTCACACACCTGGCCAGAACCTGGTCAGTGCTTCTCTTCCTCCTGAAGAAGGCCCCTCCCTGTCCCCTGTCCCTCACCCCCCAACCCAAGCAATCTGCGAGCCACTCCCGTGCCCTCTCAGGGTGCTGGCACCTTTCTGCTGCCTGCTGGTTGGTGGCAGGAGGTGGAAGTGCCCCATGTGGTCACTGATGGGAGTTTCCAGGCCAGCCAGAGGATGGGGTTCGAGGCTGGGGGGCTCCATTTTGGCCCAACCTCTGAGCTCGGTGGGAAGATCTGAGATTGGGGCATTTAATAAAAGAACCCCTAGGAGAGACGTAAAGAGGTCTGGCATATTGATATCTACAGCTCTTACCCTACCCCCAACACTCCACTCATCCTTCGGCTTCTCATCATCCAGGCCTGGTTAGGATTAGTCCCCGACCCCATCCCTCCGGAGAGGGCGGCAAAGCCCCCCGCCTGGGGCTTAGCCAACAAAACGGCCGCCCAGACGCCTGTTTCTCTTCACTGTTTCTTCTCTCTCACACGGCATTCTGGCCTTGGTCTTGGGGGGACAACACCCTGCTTCAGGTAAGAACTGTGCTGGACGGATGGCCAGGCCTCACCTGGGAACACCTTGGGGCAGGGCCCCTCAGCAGGGCGGTTCCTCACAGGGGAGCAGCCGTACACTGTGGAGAGCTTGCACAGGCCTCCCTTTAAGGAGCAGCAGTGTGGCCTGGGCCACCAACTGGCCTCAGTCCTGGCTCTTGGTCTCCTCTGGGAAGAGCTCCAGGGCAGCCTGCCTGGGAACACCAGCACCCTCAGCTGCCACACGGGTGCCCATGTCGCTGCCACACGTTCACCAGCAGCAGCCGGCCCTCTGGCCGAGGTGGGTTGGCTACAAAGCTTTGTAGCTGGTTTTGGGGGGCCCGGGATCCCCCAGCATAGAGAGAGGCACCACTTCTGCTGCTGGTATGATTGCCCGCGAGTCCTCTCTACGGAGAGAAAGGTTTGGGGATCCTCACTTGGGAAGCCAGAAAGATGGCACTGAGCAAAGGTGTGGTCCTCGGTCGCTTTTTCAGCCAGGCACGCACTCACCCCCTCACAGCAGATGGGGAGGCCCGCAGCCTGCAGGCCAGGGCACTGGGTCCTCAGGGGGCAGGGCTGCCCCCATGGCGATGATGCAGCAAGACCTCCCTGAACTTCTGGACATAAAGAGGTGAGGACGGCAGCAGAACCACGTGGGGCCCTGGGGTGGGGTGGGGGCAGAAAAGGAGAGCAGCCCTTTCCTTAGAATTAAATGTTCAGACTCTCTTAGGTTGGACATCATTAAAGCATCCTGGGTAGATGCTGGGAACGCGGTAAGGGACTGAAAATAATTATAGCAATACTACCAGTTATTATTCACTTAATATGAGTACTCTGAGCCCGGGGCATTATATGCATTTTATTATTTAACTAGAGGCCCGATGCATGAAATGAGGCCTTCCTTCTCCAGGCTGCCGCCACCAGCTCCCCATGCAGGTCCTGTGTGTGCCAGGGCCCAGCAGTGGCACCGTGCCTGTCCTCAGGCAGGTTGCAGTGGTGAGAGGGGACAGAAGCTTAGGACTCCTCTTGGGAGACCTAAAGAAAGAATAGAAATTAATCAGAAAGGCGAAAGGGATGGCAGAGCAGGCCCTGTGAGCAGGGCTCAGGGAGGCCTGAGCCCTCTGCAGGAAGGGGGAGAGCAGGCGAGGAAGGTGACATCGGCAGAGGCAAGAGCAGAGGGCTTTGTGGGCCAGAAATCCTAGGCCCTGCAAGCAGGCCTGTGAGTTCCTAAGCCTGAGGAACCTGGGACACCCTCACACCCGCTCCCCGTGGACCTCACTGAGAACCAGACCAGGAACGTTCCAGGCCAATCGAGCTCAGATCGGGAGCAGAGGGCCAGGCTTCACACTGGGCTGGCCTCCCCCGAGAGCTTGCCTGCTCGCTGGCCAGGCGGGCGTGGGAGCTGCCAGGCCCTCGGGGTCTCTCCGAGCCCTCAGAACACTGGAGGCCTCCAGGGCCCATGCTTTCCAGGGCTTTCCCTCCGGATTTGGGGGAGCTGGGCACAGGGGAGTGGAGGAGGGTGGAAGTGGAGCCCGAGGCCCCTCTGTGGGAGCAGCCGGAAGCTCCTGCCTGAAGAACCTGACCTGGGAGCAATCCCGGTTCTTAGGACCCTCACTCAGGCTGATGATTTCTGAAAAAGGCTGAAGTGCAGGATTCCAGCTCCAACCTGAGCCCAAGCCGATACTGCACCCCCCACCAGACGCACCCCAGCCTGCTCTCCGCAGAGGGGAAGGACACACACCAGGATGTGGGAGCAGCAGATCCAACCCTGGAAATGGGGTGTCAGATGGCCAACTGGACTGTATATTCTTTTTTTTAAAAAAAATATATTTTATTGATTTTTTTATAGAGGAAGGGAAAGAGATAGAGAGCCAGAAACGTCGATGAAAGAGAAACATCGACCAGCCGCCTCCTGCACATCACCCACCGGGGATGTGCCCGCAGCCAACATACATGCCCTTGACCGGAATCGAACCCGGGACCTTTCAGTCCACAGACCTACGCTCTACCACTGAGCCAAACTGGTTTCAGCTGGACTGTATATTCTGATGTCCATATATATATATATATATATATATATATATATATGTATAATAACTTATTTTTTAATTGATTTCAGAGAGGAAGGGAGAAGGAGAAAGAGATAGAAACATCAATGATGAGAGAATCATTGGTCAGCTGCCTCATGCACGCCCCACACTGGCGTTAGCCCACAACCTGGGCATGTGCCCTGACTGGAAACCGAACCGTGACCTCCTGGTTCATAGGTCAATGCTCAACCACTGAGCCATGCTGGCAGGGCCTGATGTTCTTTAATAATTTTATTTCTTTGTCGAAGCCTCCATTCTTTTATTATGTAAACCGCATCATGCCTCTGAGGGAGCTCTTTTCCCAGGGGGAGGCAGCGGCGGGTACAGATATCTTAAATACACTTCCTCATGTCACCAGTTTCACCCCAGATGAAAAGATCCAGATGACCACTTTCCTCTTTAGACATTGGAGACTGTCTCCTCGCTTGGTCCCCAGCTCCCTCCTCCTCCTCTCTCTCCCTGTCTCAGGGGAGCAAGTCTCTGGCGTTGGCAGAGTTAAAGACGGAGAAGCTGGGAGCGGAAAGGAAGAGAAATAGGCTGCCTCATGCGAAGGGGTCCCCATCCCATCTCACAGGGACACCCGCATTCTGGTACGTGGGCGCGGGGTCTGGGGGAGGGGCGGGGCAGGGTGACTCTCCCTTCCAGATCCTCTGAGCTTCCTGAATCAGGTGTGAAGCCTTCCCCGGGGGACCAGGCTGGCCTCTCTCTCTGGAACTGGCCAAACTGGGCAGTTTTGTGGGCGGCCTCATCTCTGTAGCAGCGCCGCCGCCGCTGCCGCCGCCGCCGCAGCAGCAGCAGCGGAGATCACGTGTTGAGGGTTTGCTGGGTGTCTGTGCTGTGCTTGTGCATTTTTCATTCAAACTTGGTCCGTCTGACTCCAGAGCCTACAGAGGGTGGGGGAGCGAGGCTGACATTGCCCTCCTCCACCCTGCAGCTCACGCCCAAACCCAAGGCCTGCAGGGCAGCATCTTCTACCCTTTGCAGCCCATCACACCTCTTCCTCCTCGAACCCAGCTCTGCCTCAGCTCCCAGCCCACTCTGCCAGAGCTGGGAGGCAGCAGGGCGGCTCAGGAAGGTCCCACTGCTCCTCCACCCTCACCCCCACCGCTCCTGCGGCTGTTGAATCCCATTGTCTCAAAAACGAGGGCCATGGGGAGGGGAGCAGGTGGCAGAGCCAGTGCCCCTGGCACAAGGGAAGGGGCCTGAGCTCAGCTGGGCGCACGGACTGGGCCAGACCTGGCCAGCATCAGTGTCACAGAGCAGGGCTGCGGGTCTGACGTGGTGTGGGCGCATCCCCATATGACACAGGTGAGGGCAGCAGATCTCAATAGAAGCCTGTGTGCTGGGCAGGGGCTGGGGTGAGGGGGTCTGGGGTGTGGTTTGAGCCTTCTCCCACCTGTCCGTTTGCCTGGCCCAGGAAGGCCTGAGAATCCGCTGGGTCCCTGGCATGGTCCCCGGAGGGGCCATTTTAAGGGAGGGGCTTTCTTGGCTAACTCCTCATCCCCGATCTTCAGCTCTCAGCCCACAAGTCTCTTCCTGAGGGGATGGCTCAGGCCTGGCCTGGCCCTTTATCACAGTGACATGTTGCTTTAACACCATCTCCCCTCCAGGTTGGGGGGCTTCTTGAGGCAGAGACAGGTGACTTTACTCACCACTGTCCCTGACACCTGCTCCCAGAGGAAGGGATGGGCCCCCAGCAGCCTCGACTTCCTGGTCCGGCCCCCAGAAGAGACCGAGCCAGTGGGACTGCCCTCTCCGCCCCAGACCCCTCGCCTCAGCTGGCACAGGCCTCGGACACTCGAGCTTGGACCTCGGTAAACGCTTCTTCCCCAACAAAAGCAAAGCAATAATAATATTGGCTAATATTCTCCGCGAGCTTGCCGTGTCCCAGGCAGGCTCTGCGCCAAACACCTTCCACCCGTTACTTCTCAGAACCCTCCCAATGGCCCCAGGAGGTAGGTGTCATTTTAACTCCCAGTTCACGGATGAGGTCACTGGAACAGGAAGAGCAAGTGCTGTGTGCCAACCCGCCCAGCAGGTGCAGGGTGGAGGTAAGACTGAGAAGCCAGGTGGCCAGAGCCCAGAACCCGAAGTCTTAACCCCAACGCTGTGTGCCTCCGGGGCCATGCCTCTGGGTTTGACAGTCTGGGCAGGTGCAGCCCGCTCAGAGGGCCCGGATTCCACTGTTTTCACACGCGCTGAACTGTCAGGAACTGCAGCCCCGTTCCTGTTCAGAAGGGCACGGGTCCGTGTATTATGTTGACTATGTGCCCGATCCGAGACTAAGGAAGAATCGGTGAGCAAAACCTGACCAGCCCCTGCTCTCGCGGAGCATATTTTCTAGTGGAAAAGGGTCAAATGTGTGTCCAATTACAAGTTGCAATACACGCCAGGAAGGAAAACTACAGCTGGCTCTGAGCGAGAGCAAGAAGGACATAATTTAGACGGGGTGAGGGGTAGGGGCGGGAGTTTTCAGAAATGACATTTATGCACTGACGCAGCCAACCCATCAGCCCATTCATTAATCCAGGCCGGAGAGGCGGCCAGTTCCCCCTGATGTGACCTCCCTGGGTTTTCCTCTCCATCCAAGAAAAGTGCTGGAGTCCACGGCCATTTTGCCGTTTGCTGGGGGAAGTGCCCTTGAGAGTCCAGATCTCGGTGATCTCAGAGCCAAGGGCGAGGAAACGTGTGATCGGACTTGGCTTTTTGGGAAAAGCAGGAAGGGCAGGGTCCCCTCGCGCCCCTGTTAGTGACCGAGCGGCCCGGCCGCCCCCCGCCTCCCACGCCGGCCTCAGCAGTGCGGTGCTCGGTTGCCCCCTGGTGGACAGAACGGGCCGTGCACCGGGCGGCGCGGCCTCCGCGCCGGGGCGGGAGCCCAGAAGGAGGCCGTGGGTTCCGGTGACTCCCTGGCGGGGAGCGGGGATGGGGAGAAGGAGCGCGGGTGGATGGGGAGCTGCTGCTTGCAAGTCAACTGACTGGAGCCCCGACAACGGCCCCATTGTGTCCGGGGCCTTGACCTTGATTTCCTGCCACGCTCATCTCCCAGGTCTGATTGGCCCGGAGTCCGCTCCGCGACGGTGGGCGGGCCCGGGGCTGGACACCGAGCCTTGGGCTCCCGAGGCCCAGCCGTGCGGCGGCCCAGGCCCCCAGGAAACCCGGGAAGGCAGCCGGGCCAGGGGCCCACGCCTCTCAGAAGTCAGTTTCTTCCTTCAAAAGGCGGTGCAGCGGAGAGGTTACAGACTGGAATCTGCAGCCCGAGATCCGGCTCCAAATTAATTTGGGTCCTTGGACACAGTCTTTACCACCACCCACTTTTTTTTTAAAAGCACACACACATGATTACACATTCCCAATGTAAAATATATATATATTAAAGTATTATCTTTATTAAAATATTATCTTTTATTAAAATATTATCCCCAGGTAAATACTGCTGTTACTTTCAAGTGTGTCCTTCCTGACCCCAATTAGTGTACTGGTATATTAGTCTGTACATATGACACTACGTGATTTGTTGTACCGGTACGTACTCTCTGGGACTCAGTTTCCTTATCTAAATGAGGATGAAAATAGAAGTAGTTACGTCTGAGAAGTTGGCGGAAAGTGACCTGAGATGACTCATGTGGAGCGCTTAGCTCAGCACCTGCCGCCCAGGGCCTGAGACCATCGCCCTGGTTGCCATCTCTTTGTCTTTATCCGTGGGCCCCAGGCCCCATTCTGAGGTCTCGGAGGGAAGCCCTTCCTTCCTTCCCCAGCCTGCTCTTCGCCTCCCCTTTTCCCTCCTAACAGACTGTGATAAAAATAAAAAATAAAATCTGTTCCCTAATGTCTGTGGGGTTTTTTAAGCTAGAAAGAGCATCTGGTGTTTTCTGCGTGTTCTCACCTCCCCTTCCTCCCCTCGCCCCCACCCTACCCTTCCTTTCTATATTTGACCTAAATAGGACCGCTCCCCCTACTACAGAGAGAACATCCATTCTGTGCCAGAGGAAGGGCCTTCCATGGCCCACGTGGTGCTGCTGGACCCACAGTAACTCCACATAACGGCGGCACCCAGGTGGGCTAGGGCTAGTGGCCGGAAGGGTTGGGGGTGGTTCTGTGGAAACTATAAGGAAGCCCAGGTAAATGCAAGGCCAGCTGTGAGAGCGCACCAAGATACGGCCACAGGCAGGTCCCTTCCCCTCTCTGAGCCTCGGCTATCTCACCTGTAGAATAAAACCACCAACCAGAGCACCGTATTCAAGTGCTGCTGCAAGGCTAAGAGGGCGCCTGGAAAGGGACCTGGCACTGAGAAAGCCAAATAGTTGTTATTCTTAGGCCAGAAAACAAAGTATCAAATCTATTTAGCATTTTTATGATTAAAAAAGGGAATCTAACTTCTCTTTTCAAGCTGAACTAGTCTTTGCAGCATGGCTGCGGACGGACGTCTGGTCTTACAAGTCTCAGGAGAAAGGTACGTGCCTTTACCTGGGCCTCTGCTGGGGTAGCCACGTGCCACTTCCTGGAGCTACTGCTGGCCCCTCAGACGGCCCACAGGGCCCCCTCCAGCCTCACACACCAGGGCAAAGGGCACCAAAGGATCTCACTGTTCCAGATGATGCAGCAGAAAAAAAACATCAAAGCCGTGTGAGTAAGACAAGGCCAAATCACGCATTCTGCAAAGAGCTATCGAGCAGAGCAGCTGCTTTGCCCAGCCTGCACGCCATGGTACTGCACAGCCGCAGTCCCTGGAACACAGGGTGTCATTGGGGGACACTTACCGCTCATCCCAGCTAATGTTTGTTCAGTGCTGAGCAGATGCCAAGTGTGTTTGTATAAGCACAACGAGCAAGACCAAGACAGATAAGATCTTTGACCTCGTGTAGCTTGTTAGTTTTTTTCTTTTTTAATGATACTTTCCTCTGCTTTTTCTAAAGGTATAATTTGCATTAAGATCCATCTTTTTTTATTTATCTTTAAAAATATATTTTATTGATTTTTTGCAGAGAGGAAGGGAGAGAGATAGAGAGCCAGAAACATTGATGAGAAAGGAACATCGACCAGCTGCCTCTTGCACACCCCCTACCGGGGATGTGCCCACAACCAATGTACATGCCCTTGACCGGAATCGAACCTGAGACCTTTCAGTCCGCAGACCGACGCTCTAACACTGAGCCAAACCGGTTTTGGCAAGATCCATCTTTTTAAATGTACAGTTCTACGACAAACACAAGTCTGTAACCACCATTATAATAAAAATATAGAATATGTTCACCACATCCCCAACATTTCCCTCTTGTTCTGTGCTGATCAGCAACCTCCCACCCCAGCCACTGGCAACCACTGATCTGATTTCTGTCCTTATGGTTTTGACTTTTCCAAAATGGAATCTTACAGTGTGTGTCCTTTTGACTTTGGCTTCTTTCACTTACCATAATGCTCTTGAGATTCATCCATACCACTGTACTTTAGACTTTTTGTTACAAACATTTTCAAATATAAAGTTAAAAGGATAAGACAGCAAACACCTATAAATCTACCACCCAGATTCAATAATTGTTGACATTTTCCAAATTTTAAAATGATATATGTTTCTAGGCACATATTGGTTGAAAATCTGAAACTATGTTGTAGACACTGGCACTTTACCTGTAAAAAACTTCAGCATATACAGCTTGATCCCCAGTGGAGGACATGCAGGAGGCAGCCTATCCATGATTCTCTCTCATCATTGATGTTTCCATCTCTCTCTCCCTCTCCCTTCTTCTCTGAAATCAATGAAAATATATATTAAAAAATTAAATCATGCAGTATGTAACCTTTTATATATTTCTTTAATTTTTTTTTTACAGAGAGAAAAGGAGAAGGATAGAGAGTTAGAAACATCCATGAGAGAGAAACATCTATCAGCTGACTCCTGCACACCCCCTACTAGGGATGTGCCTGCAAGATACATGCCCTTGACCGGAATGGAACCTGAGACCCTTTAGTTAGCAGGCCGATGCTCTATTCACTGAGCCAAACCGGTTAGGGCAGTATGTAACCTTTTGAGATTGAATTTTTTTCATTAAGCCCAGTACCCTTGAGGACAGACGGTCCCTCCAGGTTGCTGCATGTATTATCAATAATTCATTCCTTTTTACTGCCTAGCATTATTCTTATATAGATGTACTACAGTTTAGCTATGTACCAGGAAAAGGGTATTTTTAAAATATATTTGTATTGATGTCAGAGAGGAAGGCAGAGGGAGAGAGAGATAGAAACATCCATGATGAGAGAGAATCATTGATCAGCTGCCTCCTGCATGCCCCCTACTGGGGATTCAGTCCACAACCCAGGCACATGCCCTGACCAGGAATTGAATTGTGACCTCCTGGTTCATAGGTCGATACTCAACCACTGAGCCACGCTGGCCGGGCTGGTTAAAGGATATTTGAATTGCTTCCAGTTTTGGATGATTGTGAAAAAGTTACTGTGAACATGTGTATGCAGGTTTGTGTGTGGACGTAAACTTCATTTCACTTGGAAATACCTAGGAGCAGGTTGCTGAGTTGCATGGTTGTCAGTTTACCTTTTTGTGAAATGGCCGGACTCTTTTGCAAACTGGCCGTGTCATTTTGCATCCTACACGCTGTGTATGAAAGTTACAGTTGCTCTGTATCCCTGCCAGCACTAGGTATTATAACTTATAAAAAAAAAATTAACCTTCCTAAAACATATATGCTGTGATACCCCACCTCACTCTTAAACCATAGATGAGAATAAGTTACATCTCTTCTGAAAACTCTCCTGGGGCTCCCCATCACCCTCAGAACGACATTCAAATTCCTTTTTGAAGTTTGCCAAACTCTCTCCTGACCTCTTTCGACTCTGCCCCTCCCTCCGCTCCAGCCATGGTGGCCTTGTTGTTTTTCTAACATCCTGCTCCTCCCTCCAGGCTTTTCACTTACGGTTCCTTCCACCTGATGTTCCTGCCCTGGCTATTTCGCATCCCTCAGTTTCTCACTCCATTAGACATAGGTCTAATGTCAGCTCCTCAGAGGCCTTCCTGATGGTCAAAACGAGCCCCATCCTCCCACCCATCATTACAATTCTCTTACCCTGTTTTATTTTTCTTCATAGCACTTATCTCTGCTTAATAAGATGTGTATCAATGACTAAATTATTCACAGTCTGTCTCCCCCATTAAGGACAGGATTGGCTTTCGGGGGTGGGGTTAGGGTTAGATTTTTGGATCACATAAAGGAGTAATTATAAAAGGGGGGAATGACAGCGTTAAGAAGATGGAAGGTCAGAGGGACTAGAAGAGTTTTGCAGCACACACATTTTTAACACATACGTTGTGTCTGCAACATGTAAAGAAATATTTTAACTGAATAAATAAGAAGACAAACAACCAAATTAGTATATGGGCAAGAGACTTTAACAAATACATTAAAAAGAAGATATACAGCCTGGATGGCGTGGCTCAGAGGTTGAGCGTTGACCTATGAACCAAGAGGTCAGGGTTCGATTCCCAGTCAGGGCACATGCCTGCGCTGCAGGCTTGGATCCCCAATGTGGGACATGCAGGAGGCAGCCATTTAATTAATGATTCTCTCATCGCTGATGTTTCTATATCTCTCTCAGTCTCTCCCTTCCTCTCTGAAATCAATAAATATATATTTCTTAAAAAAGAAGATATACGCCGAACCGGTTTGGCTCAGTGGATAGAGCGTCGGCCTGCAGACTGAAAGGTCCCAGGTTCAATTCCGGTCGAGGGCATGTACCTTGGTTGTGGGCACATCCCCAGTAGGGGTTGTGCAAGAGGCAGCTGATCAATGTTTCTCTCTCATCAATGTTTCTGACTCTCTATCCCTCTCTCTTCCTCTCTGTAAAAAATCAATAAAATATATATATTTTTTAAAAGAAGATATACTAATATCTATGCACACATGAAATACAGCTCAACATCATTAGCCATTAGGGAAATGTATATTAAAACCACAATTAGATAATACCGTACACCCATTATAATGGCCAATGTTGAAAAAACTGGTAATAAGTGCTGGCAAGGATGTGGAACAACTGGAACTCTCATGCATTGCTGACAGGAGTGTGAAGTGGAAAATCACTTTGGAAAAAGGTTTGGCAGTATCTCATAAAGTTAAATACACCATGTGCCCAGAGAGCTCCATTATAGCTACTTATCTGGAAGAAAGGAAAACGTATGTCCACACAAATACTGGTACATGAATTGCCAATGGAGCTTTATTCAGAATAGTCAAAAACTGGAACTGGCCAGGTGTCCATCAGCAGGGGAATAGATGAATTGTGGCATATTCGTACAGTAGCTTACCACTCGGCAATAAAAAGAAATAGATACTGATAAATGCTACAACAGGAATGGGTCTTCAAAGCATGCTGAATGAAAGAAGCCAGACCGAAGAGCATATACTGCACACTCACATTTCAATGAAGTTCTAGAACAAGCGAAGTTCTAGAGCAGAACGTAGAGCAGTGATTGACTGGGGGTGGCTGGCCACGGAGCAGGGGGATATAGACTGGAAAGGGGAATCAGGAACATTGTACACGTTATGAAAATATTCTGTCTCTGGAGTAGAGTGCTGGCTACATGGGCATTTGTCAAAAAAGCATCTTACTATATCCCTGGATGCCTTTTATTGCAGGCAGTTATGTCTCGATAAGGCTGATCTTAAAAGCGAATTAACTATAGCTGTGGTAAGTGCTACAAAGGGGAGAAAACGTGGTATTAAAGAAAGAATACTGGGGGATAAAGACTACTTTGATGTTTGAGCAGAAATGTGAATGCCCAGAGGGAGCCAGCGTGGAAAGATCGGGGGGGGAGGGGGGGCCATTCCAGGAAAGAGTAACTGCAGGAACAAAGACCTAAGACCAGGAAGGAGTCTCATGATCTTGGGAACAGTCTGAAGGGCAGTGTGACTGGGCAATGTGGGTGGGGCTGAGAGTGGACGGAGACGGGTGGAGAGGTTGGCAGGAACCAGATCTTGCAAGGCCTTATCAGCCCTGATAACTGTTTGGAATTTGAAATGAAAAAAGAGCAAATCCCTCCCGGACTAGTGGGGCTGAAACACTTAAAGAAATAGAGCCAGTACTGGGCCAGGGGTGACATGTGTGGGGATGTGAACAAGGATATTCGATGGAGTAGTCAGCACTACCTGGAAACATCTGGGAAGGCTTCCCAGAGGAGGTGACATTTCAGCCGAGATTTGAAGGCAGAGTAGCCCAAGAGAAAGGCTACTTCAATGGAAGGACCTGTGTCTAGAGAAGCACAGGGGACATGTAGCCCCATGGACATTCAAAGACCTGAGCGTAACACAGGGTGTGGCAAAAGTAGGTTCACAGTTGTGACTGTGTGATGCACTGAGTTTATTCTTGTATTATTACTTATTGTGTTATTTTCCATGCAAACAACCTTAAACCTACTTTTGCCCTGCCCTGTATTAGTCTTGTTGGAGTTTTTCCCTGTAGGAGGGGAAATAGCAGAATATCAGAGACGAGAGAGGAGAGAGGCTTTTGAATGCCTCCTCAGACTTGATCCTGCAGGGTGTGGGGCACCCCTAAAGAATTTTAGGTAAGGGGGGGTGTTAGGGTCAGGTTTACATTTCAGATCAAGACCTGGCCAATGGAGAGCAAGACCACTGGTTCTGACGTGAGATCATGGGGAAGGCCTGACGGGTAGGTGAGCAAGGAGAAGGGCCAGGTTGCTAAGAGGTGACTGGGACTATCTTGAACCCCGGGACTCCAGGTTTCTTCTGGCTTGAAGGCCTGGCCCCCCTGGGAGCTGATGGTCCAGTTAAGCAGGACCCGTGAGAGAAGCCAGCTGAGGAAAAGGTGTGCAGTTTGTGGCACCAGATGGCTATAAATGATCGTTTTTATTGAGGTTTAATTGGCATATAACATTATATTAGTTTCCGATGCACAACATACTGATTTGATCTTCCTATGTATTATGAAATGATCACCACAATAGAAAGTCTAGTTAACATTCATCATTATACAATTGCAAAATATATTTTTTTTCTGGTGATCAGGACTTTTAAGATCTATTTTCTTAGCAACTTTCAAATATGCAATACAGTATTATTAGCTATAAACAACATGCTGTGTATTACATCCCGCAAATCACCAATAAATGGAATTTTGTATCTTTTGATTCCTCTTCACCCAGTCCACTACCAAGCCCCCCGCCCATCTTTGGTAACCACGAATATGTTTTTTGTCTCTATGAGTTTGGATTTGCTTGGTTTTTTATAAATTCTACATACAAGTGAGATTATTTGGTATTTGTCTTTCCCTGGCTTATTTCACTTAGCATAATACCTTCAAGTTCCATGTTGTTGCAAATGAACAAAACGTCATTATTTTTTATGGCTGAGTAATATTTCTTTGTATATATGTACCATTTCTTCTTTATACAATTGTCTATCCGTGAACACTAAAGTTGTTTTCATATCTTGGCCATTGTAAATAATGTTGCAATGAACATGGGGGTGCAGGTATCTTTTCAAATTAGTGTTTTTGTTTTGTTCGAATAAATACCCAGAAGTGGAATTGCTGGGACATATGGTAGTTCTATTTTTAAATTTTTGAGTAGCCTCCATACTGTTTTTCATAGTCACTGTGCCAATTCACATTCCCACCAACAGTGCACTAGGGTTCCCCTTTCTTCACATCCTTGCCAACACTTGTCATTTGTCTGTTTTATAATAGCCATTCTGGTAGGTGTGAGGTGACATCTCATCGTGGTTTTGATTTGCATTCCCCTGATTAGTGAGGTTGAGCACTTTTTCATGTACCTGTTGGCCATTTGTATCTTCTTTGAAAAAAATGTCTACTCGGATCTTCTATTTAAAAAAAAAAAAAAATATATATATATATATATATATATATATATATATATATATATATATATATATATAATTTTTTTTAATTGATTTCAGAGAGGAAAGGAGAGGAATAGAGATAGAATAATTGCTTGGCTGCTTCCTGCATGCCCCCTACTGGGAATTGACCGGCAACTTGGGCATGTGTAGGGAATCGGACTGTGAATTCATGGTTCAAAGGTCGACACTCAACCACTAAGCCACACCGGCTGGGCTCTTCTGCCTATTTTTTAATCAGGTTGTTTGTTTTCTTGCTATTGAATTGTGTGAATTCTTTAAATATTTTGGATATCAGCCCAGATCTGTTATATGACTTCCAAATAATTTCTCCTATTCAGTAAATTTTTCATTCTGTTGATGGCTTGCAGAGCTTTTTATTTTGATGTAGTTCCACTTGTTTATTTTATTTTTTTAATCCTCACCCAAGGATATTTTTCCATTGATTTAGAGAGAGTGGAAAAGGGAGGGAAAGACAGAGAGAAATATCGATGTGAGAGAAACACATCGATTGGTTGCCTCCTGCTTGAGCCCCAACCAGGGCCCCGGGCCGGGGAGGAGCCTGCAACCGAGGTACCTGTCCTTGACTGCAACCGAACCCAGACCCTTTGGTCTGCAGTCTGACACTCTATCTACTGAGCCAAATCGGCTAGGGCCCACTTATTTATTTTTGCTTTTGTTGCCTCCGTCTAATAAGCAGAACACATGAGGAAAAACAGATCGAGGTAAAGATCTGTTTGAGTTTGAGGCACCGGAGAGCCGAAATGCTAACTTTTACCTGCATCTGCTCCCTCAGATGGCTTGTTACACCTGAAGATTCCTAGGCCCTGGCCCCACTGACTCAGAATAGAGCCCAGGAATCTGCGTATGTACACAGTGCCCCTCCCACTCTGATGCAGGGGGACTCCATACCTACTCTCCAGGGGCTGGAGCCGGAGGCAGGACAGCCACACTCCCATCTGGACAGAATTCAGGTAAAGATGATCTAAAAACAAGACTCTGGGTGTGGCGGGAACAAAGACAACTGTGTTCCCACTGGTGCTGCTGCAGAATTGCAATAGAATCGCTCTGGTCACCATGTGCAACTCCTGATCAGCTGTCCAAGGAGCCACAGGAATAAGGGTGGAGCCGAGACGGGAGCGTGCGTCTGACTTTTCCCTGGTGCCCTCTCCTAGGGTGTGGGTTGGGGGCAGGACGGGGATTCGTGGAGGCTGCGGTGAACAGAACAAGTCTGTGTAGAGAGAGCAGCTTCCACTGCACGCATGGCGTCTCATCAGTGCTCCATGTGGTCAGACCTATTTCTTTTTTAATCCTCAACTGAGGACATGTTTTATTGATTTAGTGAGCAGAAGAGAGAGAGAGAGACAGAGAGAGAGAGTGTGTGTCATGCAGGAAACATTGATCAGTTGCTTTCTGTATAGACCCCCGGAATTGAACCTTCAACCTTTTGGTGTCCAGAATGATTCTCTAACCAACCGATGAGAAAACTGAAGCCCAAAAAGGATTAGCAAATTGCTCTGGGTCCTGCGGCAAGGAGGTAGGGGAACGAGGACTAGAACCCAGGTCTCTGGACCCTCCTCATCACAGCACTGCTCTGCCTCCCTGAGTGGGAAAAGTCACTTCATCTCCTAATCTTAAACGATCTTCCAAGCAAGGAAGGGACAGGACACGTTTTCTCTGTCCACTCCCTTTCAGCAGGTATCTAAGTCCTTACTATGTGTGTTTTCGAAAGAAAAATCTTCCCATGTCTGAGGAGCTGGGATTTAGAGCCTCCTGTTGTCGAGTCTCCGGCGAGAGCACTTCTAAGAACCTCACGGCGATGCCACATGCCTCAGCTTTATCCACGCAACAGAAGGAGGTGGTGGGGGTGGCAGTGGCAGCAGCAGCGGCAAATCTGTCCCCAGCGCACGGCAGCGCTGTTTTCTGTGGTGAAATACACATGGCATATGGCTGCTAAGTCACTGTCTTGAGAACAGAAAGGGATTCTTCATGTGCCAGGTTTTCCTTCCTTTCTGAAATGATCTTGTAGTAAACAGAGGTTGTTTGATCCTGTTCAGTCCCATGGATGGGAAGTCCTTTACACTTTTAAAGTGAAAATATTGACCTACAGTTTCAGTCTATCAAAGGCGCAAATGTTTTCTTAGACATGAAAGCTCTTCCGAGCTCCCTTTCTCCCTCCTAAGGCCGAGACAGAAGAGGCACGGCCACCACAGGAGTCCAACTCCATTCCAGTCACAGTCCCCCCATCTACCCCCCCCCCCCATGAGACCTCCTGTGTCCTGCGGCTGCCAGCCCCCTGCAAAGGGGTGGGGGAAGAGGAAAGGCTTACTGAGCGCTGGAGGCCATGGATGGCGGAAACCAGGAAGCTAGGACAGTGGTCGGCAAACTCACTAGTCAACAGAGCCCAATATCAACAGCACAACGATTGAAATTTCTCTTGAGAGCCACATTTTTTAAACGTAAACTTCTTCCAACGCCACTTCTTCAAAACAGACTCGCCCAGGCCATGGTATTTTGTGGAAGAGCCACACTCAAGAGGCCAAAGAGCCCCATGAGTCTCAAGAGCCGCGGTTTGCCGACCACTGAGCTGGGAGAATGTGACTTTTAGGAGGAGAATTATTTTGAACCTTGTCTTGTGCGCTGACGGTATAATGATCATTATTAGGACTCAGATGTAACCCAGAGGCCGCCCTGAAGTTAGATTTTCCCGTGGCCTGTCCAGCGGAGGGTGGCTCTCTGCCGACCTCCCCCACAGGAGGGGGCTGGGATGCGCCTACTGCTCCCTCGCTGGCCCTTACCTTTCATGAAGAACTTTGCTTTTTCTGGTAAACAAGGGCACCACTTTCCTACCTTGGCCTTATAAAATCAACCTAAGAAATAAACACTTTATGCAAAGACCACAGCTATATTTGCAGGGGTTTTTGTTTGTCTGTTTGTTTGTTTTTGGCCCATATTTAGTTTCATGGTTGCTATTTGGAATCCTGCCTGCCCAGGGCCCCTCCTGGCCAAGGGTGGCTTCCAACAGAGGGGCAGACCTGTGGCCTGAGGTACGCCCAGTTGGATTGTTTTTTGCTTTCACAGTGTTTTTGGTTTTCACATCAAAATCCTGTTTGCTGGCTCCTCTTGAAAAATCAGAAAACTTGGCCACACGGGCCACATTCCGCTTGGACACGGGGCTGGAGCTGAGGAACAGTGGCTCCCTTTGCACAGTTTGTCCTCCCGTTCGCCGTAGTCCCCACCCCTCCGCATAACCCCCCACCCACTCGCTGAGAGAGGGTGCAGGGTGAAAGGCAGAGATGGAGGTGCGAGTGTCAGTCTTGATTCCACCACTTATTCCCTGTGGCTCTCGAACAGGGGTCTGCGTCTGTCTGAGGCCTGTTTTTATCCCCAGGAAGAAGAGAATCGTGAGGCAGAGCGCCAGGGGAAAGCCGCGCCCGGAGGAGGCACTCACTGAGAGTCTGCCCTGCGTGTTATCGACGTACTATGTTCTGTCAGCGACAGGGGAGGCTTGAAGATGGTGTGCAGATAGACACACCGACTGGAATGTAAGCTTCGTGTAAGCAAGGATTTTTAAAAATCTCTTTTGCTTCTTCCTACACCCTCAGAGCCTGGTACAGTTCCTGGCACATGGTAGGCGCTTAGCAACTGTGTTGCATGAATATATGAACTTAATGGTTTCCTGAATTCTTATTCTTCATATGTTTGAAAGATCAGACAGAGGCCGAAAACCAGGACTGCAGGCTTTATTAGAGGAGAAGGACCCTGCCAGGCTGTCTCACAAGGGGAGAACAGCAACACGTGCATAGGGGAATCACACCTTTTGAGGGGAGGAATGGGAAGGGATGGGGCTTAGGGTACTCAGCACGCACTGATTGGTGGCTTCATATAAGGCACATGATTAGGCACTTAGGTACTTAGGAATCAAGGGCATGTATTTGGCAGGTGCTGGTTGGTGATTCAATATACAATCCATATAAGGTGCCTGGTTAGGTGCTCAGGAATGTCCAGGCTGCAGGTGCAGGCTACGTCATACTCCGCCCAGGGAGGATCTATCATTGTTACCTGCTAAATTATTGTTGGTTCATTCTATAAATGCAAATGAACTTACAGGCTATTTTTAATTTATGTGTTGATTTTTTTCCCTTATTATTCCACACTTTCAAATGGGAGCTATGGGGGAAGAGGGGGTGCTAACCTCACCGCCCGGCTCCAGAGGAGTCACCCCGAGCCAAGGTGTCATATCCCTTGGCGGCAGCCACGCATCCAGAGAAAAGCAAGTTGCCCAAATACAGTGCAAACACTAAGCTCCAAGCTGGAGCTTTTCTCAGGACTGTTGGAGGAACAGAAAGCTTTTGTCTGCCGGGATCTTTCACTGTGAGAATGTAATTCTGATACCCTCAGAGGGGCTGCTGGAGAACTCGGGGGAAAGAGCTGAGGGAGAGAAAGCCTGGGACTTCCTGGTGCCGGTGTTTGAGTGCCTGGGTCCCACTTTGCCTGAAGTTCAGATTCGCCTCTGGGTTTTTGGTGTCATGAGCCAATAAATTCTCTCTCCCTCTTTCTTAAACCAATTTGAATAGCCTTTTAGTCACTAGCAATGGAGACACCCTGACTAGCAATTTGGAATTTGAAAATATAGACCAGAAAAAGAAACTGTGAGAGCCATTGTTCAGGTGAAAATCAAACCTTGGACCACGGCCAGAAGCAAACGGATCGCTTTGCCTCTTTCTCCTTTACATGAACCTGAAATTCCATTAGAACCCAGCAGAGGAGTGAGCTAGGAAACAACAGAAGAAATGTAATCCTTCCTTTGATACCCGGCATGAGAAATGAGTCCAGTGGTTCTTTTCTGGTTTTTGTGCATGTACTGACCACATCCACTGGCTTTCCTTTGACATGTGTTTTTTTGTTGGTGGTGGTAAGGGTTGGGGGTGCTGGGGAAGACATCAAAATAAGCCAGGTCTTGCCAAAACCGGTTTGGCTCAGTGGATAGAGCGTCGGCCTGAGGACCAAAGGGTCCCAGGTTAGATTCCAGTCAAGGGCATGTGCCTTGGTTGGGGGCACGTCCCCGGTGGGGGGTGTGCAGGAGGCAGCTGGTCGATGTTTCTCTCTCATTGATGTTTCTAACTCTCTATTCCTCTCTCTTCCTCTCTGTAAAATAAATAAATAAATAAATAAATAAATAAATAAATAAAATATATTTTAAGAATTAAAAAAATAATAATAATAAGCCAGGTCTTTGTGGACTTCTCTAGTACTTGACACAGAGAAATTCTGTAAGTGCTTCTCATTGAGCCTATGGGCTCCAAAAAGACGTTCTTCAACTAATGCATCCTTTGGAGCTGTTCATTGAGGAGGGCTATGGAGCACCTCCTCAGGCCGGGCTCTGACTGGTGCATGTGTCTGAGCGAGCGGAGCAGCTTCCTCCTTTCCGGGAGGGGTTGTTTCCACTCCGTTGTCAGCCCTTCCTCACCCGTTGGGACCACGCCTTTGCTGTGGCCCCACTTTCCCATCTGACCAGCCTGAATTCGGCCACCAAATAATTTTTCACAAAACATTGTACCCCATTCCCACTTCGGGGAGCTTTAGTGGTCCCTGTAGTTTTCATATTGAATCTATCCTCTTCTCCCAGCCCTCAGTAAAACGACTGCCACCAATAAAAGCCAACAGTTTGAAGCACTTTCTGTGTGCCGGGCAACACGCTTAGTTTTCATATTCATTTTCCCTGTTAATCTCCCGAATGGCACCATAAAGCAGAAATCTCGTTGGAGTTCCCTCCTCAGATCTGCCAGATGCCCCAGGTCGGGCTGCCCCTGCCCCGATCCCACCTTCTCCCTGACCACTGACCTCTGCCCCATCTGTCCTGGACTCACATTTCAGTCTCCTCTCCCCTATTAGTACAACACTTTCTGGCTGGAGCCATGATTCTTCTCTGCCTTTTACAACTGTCTTCCCCCACCCCCTATACACTAGTTTCATTGTAAAATAAATGTATAAAAGTCAAAAAGTGTCACTTAAATAAAACCATTAAGTAATAAACAGGACAGGTGGCCCTTGGATAAGAGACACACGTCCCATAAACTCGCTGTCTTCAGTGACCATGCTTCAATCATCCTGGCATTGCCCACTGCTAGGCACCAAACATTTCTCACTAGAAGTTAATTATGAATAACCTTTTGGTGTAAAATCCCATAGACTGACAGGTAAGGACAACATAGATGACCCCTCCATAGTGGTGCAGAGTGTAGAAGAGTAAAAAAATATATAAATAAAACTCAGGAAAAAGAGATGAGTTACGCAGTGGCTCTCCAACTGGGACCTCTTTCTGGGGTGTTAGAATTTTATTTTGAGGCTGATGGTTTATGTCCAAAGTCACAGAGTAATATTCTATTAATATACATATATATGTACCACTTCTTTTTTAGCCAATCGTCTACCCATGGACACTTGCTTTTTTTGTTTTTGTTTTTTTTTTCTCCATATCTTGGCTACAGTAAATAATGCTGCAAAGAATATAGTGGTGCAGATATCTTTTCAAATTCGTGTAGATGTGTAGGCATATGATAATAGCAAGCAAGGGGAGGAATTTGAAGGCAAAATCAATTTGTAAAATGAAAAACAAAAAATCTTTTCCACAAAGACTTGCAGGCTCATCTCAGGGAGTGTCTCGGGGATTTCTTTTCTGTTGAATATAGGGGGGGGGGGGGGGGCGCCTTCAGAACAGGAGGTCTGGGCCCGGGCTCCAGCCCCTCTCCTCCGCCCTCCTGAATGAATGAAGTCTGATCACATTCTCCAGCAAAGGCTGCGCTGTTTGCTGTGAGGAGGAAATGTTGCCCGGGTCAGCCTCGTCCTGCCAGGTACAGCTCGGGGAGTAACCCTCGGAGCCCAGGTGGGTCTGAACCGCAGAATCCTCCGAGAGGAGCAGCCCGCCGCTAACCTTGTGCGCCACGCACTGGGCTAGGGGCTCCGGGCATCGCCCTGCCTCCCAGGCGCTGGCTCTGGCGGAGAGGGAGGCCGTTTGGAGCCTCAAAGAGCCGGCCCCGCACGAGGGGAGAGCCCGAGGCCAGCGCCAGCTCTCCGGCCCGGGCGCCGGTCTCCGGTCCCCCGGCGCCGGCGGGCCGGGGGGCGGGGCCGCGCTGTGACGCCGCCCCCCACGCCCCGCGCGCGTTGCCAGGGTGATCAGGTGACTCGCGCTCGCGGCAGTTGGGACCGCGGTGACGTCAGGCGCCGCTCCGCTCAGCTCACTCCGCGGCCGGTGCGGCGCTCTTCGTGCGGTCTCGCCTGGTCCCGTCCGCTCGGTCCTTCCCGGAGCCCGGCCCGCTGGTGACGAGGTGAGGCCCGGCGGCCGGGGCGGCCGCGCTGGGACCGGAGGGGGGCGAGGCGCGAGCGGGCCCCTCCTGGGCTGTGCGCGCCCCCAGGCTCCCCGGGGCTCTCCGGAGGCGGCGGACAGCGGAGCGGGATGGGCCGGCTGCGACGGGGGCGCGCGAAGCCCCGGAGAGGAATGGGGGTCCCGGTGAGCCCACCCGATGCCCACCCACCAGTGTCTCCCCGCCACTCACTCACACACACACCCGCACCCTCGGCTGCTCCTGCGGCTCCGGGCGCCGCGCAGCTGGCGGAGGCGGGGGGCGAGGAGAGCGCGGGGACCCGCCGCCCCGGCGGCCTCTGGGCGCTGGACTGAGGGGCTCTGCGTCTCGGTCGGCGGGCTCCAAGCCAGACTCGCCACACCCCGTCTCGGTGGACGCCTGCGGGAGGCTTCTGCATCTCTGTGTCTGGAGCTGCGGTTCCTGGGGCGCCGCCGGGGACCCACTGGGTGCTCTGAGCCCGGTCTGCGGGAGGCAGGGGGGAGGGGGGCGGCCCCGGGGCCCTGCAGGTGGGCGCGGGGGCGCAGGGTGTGCAGGCGGAGCTGTGGGCGGGGAGGCATCCTGACCGCGGAGAGGGCGGGTTGGGGTTCCCGTGGACCTGTTGGGGTGAAATCTGAGCGGAGTCCTGCGCCGTGGGGACCGGCCTCGCAGCCGCCGCGCGAGTTGGAAGAGCAGAGGGAGGGAGGGAGGGAGAAGGGGGACCCCCGGAGCCCGCGGTCCTCGCGCCGGAGGAAGGGGAGAGAAGGTTCTGTGACTGGCCGCCCTGAGCGCCGGGGCCGTGCGTGGGGAAAGTTTGGAACATTGGGCTAGTCGCGGACAGGAACACTCTGGGTGCCCAGCTGGGCGGTGCGGGCGTGGGAGCCCCCCCAGCGTTGGCTGAACGGAGGGAGGAGGACCGCAGCGATGGGGAGGCCCTGGGGGCTGTTGTGACAACCTGGCGAAGGGGTGACAGCGCTTGGAACTGTGGAGCGACGGGACTCTGCGAACGCAGGTTCTGCAGTATTTATAGCAGTCAGGTGCATACACCCCAGCCATGGTTAGCAGATCAAAACAAGAGAAGCCTCCCGCCCACTGCGGCTCATCTGGTCCCCTTAGGCCAGAGGTAAGGACTGCCCGGGAACTTGGAGCCCCTCTACGGGGTGGGGCAAAGGTAGGTTTCTGGTTGTAAGCACGCGTTACACAGTTTATTCTTGTGTTACTTTTTTACTAGTTACTGTTGTCCATACGAACAACTGTAAACGTACGTTTGCCCCACCCTGTGTCTGTGCGGTGGGTGGTCGTCGGCAGTACTTGTTCTCCAGAGGTTCCAGACTCTTACAGAAACCTCTTGTCTTCAGGGGGAGGTCCAATCCCAGGTGACTGGGAGGAGATTTAGCAGGGGGAAGTTATTGAAGGAGAATCAGTGCCCAGAACATGGACATGGGTACTGGGGATCTGAAAGGAGTCCCCTGCTCTTTGTTAATTGTGGAACAGAGTTCCTCTTTTCTACCTGTCCCCCTCAGCTTGTGGGCTTCCCAGCGTCAGACTGCCTAAGCGTTAGTTGGTCGTTTTGTCTTCACTTCCTGAGAAACAGGAGGACATGTTTTGGTGACTGGAAGAGGAATGATTTGGTGATTTAAGGTTTTTCCCCCTGCTCGGGAATTCAATGATTCTATAACTCAAAAAAATGCACCGATGTCCATTTTATGTTGAACCTTAGGAACTTCTGTTTTCTGGGAGGAGGTAAAATGGCTGAATCTTCCCACCAATTTGTTTTGTATTTGTTTGACTCCAGAATTGGACCTCCAGGGATCTCATACAAGAAAGGGCAGTTTCGGCCCTAAACTTTAGGGAATTGTTGAGAACTTGGCAAAGGTGGCCCAAGCTGGTTTGTGTATAAACCTAGAAACCTGCCCAGCACTCAAGGGAGGGCAGTTGCGGAGTGGTGGCACTGGGGAGAGTGAACTTCCACTCACATCAGTGAGTCATTCTCTGTAAAAGAAATTGAAGACAGGCCACCTGAACAGTGTGTTTACCATCTATTACTATTTACCTGATGAGTCCCCATCCTCCCACTTGTTATAATAGTGGTTTTTAAGGGGCTTTATAGGGGCCTCATAATATTAAGGATACTGGATTTTAGATTTTTTAAAATTGTTAACCATTTTCTAAATCTCTTTGGAAATATTTGAACCTGCCAACTAATCCTTCTTCCTTTGGAAAGAAACAGTCCACCCACCCCCCACGCCCCCAAACACTGTAATTGTGTGCTGCCAAGGCGGTTAAGTAGGTCAAAAGTTTGGGGGAATTTTCCGCTTTCTTTCACCTATGCCACCTCCACAGATTTGTCCGGTGCTAGAGAAGTTAAGACTTCCCGACAGGAAAAAATAATGAGTGTGTTTTCCCTAAGCTCAGGTCACGGGGACTGGGTGTTCTGTTGAGAAAGTGAAGTGCCTCCCTTAGGGGAACTAGGCCCAGGTGAGAGGCAGGACGAGGACAGGCTGCATCTTTGCCACCCACGGCCTTGGGCAGGGCCCTCCTCTCTTGGCACTGAAACATTCTTCCTCGACCTTGAAACAGGGTTAGTCAGTCCTCCCTTCACAGAGGTGCTGCGGAGAATTAATGAGAGGCTTGTGTGAAGTCTGAGCTCATCCAAAGCAAATATTTTAATTCTTGAATGAATGGTAAATTTTGAGATGTAGTGAAGTAAAAAAAGAGATGGACGTTCTAAATTCTTGTAAAAGCCTCCCTCAAACCCTGAGGCCTTTTTGTTGTTGTTTTTCTTCCTGGAGTATTTGGGCTTGGTTTACCAATGTGCCTATAGTCAAATCCACAGGCCTGAGCGTAAGTGCTATTTGTATTTCCCATGTAAACTAGTCTAGATTTCACCCACACTTTCAGAATGCCTAGGAGTAAATCAGTAGCTTAGCAGGTATGGGGCTTTGGACCCAACACCCTTTCAACCCTAAAGGAGTTTGTTATTAAGCTCATCAGAGACAGAAATAGGTAATAAAGCTCACAAAATGAAATGAGTGAATTAATCATTTCTTTAAAATCCCCTATCCTATGTCAGTCCACCAATCCTACTGCTCGGTCAAATACCGGTAGATTCAAATGCTTGCTGGTGTTCCCAGGCATTGTACAGAACTCTTATATCCATCGCTTAGACTTTGGCATTTGTTGGCAAGCACAGTTCTTACTTGAGTGAAATTCTGACAGGAGAGAGAGACGCTTCTTGTTTTTCTCAGACTGAGCTCAGGCCTTCATGCTCCGCACGCCGGGTCAACGCTACTAATTGGCTTGGCTATAAAATGGGAGTCAGCAATTAAAAAAAAAAAAAAAAACAACAACAACAACAAAACCAACAGCGGTATGGAGCCAAGGGATTGAGCATAAGCTGATCCTCCAGCCTCTAGCCAGAGAAAGTTTACAGTGCTTTGGGCACTATGTACAAAGGGCCTTCAGAAGGAAGTGAGCTTGGAATGACTTCTTTTTTGTAGCTTTTAGGAGACATGTGGAATATTTGTACTGATTTAAGCCTCAAGCAAAGAAGGCAAATCATTTGAATACAGTCTGTGTGGCCAACAAGCCTGTGGTATGACTCTGCAGAAAACAAGGGATGGAACATATTTTTCTGAACCCTTTCAATTAAATGGTTTAAGGGAGTGTTGGTAGTTATGGTGAGAGGAGGGTTCGACTTACCTGCATTTACTCACTGGGGAGTACTGTCTTATTTACAGGTGCCTATCATTAGTTCTCTGATGACTTATGCTAAAGAATCGCTAGTTAGTCCCAAGAGAACTGGCCCAGAAAACACATCATTACTGCAAATTATCTGACCACGTGGTCAGTTTTCAAAGAAAGGTAGGGATGGGGAACAGTGGAACCGCAAAGGTTTTGGGGGAGAAGAATCCCTGGAAGTGGTGTGAGACTTCTGCCACATTAAATTTCTAATGCTGTCCGCCGTGCTTTACCAGTCAGCTTTCGGTGTCAGGACCTTGGGCAGGATCATTTGGGCAGAATAAATACTGCCTTCAGCCAAAGATATGATTCACTAAGTGAGTTTTTCTCAGAGGTCAGTAGGGGCCCCTGTGTGGTAGGGGCCCTTAACTCCCATCTCCTGAAACTCCTTGTGGCTCTGATACTGGGAAGACAGCAGAGTGAGAAATCTAAGCATTAAAAAGAAATAAGTGCAGTCAGGGCGAAACTATTGATGTTTTTATATGAAACTTGCCCAGAGGCCTAAGTGGTGGTAAGACTGTCGGCTATGTTAAATTCTAGTCCCTTCACCAGGGGAGTGACTTCTTTGGTGCAGTGGTATGTTGTTCTTTCTGTGTAAGTATGCTCTTGGAAAACCCAGGTTTTAGTTCAGGGAGGGTGCGGTTATTTATTTTAATTCATCAGTACCCCATACTTTGAGCTCCTTGTTTTCCGCATATACAGTAGCTTTTTATGGGTAGTACTAATGACAGAAACCTGAAGATATCATCTAGTATTTGTGTTTTTTAATTTTTGTTGCCCATAGTGCCTGCTCCTTTAAAAATTCTGTGAAAATGAAGAGACGAAAGGAGGGGAGCGTGAGCTGCCCTGAGCTTGTCCTAGTACATGGTCCCTTGGGGAGCTGCCCATGGTAGGCCCAGTGGTACTTGTTGGTGTAAAGTGGAACTCACTCTGTCCATTAGCAGCCATCCTGCAGGGCTGGCCGAGCTGCTGCTCCCTCCTGGGCCAGGAGGGCATGCTTTAATGGTGGCACAAAGCCCGGGCCGGTTTGGTGTCCGTCAGAACCAGAACGGCTTAAATTACCAGCACATTAAGCTCTAGAGGTCTCTTTCTAAGCCATCAAGATTTCAATTTTCCCACAAAGCCTAATCCAGGGCTGGGGTGTGGGGGAGAGCGGGGCAGAGTGTCTTTCAGGGGCTGTGCTGGGAGGGAGGGGGGGGGGGGGGGGGGACCTGGCCTGGGCCGTGGCCATGTCAGGCTTGTTGGGAAGGATGGGCCAGGCCTCTTTCTAATGTGTCCTCTAAACTTGGCAGGAGGCAGAGTTCACCCCTTTTCTCTCTCTCTGTTTTCTAACCTAGCCTTTCATTTCCCCAGCTCACTTTCTGTGTTAGCAGCTTTCTTTCCTTTTCCTTTCCCTTGTTCACTGCTGCTTTCTCTTTCATTCCTCCCTCTTGCTGGGCCTCATTTTCTCCCCATTGTCGCTTTGACGCCTGGCTATTTGAAGTTCCAGGCTCACAATGCTGTCCTGTCCCAGTGACCAGGTGTAATTTAGAGGTCCGCAGCCTTTTTTTCTGAGGAGCCAACCTTTCCTTCCCTTCTAGATAGCACTGGCGGGGCACTGTCCAGAGTCCCTGGCCTGAGTCATTGGATGAAGCTGGAGGTGCCTCTCCACCGGGCCCCCTCCGCAGTGTGGGAAGGGGCTGTGGTAAAGGATTTGCTGGCATTGTCAGCTGTCGGACAAGGGACTGAGATCCACCCTGGGGAGCCCTTCTGGAAGCTGAAGGCAGAAGCAGAATCGGGAGTCCTGTGTTCAGGCAGTCCTGTGGCTTCTGCAGAGGACCATATGTGACTGCAAAGACTGCAAAGGGGGCCTCTGGTTACGTTGGCCTGAAACCAATGGGACCATTTGCAGTTGTGGATCGGGGGCAACTGGAACAAACTGCTCTCAGTGGTAGTTGGATGGTTGTTGGAAGCATCTAGAAGCATGGCTTTCCTGCTCAATGAGTTAAGAAATGGATTGTTTTCTCTTAAAAGCCATGTGGAAGCCTTTACTAAAATATGATTACAGGGTTTTAACTTCATTGTTAAATATGTATAGAAATATATATATATATATATATACACACATACACACACAAAAGTACAGCTTAATGAATAATTATATTTATTAATATAACTAATTTATTCAGGTCTAGAAATAGAACTTTACTTTTTAAACCCAAATGGGATAGTAGAATGTTCTGTGTTGCAATTTGCCTTTTTAACTGCGTTGGCACTTTTCCATATCAGCATATGTAATTCTGTCTCATTCTTCTTAAGGATCAAATAATAGCAGTTCCGTGGTTTGGAAATTCCGTGGTTTATTTAATCATTCCCATATTGATGGTCCTTTGGGATGTTATATATCATATAAATATGAATGTGTATATTTTATACATGTAATATGTGTACTATCTAACTGTTATAAACAAATGTTACAATTAATGTGTGCATCCTATAAAGTTTTGTGTATAAAATTGGTGGGGTTTGTTATTTTGCATCCTAGCAGTGGTATATATTTGTAGGATAAATTCCTAAAGACAAAATTGTTGGTTCAAAGAATAGGGTATTTTCTTTTATTTGAGATTTCGCTTAGAATGTGTCTTTGTTGAAGAAATTGTAAGAAAAAAAGAACGGGCCTTCTACAAAAAGAAGGATGTTTCCTCCAAACATTAGGGAGAAATGGTGTACCAGTGCCTGGGCAGTGAGGGGTAGGCTATTTTATTTGTTGATATTTTCAGGTAACAATGTTTTTTTAGGGCTGTTTAATATTTAGATCTTATATCTTATAGAGCAGCAGGCCCTGGATCCAGCCAGGAGTTCTGTATAGAAAGTTTTGAAAAAGGATTTAGCAGATGATGTGTTATCGCCTGGGGAAAGAAACTTACTGGATTCCCTCAGTCTACAAGGCTGGAAGAATGCTAAGATGTACATTACCAAGTCTAATATTGGAGGGAAGTGAGATTGATTGGCTGTATCCATACAGGGTGGGGCAAAAGTAGGCTTACAGTTGTTTTTCTGGGAAATATAATACAAGAATTAAAAAATAAAAAAATAAAAAATAAATAAATAAAAGAATTAAAAAATAATAATACAAGAATAAACTGTTTTTGCATTCTCACAACTGTAAACCTACTTTTGCCCCAGCCTGTATTTTCCAATAATGTTAAACTGTGGGTAACTAATATGGGTATGACTTTTCAGACTTCTAATCTGATGTGTCAGGACAAGTGGAGAATGCTTACATTTTGTATTATTTTAATATTGGCGATAATGGCTGAATTGCTTTAGCAAATCATGTTACTAAATAGTTTGTAGACTTTTTAGTTTCATGTAAACTGAGTAATAAAAGTAATGTGTAGTTTTTATATCAAATATTGTTTGTGAGAGAGGAAAATAAAATAAGACAGCCTCTGAACCTTCCCTTACTCCAGGATGGGGCCTCAGAGATAGATGATCCACTATTGTATTTTTTGCCTCCATGTGCATTAAAAATATATGTGTGTGTGTGTGTGTGTGTATGTGTGTATTGATTTCAGAGAGGAAGGGAGAAGAGAGAGATAGAAACATCAATGATGAGAGAGAATCATTGATCAGCTGCTTCTTGCGCGCGCGCGCACACACACACACACACACACACACACACACACACACAGACACCCCACTGGGGATGAAGCCCGCAACCCAGGCATGTGCCCTCGACTGGAATGGAAACCAGGTCTGTTCAGTCTCCAGGCCAACACTCTATCCACTTAGCCAAACAAGCTAGGACTCCATGTGCATTTTGATGTCCTTGTTCAGGAAGGGTCCCATTTCTAAGCTATGTGTCATTGTGTACTCCACAGAGAGGCTATTCTAAAGCTACCAGTCAAAATGTTGATGCAGAAGATAAGCTCTAATATTTAGTCATTCATTGATTATATGAGGACAGCTCGGGGCCTGGTAGAATTCTCTGGCAAACAAATGATGATTAAGGTAGGGGATGGCTAATAATATTTAGAAGGCCAACTCCAAAAACAGTATTTGGACAACAATGAAATAACATTATAGGACATCTGCTTCCAGTATGCCTGTAAAAGAAAAACTACTTAGGAAATGGGAACAAGGAAAAATGTGTTATAAATAATGAACAAGTCATAGAAACAAATATCTTGTCCATGTTATGATAACTGATCTCCTGGTGTAGTTCTGTTGTCCTGGAATGCCTGCTCTTGTGGCTTTGGGGCTCAGATATTCACATGTATGTATGGAATGACTTTCCCTACTGGGGTGTCATTGGGGCTGTACTTGTACCTCAGTTTCAGTAAATTTGCATAACTCTTTGAGGTGATCACCCTCTGACCCACCCAAAGTGAACTTTGTTTAGTCTTTAGAGGCAAAGTGTCCTCATCCCTGAAATTTGGAGAAATTCTAGCATTTTCCAATTGATGCAGTAACAGACAAATAGAAAAGGTAATTTTATTTTTATTAGCAGTACTAAAGGGAAGGAGCAAGCCAGCTAGATAGTTCTTTCTTTCATATCCCCCGTACCTGGCCTGTAATATAGTAGGTACTTAAATTGATGAATAAACAATATTAGGCTTGCCAATAGTATCCAAAAAGTAGACATAAGTTAGGTGAATCTTTTAAAAAGAGATTGAATAACTGTAGAAAAGGAAGCTGCAATAATCCTGAAATGATCCTCTTTTTAGCAAGGCTGTTTGTGAGCTGACCTTTTGGCCTCATTTCGTACTAGCTGCTTCAGCCATAATGAACCTGGTTTGTTGTATTATTTTTAATCCTCACCTAAGGATATATTGTTGTTTTTAAATTGATTTTAGGAGGGGGGGGAATAATGATGAGAGAGAAACATCAATTGGTTGCCTCCTGTATGTATCCCGACTGGGGATTGAACCCTAAACCTCGGTATGTGTCCTGACCAAGAATGGAACCTGAAATCTTTTGGGTTCGATCATCCTTTCCTTGCATGGGACAACACTCCAACTGAGCCACACTGGCCAAGGAATGAATCGGTTTAATTCCTCAAATGCATTCAGCTCTTTCTCACAGATTGTTATTTTTGACCTTTGTGTATATGCTTAACTCTCAGTTGTTCATCACTTCCTTTCAGAAGCATTCGTGACTTCTCTGACCTGTGGCCTCTACTTTGAGCTCACAGTACCTAGTGTTTCCTCTCTTAGCATAGTTTCATAATTGCTGATGTTAATGTCTGCCTCTCTCACTAGCCCGAGAAGAAATTGTCTCTTGCTTATTACCATTATCTCAGCAGTGCCTGGAACCACTAATGTTGGGTCTACAGGTTTACAAAAACTGCAAACGAGATGACAGAACAGCACAGAACAAGTAATTCTAAAGCTTTTTTTAGCCTAACCATACCCATATTGTGGGTATGAGAATCAAGAAAAATTGAGGGCCCTAGAATATAACATAAACTATTTACAAAGATCCTATTAAAAGGCCAGCTAATCAGGGAGTTAAAAAAAAAAAAAAAAAAAAGACACAGAGGAGGTCTTTAGAATAAGATCTGGTCTCATGTTTTTAAACTTTAAGGATAATTTATAAATTCCCAAGAAGGATAGGTAAGGATGGAAGGATGAGCATGGCTCCTGGCTTTGACCATAAGATCACTTACAAGATGGGAAAGTCTACATGTAATCAAGGGAATTTTGCTTTTTTATCCCACGTCTGACTTGAAGCAGAAAAAACATTTAAAGAACTTAGGGACCTGAAGTGTCTTGTGAAAAAAGAAACACAATTACAAAAATCACTGTGAAAAGCAGATATAAAATAGGTTACCAACAAGGAGAAGATTAGTAACAGGAAGAAAAATCGGTACTGGAAGTGAATAGAAGGTCTACAAAGGCATGTATTATAGCATTAAAAAAAACAAAAAACAAAAAAAGGAGGTAGAATGAAAAGCACTAAGAAAACTTGCTTGGCCAGTGTTGCTCAGTGGTTGAGCATCTACCTATGTACCAGGATGTCAAGGCACATGCCTGGTCAAGGCACATGCCTGGATTGCAGGCTTGATCCCAGTAGGGAATGTACAAGAGGCAGCCAATCATTGAATCTCTTTCATCATTGATGTTTCTATCTCTCCCTCTCTGAAATAAATTTAAAAATATATATATACTTTTTTTTAAATATATTTTATTGATTTTTGTACAGAGTGGAAGGGGGAGAGATAGAGAGTTTGAAACATCAATGAGAGAGAGTCATCGATCAGCTGCCTCTTGCACACCCCCCACTGGGGATATGCCTGCAACCAAGGCACATGCCCTTGACCGGAATCGAACCCGGGGCCCTTCAGTCCCCAAGCCGACGCTCTATCCATTGAGCCAATCCGGTCCTGGCTAAAAATATATATTTTTTTAAAAGACTATAAAGGTTACCTTAGTCAAACTTTCAGAAATACAAAAATGAATATAAATAAATAACAATTGCCTATCATTCCAGCCAGATATTTCCTTCTAGCCAAATTTTGTCTGTCTGCTGTTATTGTATGACTTAAAATGTGAAAATCTTTTTTTAAAAATATATTTTATTGATTTTTTTTTTTTTTTTTACAGAGAGAAAGGGAGAGGGATAGAGAGTTAGAAATATCGATGAGAGAGAAACATCGATCAGCTGCCTCCTACACACACACACACACACACACACACACACACACACACACACACACACTGGGGATGTGCCTACAACCAAGGTACACACCCTTGACCAGAATCGAACCTGGGACTCTTCAGTCCGCAGGCTGACACTCTATCCACTGAGCCAAACTGGTTAGGGCAAGTATGAAAATCTTAACGTACGACTCAGTGAGTTCATAGCATTCATGTAAACATGACTCAGCTCAAGATGTAGACATTTCCATTATCCCAGAAGGCTGTCCTTGTGCCTCTTCCATTTTGGCAGTTCTTGAACCTCACATTAATGGGATCATACAGTGTGACGTCTGTTGAGTCTGTCTTATTTTGCTCATCTTTGTCTGTACTTGTTACTATAAGACCTCTTAGCCACCCCCCCCCCCCCCCATACACACACACATTATTGTATGTAATATTGTTCTGGGTTGTTTTTTTAAAATTGCTGAGCAATTTTCTGTTATTTAACTATACCATAATCTATCAGTTCTGCTCTTGGGGAACATTTGGATAGTTTTTAGTTTGGAGCTATTATAAGTAAAGCTGCTTTGAACATTGTTACATACGTCTTCAGTGGACTTAGGCACTCATTTTATCTCAGTATAGATCTAAGAGTAGGTAAGTCATAAGGTAAATACTGCCAAAGTCATGAGTACATTATATCCTTCCAAAAGCTTGTTTTAGTTTTCATATATAGATCCATGATATAGTGTGAATTATTTTTTGTTTATAAGGATAAGGATCAAGGTTCATTTCCACACTCCCACAAGAATATTGTGGAATGAACTCAAAAAGAGTCTGGAGGCTTTGCTAGAAATAAATACTAAAAATGTATTCAAAGGTCAGGGTTTGCAAGCTGGAAATACAAGTAGGCAGTACCCAGAGTGTTTTGAGGAAGAAAGCTAAGAGTTCTTATAGTAACAAGTACGTTCTTGAGAAAAGTCAGTCCTGCCTTCTTAGCCTCTGCATTTGTCTGAGAGTGTGATCCTCTAGATTAGGGGTGTCGAACTCAATCAGAGAAGGGGCCAAAATCTAAAATCCAGCCTAAATCACGGGCCGAATGGTTTACTGAACAGTCATAAACTGACAATGTCATAAACTGACAGCGGAGTGCAGTGATGACAGCGCGGTGCGGGCCACATTGCAAGGCCTGGCGGGCTGGATTTGGCCCGCGGGCCTTGTGTTTGACACATGTGCTCTAGATGACTGTTGATCTGGATAATGGATGTCACGAGGTCTGGCTATGTGAGCATTCCTTCTGTAGTCCTTTAGTGGGTAATCGGGGTTATCTGGAGGCTTGCTATATTGCATATTAGTATTTATAGTAAAGAAACTTGGGGTCATGCTGTATATGTAGCTTTAAATTTTTTCTTAAAATTAATATTACATAATGCTTCAAAAACAAATCAAAATGACAGCAAAAGAACTATGTAGATGTACTATAATTTAACTCTTTTCTCTTGTTGGATATTAGGGTGCGGGTTTTTTTTTTTCTTTCTGTTTTCTGTTTTTCTTCTTCTTTGTCTTTTACAATGCATGCTCTCCAAATGTCTAATAATCTTTATTCATTCATTTATTTATGAGGTAATAAAAAATTGATTAGAAGATCTGTGTAGATGGGCTTTACTGTGAGGTGACTGGGTGAGTTATTTCTTGGAATCTTCTCAGCTTTTAGTTATCAATACTTTTTTTTTTTTTCCATTGGGACTCTTTAGTTTTTCCAGGGGAAAATTCCCCAGTGTGCTACTTACAGATTCAATGCCAGGCTACCAGGTAATTTTAAAATAATAATGAAAAATATTGTTTTTTCCTACACCTCTACTTTGATGAGGTTTTTTATAGTGATCTTATCTCCATGGAGCACTTTTCCAAAGAATAGTTACTGCTTTTCTCATTGTAGCATTGAATATCTGCTAATCCTGTGACTTGAATGGGATCTTTGGATAGCAGTGGTCATGCAATACAATCTATTAATGGATCTTGGCTGCTACTCCATTTGCACTGTCTCTTTTTGGAGCTTTGATTTGTCTTTTATGCTACAATTTCTGTTTATATTGGATCCTTCCAGTAGGACTGACATTTCACCCTGACCAAATTTATAAGGGAAAACGTTCATATTACAAAGTTTAGTATCATACCTTAAATGAAAAGCTCATTTGTGTTTTGGTTATGTTAAGTGGTTTGTACTAGACTGTGTTAGTGTTAGTTAATTTTTTATGTTGCTTTGTTCCTGTACAAGCTTGAGAATAATTGATTCCCATCAGGGAGGTCCTGCTTCTCAAAAGGACTTTGATCCCAGCACAGATGCTGTTTCTGTGACTTTTGCTGTTCTTTCTCTCACTGTTACTGAGGGAGGATGTGGTGGTTGTGTGGGCAGCCAACAAAGTCTGTTAATTTAATTCAGATTTTCCTGAGGATCCTTACTTAATGGCTGTCCTGCTCTTCATGTAGAGTCAGATAGAGTCACTTATTAGATTACATGTTATGAAAAAGAATTAAGTAAAATTTAGTAAATACTAAGTATTTACAAAATTAAATATTCACTGAGTATGTAGTAATACTCAAAATAGTAAGTTTTGGCCGAAACCGGTTTGGCTCAGTGGATAGAGCATGGGCCTGCAGACTCAAGGGTCCCAGGTTCGATTCTGGTCAAGGGCATGCACCTTGGTTGCAGACACATCCCCAGTGGGGGGTGTGCTGGAGGCAGTTGATGGATGTTTCTCTCTCATCGATGTTTCTAACTCTATCCCTCTTCCTTCCTCTCTATAAAAAAATCAACTAATATATATATATATATATATATATATATATTTTTTTTTTTTTTAAGTAAGTTTTGGATATGAGACTGTTCCCTTTATTAACTTACTATTTAATTAGGGGTAGAAAAACTCAAATAAGTAAAGAGTTTAATAGCAATACTAGAGATGGGTAATACTACAAGGCAGCAAGATGACAGGTATCTCCCTGTTCATCCAGTGTGGACTTTGCATTCCTCAGTAATGCTTTTCCTCTGGAAGTCGCCGTGTTGGCACTGTGGAAATGAGATGCTGGCCTTACAGACTGGAACCCAATTAAGAGAATGATTAACAGGCTTGGAGGCTGGGAAGCAATGGCTTCCCTCACAGAAGCAAGCCACTGAGAACAGGAACCTATAAACACAAGTGGGATTCCTGGTAGGCCGCTCCAGGGTCCCTGGAGCCTGGATGGTCAGGGGAGATGCTCAGCATCCTCTGCAGACAGCTCTGCCCCTGTCTAGTTTTGACTGAGCAAGCTGCTCAGCTGCATAGAGGTATGGGTCCGGGGGAGCAACCAGATCACCCAGTGCCCAAGGCGCAGGCGGCAGTCACACGCTTTGGTCGGTCACTGCTAGCAGTGCTGCTTGTTGAAAAACCCCATGTGGCCCAACCCTTTTATTGGAGGACTGCTGGTACTGGGTCAGTGTCTGCTGATCTGACTTATAATTAGTGCTATTAGACTTTGTGCTTTTTTTTTTTTTTTTTTTTTTTAGAGCTATCCAGTCACATTTATGGACATTTCAGGCAATTAAAACACAAAATAATATTCTGTTCTTCACTCAACACATTTATTGAGGGGCCTGCCTTGTGCCAGGCACAATGCTAAGCTCTAGGGTCACGGTGAGGATTCAAAATAGACCTGATTTCTGCTGTCCCACCCTACAGTCTAGTGGGGAAGTCAGACAAAGACTAACAAACAGACACATAAGATATTTGTCAATTATGATCGTGAAAAGGAAACAAACTACTAGGCAGAGCTGAAGATTTTCAAGAAGTTTGAAATACTTTTATGGCATTTTGTAAATGATCTCTTGGGTTGAAATTTGCTTCCTAATGATTTCCACTGATTAAATGCAAATACTTTTTATTCTTTGTCTTTTAGGTATATTCTGCAGTTCCCCAATGAACCCAGGGAACCCTCCACCGTATTCGGGCCCTGGCCCGACGGCCCCGTACCCACCTTATCCACAGCCACCAATGGGCCCTGAGGCCTACCCTCCAGGGCCTATGGGAGGACCTTACCCACCTCCTCAGGGGTACCCCTACCAAGGATACCCACAGTATGGCTGGCAAGGCGGACCTCAGGAGCCTCCTAAAACCACAGGTATGTGAAGGGTGTATGTATAGGTGGATATGGGGGAGGGGGGTGCGCAGTCCCACGTCACCAAAGGGCGTATTTGCCAGTGTTCTTGGACAGAGAGGAAACTCTGGCCTTTGTGTGCCGTGGTTGACATTCTCAGAGCTTGGTGAGTGCTTAGGGTGGCTGCTTATTCCTGAGAGGACTTCTTTCTCAGGAAACCTGAAACAGTTCTGCCTATTTCCTTGATTGCTCTTGTTCCCCGTGGGGCTGATGACTTCCAGGCCGACATGTTTTCTGGGCCCACCTCCCGGAGCACTGGGGGGTAGGGAGAAGGGTCAGTTGGCTTTTTGCTCTGGCCGTCAGTTTTATTTTTCAGGTTTAGCCTGTTGGGATTATTTTATCTCAGCTTGTTGACCCTCAAGTCATCCTCTTGCCCCTACTTTTGGGGTTGGTTTTCTTTTCTAACATGTTTTCATAATTCTGTTTAACCTGCTGGCTGAGTTCTCAGCTGGCTTGTGAGTCCTCATGTGCTGGAACAGTGCTCCTCAACATTTACTGTGCACACTAGCGCCAGTCCATGGGCAGCACAAGGGCCATGATGAGATAAACACAGAAAGTGAGAGTAAACATTTAGAAACCTTTAAAGCAATTTGATATTTCCCTGACATTCAAGCATGTGAGCTTGCATTTTATAAAAGTATCAGTCTGTGAAGGGTAAAAAGGAAATATCTTGAGAAGCACTGTACTAAATGTCTCGGTGACTGCTCTGTCTTAGAACCTTTGTGGAATAGTTGCTCTATCTTTCAGCTTAATTTTTATTGAGTGCTTATTATGTGCCGTGTGGTCTCCTACGAGCTTTATATATACATTAACATTTAATCCTTGCAACAATCCTATGAGGTTATTCCCACTTTACAGTGAAGTAATTGAGGCACAGAGTGGAATAATGATTTGCCTAAGGTCCTCCAGCTAGAAGTTGCAGATCCCAGAGTCTAATTCGGATAGTTCAGCTGAAGAATCTTGTACCTCTAATTTCTTGCTGTACTCTTGTCTCTCTCCTGTCTTTTCTGACCCACATTCATCTGAATTTAGGGCCTTAGGCTGCCTCTGAGATTTTCCTAAAGCTTATCCCCTTATTAATCAAAAGTAGTAGCAGAATCAGTGGCTTATTTTATTTTGGGATTTGAGGATTCTTTAGAATGGGTGGATTCCAAGGAAGAAAAATATGTTTGAGGAAAATTACACTCAATATGGAAAAGTAATACTTTTATAGTGTCAGATCAGAGGCTATGCTAAGATTGAATAGGTGTTCATACCTTTAAAAGATTTAGTTTATCTTAAAGGAAAGCTTTTACAATCCAAGATTCTGTTTTGCTGTAAGTTTTAAATAGCTCATGCTCGGAAGAGTGCAGGAAGTACAGCCAGTAAAATCAGAATATTTGGCATTCAGATCTGTGACATCAGAGGGGGATTTCCTGAAAATAAATCTCAGTTTCCGGTTTTCTGCTTCAAGATAAGGTAACCCTGTGATGAATGAAAGAAGACAGAGTGAAATACCACATAATGTATGATTCCAGTTACGTACAATTCAAGAACAAGCCAAAATAATCAAGAGTGATGAAGATAAGAATTGTGTTTACTCCTGGCTATGGAGTAGGGCGAGAGGGGAGTTGGTTATTGATTGGGAAGGGCACAAGGGAACCTTCTGGAGTATTAGGAATCTTCTTTTCCTTAATCCGGGTATAAACATTCTTCAAGCTGTACATTTACTATTTGTGCACTACCTTAAATGTTATATATCAATGAAAAGAAAAGTCAGCCTAACATCTGGGTTATCCAATAAATTCAGCCCAGTGCCTGCCTGGTGTTATGTCTTCCACGCATAGCCCCCGTGGTCTATAGTGTGTAGGCCATTTCTAGACCTGTATTGTTTATACTGATTGTAACTAGCATTCGATGGATGTGAGTTTATTTAGAATAAGTGCTTTCTGGGCTTGCAAAATATACAGACTTCATCTTCTTTCTTTACCTTTGGTGTTATTTCAGCCTTTTTTGAGAAAATAATATCTTATTTCTTAGGGTGAAAAGGCTCTGTTTATCTCATCCTATAATTAAGAGCTAATATGCTAATTAGAACAGATGGCAGAACAACTTTCCAGAGTCACCTTCCAGAACAACCATTGGGCAGGGGCCGGGGCTGCGAGGCACCCGGGGCTGCGAGGGCTGAAGCAGGCAGTGCTGCGAAGGCCTACTTTTGCACAAATTTCGTGCATCAGGCCTCTAGTTATTTCATAAATGCATTTGAAAGCTATTTAATGTCCTGTCCTTTGGGATTTTTTTCTCTATCATCTCTCTTTCCCCCTTCCTCCACATGACCCTTCAGTATGTCTGGCTTGAGCCTCCTTACAGCGTGACAGCCTCAGATAGTGGCTCCTTCCATGATCGTATGCAAAGGTGGAAGCTACCAGGCCTTTCTTAAAAAAAAAATTTTTTTAAATTAACTTCTAATTTTGAAACAATTTCAAACTTACAGAAGCAATTCAGAAATAGTACAAATAATTCTGTATACCTTTCACCCAGATTTCCCCATCATCACTTCCATCTTACCTTTATTGGTCAAAGCAGCCCCAGGTCCACCTAGCATGTGGTCTGGGGGAAGGCCACATTGCGAATGGCATGTGGATTGGGAGACCTTTGGGAACAGGATCACAAAGCCCAGTGGTGAGGATGAGCTCCTGTTCAGTGGAGCATCTAAAGAACAAAACTTATAGGTTCTTGTAAAAATGTTAGAGTAACAGACTGTTTAAAGTTAAAAATTAAACACAACATATTTCCAATGTCATGTCAGAAAATAGGCAGTCTGTCTTGTTAAGGAACATTCTGTGAATTGGTTAGAAAGTCATGAAAGAAGAGGTGTTTTAATTCTGTCATCAAAATGGAAATGACTCCCACTCAGACACCTTAAATCATCAGAAGTGGCAGAGGCCTTGGATGGTCACCTACGTTAGCCATCCCCCACGCTCCTAGCAGACATCACTCGTCAGTGTGGCTCTTTCTGCTCAGCTCAACGGTGGCCTCAGCCACTCTGAATAGGTTGAATTGTTGGGTAAGAGGAAACCATTTACTATTCCTGCTAGGCTAACCTCATTTTATTAGAGATTCAAAGGGAAGCCCAGAGAGGCTTAGTGAGTTTTGGCTTGGATATAAGTCCTGATTCCAAGATAAGTACCTATTTCCTCCCGATGCCTTGCTATAATCCAGCACAGATTCCATGTGATTGTCAAATGCCCACCAAAGGAAATACCTCCTTTTCAGCCATTCCCTCTCCTATCTCCCTCAGCCCCCACCCCTACCCCAAAACCCTGTTAATTACAGCAGGGAACCAGTTTCCTAGTAAACAGAGGTAAGTGGAGTATGAGCAAGCTGGATTCAAACCCAGGTAACCCCAGGATCTGGCAGGTTACTGAGCCTCCCTGTTTTGGGTGTGCCTGCTTCCCCTTATAAGCTTCTCTCCTTCACCTCCGCTTCCAGAGCACCTGGAACAGTGTTGACACAGTGTTTATGCTCAGTATTATGTGTTGAATGAATGGCAACATCACTATTTCGAAAGGTGGTTGTGACTTCATGTTAGGTATCTGGTTCCTTTCCCTTGGGACCTTCCCTTATTAGCTAATTCTTTTGAATCCAGATACTGGGATTTATACATGCTCTTCTGGGTTAGGACTGCAATACCTGGCAATATATTGATTTAAAATAAAACAAATCCTGCCCAGCTGGTGTGGCTCAGTGGTTGAACATCAATTTATGAACCAGGAGGTCACTGTTCAATTCCCAGTCAGGGCACATGCCCAGGTTGTGGGCTCGATCCCTAGTAGGGGACGTGTAGAAGGCAGCTGATGAGTGATTCTCTCATCGTTGATGTTTCTCTCTCTCTCTCCCTCTCCCTTCCTCTCTGAAATCAATAAAAATATATTTTTTAAAATAAAATAAAATAAATTCTACTTCAACTGAGTCCTTGGGATGCTCCCATGGAGACCAAAAGCCCATATGGCCTTTGCTTGGGTTTCTAAGCCCATAGATAGGGAACTAAAAGTGACCCTAGTATGGTTCTTTGTAATTTGAAGAAGCAAAAGCAGAGTGCTTATTCCAGGAGTGCCCTGCTGGGTCACTGGCCAACCAGTAAGGAGTTAGGAGCTACTTCTCCTTTAGTCCACAGTCACCGATGCGGGGGGAGGGGAGAGTGGCATGTTTCTCCTGCACACTTCCTTGGTGTCTGACAACGCTCTCCTCAGTCAGTGTGAGGATGGAAGAGAAGGAATTGAGCGGTATGGCATCTGCGGCTAACTGGCTTGAGGTATGGAATTACAACCTGGCTTGTTTGAGCCTTTTATGCCTTTCTTCATCAGAAACTCTGGTCAGGCATTTTCATTGCCCTGGGAAGCTCTCACATAGAGTCCAGCTCAGTGCCAGGTATCAGATGACAGACTGTCCCAGCAGGGACGCTGCATGGTGCCACCAGAAGCCGCATTGGCTTAGGGATCTAGGTTTAGTTTCTCGGGTTCCCTGGCTTCTGTTTCCTTATCTGTGAAACTGGGATTACAGGAACGTGGTGAAGAATAAAGTAATATGTACAGTTTATGACACTTCAATGGGCATTAAGGAAGTTTGTAACCTTTTGCAGCTCACAACATTTTTCTGAATTTTTGCTTATGGGTGGATGGAGGTGGTGAAAACAGGAAGTTCTCAGGGGGAAGGTGGGAAGACAGGAACTGAGGGTCATTCCTGATCTACCCTAAGAATTCCCACTGCCTGAAGCAGCTGTGGGCAGCCCTAAAGTCATCCCACCTACTGTCATAGCCACATAACTGGCCTGGCTCCTCTAGCTCTTGCCCCTGCTGTCTTCTACCCAGACCCGATGAAAAGTCAGAATTTTTGCAGTGACTAGCACAGTTCTCTATGAGTAGGCTGCCCTCCTTTTACTCCCCACCTTACAGAACCCAAGTTTGTGTGCCTGATGCTTCAAAAAGCCAAAACTCAAAATGTCAGAGTTTGGAGTAAGGAAAAGTTTATTGACCAACTGAGAATCTGGGAGACTTAATAGTGCCCCAAATCCCTCTTATTCCCTGGGCTAGGTTAACGGTTTTTAAGGAGTTAGGGAGGCCCAGAGTGCCAAAAGCCTGGTGCGGCAAGTTTTAATTGGAGGATCTTGGAACTTGGCCATATATGGTAGGGGGAGTCAGCACTGGATCCTCCTGGACAGTGGACCCTTCACTTCTGAAAGGGTACCGTGTTCAGGTTCCGGTTATGTCCTGGTCCTTGGTGGATGTGGATGTGTTGGGGAGTGGTGTGTGGGGAGGATGGGGACAGGAGGTGAGACTGGTTCCAGGTGCAGCTGGAGGCCAAAGTTCTCCTCCCTGCACATGCTTCAGCTGCATGACCTGCAGTTTTGGTCTCTTGTGTCTTAAAAACAACTCAGTGTCTTGTTAAGCAGGACAGGACCGTTTGAAGCTATTTCTGTGGTTACACCTGCGGGCTCTACTCCATCTTCACAGGCCGCCTGTTCACTCACCAAGCCACTCCCCCTGCGGGGCCTTTGCTTTTGCCTGTCCCTGTCCCTCGCCTTTGGCTTGCCTCAGAAATCTATGCAGCTTTTTGCCGTCTTGGTTCTTGCTCAGCTATTACCGAGTCAGGAGGCCTTTCCCCCACTTCCCTACTCCCTCTGCCCAACTGGGCTCTCGCTGGCCCTGTGCTTCCCCCCTCTCTTCCCTACTTAATATGCTTTACGTGTTCCTCAGCTGCCTTTTCCTCCCACTAGAACAGGGGTCTTCAAACTACGGCCCGCGGGCCACATGCAGCCCGCAGAGGAGTCTGATCCTGCCCGCCAGGTTTTTTGGGCAGTGAGCGCAGCCGAGGTGTTACAGTAGGAATTAGTAGTTCATATAGTCCGGCCCTCCAGCTCTCTGAGGGACCGTGATCTGGCCCCCACTTTAAAAAGTTTGAAGACCCCTGCACTAGAATATAAGCTCCTTGAAAGCAGGGACTTTGGTATGTTATTCCACTTCTCAATAACAAGGAGTTGTGGAATGATTGTGACCCACTCCCTGCATCCTCTGCTGCACGGGTATCTTGTGAGGCATTCTCCTTCAGGCCTTGGGTTCCTTTTCCTCATCTCCTCTGTCAGAATTCTGCGAGTGGCCCTAAGGAGCTGCTGCTAACTGTGGTTTTGCTGTGTGTCAGGCCAGTGCTGAACACTTACATCCTTCATCATTTACTTAGCAGAAGGGCCCTATGGCTTGGGTCTTATTAAGACGAGAGTTTACTCAAGGTCAGAGCTGGGCAGTGGCAGAACAAGCCCATGAGAAGTGGTATTATCCCAGAGGTTACAGATGTGGAACTGGGGTCTCAGAGAAGCTACAGTGCCTTGCTCATGTCCCCCCGGGTGTCTGACCCAGAGTCTGACATGCTTCCATATGTCATGTGGCCTCCCATGGATGAGTACAAATATTTTACAACGTCATCTTCCTTTTTCCCTTGGAAACACCACTCACTAGTTCAGTAATTGCCAGTTAAGTGCTCTCTGTAATTTAGTGCCAGGCACTAAATATGTTACCATTTCTACTTAGATCTTATTCAGGTGCTCTGTGTACACTATCTTATGTAATCCTTACGGCAGTCCTGCTAGTTTCCCATGTTAGAGATGAGGAGACTGAGATTCAGAGAGATGAATTAATTCACCTAGAGTAGTAATTTGCCGAGCCATGAATTTAACCTAGGTCTGCCTGGTTTCAAGTTGTATTCCTAACTTTTATGCTCTTTTGTATTCCATTAGGGAATATTCTTAAAATACTTCAAAAATTAGCAATAACAAGCATCCATCAGAGCAATGAAGAAGGCGGGCTCTGTGAGCAGGAGGAGGCGACACTCAGTTGCAGCTCTTCCTTCTCACAAAAGCAGATGAGTTTGGTCTTGAGTAAGTGTACTGGGCTCTTAGCACCAACCTTGACTCTCAGTCCACGTACGTGTGAACTTAGGCTTTAACTTGCCAGGTCTGCTCAGGTGGGCCCAGCGCGTCTTTGAAGTCCCCCTGGTGACTGCACTAGGTCTCCTGGCCCTGGGGGTCATGAGGACACTGGGGGACTGTGGGCTCCTAAGATAGCCTCAGGTTTTTCATCTTCTCACACAGAGACACAGTCTGTTCTAGTCAAATACTTTATGCAAAACATTCTCTTTTGCTTTTCAAAAGCGTTGGCCTGCCCAGTACTCAGGGGTAATGGAGTATGAAAGGCAGCTACTCTTCGCAGGTCCAGTTTACTCAGCTGACCAGGGAGGCGCCCGGCGCCTGCTGCCTGCGCCAGGCGGGGTTGGCCAGACCCGGCTGCCTGGAAACAGAAGTGTTTGAAGTCCTGCCCCGCTCACAGGCTGGTTTGGTTCGTTGTTCTCTTTGTCCCTTGCCTCCAGGTGCAGCCTGGGTTTTCTGCTCTAATACTGCTTTTACTCAGTTTCAAAACATAACATACACATTCCCTTTACTTCTCGCATAAGCTTTTAAAGTTAGGTTGATGTAACAATGAGGAAATTGGTCTAGTGGGCAAGAAAAAGAAGCCTGCTTCAGGTAAAGGCACTCAGGGCACAGGAAGGTGCGGTGGGCTAGAGGAGGTCGGCCTCTAGGATCGGAGCCAGGCTGTAGTGTTGGGCCCTCCCTGTGAGTGTGGGTCACTTAGGGTGGCAGGGATCTCTCCTAGGATTTATTCTTCCAAATAATAATGAGGCATTAGCTGGCTGGCTCCAGGATTTGTGCCCAGGCGGTGTGGCATGGTGCCCATAGGCACTGGCTCCTGCTTCCCGGTGGTCAGTGTGGTTAGCCATGGGGAAGAAATCTTTATTCTGCTTATATTGTGGCTCCCCAGAGTCGAGATGAGCTGAAATGTGGGACATCGTGTCAGGATTGGTGTCCCAGTCACCAATGAGGGCTTAGCCTGGCAGGCATAACACAGACATGGTGACCAAGTCCAGCACGATCAGGGGCCGGAAGAATGGCTTCTCCAAACCTGACTTCAGAGGCTCTGCTCTACCCCAGGCTATGGCTCCCGGGTTACACCACAGTTATCGGACAAAAAAAAGGGGCCTCATTTTTATTTATTTTTCATATATTTATATTGATTTCAGAGACAAAAGGAGAGGGATAGGGAGAGATAGATAGAAATATCAATGATGAGAGAGAACCATTGCTCGGCTACCTTCTGCATGCCCCCTACTGGGGATCAAGCCCACAACCCAGGCATGTGCCCTGACCGGAATCAAACCGGGAGCTCCTGGTTCATAGGTCAACGCTCACCACTGAGCCACGCCAGCCAGTCAGTGGGCCTTATTTTTAAAAGAACTTTTAAAATTACAGAAATATCTCTTATAGGATGTAAATAATACCCATAGTTCTGCTATCCAGAGTTAGTTGTCAACATTTCAGTAAAAATCTTTGGTGTATCTTTAGTTTTTTTATGATGCAGTCCCTTTTTGAAGTTCAACTAGTATGCTAATCTCTACCCATGGGGCATATTTACAGCTGATATCATGCTACATGAGAGTATTGTTGGGCATTTTTTGTTTTCTTCATTTTTTTTTTTATTATTACTTTTTTTTGCATGTCCACTTCTCTGTTTACTTCTTCCAGCCTTGCCATTGTTAAGTAGAGACAATGACTAAAGCAATAACACAGTGATTTACACATGTAATTTGGCAATTTTGGCTTTCGCCCACGTTACAAAAATTAACTGCTTATATTTCATTCAGCAAATCCCATGCGTCTGTAACTCCGATTTCAGCATTTTCTCTGGTCGACTTTTTGTTCAGTGATTCCGAGCCTGGCCCGCCACAGCCGCCATGTTCCTGCTCCCGCAACCGCAGCGCTCTTCTTCATTTTAAATTCCTCAGGTCCGGGTCCCTCAGCAGCACCTCCGCCCTATAGAACGTGCAAGTCCTTGCTAAGGAGCAGTGATCACCACTCATTGAAGTGTCCGTCTCAACACTGCTGATCATGTGGGGTTTTCTTTCCCCCACTCTAAATTATTCTTGTTTTTAAAAATCTTAGTACAGCCGGGACCGGTTTGGCTCAGTGGATAGAGCGTCGGCCTGGGGACTGAAAGGTCCCGGGTTCGATTCCAGTCAAGGGCATGTACCTTGGTTGCGGGCGCATCCCCAGTAGGGGGTGTGCAAGAGGCAGCTGATCGATGATTCTCTCTCATCGACATTTCTAACTCTCTATCCCTCTCTCTTCCTCTCTGTGAAAAATCAATAAAATATATTAAAAAATAAAAATAAAAAAAATAAAATAAAAATCTTAGTACAGACTTGGTGTGGTGAGCACACAGTACAGTGTACAGATGATGGTTATGGAATTGTGCACCTAAACCCCATATAATTTTGTTAACTAGTGTCACCCCAATACAACAAAAAGGAAAATAAAAATATCTCAGTACAGTGGAAAGCTCTGTAATTTAGCCCTTTATCTAGTTTATGGAATAACAGCAACAATAATAGCTATAATTTGTTGTTTGTTTTGTGCCTGGCAGAAAGCTAGCTGCTTTTTGAGGAGTTGACCCTATAATCTTTATAACAGTCCCAAGAGGTCAGTGCTGTTATTGTCTCCTTTTTTGGGTGCAAAAACCAAGCCACGAGAGGTTAAGGGAATTGCATTCTGCTGAACTGGACCATGCCAGATATAGCAGGTGTAACCCAGCATGATCAGGGGCCGGAAGAATAGCTTCTCCAAACCTGACTTCAGAGGCTCTGCTCTACCCCAGCCTGTGGCTCCCGGGTTACACCACAGCACACCTGATGGAGAGGACCTGGCTCCTGCCCGCTCAGCTCACTCACAAGCAGGTGGGGCTGGGAGACCCTCAGGGTCAGACCAGTGAGTGGGTGGTGGCAGTATTTGTGGTCTGCCTGTTTTTCTGCTGTTCCAGACTTGCCTTGGCTCCTTGAGGGAGTGGCTCGCTCCTCCAGGAAGTATTGACTTTCCTGTGGACTTATGGGAAAGCCTTATCAGCTCGCAGCCAGGAAGCTTGCTGCTACCAGGGCTGCAACCCTTTTGGCTTTGAGAGGCCAGTGCTGCCCCTCCGTTTCCCACCGCTGGGCTCAGTGGCTTTTTCCTCGCTCAGTCACACGTGTCTTACAGGTTCAGGCTGGGATACTGATTGGAAAAGCGGCACACTCCATACCGGTGCCTTTACCCATACTCGGCCTTTTAGACTAGAGGTTCTGAATCTGGAGAAGGGAGTAGGAAACCTCCCCCCCCCACACACACACACACACTCTCCACACACAACACACACACACACACTCTCCACACGCAACACACACTCTCCACACACACACACACACACACACCACACACTCTCCACACACACACACACACACACACACACGCACACACTCTCCACACACAACACACACACACTCTTCACACACACACACACACACACACACACACACCACACACTCTCCACACACACACACACACACACTCTCCACACACAACACACACACACTCTCCACACACAACACACACACACTCTCCACACACAACACACACACACACTCACACACACACACACACTCTCCACACACAACACACACACACTCTCCACATACACACACACACACACTCTCCACACACAACACACACACACTCGCCACACACAACACACACACACTCTCCACACACAACACACACACACACACACACACTCTCCACACACAACACACACACACTCTCCACACACACACACACTCTCCACACGCAACACACACTCTCCACACACACACACACACACACACACCACACACTCTCTACACACACACACACACACACACGCCACACACTCTCCACACACACACACACACACACACACACGCACATACTCTCCACACACAACACACACACACTCTTCACACACACACACACACACACAACACACACGCACACGCACATGTACACACATTCACACATTCTTCTTCTAGGGCTTGTACCTGGGGCGTGTGGTGTTGTGAAGAGCTTTTTCTTTCCGGTTCCAGGCATCAGACTCTTTTCCCAGGGACACAGCTGCTTAAAGCTCATAAGTGGGAAACAGCCTAGGAGAGATTCTGATGCATTTCCCTTAAGGGGAACAAATCTCAATGAGACTTTTTTTAGTAGCATCTTAGCTCCTTCTGAGATTTTGCATTTACCTTTGAAATGAGTTCATTTGGTAACCTAGGAGACTTGTCAGCTGGAGGATTTTAGGGAGAGTGTACAAGATTGTTATTTGAGTTGTTCTTAATGGGATAAAAATAGATTTTTGCTTTGGGGGGTGTGTGTATAATGGGTAGTTTATAAAGGATCAGTTTCCTTCTCCCTTCTCCCCCCCCCCCCAAAAAAAAGCCCTGTCCATGTACCCGTGGGCAGCTGTGAGTAACCATGAACTCCCAAAGGCTCCCAAGCGTCCCTCTGAAGAAGGTGTCTTCTGTGGCTGTGGGGGCCCCTCTCTCTGCCCCAGGCAGGCTCAGGACCCTGAGCTCCCTTTGCTCTCTTAATGCTCCCTAAGACCTCCTCTAGTCAGACTGACCCCTCTGGATAAAGTGGTGGTTCAGATACCAGGACTGTCCTCAGCCATGCCAGGAAGGTCCAGAATGAACTGGGAGCTCTTGAAGGGTTTCAACTGGCAGAAGTAGGAGTGACTCCCTTTCTTAAGAGCTTAAGGCTGGCAGGGTCTTCATATTTTTAATCAGTAATGCTTTGCTGATACTTAAGAAAATAGTCACCTAAGCCCATGTCTACAGCCTATTTACAAGACAGGCCGGAAACAGCTTTTCCAACTGAGGTAAAAGGTGCACGAGAGATTGTTCATTCAGTTGTTCACTCATTCATTCACTCATTGGTTAATTCATTGGTTCCTCATCTCTTGTATGGCAGGTCTACTGAGTGTGCCCTTTTCAAGTCTGGGGGCTTAGAGTGGAAAATGACACTGGAGTCCTCAGCATTTTTATCCAGGTAGAATCAGGAGCTAAGGGTTCATCTTAGAGGTCAAGGAATTCTGAACAGGATCATTCCCTGTTCCAGAAGGGGAGAAGAAGGGTGGGGAGGAAAGGGGTTGGTAGAAGGATTCTTGGTGATCACCAGCTCCAGCCTGCTCTTGGTGGGCGTAGGTAGTTAGGATGGCTGTGTGCTTGTGACATCATTAGAAGGCAGTGCCCCCTGCCTTCCTAGATTATCACCCAGCAACCTGGCATCCACATGGAGTCAGGCTCAGGCAGTACTTAGGGGAAACAGACGCCTCTTTCACCCCATTTCCATGTCTCTTGTTCAGTCTCTAAAAGACCTCAGGTCATTGCGCAGAGTGAAAAATTGTGTGTAGATCTCCTACCACCTTTACATAATACCCATGTTGCTTCCGGGTATCTCAGCAATGAGGGAGTCCTGTCTTCTGTCCTTTAGGTCTCTGTCTTGGGAGTAATAACAGCAGCTAGCACATACTGAATACCTGCCGTCTACTCATCACTGGCCTGTTAGCTCAGTAAGCCCTGGAGAACCCAGCGAGGGTATAGGTACTGTCATTTCCCCGTTTGACAGGTGAAGAAACTGACGTTGGGAGAGGTAGTCATACCCTCAAAGTGGCGTTGAGAGAGAACCCCAGGGTATCCAATGCTAGAGCCACCTCTCCCATCTATAAAGTGTTCCTAAGAGACAGGTACATGCTATGCCCAAGATACTGGGGTCTGCTTGTGCTGCTATCCGGGGAGGGACACTTGACTACCGATGACAGAAGGGCTGCAAGAGTGTGCCCTAGTTTGTGTTTGCCGGCTTCCAGTTTGCTGAGAGTCCCTCTGTTCCCAAACCGGTGGTGCTATATATAAACCCATCACTTTGGGCAGCTACACCCAGCTCAGTGGGTGGGGAGCAATGCAATGCCTTCTGTTATTTCTGACACACTGGAGGCTCCCGAACACCTGCTCCACCCCCACGGCTCACCCTGCTTCGTTTCCCACCATAGGGTTTTCATCACAAGGATTAGCCTGTTTCTTCTATTTCAATGGAAAGATGATTGGTTGGTCATGATGTTGGAGACTTTTTTCATTTTCTTTTTAAAAAATATTTTTTGTATTGATATCAGAGAGGAAGGGAGGTAGAGAGAGATAGAAATGCCAACGATGAGAGAATCATTGATTGGCTGCCTCTTGCTCACTCCCACTGTGGATGGAGCCCACAACCTGGGCATGTGCCCTGACCAGGAATAGAACTATGACCCTCTGGTTCATAGGTCAACACTCAACCACTGAGCCATTGAACCACTAAAGTTCATCGAGCTTTAGTGACAGGCTGACTAGAACTGGTATTGTTGACCATGGAAGGGAATTCCTTCCCTAAACTCTGGCCCTGTCTCCCAGACCAGCAGAGTTCTAGTCAGAGTCCTACAGGCCAGTCACCCGTCTCTCTCTCCACTGGGGAAAGCTCTAGCTTCACATTTGCCAAATTGCACTCTCCATGGGCGAGGTGCTGGTTTTCAGGACCCTTGGTCATTGGCTTTGGGCGGCTGTTGGCTTGTGGCAGTGTTACTGAGGGATAGGCATCGTTGTAGGTGACTTGGCAGAGCCACCCCATCCCCACCCCATTCCTTCCAAGTCTGTAAGGATGACCTTGGTGGCTCTGAAATGGTGGGCAGTGCGCTGCGGGAGTAGAGAGTCCTTACAAGTGAGATCTGCCTCCAGTCACCTCCTCTCCATGTTTGTTGAGAGTGGTCACCCTGTCCCATCCCTGACCTTAGAATTCACCAGCACCAGGCCTCCAAAACTGAGGTGCATTTAGGTGAAAACAACTATTTTTACTGTCGCAAAATAAAGCTTAAAGTGGAGGAAGAAAACAGCCTGGGGTGTTTTGCATAAATATATCTGCTAGGACTGTTAATCAGTAACACAGGAATCTGGTACGTGCTGAAGCCAGTTGTGGTCTGTATACCTAAGATAACAACACACTTTGTGTTCAGTAAAAAATGATATGGCAATATTTGCCTTATTAAAAACTCAGTGGGTACTGTTTGAACGGGGCTCCTGAGGCCGGCACTCAGGGTGAGTCAGACTAATATTGCCGATAACAGAGCAGCCTGTGCCCGTCTGTGCCTGGACACTAATTGGTAGAACCCAACAGCTACTTCCTTGGTGATCTCTGCCCATTTGAACAAGTTCCAAAGGGCCAGGTCCCCTTAAAATGACCTCTCCATTTCCCCCTGTAATCCAGTGCCTGAAAACCAGAAAAATAATAGCTTTTCTCATTTCTATTTATTGATAGTTCCAAAATCATGGCAGTCGTCTTATATTCAGGAGCCTTTCACTGACACTGGGAATTTGTTAACCAGCTTAATAATAATCCACAACTGTCCAACCAACTACAACCACCGGACCAATTGACACTGGGAATTTGTGGTTTCTGAGTCTACTTCTGTTCTGCTTTTGCCTTTTCTCTCATTACTGTTTCCATGATTCCAAGCATCTTTCCTGCTGCTCAGCACGATATGAAATAACAGCAGTAATCACCACCACACCGCCCCTCCTTGGGGAAAGGGAAGTCTGGCCATGATTGCTCCATCAGTGAGAAGCCAGGGCCAATATCAAGTGATTTCCATGTCTGGGTGAGCCACTCACTAGCCATCGTTTCTTTACATTTTCTTATATTAGCATAAGGGGAGAGAAAGGAGGACAGAGCGGAAATAAGATTGACACTCTTCTCTTTTGCTCTCTGTAAGGATCTGGGTGGTTTTTTAATCCAGTTGTGTTTATCATTGGTCCCACCCAATGTGAGCTTCCTCAGTATGTCTCTAGCTCTTTTTCTAAATGGTCTGTGAGCCTGCGTTGGGAAAATTGCCTTTTATTCCCGGAATCCCCTGCGGGATTGGCTGTGTTAGGAAAATGAGAAGTATCAGCCTGAGCTAATGTCTGCAACAGCAGCTTGTTTCTCCTTCAGCACCTCCGGCTTGTGAGATGGGAGCTGGAGCAGTCTGGAAGAGTCTACGGCAGGAGGCCGGTGGGCACACAGGCAGGCAGAGCGCATTTTTGGATGTGCCTGGAGCTGGCTGGAGTCCAGGCTGGCCCCAGGGGACTGCAGGATTGATTCAGGCTCCAAACCTAAGAGATCTGAAACTGCTTCGGAACAGAACGTCCCTGAGCCACTGGCATAGTTTTGCCTGCTTTTGAAGCTTGGCTCTGGTGTCTCTCCTCCCTAGCTTGTTGAGGTACCTGGAATCCTCAGGAATAAGCAGAGTAAACAATGTAGGGTTTTTGTGTGGGAGGTAAAATATTGATAACATAAAAGTTGTTTAATCCTCACCTGAGGGTATTTTTCCATTGATTTTTAGTGAGTGGGGAAAGATAGAAACATTGATGTGAGAGAGACACATCGATTGGTGGCCTCCAGCATGTGCCCTGACCAGGGCTGGGAAACTAAGATATGTGCCCTTAACCGGAATGGAACCCAGGACCCTTCAGTCCCGAGGGCTGATGCTCTCTATCCACTGAGCCAAACTGACTAGGGCATATTTTTTTAATCCATTTTAAGTATACAGTTCAGTGGCACTAAGTACATTCACATTGTTATGCAACTGTCACTTTACTCTTCCCAAATTAAAGCTCCATCCCCATTAAACCATAGTCCCCCCTCCCAAAGCCCTGGCAACCTTACTTTCTGTCCATGAATTTGACTGTTCTGGGGATCTCATCTCAGTGGAATCACACAACATTTGTCCTTCTGTGTCCATCTCATTTCACTTAGCATAATGTCTCGAAGGTTCACCCATGTTGTAGTTTGGGTCAGAATTGATTATTTCCTTTTTAAGGAAATATCCCATTGTATGTATAGACCACATTTTGTTTATCCTTTCATCCATCACTGGACACTGTTTTTTTTCTACCTCTGGGCTCTTGTGAACGTGCTGCTATGAACATGGGTACGAACAAATACCTGCTTGAGTCCCGGCTTTCAATTCTTTGGGTAAGAGTTTTAAACACAGGAGCAAGGTGTCTTTGAAGGTCAGTTTCTGATGAATCACCCTTCTCCACCGAAGACTAGACTTGCAGACTGGAAGTGAGCTTTACTCACCATCTAATTTTAGACTCCAACGTAACCACCACTGGTCACTCGTAACATCATATTTCATTTTGATATTTGATAGGCTTTCACAGTGTTACGATTCCAGTTTTACAGATTACCTGCCATTAACAATACTTAGTTGTGATGGTGGGGCACTCAGAAGTGGGCATGGCACTAGACAGTGCACCTTAGTCCAGCTGGCTGCTCTAGGGGTTGTAGGCTCTCACTGACTCTGCCCCTCCTGACCCAATCAGGCTGATCTTTGATCTTCGGCCTTATCCCCAGACGAGGGTCTGTCTTGGGACTTGAAACCCTGAGACCACTGAGGGTGAGGCCACCCGTCTTACACTCAATGCAACTTTGTGCAGGCATGGTAGTATCCTCTGTGTCACCTGTTTTCATTTCATCTAGTTCTTACACAACATTTTTAGCATAATTAGAATTATATGTAATTTTTTTCCTAGGGAAAGTGAAATCTTTTCTCTGAAATAACCTTGGCATTCAGAGTTGCCATAATGTCTGGTTTTCCTTGCATCAGCTTAGAGCCAGTCGTAGGGACCCTCGGGAATTGGTAAGGTGTACACACCTGGGGTGATGGGCTTTTGCTGGCTTCAGCTGTCCTGTCGTGGGTCTCTCTGCCTCTGGAAAAGCCCTCCTCAGGCCAGTGCCCCTCTGTATTTGCCAGACCAGTTAGGAAGTGGAGATGGCTGGTTGTGAAAGTCTTACTTTCATGGGAACATACTTATTTTCTGTGTTAATTTCTTATTGGAAATTCTCCAAACCCACAAATGAGCCAACTTCAACCGCTTCTGCATAGCCAAGGACAATCGCCAGTGCCCCGGTAGACTTTGAGCCCATGATACAGCCACACGACCTTGGGAGTCCCTGCCTCTGTAGCCACCTGTCCCTGGCTGAAGGCTTGGGCTGTGTGCTGGCTGCCACTGCATGCTCCTAGTTCCTGTCCACCTCGCGCTGCCCTCTGTGTGCCGCAGGCCCTGCAGGGCAGCTCGCAGAGAAGACTTGTGCCCTGCACTTGGGAACTCCTAGTCGAGTGAAGGCAGTTAGAAACCCCAGAAATAAACTAGCCATTTCTGAGACAATCCTGTTTTCTTACTCTGTTCCAGTGACACAGGAATGAAAACCTTGCTGGCATACAAAGGGTGGGGGGGGGGGGGAGGATAGGATCCAAGTGATATCTTGTTGCCAACCCATTTTAATTTCTTTGGAGCTTCACTGCAGACACCACTGTCAACCCCACTTTTCACACGTCAAGACACTGTCAGGGAGGTGAAGGGGAGGCCTGAGTTGGGGGCAAGCTGACCTGGCTGGAGCCTGAACTCAGTACGTACTTAGCTGTGGCCACAGTTTTAGTCCGTGGCTGGTTGCCTTTGGGGGTTTGTTGTAGATGCAGGAGGATGCAGGAAGGAGTTTGCCAGACAGCAGATCAGATGCTTCTCAGAGGAGCAGGAAGGTCTGTCAGGTGGGGAAAGCCTTTCACGCAGTAACCCAACCTCGGCGAGGCTTCTGGCCTGGACCCTGGGAGGGTCCCACTAATGAATCAGGCAGCTGTTCCTGGAGTCGACCCGGAGAGGGGCACTGTTCTGCCTGGGGCAGGGACCATTTCTCTGGCGGGCGAGGAGGACGAGGTCGTCCACGGGGTGCACAGCCAGATCCTGGAGGTGGGCTGGTGTCTCTGCTCATGGTGTGAGTGTCTGTACGGGGAAGCTGAGAAACAGCAGATGGCTTCGGCAGGTGCCTGTGAGGCCCACTGTGTGGTTTCCTGCTTGGGTGAGTGGCCACCAAGCCTGGGGTACCTGGGCCTTCAGTGATGGGACAGGTTATCACTAGGCATGGGCCTGGTAGTCAGGATGCAGGTCTGTCTGAGGCACTTGGGTCACAGCCCCTGCGTTGCTGTCCTGTTTGTTCCCATGCTAGCTAGGTCCCTCTTCTGTCCCAGGCTCAGTGTATCAGCCCTGCCTCCTGCCCTGGTGCTGCTGTCCTGAGCGCTGTCTGAACTCCCAGAGTCATACTTCTCAAAGATGTGACCATGTTTTCCCAAACCTGACCCTGGGTTCTGATGCCATGTGGTTGGTTGAGGCCAAAGGCAAGGTGAAGGGACTGTGGATGCGCATGAGCTGTAGTGAGGGCAGGACCTTGAGTTCCTGGCAGTTCCCTCCAGCATGGGTCTCCTGGAGGTGGGCTGGCCCTCCTAATTGTGGTTTCTCCCATTGAATTGGAACAGTGTCTGGGAAGTGCGACCTGGATTGGAGTGACAGTACAGGTAGGGAAGGTACCTTCCCTGCTTCTCTCCAGAATTTGATGAGAATCCACCCTACACACACACACACACACACACACACACACTTGGTGAGCCTCAGGTTCCTGGGGAGAAATGTTCCTGGGCCAGCTTTGGTAAGGGGCTTTGGTAAAGAGGGTGGGAGGGGCGGTCTGGAGAAGTGGAACAGAGCCTTTCTGAGTGCACAGCTGGTGCCCGCTGCAGCTTGTCATTTTGTATGTTGCAGGGCGGTAGTCTCTGACCCCCTGAGGGATGTGCGATGCACACCTTGCCCACTGCAGCCCTCAGCACTGCTGGGGGTTCAGGCAGCTCTGTGTGCGCTCTGTGAACACAGCCCTAAGTTGGCTCCTGCCGTCTCACAGGAAAACTGTCCTCACCAACTTTCCAGAGACCAGAGTTCCGCAACCACCAACTGCAGGCCTTATGCTTGAAGCCCAGAATTTCAGTGCAAAGAATTCACACTTTTGTTTGGATTATTAGTCCGCCAAGTACTAGCCTTCACACTGTGCCTGTGCCTAGAATTGGATTCCCTGACTCAGAAAGGAGCTTCCCAAAGAGCACTCAGAAGCCTCCTGAAAGGAGCTGAGTCAGGGTTGAGCTGCACTGGGCAGAGAAGCAGCCTTCCTGGTAGGTTAATCTGGGTCTTGCAAAACAAGGGAATTTAGCTCTGAGAGACCTGAGGACCTTAGGGCAGGGCCAGGTAGTGGGGTTGCTGATCATCACTGGATACAGATTCATGGGCTCTGACTGCACAGTCTAGATTAGGGGTGTCGAACTCAATCAGAGAAGGGGCCAAAATCTAAATTCCAGCCTAAATCGCGGGCCGAATGGTTTACTGAACAGTCATAAACTGACAATGTCATAAACTGACAGCGGAGTGCAGTGATGACAGTGCGGTGCGGGCCACATTGCAAGGCCTGGCGGGCTGGATTTGGCCCGCGGGTCTTGTGTTTGACACATGTGGTCTAGATGGCCAAAGAGAAAGTGTGTGGGAAGGAGGAACCTAGATGTTTTTGAGTAAAGGAGTGACATAATGGGAAGTTAAGTTTAGAACAGTGGGAGTGTACTTAGTGTGGCTAGATCTGCAAGCATGAGCCCTACTGTTTAGTCATGTTTATACATATCCTGTTTTTAAAATATAAATATATTGTCGCCCTGGCCAGTGTGGCTCAGTTGTTTGGGTGTTGTCCTGTGCACTAAAAGGTTGCCAGTTCAATTATTGGTCAGGGCACACGCCTGGGTTGCAGGCTCAATCCCTGGTAGGGGGCATGCAGAAAGCAGCTGATCAATGTTTCACTCTCACATTGATGTTTCTCTCCCTCCCTCTCTAAAAATATTAAAAATTAAATATATATATATATATATATATATATATATATATATATATATATATATATATATCTCCTATATAAAAAAGAGGTGATATGTAAATTGACCATCACTCCAACACAGAAGATGGCCACCACAAAATGGCCAGAAGGGGAGGGCAGTTAGGGGTGACCAGGCCAGCAGGGGAGGGCAGTTAGGGGTGGGCCAGCAGGGGAGGGCAGTTAGGGGTGGGCCAGCAGGGGAGGGCAGTTAGGGGTGGGCCAGCAGGGGAGGGCAGCTGAGGGGAACCAGGCCTGCAGGGGAGGGCAGTTGGGGGTGATCAGGCCAGCAGGGGAGGGCAGTTAGGGGTGACCAGGACTGCAGGGGAGGGCAGTTGTGGGGGGACCAGGTCTGCAGGAGAGGGAAGTTAGGGGCAATCGGGCCGGCAGGGGAGCAGTTAGGAGTCAATCAGGCTGGCAGGGGAGTGGTTAGAGGTGATCAGGCTGGCAGGCAGAAGCACTTAAAGGCAAGCAGGAGGCAGACAAGCGGTTGAGAGCCAGTAGTCCTGGATTGTGAGAGGGATATCCCAGATTGGAGAGGGACACCCCCACCCCACCCTGTGCACTAATTTCATGCACCGGGCCTCTAATATATAATATTTAATAATAAATTAAGCCCTAGCTGGTTTGGCTCAATGGATAGAGCATCAGCCTGCAGACTGAAGGGTCCCAGGTTCAATTCCAATCAAGGGCACATGCTAAGATTGCGGGCTCAATCCCAAGTAGGGGACATGCAGGAGGCAGACAGTCAATGATTCTCTCTCATTGATGTTTCTCTCCCCTCTCCCTTCCTCTCTGAAATCAATAAAAGTATATTCTAAAAAATAATAAATTAAAATGTGTGTATTTAGATTAAAAAACAAACAAAACAAAAAAAAACTGACATGTGAATACCACCTTCTATTTGGTTCTGGCCACACCATGTAGCCCCCTCATGCAGTTGCCTCCTCTACGGATTGGGACCACAGAGTGTGTAGGACTTTACAGACTTCAGTCCGATGATGAGAAGAATGATGAAGGCTGAGTCTAGGAGCAGTAGGCAGGTGCTTGGGCTGAGGCGGCTTTGGCCCCATGTCCCAGCAATCCGTGGTGGTGGTGTAGGGCCCCAGAGGCAGAGTAGAAATGTGGAAGGAGTAGTTCCAGGACAAAGGACACAGTGAGCCCACTGAGTATGCATTGCCAGTGTCAAAAGAAGGCCAAACGGTGGGGTGGGCACATCTTTCCGGGTCAGATGAGTAGACACTGAACTTCCTGACACTGGTACCGCGGAGGTGACAGGCTGGCAGAGGTGGATAGAGGCATGTGGGGCCTCACTGACAGGGGACCCTGCTCAGGACCTGAGAGGACCACCACATGGTGTTCGCCCTCACGGTGAACAGACAGGAGAGCTGGGGGCTGGTCAGGGACCTGGAAGACCATTGAATCCACAAGGGTTTACAGAGGCCGAGACTGGCGGTCCCTGCTCCTTTGGTGCCCTTTCTCTAAGACCAGGCTCAGGTGGCTCCTGTTCAAACCTACACCCAAACCCAAAGGGGAATGAAGAGGCTGGGGCTGCTGGAAAGGGGGGAGGAGGCATGTAGAAGGGACCCTGGCAGTGGGTGTTTGGACCTGACAAGGGGGAGAGGGAGTTTCTGCCTCATGGGGCTCAGCCTTAGGAATTGGGGGGGGGGGGGGGGGGCGGGGGGCGTTCTGTCTCTGAGCTGGAGGGAGGAGTGTCATTTGCTTCCTAGCGCTGGCCAGGGTTGAAAGTCAGCAAGGCCTGAGGGAGGTGTCAATTGCATGGAAGGCACATCTGATAGGTGGGACTCCGGGTCACAGGGGCCAGCTCAGACCATGAGAGGAGCAAGAATAACCGGGAGCACAGATTGGGTGGAGTTGGGCCCAGGGCCGTGTCTAGGTAACAGTGATATGGGAAGGCAGGCCTGGATGAGGCCAGTGTTACCAGGGAGCCCAGGTCAGGCAACGGCAGCTGCCCCCAAAGCCCCTGGAGCTAGAACTTGTGGCAGAGGCTAGAAGAGGTCCAGAGCAGCTAGAACCAGGCCCAGTGACGGGAGGAGTAGCTGAGTGCGGCTTTGGAATCAGACAAGCCTGGATTTGAGAAAATGTAAAGTGCAAAGTAAAAGCCTCTATCCCTTCCCACACCCTGACCTCTCAGTTTCTTGTATTCTTTCAGAAACTTTATATGTGTGTTTGTGTGTGTTTGTGTGTATATATATATCTTTTCATTGTATGAATAAAACAAAGCACTGCTCTCTACCTTGCTTTTATCCGTTGCTTAATTTCTTAGCAACATGGAAGAACCACCTAGTTCTTCTTAATGGCTGCTAAGTATTCTCTGATGTGCTGTTCATTGACTTTGCTATCAGTCTCCAGGTGACAGAAATTGAAGTTCTTGATAGTTTGGGGTTATTTTGATACAGTAGCAATACAGCGTACACCTATCTTTAAACACCAGAATTATTTCTGTAAAAAATTCTAGATACAGGTTTTCTGGGTTAGGGTTGTGCGTACCCCCCAACCCAATTTTCTTTCAAAGGTTCTAGTTCACACTCTTGCAGTGTTGAGAGTTATAAATGGTGGTAGTAACACAGCGCTGTTGTGAGGATTAAATGAGATAATGTATAAAGCTTTTATATCAGGCTGCAGGCCAGGGCTCAGTGCGAACTGGATCACTGGTCAAGTATCAAGAAAGGTGCTGGCTTGGGTTTCAGAGAAGGGGAGGTGGCAGGAAGCAATGGTCTGACCGTTGCTGAGCAGATGTCACTTTCATTTACATTCAAGAAATGGCGGCACTGGACCAGTGAACCAGGTATGCATGGCTCCCCGCCTGGCGGAGCAGCAATCTGGAGCGGGAGAGAGACAGCCAACATGTCTCCACAGATTGTGTGCTCAGTGCTATCAGCACAGGATGCTGCTGCTCATATTGCCCCCTGACTGGGTCTCTCTCCCCCTTGCCCTTCCCTGCCCTCCCTGCCTCTCCCTGCCTCTCTCCTGCCCCCAGTGCATGTGTTGTCACAGGAAAGGAAGAATGAAGGCACCTGGTGTCAGGCGGCCTTGGCTGCGTGCTGGGCCGCCCTCTGCTGCTGCTGCCTCCTGGACGACTTGGACTGAGCAGCCACGACCCACGTGCTGCCTCCAGGCGAGCTGCCTCCTGTAACTGGAATCAACAACTAGTGCCGCACCATTTCCATTTTTTCTTTCTTTGACAAATACCTAGTTTGCAGATTTTTAGATTTTAGCACCTGTGATGGGTGTGAAATGGTATCTCACTATTCCAGTTTACCTTCCCTCGTTTTAGTGACCTTGAATATATTGGTGATTTGCTTTTACAAATCTTTTGAATTGCCTTTCTATCTTCTTAGCCCCCTTTTTGTTCTATTTGTTTGTCTTTTCTTACTGATTTGTAGGGAGTTTTTAAATATTCCACACACTAGTATGTTATTTTTATAGGTTTGCAAATATCTTCTCCCTGTCTCTTTATCTTTCTTATAGTATATTTTCTAGTATGAAAGTTTTTAAATGTCATATTTATCATCTTTCCCTCATGCTTTATGTGTTTTAGTCTTTAAAAACTAACTTTCTATTCTAAGAACATAAAGATAAGCCTATATTTTCTTCTAAAATTTTTTACAAAGAATCTTTAGTCCACCTAAATTTATTTTTGATCATGGTATAGGATAAAGTTCTGGCTTTCTTTTTCCATTTTGATAGTCCCAACATCATGTATTGATTAGGTCATCCTTTACCCATTGATTTGAAAACAGATTTGTCATATACCAAGTTTCCATAAACAGCTGGGCTAGGATCAGAAGTCTAGTATGTTAACCATCTTCCAGCCCTGGCAAGTACCCATTTCTTCCTCAGAATTTCTTGGCTATTCTTGATCTTTCACTCTTTAGCCTGGATTTTAGGATGAGTGTGTGTGTCAGTTTCTGTTGCAAACCACCACGTTTGGCTTTAACTGGGAGGACATGTAATTTACAGAGTACTTGGGGAAAGAGTTGACATATTTACAGTATTGTCTTCCTATCATGAACATGTTATCTTTCCACTTATTTTTGTCTTCTTTTAAACCCTTCAATAAAGTCATATAATTTTCTTCATAGAGCTTTTGCATATTCTTTGTTAGTTTTAAAATTGGAGTTCTTAAGTACGTTATAGTTTTAATGTTACTATGAATGAATTGCTTTTTTTTAAAATATTACATTTTGGGTAAAAATCATTCCTTCACTCCAGTGGGATCAAAGATTAGAAGATTCCAACCCAGTGTATCACAGCATTGCCTTGGGCACTTTAAATCAGGAGGAGCAGTCCATCGACCTGCCCTTTGCCTGCTCCCAGGGCAGCACTCACACTCACTCTGTAATGCTGACCAGCTCCCGTGTGTTACGTCATAGACCATACAGAACAGACTCCATCCTTGCCCTGTGTACTAACTGTAAGGAGGGAAGTAGACATTAAATAAACCCCACAGGTAATAGTTGACAGTCTATTTTCCTATGAAAAGATATGTTTAGCTATGAAAACAAAAAGGGGGACCAGCTTGCACAGTCTAGGAGGGATATGAAAGATGAGTAAGTGTCCTCAGGCAAAATGGTTGCAGGATGAACAGGTGCAAAGCCCAATGGCAAGAGAGATCATGGCTCATTTGAGAAACTAGAATCGACGTAAGAGAGAGCAGGGGAGCGCAGCTACTCGTATACCCTTCACCGGAGACCGGTCCTCTCCTCTGGGGGGGAAGATTGTCCTCTTGAACCGAGCACACAGCTTAGGGAGGGATGCACATGGATTGGTGAGGTAGGAGGGGGACACCCGCCAGCCAGCCAGATCAGCCGAATCAACGCTGGCGATCAATGGATTGACAGATGTCGCAGCCAGAAAGCCCCCACATCCGACAGCAATTAGGATGTTGGGAAACAGATGAGAAACAGGCAGGACCAAGATAAGGGGCTCATAGCCCGTTAGGCATTTTGGTTTTTGTCATGTGAATGGTGGTGGGAAGCCATTGGAAGATTTCAAGCAAAGGGATGATACGATCAAATTTGCATTTTGAGAGATCCCTTTGGCTTCCATGTAGAGAAAGATGGAGAGACATGAATGCACTTGAAATATTTGCAAGTAAAATCAACAGGACTCGGTAATGGATTGGATGCAGAGACTGAAGGGAGAGGTCAGGGATGAATTCTGGGCTTTTGACTGGAAGTAGATGCCTAATGATGATGTTTGTGGGAGTGGGAACAAAGGAAAGGAACATTTGGTTTGGAGGAAGAAAATCAAGTTGAGCATTGAACATATTTGATTGAGGTTATCAAGGTGTAGGTGCCATGTAATCATGGAGCTTAGAGAAGAGGTTGGGCCGGAGATGCGGGGAAGGCATTGGCCTATTGGAGAAGCGTGCAACAACACATCAAGTTCCAGAAAGGCCAGACACCAAGTAAGGGAGTCATGCTAATGTCACTCAGCTCTAAATCTAGACAGAGAAGATGTTCCTCGAGCAGAATGTGTCCCCTAGGGTGGTTGGTTGGTAGAGGATCATTCATGTAGGTAACCAAGCATATGACTAGCCATGATCTGGGGAGGCCCTGCTGAACAGTATGGATCCTTCATGACTGCCATTTCAGACTTACTGAGTTTTCAGATTTTTTTCCTAATGTTTTCAAAAGAAACTTTATATACAACTCCAGTATGAGAAACAGATTAGTTTGGAATTGTAGTTGAGACGAGGGACGACCCCCCTACCTTTTTATGGAACCCCTGGGGACCTGAGGAATAGTGCATTTGAAAGCCTTTGGTCTTCCCAGATTTTCCAGGGCATTTGGCCAAGCCCAGGGAGGGTCGGGCTGGAGGAGGTTTGCCTTCTGGGATACTGCCTCACAAGCAAAATCAGTGTATAACTGCTGTGTGTATTCTGTTAAGATCTGGAAGCTACTTTATTGCTGAATTATTTCCATTTTTGGCGATTATAAATTTATGTGCAGGTTTTCCTGTGAACCTAATTTTCATCTTTAAGGGAAGTGAAATATCTGGATATGATTAAGTATGTATTTAAGAAACTGCTACTGATTTCCAGAGTGGCTGTACCATTTGTAGTCGTAAGGGTAGAGAATGACTTCTAGTTGCTCTATATCTTCACCGGTACTTGATATTATGTTTTTTCAATTAGCCATTCTCATAGGTGTAATAGTGGCATCTCATTGTGGTTTTAATTTGCATTTTTAAATGCCTTATGCTGTCATGTATGTATTTGCCGTCCTTACATCTACTCTGGTGTCTGTTCAAGTCTCTATTGATTTCAGAGAAAGAAGTGAGAGGGAGAGGATAGAAATAATAATGAGAGAGAATCATTGATAGGCTGCCTCCTGCACACCCCACATTGAGGATCAAACCTGCAACCTGGGCATGTGCCCTGACCAGGAATCAAACCGTAACCTCCTGGTTCATAGATCGATGCTCAATCACTGAGCCACACAAGCCAGGCTGTTCAAGTCTTTTGCCCATTTTTAAATGGAGTTGTTCTCTTACTGTGGAGTTTTGAGTCTTTAATATTAATCCTAAATATTAAGTCCTTTGTTTGAGACTATCCCCTTCACAGTGTCTTCCACAGAACCAAAGTTTTCCGTTTTGATTTTCTTTTTCTTTTCTAGAGCATGCTTTGGTGTCAGGTCTGAAAACTCTTTGCCTAACCCCAGGTCATAAAGATTCTCTTCTGCCAAAACCGGTTTGGCTCAGTGGTAGAGCATCAGTCTGCGGACTGAAAGGTCTCAGGTTCGATTCCGGTCAAGGGCATGTACATTGGTTGTGGGCACATCCCCAGTGGGGGTTGTGCAGGAGGCAGCTGGTCGGTGTTTCTCTCATCATCGATGTTTCTAGCTCTCTATCCCTCTCCCTTTCTCTCTGTATAAAAATCAATAAAATATATTTAAAAAAAAAAAAGATTCTCTTATGTGTTTTTTTTTTTTTAAGTTTTACAGTTTTATATTTTACATTTAAATCTATGATCCACTTTGGTTTAATTTTTATATAAAATTTGAGGGTTTTTTTAGTTTTTTGTATGCCAATTTTTTCAATATTTGTTTGAAAAAAACTAACCTTTCTCCATTGAATTACTTTTGCATATTCGTCAAACATCAGCTGACCATGTTGCTGTGGGTCTATTGTCCTCTTTGTTCCATTTCTTTGATCTTGTGTCTCTCGCTTTGCCAGTACCAAACTGTCTTGACTACTGTCGTTTTATATTAAACTAGCAGCCCTGTGCACCAATCCACGCACCAGTAGCTCTCTGCAGCCGGTGCAGAACACTGCCTCGTCATCACAGCGATGAAGCAAGCATTCTGCCAGGCTGCTCACACTGCCTACTCTCAGCGCCCCCACCCCCACCCCCCAGGGCTGGGGGACTCTGGCAGGGCTAAGAGGACTGGGTGCTGCCATTTTGTGGCTATAGGGACCACTGTCTTTTGTGACAAAGTGATGGTTAATTTGCATATTATCATTTTATTAGATAGGCTTTTAAAAAATTTTTTGTGAGTATATTTTTATTGATTTCAGAGAGGAAGGGGTAGGGAGGGAGAGAGAAACATCAATGATGAGAATCATTGATTGGGTGCCTCCTGCACGCCCCCCACTGGGGATTGAGCCTGCAAAGCAGGTATGTGCCCTTGACTGGAATCAAACCTGGGACCCCTCAGATCACAGGCCAACACTCCATCCACTGAGCCAAATCAGCCAGGGCAGGATCTTTCTTAAAGTAAGGTGGTGGGTTTCCTCCAACTTTATTCTTTTTCAAAATTGTTTGTTCTACTTCTCTTGCCTTTCCATACATTTTAGAATCAGCTTAGCCACAAAAAAAATATTGCTGGGATTTTTATTAGAATTGGATTAAATCTACATATCATTATAGGGTCTGAGGAGTATTTCAATGGGATTGCTTATTCACTCTTATGTGCCATAGCCTTTAATAATGCAAGTTATCCTGCTCCTACCTCCCTTTGCTGTGTTGTGGTTATTCGAGTGAAAGCCCAGCTTGTGACTGGTTACTTTGGTGTCTTTTGAAGTCTGGCAGTAACAGATGTGGTCCACATCGCTGTGGTACGAACAGCCAGGAAAAGATGACTGGCGTTGATGTGAGGCTTGTGGGTCTGGCCATGCTCTGGGTCAGTAAGCCACCATCATTCACAGCCTTGGTTTCCATGAGTCTCAACTAATGAGCAGTTTGTGAGCAGGATCATGAAAGTTTGCCAGCCCTTAGAGGATTCTCTCTGCCTCGAGGTCTTTACTCTTCTGCCATACAGTCACAGAACTGTCATGTTCTGGGCATAATCAGATTTTTTCCCTTAATTTCTTCTGCCTGGCATAGCAGCCCCACTCATACTTATTTCTCCAAAAACTGCATTAGAAATATATTCACGATACAATGAATTGCTTCCTCCCTTCTGCTGTGGTAATGTCATCCATGACTTGGGGCTTCTCATAGCTGGTGACCCCTCTCCCCTTTGGTCTTTACACCTTCCCCAGCTCACAGCCATGGCTTCTCTTGTCCGAGGCAATGGTGCAGACTTCCAGCGGAAGTGCGGTGCTAGGAATCACTTGTTGCTTGTGCCTCATCCTGCCCTACCATCCCCTCTGTCTCTTGGCTGACTTCAGAATAAAAGGAAAGCTGCTTTCTACTCTCTGAACCAAATAAGAACAGGGATCCTAAGGTGTCTCTTCCCCTCTGGGTATATGAGATGATTCACCAGAATAATAATCTTGTGCAATAGAAGTAGCTCTATCACTAGTAAACTATTTGAGGTTGACTTTTGGTGGCTGCTTTTCTCTCTTCATGAGGTTTTTTTTGTTTTGTTTTGCTTTTTTGTTTTTTTAAATATATTTTATTGTTTTTTTTTTTACAGAGAGGAAGGGAAAGGGATAGAGAGCTAGAAACATCGATGAGAGAGAACCATCGACCAGCTGCCTCTTGTACACCCCCCACTGGGGATGTGCCCGCAACCAAGGTACATGCCCTTGACTGAAATCGAACCCGGGACCTTTCAGTCCGCAGGCCGACACTCTATCCACTGAGCCAAACCGGTTTCGGCTCAGCATGAGGTTTTTTATTATCTGCTCAAACTTACAAAAAACTAATATTATCTATACGTCTTTCATTTTATAAATTCATCTGGGTAGATTCCCCACCCTACCCTACCCCATCCCAAAGCTGTTCAACCTTTCAATCAGCTCTGTGCATGTGCGGGACCCTGCACACTCTGGGCCTGGACTGGGGCGAGGCGCGGGGGTGCGAATGTAGATGCTGCACCAGAACACCTGGCATCTCAGTTCTTCAGTTTTATGGACATAAACAGTGGAGTGTGTATCAAATTGTGACTATAACATTTAAAATGTACTATATGATCTCACTAAGAATCCCCATGATGAAACTTTCCCGTTTGTTAACTGATCTTTTTTAATACTTTTGTCCTCATTTCCCATGTTATATAAGGCAGGAGTCTCCACAACTATCTGTCCTTCCAATAGAGGAGGGAGGAGAGGCTCTAAGGGGTCAAATGACTTACCCAAGGTCACCTAGCAATGAACAGGCCCAGGGTCTCAGCTTGGGTCTGTCCAACTCCCAAAGTTGGTAGCAAGGATGTGGACACTGGTTTTGACCTCCTCTTTGGTTGGTGTGTGTGTGTGTTGGGAGGGGGCTTATTTTCTGTTTTTTGAGCAGGGTGAGTTCCACTTTTCCACTTGTAGACCAGCATGGTCTTTGCTGGAAAGTATCTCTGGTCAGCTTCCAGCACTGATTGTGTCAGAGAGGAAAGTGGTCTGTGCTGTGTTCTCGCACACATGTCCTGCTCGGGCTCCTCAGCAACCTTCTTCTCTTCTGCAGCATCTCCTTTTGTGGGGTGAAAGAATGGGGGGAGGATGGTGCTTTCACTTTAATATTCTGTGCTGACGGACAGAAAATGCTGTCAGCTCCTTTACCCCATCTCTGCTTTTTATTTTCCTAGACCAAAACACAGCCGAAAGCTGCCTCTTGAAAGATACTCTTTTCTCCCCAAAACACAGTTTCTTTCCTGATGGAATTTTTGAGATTCGTTTGTGAGCTGATCACACAGGATTGGCTTTTAGTTTGTTTTAATCCTCACCTGAGGATATTTTTCCATTGATTTTTAGGGAGAGTAGAAGAGAAAGGGAAGAGAGAGAAACATCGATGTGAGAAAAATATCCATTGGTTGCCTCCTGCACGAGCCCGATAAGGGCCTGGGCCTGGGCGGAGCCTGCAACCCAGGTGTGTGCCCTTGACCCTTTGGCCTTGTAGGCCAGTGTTTCCCAACCTTCTCTCATGATGAGAATCACCTGGTGGAGTTGTTAAAACACAGATTCCTGAATCCCAACTAAGAAGTGCTAAACTAGAATTTTTGGGAACATATAGGTAAAATTGTATACTTAACTAGTGCTCCTAAAGGCTGGCTGGATGCCTCTTAGAGCACTAGTTAAGTATACAATTTTACCTATATGTTCCCAAAAATTCTAGTTTAGCACTTCTTAGTTGGGATTCAGGAATCTGTGTTTTAACAACTCCACCAGGTGATTCTCATCATGAGAGATGGTTGGGAAACACTGTTGTAGGCAACAGTTGTGTGTGTTTTTAAGGCATAAGGAGAAACACTTAACTCTTGTTTTTAATCCTTTAATTACGTACATCCCTTCTAACTTGACCATTCTCTTTCCTATTGTTTCATAGCCTGTACTTCCTGCAGCCCTTATGTTGACATTGTCTTAAGGATAGTCACAGACTCATCACATCTCAGCAAATGCTCCCATTCTCACTGTATGTGCGGATTTCCTTACACCATCATCTAAGGAAACGGGATGTTCCTGAACATCTCACCCTCTGGTCTCTGAGGGGTGTCTCAGCAGCTGAAGCTGTGTGTCTGCCCCCCAGGGGTGGGGGTTCTTCTTTCCCTTTTCCCTGAGAGCAGCTGTGCCAACCATGGACTACTGCCAGGGCCTCCGCTCTGCCATCCTGTGATGATTTGGAGCCACACACACAAATGCTAATCTGAATATGGATTGGCTATAAGCCCCGCTCTCACTCAGACTCAGAAGAAGAAAACCCACGTTTTTGGTGGTTTCTTCTGTAGGACGTCACCACATGGTGGCTCCTATTTATGAAGTCCTCCCTCCTTCACTGTATGCCAGGCCCTGGGCCAAGCACTTTACACTGTCTGGTTTTTGTCATAAAACATAGGCTTAGGCACTGCTCTTCCCATTTCACAAGTGAGGAGACGGGGGCCCAGGGGAGATGGCGCTTGCTCAGGGTCACACAGCCATCAGTGGCAGCACTGGGAATGGAAGTTGGGCAGAGCCCCAGAGATACTGTCCTTAAACAATGAAGCAACCCTAGGGGTGGCGGCCAAGGAAAGTCTGGAGTAGACCTCTTTAGGGGGATAGTCCAGCCACCTCTCCTCCACCCCCCCCCCCCCCCCAGGAATGCCTTGTTCTGGGCCAGCACCTCCCCCCCTTTCCTCCCCCCCCCCCCCCCCACAGCCTGCTGAAGATGGCTGAGTGGCTTCCAGGAAGGACCCTGAAATTCACTCCATCTCTCAGGTGGTTCTGAGGCAATGGGCCCTGACTCTCTGGGGGACATATTCTGGATGCCTGGGGAAGGCCCCAAGCTTAGCAGGCCAAGGCTGCTGCTGCAAAACCAGGCCAGGGCTGTGCCAGCCCCTCTCCCCACCTCCCTGTGGAGGAAGAGGAAAGTGGAAAGTATTCCTAACCTCTCCGGCTCTTAACCTCCAGGTTAAATGACACCCTCACCGCCTCTGCTATTCCTAGCCACTCTTCCCCCCCCCCCCCCCCACACACACACACACACACCCCAGCACACTTAGCCTGGTGCTCACGAGCTTGCACAGTGACACAGTGGCACTGCCTCTAGGACGTGTCCTCACCAGTGCAGCCCTGTGCTGAGTACTAACTGATCCCACTGCACATGCGCATCCGTGACACGTTTGTGCTCTCCCTCCGCCCTGCATGGGGCAGAATCCAACCTATTGCTGCCTTAAGATTGTCCCTCCCTGCCTGCCTCTTGGTTTGTTCCAGCAGCTCTGACACCCCTGGAAAGGCTGGCTGGGTCTCTGTTGACTTAGGTTCTCAATGTGGGCTGAGGAGAGCAAGGCTCCAGGCCTCCTGCCTCTAGCAAAGCTGTCATTTCGCTGGGGGCACTTCTTGGAAAGCGCAGTGGCTGTGGTGGTCTTCGCAGCTGGGAAGCAGCCCTGGGGGCCATTCCTGGTCTGGGCCGCAGATGCTAAGGTGGACTTCCTTGTTTCTAGAGCCAGAGGGCGCCAGATGTCAGAACTCTGGGAGGCCCCACTCCTTCTTGGGGTCCTTATTAGCTTCTGGGTTGTGACTATTACAGATGCATTCACGAAGGGATGGGCTATAAGGCTCCATTACCAACAGCATCTGATTAATCATTTAAAATGTCTGAGCTGAGCAAATAAAGGTTTCAGATTCCAGGAAGGAGCTGAAGAGCCTTCAGCTGAAAAGGCCTCTGCTCAGTTTCTTGTGAGTCGTCTCTGCCCTGGCCCCCGTGGCCAGAGCTCCCCGTGCCTGTTGCCTGCCCAGAGCCAGGTTGTGTGAATGGCACTTTGCGGCTGCACACTACGGTAGTCCTAGAACGGGCTGCGGGGGTGTGTCTGGCGAGGATGTAGTGGGCTGGTGGCCTGCAGAAGACCCCAGGGCTTGGTGGGCAGGCAGCTGGGCACAAGGACTATAGGCCTCCTAGCACCTTTTCTGTTTACTCTGCTTCTAGCACAGAGGCAAGAGGGTAAGTGGGAGCCTCTGACAGAAGCTGCTTTGCACCCAAGACTTGCCTGGGGCCTTTCTGACCTTTGTGGGCCTCTGGGTCAAACTGTATGCTCATATCCCCTTCCTTCCCTCCCCTTTCTCCCTCTTCCTCTCCCTCTCCGTTCCACTTGCATTGACATGGCAAAGCCCCTTGGTAGGCCCCACCCTGGGCTGGAACTGAAACCACTGAGGGTTGGTGCCAGAGGACTGCTTGGGGGCAAGAGCGACAAGCAGGCTGACCCTGATTCCAATTCAACAGCAGTTTTCTAGGAAGAGAGCCCTTCAGTGCCTTCCTGCCTGGGTCCAGGGCACAGGCTCTGGCACTGGCTGGACAGGGTGGCCTTGGCTACCAAACCACTGGACGGCTCATAGGGGGGAGTCTTTAGGCTGATGTGTATGTCAACAGATTGGCCCTACCCTTCCTGTCCCTAAGCTGCCCACAGTGGGGCACCTGATCTCCAAGGAGCTCAATCTGAGCAGCCCCTGTACCAGGGCACTGACTGCTGAATTGCCTGTTCCCAACCCCCACTGCTTTCTGATTCTCCTCCCTGCCCCCTCCTTTTTTTTATAAACCTTTTATTCTCAAATAACTTAAGGCTTACGTAAGAGTTATAGAAATGGCACAGTTTCTGTATACTGTTTGCCCAGCTTCCTCTTACATAGCCATAGATCACAGGCAGATTTAGTTTTGAATATTTATAACCCTTGGTCTTTAATAATTTAATTGTAAAGTTACATAATTTAACATCTTACATAGCCATAGTTCTGCCCTTTTTGGTCCTGCATGCCAGAAGGGACCATGGCCAGGAAGGCCACGTGGCCTGGGTAGGGAGTATGTAACTGGCATCACCTGCGCCTCGGCCCCTGCTGCACCCAATGCTGCTGGTGACTTCGTGCACATGCGGCCCCCTGGCTTCGAGTCCCCAGGGGGGAGTCATGGCCCAGGACTTGGTCAGCAGGGGCTGCATTCTGGCAGGCCAGCCAGGTGGAGGCGGCGCTCTCAGGCAGAGTCATCACTGGGTGGCAGGGATGGGGACGAGCGGAAGGTGAGGAGCAGTGGTGTCTAGGCCGTGCAGCAGACCCTCCAGGTAGGTGAGGCATCTAGGGAGGTACAGGTGAAAAACATGCCACTCTGGGCCCACAGGGGGTACGCTGTGAGGAACTGTGAGGTCTTCCTCAGAGCAAGTCCCTTTACCTCCACACCTGCCCGGCCCGGGGACTTTCCACCACCCCATCTTCTTGACAGTCTGGGGCAGAGATTCTGTCCTCAGCTAACGGAAAGGAAAAGGTCACGAGGGCTTTGGAAGAGTTGGTGCTCCAGGAAATGTGACTCGGGTTTCTAAGGTATGTACCGCACTCACCACCCGTGTGGAGGCCGAGGCAGCCGTCTGGTGCAAGTCCTCCGTTCCCAGCCAGACTGGCTATTTCTAACTCCGCGGACAGTGTCTGGGAGCAAGGCGCTCAGCGTACTTATCGCCCCAGGATTCGGAGTGTGTCATGTGAAATACGGCCTGGCAAGGACAAGCTGAACTAAAGGAGAAAGTGATAGAGGAAGTGAGGCAGGGACATTTTTGTGCTCCTGACTAAGCTGCCTGCGGTTCAGTGGTTCTGACCGGAGAGAAGCGGTGAGAGGGACAGGGCTGGGCAGACTGAGTGGCACTGGTCCTGCCCATCTGTGAACACCTCATAAATGGCAGCTTAAAGAAACAGCAGGAACTTGCACATGGCCACCCACCCTGGGCTGGGTCTCAGGCCTGGGTCAAGCAGGCTGCTTCTAGAGCTGGCAGGGCAGCAGAGCCAGTGCGACGACAGGAAGGGATTACTCAAGGGGTTCCACAGCCACAGGCAATTGTGTCCTCAGTTTCCCTGTCCAAGGAATCTCAGCTAGTGGCACTGTCCAGGGGACTAGGCCTGCCATCTAGGCAGATGGCAGGTGACACTTGCTGCAGTGACCCGAGTCTGGAGGGCCCAGGCCTTCAGTAGGTAGGGTGGACTCTGGCTGGTGTGAGAGGACTGTCCTAGAGCCCATTCACTCCTACTCCCTTTTCTATCCTAGTTGGGCCTGGGCAGGCCTAGCTTGTCAAAGGCCTGAGTTCAGATCCTGCCCCTGCCTGGTCATGTGTGTTTGAACAAGAAACTTTAATCTCTGTAAACCTGGAGTTCCTTACGTGTGAAATAGGAATGATGGAGATATCTGTCTCAGGGTTTTTGTTAGGACTAAGTCAGGTAACACACCTTATCAGGCCTTAGAACAAATGGGTTATCTTCCCTTCAACTAAGCTTTCCTGGTGATAAGTCTTGAGACCCAGACCCTGAACAACTTTGCCTGTGTTGCTGAGTGGGGCCAAATGGAAGCACACTGAGACGAAGAGAAGGGAAGGGGATGTCTCGGTGGAGGGCCACTGATACAATGGGAGAAACTTGGAAAGCTCATACTAACCGGCATATTCTGGCTACCATACCAGGCTCCAGAGAGGAAGTTACCCAGAGAGGAGGTATAAAAATAGATAGGCAAAAATAGAACTGAAACAAGATTGCCAAAGAACTGGCTTAATTTATAAGATTCATGTATTCATGAACTTTCAGAAAGTTTAAAATCCTAACTGCCTAAAACAGTCTGATGGTGGTGGTTTTCAGATTTTCTTAAAAGTGGCCCAGATTCTCGGAGGCCAGGGTTGACCATCAGCATTTTAAGGATGTCCTTAAGGGAAGAGAGGCCGCAAACCAGCTGCCGAGTAAAGGGTGGCTGGGGTCCTTCTTGACCTCTGGGTTTGTTTTGCACTCAAATCTCTTAACAGCGCACTCGGTCCTGGCAGGGCTTCGGTGTCCAGCTCCATTCTGGACACAGGAAGCATGTTAGGCTCTGGCATCCCTCCTACAGACCAGGTTTTCATCCCTGCCTTCCACAGCGTTATGTCAGAGTTTAGAGGTTGAGACACATTCTGATATTGTTCATTTCCCAGGTATGAAAAACTAAGATTCTTAGTTCTTCTTTTAGAAGATTTTTGTTATTCTCTCTCTTGGGCAAGGGCTCAGTTGTATCTAAAGAAGCATTTCCCTCAGACCTCTATAGGGTACGGGACCTACTAACAGTAGAGTGTTGCTTGGTTTATAAACCAACGCTGGCCAGATCGCAATGGACTTTTCTTATCTAAATTCTGGCTGCCTTGGTGCCAGGCAGCAGTATGGGTTCCCTGTAGGAATCAGTGTCCTGGGGGGGGGGGGGGGGTAGCTGAGGTGCTCAGCCCCTTCCTCCCTTCACTATCCACAGCAGCATAAGCAGAAAGGCGCCTGGTCTGGGAGGCACGGGCTCTGTGGGGCCCAGGGTTTGCGCCATTCGTTCTCACCCTCTCTCCTCTCTCCTCTCCAGTGTACGTGGTAGAAGACCAAAGAAGGGATGACCTGGGCGCATCCTCCTGCCTCACGGCGTGCTGGACGGCTCTCTGCTGTTGCTGCCTCTGGGACATGCTCACCTGACCGGCCTGTCCCTGCTGTCCCGCCAGCTCTTCTGTCACCTCCAACAGGTGTGCCTGCCCCATCTCCTCTGATTGCTCAATTAAATGACTAGCTCTGCGCAGACACTTCTGCCTTCAACACAGTGGACTCTAGGTTAGCAGGGGTTGCTGATGTTTAATCCAGTGACTTTATCTTTCTAATGTTCAAAATTAATTTCCTATTGGCCTTTCACAAATGTGCTAAATGACTTCCCTTCTATTTTTTTGGCCAAAGGCTTGGTTATGAAATATATATTTATAATTTTTAAAGTACACATTCAAAGTAGTGGCAAATGTAACATATCACTGAATGATTTCTTTGCTAACACCCTGTATGTTTCAATAAATTTGTCTAAACTTCAACTGTCTGAATTATTCCAGGTAAAATGTAAGCTGTGGGTATCTCAGCTAGTGGCCGCTGTCCGGTATGTGAGGAGGCGCTTATTTGCCTTTTCATTCTGGCTGCTGGTGGGCAGGGTGGGTGTTTTTAGGAAACTAGGTCCCAAGGCTGGGGCCTTCAGTCAGGTCATGGGGCCCTCGCCAAGCTAGCCTTTTCTCCCTAGACCCATTCAAAGGTGGGCTCACCAATGAGCCAGACTCACTTTACCCAGAGCCGAGGAAAGGGCCTCTTGGTAACTATAGGCCGTCTCTGGCAGGAAGGAGAACCAGAGTCCAGAGTCCAGCCAGACCCAAAGCTTTCTTTTCCTGCTGACACACACACACGCACACACAATTCAAATCAGGAAACCATGCTACCCATCTTAGCTTTGGCCACAGGGTGGCGCTGAGCTACCAGAGCAGCAAGTCAGAGCTTCCCTTAAGGGCCTGCCCTGCCAGCCCCAAGAGGCTGCAGTTGACAACTCCCTGCCCACCTTCCCTCTAAGCTAGGGGTGTCGAACTCAATCAGAGAAGGGGCCAAAATCTAAAATCCAGCCTAAATCGCGGGCCGAATGGTTTACTGAACAGTCATAAACTGACAATGTCATAAACTGACAGCGGAGTGCAGTGATGACAGCGCGGTGCGGGCCACATTGCAAGGCCTGGCCGGCCGGATTTGGCCCGCGGGCCTTGTGTTTGACACATGTGCTCTAAGCAGTGATATGCTTATGAATATTTACCAGTTTACTCTCTTTAAAAATAAACACAATGCCATGCTTTTGTAGAGATTTCTGATTTCTGTGGAGTAAATGGGTCCCTCCATAGCTGATTTCAAGTTCCCATGATGTCCTGGGAGTTGGGAAGAGAAGTACAAGAGAGCACTGTTATGAAGTGGTTCCACCGTCCAGATTAAGACTGTTAACCTCAGAAACATAGATCACAGGCAGACTTCGTTATTAGGAAGAGAGATGTTTTGAATATTTATTACCCTTGTTCTTTAATAATTTAATTGTAAAGTTACATAATTTAATTTTGAATAATGGCTGTGTTTAACAACTGGTTTGAAACAAAATTCCTAAAAGTTGAATAACTGGCTCTCCTGACCAGGATAAGCAGCTCCCACACACCACCACCCCAAGCCGCTGGGAGGCCTCGGGAGGCGTGTTCACCTGATGATCAAAGGGAGACAGACGGTCCTGGAGGGGCTGCGGGCTTATTAGTAAATTCTCTTCTGGGATGTTGGGGGAAAGCAGGACTCTTCAGGCATACTGCCGCCGAAGACTGCTGTCCTCACTACATTCAGCTATGCCCTGGTCTCCCTGCTTTCCTGCTTGCACATCCCATGGAGGCGGTGAGCTTGAGGGGTTTACTTGAAGGATCACAGAGGAAAAAATAAGTGTGGGGACTTCGATGCAGAAGGAGCAGGGCCACAGCCCCAGAGGGACAGGGAGGAGCTCAGGTAGAGAGAGCCTCTGCCTCTCTGTTCTCATCCGTCGGCTCAAGAAAAGCAAACTTGGCAGAGTGGCACAGATGCCTTTTATTGGTCTGACCAGATGACTAGTGGGGGGCCTGGGCACAGCTCCCCTACCTGTCCTGGCTCCCATCTCCCCTGTCCGGGGAGTTCAGGCTCGTCCCGGGGAGAAGAGTGTCCCAGGCGGAGATGGCAGGCAGAGCAGGATAAAAAATACGGTCTTGGGGTCTGAAAGGGGCTCAGGGTGATGTAGAAATCATGGGGGTACCAGGCCACCCGGATAGAAGGTCCATCAGAGCACAGCAGAGGCTACTTCCCTGCACGAGCCCCCGTCCCTGCCAGGAATGGGAGGGGCGGGAGGAAAAGCTCCTAGAGGCTGCCTACTGTGCCCTTCGCGCCATCAGCATCTCCCGGATGTTGTCCTCCGCTTCCTTCACGCTGCGCTCCAGGTAGGACTTTTTCTGCTGCAATGTGAGGTGAGAAACAAGGTTAGGGTGACTGGGACGGGTTGGCAGATACAACTTTTATGCCCAGAGGCCATGGCTTCTCCTCTGTGACCGGTGACTTCCAGAGCATGTTGTTGACCGGGAGCCAGGTACACACCCCGGACCCCGGACCCGCGGGGGGAGGAGGTCGCTTGGTACAGAAAGCAGAGTGCGTGGACGGCAGTGGCACTCTTCCCCTAGAAGGAAGTAGACTCTAAACACAGGCGTCGGGATACATGAATTTACACCAAAGGCCAGGAAATTCCAGGACAAAGCTCCAGCCCCATAGCAGACTGTCTGTCAAGGTTTTCCATGGGCCCAGCCAGGTCCAGTAGCCACCACTGCTGAATGGACGTGTACCCTCTGCTCTGTCCAGCAAGACGACAGGCTTCGTGAGTGCTATTGTAAAAAGCTGTATCACACATCTCACCGAGGCAGATGAGTCAGGGTGAAATCTGCTTTTCTAATGAAACCCGCCTGCCAGGAATCCAGGACAGTGACACACCGAGGAAAACAGACCCTTTGGAAGTTTACCACCTTCCCCATCTGGGTCCTAAATTAAAAATCTCAACCTAGACAAAGAACTTGACTTTCAGGAGCCACATCTGGACCAGGATTACAAAAGATTAGTCAAAGGAAATGATGTCCGTACATTATTTGCCCTGTGGTCACCCCAGAAGCATGGTGGCTTCACCGCCGGTCCCTGCCCTGAAGACATAGTTGTGGCTGCATTCCCACCTTCCAGACATGAAATGAAGGCTCCCTTTTTGAGGAAAACTCAAAATAACCCCCTCCAAGGATGTGTGTGACTAAGCCAGTCGTGCAGAGCACTGGCCCAGGCGGTGCAGATGCGGCCAGTGCCCTCTCAAACCTACCCCTTCGCACGAGCAGCTGCTGTGGTTTCACACTGACCGCTAGAGTGCCCAGAAGAGCCAGGGAAAGGCTAGGGCCAAGGACAGGTGAGCAGCCAGGCCTGGCAGGCCTTGCAGGAAAATCTAAGTGAATCCCACTATCACTCGAGGCCTGTGCCACTAAACCTCACTACATATCCCTGCCTCTAGCTTCTCCCACTCCCTACCCAGGTACTTATTAAACAATACATTTAGATTTTTTTTTTCCTGCAGGTGCCAAATGTGGCATCTACCAATCTATCAGTTTTTATGTGAACCTCTAATTCCTGTTTGTCTTCTTACTTCAAATTTCCTGAAGATGAGAAAAGGCGGTATCTCTTTACCCACCTCCCATCTGTCCAACTTCCACACAATTCCTTACAAACAACAGGAGCACCATAAAAACTCACAGAACCATATAATTTGTTGGCCACAAGTGTATGTTCTTGCTAAAGAATTTTAATTACACTGCTAGACCTGACATAGTCCTATCAATGTGATATCATAGTGGAAACTTAAACTTTCTTTGATAAACAACCTTTAGACTGTACTTGTGGTGAGTTACAAAGGAAGAAATACTAATAAACGCCTGACACAGCACTGAAGAATGTGAATGCGCTGGGTGTTGCACGGAAGGGGAGAGGCAGCTCGATAGCAGCTCGATAGTGCCGTGTAGCATCCAGCCCCGTGGGATCTAAGGGAAAGGCTAGTGGAGCGAACAGCGTCCTCTGCCGTAGTCAGCCGGGGCTCAGGGTCGCAGGCGCGAGGCACTCCATTTCTGCCAACTTGCTGCCCAACCAGCAAAACCACAAACTTGGAACATCAGCAAGAGCTTTTCTACCTACAGTCCAGGCCTCAATTCCGGTCAAAATCAAAGTGATTCTTTAAAATTCTTCATTTTATCATTTTTATTCCTTCTGTCTTCCAGTTACATGACTTCTTCATGATTTTACCACTGCATATCCTAAAGTCTTCAAGTTTCAAAAAATAATAAAAAATGAACTTGTTTATTTTTAAATCTTCAGTTTACCTAAATTTGCTAGACAAGAAAAAAGTTTTTCATCACAACAGACAGGGCATCCCTAGCCCAGAGCGACCTGTTTTCTAACTTTATTTCAATAAGTCCTATCTCATCCTTAAACACATCTAAGCCCAAAAGACTCGTAATCAAACCCAGATTAAAGCTTCTGTTGTGGGTTGAATTGTGTCTCATAAAAACCTGTGTTGAAGTTCTAACCCCTGGAACCAGAGACGGGGACCTAAATTTGGAAAAATGGTCTTTGGAGATGTAACCGAGTTAAGATGAGGTCATGCTGGATTGGGCTGGGCCATAAATCCAATGATTAGTGTCCTTACAAGGCCACACAAAGACAAAGGGAGAATGCCATGCATCAATGGAGGGAGAAGAGTGGAGGATTGCATCTATAAGTCAAGGATGGTCGGCAACTACCAGAAGCTCAGAAGAGGGAAGGAAGAATTATTCCCTAGGCCTTACCGAAGGAGCAGGGCACTGCAACACTTTGATTTTGAACTTCTAGCCTCCAGTATTATGAGAGAATACGTTTCTGTTGTCTTAAACCACCCACTTTGTGGTAATTAGTTATGAGGCCCTAGGAAACCAACACAGCACCTGAAATGAGGGATGCACCAGGGACAGAATCTACCCACAAAGAGCCTCTGACCACACTGAGGATCCCTAAAAGTTAGTACCATGGAACCATGTCCCGCCCCCTCCTGAAAACCGTGGTAGAATTGACCGCAAATACAAGTCAAATTTTCAAAGACAATGGAGAAAATGAAGGAACCAATGATTAAGTCGAACTTTTTCTTCTTGGATCTCCACAACTTCTTCCTAAAACTATTTAGTCAAGCCAGAAATCTATGGACCCCAGCCTTCCCCATTTCTGTAAATGACAAGCCCATTCTTGTAACTGCTCAAAACAGAAACTTTGATGTCATCCTTGACTCTTCTGTCACACTGACATGGAATCAATCAACAAATCCTGTATCCAGAATCTGACCATATGAATGAATAGCCCCATAAGTGGTTTCCTTTCTTCTGCCCTTGACCCCCTTGAGTTCCTTCTCCACATTGGTCAGACTCATCTTCTAACCCTTAAAACTGTCCAATGGGTTTTTACTCAGAAGTAAAAGGCAAAAGTCTTTTCAAAAAGCCACACAGTCTTGTTCTCAGCTGACTTTCTGACCCCCCCACCCACAACTCCCTCTCACTTTTCAGCTCCGGCCTCAAAGGCCTCCGAGCTGTTCCTCCCGTCCATCTGCTAAGCTCCTGCCTGGCCTTTGCCCTGTGGCTCTCTGTGTAGGAACTCTCTTCCCCAGCAGCCACACTACATGCTCCCTCACTTCCTCAGGCCTTTCTCAGTGTCACCTTATGGGAAATGCCTTTTGATTAGGTCCCTATTCTCACCCTGATTTTCTCCGTAGCACCTACCACCAGCAGAAGCAGAATCTGTCTGTCCGTCCTCCCTTATAAGAAAAGGTCATGAGGGCAGGACTTCGTTCTGTTTGCTGATATAGTCTATGCCTAGAAGAAGGAATGGTACATACTAGGAACTCAATACCAGCTGAATAAAAATGTATTTATTGCCTGGCTGGTGTAGCTTCGTGTTTGAGCATCGACTATGAACCAGGAAGGTCAGTCTGGGGCACATGTCCAGGGTTGCAGGCTCGATCCCCAGTGGGAAGTGTACAGGAGGCAGCCAATTAATGATTCTCATCATTAATGTATCTATCTATTCCTTCCTCTCTAAAATCAATAAAAAGAATTTTAAAGTGTTTCTTAATGGGAAATGATGCCTTACTGATTTACTTGTACACACACACACTGCTCCTTTTTAACTAATTCTTTCTGCCGGTTTAAATGACCAGGGAACACTCTACAAAGAAAGCAAAGGCAGAAACTGACCATTCTCCTTCAAGGTTGTTTGTGGTGTTTGGCATTGCCTCCTAAGCTCTCCCCGGATGTACAGAGGTCTAACACTCAAACCTCACTGAGCCCAAAGGGCATCAAAGCCTTATCCCACAAGCAGTACAGGCCCTTATGCCACACTAGGCCAACTTGTAAAACTGGAAAGCAAACCATCCCAATTCCCCCATCCTGAAGTGGCGAATCCTTGAGAAACTACTCAGAAACAAGGCTGCGTGAGCTACAAGGGGGCGATGCTGCCTAAACTCCATGGGACATTTTAAACCCAAACCTCCAGGATGCCAGGAAGGCATTTGCTGGCCTCACTGCAGCATCTTTCTGTCTTGCTGAGCAATCTCCCCAGAGCCCTCTCTCTAGGAAACTCTCTAGTGGCAGCAAACCACAGTCCCTGGGTGCAGCAACATTCTTGTGGGGCCTTGTCCTGGTGTGAAATTCTGAGATTTCCTGTGGGGCTCAAGCATGGCCAGGGAAATGAAATTGGACTCACTGCTCATCCGCTGAGGGTCTCTGAGAGTCAGGCTGAGGGACTGGTGTTTCATTCTTCTACTCTCACGGAGGAAAAGGCTCAAGTTCCTAAAACTCTGCTGACATGACACGATCTCCTGAAGTCATTCATCTTGTGACACTCTCTCTACAGATCTTTTTTTTTTTCTTAGGAAGCTTGTCCTCCTTCTCTAAATTAATATTTTCCTGTTTGTCATTTCCTGGGGTACAGAAAAGGGTTTCCCCTCGCACCCTCTATTTCCCCATTTGTAAAATGAGGATTTGGACAATACCAGAGTTCCTACACCCCCATTATTTCTTTCGTCACAGAACTCTTTCTTCAAATGAACTCTTATCTTACGGACAAAATAGTAAGACAAACACAATGGCGCTCAGGGAAGGGGGGAGACGTGTCGGATAAAAGCAGAGCTGGCTTGTCCTCTGCCTCCAATGCCATCTACGGGGGCAGCAGGTCAGGCATTCTTGGTTCCCTTTGCCATAACATTCTGAGATCTGTGCTCGGAGGCCCTCTGCTCCGAACTCCGTGTTTCTGACCCTGAGTTTGACCTCTCCTGGCCACACACACTTCCTCTGCTTAATGATCCAGCTTCAGCACACAACGGCCAGCGTCATGCCCTACTATTAGTCAACAACCTCAGGCAAAGCCACCTTCTCACTGTCTCTCCCACGACTTCCAACTTAAAAACCCAAGAGCCTCAGTGATTCTCCTGTTCTCTCAGTCTGTGTTACTGTAAAATGGCCAGAGGGTGCCATCAATCCCATGGCTTCCTTTCCCCTCACAATTTTTATTTTACCCAAACTCTGGCCGACCATGGATGGTCATATCCTAGAGATCTTCTCAGCACCAGTAATTTCACCACCACTATTTCAGGTCATTTCTATCTGATGACTCTCTCCAGCAGTTCAACACGTCACTCAGCAACAAGTTTTTCATTTTCCATTCCGCTTCTATAGCCTTTCCCCCTCCTGCCCACTTTAGCCTGCCCAGTCCATCACTGATGTTCATTCCCTTTGTAAATACCCTTTTCTCCTTTGTCCCTCTCCTTCTGCTGCACTTGCCTGGCTAAATGCCAACCCAGGTTAAACCCAAACATCTGCCTACACCATGCTTGTACCTGAACAACTGAATATTGCTGGAGAAAAACATTTAACTATGCTGAATCGTTTCCCTTTAAATTCAGGATCACGAATCTCAAATGGCACTCAACACTGTTTGGAAATTCTATTAAACTTCCTTTATAATAGGTGTACTAGTTAATAATGCAGATATTTTTCAATAGATGGAATTACATATAAGTTATATACATGCAATTTTATATGTATCATATTTTGCTGTATTGACAGTAAGCTTTAAAACTTCATCTGTTGCCCTAGCTTGTTTGGCTGTGGGTAAAATGTTGGCCTGCGGACTAAAGGGTCCCAGGTTCGATTTCGGTCAAGAGTACATGCCCGAGTTGCGGACTCGACCCCCCCAGTAGGGGGCATGCAGGAGGCAACCGATCAATGATTCTCTCTCATCATTGATGTTTCTAGCTCTCTCTCCCTCTCCCTTCCTCTCTGAAATGAATAAAAAAATACATTTTTTAAAAACTTCATATGTCAAATTTGCTGAAGTAATGTATTAACATCAGTTATTTTTTTGTTATTTTTTAATTTTTATTTAATATATTTTATTGATTTTTTTTACAGAGAGGAAGAGAGAGGGATAGAGAGTTAGAAACATTGATGGGAGAGAAACATCCATCAGCTGCCTCTTGCACACCCCCTACTGGGGATGTGCCCGCAACCAAGTTACATGCCCTTGACCAGAATCAAACCTGCGACCTTTCACTCCGCAGGCCGACGCTCTATCCACTGAGCCAAACCAGTTTCGGCAACATCATAGTTATTTTTACGCTTAAAAATGTCATGCCAAAAAAAGGGCATTTATGGGAAGTTTAAATTCACTACTTTATTTTAAAAAAAAAAATTATCATATAGTTTGGGAAGCTTACGAACATACGCCATTTCAAGATATTGTGAACACTGGTTTAAATGCTTTAAAATTGATGATAAAGAACATCCAGGTCAACCAAAAAAAGTTTGAAGACCAACAATTATGAGCATTATTGATGAAGATGCGTGTCAAACTCAAAAACAACTTGCAGAAAGATTAAACATTGCTCAACAAACAATTTCCAATCTTTTACAAGCGATGGGAAATATTGTAAAGGAAGGAAAATGGGTGCCACATCAACTGAATGAAAGACAAATGGAAAACCGAAAAGTCATCAGTAAAATGTTGCCTCAATAGCACGAAAGACTTTTTTGCACCAAATTGTGACTGGCGATGAAAAGTGGATTTATTTTGAGAATCCCAAATGCACAAAATCATGGGTTGATCCAGGTCAACCATCAACACCGACTGCAAAGCCAAATTACTTAGGAGAGAAGACAATGCTCTGCGTTTGGTGGGATCAGGGAGGTGTGGTTGGTGTATTATAAGCTTCTAAAACTACCGACAACAAATAATCAATTTGAACCACGCTTTGATCGTGAAACGACCAGAATGGGCCAGAAGACACGGCAAAGTAATTTTGCTTCATGATAATGCACCATCACGCACTTTAAAACCAGTTAAAGACACTTTAAAAGATCTTGCCTGGTAAGTATTAACCGACCCCACTGTATTCACCAGACCTCGCTCCTTCAGATCACCACTTGTTCTGATCGATGGCACCCGCACTTTCTGAGCAGCACTTCAAAACATACAAAGAAGTGGAAAATTGGGTCTCTGAATGTTTTGCCTCAAAACAAGAAAAGTTCTATTGGGACGGTATCCACAGATTACCTGAAGGATCGGGGAAATGTGTAGCTAGCGATGGACATTACTTTGAATAAAGCACTTTTGATGTTTCTCTTGAAATTAACGTGTTTTCTTTTATTACAAAATCCACATCATTAACCAGTACACCTAGTATGTTCACTTGTCTGCTCTCCAAAATTACTATTTTATCCCTTGTTCTCCCAAATCTCCTATATTCTCTCCCCTCTGCCCCTCTCATTTCCAGTCACTGAGAAAATACAAGCAATCTAAGGAGAATTCCCTCTTCTTCCCACTACCAAATCTACTACTGGACCTCCGCCTATACATAAACTCCCTTCTTTCCCTATTGTTAAAATGGAGAGTGTCCCTGCTTCTATCAAAACACAACCCTTCCACCTGGCACTGTCCATCTCCACTCACCTACTCCAAATTTCACTCCCCAGTTATCCCTTTTCTTCTTAATCTTCAATTTCTCTTTCTCTGTAACATCTTTCTTAGTGGGGCAAATCTTTTTTATTTTTTATCTTTGTTGACCTCACATTCCCCTATAGGTATTGCCCCCTTCCACCCCTTCTTAGCAAAACTTCTTGAACCACTTGTTTTTAATAGCTGCCTCCATTTCCTTACCTCCCATTTGCTCCTCAGACTTCTCCAATCCTGTCCACCTACTCTATTAAACTGACTGGACCAGCTCACCAATGAGCTCTGTTGTCCAAAGCAGTGGTTACTTCTCTATTCTCTTAACCTATTCTTACTCATCAACAGCATTCAACACAATTCTTTTTTTTATTTTTTAATATATTTTTATTGATTTTTTACAGAGAGGAAGGGAGAGAGATAGCTAGAAACGTCGATGAGAGAAACACCGACCAGCTGCCTCTTGCACCCTCTACCGGGGATGTGCCCGCAACCAACGTACATGACCCTGACCGGAATCGTACCTGGGACCTTTCAGTCTGCAGACCAACGCTCTACCACTGAGCCAAACCGGTTTCGGCTCAACACAATTCTTAAAATACTTTCTTTTCTTAGCTGTCACGAAACCACACTCCTATTTTCCTCCTACATCACTGCCTACACTCCGTCTAAGTTCTCTTTTGCTGACTCCTATTCCGATGTTCAACTTCAAAATGTTGGCATTTTCCAGGAAGCTACCCTGGAACTTCTCTTTTCCCCATCTACACTTTCTCTTAGAAACTCTCAACTAGTCCCACAGTTTTATTTATTTTTTAAAATATATATCTTTATTAATTTCAGAGAGGAAGGGAAAAGGAAAGATGAAAACATCAATGAGAGAGAATCATTGATCGGCAACTCCTACACGCCCCCTATTGGGGATCAAGCCCACAACCTGGGCAAGTGCCCTGACCAGGAATCAAACCATCACCTTTCTGGCCTATAGGCTGATGCTCAAATCACTGGGCCACCAGTTGGGCTAGTCCCACAGTTTTGTTTTGTTTTTTAGTTTTTTTTTAAATATATATTTTATTGATTTTTTACAGAGAGGAAGCGAGAGAGATAGCCAGAAACGTCGATGAGAGAGAAACATTGACCAGCTGCCTCTTGCACATCCCCTACTGGGGATGTGCCCGCAACCAATGTACATGCCCTTGACCGGAATCGAACCTGGGACCTTTCAGTCCGCAGACTGACGCTCTACCACTGAGCCAAACCGGTTTTGGCTAGTCCCACAGTTTTAAAAATTAATTTAAATTACTCCCAAATATATATCTCCAACCCTGACTTCCCCTTAATTGCAGATTTATACATCCAATTGCGTGCAAAACATATCCTCTTGGATGTCAAACCAAGGTGATTTATAGTCACTTCATTCTCTGTTCCCCTCAGTCCTCTCCATCTCAGTGAATACCACTCATCTAATTGCTCAACTTAAAAACCACAGGAACAAACGAACCAACAAAAAACAGAAGCCATCTCTGATTCTTTTCTTCTCTTTAAGCCCGATGTGTATTACGGGCCATTGAGTCAGCTCTGACTCCTGGCTACCCTATAAATGAGTGATGTCCACAATGTCCCATCCTCAACTGCCCTGCTTAGTACCTGTAGATCCATGCCTATGGTTTCTTTTATGGAGTCAGCCCATCTTGCATTTAGTCTTCCTCTTTGCCTGCTGCTGCCTTCTCGTTTTTTCCAGCATTCCTTTCTTTCCCAAAGAACTCTGCCTCAAGTAGGACAGTTTCAGTTTTGTCATTTTTGCCTCAAGTGCTGTTTCAGGCTTACTTTGCTCTAGAACCCACCTGTTCTTCTTCCGGGCAGTCCAGAGTACCTGCAGAGCTCTCCTCCAACAACACATTTCAAATGAATTAATTTTTTCCTGCCTATCTTCTTCACTGTCCAACTTTTATATCTTTACATAATAATTGGGAATATGAGGGTATGGATGATCTTAGCCCTGGTTTCTAATGACATATCTTTGCTATTGGTTATCTTTTCTCATTCTTCCATTGCTGCCCCTCCAAATCTCAGCCTTCTCTTGACTTCCTGGTGCAGAACTATTTGAACTGATGACTAAATCAAAGTAAGCAAAATATTAAACAATTTTGGTATCTTCATTGTGTTATAGTTGTGTATTTATTCTATAGTCATTTTTGTCTTCCTAATGTTCAGCTTTGCTTTAGTACTTTTTTTCACTTTCATTGTAAGTCATTTCAAATCACTGCTTTCTGCCAGTAAAATAAATTCATCTTAAATTATTGATATTTCCTCTACCAATTTCACCCCTTCTGCCTCTGAACCTAGTCCAATTTCTTATATGTTCTGTGTACAGATTAAATAAATCTGTATAATTTTAATAATGTGTATATGTTCTGTATACAAATTTAGTAAAACCCCTTATTACCAATCCAATGCATCAGCAACTCTTAACTTACTTCCAAATATATCCCTAAACTAGTGACCCGGTGCACGGATTTGTGCACATTGAAAGGAAATTAGAAGATGGCTGGAAAGGCAGGACTGCAAGAGGGGCCAGACATGCCCTGGAGCCAATACCCACAGTCCCTCCCCAGCCTCTGAGGAGTGAGCGAGGGCCCCTCCGGCAGGTGGGGTCCCTCGGCCTGGCCTGTGGGGATTGGGCTGGAACCGGCTCTCCCACATCCCCCAAAGGGTCCCAGAGTGTGAGAGGGCATTCTGCAAAGTTGCTATAGGGTGTGGAACACAAACACAACTGTACAGAAAACCAGATTCAGAGGTACATAACCCACCCACAGCCAAAGGTGGAATCACACAGCCTTGTGAAGAATCGGGCTCCCTCCTCTCTGGTTTTGGGGTGTGTCACCCAAGAACTGCTGCTGCTAAGTCACTGCAGCTCAGCAGCTCCTACGTTGAGCACCTGCCCCCTAGTGGTCAATGTACATCATATCAACCGGTCAGATGGTAGAAGGGACATTTAGCATATTAGCCTTTTATATACTGTATATATACTAGAGGCCCAGTGCACAAAATTTATGCACAGGCCAGGGGAAGGGGGTCCTTCAGCCTGGCCTGCACCCTATCGTAAGCTGGGACCCCGAGGGGGATGTCTAACTGTTGGTTCAGGCCCAATCCCAAATCAGCAGTCAGACATCCCTCTTGCACTCCAGGACTGCTGGCTCCTAACCACTCGTCTGCCTGCCTGATCACCCCTAACCACTCTGCCTGCCTGCCTGATCACCCCTAACCACTCTGCCTGCCTGTCTGATAGCCCCTAAGTGCTCACCTGCCTGCCTCATTGCCTCTAACTGCCTCTGCCTCAACCCCCACTGTGGCGGCTTCATCTGGAATGACTTCCAGAAGGTCCTTCAGCTATCTGGCCTAATTAGCATGTTACACTTTTATTATTATAGATAGATAATATTCTTTCTATCCAGCTCCACTGCCAAGCCTTGTCCAAGCCTCCATCATCCAAGCCTGAACGTTTGTCATAATTTTTGTTGCTGTTCATCCTCACCAGAGGATAATTTTTCTATTGATTTTTAGAGAGAGAGGAAGGGAGGGGAAAGTGGGAGAGAGGAGAGAGAGAGAAACATCAATGTAAGAGAAACACATTGATTGGTTGCCTCCCGCACAGGGCCAGATCGAATCTGCAACCCACATACATCTGCTTGACTAGGAATTGAACCCACGACCCTCTGGTGTGCGAGTCAGCACTCTGACTATTGAGCAATACAGGCCAGGGCTGTCATGAATGTTTAACATGTAAATCAGGTTACTTTCTGCTCAAATTCTCTAATGTCTTCCATGAAAATTGGAATAAAATCCAAACTCCCTAACCTGTGCAACAGGCCCAGCACGATCTGATCCCTGCCAGGCGCTCCAACCTTATTACCCCTTTTCCCCTTTCCCTGCTTAAACAACGCCACCAAAATAATTCCAACCTTAGGGCACCCTCTGCACCTCCAACCTGGATTGTTCTTCTAGATAACGTTTAAGTGGTTGGCTGCTGCTTTTCATTTTATGTTTTCAAAGAGGACTTTGATTACTCAATTAAAAGGAATAATACTCTACATCATTACCTTTGCTATATACTATTTTCTGCTTATTTCTTTATTATGTTCTGTATCTGAATAAGAATAGGGAGTTTGTTGGACTTGACTAATGTTTCATCCCCAGCACCAAGACCTGACGTATAATTCATTTAAGCAACTCTTACTGAGCACCCAATATGTCAGACCCAAAGAGCACTGGGCTTAGAGCCGTGAGCAAGTCGCACTTCTTCATACACAGCCACTTAACACCGTGTTAGGAGGGCTCTGAGGGAAAAGCCCAGTGTTTAATGGAGGAAACACCTGGTATAATTAAGGAAATCACAGAAGCACTTTTGCACTAGATCTGAAGGATGAGTAAGAATTAACTAAAGGGAGAGGTTAGAGTGGGGGAGAGAGCAATTGCAGGCAAATGGAGCAGCATGAGCAAAGGTTAAATGGAGCACAGCATGTCTGGAAACTAAATGACAGTCAGCGAGGCTGAAGGGGAGGGAGAAGGTAAAGAGAGAGAGAAGGAGGTTTAGGGAAAGAGAAAGAAAATATGAATATATATGAGAATGAATGAATATAGGATGAAACTGGTCAGGTTGTGTCAGATCATTCAGGATCTTATGGCGTATTAAAAATTTAATATTACCCTGGCTGGTGTGGCTTACTTGGTTGGGTATCATCCCATACACCAAAAGGTTGCAGTATCAGGATAAATAATTTTACTTCCTATCTTCAATGATACTGGGCTTTGCACAGGTCCAACACAAGAGTTGTAGAAGTGTCAGTATAATTATGCCCAAAGAAGATTAGAAGGGCTGAAATGCTTCATTCAGGTAATAAAGCAGCAAAGAGAATGTCCTTCAGAGACCTAAATGCCACAGCTATGAATTGTGTGCAGTGGAACTGTACAAACGATATAATAAATATGACAAGTATTTGTCTGTTTCAGGAACTGAGTAAAAGAGATCAGGAAAAGGATGGAGAGATCACTACCAGTATCACAACCCTGAGGTCTTTGATTCATTCCTAAAACAAAACGAACAGAAACCCAAAAATTACAGCCCAGATAGAATACTTACCTAAGTTCCACCATATGTGAAAAATAAATGTACGTATACAGTACAGAATAAAGAAATCTCATAAAGACAAATTTTATAAAAGCAAGAGGTTTCCCAATATACATTGTTTTATTTCTGCTTCTCCAGGGTCAGTGAAGACTACTAAAATTCTACAAGTCTTCCAAATAAAACAAGTCTTACTGTTACAGTTTATCTTTAGTTTGCCCTCGTCTTACAAGAAGAGCAAGGAGATCAAACCAGCAGTGTTTACTGTGGAGTTGGCCTGTAGGCATGGTAAAGGTGTGTCTCCTGAGGGAGGAAGTAAGGGCAACACCTTGCATTCTTGGAAGTGGAGGTGTGATTGACTCAATTGTGGGTGCAAGACTAGCACACAGGTATGTGCAGCAAAAGCCTGAACCGGTCTGATCCTCCTCTCTTGTTCAAGCAAGTCGAGAATTTCTCTTTTCTTACAACTCAAAGCGAGAAGATATATAACCCAACTTAAAAATCAGCCTAGGACTTTTCTCCAAAAAGATGGCAAACAGCACATGAAAAGATGTTCAACCTCATTAATCATTAGGGAATCCAAATAAAAACCACAATGAGATACTACTTTATCCCATTACAATGGCTATAATCAAAAATAGAAAATAAGTGTTGGCAAGGATGTGGAGAAATTAGAACCCTCCAATATTGCTAGTGGGAATATAAAATGACTAGAGGCCCAATGAACGAAATTTATGTACTGGGAGGAAGGGTCCCTCAGCCCAGCCTGTGCCCTCTTACAGTCCGGGAGCCCTAGGGGGAGGTCCAACTGACAGCTTAAGCCACACATCCTTAGCGCTGCTGCCGAGGTGAAGCTCCCACCACCACAGCTGCACTTACCAGCCGTAAGCCAGGCTTCTCGCTGAGAGGTGCTCCCCGTGGGAAGGCACTGTCCAGCAGGGGGCAGCTCCTGAGTTAAGCATTAGCCCCATGGTGCTCAGTGCGCATCATAGCGACAGGTCATTCAGCTGTTCAGTAGATTTGCATATTAAACTTTTATTATATAGGATGGTCTTTGGTTAATTACCTCCCACCCACCCACCCACAATTGGGGCCAGGGAGGGATGCAGGAGCTTGGCCAGCCAGGGAGGAACTGCAGGAGGGCTTCAGGGCATGTCTGGCCCATCTCACTCAGTCCCGACTGGCCAGACCCAGCAGCAAACTAACCTACTAGTCAAGTGTCTATCCCTGGTGGTCAGTGCATGTAATAGCAACTGGCCAACTGCCCCCTGGTAGTCAGAGCATGTCATAGCAAGCGGTTGAGTGGCCTTAGCATATCATTAGCATATTACACTTTGATTGGTTGAATGATGACCAGACAACCAGGCACTTAGCATATTAGGCTTTTATTATATAGGATGCCAGCTACTGTGGAAAACAGTTTGGCAGTTACTCAAGAAGTTAAAATTACCATAGGACCCACCAACTCCACTCCCAGATATTTATCCAACAGAAATGAAAACAGGTGTTCAAACAAAAACTTATAAATGTTCATAGCAGAATTATTCATAATAGCCAAAATGTAGAAACAACCCCAATGTTCATCAACTGATGAGTAAACAAAATGTGGGATATACACAGAATGGACTATTACCCTATACCAGTGTTTCCCAAGCTTTTGACATATGTGTACCCCTTCTATAATTTTCATAACGCTGAGTACCCCTCATACTCATGAGAACGTAGAATTAGGCGCAGCTAAGCACGGTGCAGTGCATATCCCCACCAAACTCCGGTGCAATGCATACCCCACCAAACTCGTCCCGTACCCCTGGGGGTACGCGTACCACACTTTGGGAAACACTGCCCTATATAATAAGGAGGGGATATGCAAATTGACCACCGCGCCATAACAAGATGGCTGTACCCACAGCAGAGGCAGGAATCCCGTAACACAAAATGTCTGCACCCACAGCGGAGGCCGAATCCCCGTAATGGGCCTTAACAAGCAATCAGGCTGCGTGGCACTGGGCCAGAGCAGGGGACCTGAGGCTGTGCCCGACCCCCCTGCCCCCATCACCCCCGCCGCCTGGTAGGGCTTGACAGGGGGCCTCAGGCCACACACCCCCACCTGTGGGGCTCGACAGGGGACATCAAGGTGCACCCCTGCCCCAGCACCAGGCTGGGGTACTGAAGCTGTGCCCCCCGCCAGGCGGGGCTTGACAGAGACCTCAGGCCATGTATCCCTCGCCTGGTAGGGCTTGATGGGGGACCTCAGGCTGCATCCCCCGCCCTGGCGCTGGGTCAGGCAACCTGAGACAGCACCCCCTACCCACCCAGCGGGGCTTGATGGGGGTGGGGTCAGCCGGGTCTGGGTCTTGCGCGATTTTGAGGTGCACGTGGGTGGGCAGAGACTTGACTCTGGTTCCCATGGCGCGCCCCAGACTCTGACAGGAGGAAGATTTTCATATGCATTTTATTAATTTTCTTTCATCTCTGACACTTGTATTATAGAAAAAGGGCAAGAAGCAATATTAAAATTCCTCTAATTAATTCCCTTTTAATGTGCATGAATTTCATGCACTGGTCACTAGTTCTGCTATAAAAAGGAATCAAGTACTGATACATGCTAAATAGTATGACACAGATGAACCTTGAAGACATTAACCTAAGTCAAAGAAGCCAGACACAAAAAGCCACATGCTGGATGGTCCATTTATATGAACATCCAAAATAGGCAAATCTATAGATACACAAAACAGATTAATGGGTGCCAGGTGCTGGGGGGAAAGAGAAATGGGATTTGTTAACGAGTAAGGGGTTTCTTTTGGGGTAATAAAATGTTCTAGAATCGGACATGGTGATGGCTGCACTAACGTTGTGAATTTTACCTCAATTAAAAATCAAAAATAATTCCTAGTCTTTGCTGCATCACAAAGGAGAAAAGATAGGACAGGAAATTCCTGTGTTTTAAAAACAGGCATGGCAAGTCAAGTTCCTAATGAATTATTTTCACAGCAAATCAATCTTTACTCCACCCAAACACTTAAAAGTAACACACACACAAATTGGCCAGGGTAAAATAAAATGACGTAATTAATTTCTGAAAATTAACTTTAAGTTATCAGCAGAAGCCCTCAACATTCAGATTAATGAGTTAATAAGGCACTCTGGGAGAGCCAATGGACAAACAAGGGTAAGGAAACTTCTATGTGATCACAGTTCTACTTCCCAATCGAGTAACATATTTATACAACTAAAAAAATAGAGATATGGCCACCGGAAACCCATAAAAGGACCTGGAGACAGTGAAAACAAACCAGAGCTCAAATCCGCCGTGGGCACAGATGGGTGACTCATGGCACCTCCTGTGCTGATCTGTATAGGTTAGCAGAGGGCAGAACGACAAATAGACTCCAATATCAAAGGGCTGTTTATAAAGCTTTCAAAAAGCCTCCCTTTCTTTTCATTAAGAAAAAGGAAAACGCATAGTTATACCGGTCAGTATCGCCAAGGAACTGCTGTTCTCTAGCTCTGAGCTAAACCTGTAGGTCAGACAAGCGACCAGGGTAGTTGCTCCTGTCACGCGGAGTGTCCGCAGGGACAGAGAGGTCAGGTCACGTCACCCAGTGACATTTCTCCACGCGCGGCGAGGCAGGGCTCATATCATGATGAAATCACTCTACAGACCGGACGTCACAGCTGCCACTGTCCCCACCTCCACACCCACCAAGTTGCCATGGATCCGGTACAAACAGGATAAAGTTTAATATGCTATTGGCTCTGAATAAGTAGCTGACATAACACCAATTAAGTCTATAATGACACTGAGCAATAAACGGGCACTTGGCACACTTCTCTTTGCAAACATGACTCAAGGCATGGTTTTCATTTTGCCCTTTCTTCAATTTCCAGATGCTAGGCCACTTATAAGCCACTTACATATAATCTCTTTCCTTGAAGAGTTAGTGTTCAAGGAGCTTATCATTTTATAAGAAAAGAACACATAAAACTAGAGGGCCCAGCTATTAGAGGGCCCAACCATGGCCTAGGAATCCACATTTCTGAATAAAAGTAACATAGTGGTTAGAACCTCGAATCTGGAATCCTGGATCCCCTCTGATCTTCCTCTCCTTCCTGACTGATCCTGTGAATACACATGTGATCTCCATTTCTAAAGCAAGGGCAGAGGTCACCAAGCTTATGAGATGGTTTCACCACAGAATCCATGGCTATTAGGAAATAAGAGCAGCAGATATCACTAACCTGCTGGCACTAGCATCCTTGAGCCCACTGACTAGCCCTACCAATGGCTAACTTTATGCTACAAATGGAAGGAGTCATCAGGTCCGCTGGCCACATTTACGTGGTGTATACCGGAGCTATCTACAATGGGTCCTTTGAATAAAACACAGAAAGCTATCTGTTTGCATAGAATACCCTACAGCAATTAAATAACTAAGATAGATGATAGATAGATAGATAGATAGATAGATTGATAGGAAGAAAGGAAGGATAGACAAGATAGGTAAGAGCCTGAGCAACTGTTTCAACCCAGCGACCAGCTACTAGCTATGACACATACTGAATCACCAGGGGGCAGATGTTCAACACAGGAGCTGCCCCTGGTGGTCAATGCACTCCCTCAACTAACCTCCCACAGTCCTTCCCCCTGGCCAGCCGGCCCTGACAGGCCTGTCACTGGCCAGGCCGAGGGACCCCACCCGTACACAAATTCATGCACTGGGCCTCTAGTACAACGGCTGCCAACCAGCGGTCCATGAGGTCTGAAAAGTTGGCAACCACTGCTCTAGTGTATATATGTGTTTGTGTGTTTGTGTGTGTGTGTGTGTGTGTATTTTTTTTAATGTGAGTAAAGCTAAAAAAAATAGCAACTTATTGAAAGATATGAACAATACAAGGGTGGGCAAAGTAGTTTTATAGTTATGAGTACATGAAATGGTTTATTCTTGCATTATTTATTACTGTATTAATATTATTATTATTAGCCTACTTTTGCCTACCCCTGTATGATATCATTTGTTGAATATAAGATGCTATGAAACATGGAATGGAAAACTACTATATACCAAATGCCTGTTAGTAATTGCTTTTGATGAATAGGAATAAGATTGAGGTGAGTTTAAGAGGGATGTAACAAAAGAGACTTCAATTTCATTAGTATTGTTTTATTTAAAAATAATAATAATAATAAAGAGTAAATATTACAAAAGATAGCAATTGTTCCCTCTAGTTTTTTCCCAACAAAACTTTATCGTATAAGCATTTGGTGGCATATGCTCAATTGGTAAATAGCTACTGAGCATCCACCACATGCAAAAAACAAAACCTGCACTTAGCGAGTATTTAGCATGTACCAGGCACAACACTGGGTGACTTACATATATCACGTTACAAGGTAGACAGGTACTTTTTGTAAGGGAGAAATGCTCAAACTCCTCACTCCCGTTTAAATTAATTATAGTCCCGGCCTCCTCAACCTACTCTCAGGAAGGCCTTTCTGATCGGTATGTTTGGGAAAAGGATCTGTGACTCAGCTCCTTCCATTCTGCCAGGATCTGCCTTACTTACAGAAGGTACATTTTCCTCTCTCTGCCACTGCAGAGAGTCTTGCACATCTAGAGATTTGTTGGGTAAGTTCATCAAATCTGTATGCCTAATTCTGGACTAGTATTAGAAACCATTACTATTGCTGCACACCTAAATCACATCCTTCAGCCTCATCTTTATCAGTAATAAAGGTAAAATATATATAAAAAAAATTACTTATATCAATCTGCCTTTCAGTTGGTTCCACACTTAGGCAGGAGATATAGGGGCTATTTACTGTCCTCCATCAACATTGTTATTGCTGGTTTACAGAAGAGGATATTTAGGCATAGAGACACTAAGTAATTTACTCAATAGGAAGTAAGTAGCAGAGTCAGAGTTCAAATTCATATTCATTTGATTCCAGAATTCATATCCTTTTTAAACTAAGTGTATTGAGTGACATTGGTCATAAGATTATATAGGTTTCAAATGTACATTTCTATGATACATGATCTGTATATTGCATTGTGCCCAACACCCAAAGTCAAATCATCTTCCATCACCATCCATTTGGCCCCTTTACTATTACCCCCCCCCCCTTCCCTCTGGTAACCACAATACTGTTGTCTGTGTCTATGAGTTTCAGTTTTATGTCCCACATATGAGTGAAATCATACGGTTCTTGGCTTTTTCTGACTGACTTATTTGGCTTAGCATGATATTCTCAAAGTCCATCCATGTTGTCACAAATGGCCATCAGATACACATATAAAAAGATGCTCAACTACACTAGCCCCTAGGGAAATGCAAATCAAAACTACAATGAGATACCACCTCATACCTGTTAGAATGGCTATTATCAACAAGACAAGTAATAACAAGTGTTGGAGAGGTTGTGGAGAAAAAGGACCCCTCATTCACCGCTGAACTCACCTCCCTGCTGTTCTCCCAAATTCTCAATTGTGCTCTCACCTCCAAGCTTTTATACTTGCTGTTCTCTCCGCTTGGAAACCTCTTCTGCCAAATGCATACATAGTTTCTGGCTCTTCAGGCCTCTGTTCAAATATCACCTTATCAGATAAACCTTCCCTGTCAACACTACATAAAAAAGCTTATACACTCCCATCATTCTTTGTCTCCTTACCCAGTGTTATTTTTCTTTTTAGCACTCATCAATTATATTATTTGTTTATTATCTGTCTCCCCTCCTGTCCTCCAGAATATAAGTTCCAGGCCTCCAGGGCCTTGGCTAAGTTTGCCTTCACTGCCTATAATAATGCATGGTACATAGTAAGTACAATAGACTGCAGGTTCCTGAATGCATAAGATTGAAAGTAAGAACAAAAAAGCCCACATAATTAGACACAACCCCAAAGCAATCTGTATAATCAAGACCCCAACAAATGTTTGATAATGCTTTTCTTAAAATATGCATGCCTTATTCCTGATCTTTCTAGCAACTGTTATTGGCCAAAGCCTTAGGTCACGAATCTTGGAACTGTTTAGGTCTCCAAAGGAAGGAAAAATCAGTTATAAGTGAAAAAGTTCAGCCTCTGATATTGAAAGCATCAAAGCTTAAAAATTTAGGCAATCAGCCGAAACTGGTTTGGCTCAGTGGATAGAGGGTCGGGTCTGCAGACTAAAGGGTCCCAGATTCGATTCCGGTCAAGGGTATGTGCATTGGTTGCAGGCACATCCCCGGTGAGGGGTGTGCAGGAGGCAGCTGATCAATGTTTCTCTCTCATCAATGTTTCTAGCTCTCTTTCGGGAATCAATAAAATATATTTTATTTTTAAAATTTAGGCAATCAATATTTTATAATTCAGTTCAAAACTTGATCCAGTTTAAGGCTTCAACTATAGTATCAGAAGTCCCTTCCTCCTCTTATTTTTTCTGCACCACCTATCTTTCGTTTCCCTAGGATGCCTTCCCTAGAGAAGACACTCTGCATAAATGAAGGCTTTGAAGTAGAACGCCAAAGACAGTCCAGGATCTGAGCGGAAATTGATGTTTTTCTTTACAAATTTCTAGAGCTGATTAAACCTGACCAGAAATGATTCTTGTGCTACTTGTAAAGATCTAAAGAGCTACCATATATGTCATTCCACATGTCTCGCAGGACTGTATCATCTATAGGGCACAAATAATCTTGAACACTGTGTTATAAATTATACATCTGAGAGCCTTTAGTAAAGTTAGAATGATTATTTTATTAAATTAGAGAGTAAGGAAGATTGGCAACTTAAGAAATATCTAAAAGTAAACATTCCCAAAGCCTGCAGTGTCAAAGTGCTCAGATCTCAAATTTTTAGATAAATATCACAATCTTCATTAACATAGACTTTTCCAAGACACACACACACTCGAAGAGTCTCCAATAAAAAGCAACCCATTTTTTCCTTAGGTACTATAGTAGTCAGGCTCAGGACCACCCCCTCTAACTCACCTCCCCCCCCCCAAAAAAAAAATTGTACAAAAGAAAGGATTTCAGATAGGATGTCATCTACAAACAATCAGTATGCAACTTCAGAATATAAAAATCAGTAAGTCCTCAGGTGAGTCAACAAAGGATGTAGGACACCAGAAATATAACTGAAAATTTGCTACTAGTTTTCACATACAAGGTATAAAAAAGGCATTTAAATTATTCCTTCAATGAACTTCAACAGCTTTATAAACAAGTACTAGATGGCTATCTCTGCTTTCCAGAAAGTTATTTCTATTATTAGGGAGAAGTTAAGACACACATAGGTCAAGAGCCAAATCCAAGCAGAGCTTTAGCTAGCAAAGTGTGTTAAAAGGACATGCAGGTGTCCAAGAGTGTCATGTATTGTTAATTTTACCAAACAACCTGAATCCCTGAATACTGAGCCGGGGAGAGTACTTTAATAGAACAATATCTTTATTCTCACGCTAACGCCTCCCTTTTTTAACCACCATCCTCTCCCTCGCATCCTCTCTCACAGGCTAACTGCACGTTTCCACTGTCACAGCCACATGAAAGGATGAGCAAAAGCCCGCAATCGCCTGGTTAATCTCTGACACAACCACTGGTCAGAGCATGCTCCCCGAGTCCACCTCTGGCTCCACAGTATGAGTGGCTGTGGAGTGAGGGCAAAGTGAGAGCTCAAACAATGTTCCTGTCAGCACTTTAAACAAAAAATCCATTCAATGAGAATGGCACCATGTTCCTTTTGCCCTTTCTCCCTAGGAACTAAATTAAACAGATTGCAGACAGTGGCAAGAGCTAGCCTTAGAACAGCCTCCCCTTATTTGTTATTTTTAGCAATTTAGTCCGACAACGCCTGACAACGAAACATGCCTAGAATAGCTAAAAGGAGGGGGGATTATCAGATACCACGAGCAAAAAAACACCAGTCATCACTTCCTCCAAACCTAAGAAAGAATCATTTTCCATGTCTTTATAGCATCACACAGAGTTTGAGCTTTCAGAGTCTTATATAAAAACAGTTCACATAAAACATCCCGGAAAACGATAATGCTTCCTGACCTGGAGCGCTGTTCCACCCTCACATGTGTTTTCTTAAAAACAAAAGAAGAATAGAATGAGCAAAGTGCTTTAACACAGAAATTAGTAGTACAATGCGTCTGTGTCCATTTTGGAAAAATTCCTCACAACAAGTTTGGATTAAAAGATATCTAGGGTCATGTACCCAAAAGAATGGCTTTATGAATAATTATGGAATTCTAATATTTTATTATACTAATGGTAGTCGAGAGACTTTTGTTTGAAAGCAAGACAAGGTGAGGTGCGAGAAACTACTCTAATTGTAATTAGCAAAATAGCATCACTTATACACACTGTATTTATAAATGAAATAATGTAGTGAAATTTCTGAGAAATGAAATGGTAAAATAAAAATTATAAAGCCCTCTGTATAACTAGCTGCAACAAATTAAAATTCATAAAAATATATACTACAAAATTCAATAAGATACCATTTATAAAATGTCCGTGTATACTCAAGAAATGTAATAATTTACCAATATTTTCTGAACATTTTTTGCACTATTCTAAGGATCACGTATTTTATAAGAGTATAGTTTGATAAAACACTACATATAAATATAATAATGTCTTCCTAGGCATATTATTTTAATTTATGTATGTGGAGTTAATAAGACATTACACAGCTCTATCCAAAATTATCTCTAAAACAGGTGATGCCTAAAATAAACTACCTTTAAGCCATCACATGCACATCTCTGAGATTTCACTAATTTAAGCTTCTACCAGAAAATATCAAAGGAGATGCTGTCACCTTCTATTACATTTTAACTGGCAAAGCTGTAGGTAGACTAGTTTTATTTTAGCTTTAGAAATAGAATCCAGTTAACTTTTTTAATTAAGGTAATGACCTGGACATGAAAGAAAACTTTTGTTTTATTTTGCCTCCCTCCATCTTTTCATTTGAAGGGGCATTATTGCTCCTAAAGTAGCAACTCATAAAAGACCAAGGTTATAATAATAAATTTAATAGGAACTACCCTAGCTATCTTCTAATCCAGGGGTCCTCAAACTTTTTAAAGTGGGGGCCAGATCACGGTCCCTCAGAGAGCTGGAGGGCCGGACTATATGAACTACTAATTCCTACTGTAACACCTCGGCTGCGCTCACGGCCCAAAAAACCTGGCGGGCCGGATCAGACTCCTCTGCGGGCCGCATGTGGCCCGCGGGCCATAGTTTGAAGACCCCTGTTCTAATCCAAACCTCTTGCTTTTACAAATTAGGACACTGAGGTTTAGAGGAGAGCGAGCAAGCTGCAAGTTTGACATGCTCCAGTAGAGCAAGGGCTGGAATCCAGAACTCCTAACTCAGCAGAAGGCATTTAACAGGCATTTAGGGCACTGAATCGAGTAGACTTGGAGATCTCTATTTATTGCTCAAACATCAGTCTGGATCTTGTTTTTCTGAGCTGACAAGGACAGTGTGCTCATTAATCCAGGTGTGGCCTTGTCCACATTGAGTACAGAACAATTCACTTCTTCTAGACAGGATCTATTACTTCAGGTTAGAGGAGACCTGTGATTTATGGCTCAGAGTAAGAGCTGTGTAAGATCTCAGGTATAGTGTACTGATTAACTTCGCCTTACCATCTAGTTATGAGAGCAAGGAGGCATGCAATAAACAAACATGAAAGAAAATTCAAAATCTAACTCATCAAAAGCAATCATTCTCTAAACAGGCTGAAATAACCAGAGGAATTCTCAAGCATGGTAGGAAGGGGGTTAAGGACAAATACTTATGGTAAGACAGAAAAGTATAGACCATATAAAGAATGCAGTATAAGGTTGAGGTCAACAACCCTCTGAAGCATACAAAGGGAGTCTGGTGTAGGCATAAACAAGTAGTCCAAGGAAGGGAATCAAGGATCCCTGGGAATATATCTTGGAAGAAAAGAATAATCAAATCGAGATGCAAAAAACTGAACTCTGGGCTACTTGGACTGCAAATCCTTTATCTTAATCATAAAATGAAGGTGCACATCAGAGAACAGCAAAGGAGTGTGTGTGTGTAAAATCTCTGTAGCATATTTTACAAAGAAATAAGAAAGGCTATCTAGGTAGAAGAACAAATATATTTAAATTATTTACATCTAAGTTTTCACCAGCCCTGAAATATTTATATTGCGGAAATTAAATATATCATTTGGGCAAATATCAGCATTTGGATCCTAACTCATTTACACTGACCAAGGCATTGATAATACAGGGGTGGACAAAAGTAGGTTTACAGTTGTGAGCACACAAAACACAGAGTTTATTCTTGTATTATTAATTACTGTATTATTTATTTGTATTACAAATGTGAACCTACTTATAGATGTGCCCACCCCTTGTAGAACCAATACAGAATACGCAACCAGAAAAAGAGCACATGGGCTTTTTTGGACTCCTGCCTATTCTCTGAAAGCCACAGAGGATTACATAGCTACATTAAGCCTAAGACACCAGGACATAGAGAATATATATAGTTCACTATAAACTCTAGTTTCCAACCATTAGGCTCTGTTAGACTTAAGTCTTAAATAACTAAAAACTATTTTTAAAACATCCATTTTTATAAATGTTGAGAATGCAAATGAACTGCATAAAGAGATGAGTATTCATATCTGAAATCTCAATGTATGGGACAATCAGAGAAACTTCAACAAAGACTCCCCAAATCTAAAAAAGAAAAGAAAAGAGATTAATTTACTAAGTTGCAATTAGTTTTTTAAATTAAAAAAAAAAGGCACTCAGTGGTAGCTAACTATCTAGCTGCCAATGAAGATGGGAAGTCATCAAGCTAATTTTTGGAGCAGAGACATGAAGACTTCTCTCCAGGACTCAGACTTTCCTGGGTTGAGGTGAGAGGATGTCTGAAAAAACAGCTCCCCTCAGCAAAGGCTCGGAGTCTGTTAAACTGTGCAAACATTCTATGAGCACATCTTGACTTGTTAAGGATAAAAATGGACTGTCTGGAAAGATAAATCATGATACATCTATATAACAGAATACCATATTAGCAATGCAAATGAACAAATCACAGTCTCCAGTAAAGTAGCATGGAGAACACATGTTTGCACTTCACAAACAAAAGAAGGCAAAAAATATATCCAGTGATTTTGTTCATGTGAAGTTCAAAAACAGACACCATTAAATTATACTACTTTGGGGATACACAGATAGGTAGCAATACTGTATTTTTTTTTTAAAGGAAATAATTACACTGTTGAGTTTTCTGTATATAAAAGTAATAAAATTTTTCCTTAAAAAGAAAAAAAAATTATCACAAAAGTTTAGGGTAGTAGTTGGGAGAGGCTGGGGCAGGGGTGGCACTGTGGGCAGGAAGGGAGGGGTGAGGAGGGGCGCTGGAGTCTTGCCAGTGTTTTATTTTGTGGCCTGGGTGATTGTTACGGTTGTTTATTTTATAATTATTGACTAAGCTATATATATTTTAATCTATACTTCCATAAATACTATATTTCACTACAAAATAAATGAACTTTTTAATGGGTTTGAAGCTTTAAGCTATGCAAGCAGATAAACTATAGCGTTTAATTCTTGTTTAATGTATAAAAAACATTCTATCACTGGCTCTGCTCTCACCTGCTCTTCTCTCTTCATTGAAAACACAGACAAGAATCAGTGCCCATCATATCATAGTGTTCACTTAACATCACCTCCAAGGTGGCTCCCATCAGATGAATAACAGAACCATCTCTAAAATAAAGTATCTTAGGGCAAAAACTGGACACCCATCCAAGTACCTACCAGTCACCACCCATGCTATGGAAAAAATGATGCTCAATAGGCAAAGTAAAATCTCAATCATGAGAACTCCTCCAAAACATTTTCTCATCAGTCTCAGAACCCAGCCAACTGCCAAGTGTCACGGGCACCTCCTATCCAGTTCTCTTGCCACTCTTCTTCCTACTTTTTCCAGGAACCACTGTCTAATAAAAACTGTCATTTTTGTGACAGTCAGGACTTGCACAGTTTCTTAGATTTTGCTTATGTCATGGGTTGGATAGCTATTTCACAACCCCGGCTTTGTAACATTCTGCGTCAAAAGTGTCACTACGCAGGCCACAACGTCCTGAGTTTCCTTATTCTTATGTTTATTCTGTCATTGCTGAGCTAATCAGGGTGGTGAAACCATGTCAGAGACAGAGGGGAAGGAAAGTGGTCAACCAGGATATGCATGTACTAAAGTAAAGGGGGCTTTACCGCAGGCAGACGAGCCTGAAGCAGAACCTGTCTGCCTTGCTCTGGAACAAGGAGAGAACATGAGTATGGTGGACAACATGTGTTCAAATACATCACTGAAAGCTTAGTTACCTCAAGGATTCCAAATAGCTGACATTCATAAGGCAGGGGGTCAAAAATTGAGTTCTAGATCATTTGAATGCTGAATCTAAGTTTTCCTAACTGCAAAAGAAGCCCACAAGTTAATTACTTCTTTATTAACCCCCAAAAAGCAAGCAAAAATATAAGATGTATTTTTCACTCTATACTAGTATATCTCTCAATCTATCAATAGGTTTTAATTCAACGTTAAGTAAAACTGCCCTGAAGAGTTTGTTTAGTGGTTAGAGCATCAGCGCCCAGGGCGGAAGGGTTTCGAGTTTAATTGCCGGTCAAGGCATGTACCTCACTTGCAGGCTCAATCCCCATCCCGATTCCCAGGTCTGGCTCAGGTCTGGCTCAAGCAGGAGACAACCAATCACAACCAATCGATGTGTCTCCCTCATGTTGATGTTTCTCTCTTTCTTTCACACTCTCTCTCTCACTTTCTCTCTCTCTCTCCTTTTCCCTTCCTACCTCCATTCTCCCTCTTTTTCACTCTCTCTTAAAAAATCAATGGGCTGAAACCGGTTTGGCTCAGTGGATAGAGAGTCAGCCTGCAGACGAAGGGGTCCCGAGTTCGATTCCAGTCAAGAGCATGTATCTTGGTTACGGGCACATCCCCAGTAGGGGGTGTGCAGGAGGCAGCTGATAGATGATTCTCTCTTTGATGTTTCTAATTGTCTATTCCTATCTCTTCCTCTCTATAAAAAATCAATAAAATATATATATTTTTTTAAAAGACATCCTTGAAAACTTTATATTAAAAAAATCAATGGGAAAAATATCTTCAGATGAGGATAAAAAAAATAAGTACAACTGAGTTTTCTAAAAAAAAAAAAAAAAAAAAAATTCTTTGTAGTATGCTGTACATTTCACAGAAAATTATTTTTACAAAGACCGATAAGACTCAGAGTCAAATTCCAAATCCCAATTATATTAATCTCATTTTAAAAAATTATGCTTTGTACTTTTCTAATAACATTTTATATTATGCAGTATATACTCAGCCATCTTCTTTAAAAAGTTCTATTATCAATATTTTTAAAAATGGAAAATTCCCTCAATGACAAACAACATGGTTACTCTATCATATTAAAGGAACCATTTTATATTTTCTCTTGATTAGAATCAGCATCATTAATCTAATCACTATTAGGATTAAATGGTGATATTCCCTCCCAGAATCTGATCTATTATCTTTATAAAAGAAAGATAAAAATCTATTTAACATTATTATATTGTGAGTCTGTTGTGAAAATATTTCCTAAACCCACTTAAATGATTATAGTCTGAAGAATAACCTTACATGGGGTTTTAAAATGTAAATATGGAGTTTTAAAAAGAAAAACAGTAAGACTAGCTTTCCAAGGTTAAAACGGGACTTGTCTTTACCTTTCTAGTAAGTAATGTAACTCCCTATCAAGGGTATATGAGGGCAGTGGCTGAGCTTCAACTTATGAACCAGGAGGTCAGGGTTAGATTCCCAGTCAGGGCACATGCCAGGGTTGCTAGCTCGATCCTCAGTGTGAGGCATGCAGGAGGCAGCCATTCAATGATTCTCTCATCATTGATGTTTCTATCTCTCTCTCCTTCTCCCTTCTTCTCTAAAATCAATAAAAATATTTTTTAATTGAAAAAGAGCCAAGGAAGAATGAGTCCCTCCAATTCATTCTAACCTAAATATGTTAAAATGACCAGAAGGAGGAAAGCTGGAGATGGAAAAATCAGCTAAGAATCTACTGCAGATGTAAAGGTAGCTGGTTTAAAGCGGAGAGGGGGGGGAGGAGGGGTGTGGTGCGGGTGTGGTGGAGGGGGGATTCCTAAAGAAAATACCATTTAATAGAGAATATAGGAAAGTAATATTCAGAAATAATAAGAACTTTCCAGAATTGATGGAAGACACCAATCCGCAGATTCAGAAAACTCAACTTAATCCAAGTAGGACTAAGAAAAAAATAAAATAAAAAGACTAAATTCATACCTATACATATCCCAGAGAAACTACAAAGCATTAAAGAAAGAGAGAGAGGGGGTCAATAGAGGGGGAAAGAGGGAGCATCTGTAATATTTTCAACAATAAAGTCTTTTTTTTAAAGAAGGAAAAAGAGAGAACATTAAAAGTAGCCAGAGAGAAAATAAACAAAGGAACAACACTTAAACTGATACATAACTTCTCAATAGCAACAATGGAAGCCAGAAGTCAGTGGAATGTTATCTTTAAAAAAGCTGAGATATTCCTAAACATATAAAGCAAAAGCAAAATGAAACATACCCTCTGAACTCTGTGCACAGTAATAATGAGCACTTACAGCATCCAGATAATAGTCTCTAAATACCATTGCCCACTAAACTGAAAAACTGAGGAACTGATAAACACCATCATAGAGGGAGATTTGATACATTTCTATAAATAACTAAACTAAATAAGCAAAAAAAATACAAAAAAAAACTGAACACTATAATTACCAATGTTTGTGTGTATGAGTGCACAAGTGGGTGTGTACACATGCATATATTTCAGTCTGAAGTAACAAAGCTATAAAGGTATAGCAGTGGAAAAGTACAGGACTGTTTCAGGGATGACAGAGTACTGATATGTATTGGGTGATAGTATTAACAATACATGATAGGGCAGTATTGGAGAGTATACAAAATGTAGAGGTAGGGATCGTATAATAATTGAATGTTGATATAATAAGGAACCTACAATGGTAGGCGAAATGGAAAACAAGAAATTAAATATAGTCCGGCCCGAGTGGCTCAGTGATTGAGCATCAAGCTATGAACCATGAGGTCACGGATGAATTCCTAGTCAGGGCACATGCCCAGGTAGCAGGCTCAATCCCCAGTAGGGGGCATGCAGGAAGCAGCTGATCAATGATTCTCTCTCTCATCACTGATGTTTCTCTCTCTTTCTCCCTCTCCACTCCTCTCTGAAATCACTTAAAATTTTTTTTAAGTTTTATTACATATAAACTAGATTTTTATTATTAAAGTGGAAAAATAAGTTATCAAATTATGAATATATAAAGAATAATTATTCATTTTTTTTATGTGTGTGTGTATGAATGTGTTTATAAAATAAAGCAAAGTTTAGAATGATACACACTACTGCAGAGGTGACATATGGGAGTGTGCAGGGAAGAGGGGAAGGTTATATTTTCATTTTATCGTTTGTTTTCTGACTATTTTTTCATTTCTCTAATGCACTTATATTGCTTTTATAATATAAATAACAATAAAATGAAAGATTAAAGAGAAAATTACTTTCTAGGATAGAGGCTAGAGTTTAACTGCTAGTTTTTTTAAGAGCTATAATTAGCATTTCAAACAGGTACCAACAAGCCAGCTAATCGACTATTATCTGACGGTATCAGGATACTTAATCAGTATGTGAGATTCTATGAAAGGCAACGTTCTACACACTTTCCAAAAATAAATTTCCTAATACTCATCAGAACTGAATAGTATGTTAAAATAATCATCTGTGGCAATTTTTCTCGGACAATTTTTTAAATTATAAAAGTTAACACATACTTGTTACAATTTATCCAACACAGAGATCATAAGAAAATTATATACACATTATTTTGCATCTTGCAACTTATTCATTAGGACAATTTTTAGATATATTTACCAACAGTTGCAAAATCATACTTTTTATCTATATGAAACAGCTGTGATTGGAGTTAAGATACTTTTGTATGAAAATCACATAGAGTATAAAATTCCACCTAGAACAGTTGGCTGACAGAAATGATAAAAAAGGGCACAATAACAATCTGATTATTGCAGGAAACAGCTTTTTCTTTTCTGTTTTTTGTGGGGGTTTTGCTTGTTTTATTTTCATAATACATCTTTCTAAACTACAAAACTATTATCAAGTTTGTTTAAATTATCAACAATAGTCGAACAAAAACCAGGCTAAGTAACCTAAGACACTACATGCCCACCCAGGCCACGCCAAGTCAATGCCCCTGAGAAATCCCCAGGCGGCTAGGGGGTGTCTCACCAATCCAGCAGAGGGCTGAGTCAGATTCTGAACCACTGCCTCAAAGGGTACTCACACAAATTAGATAAAGTGACCTATGAAGTCACTGTATCCACCCCATCTCAGGAAATCTTGTTCCCAAAGAAATAATAACCCATTTTTTGTCCAGTCCAACTTTTACTATAAACAGAATGCACCTTTCACCAAAGCCCAAGAAGAGTATCTCATCAAAAGTCAATGTATAAGGACATTTTAATAATAAACTTCAATTTTCCAAAGATTTACTCAGTTACTTTTACCTATACTAATCTTTTTCCCTACCTAAAAAATAATAATTTGTTTTCCTCATCGGAGCAACATCCTTCAAATAGTTAATTAATTACAGCTTAATAATTGGTCCTTGTCTAGAACCCAAACTATGTTAAAGTAATTATAATGTGTAAAGGAGACATACTAGTATATCAAGATCCTTTCATATTATCATTAGCCATGCTCATGCCTGACCAGTACAATATGCAGTGGTTAAATATGTTGTGTTATTTTTTTTAAAAAAAAACACACAGATATATTCATTCAAAGGCAAAGGAGAAAATACACTCAGAATAACATCCTATCTTCTTCAAAATTCCCTAGTTTCTAGAGACATTTTTGTCTCTTATATACTGCCATTAATTTGACTGCTTCATAGCTCTAACACAATTAGAAAAAAAATGAAATAATGGCATGACTTTAGCAGGCATACATTTAATATGACACAATGAGATAATTACTATTTTCTAAAAGTTGGCTACTTACTGTCAACATTCACTCAAAACTTACTTCCAATTCTTTAATTTTTTCTTCTGCTATTTTCTGTTTCTCTAACAGCTGATTGTGAATTACCTCCTTGGACTGAAGAATAAACCTACAAAACACAAAAAAGTTGAAGATTAAGCCACATGATGACCACTTTATTCATCAAAATCAACAAATATTAAACTAAGAAAGCTAAAGGAATATCTCCCAATTTAGGACTAATAACATGCATTGTTACATTAATGTGACAAACTCCAAAAATCACCACAGGTTTAAGGCTTCGTGGCAGAGAAGGAATAAAAGCTTAAAAGTAAATTTTGCCTTCTTATCTAAGAAGGGAATTAAATCAAGATTCAAATAAATTCATAGTGGAAAAAACATAAAGGGATAAAAATCTATTACAAGCTAAGAGAAAAGTTAACAAACAATAAAAATCCCCCATAAGTTTTATTTTTCCAGTTATCTGTATCAACTTTTATCTAGATATTTTTAAACAATATTTATGAATTAGAACTCTCTCTCCGATCTTTTATTTTTTGTTGTAACAGCAGTAACTCATGACCTTTTAAAGTCACAATCAAGTACTGTGTTAGGATCAATGCATTAGTGTTTATATGAGTTCCTAACACAAAAAGTGCTGTATAAAGCCTAGTATCTTTTATTATTATTTCCAGAGTGTATAATACCTCTGAAAAGCTCAAAATGCACAAGTGGAAAATTTCAACTTTTTCCATTTTACAGGCAGACATATTATTTACAACAGATGAGGGTGGAAATATGGGGAAGCTTTAAAATTAACACTGAATCTGTTTTGTGACTTTATTTTATGTTCATAATTCTTGCTGTAGGGAAAGGAAGAACAAATTACTTTATAGCCTCAAGTAAGTGAACTTAAATATATACTTCCCTTCCACTGGAACTAAGGGAAAACCTCAATTACTCAAATCTCTTATAGTATTGTTCTAAAACTAGGCTATAACAAATTTCAATTAAAGATTGCAATTAATTAAGTGAACTGTTTCTTCTCTTTGTACATAAGAGTTTCTAAGATAGAATAGACATCCTATCTAATAAAAGAGTAATATGCAAAGTCACTCCAACACACAAAATGGCCAGCAGGAAAGGGCAGTTGTGGGCGATCAAGCCAGCAGGGGAGGGCAGTTGGGAGGGACCAGGCCTGCAGGGGAGGGCAGTTAGGAGTGACCAGGCCAGCCGGAGAGGGCAGTTGGGGAGGACCAGGCCTGCAGGGGAGTGGTTAGGGGGTGATCAGGCTGGCAGACAGAAGCAATTAGGGTAAGGTGAGAATTTCTAACAATTTTTTCCCTGCATCCCGCAGCATTTTAAAGAGTCCCAGTTTTTGGAAAGATTGGAAAGATTCTTTTTTTTTTTTTTTTAAATATATTTTATTGATTTTGTACAGAGAGGAAGGGAGAGAGATAGAGAGTTAGAAACATCGATGAGAGAGAGTCATCCATCAGTTGCCTCTTGCACACCCACTTCTGGGGATGTGCCCATAACCAAGGTACATGCCCTTGACCGGAATTGAACCCAGGTCCCTTCAGTCCCCAAGCCGACGCTCTATCCATTGAGCTAAACCGGTTTTGGCTGGAAAGATTCTTTCCAAAAATTGGGACTTTTTTAAAACGCCGTGGGACGCGGGAAAAACTGTTAGAAATCTGGACTGTCCCGCCGAAAGCGGGACGATCTGGTCATCTTAATATTAGGGCCGGCAGGCAGGCAGGCAGGCAGGCGAGCAGTTGAGAGCCAGCAGTCCTGGGTTGTGAGAGGGGTGTGTGACTGCCTGTTTAGGCCAATCCCACTGGACATCCCTGGAGGAGTCCCAGATTAGAGAGGGTGCAGGATGGGCTGAGGGACACCCCCCTCCCCATGTACGAATTTCATGCACTGGGCCTCTAGTTTCTTAATAAAATGCCAAACAAGAAAACATATTAAAGTAGCAATATGCAGTTTCCTCTACCAACCTCACAAAAACAACACTTTCTTGATAGATTCTTAGCAAGAGGGTCTGCTATTATAGATATAAGACAAATAAAAACAAACAAAAACAGCAATTATCCCTTTGCCCAGACACCCCCTCTTCTTCATGAATACACCTTGGCGCATACATTAATACAGTTCGTTGAACTTCGTTTTTACTCCACTAATTATTAAGCCTGTGTCCTGACGTGGAAAGTCCAGATAATTTAACTGATCATACTAGTCTTCAGTTGCAACTTGATCCTTTGTAAAAAAAAAAAAAAAAAAAAATCTACAATCCTGTGTGTCCAAATGTTATTAGTTCAAGAGACACAGTGCTATTTTTTATAAGATTATAGTCTATAGGATATTTTCTCAGAAATAATTATGTTTATCATGGTTTGACGTATGATATTTCAACTTTACAATAGCATGAAAGCCATACACATAAAAAAAATTACATGAGATATTCAGTAGTTTATTATAAAACAGACTATGTGTTAGATGACTTTGCCCATCTGTGGGCTAAGCATGGGTAGGCTAGACTAAGCTATGATGTTTAGTAGGTTAGATGTATTAAATGCATTTTCAACTTAGAATGGGTTTATCAGGATATACCCCATTTGAAGTTGAAGAGTATCTGCACTTGGTACAGAATTTGTAGAGAAGAGTTGTTTAGAATGGTATTAAGTCTCAATGACACCATGTAAAAAGTATTATAAATCTAGGCCCAATAGTCACCAAATCAGGTCATTACATGCATGATTTTTCTAAGAAAGTATTTTAACTATGAAAATCTTTTGTTTTATTTTGTTCTGTTATTTTTTATACCTCACCCGAGGATATCCCTTTCATTGTTTTTAAGGGAGGGACGGAGGAAGGGAGAAGAAATATTGATGTATCGATTAGTTGACTCCTGCACTAGCCTTGATCAGGAACTGAATCCACAACTCTTTGGTGAGCAAGCTGATGCTTTGAGAACACTGGCCAGGTAGGAAATCATTTTTAGAATAAATACATATTTTTAAATAGTACTGACTGCAGGCCAGTGAGTAGTATTCTCAAATAAAACGTCATTGGACATTATCTTTATTAGTGTCTGGGGAATTTCCAAAGCTAAGATTAGAGGTCAAGTCATTTACTTATGTGACCTAAAAAATAAATTATCTGAACAGATATTAAATCCCTTGAGCAGAAAATAAAATTATTAGAAAGCAAAAACACTCAACAACCAAAACATGTTTTTCCATGGCCACACACCCCTGAGATAGCTATATTGGACTGTGCCAACCTCAAAGGCCAGAGAGATGTCACCAAAGCCGGCCAATCTACTATAAGCTTAAGGACATCTGAGCAATTAAAGTTTTAAACAAGGATGAGTATTGAGTAAATGCAAATGTCTACCTTAAAGAGTGATTACATAGTCAAAATTCAAACAAAAATTATATGAGAATTTTGGATTAGTCCTCAAATTTAAAAATGCCTAAGAGCCCTGGCCAGATTGCTTAGTGTTTAGAGTCAGCCCGCACAACAAAAGGTTGTGGATTCAATTCCTAGTCAAGGCATATATACCTCAATTGTACACTTGATCCCTGGCTTGGTAGGGCCATGTGCAGGAGGCAACCAATCAATGTGTCTTTCTCATATCAATGCTTCTCTCTCTCTCATTCTACACACACACACACACACACACACACACACACACACACACACACTTCCTTTTACTCTATCTAAAAACCATGGAAAAATATCTTCAGGTGAGGATTAAAAAACAAATATATATATATATATATATATATATATATATATATATATATAGATATATATAGATATAGATATAGATAAAAATAAATAAAAATGTCATAGTTTTTGGAAAGAGCCCCAAGAAACATTTGGATTTCCGAAAAAAAGTCTTTAGAACAGCGGTCGCCATCCTTTCAGACCTCACGGACCACTGGTTAGTGACCGCTGCTCCAAAGGTTTCCTTAAACCAGCAGTTGCCAACCTTTCAGGCCCCAGTTGGCAAACGCTGCTTTAGAAAACATCTTGTCTATTGTTAAAAAGGACTGAATTATCAGATGCCATTTTGAAGACAAGGGATATATCATGACAATATAATTATGAGTCATATATCATAAATAAATATTATGTAGAGAGTTTCTCAAAACAGAGAATCTCACAAAGATCCTGCCTGATAGTTTATGGAAAGCCAAATGGCAGATTAAAAAAAATCTGGAATTCAGAATGTGCCATAAAGGAAAAATAAACCATGAAGAGGGAAATTATTTTTATATGACAAATGATATGCACAGAATGTGCTTACAATACTCAGGATGACATAATCTAGGCCAGAGTCACTGCTTTGTAAAAGGCCTCTACTTTGGAAACCAATGCCATGTGGCCCTGCACTGTCAATTATTAAGGGCTTATAGCCTGCTGTTTCATTTCCTCACTTATTTGCAATTCAGCCATCCAAAAAACATAATTTTATGTGGCCTTTGATTCTGTTTGAGAAACATGAGAGGCCGTGTTCTGCATTGTGCCACAGATTGGTACCTGACTTCCACTTTGCTCATGAACCCAAAACACAGTCCAGGATCAGCGGCAATGTTTTTGGGTACCTTTCAAAGTAGACATACACTATTCAGAGACAACAATAGGATAATGATAAAGCCTTTTGTTTGAGTGGGACATTTTTAGAGGACATCTGAAAACATATTCTGAACAGCACTTAGGGCATCCACAAATTAAGTGGCACAGAAAAAGCTGAAGAAGAATGAACTTATCCTGATTCTTTGCCTCATTCCATGGGCAATGAAAACTACTTGCATGTGCACAAAGAACTATTGTACATGCAAAAAAATTTTACGTCATCATTTTTAACAAAAGGGAGGAAGAAACCTAAATCCCTTAGTAAGGAAACAATTAACAAATTATGGTATATCTATACTGTGGGATGCTAAATGAGTAGAAACCTCTTTTTATGGCATAATGCAGAGTAGATACCCTGAATACCCTTCCTAATTAAAAACAAAGCCAAAAAAATCATTTTAAACATTCTACTGAACACATACAGATGAAGATTCTACAAAGACCCAAAACATAGTGAAATCAGGAATTCTGGAAGGTAAGAAAGCAATAAATTCCCCTTCTTGAGAAACCCGAGAGTTTCTGCTGAATTCTAGAGACCACACAGGCACAAAAACAGGATATAAAATCTATACTAATAAAAGGATAATATGCTAATTAGATCGGGTCAACTGGACATCTTCTGGACGTCCGACTTCCTTCTGGACAAAGCCATGGTGGTGGGGGCAGAGGCAGGGGCAGTTGGGGTGCTCAGGCAAGCAGGGGTGGGTGGGCAGTTGGGGGCGAGATCAAGCGAGTAGGGGAAGCCCGCCTGCGCTCCATAAGCCAGATGTAAACAGGGCTACTTGCTTTGCTTTTCCAATAAAGGTACATGCTTTAATTGCTTTAATAAACTGGCTTTTCACAACAGCCAAGGTCTCTCGTATAAATTCATTTATAATATATGAGAAGACAAAGATGGAGGCTGGGGACAGTCCTCTCCCACTGACTCAGGGAGCCGTCCAGGAATACCTCAACCACAGCACTGTTAAGTCTTAAACCCAGCCTGCCTTCTTTCTTCCAGGGCTCCCATTGCAAACATTATGCAAGGCTCTCAGCTAAGCTATCTCCACGCAAAGTCCCCCCAAGAACTCATCTATTTTCAAGGCTTCAACCTGACTAATGACCCTCAGAATAGTACCAACCCTATTACTTTTAAGTTCCACATCTCCTCTAATTCAACATGTCCCCATTTTAACTCATTTTATCTATCCACTAGAGGCCCGATGCACGAAGATTCGTGCAAGAACAGGCCTTCCTCCCCTTGGCCTTCGCGGTGGCCGGAGCCACCTTTCCGCCTTCCCATGCTGCCCAGAGGCCCGGAGGCTGGGGGGAGTTGCAGAACACCTGCCCCCCTCCCCCATCAGCACCAGAGTATGGAGTGATTTGCATACTCTCTCCTGACTGACTAGAGGGCATCGTGAAGGCATGGTCAATTTGCATCTCACTCTTTCATTAGTGTAGATACCAATATTCCCTATCAAGCAGTTTCCCCATCTCAACTTCAACTTCTACCAATGATATCACCACTTTCCCACTCATCTAAGTTCCAAAACTACAGGTATCCTCCTCGTCCCCTACATTCCCACACTGACTTCCTCTGCATTCCTTAATGTATGTCCTTTTTATACACAACTGACTTACTTCAATAGCTCCCTACCTATACTCCCTCATTAAACTCTCCCTAATTCACTCTAAATATATTACCAACAGTTTTCATGTAGCCACCCTTCAACTGTTGGTCGCTGTATTGATTGCTGTGGATAATTTTTAGCAGACACTAATGATTAGCAACTCCATATCCAGTCTTCCTTGTTAATAGAGCCCCAATTTTGTTTGTGTACCCTTCACTTTCCCAAGTGACTCAGGGAAGTGAATTCTGGGGTAAATCTTGACTGGTCTTTCCCAATCATGGCAATCCCATCCCCCAAGGCATAAACCCAAGTATGTGGTCCAGTTCCTGTCCTGAAATGTGAAAGGTCACCTTTTGGAGACTTCCGGAAACATTTCTTTTTTTTTCTTTCTTTTTTTTTTTAATATATATTTTTTTTTTATTGATTTTATACAGAGAGGAAGGGAGAGGGATAGAGAGTTAGAAACATCGATGAGAGAGAGTCATCGATCAGCTGCCTCTTGCACACCCCCTACTGGGGATATGCCCGCAACCAAGGTACATGCCCTTGACCGGAATCGAACCCAGGACCTTTCAGTCCCCAAGCAGACGCTCCATCCATTGAGCCAAACCGGTTTCGGCCGGAAACATTTCTTTGACCCAAACAAAAATGACACAGAAAACATGGTACTTCCTAATTCTGGATGTCGTCACCTCATAATGAAATCCTTCACCTAACTTGAAGTTGAAGCTAGTAAGCAGAAAAAAAGGGGGGCAGAAGCAAGGGTACTGAAATAAATGGAATTGAAGCTCTACCTACAGTGAGAAGGCCTGATATACACAACATGGATAAATTATGCTTAATGAGAGAAAAACAAAAGAGTATATACTATAATGATTCCATTAATATATAGTCTATATGAAATTCTAAAATAGTCAAAATTAATCAACAGTGATAGAAATCAAATTATCAGTTGCTTACAACAGGATTTGGGAGAGGAGAGAATTGACTTGGAAGAAGCAAGGGACTTTTTAGGGTGACAAAAAATGTTCTATATTGTTACATTTGCCAGAACTCATCCGACTGTACTTTTCTTTCATTTTTTGAGAGTATGTTTATACTTCACTTATTGATTTTTAAAGAGAGGAAGCAAGGGGGGGGGGGGGGAGAGACACTGAAGTGAGAGAAAAGCATGGATCAGATGCCTCCCACATACACCAGGACAGGGTCTTAAACCTGCAAACCGGGCTTATGTCTTGACTGGCAATCCGAACCAGCAACCCTTAGGAGCATTAGAACAATACTCAACAGAGTCACATGGCCAGGGCCTAACTCATTTATTTGTAAACAGTGACAATTTTATTTAAGTCAAGTTATTTTTAAGAAGCATGTTAGAGCATCAAAAGGAAATGTAAAGCAGGCAGGTGGATATACAAGTTTGGAGTTTAGGGGAGGGGACTAAAGACAAAAATCTGAGGAGTTGTCAGTACATAAAAAGGCATTTAAAGAGAGAAGCCTGGATGAGGTCCCTAATAAACCAAGTACAGATAAAGAGAACAGAAAAAATCCAAAGGCTCAGTCCAAAATCAATCTAATATCTGGAAATGGGAAAGAAAAGAAAACAGAACAAGGAGAGTGAATAGGACTGGCCAGTGAAATAGAAGGAAAATCAAAAGGTGATGTCATGGAAGCCAAGTGCTTCAAGGAGGAAAGATCACAGGACTAAACACTACCGACAGGTCAAATGAGATGAGGACTGCGAATCCCCTGTCTTTATTCCCGTCAGGAACACAATCCCATGTAAACATTCTTTGTTCTGAATGAGTAACTCACACTGCTAGGTTCAATCTGTACTAATTAAAAATCCTGTGTATTTTTAAATCTGTTACTCCTGAAATGGAAGCAGTAGTATGTTAACCTATTTTAAACATGATGCTTATTTTTGGTCACTATTTGGTATTCTAAGTATTCTAGTAAATAATCACCTCTGATGTTTACCACTTTTACTCTGGCCTCATCAAACCCCGAACACTTCCACATTTGAGCATCAAGCTGTGCTACAACTTTTTCCAGAGATGTGATCTTTATTTCACTAGTAGGTTAAAATGTAACACAATAAAATATAACCCTTGGATAGTAAAAGATTACTACATAATGACTACTGAAGGACACAAACAGAAGACTCCTCATACAGATGTAGAAAGTCACAGAGAAAGATAAATATATTTGGCACAAATGCAAAAGATTCGATCCAACACACACATACAGGATGCAGATTGTGGTCCAAATCTTTTTGCCCCGAGCTAAACAATGTGAAAGGCTCAGCTTACGGCAGTCATGTTCTTATCTATTTAAAGATGCACTTTTAATACTGGGCTCCTGCTGCTGCGAAAATTTTGATATGAGAACATTTCAAGTCCTCTTTCAAAGCCAAAGGAATAGCGTCTCCAGCTAATCTGGTCCATTTCAAGGTACGCAATCCATTTTCATGAGAACAAGAGTTGGTAATGAGAGTTCCTGGCCAGGAGAATGAAATATTCTCCCAGGCAGGTCCATTCAAACTTAAATTCTAAAAACAAATTGAGCTCACATTCTTCACAAAGCCACAGGCACTAACGGTGCGTGCAACACACTGCAATCCTAGTTATTCCATCTGGGCAAAGAACATTTGCAGTTCACAGCAATTCCTAATGTAAGAAAAGAAAACTAAAATAAGTCATTATCAAGTGTGTGTTCTTATATATAGACTGACTCAAACCTTCTAGGTCAAAATATTTTTTCTGAGCTTTTTGGCAGTTTCACTAAGCAGATATATTCCTTGACATGAACACTTCACTCCTCTCTCAAACAGATTAGATAGCAATTTGTTCTTAAATCTGCCACTTTAAGAAAATTAGCAGCTAAAAATCAGAAAATTCTTGGTACAGCTTAAAATTTACCATTTTTCATTTCAGAAAAATTCAGCTAGCGCTAAGACCGTTACAGTACATAATTCTCCAATGACAAAGTAGCAAAGCTCAAAATTATTGCTGCCTTTATTTTTATTTACATAGAACAACAAAGGTAATGGTACTTTTCACTCTTCCATCAGTTTACTACATTCATTCTTGCTTATCACCAAGAAACACTGTAGTATCCTCTTGTGTTGCTGAAGAATTGCTACTTTCATGCAACAAAAGGGAGATTTTGCTTAATCCTTTGTCAGTTTAAAAAAAAAAAGTTCAGGCCTTATGATATCAGGAAATGCAGAAGCAAAGTCCTCCAAGTAACTAAATGAATCAATTACGTTTACCTTTTTTAAAAACAAGTTTAGGCCTAAAATAAGTAACCTACAAGGACACATTAAATAAAAAATTGTAGCATGTCTGTACATCCCAAGATAAGAATAACAACCTGCTTTGTCCTTTTGTACAATAGACTTCTAATTAGTATAACCTTTCAAAACTAACTTTCCCGTGTTTCAGAGATTGTTTGCACCCTGGAGGACATGGGAGGGGAAGAAGGGAAGGGATTATTTAAAGTATCTGCAAAAGAAACATGGCTATGTAATTCCTACGCAAATGTTGGTTAGCTTCCCTTGGATAAAAACAGTGATGTCATTCCACACGGCGGCACAGCAGAGTTGTAATGAACACCAAGTTTTAGATCACTGACACTTAGGGAAATTAAGAATATTGCTCAACAATCTCCTCTCCCTAGAGTACCACGTCTGCGGAAGAGGAGAGTGCACCCGTCTGGGGTATATACATGCTCAACATCAACAAAACTGAAGTCATTTTTCCTTGCTCAACAGGAAAAGTTGTGTTTTTTTCCCCTTCAAACTCTGAGCAATGAAAGCCATGACTCTAAATGGCTCTGTATAAAAGCACATGAAGGGTGGGTCATAGTCTATTAGTAAAGGCAGCTCAACATCAAGAACTCCTCTTCCTTCAAAATAAAACCTAAAAAAGAACTAAAAAATTCCTTCTTACATTTGAAAATTATTTTATCTTTGCTTATATTTTCTCTACTCTAAAACACAGATTAACACCTTTAAAGAGAGCATAGAAAGAGCTTACGAATTTAAAATGTGCTCTCACACCAAAAGTAACCTACACATTATTTTTTTCTCCTCTAGTAAGCTCTAAAAATAATCAAACATGATTCCAGTGAGAACAATAAAAACTATTTTTACTATAATACCAACACTATTTTTCAACAACATTTACTACACCATGATTTACAGTTTATTTCTTAATCTTTTAGGAATCAAATATAATACAACTACTTCTTCAGATTTAAAACTATCTCAAATTAATTGGAATACCAACTCTACAGCTACACGAAATTTGTAAAACAGTTGCAAAACTTGAGGCTGCATGACTCTATCCCTTTCTATTAATATTTAATATAACTAAATTTAGAGAAACTGCAAAAATTTCATCCCGGTTTTATCAAATGTCATGGTTCAAATTACAGGTCAACATCCAAACTTACAATTGAAATCACTACAAAACCAGCATAACATTTGAAACAAAGCAGTTCAACCAACCTGTCATGGACAGTTCAGATTTCTGCATCCTAATTAGTTGAAAAGTTACCTCAACTATTTACATATTTTTTTATATTCATTACCAATCAGGAATAAAACTACTGTTTTCACTTTCTACCTGTGCCACATTTATCTTAAGTCTTAACACTTCTGGATCTTTTAACCATTAGAGATCAACCATCAAATTACTTCAACAAGTAGAAATAGCAACACTGCTCCCAAACAGCAATTTCTGCATTGCTAGACACTTATCTAGTTGGTAGATTTATACCATTGTTCATTCTTAGTTCCTTAAATGTAAAAAAATACCCACAGAATGGTGGCATACCTCTAAATTAGTTTAAATATGGCACAAAGTTATTTCTGGTTAGGTCCAAGTTTTAAAAAGACACTAATCATTCTTTTCAAAGGCTAATCTACTCAAGTTCCTCCCATATTTAAAAAAAAAAAAAAAAAAAAAAAGCTTAATTTGTCTCTTTTGAAAAGAAGAAATGTTATTTATGTAACCCTCAAGCAAAAGGAGATTAGAATAATAGGATAACAGACCTAACATCAAATCAGGGTCAGGTTTATACCTATTGTTAATAAAAATAAGTTTGACATTTATCCTAATGATCTTTTCGAACACTAGCATGGTTAAATGTCATTTATGTGTACTTTCAAATGTAATTCTTTCATTTTTTTAAAACTGTACTTCAATGCAAAGTACAAAAGAAGAAAACTACCATATACCATTAGAAACTGGTTCTTATTCCTGAGAAAATAAATACAAGAAACATTCAGGTAACATTGATTTGAGATCTAGTATTTATGTGATTCCCTCCTTGTATGCTAGAAAGATGCAAAGACAAACACTTCCAACTATTCAGACAGATCATTCCACAGTTGTAACTTTCATCATAGTTCTCAAAGCAGCCCGGTGAGGTCAGCTCACAAACAGCTTAAGGAGTAAAACTAGAAATTGGTGGTAGTAGTATCAGGCTACATAACAGCCTCTCCAAAGAATATGAAGTAACAGAAGGAAAATGTGCTGGCAACATGCCAAGAGACTAGATGGAATATAGCTTTGAGCAACAAATACCCAGAGCTTACAGTGTATAGCAATTCATCATCTCTTAACTCTACAAGCTTGATTTTCCTTGTTTTAAATCCAAAATAGCCATATATAACAGGTATTTAACTCTACTAAATTCTCCATATTTGTGACTTGAAAGGCACGGGGCTTGCAATGATTTGGTAAACTAAATACATACCCTAAAAAGAAAAATGGCTTTCATCCTATGTGAAGATGAGAAAGGTAAAACAGAGACAATTATATTGATATTGTTCTGCATAGAATAGCCTTTATTCTCCAAGGGCTATACTGCCCTCAGTTTAGTTTCAAAGGCTTGGATTTTTCTATATTGTCAATTGTGACTCAATATCTCTGCAACTGGCTGGTATTTAGAATTAGTCAACTTTCTCAACAATTTAATAATGAATCCTGTCAGATCAAATGACATAATTTTGTTAAAAATTCCTCTGACATTAGTCAAAATGTTACTTTTATAATTTCATCTTTAGTGAATCATAATATTAAAACAATAAGAAACTCTAATTCTAAATCTGTCACTTTCTAAACATATATTCTTTCTAAAAAGCCAAAAGAAAATGCAGTTATTTTAGGCAAAAGAATCTTATTCAACTCAAATCAACACACATTTAACATCTAGTTTGTGCCAGACCTTATGCTGAGAACTAAAGAAACAAAGATAAATATGTATGTACATAGTCTCACACAACTGACAATCTAGTTGGGGAAACTAGCCGGTGTAGCTCAGTGGTTGAGCATCGACCTATGAACCAGGAAGTCACAGTTCAATTCCCAGTTAGGGCATATGCCAGGGTTGCAGGAAGTGGCCAATCAATTTCTCTCATCACTGATATTTCTCTCTCTCTCTCCCTTCCTCTCTGAAATCAATAAAAATCAATTAGCCCAGCAGGTATGGCTCAATGGTTCAGCAGTCAACCCATGCACCAAGAGGTGGCTGATTCAATTCCCCATCAAGGCACTTACCCAGGCTAGTGGGCTTATTTCTCTCTCATTGATGTTTCTATCGCTCTCTCCCTCTCCTTTCCTTGCTCTCTAAAATCAATACTAGTGAAAACATTTTTTTTAAATCAATCAATAAAATAAATCACAATCTCTAACATTCTGTGTAGTATGTGTGCTTTCTAAAGTAGTTATAGGAACAAAAGCCCTGGTACCACCCCAGATATGTAATTAAGTCTGCCAGAAAGGAAAAAATCTTCAGAAAATCTAAGTTATATCTTAAAGGATAAGGATTTCACAAGGGAAAGTCGAGTATCGAAGGCCAAGGACAGAATGAGCAAAAACAAGAAATCACAAAACATGGCATGTGTGAGGAAGCCCATGTGGCAAGACTAAGAATAACAGTTTCTGATTCAGATGCTACTACATGACAGGCATCACTAATCAATTAAAACATGTTTAAAGTCTATATGAGACTCAAACTCCTTCTCAACAGATAAACCAAAACCAATGGAAGGAATGAGGTCCATGTGATGAAATTTATGAGCTATCCTGAGCCTAAGAATAGAAAATGGTGGGACTTGAGACTAGAAGGATAAATAAAGAACAGATTATGAATGACTATGATGCTAGGCTAAGGAGTTTAAATTTTATCTGTGGACAAGAGAGGATGAACAAAGGATTTTATGAAGAATACTGGCGTGATCAATTCTGGCAGATGTGTAAACAACGCATTTGGACAGATAGAAGAAAGGCATAAAGAACAGTTAATATGCTATTGCAATCGTCTAGAAAAGATTCATGAGGCCTGAATTTCAGCGATGGCAAAAATCTACTGCAGGTTCTAAAACAAAACAAAAAAATTAGTGTTTTAGATTTTGGAATCCATGATTTCAAAACAATTTGAGAAAAATTAGTATTCTATTCAGAATTCCCAAATAATACCCAAAAAGCAAAAGATAAGACAACGTAAGGTAAAAACTAGAATTAAATAAATGAATCACAATGATACTCAAGATTACCCAAGACTATAAATTCAGAAATAGATATTTCAGGTTTAGCATCAAGAAAGAGAACGTCCTCATGACCAGACTAATACTCAGCAAGTCTTTTCCTCCTGAGGGCACTAATATTCTAGCCAACCAACAAACACTAGTCACCTTACATGCCCCTACAATGCAGGGTCAAGTGCACACTCCCAGTGAGATGCAGAAGGCATGAAAGTCAAATTTAAAACCAATGTCTGAAACCATATAGGAGTTCCACTTTATCCAAACATTTGAAACTACATATTTCTTTTTTTTTTTTTTTTTTTTTTTTTCATATATTTTTTATTGAATTTTTTACAGAGAGGAATGGAGAGGGATAGAGAGCTAGAAACACTCTCTCTGATGAGAGAGAATCATCGATCAGCTGCCTCCTGCACAACCCATTCAGGGGAATGTGCCCGCAACGAATGTACATGCCCTTGACCGGAATCGAACCCGGGACCCTTCAGTCCGCAGGCCGACGCTCTATCCACTGAGCCAAACCGGTTTCGGCTGAAACTACATATTTCTTTTTAAAAGCATAAATAATATAAAACAAATCTTCTGGAAATATTACTGTCCTACCATTAACTAATTCATATCCCAACCTTTAAACTCTAAGATTTTTTTTTAATATATCTTATTGATTTTATTACAGAGAGAAAGGGAGAGGAATAGAGAGCTAGAAATGTCAATGAGAGAGAAACATCGACCAGCTGCCTCCTGCACAACCTCCACTGGGGATGTGCCTGCAACCAAATGTGCATGCCCTTGACCAGAATCGAACCTGGGACCCTTCAGCCCACAGACCGACGCTCTATCCACTGAGCCAAACCAGTTTCGGCAAACTCTAAGATTCTTTATGTGGAATGCAATCTATTTGTAGCACTTTGGGCAGTATGCAAAAAAAAAAAAAGCAACACTCTTTTATTACTTCTGCAAAATGTTTAATAAATGAAATTATTCTAATTAAAAATAAAAGCTTCGCCGGGACCGGTTTGGCTCAGTGGATAGAACGTCGGCCTGCGGACTGAAAGGTCCCGGGTTCGATTCCGGTCAAGGGCATGTACCTTGGTTGCAGGCACATCCCCAGTAGGGGGTGTGCAGGAGGCAGCTGATCGATGATTCTCTCTCATCGATGTTTCTTACTCTCTATCCCTCTCTCTTCCTCTCTGTGAAAAATCAATAAAATATATTTTAAAAAAATAAATAAATAAATAAAAGCTTCATTGTAACTCAAAAGCCAAAGATAGTCAAAGAGTTTTTCTATTTTGGAAAAAGATTCTTTAGCTGTTGCAAACAGGCTAATACAGTGATGTAAAATCCAAGGACAACATGTTAACAACCATGCTAGAAAAGCTAGCATTACTGTTTTAAGATCTAAGGATATTCACATTAAGGATAAAATTATCCTGTCATGAACGCCAACAATTCACTTCATACTACATAGACACATATTCAAGGACACTACTTTGTTCTCAACCCAATTTTTTTGTGTCCCAATAATAAACTCTCAAATTGGGATTCTCTTCCTCTTAAAACAAGCTAAAATGACAAATATGAACTCCGGAGATAAAATTTATTTGTGACATATTATTTATTCTGATCAAGCAAATCTAATGAACAGTTTATCATAATCTATCTCTTTTCCAGAAAGATATGGATTAGCTAGTCAGGAGCGGGGTCTACTTCTCATGATGTCATTCCAAAGCCACTGCTAAATGTTACACATGTGATGCTTCCTTCAAATCAATCACAAAATAAGTCATCCCAAGACTGGGGTCAAATTCCATTCCAACTAAAAGCTCGCCAAACTTAAAGTAATGGTCCACTTACTAAGTAACAGTCAAGACTAAATTCCAGAAGAGCCCTCCTCCTGTATCCCAACCCCCCCAAACAGTCCTCGCCTTTTAGCTCATTGTAATGGAATGTGACCTGCAGTTAAGGTCCATTCCACAACAATTTCCATTCCTTACTTATTGCTCAGAGAACAGATCTACTCTCTCTCATAAAGGTAATATTTGTTTTAAAAGAAAAAAGTGAAGTGCTATTAGATGTCAATCACATAACAATAAGAACAAACAAAACATAAATTGTTTACTAGATTTCTCATGGATGACAAAACAAGTGCATATAAATAACAACTGAATATTTAACTTAATATTTTTATTTTAGGACACTGGTCAGACATCTAAAAGATGATTTGCATGACTCCTCACAAATTAGGTAGGGGAGGGGAAGTTAAAACTACAACTACTTAAATAAATCTTCACACACAAAAATACTATGAACATCTTTTCATGACAAACCATATTTTTATCAATGAAGTTACACACTTTTAAGCATCCAATGTAGAGAGAGGAGGGAAATATTTCAGAAATGTACTTCAAAGTCTAAAATTAAACACATCTGGCCCCGTTTCTCCCTTCCCTCTCCCAGGCACCTTTCTCTCCTAAGCATCAAGAGCCTTTCTTCTGCCTCTGTATCTTGTTTCCTGAGCCCATTTCTCCTACAGCTCACTTCTCTACATCTATGATTTTCTAAATAAACTTCCTCTTTTTCTTTTTTTAATATATTTTATTGATTTTTCACAGAGAGGAAGGGAGAGGGATAGAGAATTAGAAACATCAATGAAAGAGAAACATCGACCAGCTGCCTCCTGCACACCCCCTATCGGGGATGTGCCCGTAACCAATGTACATGCCCTTGACTGGAATCGAACCTGGGACCCTTCAGTCCTCAGACCAACACTCTATCCACTGAGCCAAACCGGTTTCGGCAATAAACTTACTCTTACAATTTGAAGGGGGGAAAATTAAATTCAACACATCTATCTGGGATTCAGTTTATCATTTTTAAAAAATAAGGTATTAGAGCTACTGTGAAACTTTAACCTGTCTTAAAATGAACAACTTTTATGATTTCAGACAAAACATATCCCAAGATGACCCCCTTAAGGATATATTTTACTTACATTCTTCCTACACCTTCATACATGTTAGTCTCGTCTACCAAAGTCATAATCTCTGTATCTGTAAGATGGGCATGCTTTTTCGTTCTGTTTAGCTGTTCAATCTGTATGTCTGCAAGCTTCACCTTCTGTTGAGTGTCAATAACTTTCGCTTGAAGCTCTGTGAAGGCCTAATAAAAACAAGTCCTTGATTTAGTAGGCGAAATATTTTATAGGAAACATTTAAGTCAAATCCAAAATATGTTCAAATAAAGCATGCTAACCAGAGGCAGAGCTGTGAAATTTACTAAACCAAACAGCAATCAAAGTTAGCATAATTGTAATCAGTCAAGCCACCAGGTTAACTACTGAGTTTACCCTGTCCTCAGAATATGGAATCTTTTTGAAGCAGAAATAAATGCACATTATATAGTGGCCATACCAAGTAGCAGGTGCTCTCAAGGAGTAATAAAAGTAATAAATGTAAAAGTCAGAGGATGAAACCCAGAGATCCAAAACAAGAACCATAAGTGGAACAACTCCCTACATTTGTATTACTCAACTACGTTTCAAAGCACTTTCCCACATTTGTTTCAAATATTAATATAGGTATATCAATAAAATGAGAACAATGAGGGATATAATAAAAACCTCATTTACTCCTCTCAAATCCTATGAGTTAGGGTGGCAGTTTCATCCTAACAGTTTATAAATTAAGTAAATGTGACAGTTAAGTGGCTTGCAAAGGACTGAACAGCTATCTGGAAGAAAGGCGGGTACTTAAATCCATTTCTGCTGACCTCCAGTTCAGGAATTTTTTTATTCTATTGTCTACAGTAATATCCCGAATATAAGTATTTTTAAGAGAAAGAAAAAAACACATTGGTATTAGAACTGCATTATGATCTTCATATGCATAGACCAAGCCAAATTTGACCCTTATGTACACTTCACTCAAAGATAAACACAGTTCATGAATACTCTTGTTCAAGTGCCTGGAATGACTGTCACAAGCTGTCAAATTTATGCCTTAATAACATTTGTGACTGCGATACATTGCAAAGGCTACTACTTAGCTTTTATTCTGACTTGATTCTCACCTACTAGAAAGGTTTCAAAATATTTATTTGGGAGGAAGAGGGGAGCCTGAAATTTCCTATTAGTCTCCAGGCAATAATAATAATAATAATTTCTATTAGAAGTAAAAAATTTTAAACGTGTCTTTAGTTAATTTGATTGTCAAAACTATCCAACCTAAGGCTGAAATCATTTTCTTAGTTTGCATTCATTGCCCACAGGTTTCTTAGCAACAAATTCAAATACTGGGAGGTGAGTTATTCACAGCTGTATGCTATTGCTAGCTCTTTTACTAAACCCTGGCTTAAATTTTAATCTTTAACATAATAAAAAAGGTAAACTTTTAGGATGCTTTAAGCATTCTTAAAATGAATTTTGTTTTGCATTCAAAATTACAGGTATTACCTGATTGGTACACAGTTTGCTAAGGAAACTATTAGTATATTGCTAAAGCTGAGCTACTACAGCATAAGAGAATACCACCTAAGGGCCAAATTTACAAGTTTCAAAACAAGAATGACAAAAAGATACACACGTAAATCCTCACAGCAGTAACAACTTCAATGTTTAGGATCTACAGCTATTTCAGCTGTCCTATTGCTTATGCACAGATGGACCAGAAGGCAGTCTTTAAGTAAAATTTGTTTTTTTCTCAAGAACCTTAATAGCCAAAAAGTGTGGAGTAAGGCAGGGGATACTGGATTTGAGTCCCAACCTTTCTGGAACTCCCGTTTTCTTTTCTAGAAAAGGACAGGTTTAAAGTAGATGAAGCCTAGGATTCTTTTCAATCCCCATCCCCCTCCTACACTCCTCCCATCCTCCCCAAAAATATGATATGATTTGGGATCAGTAGAGATGTTAGAATCCTGACAACTGGTGGTGAAAACGTTTCTGGATGGCAATACATTTATAAGCAATTGAAGAGGTAAACCTAATTTCTTCCGATATCAATTTTATTTAGAAAACCTCACGGGACTTCTTCCCTCGACAACTCCTGCAAAAACGGTGGGGGGAGGGGAGCCAAAGCCCTGAGATGAGCATTGCCATGAGCATATCTGACTCTGAACCGTAGTGCAACCTTCCTAAGTTTGGGGTGGAATAAGAGGCCTAAAAGCGCAGGCCGGAACAAGGGACGACAGGACAAGCCAGTTATCCGCCCCCCAGACTTAACCAAACCCAGCCCAGCCGCCTCTTCTCCAGCAAAAGCCGCTCGCCCCCCACGCCAACCTAACGAGACCCGCTCGTGAGGATTCTGGGGTATCGCCCCCCAGTTCCCCGGGGCCTCTTTCCTCCCGCAAGACTCAATTCTCCTCCATATTCTTGTCCACAGTTCCCTTAGCTACCAAAGAGAAGCCTCAGCCACCTCAAGACGCTTTTTTACCTTCTTCAACTCTAGGTCCACGGGCGCCGCCATCTTGGCTCACTCTCTGCGCCTGCGCGGTGGACAAAGCCGGAAGGTGTGGGGGGGAAGGGCGCGCCGCGGAGGTTTGAGTAGTTCCCTCCTTCCTTCTGCGCCTGCGCCGCAGGAGTGGGGCTAGGCGGGCTTCTTCCTTTCTTCCCAGATTGTGGTTCAGTCTGCGTACCCCATGTGACCTACCAGGCCTGGCCTGCTTCTCCACATCCTTCCAGACACAACACCACATGCAGATTTCGTGTATGGTTCTAAGCATTTTAGCAAATGGCTTAGTTTGTGCTACTAAGTTGAGATGTATGTAGATCAGGCCAAACCTCTTCAGTCATTCAGCTGTCAGGGATGAGAAAAGAAGAAAAAAAAAGTCAGCCTGCGCCTCAGGTATGCCAGTTTGGAGAAAACCGGAATGCTACTGGAGTGTTCTTCTGGAGGAGTTATTTCTCCGGACCTCTCCTAAAGACCTTTTGGCACAGTGGTTCTCAAGAGAGGCCAAATAAGTTTGTTTAAATAGATATACATATTCTTTCCCTGGTCCTTATCCCAAACTTATTTACTTAGAATCTTTGAGTTTGGGGCCCAGAGTCTCACACTTTTGCAAACAGCCTTTATGACCTGATGCAAGTCATCTGCAGACCATCTTTAGAGAATTGGCTGTAAACGGCCAACATTTGAACAAGAAGGATAGATAGAAATTGGACTTTTGAAAATGGAAGAAATGGATATTTTACCTACTCTAAAAACTTATGAGGGAGGGTAAAGGACGGAAATTTGGAACCAGCCAGATCTGGATTGAAGGTTTGGTCTACCTTAACCATAAGTCTGTCTGGTTCCATTTACTGTGTGGCAGTAGAGTTTTTCTTCTCTTTTAATTTTAGAATAACAGCCAAAACCGGTTTGGCTCAGTGGATAGAGTGTCAGCCTGTGGACTGAAAGGCCCCAGGTTTGATTCCAGTCAAGGGCATGTACATTGGTTGCGGGCACATCCCCAGTGGGGGGTGTGCAGGAGGCAGCTGGTCGATGTTTCTCTCTCATCGATGTTTCTAGCTCTCTATCTCTCCTTTCCTCTCTGTAAAAAAAAATCAATAAAATATATTTTAAAAAATAATAATAATTTTAGAATAATAATATTGACATAACAGGGTTATCACCTGAGGTGTTTTGGCTGTGAATTCTTCCTCTGGGAGCATTTGCTATTCTTTCTTGTGACAGTTGATTTTCTCATATGACCTAAATTTTTGTCTAAAAACCTATCTTCAGTGTCTATCATGTCCTGGGCTGTGTAAACATCCCAAGGTTAGGTTCACATTCACATCTACCAAAACCCTATGAGATTCTTGGTTCCAGACCAGTTCTTACATTAATTTTTGATAACACATGAGAGAAGCATATTTGGGGGAAAATAAAACTTTCTCTGACCATAAAGTTGGTAGAATGTGATATACATTTATGGACTGGAAGCCACTATATTACTTTTTCCATATCTCCTTTTAAAAAATGTATATTTTATTGATTTTTTACAAAGAGGAAAAGAGAGGGATAGAGAGTTAGAAACATCCATCAGCTGCCTCCTGCACACCCCCTACTGGGTGTGCCCAAAACCAAGGTACATGCCCTTGACCAAAATCGAACCTGGGACCCTTCAGTCCACAGGCCAACACTCCACCCACTGAGCCAAAGCGGTTAGGGCCATATCTCCTTTTCATTTAGGTCTTCAAAATGAAATTATTTCCTTTTTCTCTCTAGAGCTTCTAAAATGGAAAAAAAAAATTATCTATGAAAGCCTTGCAATAGTACTTGGACACTTGCCTAGAGAATAACCAGAATGTGCTTGCTTCTATTATTTCATAGGAAAAAAAAAAAACAAAACAGACTTCACACTGAAGGCTTCACTATGTAGGAATATACTATTTCTCAGGTTTAATAAGCTATGAAAACTTAGAAAGGTGATCTCCTATTATCCCTCAGCTCTGCCTTACCCATGCTCGATACATTTATTTATTCCTTCAACAAATATTTTTTAACATATGTTAGGCACCCTTCTCCCTTCCCCACAAAAAATAAAATGAAATAAAATAAAATAACATGTGTTGGGCACTGATCTAGACCCTTGGGGATATAACAGTAGCAGGAGACAAACTCCCTGACCTCATGGGGCACATATTCCAGTGGGGAAAGATAACAATAAACATGCAAACAAATATTTTTTTAATCAATCTTTATTGTTCATATGCAAACAAATATTTTAAATATTAATGTGTTTCTAAGGAAGGAAATAGCAGTGTGGTTAGAGATTGACTGGGTGGAGGCTACTTAAGTGTAGGAAGCTCTCTAGAGGGAGATGAGACCAGAAAAATGAGAATGAGCCAGCTAAGCAAAGAACTGGGGAAAGCATCCCAGACACGAGAGAAAAACCCACTGCCTTCAAAAGAAGAAATTGAACAGGAGAAGCAAGCAGGCGAATCATAAGGAGGCACGCGCCGCCAATATGCACTGTACATTCCACAAGCATTGCCTTCTTATTTTACTTCTTCTCGCTGTTTAACTCTGTAAGATGCAAAGAGGTTGGATCAGTTTAAGTGATTGTGCTGCCCCTTTTCACATCACAGCTACTGACAATGAAGGCCGCACCTGCCACTCCCATCTGCCCGGCTGGCTGGCGGGGAAGGGGGAACTTGCACGTTGGTGAAGGAACAAGCTGGAAGGGACAAAGGTGAAATCTAGAGTAAACACCAAGCTGGCCCAAGGGGTCCTGCGGGCTGTAAAGTGCAGTTCAATCAGAGTGCCATTTTTTTGTTGTTCAAATGATTTCAATTATTGGAATGCACAATTTTTAAATATGCAAAAAAAAAGTTTTAAAACCTAAAGAAAAATTATTATTTTATTATTTATAAAGAAAAAAATAAAGGAAAATAAAGACTCCTAGGTTTTAGACCTGAGCAAACTAGTTGAATGTTAATGTCTTTTACTGAAAGAGAAACTAATTCTTGTTTAAAAATATATTTTATTGATTTTTTACAGAGAGGGAGAGACAAAAACATTGATCATCTGCCTCCTGCACACACCCCCACCGGGGATGTGCACATGCCCTTGACTGGAATCGAACCCTCAGTCCGCAGGCTGACACTCTATCTATTGAGCCAAACTGGTCTTAGCAGAGAAATTAAGTCTTACGATATAGCCTGCATGCAGTCTCAAAGCCACTCTGTATGAATAATAAGAATAATCCATCCTCCCTATAAATAGACGATATAATTGAGAATATGGGTCAGAGACCCAAAATAGCAATGAATGAAACAATATAGAAGCTTATTTCTCTTTGTCACAATGAACCAGGCATAAGCAGTGTAGAGTAAGTATCTCAGTTCCACAATGCCAGAGTTCCCGCCCCTTCTATCTTATCTATGTGTTCCAAAATGACTCTTCATAGGCATGTCTGCAGCCTAGCTAGAAAGACGGACAAAAGTAAGGGCAAGCTCACTTCTCTTTAAAGGTATGTCCTAGAAGTTGTAATAGTTCTGTTGATATCACATTGGCCCAAAAAGAATCACATGGCCATTCCTGGCTGCAAGAAAGGCTGGGAAATGTAATTTTTATAGGCAACTATGTGTCCAGTTAAACACCAGGAATTCAATTATTATGAAAAGAGAATAGAAAACAGTTATTGTGGGGGAATGCGCAGTTTCTGACATCACAGCTTTTCAGCTTACAAAGTCATTTGATTTTCACAACTTTAAAGATAGATAGACTCTGGAGCATCATTCATTCAGTTTGAGAGGAAGTTTAGCAGAATGGTTAAGAGTATAAGGTTTGGCCCTAACTGGTTTGGCTTAGTGGATAGAGCTTCAGCTTGCAGACTGAAGGATTCCAGGTTCCATTCCAGTCAAGGACAAGTACCTTGGTTGCCGGCACATTCCCAGTGGGGAATATGTAGGAAGCAGCTGATCAATGTTTCTCTCTCATTGATGTTTCTAACTCTCTAACCTCTCCTTTCCTCTCTGTGAAAAAAAAATTTATAAAATATAATAAAAAAAAATTGTAGAAGCTTTGGAGTCTGACATCCTAGTCAAATCCTATTTCCGCCAAGGATGTCAGGTTCCAAGAAAATTACTTAAATTCTCAGAGCTTCAAATGTAAAATAGACACAATAATAGTACCAATCTCACAGGTTGTTTTGAGGCTTAAATGTAATAATGCATGCAAAGTGCCTAATATATTGTAGTTGTACCTAATCAACATTATGTGGTGAACCTACAGATAAACAAAAGAGCAGTTCACAGTACAGTGGAAGATTCAATAGAGAGTATCAAAGAATATGAAAATTCTGCTAGAGAGGAAGTGATCGCATGAGATTGGAGAACACAGAGGAGAGGGCTCCTAAATCCAGAGTTTTGTAGGGAAAATGGGAGTTTGTTGGAAGGAAGCAAAAAAGGATATTCCTGGAAGAGACAAAAACACCAAGGTGAGAGCCTGGTGCCTTCAGGGAAACACTAGCTGTTTGGTGTGGCTGAAGCACAGAAGCATGTTAACCACTCAGAGAAAGGGACAGAGAGAGATGAGGGCCGATGGTGGAGAACCTTCCAGGTCAAGCTCAAGAGACTGGGTTTTATCCTGTGGTCACTGAGTGCAATGAGTGTTGTAAGCAGGAGAGTGACTAGTCACATCTACACTCCAGAAGTTACCATGGCTGTTTTATGTGAAGTGATCCCCAAAAGGCAAAGGGAAATCAGAATTGGAGCAGTCATCTAGACTCTGAGGGATTAAACCTAAAGTAATGGAAGAAGAGAGCCCAGAGATGATTATCTGCTCTTCAAAATTCCTGTCCTTCTCCCTCTCTCTCTCTCTCTCTCTCTCTCTCTCTCTCTCTCTCTCTCCCTCTCTTTCCCTCTGTTAATCCTCACCCAAGGATATTTTTTAATTGATTAATATATATATATATATATATTATATATTTTTTAACTGTTTCAGAGAGGAAGGATTAATATATATATATATATATATATATATATATTTTTTTTTTTTTTTTTTTTTTTTAACTGTTTCAGAGAGGAAGGGAAAGGGAGAGAGAAACAGAAACATCAATGATAAAAATCATTGATCAACTGCCTCCTACATGCCCTCTACTGGGGATGAAGCCCACAACTCAGGCATGTACCCTGACTGGGAATTGAACCTGTGACCTCTTGGTTCATGGGTCAACATTCAACCACAGAGTGACACCAGTCAGGAGCCATTAATTTTTTTTTTTCATGTGATCTTTTTTTTTTTTTTTTTTTTTTTTTAGTGCAGCATTTATTTTTATTTTTATTTTTTTATTTATTTATTTTTTTTTTAATATATTTTATTGATTTTTTTTTTTTGCCCCCCACCCTCCCTCCTACACATCCCCTCCCTCCCCAGAGTTTTGTGTCCATTGGTTATACTTATATGCATGTATAAAAGTCCTTCGGTTGATCTATTATCTCCCCCAGATCTTCCTCCCCTCCCCGCTGTAATTTGACAGTCTACTTGTTGATTTACTGTCTCTATATCTATCTTTTGGTTCATCAGTTTATAATGCTCTTTGTTATCCACAAATGAGTGAGGTCATGTGGTGTTTCTCTTTCATTGATTGGCTTATTTCACTCAGCATGATGTTCTCAAGTTCCATTCAGTTTGCTGCAAATGATGAGAATTCCTTATTTTTTATGGCCGCATAGTATTCCATTGTGTAGATGTACCAAAGTTTTTGGATCCAATCATCTGCTGACGGACACTTAGGCTGTTTCCAAATTCTGGCTATTGTAGATTGTGCTGCTATGAACATAGGGGTGCATATATCCTTTCTGATTGGTGTTTCTAGTTTCTTGGGATATATTCCTAGAAGTGGGATTACTGGGTCAAATGGGAGTTCCATTTTCAGTTTTTTGAGGAGACTCCACACTGTTCTCCACAGTGGTTGCACCAGTCTACATTCCCACCAGCAGTGCACGAGGGTTCCTTTTTCTCCGCAACCTCGCCAACACTTGTCGTTTGTTGATTTGTTGATGTTGGCCATTCTGACAGGTGTGAGATGGTACCGCATTGTTGTTTTGATTTGCATCTCTCGGACAATTAGTGACTTTGAGCATGTTTTCATGTGCCTTTTGGCCTTCCTTCTGTCTTCTTTTGAAAATGTTCTATTTAGGTCCATTGCCCATTTTTTAATTGGATTATTTATCTTCCTTTTATTTAGTTGTATAAGCTGTTTGTAGATGTTGGAGATTAAACCTTTATCAGTGGTATCATTTGCAAATATGTTCTCCCACACTGTGGGCTTTCTTGTTGTTTTGTTGATGGTTTCTTTTGCTGTAAAAAAGCTTTTTATTTTGATGTAGTCCCATTTGTTTATTTTCTCTTTAGCTTCCATTGCCCTAGGGGTAGTATCAGTGAAGAAGTTCTTTTGGCATACGTCTGAGATTTTGCTGCCTGTGGATGCTTCTAGTATTTTTATGGTTTCCCGTCTGATGTTTAAGTCCTGTATCCATTTTGAGTTTATTTTTGTGAATGGTGTAAGTTGGTGATCTAGTTTCATTCTTTTGCATGTGTCTGTCCAATTTTCCCAACACCATTTATTGAAGAAACTGTCTTGACTCCATTGTATATTCGTGCCTCCTTTGTCAAATATTAGTTGAGCATAGTGATTTGGGTTGATATCTGGGTTCTCAATTCGATTCCATTGATCTATATGTCTGTTCTTGTGCCAGTACCAGGCTGTTTTAAGAACAGTGGCTTTGTAATATAGTTTGAAGTCTGGTATTGAGATCCCTCCTACTTTACTCTTCTTTCTCAGGATTGCTGTGGCTATTCGGGGTCTTTTATTGTTCCAAATGAACTTTTGGAGAGTTCTTTCTAGGTTGGTGAAATATGTCGTTGGTATTTTAATGGGGAGTGCATTGAACCTATAGATTGCTTTAGGAAGTATGGACATTTTGATGATGTTGATCCTACCAATCCATGAACATGGTATGTTCTTCCATCTCCTTACATCTTCCTCTATCTCTTTTTTCAGTGTCGTGTAGTTTTCCCCATATAGGTCCTTTACTTCCTTAGTTAAAGTTATTCCTAGGTATCTTAATTTTTTTGGTGCGATGGTAAATGGAATTGCTTTTTTAGTCTCTGTTTCTGCAGTTTCTCTGTTGGTGTATAGAAAAGCCATGGATTTCTTGGCATTAATTTTGTATCCTGCTACATTACCAAATTCATTTATTAAGTCAATTAGTTTTTTAATGGAGTCTTTTGGGTTTTTTATGTACAATATCATGTCATCGGCAAATAAGGATAACTTTACTTCTTCTTTTCCAATTTGGATGCCTTTTATTTCCTCCTCTTGTCTAATTGCAATGGCTAGTACTTCCAGTACTATGTCAAACAGGAGTGGCGAGAGTGGGCATCCCTGTCTTGTTCCTGTTCTTAGAGGGAATGGTTTTAGTTTTTGCCCATTGAGTATAATGTTGGCTGTGGGTTTATCATATATAGCTTTTATTATGTTGAGGTATGATCCTTGTACTCCCACCTTGTTAAGAGTTTTTATCAGAAAAGGGTGTTGGATTTTATCGAATGCTTTTTCTGCATCAATTGATATGACTATATGATTTTTATCTTTCAATTTGTTTATGTGATGTATCACGTTTATTGATTTGCGGATATTGTACCATCCTTGCATTCCTGGAATAAATCCTACTTGGTCGTGGTGTATGATCTTTGTGATGCTCTTCTGGAGTCGATTTGCTAGAATTTTGTTGAGGATTTTAGCATCTATGTTCATGAGGGATATTGGTCTGTAATTCTCTTTCATTGAGTTGTCTTTATCTGGTTTTGGTATTAGGGTGATGCTGGCTTCATAGAAGGAATTTGGAAGTGTTCCTTCCTCTTGGATTTTTTGGAATAGTCTGAGGAGGATAGTTTTTAGTTCTTCCTTGAATGTTTGGTAAAACTCTCCTGTGAAGCCATCTGGCCCTGGGCTTTTGTTTGCTGGAAGCTTTTTGATGACTGTTTCAATTTCTTCCCAAGTCACTGGTTTATTGAGATTTTTAGATTCTTCCTGATTGAGTTTTGGAAGATTATATTTTTCTAGGAATATGTCCATTTCCTCCAGGTTGTTCAGTTTGTTGGAGTAGAGTTGTTCATAGTATTTTGTAACAATCCGTTGTATTTCGGTGGGGTCTGTTGTTATTTCACCTCTTTCATTTCTGATTTTGTTTATTTGGGTCCTCTCTCTTTGTTTCTTGGTTAGTCTGGCTAGAGGTCCATCTATCTTGTTTATCCTTTCAAAGAACCAGCTCTTGGTTTTGTTGATCTTATGTATTGTTTCTTTGGTCTCTATGTCGTTTATCTGTGCTCTGATTTTTGTTATTTCCTTCCTTCTACTTACACTGGGCTTTTCTTGTTGCTCTTTTTCTAACTCTTTGAGTTGTAGAGTTAGATCATTTGTTACACTTTTTTCTAGTTTTTTGCAATAGGCTTGTAAGGATATGAACTTCCCTCTCAAAACTGCTTTTGCTGTGTCCCATAGATTTTGGATTGTTGTGTTTTCATTGTCATTTGTTTCCAGGATGTTTTTAATTTCTTCCTTGATTTCTCTGGTAACCCAGTCCTTGTTTAATAGCATGCTGTTTAGTCTCCATGTGTTTGATTTCTTTGGGTTATTTTTATTGTAGTTAATTTCCAGTTTTATGCCATTATGGTCTGAGAAGATGCTTGATATGATTTCTATCTTCTTGAATTTGAAGAGACTTTGCCTATGTCCCAAAATGTGGTCTATCTTTGAGAATGTCCCATGTGCATTTGAGAAGAATGTATATTCTGTGGCTTTGGGGTGGAATGTTCTGAAGATGTCAATTAATTCCATCTGGTCTAGTGAGTCATTTAGGATTGATATTTCTTTGCTGATTTTTTGTTTGGATGATTTGTCGAAGGGTGACAGTGGGGTATTAAAATCTCCTACTATGATTGTATTGCTGTTAATCTCTCCCTTAATGTCCTCCAGCAGTTTTTTTATGTATTTGGGTGCTCCCGTATTGGGTGCATATATATTTACCAGGGTTATTTCTTCTTGTTTGATTGCTCCCTTTAGTATTATGAAGTGGCCTTCATTGTCTCTTGTTATGTCCTTCACTCTGAGATCTAATTTGTCAGATATAAGTATTGCTACCCCAGCTTTCTTTTCATTTCCATTTGCCTGGAAAACCTTTTTCCATCCCTTCACCCTCAGTCTGTGTGCATCTCTTTTTCTGAGGTGGGTTTCTTGTAGACAGCAGATGTATGGGTCTTGTTTTCTTATCCAATCTGTTACCCTATGTCTTTTGATTGGAGCATTTAAACCATTTACATTTAATGTTATTAATGATAGGTACTCATTTGATGCCATTTTTATTCTATACCCCTGTGTTCCTTCTTCGCTTCCTATTTATTTATTTTTACAGTAGACCTTTGAGCATTTCTTGCATTGCTGGTTTGGTGGAGATAAATTCCTTTAGTCTTTTTTTGTCTGTGAAGCTCCTGATTTCCCCTTCAATTTTGATTGATAGTCTTGCTGGGTACAGTATTCTTGGATTCAGACCCTTTCTTTGCATGACTTTGTATATTTCATCCCATTCCCTTCTGGCCTGATAAGTTTCTGTTGAGAAATCAGTTGTTAGTCTGATGGGGGTTCCTTTATATGTAACTTTCTGTCTCTCTCTGGCTGCTTTTAAGATTCTAACTTTGTCATTGGTGTTTGCCAATTTAATTATAATATGTCTTGGCGTCGGTCTTCTGGGATCCATTTTGCTTGGGACTCTGCGAGCATCTTGGATTTGTGTGGGTTTTTTCTTCTCTATCTCAGGAAAATTTTCTGTCATTATTTCTTGAAATACATTTTCCATGTCTACCTCGGTTTTCTTTCCTTCCGGAACCCCTATTATTCGAATATTGTTTTGTTTTGCATTGTCCCAAAGCTCCCGTAGGCTCTCCTCCTGCTTTTTAATTTTTTTTTCTAGAAGCTGCTCTAATTGGGTATTTTTTTCCATCTTGTCTTCTAGCTCACTGATGCGATCCTCTGCTTCTTCTAGTCTGCTCTTGATGCTATCTATTGAGTTCTTCATAGTAGCGATGTCATTTTTCATTTCATCTTGAGTCATCTTCATTTCCTCTTGGGTTTTTTTCATTTCCTCTTGGGTCTTACTCAAATTGTCAAATTTGTCTTCCATTCTTTTTAGCCATCTTAAGATCGTTACTCTGAATTCTTGCTCTGGTAGGTTGCTTGCCTCTATATCGTTTACTTCCTTTTCTGGTGAAGCCTGCTTTTCTTTCATATGTGGGCTGTTTTTTGGTCTCCCCATGATCTATGATGTCTGGTTGTGTAGTTCTCTCTCTCCTGCTTTGATTTAAAGGCACAAAATACAACACAACCAGGTACAACACACAAGGCACTGAATCGAAATGTGTTTGCGATATTAATAACCACCAATAAGGGTGACTAGAACCCAGCTAACAAAAGCATGCAATCAAACAAAAAGCATAGGCAAATCAATCTTATAAAAGAAAAGCATACAACTTCAGTAAAGTTAACATTCAACATACAACTTCAGAGTTAGAGAGTAAGACTGTTTTGTTTTTTTTGTTTTTTTGTTTGTTTTTAGGACAACTGCGAGGGAGGTGTGAATGGGTTTGGAGCAGGTAGTTGGAAATTAGATATATACAAGTAGGGTGAAATTTTAGGAGGGGGTAGACAGATGGAATGGGGGAAATCTAGAGCAGGAAAGGGTTAAGATAAACAGGGTATCAAAGGAAAAGATTGGAAAGAGGGTGAGGGCATAAAGGTAGGGTTGAGATAGAATAAAGCGTTGGAGAAAGAAGGATAGATAAAGACTGTAGAACAGTAATCCTGAAATTAAAAAAAAAAAAAAAAATATATATATATATATATATATATATATATATATATATATATAATCAAATGGAATAAAAATAATAAAAATAAACAAAAGAAAATAAGATGAAAAAGGTAAATTAGTAGTAGTAATAATGTTGATTACATATACAATGTAATAATTATCAAGATAAAATCAAGTGAGGAAAAAGAAAAAAAAATAGTTTCTTGAGTAAACGTTGCAAATAATGAAAACAAAAGTAAAAAACAAAAATTTAAAAATTAAAAAATAATAATAATAAAATTTTAAAAATTTAATTAAAATTAGCAGTAATGAAGGTCATTCGCTTCCTCTATTGTTATGATCCAGTCCTGATTTTTAGGCAGGTTTTGCTTTGTTTTTATTACACTAGAGTCAATTTGTGAATTAGCCTCTGGGGGCAGTGTTTCTAGGTTGACTTCCCAGACTCTAAAGCCTCTCCAGCTTTTTTTTTTTTTTTTTTCCGTCCTCTCTGAAGCTGGAACTATGGAGGGGGGGAGGGGGCAGGTCCGAGCAACTGCGATCTCCCGCAACTCTCCGATATCCCTCCGAGCCGGATCCAAATGTGTTGCTCTTTAGATATCTCCCCTGTTAGGAGCCCCGTCCACTTTCAAGGGTGACAACCGCCCAACAGCGGGGGCTTCTACTTGTAATCACCACCCCTGTCCTCCAGCTTCCGGGAGCGCGCTCTGTGCGCACAGGCTTTTTGTTTTCGCCGCGAGCCCTCTCCACCCTCTCCCCGCGAAATCTGACCTTTTCGCTGAGCAGTGGGGCAATCCTGTGAGGGCAAGTGTTCGCGCCGCTTGGGATCCGTGTTCTGGGGGTCACAGATGCTTGGTGGTCGCTGCTGCTGTGGATATTCAGGCCTCTGACACGATCCTATCTTCCTCTCAAGATGGCGAGGTTTCCCCGTCCAAGCCGGTAGGTAGCTCCGGGCAGGGAGACAGCCCGCGTGGGTGCTTCCCTGTGAGGGGCACCTCTGTCAGCAGCCCCCCAGCAGTTTCTTCTGGTGTTCGCTGTCTCCCAGCTTGCCAATAAACACTCACAGCACAAGACCCTCAGTTGCTCTCTCTTTCTGCTTCGGGAGAGGGCTCAGAATCCGCCCATCTATTCTTCCGCCATCTTACCTCCTCTCAGGAGCCATTAATTTTTTAAGAGACAGTGGAAGGGAGGGGGAGAGATAGTGAGAGAGAAATATCCTGTGAGAGAGTTACATCAATTGTTTGCCACTGTCTCCTCCCCAAACCCCCCCATACACACACACACACACACACACACACACACACACACACACATGCTCTGACCATGGCCAGGATCAGTATTGAGCCTGCAACTGAGGCACATGCTCTTGACTAGTGACCTTTTAGTCCATGGGCCAATGCTCTAACCACTGAGCAACCAGCTAGTGTGAGCAAGTGCTCTCTTAATTCTGCCTTTTCTCAGCTGCTTTCATCACTCAAATAGCTCCTTTGATAGCATTTCTATAAATGATTGACCAAATTTCATGATTCACCCAAGACTATAGCAGTTTTTGTACTGAAAGTTCTGTGTTCTGGGAAATCCCTCAGTCCTGGGCAGGCTGGGATAGTTGGTCACCAACCTGTGGAGCCTTGTAGGGAGTCAATGTAGTGCCTACAGGCAGATTGCCTGAATTCAGATCTTAGCCCCTTCATGTATCAGGTGTATGGCTGAAGCAAGTGACTACTGTAACTCATTTTTCCCACATGAAAAATGGGGATGATGCAGTATAGTAACTACCTCACAGGGTCACTGTGAGGATTAAATAACAGATACTATTTAGAATAGTGCTTGGAACATTCTGTTTGCTGTGAGCATTTTGAAATTCTAGCTATTATAAACCTATTGCCTTCTGGTTTATTTCACTTTGTCTCACACATCCCCTTGCTCTGTCATCCTTTCTGGATGTCTCCAGACCCTTCACTTCAAGCTCTCAGTCATCCCACCAAAGGCAAGGAAAAGATATGTAACACAGGAAACTCTCTGGCCTGTGGGTAGCCTCGGAGAGTATTAAATTGAATTAAACAAGATTGAAGGTTTTTAAGATTTCCTAATAACAGGGACATCTGCACCTGTATCCTTTGAAAACAAATTCTGTACAACTGCCTGCCTTGGAGGATGGGATGAGGTGAGGCATTTGTAAGGCTTGCATGACAGTTCTTTGAGGGCCTCGGGGACAGGGATGGGGACTGAGCCTTCCCAAGTGACACATTTGCCAAGAAACACTGAGGTAGCTCTTCCAGCTGGCAAAGTAAGGCTTGGAGCTGGGACCTTCCTAGGAGGGAAAGGGGGACTTAGTTGTACCTACCCAATGAAATAGTCATTGGAAACTATGCGAGGAGAGGAAGTGAGTCGTAGACAGGAATTGCTGGTGGCTTTTCCCAGGCACCTTGCCACATCTGATTCAATATGTTTATGAAAAGTCCAAAGAAAGTGAATATAAGTCAGTTAGATGATTTAAGCCTTTGTAAGAGATGAAGCTGGGTAACAGAGCATAACAAAGGCTGAGTTATTTATGCCGTTGCTCATCAGAGAAAGTAAGGGTGTGGGGCCAAGAATAGGAAAGAAATAAAATCAGGAAAATCAAAAGCCTGATGGAGAATCCACCAGCTCACCCCAAAGGAAAAAGTTCATGATCCTTTAGAACAGGAAGAGAAATACAATGGTGTTGAGTTGAAATCTGGACAAAACTCACCATGCATTTTATAAATAGGCACCAAAAAGTACCAGCGCAAAGGAATGTTTTTTCACCCTCAGGACTCTACCTATGACAAGGTGACTAAAGCTTTTCCACAGAGCACCAACATCTAGCAGCTCCAAAAGTTTTTAAATTTATTTTGTACTGTGAGAAACAAAAAAAATAATATTTTCCCTATTATAAATTAGAAGACTGTGCCAAAACCGATTTGGCTCAGTGGATAGAGCGTCTGCCTGCGGACTAAAAGGTCCCGGGTTCGATTCCGGTCAAGGGCATGTACCTTGGTTGCGGGCACATCCCCAGTAGGGTGTGCAAGAAGCAACTGATGAATGTTTCTCTCTCATTGATATTTCTAACTCTCTATCCCTCTCCCTTCCTCTCTGTAAAAAATTAATAAATATATATATTTTTTTTAAATTAGAAGACTGTGAGTGATTCTAGCACCTACAAGCAAAAAATTTAGTTAAAACAGGAAGACCTACATAGTCTACCTTGTTACTCTCATATATAGCCACAGGCAACTCCAGGCTTATGTTTGACCAATTTAGCCTCCACGGTGCAGAGAGATAATGCCTCTTTCCTTTATGGTTCCAGAAAGAGTGCTAGGATTGGGTATCCCTGGCCTAGCTTGGGCCATGTGCCCATCATGGAAACTACCACAATAGCCAGAGACATAGAATGATCTGATTAGCCACGTGTAGGTCATCTAGCCTTTCCTGTGAGGCTAGGAGTAGCAGCCTCACCCAAAAAACACATGGACTGAGCTTACATTGGAAAAGTATCTTCTTTACAAAAGAGTAAACTATCACCCTATCCAGTTTGGCTCAGTGGATAGAGCCTAGACCTGTGGACTGAAGGGTTCCAGGTTTGATTGCAGTCAAGGGCACATGCCTGGGTTGCAGTCTCGATCCCCAATGTGGGGTGTCCAGGAGGCAGCTGATCAATGATTCTCTCATCATTGGTGTTTCTATCTCTCTCTCCTTCTCCCTTCCTCTTTGAAATAAATAAAAATATATCAAAAGAGTAAACTATCAAAGGAAGAGGAAATGGACATCACAAAGAGAGAGAAAAATAAGTAAATGTCCACTGTGCCTTAGCTGCCAAAATTTCAACTTTTTCAATCCTCTCTCCTAATGAAAAAGCCAATTTCATTTCAATGGTTACTACCTGAAATTCATGATGGTGAGCCCCTATTCTTTCCCAGAGTGCTGGTGAGAACTCAAGGTCACAGTCTTGCTTTGTAATGGAGTCTTTGGATCATTGGACATGAAGAGTCCCATCCAAGGGAACCAAACCTAACACTTAATGTTGTTTGGCTTTTCTAGCTCAGAAACATTAAACAAACAGCTGTCTCTCTGTTTCATTAAACACAAATTGTAGCAGCCACTGTTGATAGGATTGTGGAAGTTACCACTTCCTTTTGTCCCCTCAGCTAAGGTCAAATGCCTTAGCCTGCCTTTGGGAAGATGGCAAAGTGTGGCTGGCTGTGGGTAAGTAACCTCAGTGACCTCACAGGTCCTTCCTTCTAACCACAGTGATTAGTAGATTGCATAAGAGGTCACTAGCAGGAATGCTTATCCTGAAACATCAGACTCTGAGGGCAGAAGGTCATATAACCAAGGGGAAAACTGTCCAAGGAAACCCTACTAGTCTGCCCATTTGTCACAAATCTCCTTTGCGTTCTGCCATCTGAAGTACAGGGTCCTGTATAAAAATTCCAGAAAAGAATTCTAGACTCAAAGAGCTGGAAGGGATCTTTGGGTTTTTCTAGTCTACCACCTCATTTTATAGTTGAGAAAAATGAGGCTCACAGGGAGAAGCGATTAGCCAAGGACATAGCAAATGGTGTCCAAGCTAAGACTAGAGCCTAGGAGTCTTGAATTCCCTTCCAGAGTTCCTTCCACTTCACCCCGTGGCCTCTCATGGTGGATTCCAGCAAGACTACTACGGAGTCTCATACACAACAATTTGGAGTCAGGAGGCTCCATTTGTCTCAGGAACATGGGGCTCCTTTTTGTAGGGATGTGGTAAAACAGCTACTGGAAATGCCAACAAGGAAGTAAGACCACCAGCCTCCATCACCAGATTTATGGCTTAAAAACGGCAGAGATTAGCCTGATCCACGCGGTGACTAATTTCACCTAATGGTAACCCCTAGCCTCCTTATTTGCTCATTGTAATACATTAGCATGATAAACGACATTCCCCAAAGGCAATGATTGGAAACAGAGAGCCAACATAAGGACCCAAAATGGCTGATGGAGCTCCTCTGAGAAGTCTCCACCCTCCTCCCGGAATTCTGAATATTCCTTCTCCTTAACCAAGGAAGCAAATTCCCCGAAAGGCAGGGCTGCTCTGCCTGTGGAGTCACTCTGTCTCAGAGTTTCACTAGTAAACTCACTTTCACTTTATGCTGGTAAACGTTTGAATTCTTCACTGCACAAAGCCAAGAACCCACAGTGGGCCATGACCCTCTGGTTCCCAGACCCCAGCAGGCCTGCATCACCTCAGTGGCACTTAAGACATATCCATCTTAAAAAGGGTCTCAATCCCAGAGCACCAAGAGGAGAAGAAATAGAAAAAGCTCCAGCGCTCTGGTCCCTATAGCAGACATGGGCTTTGCACTAAGAATTTAGGGTATCCCATAAATACACTAGGAGGTCTATGATATACCTAGCAGCATATGATAAATGTTGTACCTGTGAGGCTTTTTTCTCTGCATCAGGATGAGCATATCTCCTCAGCATCTCAAAGGGGCTGATAACCCTCGAAAGGTTAAGTGAGCTTTCAAAAGTGAGTTGTCATCAGAGATAGCAGAAAAGCTTTAAAAGCACTGATAGCTGGGCCCCTCTCAGAGAGCTTCTTCAGCGGATCTGTGTTGGGCCCAAAGAATCTGCATTTTTCTAGAATCTCACCAGGCTTAGAAGTTACAGCTCTAGAAGAAAATACTAACGAAAATGCTTTTCTGTAAGGGAAAAGGAAAATTGCCTCAGGATTTGGCATATTAAAGCCATTTTGATGTAAATAACCCAGGTATTTATGACAAAGAAAAATAAGAATTCCTGGAAAGGAGGAGTTGAAACCCCAAAGGTCTTAGAGCACATGTGTCAAACACAAGGCCCGCGGGCCAAATCCAGCCCGCCAGGCCTTGCAATGTGGCCCGCACCGCGCTGTCATCACTGCACTCCGCTGTCAGTTTATGACATTGTCAGTTTATGACTGTTCAGTAAACCATTCGGCCCGCGATTTAGGCTGGATTTTAGATTTTGGCCCCTTCTCTGATTGAGTTCGACACCCCTAGTCTTAGAGAAAGCAGTGGGGTTCAGAAGAAGGCCAAGGGTCTGTTACATTGCGTTGTGACCATAGCTTACACCCCAGCAACTTAGCTCTTAGTACACACTCTGTTTCCCCGACTGGATCCTTCAGGGACCATCAGATTCTGTGAATCCCCAACCCTCCGGGTAATAGGACATCAGTGCAAACCCATCGCATGTTGGCATTTTTGTAATTTCTGAATGAAAAACTACTCACACGTTGACTTTAGCTATACATGGAGCAAATATTTAAGTGTCTACCAGTTGCTAAGTACTGCTATAGCAGTCCTCATGACCCTTGCAATCTGGCATACGTACTGGGTTCATGTCACAGACTTACTGAAAATTGGGGTCATAAAGAGATCTTCCCCTTTATTTTAGTGGCTTCGTCACACTAGTTTCTCTTCTATTCCTAGAACACACCAAGCCTTTTCTTTCCTCCAGGCTTGACACACGCTGGCTCGAACATTCTTACCTGCACTCTGCCCATTCTCCTGCGACTAAACCTGTGGGTGTCAGCTGCAATGGCCTTTCCTTGAAGAGGCCTTAACTGTCTACTCAATTTAAAGTGCCCCCCCCCCCCCTTGCCGAAACCGGTTTGGCTCAGCGGTAGAGCGTCGGTCTGCGGACTGAAAGGTCCCAGGTTCGATTCCGGTCAAGGGCATGTACCTTGGTTGCGGACACATCCCCGGAAGGGGGTGTGCAAGAGGCAGCTGGTCCAGACGTTTCTAGCTCTCTATCTCTCTCCCTTCCTCACTGTAAAAAATCAATAAAATATATTTTAAAAATAAATAATAAAGTGCCCCACCTTGTCCTCTCCCAGAGCACCTTCCACTTTTTCTTAATAGCATTTATCACAATTTTAATAGCATATTTATTTGTGTGATTATTTTATATATTTTTTAAATTGATCTTCCAAACCGGTCAGAGCTGTGTGATTATTTTTAAACTTCACTAAAAAAAACACCTAATTCATACAATAACCACATATGAAATGAGAACAGTATACCATATAACAGGAAAAGAAAACTAGCTCTCTGCTGTTGACCCCTGATTTTTCAGTTCTTCTTTCCATGGGCAAATGCTATTATCACTTACATTCTATAGATAGTCTAAGTAGTTTTGTGGGTCCATGTAATTATTTATTAAGTGGCTATTTCCTCTACCAGACTGAGCACGGGTACTGTGTCTATTTGCTCATTGCATTATTCCTGGTACTTGTCACACAATCAGCACTTTATAGGTGTTGGTAAGATGAATCAATAGATGTTAAAAGAACAGAGAGATTGGGTCAATATCTAAACTGCCAGCTCTTACTCATCTTCCCTGGCCCCGCTCCGCACTGAGCACACTGTCAGCTTTACCCATGCTCCTGTGCTCCCTTAAGTCTTGGTGTATACCTGTGAGAGCAACTTCTCACACAGTGCTGAAATTAATTATTCACTGGTTTGTCTGTCTCTCCCAGAAGACGGTGAGCTCCTTGAGGGCAAAGACCACGTTCTACTTTTCTGGAATGCTGTGCTAAGCATCCTGGAAGTCAATGAATACTTTCTGACTGGCTGCTTATCTAGTCTGACTCATCGACTGTTGGCTCCTTTGCAATTCTCTTAAACTCTGCCAGTTTGCAGCCTGTTAGAACAATTCAGAGTTGTTATTTTTTCAATAAAGACTAGTGTTCTCTTCAAAAGCTCTAAATTTATAGAGATGCACTTCACTTGAACCTAACTGCAGATTCTCATTTCTTTTAAGGACTAGTTTCCTTATCCATAAAATGGGGATACTTGTGCCAGTCTTCCAGGGCTGTGATATGGAATGCGGGCGTATGTAAAAGCATCAAGCACAGCAAAGCAGGTGTTCACTTTCCCACCCCCTTCAGCAAAAAGAAGAGTCCCAGTGGCTGTTTTGCTAAAATGAAGAATGAAGAAGTCTCTGCACGGGAAGTAGGGTCAGGCAGACAGGAACATTAACTCTGAACCCAGTTCAAACATTAATGAGACAGTGATGTGAGAATCATTAACATGGAAAAAAATTAAACCGTGACTTTAAGTATAATGTTTGCATGTCAAAGACGCTGCTGAGTGATGCATCTTCAGGACACAATACAGAGACCTAGAAGGACCCCTCAAGGTCACATACAGTCCGGTCCATGCCTGCCCCTTCTGTCTCATCTTGCTGCACTCCTCCCTCTCCTCTAGGTCCCAGCCATTTGAACTTCCTTTGTTCTTCCTGCACCCTTTTGATGCCAGGATTTTGCCTATGCTCTGTTATCTGCCTGTCACTCACTCATTCTATAATTCTAAACTTGACAATTTCTTCCTCCCAGAACACTTCTCTTGACCTCCTGAACCAGATTTCATAACTGTGCCATACCCCCACAGAACCATGATCTTCCTCTTTCATAGAACTCATTACAGATATGAGTTCCCAAAGGGCCTTCATCCAACCATTTATTTATCGATACTTCCAGAATTCTTACTATGTAGCAGGCATTGTTCTGGAGGCTAGGGATACAGTTATAGGCAAGCTAAGCCACAGACCCTACTTATGACACATTCTAGTGAGAGGCACAGACAATAAACAAATAAGCAATTAATACAGAGACCTCTGCCTTATTCACTGGTACATTTATAGACGTTGTATTCAACACAGAGCAGATATTCAATAAACGCCTGTTGAGGGGAAGGAAGTTGAAGTGAGGGTGAACGGCAACTAGCCTCAGTGAAGGTCTGTGTCAGAGTGAATACAACAAACTAGTGTAGGATCATTGTACCCAGAAGATCTGCCCAACTTATAAGAGGGACCAAAATGAGTTGGAGCCCACTTTCTCCTGTTGGTTTGCAAGAACATGAGTCTGGGGAGGGGAGAACATGGCTTATCTTCACTCCTGTCAGTCCTGTGCTGGTGTTGGCATGTAAAAATGGGGACACATGAAAGAGTGCAAGCCCCAGATTTGCCAAGTGATCTTATCCACTCCTGTGCCTTCCTGTGCCATGGCTGGCTTGCTGGTTGCTAAACTCATTTCCTCTTTGTCATGGGAACCCACCTAGACTACATTTCCCCACTTTTATTGCAGTTGGCATGACCATGGGATGAGATTTTGTCAGTGGAATGTGCGTGCCAATGATAGAATCTCCCATTCATGACCCATCGTGTGCTTTCCCAATCACAGTGCCCTTGGAAGCCATGTATTAAAGATGGCAGAGTCACAAGCTAGAAGGACATTGGTCCCTGAACTACTACCTGGGAAACAGCCTCCTGTTTATTGGAGCCCCCGTTTTGGATTTAACCTGCACAAGAAATCAAGTACTGTATATGCCACTGGGGCTGGGAGCTTAGCTGTCAGAGCAGCTAGCATTGTCTTAACTGCCCAGTTCCTTGCTCTCTCCAGGACAATGACACCTCTCCAACCCAGAACTCTCCCCTGGGCTTCAGACTTGGCTCTGCAACTGTGCACTGGACATCCCTAGTGACATGGTGGTCACCGCTTCAGACTTAAGGTGACCAAACTGGGCTTGCTATCTTCCCCCCCAACCAGCCTCTCTGTCTCCAGTGTGGCCCATCTCAGTGGATGGCATTGCTTCCCACCCAGGCACACAAGTCTAAAATTCAAGTATCACCTTTGACTCCATTGAGATTGAGACTGCACCCCGGACATGTGCCCTTGACTGGAAATCGAACCTGGGACCCTTCAGTCCGCAGGCTGATGTTCTATCCACTAAGTCAAACCAGCTAGGACAGAATTTATATACTTCTCTTCTTCTCCACTGATACTACCATCAGACTCCTTAGATACGGTAACAGCTACCAACTAACTAGTCTCCCCACTCTACTATAGCTATGCCTTTAGCCCATCCTCCACATGATAGCCTGAGTCATCTACCCAAAGTGGATCCCATCGTGCCACCACCTACCCACACTCACTCTACAACCTTCACCTAGCTCCCCATTACCCTGAGGATCCAGTCCACACTCCTTGGCACAATCTGAAAGGCCCTGCGTGAGCTGGCCTGGCCTCCCTCTGCAGCTCCTTCACTGCTCTGCAGACTCCAGCCCAGCTCTCTCTGCTACCTTACCAAACCCATTTCACTTCCTCTTTCACACTATCCTCCCTCTCTGCCCTGACTAGTCCCTCTGCCCAAGTACTCTAGACCCCACCCCTTCCCTTAGACTACATCTGCTCATCCTTTTGGCCTCAGCTTGAATTTAACTTCCTCAAGCAGTGGCCTCCCTGAGCCCTGGAACAGGCTCAGTCCCTGGCACTCCCTACTGCCCGTGAGAACTCTTGCCTTTTGACTGTTGTGACTTGTTTAATGTCTGTCTTTCCTATTAGAGTGCAAGCTCCTAGAGGGCAGAGCCTGGATCCTGTCCACCCCTGTGTTCTTCGTCTCCAAAACAGAGTAGGAATCACCGCACATCTGTTAAAAAGAAGACATGGTGAGCAGTGAACTAGTTGCAACTTAAAGTTGCAATAGGGCATTTCTCAGCAGCCTCTTAGGAATATCATGGTTCTTTTGTGATAGCAAAGGGTTAATTCTTAGAGTTTCTTGGCCACCTGAGTCAGGGTGATTTGCCCCCCACTTATTAATGAGGAAACAGCCCCAAGGCAACAGGTGATCTCCCCCAGGGAGGCAGTGAGGTGGAAATGAGACAGTCACTGGGCTCCAGAGCACATTACCTCCGCCTCCCCCTCCTGTTTTTCTCGTTTCTGAGCACCAGGCGGAAATGTAATGTCATGACACATTGGGGGATTTCTTTCTGGCCCTGCATTCTTCTGATGTGACTCCAGCCTTGGGGGTTGGGGGAGCACAGGCCACAGGAGGAGGGAGGCGGGTGTTGGGGAGGTTAGCCTGGCATTCCTCAGAGGCCTCCGTTTGCATAGCTCTGAGAAAGAAGAAAGAAGTCAGCAAGCTTTGGCAGACGCACTGGGCATTCAGCTCCTGTTCTGGCAGCTGCAGAGGCAGGGCCTGAACACACATTCTGCCAAGGCCAGGGAGGCAGGCTCTCTCTCCCAGCCTAGGCTGCCAAGATGAGGTAGAGGAGGTCAGGGCCTGTGTCTAAGATGCAGGAATCATAGAAAGGGCCCCCTTCTTTCTGTCCAGCCTGGCAGCCAGTTGGCCATGAGCCATTAAGTGTGTGAGTGTATACTGGATGGGGGTAGGAGCATGGTATCAGGGCCTCAGTGCAAATCCTTCCAGGTTGGAGGGCTGGTGTGGGCATCAGATATCCCAGGGGCTATCTCAGTTTCTCCCCCACCCTGGAGATCTTGGAGGGGCAGACCCGGGGCAGATGTCCCCACCCAGCTGTTGGGGCCACTGCCATCACATTCTAGAGCAGGCTGTGAGCCACAGAGCGTGGTTTGTGAAAGAGCGTGAGGCCCTGCTCACCATGGAAACAGGCTTCCTAGGAAAAGGTCACATATTTGATGTGGCTGTCATCCGGACACCTTAAATGTAGCACTGTTCTTGTTTTCCTGAGGATACCCGCCAGCAGAGAAGGCCTGAGACAATGGAGTGACAGTTGACCTGTTTGCGCAGCTGTAGGCCCCTGTCACAGTTTCCCTTTCTCAGGAATGTCCAGTGCAGTACCCACTTACACAACCTGACCCTGACTTCTACCCACTGGGACAGTCTTGCTAAGTCCTGAGTCTGGAAAGGACCTGGCTATGCCAAGAATATAGAAAAGGAGGTGCCAATAAGACCCATGAGGGTAAACTAAAAGTCAGAGCTTGTTAATAGCCATCATGTATTGAGTCCTTATTCCATGCCAGGCATTGTTATAAAGGCTTTACATACACTATTATCCTCACAAAAGTCCTAATAAGAAAACCGAGGCTCTGAGAGGTTAAATAACTTATCCATGATGTAATACAACCAGAAAACACATGGGCAAGATTTGAACCCAGGTTGTCTGACAAAGAGCCAAAACTCTTAAACCTCCACTCTATGTTCATCATTCACTTAGTCATGCATTCATTCATTTGTTCAATTGTCCATTCATTCGAGTATGTCTCAAACTCTGAGTGAGAGCCTCTGATGTGGTGAGAACTGTATGGGGGCGCAGGTGTACAGAGCTGCAAAAGGATACACTCCATGAATTCCGAGAGTTCACAGGGTGAGAAATAGATGAGCAAACAATGACAATAGACAATGTGATGGAATCCCTGGGAGGAGAACACCGAAGCTGCTGTGGGAAGAGGACCAATTTTTCTTGCATTGTCTAATGCGCAGAGGAGGAGTGACTAAGCCAACCAGGACTGGGGATGGGCGACAGACTTTCTCCAGAAGATGACCAAACACACACCTGGAATAGGTCGTCTGTACTTGTAAGTTTGAACTTGAGTCAGATTTCTCAGGCCTGGGTCTGGAGCTGCATTCACTGGGCAGGACATAACATTTACTCCAGAAGGACCTGAAGGCCCTCCTTACCAAGCACAAGCAACATTCAAGCAACACACTCAGTACGACTAACGAAATATTATAGAAAGAAGGAAGGCCTTCCTAGAGAGCCTTGGGTGCGGCACGGTTTACACAGCCAGTGTTATGTAAACACTTGTGGCATGAAGGAAGAATACACTGGTAGCTCTTCCTTGTTTCACCTTCCCATTGAAAGCCTGGCCGCTGTCAAAGGTTGGGGGACAGCAGAAACAAAACCTCTCCCTCATTCTAGTGAAACCAACGCAGTGACTTCTAGGTTAAGCAAGGGAAGAAGGGTCGGGGGAAAGGGTGACTTAATTCCTCCTGTCTGTCTGGTTCCTACACCCACATCATAAGTCTTTGGAGCAGCCTCCCACACAGGCTATGATCCACCAAGCACAGCACTCCAGCCCTGAAAGGAGCCCTTTTCCTTGGCGGCCCTGTTGGTTGGCAATGGCCAAGATTCTGGGAGGGAAGCAGGGAGGGAGGGAGGGAGGGAGGGATGTCCTCTGAGGAGCGAGAGGGCAGCTGGCTTCTTTCACAGCCGTGTGGGTGGCAGTGAGCTAAGAGGCCCCTGTTCTCCTCTCCATCAATCAAGGGGGCAATCAAGAAAAAATGTGCAATTTTAAAAGTTCAAAAAGAAAACCCAGACCACAACAACCTCCAAATGACATTGATTTGGTGGTGGCCCGACCCTGCGGAAATCAATCTCCGAGAGGGGCGGGTCTGACTTCCTCCTCCCCCCGCTCTTGGACTAGGTCAGACTGTGTTTTTCTCTTTGGGGGGTTGGTCTCCATGGAGTGACAGACAGACATTGCCCAGGGCCCTGTTCCCTGGCTTGGGCATCTCACCTCAGCAAGAAGGAAAACATGGAGACTTCTCTTTGGAGAATGGAGGCCAAGATAGGAGCTCGTGGCCAGTGCGGAGCCTGGACCCTCCTGGAAAAGGTCGGCATCAGGCCAAAGGGCACTACTTAGTAACAGCCTTGCCCAAGGTTCTTCATTCCTCTGAGTTTCAGGGCCCTCATGCACTAAAGGGGCCATAATGATCCTGCCCACCTCCCCGGGGCAGTGTGAGGATTGAGTATGATTCTGTAAAAGAAGTGCATTTTACAGCTGTGAAGCACCGTTTGTCAGGTGTCATTTTTTTTTTCTGTCTTTTTATTAAGAAGCCTTTTGCCTCTTTTTTTCTTTTTTCTCCTTGCATTCCCCTTCCTCCCATTGCTTTCTCTGCACTGCCCTCCTTCACCCCAGAAAGGCTTACTATGTCCACAAAAGAGTATTTTATTTTCATGGCTCTTCTGAACTTCCTTTCTTTCCTAATTGGATTAACGGAGCCATCATTTACCCCGTTTCTTAGGCTAAAATCCAATAAATCATCCTTGATTTTTCTGTTTCTCATGGTACCGACATTCAATCCATCAGCATGTCGGTACCATGCTCTAAAAACATATCCTGAATCCGACCATTTCTCACCACCTCCTCTCCTACCACTCTAATCCTAGCCACTAGCATGTCTTCCTGGATGACTGCAAAAGTCTCCTAACTGTTCTTTCTTCTTCTACTTTCATCCCATAGAGCCTCTTCTCTGTAGAGCAGTCATTTTGTAAAAAAAATAAATATCTTTTTATTGATTTCAGAGAGGAAGGTGGAGGGAGAGAGAGATAGAAACATCAGTGATGAGAGAGAATTATTAATCGGCTGTCTCCTGCATGCCCCGTGTTGGGGATCAAGCCTGCAACCCGCCGAAACTGGTTTGGCTCAATGGTAGAGCATTGGTCTGCGGACTGAAAGGTCCCAGGTTTGATTCCGGTCAAGGGCATATACATTGGTTGCAGGCACATCACCAGTGGGGAGTGTGCAAGAGGCAGCTGGTCGATGTTTCTCTCTCATTGACGTTTCTAGCTCTCTGTCTCTCTCCCTTCCTCTCTGTAAAAAATCAATAAAAAAATATATTAAATTAAAAAAAAAAAAAAAAAAAGCCTGCAACCCAGGCATGTGCCCTGACTAAGAATCAAACCATGATCTCCTGGTTCATATGTCAACCCTCAACCATTGAGCCACAGCAGCCAGGACATACTTTTATTTTTAAGACATAAATCAAATCATATCACTCCCTTCTTCAAAACACTCCATTGGCTTCCAAATTGTGATCTATAAGGCCTCATGTGATCCAGTTTTCTTTCCCTCTTCAACCTCCAGCGGCTTTGCTGCAGCTCAGGAATCCCTTTCTGGCCCTCATGCATATTAAGCTTATTTTTGTGTCAGGCCTTCACATGCTTGATCCCTCTTATTCCAGTTCAGATGTTACCTCCTCACAGTGGCCTTCCTTGAGCTGCCTATATATATTAATTCCCACTGACTCTTTAGCACATCACTCTTTTGTGCTTATTACTTATTCCTGAAATTATCCTATTTCTTTACTTACACATGAATTGTTGGTCCATGTGTCAGTCATGTCCCTATTCTCCAACAAGAATAGTACATGGCATATTATAATTGCCCAGTTCACTTTTTTTATGAATAAATGAATGCCCTGGTTCCAAAATTACTTCTTTTCTTACTCCACCCTCAATCAAAATGCCCCCTCCTTCAGAGCATGAATCTCATTTGGAAGGTGACAGGGAGGCCTCCACAGTATTTGCTGAATGAATGAAGCTAAAACAAATGACACCAACAAAGAATGCCAGCCTCTTAATGCTTGGCTATTCCCAGGAGTATTAGCATTCTCAAACAGGAAGCTTGAATTTCAGGCATTGTTGATGAAAAGAAAAATGTCAGGCCAGCCAGAGTTGAAGTGATATATTTGGACATAGTTGCTGTTCCATGGCTTCTTAAACCTAAAAATATTTATTAAGACTCGTTTGGGCTTCTTTGAGATTAAAACGTAAAATAGTGATTGAAAAGCTGTGTTTGTTTCTAAGAAAAGAATTGTGGATGGGGAATCAGAGGGCCAGGTTTTAATCCTGGCTGTTCACTAATTAGCTCCTTGACATTTACTGAGCATCTAGCATGTGCCTGGCCCCGAGCGAGACACTTTACTCACACATATCGTTTTTGCAGCTTTTCCAGGTGGATATTCTTATCATCTGTATTTTATCGATAGGGAGACAGGTTCAGAGAGGCCAGGTAGTATGCAGGAGGGCACTCCCTAGTAAACAATGGAGCAGAGACTCAGACCTAAATTTTTGTTAGCCTGCACTTCTGTTCCTTCCCCTCCTTTCTGATATAGCACCTCGGGCCTGCTGTGAAGCTATTAGCTGGGGGCAGGAGCAGAAACTCTTGGGCTCTAAGGAGCTTATCTCTAAGATCCCTTTCATAAGATTTCTTTACTATACCATTTTTTGGGGGTACGGAAAGAAGAGAAAATAGCCCGGCACTGAGAATTAACTCATTTGGGAATGTAGCTCAGTGGTTAGCATGAAGGCTTGGGAGGTAGGTTTCCTAAGTCCCCATCTTGCCTTTACTGCTCACCTTTGGCATCTACAACATGAGTAGAATCAGAGCACCTACCTCCTCGGTTGTGATGAGATGAAGCAGAGATGATGCCTGCAAAGGGTGCGGTCCAGTGGGCCATGCTTACTGAGCTGGCCAATTCTGAGAAGTGGCTGCAGGTTCAGAGGCTCCCGGAGTCAGTATATCAGCCAAGCAGATACCCAGGGGAGCTCTGAAAACGCCAAGGAGAACTCCCATCAACAGCAGGGGCCGGAGGAGAGAGTAGCTGAAAGGCAGGAAGCCCAGAGCCCACAGGAAACATTAGCTGGAGAAACAAAGTATGCTCAGAAAAGCCCAGCCCTGCGTGAAGGCTGGAGGCTTGAAGTTTGGAAGCAAGCAGGAAAGGGAGCCCCCTGAAGAATTCAAAGTAACTCACTGTTATTTTTTACATCTGTGCTATTTTCTCTGATTACCAAAGTAATTCCTTGGTATTTTACAGAGATTTCTATAATGCAAATAGCACAAGAATCCCCTATCCACAAGTTTTAAAAACTATGTTTATTTGTGCTTAAAACAGATATAGACATATACAAATATACTCAATGAATTTTCTCAAAGAGAGTACACCTGGTTGACCTGCACCCAGACTGTGGAACATGATGTTGTCAGAACACTAGAAGTTGCCCTATCTGCCCCTGCCAGTCATTTCCAATCCCAATAGAACCCTTTTCCGAATTTCTTTCCAGTTACTGTATTAGTTTTGCATGTTGTTAAATTTTAAATAAATGGAAAGGCACAGATGTAACCTTTTGTGTCTGGCTTCTTTCACTCAGCATATGGTTGTGAGATTTATCCATATTGTTCTTTAGTATTTCATTGTATAGATATATCACAATTTATCTATTCATTTCATCATCAAATACTAACGAGCATTTGGGAAGTTTCCAGTTATTGTAAATAACACTAAGTCGCTCTTGAACATATCTTTAGGTGAACATATGCACTGGGAGTGGAATTGCTGGATTATAGCATGTGTATATACTATAGTTACTACTGCCCGAATTCTTACAAGGATATTAAAAGTACATACAAGATCTCTGTGTTGGCTCCTAGGAAAACTTCAGAGTATCACAGACTTCCAAGAAAAGAGGATGAGGAGGGGGCGGCAGTCCAGAGGCACTTGTCCAGGCTCCCAATAGGTCTCTTTGTGTTCAATCCACCCAGGACACCATGGCCCCATGACCTGCCATTCCCATCCACACTCCCAAACAAAGGCCCTTCTTTTAACCCCACCACACTTCCAGGGAGGCATTGGATCACATACCTGTTCACTGGCTGGCCTTGGAGTGGATTTTAGTCATTTCTCATATTCATCCATTGTAACAAATATTGAGTGCCTACAATTCTATTGCATTGTTTTGGAATCTGGGATTGCAGAAATGTACACCTGCTCTCATGGAGCTAGCATCCTAGTAGGAAGAGAAAGAAAATAAAGAACTATGTTAGTGGTGATAAGGTCTATAGAGAAAAATAAAACAATATAAGGAGAATAGGAAGAGTGGGCTGGGGGAAGAATGTGCTATTGTGTAAGTGAGTGGTCAGGGAAGGCCTGTAAAGCAGACAAGATCTGGATTATGTTTTAGATGATCACTTTGGCTGTTATATATTGGAAATGGGCTATATGGGGCCAAAGTGAAATAAAGGAGACAGGAAGTCATTGCAAGAGTCCAGACAAGAGATAATGGTGGATTGGACTAGGGTAATGGCAGTGGCAGTGATGAGAAGTGGCTTCATTCGCCATATATTCTAAAGGTAGGGGTTATAAGACTTGCTAATGAATTGGCCGAGGAGCAGGAGAGGGGAATCAAAAGTACCTACCTTCCACCAAGAGCAATGCTTGCATGCATAAACAGCCAAGGATCAGGCCCTGGGTCCAGGGTCTGTTGGTTGAATGGGCAGATGTCTTTCCTGATTACAGCCAGCCAAACTTGCTATGTGAAAGATTTATTCTCTTTCATGTCAGAGGAAGTGTAATGCAGGTTATTTAGACAAATAATTGGAGTCAGACTATCCATCCCAGCTGTCACGTATCAATTGTGTGTATCCTTAAGCAAGTTGCATAACCTCTCTGAACCTCCTCTTTTGTAAATATGGGACAATAGTAGTACCTTCATCATAGGGTTGTTGGGATAGTATATATAAACAGGCCTAGTGCAGATCTAATATTGAATCAGAACTTAGAAAATACCTATGTCAAACTAATTCCCAGTTAAAACAAGCAGACAGAAGGCTATGGAATAAGGGTTATCTTTATTTGAATTGCAAAGTACAAATATGAACCAGTTTCGGAAATATAGTTGTAACAGTTCAGAAATGGCACCAGAAACTTCCAGAAGGGACCATGACAGCATACGTTTGTAGCTTTGGTGAGGTGGGTGGGTTCACACAAAAGCCATCCTCACCTCCAATCTTCTCTGCAGCAATTGATAGGTTATCAATTACCAAGAGCAGCCAGCTCCAATGTTTCCTGTTCCTCCTCAGCCTTTTTTTCCACTAATACCTCTCTCGATTATCATCTGCTGCACTGACCCCTGCTTGGAGTAGCACCAGAAGAATGGCAGGAGTAAGAGAAATGTCTTGACACAAGGAAGAGTGAGATCCCACTCTGTGGGCCTGAGGCTATCGAGGGCAGGGGGTCAGGAAAGCTGCAAGCATGGAAGCCCAACCTCTTCTGAGATTTGGCAGGGAGAGGACACAGGGAAACACCGATATCTGTTACACTTTGACATCAGCACCTTGGGCTTTCAAAACACAAACGGTAGACAAAATCGCCTAGGCAAGACTGCCGTCCAACTCATAGAGTGGATCTGACAACGTTAACTCCTACATCCTGACCGTACAGACCGCCCCCTGTGGCACTCTGACCGTGGAAAATCTGTGGAAATGTGGACAGACAATGGGTTACAGATGGGTCATAGAGCCATCTCAGGTTTGTGGCAACAGAGAGTGATGCTGAGCCAAGTGGTACGGGAATGCGGGGTAGAGGGCCAGGAAATTGCCAATGTAACAGTCTAGGCACTTGAAATATTATTGTTAGATTGTTAAAAACTAAATAAATTAACATACATAGAATAAAATAAATATATAATTTAAGAGGCATTTTACAAACAAAACAAAAAAAAAATAGTTGTTATTTTTCCATTTGGGTAGAAGTCCCAAAATTCAGAGTTCTCAGGCGTGTGGTATTTCACAGTTAGCGCATCAGATCCAGCGCTGCAGGGCCCACATGGCAGATCCCTTGGTGACTACTTGAGTCCGTGGCTTTTCAATCTTTGTTACTTTCTTCCAGTCCACAAATCTTTCCTTCTTCCCCTCTCTCTCATTCTCTTTTTTTCAGTCAAAGATCCTGGAGCATATGGAATTAACTGGCATCTTAATCCAGAAGACAAGTGTTTAAACAAACTTTATCGGGTTAAGCGGGGTTTGGTGGAGGGGAATCAGAAGAGCATGAAGGTCCCTCACTTTTGCTTCCTTCTGACCCAGATCCCGTTGGACATATTCTGTTTGGCACTTGAAGGCTCTGATAAAGCAATACTGGGAGGCCCAACCTAGATGGCAACTGGGGATGAGGGAGTCTTCATGGCTGGTTGTGAAGTCCTTCCCCTCTGCAGAGTCTGTGATCCGCTTCTGTCTTCTCAGAGGTAGCAGTCCCCAGCTTATTCCTAAAGAACAAGAGGAAGAACTTTAAAGCTGGATCCAGTCTTAAGAGGTCTTAAGAGTCTCCCAGATACAGTCTTAATAAGTGGAAAGATCACCTGGGAGAGGGTGGAAGGAGAGGGGATAAGGGCTGGAGATGCTGTCCTCTCGGGCATCCCTCTTGGATATCTCTCTAGCAACTTTCACCCTTAGTGGAGATGAAGTACGGACAGCCTTTTTGACAAACATTCTGCAATGGGACACTAACTCTCTAGCAGCCTGACCTCCCAGGTCAAGAGAAGAACTCAGTATGCCTTGAAACAGATCCAGGAAGGGTGGTGATGGTGCCATGGGGCAAAGAATGGACCATTACCTTGAGCACAGGTCTCTCTCAGTGGGAAGTAGTCATGCCCAACTTCACTTTCTCTTCATTTTCCACATCATAACCTCCTCTCCTATGGTACCTGAGGAAGGTTAAGTTTTGTGAGCAAGCTCTGCCGCTACAACAGGGCACAGGTCCCAGAAAGAGTCCTTCTGAAGGATGCTGTCATGCTGGTTCCACCCACTACTTGGAAAATCCCCGAGGGATGGCAGCCCTACAGACCTCTGATCAAAGGTCCAACTGTGCCAAGGATCCCAAACTGACTCTAACAGCAGCAGGCTACAATTTGCTAAGAAATGTACTCCTCGCTTACATAATCCTCACAGCATGCTATGGGGTGGGTGGACAAAGATTGTAATCACTGAAAGACTACAACCCTCAGAAAGGGAGGTAACTTGGTCCAGGTCTCACAACAAATGAGTTATGCTGCTTGAAAATGAGCACAGAGTGCTTGGTAGGTCTCCCCCAACCTAGAACATAACCTGGATTGGAAGCATGGCCTGAGGGCCAAATGACTCAGACTTGCAGGATATACCAATAGCACCACCCATGCCAAACCACACACTGGAGAAAGAACTGTGTGGCGAGGTGGTACCATGGGTGGGTTACTAGGTCTGCTATGAGTAGTAGGACCTCCTATGGCCTGGCGAGTTTTGCCCTTGGCTCTAGACACTGGACTCATGTCAAACCAGAGAAGTCAGGGCCTTGGAGAGCCTGTCCTTGGGAATGCGATCAGAATGCTAGCCCAGAATTTGGGGAGGTAGGAGGGCTTATGTGGTCACCAGGCAGAAGACCCGGGAGGAAGACGAGGAATAGAAGTGATTTGCAGAAACAGCCTGCAAGGGCCCCCAACACTCACCTAAACATGAGAAGCCCCACGATGACGAGCAGACAGACCGACGACAGCACCACGGCCACCACCGCCAGGATGGTTGTGTGGTCATAAGTAGATAAGCGATTTTCCACCGGAAGACTCAGCCCATGGCACCTCTCTCCGTGGTAACCCAGCTCGCAACTGGTTCAAGACAGAACAAAGCAAAGATGAGGTTATTGGTTTGAACTTTCACTCTTGTCAACGGCCCACGCACATGAGCCAAACCCCACTCCTCACACCCTCATGGCTCCTCCCCATCATCCCTGCCCTGTGTCCTTCTCCAGGAGGGGCTCTTCACAGACCCCTCGAGGGCTCCATCGCCTCCCCACCCCCCTTCTCACTCCCCTTCGCCAATCCCTCTGATTCCCTGGCCTGAGATTCCTGCTCCAGGCGGGGAAAAAGGGAGGGAGGACTTCAAGCTCTCAGCTAGATGTGTTCCACGTGTGGATGATTTATTGCATGTGTGGAAGACGGCCGGTTTGAGCCGGTGAAGAGGACTTAAGTCACAAGAGCTGGTGTGTTGAACCGAGGAGATTCAGTATCGCTCCCTCTGGTGAGGCCCCTCAGCGCTCTGACCCAGAAATAAACCCGGCCTTCCCCATCAATGCTTCCTGAGTTCAGTCCCTCTCAGCCACTACCCAGCCTATTAATAGGTCCCATGCCTTTGCCAGGAGTCACTTTTCTCAAGTTCCCTTCAATTAACTCCCAGCTCCCCCCGGGTGCAGAGTCCAACTTGAGAGCTCAACTTCAGCCTTTGGCCTCTGAACACTGGGCTACGGGGCCTCCTTCACCACAGGACAAAGCAAACAAACCAAGGTACCATCGTGCCTGGCTGTGCTGCCAGAGCGCGGAAGAATGTCAGAAACAAAGCCCTGGCTCTTCTCACTCTAGAAATAAATTAGATGGCAACTGCTTCTTCTAACACAAAGCATTTCCTGGACGCTCTTAGGAAGACTCGGAAGCGCTTACAATTGAAGGAGCGTGTTTCCGTCCCTTCCTTTCTCTGAGCCCAGGAGGCCCTTTGATGTGGGGAGGAATGCCATGGCGCACAGCGGGCAGAGCTGTTTTCCTCCTGGGCACACAGCAGGGCAGACAGAGGTGTGGACTAGATCGACTGACTCTGAGCTCAGTGTGCTGCCCACTCACATGCATAACTGCCCCCCCCCCCCCCCCCCCCCCCCGGCCAGGCTGTCCAATGCTGTCTGCTGGGGACTCCAGGCCACGCGCTCTGAAGGAAGCTCTGAGAACCTGGGCCCTCTCTTCTGAGCTCAGCCTCCTTCTGGGAAGTGCGCCTGGTGCCCGAGAACAAGGAGAGGAACCCGTGAAGCAGACCGGTCCAGTTCTGGCAACAGCAGGGAGGCCAGGCTGCCCCTGCCTCTCCGGCCCCAGCTCCCCTGCCTTGGGGAACACCCCGCGGCAGGATAAATGTAGGTCAGGCTCCCTGTACACACATCAGAGCACATCCATGCATCTGTCTCATCGGCTCCGGTGGGCAAGACCACGACCCCCATCCTGCTAGGACGTGAGGAAGCTCTCAGGAACACCCAGGGAAAATCACTTGCGCACAGACATTAACAGTCTGTAAAACACCATCCTTACTAGCATCTACAGGCTCAACTGAGACCACAACACCTTGGAAGGCAGGCACAGCCCAAATTCACAGAGTGAAAGCCTAAAATTAAGGGTCAGAGAGATTGATTTGCCAAAAGTTGAACAACTAGCGTGCAGGAGCGCTAAGACTAGAAGCCAGTCTTGGCAAATTCCAAATTCATGAACAAGTTACCCCAGGGAAATACATATGTGCTGGGTTGATGGGTTCCTAGGGCTGCTCCCTGACTGTTACTATTATTATTACTGTTGCTGTCACGGTTATTATTAACCTAAATAATAAATAAGCCAGGTACTCTGCTAATTTCTTGACAAGGATCATTTCATTTAATCTTAAAAACATCTCTATGGCTGAAACAGGTTTGGTTCAGTGGTAGAGAGTCGGTCTGCGGACTGAAAGGTCCCAGGTTCGGTTTCGGTCAAGGGCGTGTACATTGGTTGCAGGCACATCCCCAGTAGGGGGTGTGCAAGAGGCAGCTGGTCGATGTTTCTCTCTCATCGACGTTTCTAGCTCTCTATCTCTCTCCCTTCCTCTCTGTAAAAAATCAATAAAATATATTTTTTTAAAAATCTCTATGAAGTAGGAATTACTCTCCCCATTTTAAAGATGACGAGACTGAGGCTTAACGTCTTAGAGAAGGTTACACAGCTAGACAGTGGTAGAGGCAGGATTCAATCCAGCACTTTTGATGACTTCAGATACTTTGCTCTCCCGGTGGGAGGAAAGCTGAAGTTGAGCCTGTTTTTCACTTGCAGCCTATCGTTCAAACCCCACAGGTAGTTACTCAGATGATAGAAATAAATATTGGCCTCAAGGTCCTGCAATCCAGTTACATAATCCCTCCACCCCCACCCTGAGTCAAAAGGATAATAATGTAAACACCCTAATATTACCGACCTCCCCCTCCCTTTGCAGCAGACTCCTGGCTTCCCCAAGGGAGGAGGGAGGGTGACTGCATTCCAAACACCCCAGGGTGGGGGCAAGATCATGTGTCTTCTCCAGAGCCAGAGAGTGAGTGCTCCATCAAACTGGGACATGACCCCCCTACCCATGTCTGTGACCCATTTCAGAGCTTGTATGACAACAGTAGCAAGAGCCCAGAGACATCTTCCAAACTGGCTTTCTCCACCTCTCCTCCAGAAGGTGGAGGGGGCACCATTGGTGCGGGGGCTCAGAATACCCGAGTTCCAGACTGATTCTGCTGCTACTTCTATCCAGGCAATCTTGGGCAGCTACTTTTGCCTTTCAAAGCATTGGTTTTCTCATATAAAATACAGCAATAATACCCAGCTAGCATGGTTCAGTGGTTGAGCGTTGACCTATGAACCAGGAAGTCAGGGCACATGCCTGGGTTGTGGGCTCAATCCCCATTGTGGGGCGTGCAAGAGGCAGCAGATCAATAATTCTCTCATCATTGATGTTTCTATCTCGCTCTCCCTCTCTCCCTCTCCCTTCCCCTCTGAAATCAATAAAAATATATTTTTAAAAATATACAAGAATAATAAATGCCTACTTCACTAGACTATTGTGAAGATCAAATAATACAGATAAAAGCACTTAATAAGAGGTGAAGGCCCACGTATGTGCGCATTATTATACCATATCAGACTCCGAAGGTACTGCCCATTCCTGAGGAATGGGCCACCAAAGTCAGCCGGGTCCGAAGAGAAGGATGTGTCATTCCTTCTCAGCGCCTGGCAGTGAGGCAGGCTGAGCCCTCAGGCCTGTCCGCATGCCAGCTCTGAGTCCTCCTCAACCCAACCGCTCCCAGGTCTCCTCCAACCACAAGAAACTTTGCAGCCAATATCTGGGTCAGCGGCCAGTCAGGAGCCCCAGGAAATGGTTCTTTGAGGGGAACATTTGGCTGGTGACACAAAAGAGTTTTCCTGTGGGTGATGGCTGGAGAGGGCTGGCTGAGGAAGCCAACCAGCCTCAAGTCCACCACAGCAGCCTGGACACACCCTGTGGCGGTTCCTGGTCTGGAGGCGAGGAGGAGCCACAAAGGGCCCCAGATGTAGGTGCCCAGATGTCACCTTCCCCCAAACCAGGAACTCTGCGTCTTCTCGGTGCCTTCTGCCCTGTATACCAAGGGCTGGAGGCAGGAGGCAGTCAACCAGACACAGTCGAGCCCCTTGAAAATATGCCTCGGAAGCAGACACAAAGTCTTCAAATCAGACTGCCATTCTCTTAGCCTAGTAAAAGTCTTAAAGACCTCTAGGCTCACAGCTGCCCTCTTTAAAATCCTGCTCAAGCTCTGTAAGGACAGACAGGGAAGAAAGATGCCAGCCAACACCTAGGGCAGCCCGGGGACATAAAAAGCATGTTGGACTGCAAGTCAGGCACCTGAGTCCCTGTCCTGTTTCCATCCACTTATTTAGCTGTTAATCTCAGGCAAATCACTTCCTACTTCCTGCTCCAGTTTCCTCATCTTTCAAGTAGAGATAGTAAGCAATGCCTGCCCAGCAGAGAGCTTTTGAGAATCCCATGATAGGTCTATATCTCCCCACCCTCTAGAATAGCTGGCACCATGTAGGCACTCATCATATACCTGTTGGGCTCAACTCAAGTTAAACTTCAGGGCAAAGGAGAGCAGCAGCATCATGGTTATCACCACCGTGCCTGGGGCCACCTTGGCCGTGGGCACCCTGTAGGTTCTCTGGGTGTAGATGGTTGGCTGGGCCCCGCTTTTCAGGAGAGCAGTCTCACAAGGGTTCTCAGTTGAGCAGTGGAAGTCCATCCACCAACGCCCTGATCCCATTTGGCCCAGACAGATCCCTGGCCTCAATCCCTCTTGACTACCCTCGGAGTCACCGCCTCCACCCTGGGTTAATGATGCCATTTAACAATTTTAAGACAGACACTTCCTGCCCTGTCCCAAAGCCTTGGGAAGCATGATGTGGAGACTGTCTATGTCATTCTCAAGCAACCCCCTCCCACACCAAGCTCCTGACAAGAGTGTTATAGGAGAGGACACACAAGTGGCTGCGGACAAGGTGGGGAGTAAGACGTCGGTCTGCCACTTGCCAAGTACTGGGCAGCACGGCTGTGTGAGATCAGACGGGACAAGGAAGTTTCAAAAAGCCAAGGGATCTGCACCATCACAGAAACGGTGACAGGCAGCCAAGCCTTCTTGACAGGCTGGGAGGTGGTGCGCACCCAACAGTCTCCTGGCCCTGTCCGGAGTCTCCCTGCCCACCGGGCCTCATGCCCAGCAGGAGAGAGTGGATGTTTACAGCCTGACGCGGGTGTTGGCCTCAGGCACACTGGCGACATTATGCCTGCCAGAGAGCATGGCAGTGCCGTCATCCCTGAGGGGTTGCCAAGACAGCCGTTTTCTGGGCTTGGCCTGACAGATCAGCTGGGGAACCCGTGGGCCCTCCACCCACGACCCCGCAGAGGGAAGGGTGGTGCTGCCTGACTGGGGGCTGATGCCTACTGGATTGGGTTCCATTTCCTGTGAATATTGCACAAAGGAAGTGTTCTCACACCCCATGGCCAGAAGCCAATACCCACCATGTTCCCTTGCTGGGGGGAGGGGGAGAAAAAGGGGAACAGGGGTTCCTCCCCACTCCCATGATGACCACTTCCTGTGCAGTCCTACCATGCCTTAGACTCAACTCACATTAGCTCGCTCATGTGCACACATGTTCGAGGGCACACATGCCTGCATAGCATGTGTCCAAATGTACCGCCTACCTCCCTGCAGGGTTTGGGAAAGGAGGCCACAGGAGCCCTGCTCCACCCAGAAATACCCCATCTGGAGTAGGCAGGAGGCAGGGAATGAGGGACCTGCCTTCAGGTGTCAGCTCTCCTAGCCACATGCTGATTTCTGAGCAAGCAGGAAACGTCCCCGACCCCGAGGATGAAAGAGCGTCACGGACCCACACCACAGGAAACTGCATTCCTGTGCGGGGGGAAGCCCCTTCCTCTGACTAAAAATATTTCCCTTCCTCCCGACTTCCGCCTGAGTTTGAGAAGAAACTGGGTGCAATTATGAATTCAAGGAACAGTGACAGCTAGGAACAGGCACGTGGCTGACAAAGAGTGTGTAAGAGTCAGCCTGGGGGCAGGAACACTTACATGCAGGATGGACGCCGGAGCTCCTTCGTATATCTGCACTCTCCGTGGATGCAGTAGTCCTTGTATTTCTTAAGACACGGGTTTCTCTTCTTCCCTAACCCCTTGCCTTTCTTCTTCCTTTTCCCGCCCTCTTCCTTGCTGGGTGTGGCCAGAGCTTGTGGCTTGGAGGAGAAAGGAGCTGCAGGAGAAAAGCACTCTGTTAAGTCTTGGACATCCCCCTACCAGCCCCTCCAGAGAAAGAATGAGAAGAGCACAGCATCTCGAAGGAGAATGTGCTCTTTATCCCGCCTTAAGTCAGAAGGCTGGGGAGACCATTGGCTCAGTCCCTCCCGAGGGCTGAGGAAAGAGTGGGCAGAATCACCAGAAAGTGGTGGAAGAAGCAGAGGCTGGTGGGGTCCCAAGGAAGGCATTTCCCATATTCAGTTTAAGAACTTCATTCCAAGAATGCTAGCTAGCTTCTGTTGAGTAACTGCAACTGACTGGGCAATTCTACCAACCACCTCACCCCCATTCCACTGCCCATCCCCATCTCCTATTGTCCCATGCCAACCTGGTTCTATGTTGGCCTTAAATCAACTTCATTTCCTGATGCTGCTCTCAGTGGCCCACTTGCAGGAAGACAGTGTCAGAGATTAAATTGCTTCTGGAGAAGGTTCTTGGAGGTTTTTTTTGTTTTGTTTTGTTTTGTTTTTTTTGGGGGGTGTCATAAAATAAGAACCATGCCCATGTCCAGGCGGCCTTCTCTGGGGTACCTATTAGCACCAGGGTACTATGACCTTAGCAAGTAAGCCATCACTGTTCAGGACCTTGCTTTTTTTTACTTCAAGCAAAATATCTGTCCTGCTCTGGGCCCCTGCAGCTCACCACTTCTCTCATCGGTCCATTTACACTATCCCCAAATGTCCTGGCTCTCAAGGATAGGGAGCACAGTGTGTAGAAGGGATAGAGAGATAAAAAGTAAGGAACTATCCAGAAGGAACTGAAACAACGATGACTCCCCCCATCCTTTCACACTTCAAAAGGGAAAAACCACCTCACACAGACATCCAGCTGGGACTGACCAGAGGCTACGCCCATCAACCCAGGGGTCTGACCCCAGTCACCACCTCCCTTCCCTCCCCCCAGCTGGAAAAAAGGTGTCCACTGTCCATGGCTGGAGCTAAGTATCTGGCAGACAGGTGAGCATCAAACATTAGACTGGAAATCTACAATCCTCAAGCTGGAAATGACTTCAAAGAATATTATGGCTTTTTCCACACTGGCTGGTGTGGCTCAGTTGGTTGAGTGTCATCCCATACACTGAAGGGTAGGCAGTTCAATTCCCTGTCAGAGCAAATGCCCAGGTTACAGGTTTGATCCCGGTCGGACAGTGTACAGGGAGCAACCAGTCAATGTTTCTCTCTCACATCAATGTTTCTCTCTCTCTCTCTCTCCCTCCCTCCCTCCCTCCCTCCCTCCCTCCCTCCCTCTCTCTTCCTCTCTCTCTCCCCCTTCCCGTCTCTCTCAAATCAATAAAAACATTAAAAAAAAAAATAGCAATGGCTTTCCATTTCAAGTGAAAAACTTGAGGTATCAAAAGGCAGTGACTTACCCAAGATCATATAAAGTCATACAGGGTTTGAATCAGAAGCATAATCTCTGGATTGCATATCCAGGGCTCCTTCCCAATACACCAAGCTGCCTCACACACTCCTGTTCCCTCCTCCAGACAAGTCTAGAGCCAGGAATGAGACAATAAATGGGCTCTGAAGTCAGCAGACCTGGGCGCTAATTCCAGCCACGTGAACTCAGGCACGACCTTAATCTCTCCGATTCTTGAGATTCTTGATAAAAAGTGAACAATGAGAGTTCCCATCTCAGAGGGTTGCTATAAGGATTAATTAACCCACAATAGCATGCTGCTTGCCTAGAACACAGTAGGCACTTAATAAAAGATGTCCAGACAACCCAGGGACCAGAGCTGTGGTGAAACTGAGGCAGATAGCCCAAGCCAATCAGAGAGGTGAGGGAGAGTGACAGGGTGACTACCTGTCTCCTGCCAGGCAGAGGGAGTAGTGAGTCAGGTTTGCAGAGGTATGAGGAGCATGTGAGTGGAGGGTGAGTCACAGCCCAGCTCGCCCAGCCTAGGAGGTGAAGGCCAGGAGCACTCAGAGGTGACCAGAAAGGTCCACCGTGAGAGGATGAAGAGTGAGAGTCCAGGGTCAGCTTTGCAGCAGACCCTTGATTTATACAAAGCAGAGACAGCCCCTAAGGGAAGAGCTGGCTAGGGAGGGAGAAGGGTGGCTCTGGGCGGGGCTAGAACAGGTGGGTATCTTTCCAGCCAAATATAGTCATTCCGGTCCTCCAGGGCTCAGTTCCCTGCTCCACCCTCAAGAATTGCTGCAGGTGGCTGGGTCCGGGATTCAGGCAATGTCAGAAGCTCTGGACTCTGCCCCGTCTGTTCCAATACTCAGCCACAGCCACATCCGCTGATTGGAGGACTCCCTGGGCCCATCCTCCCTTGGAGTTTCTCTCAGGGACTCAAGGTGGCCAGGAAGTCTCCAGGTTTGGGGGAGGATTTGTAGGCACCCAGCATACCAATGCAGCTCCCCAGGGACCCCGTGCTCCTCATTCATAGCCTCCCAGGTGGTGCTGGCTTCACCTTCCCCGCTATTTCCCCAACCTGGAGACAGGTGGATGGAGAAGTCCAACACTGCCTACCTACCTCTGTGTGCCTGCCATCTCCACCTCTGTTGATTTCTACATAATAGTAGTTTGATGCGGAAATTAGGACTTATGCCCATTATTACATAGAAACTCTAGGGAAAGCATCTCAATCATTCCTTGTTCCTACCCCTCAGCACACCTCAGAGGAAGCTGTGGACCCCAGACACCTTGCCTGTTCCAATGTTCTCCCAGGTACCCAGAAGAACAGCAACTTGGAACATGGAATCCAAGAGCAAGAAAGAGCGGGCTCCATGTTCCGGGCTCCATCAGTAAGCTTGCCAGGCCGAGCAGCTTTTCCTTGAAGTCTTCCATCAATACCCCAACCCCACAGGTGCGCAACCAACAAGAATCCTGGGTCTGCTCATTCTGCACCTGCCCACCAGGGTCTGCGGGTGGGCAGCCCCCACACCCACCTCTGAAAAGATCCAGGCCGGCCTCTTCCAAGTCCAGGACTTCCCGGCCTCTGCCGCCTCCGGGGGGCAGCAGCTGGTCCGCAGCTTCAGTGGGCGATCCCGGGTTGCTGGTTCCAGCCGCCAGCCCTCTCCGGAGCCGCTCCAGGCTCTCTCCGGTCACCGACGCCGAGAGCACTGCGAGGGAAGGGGCGAGGCCGCGTCAGACCCTCCGCCCAGACCCCGGGTCGCCACACGATGCCAGCGCCCGCCTGCCAGGGTGCACGGGCCCCACCAAGTGGCCCACGCCAGGGGCGCTGCAGCGACCTTCCCCCGGTACCCCCAGCACAGCGTCCCCATCCCCCTCCCCCCCACCCCCGACCTCCGGGGGCCTCGGCAGCCCTCTTACCTGCAGCTAGACAGAGCTTCAGCACCACCGACGGCAGCAGCTTCATGTTCCCGGACCCAGCGGAGGAGGCTCCGAGGCAACAATCACTTCGGAGGCAGCGGCCCCGGGGCGCGGGCACGGGAGCTGGGGCGGGAGGCGCGCGGGAGATTCCGCGGGGCACGGTCGCCGCCGGCCTTTGGGGGGTGCAAGCCTTGCTGGAACCCGCGCGGAGCTAGTGGCCGCTGGGCTTCGGTCGGCTCCCTCCGTCGGTCGGTGCGTGCGTCCGTCCGCCCGTGCCCCTGCGCTCCGGTCGGGGTGGCCTGCAACGTGACGCGTGCGGCTCCTTCGGTCGACTGAGCGCTGCCAGCGCGCGGCCGGGAATAAGGCTCGGGGAGGCGCCGCCGCTCCGCCCCGCCCCGCGCCATCCCCTCCCCTTCCCCCTCCCGCCTGGGACCTCGCCCGGCTCCCGGCGCCTGCAGAACAGCCCCCAACCCGGCGGGCGCGACGGGGAAGGGGGCGGGAGTAGGGGCGGCGCTCACATTTTTTGGGACCAGGCCAGGGCAGCCAGGGCAGCCGGGGCAGCCAGGGCCTGACTGTGGGTGAGCCTGGTTACCGGCAGGTGGCGGGAACCGGTTCCTACCTTTCCCCAGACCCTGGCCTCCATGCAGCCTTGTGACTGCTGAGCTGAGTTCTGTTCTTGGACGCCCCTCATTCCTTCCCTTCTCCCAGGCCCAGTCCCTAAGGCCTCCCTGCTGCAATCCAGGGCTCTCCTCCGCGTCAGCTTCTGAGTTCTGGAAACCCGCTTCTTTGCCTACTAACACTGCAAGGAATAAGTAATAATACATTTATTTATCATTTAAAAAAATAGACACATGAATGCCAGCAGATCTCATGAGCCCCAGGTATCCAGAGTTGCAATTGCAGGCGCTTGGTATCAATCCAACAAAAGCAAAGGAGGCTAGGATTCTTCCAGCCGGGGAGTGGCCCCCCCATCTTTCCCCGCCCAGAGGACATAGTATCCATTAGGGTTTTTGGACGATGGGTTATAATTCCCAGGCTTCTGGGATTGGACAACACAGGCTATGAAACTCGCCTCATATTTTTCCTTTCCTTTGAATATCCCCTTCTTCCCCAGCATAAAAATTGAGCCCACTCCTGCAGGATGAAGCTCGATAGCCTAGGGTTGCTTTGTTCAACAGGTGCCAGGCGATGGATGTGTTTCTCTTCCGACCTATGTATTGTGACTAGTTTTGACTAGGGTCTTCTGAAGTCAATGTCCTGACCCAAAGAAATGACTCTCAGTAGGTATTTCAGCTCGTAGGGACGTGCTGGGAAGGGATTTGTATGACACAGGGCTGGGTTGGCATTCAGAGCCCTCAAATTGTGCCAGATAGAGCTGCTTCCGCCCATGTGTAGGGATAAAAACAGGCCTGCTATTTATACAGAGTCTATCCGACTGTCCCTCTCCATCCCCACTTTTGCAAGGGTCAATCAGGCTCTGCCCTCCTAACCTGCCCCGGGCAGCCCTCCTCGCCTAGGTTCTAAGGTGCACTAGAATTACTACAGCCCTCAGCTGGAATCCTGCCTTTCTCCTTACTGTCTGACTTTGGACAAGATATTTAATCTCACTGGGCCTCAGTTTCCACACCTCTAAAAGGGGGATAACAGTAATAATGTTAGCACCTACTTTGGAGAGAGGTTTTTGAAGATTGAACAAGGGAACACATATAAAGCAGTTAGTATAGTGCCAGGCACAATATAAACTCTCAATAAATGTGACAGTATAATCACCATCATCGTCATCATCATCATCACTAAGCATCCCACCTTGGTCACTCCATTCTCTAGAGGTCTCTTTTCTCCCTTTGCCCCACGGTATGAGGCGCCATGCTGTGTTTGGGCTGATTTCAGGTGGAAGCTTAACCTGTCACCTATTTGGCCAAGTGCCACCATGGAATCACTCCTTTGGGTGATAGGTACTGGGCCTAGGACCTCGGTGGATGGTTACCATGAAGACCGCACCTTCGTTTCCTCCCTCAGCAGCTGTCTGATCACCTGCTTCCCCCAAACAAAGCCACCTTGGGGTCAGGGCTCCCAGGGGAGGTGGAGGGAAACACTCCCTGACACACAGCCAAGTCACCTTCCTCCCCTTTCCCTGACCCACGGCCAGGTTCACACCCTGCTGTCCTGTTCCAGCCTGCCTCTCCCTTTGCGTGTGCGCTTCCGCCTTCTCACCCCCGCATCAGCCTTAGTCCCATTCATAGGGCAACTCCAGGCTTTCATCACACCTGGAAGCCTCACCCGGCTAGGTCTGCGTGTCAGCCAGGTTTTACGGGAAGGGCCTGGAAAAGGAGACAAAAGGCCTGGAATGTGTTGGCGACAGTCACTTCCCCGCTTAGAACACTGAGTGTCCGATGACCAGAAAAGAAATTGCAATTAATGCAGGGGCAACCTCATTAACTTGTTTATTCCAAACATTTGATGAATGCTCTTGGCACCAGGGACATAGCAATAAACCAGACAGCCAAGGGTATGCTTTCAAGGAGCTTACATTCTATAACAGGGGAGACAGGCAGGACCAAGTCAATAAAGAAGGAAAAACAAATGCTATGATGACTAGTGTCAAGATGAACCCAAAAATACAATAATGGCCCTACCCGGTGTGGATGAGTGGTTAGAGCATCAGCTTGAGGACCAAAGGGTCTCAGGTTTGATTCCCGGTCAAGGGCACATACCTGGCTTGCAGATTCTATCTCCTGCCCCTGTGTGGGCACGTGTGGGAGGCAGTCATCAATGTGCCTCTCTCACACAGATGGTTCTCTCTCTTTTCTCTCTCTCTCCTGCCCCCGCCCCCGCTCTCACTCTCTCTCTCTCTCTTCTTCCTTTCCTCCCTCCCTTCCTTCCACTCTTTCTCAAAATCAATGGGGAAAAAATATCATCTGGTGAGGATTAACAACAACAACAAAAAAAAATACAATTATGTACTACAAAATGTTGTGTCCCAATGCTTGGGGTGACAATTTAGATTCGGTGACTGATTAGACAAAAGCTTTGCTGAACAGGTAACACGTAAGCTGAAGCATGAATAAGAAGAAGGAACCGGATTTGTGGTCATCCCTGGCAAAAGCAGTCCAAGCCATGCAAATAGTGCAAAAACTAGGTGGAAACAAGTGTGGAGCATTCTAGGAACAGAAAGCAGGCCAGAAAGGAAGGAGGGATGGAAGATAATATTGGAGTAAAGGCTAGGGACAGATAACCGTGGATGTTACAGAGTTAGGTAGACCTTGGGTTTTATGCCCTATCATTGTGAAGATCAAATGAGATGTCAGTGGGGAAGTACAGTTATGCAGAATTCTTTCACGTCTTCCCCTACCTGTTCTCTGGCCGTCAGGCGCCAGGGACACACTTCTAAGGAAGCAGCGTCCAAATGGGCCACTCTGCTTTCCGTATCTATTAACCATGAGGAAACTGAGGCTTGGAGACTTACTGGCCATGGGGCACTAGTGAGTCGAAGGGGTTAGAAACCCTGGCATCCTGCCTCCCAGCCCTTCGTTGGGTTCCCAGGCCTCTGGAGAGCCAGGCCCATGATACTCTGAGTGCCACTAACTGACTCACTGCTAAGCCATGTAGACCTTGGTTTGGGGAGAGCACTCATAAGCCAATGGGGAGGAACTGGACAAAAGGGGTGCTGGTGACAAGAAAGGGGAGGAGGGAACTTAGAGAGGAACCAATCTGAGTCTCTTCCCCACAGTGGCTAAGATGTCTACACTAGTAGGCTGGTTACCCCAATCCTGGCTGTGCATGATAATCACCTGGGAATTTATTGAAGATAAAAAGGCCTAAGCCCCAGCCCAGTCCCAATTCAAGATCTCTTGGAGTGGGGCCCCAGCATTTATACTTTGGGCAGGTAATTCTTACATTGGCCAGGCTCAGAAGCTAAGCGGTCTGCATTACTAACCAGGATAATGTGTCAAGCCTCTGAACAAAATCTGAATCTCTACAGCAGAGGTAGGGGAGCTTTAAGTAAAGACACTTCCCACGTGTTCAACACGTCACATGCATTATCTTGTGTGATCCTCCCAACTGTCCTACAACTAGACAATCCTCCCCATTTTAAAGGGTCTAAACTCAAAGAGGTGAGTTCCAGGTCACCCTACTAGTAAGAATCTCAGCTTCTGCTTTTTCTTGGGCTTGTGCGCTTAAGCTCAGCATTACCCTGAATAAACGGATGAAGTGACAGCCACCCTCTCCCTGCTTCTTGTAACAGTAACAGCATCAGCTTTACTGAGGCTCAGTGCTCCGTCTATCCTGGAGATGAGGATAAGAATCTGTGTCACAGGCTGGAATGAGTTAGGTAAGGGCAGCCGGGCAGCCAGTGAAATGGGTACACTCTCAGAAGCCAGACAAGCCATGGGTTCAAATTTTGTTTCTGCTATTTTTTTTTAGATTTCTAACTTTGGATATGTTATTCAACTTCTCTGACCTACAGTTTGCTCATCTGCAAAATGAAGATAATAGTATCTATTATTATAGGACTCTTGTATGATTAATTCTGGTCATGTGCATAAAGCAGAATGCGATGTCTGGCCCAAAGTAGTTGCTTATTCAGTGGCAGCTGTTATTAAAAACAAATGCTTCTTTCTTCCTTCCTTCCTTCCTTCCTTCCTTCCTTCCTTCCTTCCTTCCTTCCTTCCTTTCCTCTTTTCCCCTTTCCTCACCTTCCCTCCCTCCCTCTCTTCTTCCTTCTCTTCCCTCCCTCCCTTCCTTCCTTCCTTCCTTTTTTCCTTCCTTCCTTCCTTCCTTCCTTTTTTCCTTCCTTCCTTCCTTCCTTCCTTCCTTTTTTCCTTCCTTCCTTCCTTCCTTCCTTCCTTCCTTCCTTCCTTCCTTCCTTTTTTCCTTCCTTCCAGTGGGAACTTAAATAAGGTGCTGTATTACCCTGGGCCTCAGAACTGAAGTGATCCCTCTCTGCTGATAGATGGCCATGCTTACCAGGGGATGGTGATCTATAAGGCAACTCAAAGTTGTGGAAACCTACACCCAAGAAAGCACCCTGCCCAGTGAAATGGCTCAGTGGTTGAGCATGAACTATGGACCAGGAGGTCACGGTTCGATTCTCAGTCAGGGCACATGCCCGGGTTGCAGGCTCCAACCCCACTAGACGGTGTGCAGGAAGCAGCTGATCAATGATTCTCTCTCATTTTGATGTTTATATATCTCTCTCCTCCTCTCTGAAATCAATAAAAATACTTTTAAAAAAAGAAAAGAAAAGAAAGCAACCCTGGCTCAGAGCTCAGAGAGAAGCATGTGCTCCCCAAGGGAGAGGATTCAGCTGCCTTCTTCCGCCGACCAGGAGAAGTGAATCCTAAGCAGACCCAGAGCTCTGGTGGCTGGGGAGAGGGTAAAGGAAGGTAGCTTCCATTGAGGATACCTTTATTACCAGGTGGTCATAAGCCAGAGTCACCTGAACTTGGAAGTGTTGCTCCAAGTGGACTTCTCTGAACCCTGCTCTCTCAGTTTTGGGGCTTGCCCTTTGTAGTCCCTATGAACCTCCTATGCTGCCTGGAGGTAGTACCAGATAACACTTTTTCATACTTGGGAATGAACAGGCTCTCCTGTCTGATTGTCTGGGGTTGGGATCTATTTGAATAGGATGAAGAATAGGAATGGATGAGGTGGGGAGAGTTGAGAGGTGCAAGAACCTTGTCATCCCCAGAGATGTTGAAAAAGGGACATCTAGCCGAAGCCAGTTTGGCTCAGTGGTAGAGCGTCGGTCTGCGGACTGAAAGGTCCCAGGTTCGATTCCGGCCAAGGGCATGTACATTGGTTGCGGGCACATCCCCGGTAGGGGGTGTGCAAGAGGCAGCTGGTCAATGTTTCTCTCTCATCGACGTTTCTAGCTCTCTCTCTCTCTCCCTTCCTCTCTGTAAAAAATCAATAAAATATATTTAAAAAAAAAAAAGAAAAAGGGACATCTATACTAATAAAAGGGTAATATGCTAATTAGACCGGGAGACCGGACATCTTCCTACCATCCAACTTCCTTCCAGACAAAGCCACAGTGGCGGGGCTGAGGCAGAGGCAGTTAGGGGGCCATCAGGCTGGCTGGGGAGGGCAGTTGGGGACCATGAGGCCAGCAGGAGAGTGGTTAGGCGGCTATCAAGCTGGTAGGCAGGCAAGTGGTTAGGACCCAGTGGTCCCAGATTGCAAGAGGGATGGGACCTAAACTGGCAGTCAGACATCCCCTGAGGGGTCCCAGATTGGAGAGGGTGCAGGCCGGGCTGAGGGACACCCCCACCCCCTAGGCCCCCCCCCCCCACCCACCCACCCCCCCCCCCCCCCCGCACAAATTGCACTGGTCCTCTAGTTTATAATAATGTACTTGGCTTAGTCCTGGAGTCTAAGCCATCCTCCTCCATTTGGGGGCCCATTCTCTGACTTTGTGAAAACAACAACTCCAGTACCAGGACTTGGCCACTTGCCCCAGCACTGATGGCTGTCAGCAGGGAGGGAGCAAGTGATCCTTCACTCACCCATCACACAACCTATCTCCCTCTTCAAGCTCAGGTTCCTCATATGTAAAATGAGGGATTGGAACAATTGTTCTGTTTGGGGCACAGGCCAGGCGCCATCCCTCATGAATTGTTTGCAGTCATGCTTGTTGAAGCAATTTTATGACAATCAACAGTGGCTGATCTATAGGACATGATAGCCTTTGTTCTCTGTGCCTCAGCTTCTTCATCTGTAAGTGGGGAGACTAGCAATCACCTAAAAAGTTCTTGTGACAATTTAAGGAGAAAATGCTTGGCAAAATGGAAAGCTCTATGTAAATAGGTCAGTACTGTTATTAACTTATCCGGGCTCAACCTTGGAATGAGGTCACAGTACATCCACAACCAAGAATGTGTAAGTTCAGTTTCTCTCAGGAACGTGGTCACAGAGCTGCAGTTTAATAGTTTAACATTATCCATTTGCTCTTTTTAATAACTGAGGGTTCCCTAGCCAGTTTGATTCACTGAATAGAGAGTATTGGCCTGTGGACCAAAGGGTCCCAGGTTGGATTCAGATCAATGGCAACATACAGTGGTTCCAGGCTCCTTCCTTGCCTGGTCAGCTCCAGCTCGTGCAGAAAGCAACCAATCAATGTGCTTCTCTCAAATCAATGTTTCTCTTTGTCTTTCCCTCTCTCTTCTGTGCTCTCTGAAAAGATCAATGAAAAAATACCCTCTGGCAAGAATTAAGAAAAAAAAAGATTGAGGGCTGATCTAAGACAGTGGTTCACAAAGGAAGAGATACTGACCCCTAGAGGACATTTTTGGAATCTCGGGGAATTTTTGGTTGTCACTGGTTGGGCAGTCCTCGGGCATTTAGGAATGGAAAAGCTGTCAGGCCCACATAATAAAGAATTGTCTTGCATTCCACATTGCTTTTAAGTGTCCCCTCAGACATTCATATGGATAAAAAAATGTGATTTTAATTATTTGCACTGAGAATTATCTCTAATGTCAAAAAAAAAAAAAAAAAAAGAGCTTTTGCATTGAGTTTTCCAGGAATTAAATTGATGTGAATTGTTCATCTTGGTGTTATCTGAATGGCCAAACAACACAGCTGTAGCAGTCAGTATTTGTAGCTGTCACGTGCAAAATAAGTCTGTGTAGATGCAAGCAATGGGCTACTTCATTGAGATTTCTAGCGTAGTTGAATGTGCCTTTGCATATTCAAAGATTTTAAATCATTTTCTCTTTTATGTTAATTAGGGCATTGACTTTCTTTAAAGAGTAAATGTGCAGATAGGATATTATCTGTGAACTTTATTTCAGAATAGTAACCAAGTATTAATATGTATAAAAAGAAAATATTGATTGTGAAAGGATTGAGCACCACTCACACAAGAGATACCCACATAAAAGCCTTCCTGTAGCCTTTGTAAAAATGCTGTGCTAGATGCTATTACACAGCAGGTCCCAGATCAGTGCCTGAATAAAGTGTAATAAATTCTTCATGTAGGTCAGGGTCAGGAAGTTTGACTCATGCCTATCTGATATAGGCACTTCCTTTTATTAACGAATGACAGGTGTGGAATTCTTGTGTTCCCTTGATGAATTCACTGCCAGGAAGATCACAGTTAAGTTTCATTGCTCATTTGCGGTGATTATTCCTAGCCCAGCATTTTGAAGACCATCATTTCTTCTCCAATTTGATTTCATTATGGGTGTATTTAATCATTCTTTAAGATTTTACTTGTCTCTATGCCTCTTGTTATCTTTAATTTTTTTTCCCTGGAAGTAAGGAGAGCATAATTAATGTAAAACTCAAAAGCCACGTACCTGCAGTCACCTTCCCAACACTTCTTGAGTCTGAAAATCTAGGTCAGAGGTGCCTAAAACGCCAGAGGCAGGGCAGTTTGTGGCTGGCTCAGGTGGTTTTCCTCTGCAGACTCCACCTCTGATATCTTTGTCTCTTCCCCTTTCAAGGGGGTGTTGGCATTGTCTGGAGTGGAAACAGGCTCCAGCTGTCAGAGCCCACTCCAGGTCTTGGCTGGATCTTGGTGGTCTGGGGCCAGAGCAGGATTAGGGAAGGGCACCCCAGCTCCAGGATCAGAGAAGCCCAAAGCTCTCACTGGAGAGACTCTCCACATTCACAACCCTAGCATCTTCTCAGAGCAGAAGCCTTGAAGATTAGGCTGAGGCATGTGACTAACCTCTTTCTGGACCCTGGGTCCACTGGCCCCTAGCTCTGACCTTGGGCAGGAGTCTTCTCTGAGCCCCCGTTTCCAGAAACGGGAACAATAACTACCTCGAAGAGCCAATGTGAAGACTCACTGAGAAAACCGTGAGGTGCTTAGAACATAGCAAGAGCTCAAAGCCAGCAGTGGCTGCTCCTCCCAGTCCACCTGGGTCCCTATTACTCCTTGGCCTGTCTGTTGCCTCCAGGGGTGAGTCTGGAGGCAAGAGTGTGCATTAAGTCTCAGCCCCTCAAAAATAGATTAATGGGAAGAATCTCTAATGGATAAATAAAATGTGGTAAATCCATACAAAGGAATGTTATTTGGCAATAAAAAAGAATAAAGTACTCACACATGTTACGTGGATAAACCTTGAAAACGTTATGCTAAAGAAGCCAGTCACAAAAGTCCACATATTTTATGATTTCACTCATATGAAAGATCCCAAAGCATCAAATCTATAGATATGGAAAGTAGATGAGTGGTCATGGAAGGCAATGAGGATTGACTGCTAATGAGCATGGAGTCGTTTTGGATGTGATTATAATGTTCTAAAATTAGGTTGCAATTATGGTTGCACACACTGTTAATATATCTTAAACCACTGAATTTTATATTCTAAACTAGAGGCCCATTGCATGAAGATTCATGCAATAGACCTTCCTTCCCCTGGATGCTGGCACTGGTTTTTCTCCCAAATCTGGGACCCAAGCCTTTGCTCTGGCTGCTGCCTTCAGTCTTTGATCCAGCCTGAGTGCCACTCCTGTAGCTCTCTCTGCTCCCACCCTCCCCCTCATAGCAGGCATCCTGCTCTGTACAGCTGCTCCACACCTGCATGCATACTGCCCAGAGACCTAGAGCAGCTGGGGGGCAGGGCCCCTGCCATCTTTGTCTGGTTAATTTGCATACTCACTCCTGGTTGGCTGGTGTGCATTATGAAGTGGTGGTCAATTTGCATATTACTTTTTTATTAGTGTAGATGGGTGAATTGTGTGAAATGTGAATTATATCTTAATAAAGCTGTTTAAGCCGGGACCGGTTTGGCTCAATGGATAGAGCGTCGGCTTGGGGACTGAAGGGTCCCGGGTTCGATTCCGGTCAAGGGCATGTACCTTGGTTGCGGGCATATCCACAGTAGGGGGTGTGCAAGAGGCAGCTGATCGATGACTCTCTCTCATCGATATTTCTAACTCTCTATCTCTCTCCCTTCTTCTCTGTATAAAATCAATAAAAAATATATTAAAAAAAAAAGAATTTACAAAAAAAAAAATAATAAAGCTGTTTAAAATGGGAAAAAAGTCAGTTCCTCACTCATAAGCTCAGTGACTATGGCAAATTACTTAACCTTTCTGAGCCTCAGTGTTCTTACAATAAAGTGGGAATAGCAAAATCTACCTCAAATTTGTGGTGAAATTCTCAACAGTGGTTATTTTGGGGGTAAGGACATTATGGAAATTTTATTTCATGTTGTTTTTACTCTAATGGACATTTTCTGTATTTTTCTATAACAAATCTGAATTATTTATGTATTTTAAGTCACTTTTCAAAACACACTTTTTCTAAATAAGTATTTAAGTTTATCAAGTGCTCTTACTACATTTTAGACATTATCTCATTTAATTCTCACAACAGTCCTCTGAGGAAGACAGTATTTTCACCCCATTTTATAGATAACACCAAGACTTAAAGAGGTTGAGCAATTTGCCCAGCTTCTTGTAAGTGATCTATACATGTGATAAAATTTCAAAAACTATATATACACACAAATGAGTGCATGTAGAAACACATGAAATCTGAATAAGACCTGAAGTCTAGTTAACAGAATTGTGCCAATGTCATTTTCCTGGCTTTGATATTGTGCTATCTTTATGTATGATGGGGAAGATGGACGAAAAGTACCAACTGGAGACTTCTCTGTACTTTTTTTTTTTGAAACTTCTATATTTCTTCTTCTATAATTAGACTCATAGAAATAGTCTTAAAAATAAGTTAAATAAGTTTTAAGAATTAAAAGCTTTTTAAAAGCTGTTCTAAGGATTACATAAGATATGTAATCCTAGTACAATGGTTGGGTACAATGGCATTTCTGTGTATGATATTTTCTTTCTTCGTCACTCTATGTACAAGGTCTATTTTATGTGCATTATTTGATTCAATAAAGCCTATGAAGTAAGTACTTTTATTACTCCTCTTTTGCTGATAAGAAAACTCAGGAAGACCTTTGCTCAAGGATACCCAATAAGTCTGTGACTGAGCCAGGATAAGGCCCCAGTCTTAAGACTCCTGGGCCAGGGTATTGTCCCGTGCCCACACCCAGGTCTGCTTGCCCACAGCACACCTGTCCTGTCTGGGAGATTGCTGGTGCCCACAGGTAGACTTTTGGGTTCCTCCTTGCATCCCTTACCAACCTCCCCATCTCAGGGCACTCAGGGCCCATGAGGTGGAAGTGGGATCTGGGGAGAGTGGAGGCATGGTGGCCATCTACCCACAGGCATTCTCGGGAGCCAGAGAGGGCAAAGACCATCTCAACTCTGGCAAGAGTAGGGAGTAGGAAGGGAGGGTGTGTGTGTGAGAGGGGGTATTCACACCAAGCCCATGCTCCTGGGCTTGGTGTGAATACCCCCTCAAACTTCCTTGAGTCGCACCTGAGCTTGGGGCACATTCCTGAAGGGGGTGGTCACAGAATTCCAGGCCCTCTCAGGCCCTAAGCCAGTTTCTATTCCTCCTGAGACTGAAACCAACTCCCCCCCTCAGACTCAGCACCCTGTCCCCAACTGGTAATAATCATAGTGACTCACTCCTATGAGCTCCATGGAGTTGGGGCAAATCTCTCCCAAGTCCAGATTGGGGTTGGTGGGGAGAGCTAACGTGAGTCCCATTTTTCTGGGAGGAGATGGGTCCCAGGTATCTAGTGGGGGCTTTACCCACAATCAGTTGTGCCTGCTCAGCTCTCTCTCCCCATCCCTGTTGCACTCCCCCAACACCTCGTCCCATCTGGCCAGTCAGCTGTGGGCCAGGATCCCTGGAGGTCCAGGACCCCTCCTTGTCTTTTCGTCTTCTCGGCACACACACACACACACACACACACACACACACACACACACACACACCCCGCTCCATCATCACTAGAGACCCTAAGATCCGGTCCACGGGGAGTAGCGCCATCGTGTGGCCTCCAAGAGAAACGCAACTCATTCCCCAGCCCCACCCTTTCTATGTGCTCATTGAACAACTAGTATTTATTGAGGGCCAGCCACGAGGTGCTCTAAGGGTAGCGATAAGGATTCTAGATAAAATACCTGCTCTGTGTATGGTACATTCCAGCGTGTGTGCGTTGAGGGGCATGCAATAAATGATAAACAAGTAAATAATGGGAGCAGTTATTATAATGGTAACTGCTAGGAAGAAAATAAAACAGAGAAATGTGAAGAGTGACCCAAGAGGAAAACTCAGGGCAGGATGGAAAAGTATAATTTCCTTGAATAGATACCATCTGAGATGAGATTCAGATGACAGGGATTCAGTCATGTAAGGGTCTAAGGGAAAGCTTTCCTTGCAGAGAAAAGAACAACTGCAAAGGCCCTCAGGCTTTGCAAAACAAACAAACAAAGGCCAGTGTGACCGGAAAGCAGAGCAAGGGAGAGTGATATGAGATATGGTCAGGAAGGTGGACTGGGCCAGACTATAGATCTTGTAGGCCACAACAGACTTTAAATCTTCTAGGAGTAATGGGAATGTATTGGGTGAGTTTTGAGCACAAGACTAATGTGCCTACATTGACTTTTGAAAGGACCCCTATGGCTGCTGTGTAGAAAATGGACTTTAGGCCCTAGCTGGTTTGGCTCAATGGATAGAGTGTCAGCCTGCGGACTGAAGGGCCCCAGGTTCGATTCCGGTCAAAGGCACATGCCTGGGTTGTGGGCTCAATCCACAGAGGGGGTGTGCAAGAGGCAGCCAATTGATAATTTGTTCTCATCATTGATGTTTCTATCTCTCTCTTCCTCTCTGAAATCAATAAAAATATATTTTAGATCACCAAAGGACTTGTATGCATGCATATAAGCACAACCAAAGGACACAAGACACTGAGGGAGAGGGGAGATGAGGACATGCAACAGGGGTTAGGGGAGGCTGGGGGAAGGTCAATGGGGGGGAAAAGGAGATATATGTACTACTAATGTAATACTTTAAACAATAAAAAAAGAAGAAAAAACAACAAAAATATATATTTTTTAAAAATGGACTTTGGGCCGAAACCGGTTTGGCTCAATGGATAGAGTGTCGGCTTGGGGACTGAAGGGTCCCGGGTTCGATTTGGTCAAGGGCATGTACCTTGGTTGCAGGCATATCTCCAGTAGGGGGTGTGCAAGAGGCAGCTGATCGATGACTCTCTCATCGATGTTTCTAACTCTCTCTCTCCCTTCCTCTCTGTACAAAATCAATAAAATATATTTTTTTTAAAATTTTTTAATGGACTTTGGGCAAGGAAGGAAGAAAGAGTGGGAGCAGGGAGATTATTGCAAGAGATTAGAAAGCTATTAAAAAAAATTCAGGTGAGAAATGATAGCAGCTTGGGTCAGGGTAGTAGTGTTGGAGATGGGCAATGTGGTTGGATGCTAGGCCTAAGTAGAGCCAACAAGACTTGCCAATATCCCACATTCTCCTTTTGCTCATTCAGCTGCAGGAATGCCTTCAAGCACACACACACCCTAGCTGGCACCTCCATCCTCACTGGGGGCTTCAGTTAGCAGGGAAGACCTCAAGGACACAGTTAAATTGGAGCGTATCCAGGTGTTGTTTGACAAAAGAATGTGGGTGTATGGCTCTGACCCTTGCCAGAGCCTCAAGGTTGACCAGCCTTCTGGGCTCCTTGTCCACACCTCTCTGCTAGTGAAGGCCATGGGCAGCTTCCAACACTTCCGCTTTCCACCAGTAGCCCACTTAATGGGTGGGGCCCCTACCTGCTGTTCCCTGTACCCTGCCCGGCTTCTCTAGGCCCAGTTATTAGTTATCTGTTTGTCCTATTGAGTGCCCTCGGGGTGTGTTGGTGACAACCAAAACAGTCCTGAGTATTTGGTGTTTTTATTTGACACAAAATAGAGAGCAGCATAATCTGGCCCTGTCAATTCTCAGACCCAGGCCAACAATTCACTCCTATTTATTTACACAAAATACTGTGAGGTCAGACGTGACCCCACAAAAAATGCACACAATACTTTTGGCCCCAGCTAAGACATTTCTGGAGAGCCTGGGAGAGTTCAGGCGACCCTTGCAAACACTAGAAGGCCAGTCAGGGAAAGGGAAAGCAAGTAGGGGAGGAGGCAGTCCGGTTGGCTCTGGAGTCAGCAGGCCTTGCTCTGTTTGTATTGTGTTGCTTGTGGGGTACATTATAAATACGGCCAGTCCAGGGGCTCCTGGACTCAGAACCTCAGACTGCACTCGTTCCAAAAGGCTGCGCAAGCCTCACCGAGATGAAGCTGCCAGGCCAGGCGGAGTCTGAAGTCTACAGTTCTCATGAAAATGGGTCCACAGGAGAGTTGGACAGTGGCCCTGGCTCTGGCCCCAGCCCTGATGGCTCCTCAGACACTGGGGCACCCAAGGACCCTCTGCTCTTCATTCAGCTGAATGAGCTGCTGGGCTGGCCCCAGGCGCTGGAGTGGAGAGAGACAGGCAGGTGAGTGAAACCCAGACCAGTTTTATGGGGTCCTCCCCCTTCTCAGCTGGGGCCTCCTCCATGATCCCAGCTCTTCCTGGAGGGGGTATTCTTACCCCTAATTAGAAGTTCCCCTCCATCCACATATCAGGTCCCCACCCTCTCTGATGCTCTGCCTTCTCTGCAGTCTAGGTTTGAGTTCCCCAAGACCAAGATGAGAGGTGACTGTGAAAGGAGGGCCTACTCTGCACCACTGGGGTCACGTCTCCCTCGTGAATTTACCTTCCTTGGCTCTCCTGGGTCCCCACCTGGACCTGGAGAGGTGCTCCCAGTAACACTGTCCACCCTTCTCCACTGCAGGTGGGTGCTGTTTGAAGAGAAGCTGGAGATGGGTGGGGGCCGGTGGAGTGCCCCCCATGTGCCCACCCTGGCACTGCCCAGCCTGCAGAAGCTCCGCAGCCTTCTCATGGAGGGCCTTGTCCTGCTGGACTGCCCAGCTCAGAGCCTCCTGGAGCTCGTGGGTATGCTGGGACCCTTTGTAGGGAGGATCTGGGTAGCCATGCCACCTTTTCCCTAAGATTTCCCTCAAAAGTATTGGAATTTTCCAGGGCCCACCACACTCACCTTAGGGATTATCCATCCCCTACAAGGAGGAGCTGGAAAAGCAGAGTGAAGAAGTTCCCTGGCTCCTCCATTTCCTGGGACTCCCAAGAGGGAAAGTGACCTGGGCAGAGGGGACAGGGAGTATTCGGGGCAGGGAGCTCTCAGGAAAAGGTTGGAGCTCCACTTCTGCTTCCCAGAGCAGGTGACCAGAGTGGAGTCGCTGAGCCCGGAGCTGAGAGGGCAGCTGCAGTCCCTGTTGCTGCAGAGACCCCAGCACCTCATCCAGATCACAAGCACCAGGCCCTGCTGGGGTAAGAGGCCCATCCCTGGGCCCAGAACCAAAAATCCTAGGGTGGGAGAGTCCCAGATCCCCCTGCACCTTTCTGGACCACGAGTGGCCTAGCCTCAGCTTACACCTGCACCCTCCACCCAGGACTCATGGGCGAGAGGGGAGAAGGGAGAGGCTAGAACCATAACAACCAGAGCTTTGTGAAAGGGTGTTCTTGGTAAGCACTGCACAGAGAGCTTCTTGTTTAATATTTACAAGCACCCTTTCGGAAGTACCACAATAGTGTCCATTTTCATGATGAGAAAACTGAGGCTCAGACGGGGGAAGGATGTGCTCGTTTTCAGAGCTTGTCAGTGACAACGCTGGTTAGGAAGCCCCGGTGGGTCCCTTCCCAAAGCCAGTGCTCTAAATCCCTGCAAAACCTTGTTTTAAAGGGTCTGCCCATCCAAGAGAGGCTTCCCGCGATGAGGAAGCCTTCCTGAAGGAGCAGGTTTGCCGCCCTTCCTTGGGCAGGGCTGGGGCAGGGGGCAGGGATCAACAGGGGCCCACCCTCCACTGGACTCCTCATCAGCCAATATCCTGCCAACATCCCCCTCCCCAAATAACCTCTCATCCTGTGTCTCCCTGGACCCCCATCAGCGTCAGAACTCCCTGAGACAGAAGCTGCCTCCAGGGGCTGAGGCCGGGGCTGTGCTGGCAGGAGAGCTGGGCTTCCTGGCACAGCCACTGGGGGCCTTTGTGCGGCTGCGGGATCCAGTGGTGCTGGGGCCCATTACTGAGGTGCCCCTCCCCAGCAGGTGAGGCTGCGGAGTGGGGGTGAGGGATCCTGGAGCCCAGAGAAGGGCCGTTACTGGGAAGGGGATTGCGAGATCTCTGGTCCAGATCTCTTGGGGTGTGCGGGGGATGGTCCTCAGGGGTCTGGGGAGGGGTTAGGGGTCAGGACAGCAAAGTGGGTGTGCACATAAGTGTGTTTATAGGGACTGGTAGGGAGGTCATAAGTCAGGACTGCCCTATGGCACAGCAGCCTCTAACCCTCTCTGGGGCTGGTTCCTTCCTCAGATTTTTCTGCCTCCTTCTCGGTCCCCCAATGCTGGGAAGGAGCTACCATGAAATGGGCCGAGCGATGGCTGTCCTGCTCAGTGACCCGGTGAGCTGGGCAGGTGTGTGTGTGTGTGTATGTATGTGTGTATGCGTGTGTGTGTATGTGTGTGTATGCATATGTGTGTGTGTGTGTATGCGTGTGTGTGTGTGTGTGTGTGTGTGTGTAGTCTTTCTGTATTGAGTACAGCAATGAGGCAGACTGTGGCTTTGTGTGTGAGCAAGAGGACTTAAGTTTCCTTGGCTACCATGTAGCCCCCTTACCTGGCACAATAGGCACCCAGTAGATACTGAATGCATGCATTAATGGACGCATGTTTGAGTGACTAGTCGGCTTTGTGACTCGTGTGTCCAGCTTTGAGACTGTGGAAATGGACGTAAGAACTCAGATATGCATTTACTGCCACTCTGTGCCTGTCCCCAGCAATTCCAGTGGTCAGTTCGACGGGCCAGCAACCTTGATGCCCTTCTGGCAGCCCTGGATGCCTTCCTAGAGGAGGTGACAGTGCTCCCTCCAGGCCGGTGGGACCCAACAGCCCGGATTCCCCCGCCTAAATGTCTGCCCTCACAACACAAAAGGTATCTGGGGTAATCATCCCATCTAGATCCTCCTCTCCCCAGTCTTGGGTCCAGTTCCACTGTTGAGAAGGGGAGGGGATTCCAAAAGGAACAGGGACTTACCTTTGAATTTGGAGTCTGCCCGCAGGGATACGAGCAGCCACCAGGGGGCAGGGCGCCATGAAGCTGGCTCCCAGTCTGCGGCTAGTTGGAGAACCTCAGTCACCTGGGGTTCCCCTTCCCTTCAGGCTCCCCTCGCAAATGCAGGAGGTCAAGGGCTCCTCTGCCCGGCGATATGGGTCTCCAGCTGAGGACAGGCACGGCCACGTGCCGCAGGCACCCAGCCCGGAGTTGCAGCGGATGGGCAGGTGAGGCGAGCTGGGGTAGGAGTAAGGATCCGTGTACGGGGAGGGGGAAGGAGACCCAGGAGCACAGAGGTGTGCTCACTGTGGCAGGGGCTCAGGGGCAGTAATGGGGCGTGGAAACTGGTATCACTGACGACCAGTGGGCGGGAGGCTGTTTGGGGGCCTTGTCCAGGACGTCCGGAGGAAGGCCTTGTGGTACCCCAGTGACTTCTTGGACGCCCTGCACCCTCAGTGCTTCTCAGCTGTGCTCTACATTTACCTGGCCACCATCACTAACGCCATCACTTTTGGGGGGCTGCTGGGAGAAGCCACCGATGGTGCTCAGGTGGGTAGGGATGTGGAAGGGGGACAGCACAGCTTTGGTGTTCCTCCAGCCATGCCCTCATCCTTCCCTGGGACTATGGGTAGGTGGGCTTGGGTTCCTGTGTTGAGGACTCCAGGGTCCTAAGCTGACAAGGCCCTCTGGTGGCTCCTAGGGGGTGCTGGAAAGTTTCCTGGGCACGGCGGTGGCAGGCGCTGCCTTCTGTCTGATGGCCGGCCAGCCCCTCACCATCCTCAGCAGCACCGGGCCAGTGCTGGTCTTTGAACGCCTGCTCTTCTCCTTCAGCAGGTGGGACTCCCTCATCACTAGCCTGATCCTGGCTGAGTCAGTAGGGGAGGGTGGAACTGTCTGGCTCTAGGGGCACCTGTCCTGGGTTAAGTGGGGAGCAGAATGGCCCGCCAAGCCCTGCCTGTCTCTCACCCCCCAGAGATTACAGCCTGGACTACCTGCCCTTCCGCCTATGGGTGGGCATTTGGGTGGCCACCTTTTGCCTGGTGTTGGTGGCCACAGAGGCCAGTGTGCTGGTGCGCTACTTTACTCGATTCACCGAGGAAGGCTTCTGTGCCCTCATCAGCCTCATCTTCATCTACGACGCCGTGGGCAAAATGCTGAGTTTGACCCGTGCCTATCCCATCCAGAGGCCTGGCTCTCCCGCCTATGGCTGCTTCTGCCAGTACCCAGACCCTGGAGGTGGGTGAGGGAAACAGGGAGCTTGGCAAGACAAGGGATGATAAGGAGGGAGAGGGTGACTTCTTGCTGCCCCCCCTCCCGGGCTACATTCAGCAAAATTCTGAGTACTTACCCAACAACTGCAGCACTCTCCCCACTATGATTCTAAATCAGGTGAAAATAAGTCACAGAGCAGGCCCAATGCCATCTTTATTTCTGACAATGCTGACAGAAGCACATGGCTATATCTATGGGTGAATGAGCTTCCTAACGACAAAACGCAAATTAGGTAGACTTACCCACTTGGTCACGGCCACACTGGAAAAGGGACTGTCTTGCTCCAGAGGAGCAGTTGGATGCACGTGCAGGCAGCTTACTCCCAAGAGCCGGGGAGGAAAGGGTGGGGCAGGCATGCCCAGCTTTTAATCCCAAGCTCACCAATCACTTAAATGGCTGCTCTTCCCCTTGGACTGAGGGGCTGACCTATAGGAGAGAAGCTCAGGGTATTATACTTGCACATAGTCCTCCGCTGGAAGGAAACAGCAGGACTGGCAAAGAGGTGTCCCCTCAAGGGTGCCAGCCTCTGCACCAGGCATGAATAAGACCAGTTCCGCCCCTGGTAGATTTGTATGCTCTTCCATTGAGCAAATATTTGATGGGCATCTGCTCTGGCCAGTCCTGTGCTGGGCACCAGAGATAAGAGATAAGTAGAGAATTTGAAGGAGCCAGGGCACAGGCAGTGTCCTGAGGAGCAGACATGGTAGCTTTTGGAGTCAGCAGACAGATGAGCCAGAGCTTTCTGGTTCTGCTGGACCCGTGAGATTAGGCTCTGGAGGGGCTGGAGAAAGTCCCCAGGGGCAGGGCATACACCCACATTCTTCTCTGCTTCCCAGGAAATGAGTCTCAGTGGACAAGGACAAAGCCAAAAGACAGAGACGACATCTTAAGCACGGTGAGACCTGTTCCTGGGAGGAAGAAGGCAGTGGTTCCTGGCTCTTTCCATCCCACAGGCTAGAGCACATGTGTCAAACACAAGGCCCGAGGGCCAAATCCGGCCGGCCAGGCCTTGCAATGTGGCCCGCACCGCACTGTTATCACTGCACTCCGCTGTCAGTTTATGACATTGTCAGTTTATGACTGTTCAGTAAACCATTCGGCCCGCGATTTAGGCTGGATTTTAGATTTTGGCCCCTTCTCTGATTGAGTTCGACACCCCTAGGCTAGAGGAACCCTCACAGGTCACAGAGGCCTGGCCATTTGCTATGGCTGGGGAACCAGCTAGGAGGTTAGGCTAGAGCTGGGAACCTCCTGTCCTGGGCCCTCGGAGTCTCACGGGGCATCAGTAGATGCTTGTGCTGCCTGCGGCCCATAACCTCACCCCTGACCACCACTCCATATAGGACCTGGGCCTGGTCAACGCGTCCTTGCTGCCTCCACCCGAGTGTGTCCGGCAGGGAGGCCGCCCTCGTGGCCCTGGCTGTCATACAGTTCCAGACATCGCCTTCTTCTCCCTCCTCCTCTTCCTTACCTCCTTCCTCTTCGCCATGGCCTTCAAGCATGTCAAGACAAGCCGCTTCTTCCCATCTGTGGTGAGTGTCAACTCTCTTTCTGTGGGAGAGGACTAGCTCTGGGCCTTGGGCCCTGCCTGTAAATGGGAAGGGGTGAACCTGACTGAGTGTCCACTGTGTGGCCAGGTACGCAAGGTACTCAGCGACTTCTCCTCAGTCCTGGCCATCCTGCTGGGCTGTGGCCTTGATGCCTTCCTGGGCCTGGCCACGCCAAAGCTCACTGTGCCCAGAGAGTTCAAGGTGAGAGCTGGGAGAGGGGAAAACAGGGCCAGCAGACAGGACCTTGGAGGGGGAAGATGAATAAATTCTGCATTCCACCTCCTCTAAGATCCTGTTTGCCCACTTGTCAAATAGAAATAGTAATAATAATGGCCTCACAGAGTTGTGAGGATGAAGGAGATGCTGCTCCAGACACATAATAAGCACAGAATACTCAGGAGCTATCATTATAGAATGGAGTTAGGAGGATGGGTTCCTTCCAGGCAGTTGGCCTGGGTTTGAGTACCAGTTCTGCCACTTCTTAGCTGTGTGACCTTAGGCAAGTTAACCCACATTTCTGATCTTCAATTTATTCATTTATAAAATGGAAATAAATAACAATAGTTCCTACTTATAGGTGTCTGAGGTTTACAGACAATAGTGTAAAGCACTTATCACAATGCTGGGACTGACACATACCACGACCTCACTAAATGGTAGTTATTGTCATGGTTTCCCCTACCCTGGGCACAGTCCTACCCATTCCACTATCCCACACTCTCTGTTTTCACCCCATGTTGCCTGCCCTGATCCGGTAAAGTTGGGGCTCCCTCTCTAGGCAAAACAGTGCACAGATCAGGGCTTAGCACCTTGGCACCTACACTTTGTGCGATTGGAGACCGCCCTTCCAGCTTCCCCTAAGACAAGACAGCAGGGGGACTCCAACAGAGGCAGCCTCAGGGACTCAGAACCCAAGACAACATCTGGGGCCCTGGCCCTCACACAGACGCTTATAATCAGAGCAGACGCAGGCACACCCAGCCCTGCCCCTGCCCAGATCAAGGCAGGTCTGAGCCTGAGCTGCCCCACCCTGGATGCTGAGAGAGGGTGCCCAGGGAGGAGAGCTCTGTACACTAAAAAAGTATGGGCAGGTCTTATCTACCCCCTCCTCCTCTTGCAAAGAGGGAGGGCCCAAGAGAACCAAAGTCTAGAGCCCCTGGCTCCAGCCCAACCCCCTAGCTGGTTCCCCTCTTTCTGCCCTCTTTTAAAGTACTGGGATGCTTTGAACCAGCTGTGCACGCACACACACTGCTCCCACATAGCATCCAGGGCCTTGGTGGGTGGGGCAGTGGTAAGGGAAACTGGAAGAGCCAAGGCTGGAGCGTGCAGGGGAGGTGCTCTTGGGAGACCCTCTCCAATACGTCCACAGAATGTCCTCCCACAGCCCACACTACCTGGGCGTGACTGGCTGGTGTCACCCTTTGGAACCAACCCCTGGTGGCTGAGTGTGGCAGCCGCTCTGCCTGCCCTGCTGCTGTCTGTTCTCATCTTCATGGACCAGCAGATCACAGCGGTCATTCTCAATCGTGCCGAACACAGACTGCGGGTGAGGCCTGCCGGGAGCACCCGAGACCCCTGCACCAAGGGACAGAAGCCCAGGGTGGGTTCCAGGCTTCCCCTCTCCCACCCCAGAGGGCTAGTTTCATCCCAGTTCCCCACCATTACCTGCAGAAGGGAGCTGGCTTCCACCTGGACCTCTTCTGTGTGGCTTTGCTGATGCTGCTCACTTCAGTGCTTGGGCTCCCCTGGTATGTCTCAGCCACTGTCATCTCCCTGGCCCACATGGACAGTCTTCGGAGAGAGAGCAGAGCCTGTGCTCTGGGGGAGCCCCCCAGCTTCCTGGGCATCAGGTGAGGCCAGGATTCAGGAGGCTGGAATGGGAGGTGGGTAGCAGGGGACAAGGCAGTTATTTGGGCAGCTTAAATTCTAAGCTAGTAACTCCAGAGGGCTCTCTCACTGCCCCATGATCATTGCAGTGGGGTGAATGGGGAGGGGTGAATGGGCTCTGAGATGGGTGTGTCTGATCTTCCCTCTCCTCCTTCAGCCATGGGACTGGGAGGGCCCTCAAGAGGAGCGTCATTGAAGGAAGCGGGGAGGCAGTCAGGGCTGAGCAAGGGAGAGGTGCCACCCAATAAACCCGCTCAATGTGGAGGCACTGCATTGATGTTGTAAGGTAAAACACCATAAAAACAATTTTGTAACTGCTGGAAACACAATCTGTCCAAAGTCTGTGAAATTGACTTTGTAAACTGAAATGAAAGTCTTTGTGGCTGTGTAAAAACTGCTAATTTTTCAACAAAACGAAAAAAGAAAGAAAGAGCAACTATGAGCTTGAACTGATGGAGAGGCCCGGGGCCCCCACTCTGCAGTGCCCTGCCCCTTCCTCTCCAGTTTTTCACACCAAGCTAAGGTGATAGTTGGAGGATCCCTCCGTTTCCCTCCTCCCAGGGTCTATAGTGATGTCTGGCTTGGATCTCCAGCCTGGGCACCCCAGGGGCTCCCCAGACCCTGGCTAACTCTGCCCTCTCCCCACAGGGAGCAGAGGCTGACAGGCCTGGTGGTGTTCATCCTTACAGGAATCTCCATCTTCCTGGCACCTATACTCAAGGTACATTTGTTAGGCAGGCTGGCGTCAGGGGCAGGGTAGTGATAATAAACACAAGAACTGACATTTGCTGAACACTTAGCGCATGTTTCTCCATACCTGGCCTCATTCAATCCTCACATTAGCTCTGAGATGCATGTGTCCTTTACAAATGAGAAACTACGGTAGTTTCTCAGAATCTGAGAACCCAAACTCTTACCAAGTAGGCTTTCTACCCAGTGTACAGGGTGTAGGAATGCCCGCCCCCCCCCCCCCCCCCACACACACACACAAAGGCCAAGCACTGCCCTTGCTCCAGCCTCCCAACAAGCCTTAGATTCAGAGTATGATCATCACACCTCACAAAAACTTTGAGGCAAAAGCACTTCACTTCTTCCTCACCAGAACCATATTATTTAAAGAACACCTTCTGTGTGCAAGGCTCTGCTAGGCACCTGGGAGAAGGCGGGGAGAGGAGAGAATTGAAAAGGAATGTAGAACCAAGCACCTGTCAGCAACACCCACTCACAAACAAAAGTTAACGAGTAATAGCAGGAAGGTTCAACAAGCCAAGACAGCAAAGCAGCCAAGAGGGTGTGGAGACTGGCCCACAGAGTCCCTGGCAGGCCCACAAGAGGTTAGGGAAGGGAAAGGTCACCGAGGCCGGGTGAGAGTGGAGTAGTTGAAAGAACCAGAAGGACCAGACCAGCGGCTTACTAACCAGGTGACTCTCATTCAGCAGCTATTTACTGAGCATAAACCATATGTCAAGCACAGTCTCAGGACTGAAGATATTGTGGTGATCAAAAGAGATCAGCCAATCCTTGCAGTCTGGTGAGAGGAGACGTGAAAAACAACAACAATAAAACAGGATAATTTCAGATAGCGATCACTTCTATGAGAAGTAAAAGAGAATAAGGCGATTTCGAGCCAGGGCTCTACTTTAAATGATCAGGGAAGACCTTTCCTGAGTAGTGAGAAGGAATTCAGGGCATTTTAGGTGAAGGAAAATAGCAAAGCAAAGGGCCTTGCAAGAGGTAGAAATAAACGTGGGCATGTTGAGGGAAGGAAAGGAGGTCAGTATAAGCAGGAACAGAGAAAGCAGAGAGGAAAGTGATGGATAAGAGTGGGGAGTCAGCTAGATAAGGGGTAAGTTACCAAGTCTCTCTGAAACCCAATTTTCCCATCTGTATAATGGAGACAATTCCAGAATTTACCTCATCTGACGTACGTGAAGATTCAATGAAATCAGGCACGCAAAGTGGGAAAGGAAGAGATAAACCTGGGTAGGCTTAGATGCTGGGTGCTAGAGGCTGGGGTGGGAGCCTAAAGGGGACACCTGGGTGCTGGCAGAGGTCAACTCCTTTGCTGGCTCTCCACTTCTTTCTACCAGTTCATCCCAATGCCTGTGCTCTATGGCATCTTCCTGTACATGGGGGTGGCGGCAATTAGCAGCATCCAGGTGAGCCCATTAAAATCACCAGGAAACCCCACTCCTCCTTTCCTTTCCTTCTGGTACTTCTTGCCTGTACTTTCCAATCCCCCCCCCCCCCCCCCCCGCCCTCCCGTCCTCTTTTCCTGTTTCTTCTGGGCAGAGGGATTCCGCTGCCATGCCCTGGGTGAGGAGGGGGCCAAGGGAGTGCTGAGCTTTACTGGCTAACAGTGACACTCTCCAGGCTACCTAAACACTCTGCTCTCTTCCTCCTCTTGTTCCCCCAGTTTACCAAGAGGGTGCAGCTATTATTGATGCCAGCAAAGCACCAGCCAGACCTCCTGCTTTTGAGGCATGTGCCTCTGAGCAGGGTCCACCTCTTCACAGCCATCCAGCTTGCCTGCCTGGGTCTGCTCTGGATAGTCAAGTCTACACCTGCAGCCATCATCTTTCCCATCATGGTGACTCAGGGTTGGGCGGCATCCTGGGGGGTTCCTGAGAGGCTCTGAGCCTGGGAGGGTGTGGCCAAGGCTTCCATAAGTGGAAGACTCTTCCCTCTTTCCTTTCCCCCTGACCGTGCCTGGTTGAGAATCCTAGGACAAATAAAGACGGCAGAGGGATGCCAATAGATGGGCTAGTCCTGGGATACCTGATTCAACTCCCTTTCCAACCTCTTTGGGCTTATCAACCACAGGGAGGGATGGAAAGCCCAGAAAAATCCTGAGGCCCTGGGAAAGGAAATGCTATCGCTTTTGTTACATGGTGAGGTGATAAAATAGGCAGTTCTGGTCTTGCTACTCACCGAGGAAGTTAAGAGCCACAGTCTTTGCAGTAGGACCAATCTGGTTACAAGTTTCTAAACTTTCAGGGCTCAGTTTCCTTCTCTGCACAATGGCAGAGCAATTATTATATCTACTCCTAGGAATGTCTTAGCTTTCTGTGAAACAGTACCCAATGCTGAGCACATTGGAAATGCTGAATAACTGTTACTGTTGTTCATGTTCCTCCTGTTGTTGCTGACAGCGCTGGGTTTTGTTTGTATCCCTGCAGTTGCTGGGCCTGGTGGGGGTCCGAAAGGTACTGGAGTGGGTCTTCTCACCACAAGAACTTCTCTGGCTTGATGAGCTGATGCCAGAGAAGGAAAGGAGCACCCCAGAGAAGGGGCTGGAGCCAGAGTACTCGTTCAGTGGAAGTGACAGTGAAGATGTGAGCTCCAGGATGGGCCCTCTCAGGAGAAGGGGGCAGGGGTGGGGGAAGCACTGTCGTCCAGGATTGCCCCTGAAGTCTAATATCTGGTCAATACAGTCACTCCCCTTAGCTCTGTATTGACATAGGCACATTGAAGAGGTGAGGGAAATCTTCCCTCTTAAGGCAGGGCCCTGGTTTATAAGCCCATGGGGGTGGAAAGGGCTAGGGATACAACCCTGATCTTTGTGTTTGTCTCATGGTGGGTTTATATCCTTTCACTCTCAGGGTCCTTTCTTTCTGTTGTCTCTGTCTATTTGTTTATTCCCAACTCATACTGAGATCTCTGTTCCACAGTCAGAGCTGATGTATCAACCAAAGGCTCCGGAAATCAACATTTCTGTGAATTAGCTGGAGTAGGAATCTGCGAGTGGAGATTCCAGGAAACTGAGCACGAGGTGAGGGTGTGAGGGAAGTCCCCTTGGTGTCGAGAATCAGAATGGGGGTGGGAAAGAGAGCTCAGACCTAAGAAACCTCCAGTGTGTTGACTAGCCTGTTTTCTCTACATGCTCCAATCTCTCATGAACCCCAGAGTCCAGAAATGCATAGAGGGAAGAAAAAAAACACAAATGAGGTTACCTGGGCTTGGCTCCCTGTGGCCACTAAAGTGTGGCCAGTAGAGGGAGCTCAAGCTCACACAAAACTGGATGTGGAGTTGGGAGGTGGGGAAGGGAGGAGTGCAATGTCAGAAGAATGGAGAGGAGAGGGGAGGAGAAAAGGGAGGATAAATTTCCCTGAAACTTTCCTTTGCTTTTGGAGGCTCTTTCCTAGGCGGCTGAGAACCACACTCCAGACAAGTGGAAGGATTCTATCACTTGCCCTCTCTGCCATTCCTTCATTATATTCACTCATTATCAAAACATTTTCTGCCCTGGCCAGGTAGCTCAATTGGTTACAGCAGCATCCCAATATGCAAAGGTTGCAGGTTTGCTATCTGGTCAAGGCATACATATGAAGCAACCAACGAATGAATAAACAAGTAGAACAATAAATCTCTCTCTCAAGTCAAATTGAAAACAAACAAAACAAAACACAACACACCCCACATTTTCTGAGTACCCTTGGAGTATCTAGGTACTAGAGATACAGAATAACTGTATAATCATGGTCCCTGACCTCAGGAAGTTAAAATCCCAGTGGGAAAGACAAACAGGTAACTGTTAGAGTGGGACAGTGCTGGGTAAGGGGAAGCATGGTGGGGGAAGAGGGGGAGGGTGTGAGCAGAGGCCTTTAAGTCCTTCTTGGAGGAGGTAAAGGTGGGGTTGTGGGAGTTGGGGAAGGCTTCTAAGAGGAAGTGGTCTATAATTTGAAATATGAAAAATGAATAGAAGCTAGCCAGGACAAGCTGATGGCACAACATGTACAAAGCCTGGAATACCCCCTGCCTCTCCCCATAAGCTGAACTCTATTTTGGGCTAAAGAACACCCTCTTTTCCATGCCTCTCAGAGCCCAAGAGCCTACCTACCCCTTGCAATAGAAATTCTGGGGTTCCAGAGAAATTTAATGACTGGCCCAGAATAAGATCTGGGCTTTTCTTATGCCCTATCAAGGCTTTGCTCTGTTCTTTGCCCTACTATGTCCTGAACACTTGCTCTGACCCCACCACGTCCTCTCAGTTCACAGGTGTTTACTCAGGAAGTCAGGACATTGTTGGCCTTTGGCTTAACTGTCAGATGCTCAGTCAGTTGGGAACCTGGAACAATGGGTCAAGTCTGGAAGGCAGCTGGCCAAGACCTCAGTCACCTTCCTGAGCTGGGGTGGAGAGTGTCAGGGAACAGGCAGGTTTGCTTTGTGGTTAGGACAGGCTGGTAAGCCGGAGGACCTGACCAGGCCCCATTCACACTCAACCCCATTAAAGGGACCTGAGTGCAGAAGCCCTTCCCATTTCGAACTTTCTGTCCTCACAGATTCTCTTTTATAGAATTGGTGGGTTGTCAGGGAATTCTTGAAAAAAGAGAAACAAAGTCCCTCTAAATTGAGTATTCCTCCTTCTATTTAAAACAGGTTTTTTTCACATATAAAAACAATGTTCTCACCCAGCCTGCATGGCTCAGTGGTTGAGCCTCAACTTATGAATCAGGAAGTCACAGTTCGATTCCCGGTCAGGGCAATGCCCAGGTTGCTGGCTCAGTCCCCAGTGTGGGGTGTACAGGAGGCGGCCGATCAATTATTCTCTTTTATCATTGATGTTTCTATCTCTCTCTCCCTCTCTGAGATCAATAAAAATATATTTTAAAAAAATAATGTTCTTGCCCAACCAGTATAACTCAGCAGTTGAGTGTCTCCTCATGAACTAAGAAGTCACTGGTTTGATTCCCGGTCAGGGCACATGCCCAGGTTGCAGCTTGATTCCCAGTAGGGGGTGTGCAGGGGCAACCAATTGATGATGTTTCTATCTCTATCTCTATCCCTATCCCTTCCTCTCTCTCTAAAATCAATAAAAATACAATGTTATTTTTTTAACAACAAAAGTAAATGAGATTACTAAAGAAATATTGAAATACTACAGAACTGTATGATTTTGAAATGGAAACCATTCTAGAGATAACCAGTGTCCACACTTTAGTGTATATTGTTCAAATTTATTTCAATGGACACATTACTATTTTTATTAAAATGGGATTACACTGTTGAGTTCCTTAACATGCTTGTTACTGAATATGCATTAGATATTTTTCCCATGTCATATATATATGTACCTCATTCTTTTTTAGTTATCTGTATAGAATAATAACCTTTAAATTAAAAAAGATATCACATATACAAGAGTATGTATATACATATATGTATGTCATATACATAAAAGAGTGTATATATATATATATATATATATATATATATATATGTTATCTAGATAAATATTTTTGGCAAATTCAAGAATTTCTCCAGAGTATATATCTAGGTATGAATCTAAAGAGGAATGATAAAAAGCACCCCTCTGTATCCAACAGTCATATTATAAATTAGGATTATTTCTAGCCCTACAGAAGCCCCTCTGTTCCTCCCAGATTCCATCCCCAATTCCAGGTAAACACTATCTAAATTTTATGGTAATTATTTTCTTGTTTTTCTTTATAGTTACAAATTCATTTATATATTTTTATTAAAATATGTTTTTATTGATTTTAGAGAGACAGCAAGGGAGAGGGAAAGAGAGATAAACATCAATGTGAGAAACATCATTCGGGACAATACTCAACCAACTGATAGCCACACTGGCCAGGGCTACATTTATGTATTTCTGTGTATTTATTTTTTGGCCGATTTTTAAATGTTATATAAATGGAATCATAGTATATGAATTCTTTTGTGACTGCTTCTTTCGCGCAACATTGTTTTGTGAACCAAACATGTGGATGTAGGCAGGTATAGTTTATTTCCATTGCTGTGTTGTATGATTCTACCACAGTTCAATTACCCATTTTTTTCTATTGACTTATTGGTGAAACCATCTGAACCTGATACTTGCTTTGTGGAAGTTTAAGCTGATTCAAATTCTTTGACAGTTATGGGATTTAAAAAAAAAATTTGTGTGTGTGTGTGTTAATGTACATTTGAGGATATTTTCCCATTGATTTTTAGGGAGAGTAGAAGAGAGAGGGAAAAACAGATAGAAACATTGATGTGAGAGAAACACTGATTGGTTGCCTCCTGCATGATCCCTGACCAGGGCCTGGGCCAGGAAGGAGCCTGCAACCCAACCACGGTATGTGCTCTTAATGGAATTGAACCCAGGACCCTTTGGTCTGCAGGCCAATGCTCTATCCACTGAGCCAAACCAGCTAGGGTGGATTTTTTTTTAAATTAAAGACATTATTTTTCTTAGAGCAGTTTTAGGTTCAAGTAATAGGATTCTTAGGATCTTTATTTCTCTTTAGTCAGTTTTGGTAAATTGTATTTTTCTAGAAATCTATTAATTTCATTTTTTATACTTATGACATAAAGTTATATTATTTATCTAGTTAATCTAGTTAGCCCACTTAGCTATTTAGATATGGTTCCCTTATCATTCTTAATATTGTACATTCTCTTTCTTGTTCTTGGTTACTCTTGGTAGAAGTCAGTCTATTTCACTAGTAGTTTCAAATAGCTAACTTCTGGCTTTGTTGATCTTCTCTAATTAATATTTTTCTACTTTATTAATTTCTGCTCTTTAGTAATCCTTATAATTTTTCTTTAGGTTTATTCTGTTTTTCCAACATCTTAGCTCACTATTTTGAGCCTTAATTATTTCCCAAATCTATAGCAGTAAACACTACTGCTATAGATTTCCTTCAAAATACTCCTTTATCAGCATCCCACAATTTTGATACAGTATTCTCATTGCCATTTCTAAGTATTTTCTAATTTTTACATTATTTTCTCTTTGACCCAAAAGTTAAGTGCATTTCTAAAAATTCCAAAGATATGTTTTCCACCTTAGTTACCTTTTTTGTAACTGATTTCTAACTTAATTGCATTTAAAGATTTGTGGAGCTAACTTTATCATTTCACATGTGATCATTTTAAAATAAATGTTCCATGTATGCTTAAAATGTTTATAATCCATTTTAAAAAATAAATTTCTATCTATTTCTATTAAGCCTAATTATGCTGTTCAAAATATTCTATATATTTCACTTTAAAAATATATTTTTATTGATTTCAGAGAGGGAGAGGGAGAGAGATAAAAACATCAATGATCGGAATCATTGATCAGCTCCCTCCTGCGCACTCCACATGGGGATGGAGCCCACAACCCAGGCATGTGCCCCAGCCGGAACCGAACAGTGTCCTCCTGGTTGATGCTCAACCACTGAGCCACGCAGGCCGGGCTTTCACGACTTTTCTTTAAAAAAAATAAATATTTTTATTGATTTCAGAGAGGAAGGGAGAGGGAGAAGGAGATAGAAACATCAATAACAAAAGAATCCTTGCATTACCCCCCATCCCCGTCCCGGTTTTTGTTTTTAATCCAATTTGACAATCCCAGTTTTTAATAAGAGAACTAAGTACATTTAGAGCAATTATTAATATGTTTTGTTTTGTTTTATTTGGCTTTCTATTGTTCTGTTTTTTGGTTTCTTTTCCCTTTTATATTTTTCTGACCTTGTTTTGGATTGATAGAGCTATTTTTATCTATTTTTTCTTTTCTATTTTCTTCCCTCCATGTGTGATAGGAGAAAAAGGGAAGTCAAGAATGACTCCAATGTTTTTGGCCTACAGAACAGGAAAAATAGAATTGCCATTCATTAAGTTCACATCTGGGCATTTTAAGTATGATGACTTTTATTTTTTTCATTTTTATTTTTAAAATATATCTTTATTGATTTAGAGAGAGATAGAAATACCAATGATGGGAGAGAATCATTGATTGGTTGCCTCCTGCCTGCCCCTGCTGGGGATTGAGCCCACAACCTGAGCATGTGCCCTTGACAGGAAATGAACCAAGGACGCTTCAGTCCACAGGCCAATGCTCTATCCACTGAGCCAAGCCAGCTACTGCACTATGAGACTTTTAGACAGTCGAGTAGAGATGTCAAATAGGCAGCTGAACATGCAAATCTGAAGTTCATGGGAGAGATCTGAATCAGAGATAAAAATTTGTAAATTTATTAGTATCTAAATTGTACTTAAAACAGACTTTGAAGGTGGTGGATTAAGTTAGAGACCCAGGGACCAAATCTTGTAACATTCCAGTATTAAGAGGAAAGAGGTTGAGCCAAAACCGGTTTGGCTCAGTGGTGGAGCGTCGGTCTGTGGACTGAGGGGTCCCAGGTTCAATTCCGGTCAAGGGCATGTGCATTGGTTGCGGGCACATCCCCGGTAGGGGGTATGCAGGAGGCAGCTGGTCGATGTTTCTCTCTCATCGACGTTTCTAGCTCTCTATCCCTCTCTCCTCCTCTCTGTAAAAAATCAATAAAAAAAATATTTAAAAAAAAGAAAAAAAAGGTAAGAGGTTAAGAAGCATCCAGGAAAGGAGGAGCCTGAGGACAGGGTAGTGACATGAAGCCCAAACCAGAAGAACACGGTGTCATTCTTGAAGTAAAGAAATGCTTCAAGGAGAAGTGTTTCTGGTTACAGTTTATATTGGGGTCATTCTAACTCCTTACTTTTGTACCAGTTCATTTGGGAATTTTAAAGTTAAAAATTATATTTAACCTATTAATTGTTTAGTTAGGAGATTGTTTTAGTTAGGAGATTGTTCAGAAATTTAAATATCAATACATACAATGACAAAAATGGAAATTCTGATGGCCCTTTTTAATGTTATAAAGAAGGATCCTAACACGATAAAAAATACATCTCCAAAGTATCATTTACATTTAGATAATTACATATTTACTTATTTTAACAGCATATACATATTGTTGGAAAATCTTCATTTAGATTTACTTATTTTTTTTTTAAAAAAATATTTCTTTATTGATTTCAGAGAGGAAGGGAGAGAAAGAGAGAGATAGAAACATCAATGATGAGAATCATTGATTGGCTGCCTCCTGCACGCTCCCTGCTGGGGATCAATCCTGCAACCCAGGCATGTGCCCTTGGCCGGAATTGAACCTGGGACCCACCCTTCAGTCCGCAGGCTGACGCTCTATCCACTGAGCCAAGACAGCTAGGGTTGGATTTACTTATTTAAATAGTCAACAAATACTTACTCAATATGGACAGTGTTGTATCAGATAAAGTTTCTGACTTCATGGAATTTACATTGTAGTGAAGAAGAAAAATAATAAGCAAAATATAAGATACTGGCAAGTACTCTAAAGAAAATAAAATAGTCCTTAGTGGATAGAGTGTCGGCCTGTGGGGCAAAGGGTCCTGGGTTCAATTCTGGTCAAGGGCACATACCTAGATTGTAGGCTCCTCTCTGACTCAGACCCTGGTCAAGGCCAATCAATGTATTTCTCCCACATCGATGTTTCTCTCTGTCTTTCCCTCTCTCTTCTACTCTCTCTAAAAATCAATGGAAAAATATCCTCTGGTGAAGACTTAAAAAAAAGAAAAGAAAAGAAAACAGGGTAATATGATAGGAAATGAGGGAAGACATTATTTAAGATGGATGTTCAAGGAAGGTCTCTCTTGGGAGGTGACCTTTAAGTTGAGACCTGAGTGACAAGGAACTAGACAAATCTGCCTGCAGTAAAAGCATGGTAAACATGGACTGGGAACCCCTTCCATAAGTAAAGTTTTTTGAGGTCAGTACTGGCTTCAAACTTAGCCCTTAGCTTGCTTGGTCCTGGCCATGTGAGCCTGAGCTATTCCTTTCCTGGCACTAACCCATAAGCTTCAGTTTTCTGTCAGTAAAACAGGGCCAAAAGCCTAGATTCTAGGGTACTGCTAGAGTTAATTGATGCCTGTAACATTCTTTAAGATCTTTAATTAAAAGACTCAGGGCTGTACAGAGGGTTATTAGAGCCTCCCAAAACCATCGAAAATCTCTCCATCACTAACCTACCCTCTCATGTCTAGTCTGTAACTGTTGGACAATGATTCTCAAACTTTTGTGGGCATTAGAATCAAAGGTTGTTATAATATAAATTCTTAGGCTCTTTGTCTGAGATTCCGGGTTTTTGGCTTCTTAGTTCTGTGTTCTTCAGTCCTCTTATCCAGTGCCTCATGTTTCCCAGCCTGTAGATTTTTGTATTTGCAAATGGGCCTTGTGCATATATACTATGGTCAGAGACATCTTTTTCCCAAAAGCAATCCAGAGCACAGATTGAAGGAGGCAGTAATCTACTTCTCAAATGTCGACAGATGCTAGGAGGGCTTTGGGGAAACTTTTGAATAAAAGGAGGGAGGAATGCTGACTGGTGCAAAATAGAAGAAGCTGAGTACAAGGAAAGTAATCCTGGTTTGAGGGCTAGTTCACTGCTCCTTATCGCTCTTCTTAGTGTGGAATCCCTCCTATAGGGGCTGTCCAGGGCTTGAACAAATATTTGATTGATTTATTGATTTTCATTCATTCATTCAATACATATTAAATATCTATTATATGCAAGGCAGTGTTCTATATGGAGGAATTCAGCATTAAGTGAGACAAAACCTCTGATTTCCTGGAGTTTCCATTCTAATAGGGAGATACAGAAAATAAATAACAATATATACACAAAATAATTTCAGACAATGATATAATAATAATATCTATAATAATAAAAGGGTAATATGCTAATTAGACCAGATGTCCTTCTGGATGAAGCTGGGGTTGGAGGGAAGCTGGTGCCCGCAGCTGGGGCAAGGAAGGCCTACTCTTGCAGAAATTTTCATGCATCGGGTCTCTAGTAGAGTAATATCAGCTAATGTGATAAACACAGAGAGTTTGGTGAGTAACCACTTTAGATTGGGGGTTAGTGAGGGCTTTTCTGAAAAGATAATATATAAGCAGAGACCTGAATGACAAAAAGAATAGGGAAGAGGAAGTGGAATGGAAGCAGTTTTGGCAAAGTGAATATCAGTTCAAAGGCTCTCAGGCAGGAAGGATTTCACAATGTTTAAGAAACAGAGAGGAGGCCCATGTAGGTAGAGTGGAGGAGAAAGGAGAGAATATTGCAAGATGAGGTTGGAGAGAGAGGATTAGGGTTGTAGTCTACCATAATGAATACCTTGGAAGAGACAATGTGGGTGAGGCCTAGTCCCCTGGGGTTAGAACAGTAAAGGCCAACACAGAATAGTCAAAACAATCTTGAAAGTAAAGAACCAATTTGGAATACTCACAGTTTCTTATTTACAACGCCACAGTAATCAAGACAGTGTGGTAATGGCATAAGGAAAGACCTATAGAATTGACAGTCCAAAAACAAACTCTTCAGCCCACAGGCTGACACTCTATCCACTGAGCCAAAAACAACTAGGGAGGTCAATTAATTTTTTATGACAATTTAAAGGTGAAAGAATAGTCTTTTCAACAAATGATGTTGGGAAAACTAGATATTTACATGCGAAAGAATGAAGCTGGACCTCTACCTTATATCACATGCAAAAATTAACTCAAATGTAAGGGCTAAATAACTTCTTGGAAGAAAGCATAGGTATAAGTTTTCATGACCTTGGATTTGACAATGGTTTCTTATATACCAAAAGCACAAGCAACAAAATAAATAAATTAGACATCGTCAAAACTTCTGTGCTCTAAATGACACTATATAGAAAGTAAAAAGACAGCCTACAAAATGGGAGAAAATATTTTCAGTAATATATCTGATAAGGATCTTGTATCTAGAATATATAAAGAACACTTACAACTCAATAAAAAGACAACCCAAATTAAAAATGGACATTAAATAAATATTGATATGAATATATTATATATATATATATATATATATATATATATATATAGAGAGAGAGAGAGAGAGAGAGAGAGAGAGAAAGAGAGAGAGAGAGAGAGAGAGAGAGAGAGAGAGAGAGAGAGAGATGATGAGCACATGAAGAGGTGCTCAACATCATTAGCCATCAGGAAAATGCAAATCAAAACCACAGTGAGATACTATTTACACCCACCAGGATAGCTACAAAAAATAAGTATTGGTGAGGATGTGGAGAAATTGGAACCATCATACATCATTGATGGGAATGTAAAATGGTGCAGCAGCACTGGAAAACAGTTTGTGTTCCTCCAAAAGTTAAACATAGAACTATTGTATGATGCAGTAATTCCACATCTAGGTACATGGCCAAAAGAATTGAAAGCAGGGAATCAAACAGATACTTGCATGCCAATGTTCATAGAGGCATTATTCACAATAGTCAAAAGGTGTAAGCAATCCAAATGACCCAATAACTCAAATTGACGAATAAAAAATGTATTATATCCATACCGTGAAATATTTTCCTGCCACAAAATGGAATGAAACATTGATTCATGCTACAATACGGATGAACCTTGAGTATATCATTCTAAGCAAAAGAAGCTAGTCACTAAGGTCCACATCTATACAATAAAAGGCTCATATGCTAATTGGACTGAACATCTTCCGTATGACCTTCTGGATGTCCTTCTGGACAAAGCCATGGTGGTGGGGCTGAGGCAGAGGCGGTTAGAGGCAATCAGGCAGGCAAGGGAGAGCAGTTAGGGGGATCAGGCCAGCAGGGGAGAGCAGTCAGGGGGATCAGGTCAGCAGGGGAGAGCAGGGCTGGCAGGCAGGTGAGTGGTTAGGAGCCAGCAGTCCAGAGGGGTCCTGGATTGGAGAGGGTGCAGGCCGGGCTGAGGGACACCCCCTCCCCTGCACGAATTTTGTGTACTGGCCCTCTAGTGTTATATAATTCCACTTATATGAGATACCCGCTTATATAGAATAGGAAATCTGTAAAGACAGAAAATAGACTAGTGGTTGCCTAGGTTTGGGGACCTGGGGGAATTGAGAGATAATAGCTAAGGGGTAGAGGATCTCTTTAGGAGTGGTGAAAATGTTCTAAAATAAATGTGATAGTTATATAACTCTGTAAACCAACACAAACGTAACAAAAGCCACTGAACTGCATACTTTGAATTGTGTGGCATGTGAATTATATTTCATAAAAGCTGTTAAAAAAATGTTTTAAAGGTAGGGGGCAGAGCCTGTTATCTAATTAGCAGGGCACAGCACAGAGGTTGAAAATCTCTAAGGCCTTCAAGACCAAAGGAATTACCGCTGCTGGGCAAGAACTGTGTAATTTTCTGATACCAACTCCAGGAACCAACCAGCTAAATGAACCCAAGGGAAGAACCATGGCCTTGGGAGATTTCTCAGGGTTGTTTTCAGACATGTGTTTGTTCACCTCCCATGAATACATCCATGTCCAAAGGGGATACTGCATAGAGACACAGTTGTTGCCTCTCTTGGTCCTCTGCTCTTCCCAATGATAATATGTTAATTTCAGATCTTAGCTCCAATATGAAAATGTTTCCTGTTTATTAATAACCATAGGCTCACAGAGCTGGAAGATCACCTCATCTCTAAGATGCAGAAAGTAGGGTCCAAAGGAGAGTTACCTGCTCAATCACACAGCCAGTAAATGTCATAGAGGAGACTGAAATCATACCTGAAAATTCTCCATGCTAGTGACCATATTCCTAATGAATCAGTAATAGCCTAAGAAGGCCAGGGCTCAAGTTGGGAGGAGGGGATGGATGGTAGGAGGCAAAGGAAGAGGGGAGATGGAGGTGGAGGTAGAGGGGAGGTATTGGAAAAGTACATACATCTTGTCTCTTTAAACTTGATTTCTTTCCATGTTGGCCTTTTCTAGTTAACCATGTGGTTTTGTGGCCTAGAAGAATTGTTGGTTCTTAAGGGTTATTAAAGCATTTAGGTTATTTTAAGAAATGGGCCAGAGCAGGAGGAAGGGAATATGAGTATTCCTGTTTTAGGGGATGGCCGTGACTCCTCTGCTGGACTGTGGAGTGGACCTTCTGTGGCCTCTGACAGCATGTCCTTACCATATAATAACAACTCCTCCTCCTCTTCCTCCTCCTCCTCAACACAAAACCACATCTTATTTAGTAATATTGAGCAAGTTTTCACTCAAACAAGTGTGAAACTTGATAAATTATCTTACAATATCTACCTTAACTGTACTAAAGATAAATAACTTAAAGACAATCATTTGAATGTGTGCTACTTGAGCGCCCACATCTGCCTGACACCTAAGCCCCCTGAAACGGAGGTGAAGATCAGAGTGACCTACCCTACATCAGCAAGTCTTCCTCCCGGAAATTACTGCTCTTGCTTAGGGCCCTACATTAGCTGGTCTCCTGGGAGAAAGGGCAAGCAGCACCATAATCCATCTTAAGGTTCCTAATTCTGGGATGGTTCCACGGTCCTTAAACAGCCGATGGCAAATTCCACAAACAAGGGTTCTTGCAAACAGCTCTCACGAGCTTGCCCTTGTCATCCCCCTGATCCAGGCTGACCATCACTGTCTAAGGTATGGGTTGAGCAGAAAACTTCTTAATGATGCAGACTTCCCTAAATTCTTTAAATTCTGTAAAGAAATTCTGTCCTCTTCCTCATCACTATTAAGAAAATTAGTTACAGAATCATCATCTTTGTTTTCCTCGGGCTTTATAGATATTTTTTTTCCTCAACAAGACGAGTTTCGGCATGCACTGCTCTGCTTCCAAAACAGGTCACAGAGCAGTAGAGCACTTGGCAGGCCAGGCGGTGCAGTGGTATTTGGATTTCTCCAAGCAGATCACACAGAGGAGGGTGCTCTCACTGAGCCACGCCATGGTCTCCCACTCCCGCTGCGCGCTCTAACTTCATGGTTTCTAAATTAACTCCTTAACGGTTGGGAAGTCCCCTTACTCTCATTTGCCCTTTCCAAGTCTTTCTCTTAAAAAAATTTTTTTTTAAATTGATTTTAGAGAAAAAGAGAGGGGAAAGCGAGCTAGATACATCAATGATGAGAGAGTACCATTGATGGGCTGCCTCTTGCACACCCATATTGGGGATTGAGCCCACAACCTGGTGCCCAGACTGGGAATCAAACCATGACCTTCTGGTTTATAGGTTGATGCTCAACCACTGATTTACACCGGCCAAGCAGTTCTGAAACTTTTTTGGTCTCAGAACCCCTATACACTCTTAAAACTTATTAAAGACTCAAAGAGCTTTTATTTAAGAATCAAAGAGCTCTTGTTTATGTATCTGGGCTTTATCGATATTTACTATATTATAAATTAAAACAGGAATTTAAAACATCAGCAAGTTCATTTCATAAATGTGAACATAAGCAATATTTCTATGAAAAAAATATTTTTCAAAGCAAAAACATTAATAAGAAGAGTGGAATTTTTAATGCCTAGCTTAATAAAAGACAGATGATTCCCATATCTGCTTCAGTATTCAGTCAACTGTAATACAGTGTTTTAGTTTAAGAATACAAAGGAATCTGTACTCATACAGATTCGTAGTTGGAAAAGGGAGGAAAATTTTAATGGTTTTATCAGATAATTTTGGTTATTCCCCTTTAATATCACACCAAAATCCAAACAACTATTAGTACCTAGAATATATAAAGAACACTTTTTGTATTCTGTTATATTAAAATCCATTGGTCTATTTTTGGATGATTTTTTTACTCATGCATGGTTTTGTAAAATCATGCATTGGTCATTTGGGAAATCTTGGATCTGAGTTATGCAGATCTTGCAAATATTTACATATTACAGAATCTATAATAATAGAAGCATAATATGCTAATTAGACCAGATGTCCCTCCAGACGACCTTTGGAGGAAGTCGGGCTGTGAGAGAAGCCTGGGTCCCGGGTGCCAGAGGGAAGCTGCGCTGGCAGCTGGGGGAAGGAAGATGTACTCTTGCATGAATTTCATGCATCTGGTCTCTAGTCTACACTAATAAAAGAGAAACATGCAAACTAACTATCACTCTGCTATGCCAAGCCATGCCCACTAGCCAATCAGGAGCAAGTATGCAAATTAACCTAACCAAGATGGCAGCTGTCCATGGAGCTGGAGCAAGAAGGAGGCTTGGGTTGCCCCAGCAATGGAGGAAGCCAAGCTTCCCGCCCGCTCTGGTTGGCCCTGGCCTCCGCTCAAGGCTACAAAGTTTCAATTATAGAAGATAAATAAATCCTAGATATTTGCCCTGGCCTCTGCTCAAGGAGGTGCTGGGGGGAAAAAAGAAAAAGAAAAAGAAAAAAAAGAAGGGGCTGGGACCTTTGGTTGCCGGGGTGTGTGTGTGTGTGTGATCAGGCCAGGATGGGACAGCATGGGCCGTTGGGGGTAAGCAGACCAGCAGGGGGGCCAGTTGGGGATGAGCAGGCCGTCAGTGGGGGTCAATTGGAGGTAGGTGATCAGGACAGCAGGGGGAGCAGTTTGGAGTGAGCAGGCCAGCAGGGGATCAGTTGGGGGTGAGCAGGCCAGTGGGGAGAGAAGGTGTGGGCAAGCAGGCCAGCAGAAGGGGCAGTTGGAAGTGATCAGGCTGGCGGGGGGATATTTGGGGATGAGCAGGCCAGCAGGGCGGGGCAGTTGGGAGCAAGCAGAGTAGTTAGGGGCAATCAGGCAGGCAGGCAGGCAGGTGAGCAGCTGGAGCCAGCAGTTCTGGATTGTGAGAGGGGTGTCTGACTGCTGGTTTAGGCCCCATCCCTGTAAACCAGCAGTAGGACATCCTTTGAGGGGTCCAGATTGGAGAAGGTGCAGGCCGGGCTGAGGAACACCTCTCCCCCTCGTGCACTAATTTCGTGCACTGGGCCACTAGTATAATATAAAGAACCACATTTGTCAATAACATCACCTACCTTATCAAAAAGATCTTTACATTTTGGGAAACTTTCAACCAATGGCAGTGAATACAATTTTCCAAAATCCTCATTTTTACCCCAACACTTGAATTTTATAATTGGAAACAAATACTATTTTCCTTCAAGTGGCAGGCTCCAGAAAATATCTGCCAAATACACACGTCTGACTTTGTTAGTCATGTTTTCAAGTAAAAATGGTGTTTCATGAAGAAGTTATTAGTTCAGCTTGAAACCAGAATAGTTTCACAAGTGTTTTTCTGAGACAATCACTCAATGTACTTTGAACAATCAATGTACCTGAAAACAGCCAAGGTACAGCAGAAGTGCTCTATGTACACTTTCTATTTCTTCACACTGATTTTTTTTAGAAGGATGCAGAGCTTTAAAAAAAAAAAAAAAGATATATATATATATATATTGGGTCGGCAGCTAAGTAATTGCGGATTTTTAAAAGAAAATCAAAGACAATTTTTTCATGGAACTAAATAACTTTATTCTTTAATGTATTGCCCATTTTGATCAATGACCTTTTGCCATCTTTCAGGCAGCATCATAATCCCACGTTCAAAAAACTTCTGTTTTTTATTAGCAAAAAACTGAATCAGGTACGATTTGACATCATCATCATTATTGAAATTTTTACCATTCAAGGAGTTTTGTAAAGATCGAAACAAAAAGTAATCAGATGGTGCAAGGTCAGGACTATATGGTGGATGTGGCAAAACATCCCAACCAAGCTCCATTAATTTTTGCCGAATGACCAAAGATGTGTGTGGCCTTGCATTGTCATGATGGAATACAACACCTTTTCGATTTGTCAATTCGGGCCACTTTTCTTCAACTGCATTGTTTAATTTCGTTAGTTGTTCAATGTAGACATCAGAATTGATCGTTCGGTTGGGTGGTAAGAGTTCAAAGTAGACAATTCCTTTGTAATCCCACCAAACTGATAACAAAACCTTCTTTTGATGAATATCAGCTTTTGATGTTGTTTGAGTTGGTTCACCTGGCCTGCTCCATGATCTTTTCCGCTTGATATTGTTGTAAACAACCCATTTTTCATCGCCAGTTATCAGTCGTTTTAAAAATGGATCATTTTCATTACGTTTCTTTAGCAAATCGCAGCTGCTAATGCGTTGCGTTAACTGTGATTCTTTCAGTTCGTGAGGAACCCATGTATCGAGTTTTTGAACATAGCCAAGTTGTTTTAAGTGATTTTCAATGCATGTATGTGATACATGAAGCTTCTCTGCAATCTCACGTGTTGTACTGTGACAGTCCGAATTGATTATTGCTTTGATTAGGGCGTCATCAACTTCAACTGGACGACGAGAGCGTCTTTCATCTTTGAGTGAAAAATTACCAGAACGAAATTTGGCAAACCAATTTTGACACTGCCGTTCTTTTAAGGCTTCGTCACCATAAACAGCACATAACTTTTTATGAGCTTGTGATGCGTTTTTCCCTTGCGGAAATAAAAAAGCAAAATATGACGAAAATGTTCCTTTTGATTTTCCATTTTTCAACGAACGCCAAACAAAAACTACAAAACAGATCAAAAAACTTTTTTTACTGATTAACAGCTGAATAGCCAACTATCAAATACAAAATGTGTTTTACATTTGTACTACGTCTGCAAACCTAAAAATTCAACTGAAGCCATATATGTGTGAAACCCGCAATTACTTAGTTGCCGACCCAATATATATATATATATATATATATAATTTGATTTCAGAGAGGGAGTGGGGAAGAGAAACATTAACGATTAGAGAGAGAATCACTGATTGGTTGCCTCCTGCATGCCCCCCTACTGGGAATGGAGCTCACAACCCGGGCATGTGCCCTGATTGAGAATCGAATTGTGACCTCCTGGTTCATAGGTTGATGCTCAATCACTGAGCAACACTGGCCAGGCCTGACACTGAATTTTTAAAATACATGTACTAAAGGGTCAAGTTTTAATAAAGTTAAAATTTCCAGCTTCATCCTAAGTAAAATCCCCACCACCACCACCTGAATGCTCAGTGAGGAAGACTAAATTATCTACTATACAGTTTGATACCATTGCCTAAGGCTGTGGTCGGCAAACGGTGGCTCTTGAGCCACATGAAGCTCTTTGGCCCCTTGAGTGTGACTCTTCCACAAAATACCACGGCCTGGGCAAGTCTATTTAGAAGAAGTTTAAGTTTTAAAAAATTGGCTCTCAAAAGAAATTTCAATCTTTGTATTGTTGATATTTGGCTCTGTTGACTAATGAGTTTGCCGACCACTGGCCTAAGGCACCAGCAATTTTTACCCCCATTGCTTTTGTACAATCAGTACAAAAGTCAACACAGTGAAAAGTAATACCTTAGAATTATAATAAAAACAATTTAATTTCACGGGTTATCTAAAAAACCCTTGGCGGTTCCAGGAGCCTACACACCAGACTTTGAGAACTCTGGCAATATACATGTGATTGTATGTATGTATGTATATGTAATATATTTTCTCCCTAAGTTCACATTTCTGTATGCTAAATATAATTCCCTAGATTTGATCTGCCAGAGTTTAAGAGGGCCCTCTAGGCAAAAAGTTTCACCTAGAGACCTGATCACAATTTTTCTTATAACTTCTGTGATTTTGTCCAGACACATGTCTCAACTAGACTCTCTACACGTGTTCTTTTGGGGCCATAGCAGACACCATGTCACTTCCTTGAGGAAGAACATCTGGGAAGTAGCACTGTTACCTGCCCTGCAGGTGAACGCCATGCTGCGTCTCCTGATTTATGGGTCTGCCTTGATGAGCAAGAGGTGTGGTAAACTAAATTGAGTCCAAACACTCCACATGAGTCTCCAAGATCAGCCTTCAGAATGACTCAGATCTCACTTATTAGCCAAAATTGCTTCCTGAGTTGGAATCCTGAGCTTGCTCTCTCCTTACGTTGGTAAGCAATGATTTACTTCTAATTCTAATAGGAAACATCAGAGGTAATATCATGTAGGCCACCTCAGAGATTTTTCTGATCCTAAAGACCAGTCCTCTAGTTCTTCCTTTATTAAAAACTAGAGGCCTGGTGCATGAAATCTGTGCACAGGAGGAGGGGATCCCTCAGCCCAGCCTACACCCTCTCTAATCTGAGATTCCTTGGGGGATCGGGCCTAAACTGGCAGTTGGACATCCTTCTCACAATCCTGGACCACTGGCTCCTAATCACTCACCTGCCTGCCTGCCTAGTTGCCCCTAACTCCCTCCCTACTCCCACCCCCTGCCAGCCTGGTCATAGACAGCCATCTTGTGAGGGTGTGAAGGTCAATGAAGACTACATGACACCTAAAGGGTCCTGATTCACTACATGCCAGATCACCAGGACCTGGAAAATAAGCTGATTCTTGCTGTGGGGGTTATTGTTTAACTGTTCTCTCATGAAACCATGAGATTCCAAACTTTGCCAGTTCGAAATCTTTTTTTTTTTAATTCTTTATTGATTATGGTGTCACATAATTGTCCTCATCCCCCCATTCCCATCTCAAACCCCTCCCCATGTATACCCACCTCCTGTTGTCCATGACCTCTGGTTAGGCTTATGTGCATGCACACAAGTCCTTTGGTTGATATCTCCCCTTTGCCCCCACCCTCCCCTGCCTTCCCTCTGAGGCCTGACAGTCTGATCGCTGCTTCTCTGTCTCCAGGTCTCTGAAACCTTTTGAAGTCTGTGACAGAATGCTATAGTACCAGCCAAGGAGGTACTATGACATTCTGACAGAGACTTAGAAGGTGGGTATGTTCTAAGTGGCAGGGTATAAGAGGATATATGAAACAGGATGTTTGGAGTGGTTAGTCTTAGGTTAGATATTTAGGTTGTAATACATTTTTTTTAAATTTTATTGATTTTTTACAGAGAGGAAGGGAGAGGGATAGAGAGTTAGAAACATTGATGAGAGAGAATCATCGATCAGCTGCCTCTTGCACGCCCCCTACTGGGGATGTGCCCACAACCAAGGTACATGCCCTTGACTGGAATCGAACCCGGGACCTTTCAGTCTGCAGGCCGACGCTCTATCCACTGAGCCAAACCGGTTTCGGCTGTAATATTTTTTTCCTATGTAATATTGTATTTTGTGCCCATGTCTGATTAACTTTTTCTAAAAAAATTTGATAATTTTATAGACACCTTCACTAAAAGATGATTCATCTATGAATATTAGTTTGAAATTAGTTGAAAATCTACGAATGAAAGTTATAGAAATATTACACAGTAGAAAAATATATTTTTCCTATTTCAAGGAAAGAAACTAATTGTTCTCTATTGATGATTAACTTGTTTTTTTGTTAATCCTCACCTGAGGATATTTGGATGTTTTTCCCACTGCTTTTCAGAGAATGGAAGTGGGAGTGGGGAGAGAGAGAGAGAGAGAGAGAAACATCAACATGAAAGAGACACTTCTGCCAAAACCGGTTTGGCTCAGTGGATAGAGCATCGGCCTGTGGACTGAAAGGCCCCGGGTTTGATTCTGATCAAGGGCATGTACCTTGGTTGCAGGCACATCCCCGGTGGGAGGTGTGCAAGAGGCAGCTGATTGATGATTCTCTCTCATCGATGTTTCTAACTCTCTATCCCTCTCTCTTCCTCTCTGTAAAAAAAAAAAATCAATAAAATATATTTTTTTAAAAAGAAAGAAAGAGAAAGAAAGAAAAAAAAGAAAGAAAGAAAGAAAGAAAGAAAGAAAGAAAGAAAGGAAGAAAGAAAGAAAGAAAGAAAGAAAGACACTTCTCCTGATTGCCTCCCTCACACAACTGGGGTTGGGGAGTGAACCTGCAACCCAGGTACTGGCTCTTCACTGGGAATTGAATCTGTGACCCTTTGGTGCTTGGGCCGACACTCTAACCACTGAGAAACACTGGCCAGGACTCAATGAATAACTTTTTAAAATATATATATATATATATTTTATTGATTTTGTACAGAGAGGAAGGGAGAGAGCGAGAGAGCTAGAAACATCGATAAGAGAGAGTCATCAATCAGCTGCCTCTTGCACACCCCTTATTGGGGATATGCCAACAACCAAGGTACATGTCCTTGACTGGAATCGAACCCGGGACCCTTCAGTCCCCAAGCTGACGCTCTATCCATTGAGCCAAACCGGTTTCGGCAATGAATAACTTTTTTAAAAAAATCTTTATTGTTGAAAGTATTACAGATGTTCCCTTCTCTCCCCATTTCTTCTAGCCCACTTCGCCCCCCTCCTTCCACTGCCGTTTGATGATTAACTTGTAAAGATAAATTCCTAGAAGTCCAGAGGAATAGAAATTTAAAAAAATAAACTTTTATAAGAAAGATCTGTGAGTCCAGGATGGCTCAATAGTTGAGCATCAACCTGGAAACCAGGAGGTCATTGTTTGATTCCCAATCAGGGCACATGCCTGGGTTGTGACTTGATCCCCTTTGTGGATGCACAGGAGGCAGCTGATCAATGATTCTCATCATTGACATCTCTCTCTCTCTACCCCTTCCTCTCTGAAATCAATAAAAAATTCCATCTAATAAAGACAGAATATGCAAATTGACCGTAACTCTGCAACAAAGATGGTGGCACCCATAGCCAATAAGGAGGGGATATGCAAATTGATGCGATAAGGCAAGAGGCCGAAAGGCAGCTCCAGCAGGAGCAAAGGCAGTGCCAGCAGCCAGGGGAAGGAAGGCCTATTCTTGCACGAATCTTCATGCTTTGAACCTCTAGTGTAGGGGTGTCGAACTCAATCAGAGAAGGGGCCAAAATCTAAAATCCAGCCTAAATCGCGGGCCGAATGGTTTACTGAACAGTCATAAACTGACAATGTCATAAACTGACAGCGGAGTGCAGTGATGACAGTGCGGTGCGGGCCACATTGCAAGGCCTGGCGGGCTGGATTTGGCCCGCGGGCCTTGTGTTTGACACATGTGCTCTAGTGTGTGTGTGTGTGTGTGTGTGTGTGTGTATATATATATATATATATATATATATATATATATAGTAAGTAGATCTTAGCCCAGCCAGCCAGTGTGGCTCAGTGATTGAGAATTGACCTGTGAACCAAGAGGTCATGGTTCAGTTTTGGTCAGGGCATGTGGCTAGATTGTGGGCAGGATCCCCAATGGGGGGCATGTAAGAGGCAACCAATTGGTGATCCTATCTAATCATTGATATTTCTATCTCTCTCCATTCCTCTCTCTGAAATAAATAAAAATATATTTTTTAAAAAAGAAATTAGGTATGCTTAAAAAAAGGAAGTAGATATTCTTTTAAAAAATATAGGTTTTATTGATTTTTTTTTTACAGAGAGAAAGGGAGAGGGACAGAGAGCTAGATACATTGATGAGAGAGAAACATCGACCAGCTGCCTCCTGCACACACCCCCCCCACCCCCCACTGGGGATGCACCCGCAACCAAGGCACATGCACCTGACCAGAATCGAACCCAGGACCCCCAGTCCATAGACTGATGCTCCATCCACTGAGCCAAAACGGTTTTGGCAAGGAAGTAGATCTTAAACATTTTCATCAAAAGAAAAAAGCTATGTGAGAATATGTATGTTAACTAAACTTATTGTGATAATCATTTTGCAATATATACATATATCAAATCATTATGTCATATATTTTAATCTAATACAATGTTATATGTCAATTATATTTCAATAAAACTAGAAAAAATAAAAATTTTAATTTTTAATTAAAAATTTGAAATTTTAGAGTTAAAAGCTGTGAAGATAGTACCAACATATTACATTAGACTAGTTATCACATCACAATTAACAAACTTACAATGATACATTATTATTAACTATTGATGTTATTATTAACTAAGTTTCATACTTTATTTAGATTTCCTTCATGTTTACTTCATGTCCTTTTGTTTCAGTATCCCATCCAGGATACCACATTACATTTAGTCATCGTCATCTCCTTAAGCTGCTCTTGACTATTACAGTTTCTTATACTTTTCTTGCACACAATCAAGGGTACAGTTTATCAACATGACATCACTACTGCTGATCACTTGACTGAGATAGTGTTGTCAGTTTTCTCCACTGTAAAGTTATTTCACTCCCAACTTCCACTCTACTCTTTGGAAGAATGTTACTTTGCACAGCTCACAGGAGAAGGGAGTTAATGCTTCATCTCCTTAAAGGCAGAGTATGTACATAAATTTGGAATTCTTCTGAATGGAATATTTATCTATTCTCCTATTTTATTTATTTATTTATTTATTTATTCAATCATTTATTTATATCCATATGGACTCTTGAATATTGATGTTATACTTCAGGTTATAATCCAATACTATTTATTTGCTCAAATGTTTCAGCTTTGGCCACTGGGGACTCTCAGTTAGCTCTTTAATATACACTTATTAGTGGTGTGTGTGTTTGTGTGTGTGTGCGTGTGTGTGTGTGTGTGTGTGTGTTTAGCACCTTCCTACTAGGCATTTTAAGATGCTCCAGGCTCAGCTTAAATATTTCCTGTCCCATCCTAGAATCAGCCATTTCTCCAAGGAGCTATGGTTCCTTTTATTGAAGAACTAAGGTCTGATGTATGAAATTCATGCACAGGAGGTTGAGGGGGTGTCTCTCAGCCCAGCCTGCACCCTCTCCAATCTGGGACCCCTTGGGAGATGTCCAACTGCCAGTGTAGGCCCAATCGGGATCAAGCCTGAACTGGCAGTCCAATCCGGGACTGCTGGCTCCTAACCACTCGCCTGCCTGGCTGCCTGATTGCCCCTAACCACTCTACCTGCCAGCCTGATAACCCCCTAACCACTCCCCTGCTGGCCTGATTGACACTTAGCTGCACCCCTGCCAGCATGATTAGCACCTAACTGCTCCCCTGCTGACCCAATCACCCCCAACTGCCCTCCCCTGCCGGCCATCTTGTGACAACGTGGGGTGGCTATCTTGTGATGTGATGTCGTGAAGGTAAATTTGCATATTACCTCTTTATTATATAGGATGATATTAAAAATTTAGATCTGGGTGCAAAGTATATATGTTGCTACTGGAGTGTCATTATTTCTAGGTCTGCTCAACTGACAGAGCAAGGAAAAATATGTGTGTTTATTATCTGTGTATATAGACATACCTATACATATTTTTACATGTATCCACTTGTAACCATATTTAACTTCATATGAGTTCATACTGAGGCATCCAACTCTAATCCATTACCACATGGATCATTCTAGCCTCTTCCACTTGTTTATTTGTAATCTCCCACTTCAATAGTGAGAAACTAAGCCTGCACCATTCACTTACATAATTGTTCAATTCTAGTACACATACCTAGTGGTTTCTGATGTGTTAATACATATTCCTATGGGAACCAACTTTGTCAACTATGGTAGTTCTTATGTGCTGCTCTGTTTGCCTTCAGTCTTAGAGCCACCACTGATTTTCAAAGTTACATAGGTCAGTACCTTTTTCCTTTAGTCCCGTCAGTGACGTTATTTCATGCAAGAAACAGAAGCCCGATGCACGAAGATTCGTGCTAGAGTGGGCCTTCCTTTTCCTGACTGCTTGCACCACCTTTCCACTCTGGCCCTTTTTGCTCTGGCTCCGTCTTCCCATGCTGCCCAGAGGCCCTGAGAGACCAGGGGTGGGGTGGAATGCCTGCACCATCGCCATGGCGATGATGCAAGCATCTCCCCCCATCGCTTGGCGCCTGTGTATGCAAATCAACCACCATCTTTGTTGGGTTAATTTGCATATCACTTCTGATTGGCTGGTGGGTATAGCTGAGTGATGATTAATTTGCATGTTTCTCTTTTAGTAAGTAAGATTATTAGATTCTTTTCTCATTGTCTGCATTCCATTCTAGAATTCCCTAATCTATTAAATTTTTTTTTAATTTTCATACATTAAAGTAAACTGCATATAAAGTTCTATGGATTTTTGACAAATACATAGTATCATGTACTAACCATTACTATATCATACAAAATATAATACCATATAGAATTTTATCACCCCCTGCCTCCAAAAATCCTGTTTTACATATTGAACCCTTCCCCCACCCAGACCCCTTGCAGTCATTGATCTGTTTATCAACACCATGCTTTGCCTTTTTCAGAACATCGTATAAATAGAACCATACAATATGTAGCCTTTTCAGACTGACCTCTTCCATTAGCAATATACATTTAAAATTCATCTGTCACATAGCATGAAATTTATCAAAAGTGAATGGATGAAGAGGGCAAAGGGAGTTAATATATGGTAACTAAGGGAGACTAGACTATGATGTATCATAGAATTGTACACTTGAAACATATAGTGTTATTAATCAATGTCACACCAATAAATTTAATTAAAAAATAAAATGCAATCTCAGAGGGAAGGTGGGGTTGGATGAGTGGGAAGAGATCAACCAAAGAACTTGTAAGCATATATGCATAACCCATGGGCACAGACAATAGGCCTGGGGTAAGGAGTAGTAGTGGGGGAAAAGGGGACATATGTAATACTATCAATAATAAAAATTTTAAAATAAAATTTATCTATACCGCCCTAACCGCTTTGGCTCAGTGGATAGAGTGTCGACCTGCGAACTGAAGAGTCCCGGGCATGTACCTTGGTTGCGGGCACATCCCCAGTAGGAGGTGTGCAGGAAGCAGCTGATGTTTCTCTCTCATTGATGTTTCTTGCTCTCTATCCCTCTCTCTTCCTCTCTGTAAAAAAATCAGTAAAATATATTTAAAAATAATTTATCTATACCTTTGCATAGCTTAATAATTTATTCTTTTTAATTACTGAATAATATTCCATTGTGTGGCTGCCACACAATTGGTTTATCCACTTATTGAAGAATATCTTAGTTGCTTCCAGGTTTTGGTGATTAAGAATAGAGCTGCTATAAACATTCACATGCACAATATTATATAATAGTATATATAAGTTTTCAAATCAGTGGGTAAATACCTAGGAGAGCAATTGTGGATTGTATAGTAAGACTATGTTTAGCTTTATAAGAAATTCCCAGGTCTGCTAGTGTGGCTCAGTGTTTGTGCATTCACCTATGGACCCAGAGGTCATAGTTCAATTCCTGGTCAGGCCATATGCCCCTGTTTTGGGCTCTATGCCAGTGTGGGGTGTGCAGGAAGCAGCCGAGCAATGATTCTCTCTCATCATTGATGTTTCTATTTCTCTCCCTCCCTCACCCTTCCTCCCTGAAATAAAAATAAATAAACAAATAAAATAAAATATAAAGAAATCTCCAACCTTTCTTCTATAGTGGCTGCACCATTTTGCATTCTCACCAGCAATGAGAGTTCCTATTGCTCTGCATCCTTGCCAGCAATTGATATTGTCATTTATTTGGATTTTAGCCATTCTAATAGGTGGAAATAAAAATTTAAAGAAAAGATCTTGATATACAAAGCTACATTTCTCTTCAGAAAGTTTGATTGATTTCTCTGGAGTAACTTTTGTTCTTATACTCCTTTGTTCCCCACATTTAATCAGGCACCAAATCATGATGATTCTTTATACTTGCTGACAGCTCCTTTTTCTGCATTCTGATAGCCACTGCTCTGATCCAGGCCTTCATTACCTCACACCTGGACTAAGAGCAATAGCAAGATTGCTTGTTTCCTAGACTCCAGTGTCTCCTTGTTCCAACCAAACTCATACAACGTAGCCAAAACAACAAAAAATCATAATCTTCTTTTAACAATTTTTATCTTGGTAACTTTGCTTTTCAACACCTATAGTGGGTGGCCTATTGAACCAAACTGAAAGCCTTCAGTCCAGTATTCAACATTTATGTAACTAAATTTCTCTTTAATCCCATTTCCAATTTCTCTATACTAACCAACTTAGACTTTTTACCTGACACAGAATTTGAAGACTTTCATTCTTTGTCATTATTCCTAACATTCCTTTTCCATTTGGAATGCTTTTTCTCTTTTATTTCCCTCAGGCAGTGTCCTAGATCAAAATGATCATAATCAAAGCTTTCCTAAACAAACTCACTCCAGCCCTAACCGGTTTGGCTCAGTGGATAGAGCGTCGGCCTGCAGATTGAAGGGTCCCGGGTTCGATTCTGGTCAAGGGCATGTACCTTGGTTGCGGGCACATCCCCAGTGGGGGGCGTGCTGGAGGCAACTGATCGATGTTTCTAACTCTATCCCTCTCCCTTCCTCTCTGTAAAAATCAATAAAATATATTTTAAGAAATAAAAATAAACAAACAAACTTACCCATTTAGATTTCTCTTTTAGTTCCCATTTGTTCAATACTGTAAAATAGTTATACTATCTTGAATTAGATTTTCTGTTCTTTAAGACTATTCTCCATTATTCATGTGTAGTCTTTCAATCTAATCATCAGTCAAGAAGTACATTCATCAATGTAACAGGAAAGAAATACGTGAAATATTCTGATTCTTTTACATTTTCTCTGAAGCTCTTGACACAGTGCAGGAATTGAATAAATGCTAGTTGAATTAACAGATTTAAAAATTGCAAAACTGAACTTCCAATCAAGATAGTGGCATAGGTAAATGTGGTACTGGAACCCTCCCACTACCACATCAAAATTATAACTAAACTATAGAATAGCTGCCACTCAGAACCATCTGAAATCTAGATGAATGGAAATCCTACAATTGGGGATTTAAAGAAGCCACACTGAGACTGGTAGAAGGGGCAGAAACGCAGAACAGGCTGGTCCCACATCCATACCAGGACCCCAGGCCAGGGTTCCAGTGCCATGGAAAGAAGTCCCCATAATTTCTGGCTGTTAAAACCAGTGGGGATTGTGGCTAAGATGGAGGGCTGTTGGAGTCCCAGCCAATTCCTCTCAAAGGGCCCATGCATAGACTTACTTGGACTCACTCTCTCTGAGCTCCAGTGCTGGGGCAGTAGCTCAAAGGAACCAGGGACACATGGGGTTGGAACTAAATTGTCTGGCATTAGGGAGAGAGCTAGACAAAAGTGCTGGCAGAGGCCATTGTTCTTTTCTGAGATCTTCCAACAGAGCTGACAGGTGAGCACCATATCTGAAACTCCATCAACCTGGCTCACATGATTCCCCCTGCCCTGGTGATTCTAAGATCCCACCCTACTCAACTTGCGGGCCTACCCAACCCATTTCCAGTGGCTTTTCCATAAAACTTGCCCCTCTTGTGTCATGCTTCAGACTTCCTAAAATCTTTCAAACAGCATCCAGCCTCTACATACTCTATACCTCTTGCTAAGTGGCCCTAGGCCTGGAACTATCAATAGTTGCAGTCAGCCTTGGTTTGCAGCTTGGCCTCTCCTGGGCACTTCTGAGACCAGCGCAAATAGCAACCATCTGCAGATTGCTCTTTAGCATGTGCCAGGTGGACCCAGGCAGGGCATAGGCAGTGGCTGACCTTGCACTTCCCAGGAGGCCCAGAGCCAGTGTACCCAGTAGGTAGCTTCAGACCATCCCAGATTACCACCATACCACCATACCATCTTGAGAAACACACTCAAGGGGCGGACTCAGTGAGCACCAAAGCCCCACTGAAACAAGTCGTGCTCTATAGGGTCAACTCCTACACAGAAGCTCCTTCATTGTAGTTGCAGATGGTCTTCACAGCTGATCCCCCATGGGATCAATTCCTCCCAGTGATGCCAACAGCAATCAAGGACAGTGCACACAGTCCACACAGGGGTGCATCTGAAGCACCCAGTTTGGGTGACTGGGGAGGCTGTGCCACCTACTACACAAGGCCACTCTACCAAGTATGGGAGATAGATCAATTCTATCTATTTTATATTTTAGTTGTATTTTATTGAAATTGTTGTGTGCGGCTGCGGCTAGGTGCCTACCCGAGCAGCCATCTTGGATTCTCCTCAGATCAATTCTATCTAATACAGAGAAACATAGAGAAGCAGCCAAAATGCAGAGACAAAGAAACAGGTCCAAAGTGAAAGGACAGGAGAAATCTTCAGAAAAAGAACTAAATGAAATGGAGGCAAGGAAACTACCTGATACAGAGTTCAAAACAATAGCTATGCCCCACTGGTGTGGCTCACTGGTTGAGCATCGACTCAGGAACCAGGAGGCGAATGATTTGATTCCCAGTCAGGGCACGTACATGGGTTGTGGGCTCAGTCCCCTGTGGGTGGCGTGGAGGAAGCAGTCAGTCGATGATGTTTCTTATCAATGTTTCTGTCTATACCTCTCCCTTCCTCTCTCTCTAAAAAGTCAATAAAAAGCACATCAAAACAAAATAAAAACCAATGGTTATAAGAATGCTCAAGGAACTTAGTGAGAACTTCAATAGCATGGAAAAGGACATAGAAACCATAAAAAAGAACCAGTCAGAAATTACAGAAATACTAACTAAAGTGAAGAATAATTTACAGGGAATCAACAATGGAGTAGAGAATGCTGAGAATCAAATCATTGATTTGGAATACGAGGAAGCAAAAAATATCCAATCAGAACAGCAAAAAGAAAAAATTATCCCTCCAAAATGAAGATAGTGTAAAAAGCCTCTAGGATAACATCAAGTGACCCAACATTCACATCATAAGGAGACCAGAAGGAGAAGAGCAAAAGCAAGCAATTAAAGACCTATTTGCAAAAATAATGATAGAAAATTTCCCTAACTTGATAAAGGAAATAGACATACAAGTCCAGGCAGAGTCCCAAACAAGATGAACCCAAAGGCCCACACCAAAACACATCATAATTACAATGCAAAAGGTTAAAGACAGACAGAATCTTAAAAGCAGAAAGAGAAAAGCAGTTAATTACCACAAGTGCTTCCTGGAGGTTAGAGAGTAAGTTAGAAAGTTAGATATCTGTAGCATTGTTTATTATACCACCCCCCCCAAAAAAGAGAAACAATCTAAATGTCCATTATTACAGAACTGGACAAATAAATGGCATAATCAGTCAACAGAATAATATGAAGCAGAAAATAAGAATGACAGAGTTCTCTAAATACTAATATGGAATACCTCTAGAATAAATTAGGTGACAAAAAGGAAGATACAAAAGTGTGTATAGTATGCTGTTGCCTGTGCTAAAAAGGAAAAAAATAAATTGACATGTACAGAATTGCTTATATATTTAGAATGATATTTAATAGCATAATATTGATAATATAGTTTTAAAAATATATATTTTATTGTTTTTTTTACAGAGAGGAAGAGAGAGGGATAGAGAGTTAGAAACATCAATGAGAAACAGCGATCAGCTGCCTCCTGCACACCCCCTACTGGAGATGTGCCCGCAACCAAGGTACATGCCCCCAATCGGAATGGAACCTGGGACCCTTCAGTCCGCAGGCCGACGCTAGTCTATCCACTGAGCCAAACCAGTTTTGGCGGGATTTTTCTTTCTACAACTTATTAAACATTTGAAAAATCAGTGTATTACTTTTTTTTTTTTAAGGAAATATCATCGGCCATCATAATATAGTTTTCTTATGAAAGGGAATCTGGGTATTTAGTGGGAAATGTAAAAGATTCCTTTATCATATTCTTTAAATAATTCTTAAAATTTGAACCATGTGAAAATATTAACTTTACATTTTGCTAAATTTTTATATATTTTTTATTGATTTCAGAGAGGAAGGGATAGGGAGAGAGAGATAGAAACATCAACAATGAGAGAGAATAATTGATTGGCTTCTTCCTGCACACCCACACTGGGGATTGAGCCTGCAACCCATATATGTGCTCTTGGTTGAAATTGAACTTGGGACCCTTTAGTTTGCAGGCCGACGCTCTATCTACTGAGCCAAACCGGCTAGGGCAACTATTTAGATTTTTAAACATGAAATTACATGGTGTAAAAAACACAATATAGTTGGGTAAATGAGAAGATAAGTTAAATGTTTCCAAATGTTAAAAAAGGAGAAAGATAGCAAATGTGGTAATAGTTAGGGTTAATTCCAACTACACTGTTAATTAGCATGTTTATAAGAAGGCTATAATGTTTAGAGTATTACATCGATTACTTGATTGACAAAGTTCCTCTGCCATGGATGGTAACATGAAATCAATGTGAGAAGTGGGTTTTGAGGTGAGGCATGTGTTTTGAGGTGAGGCAAAACTAAATTCAAATCCTAGCTATTCCATACAATGGATTTATAAGCTTGGGTAAGTTATTTAACCTTTTTGGAGTTTCAATTTTCTCATTTATAAAATGGGTGAAATCTTGGTAGGGTTATTATAAAGATTAAATGACATAATATCCAAGTGCAACAAATTTGTTGGTTTACTTAACCTCCATTCTTTATGTAAACAGACTGAACTGAGATGGAACTGAGATGGACTGACATGCAGAAATTAAGTATCTTGAGGAAATGCAAATTGGAATGAGAGACCTACCTGTAGCTAAAGTCCCTGTCTGTACAATTTAGTTTGTCAATCTCATATTTCTTATGAGGAATTTAGTCTTTTATTACCTGAGAAGTTTTAAAAATTCTTGGTTTATATAATGTTTCCCTTTTCCTTTTCCTTCCTATGGAAAAGATGTTTAGAAAAGTGTTGTGTGGCCGAAACCGGTTTGGCTCAATGGAAAGAGCGTCGGCTTGGGGACTGAAGGATCCCGGGTTCGATTCCGGTCAAGGACATGTGCCTTGGTTGCGGGCATATCCCCAGTAGGGGGTGTGCAAGAGGCAGCTGATTGATGACTCTCTCTCATCGATGTTTCTAACTCTCTATCTCTCTCCCTTCCTCTCTGTACAAAATCAATAAAATATATTTTTTTAAAAAGAAAAGTGTTGGGTGTGTGGTTTTTAATGCTTTCAGGAATTCAACTCCTTTTAAAATACATTTTAATTGATTTTAAGGGAAGGAAGAGAGAGGGAGAGACACAGAGAGAGAAACATTGCTGGAGAGAGAGAAACATTGATGGATTGCCTCCTAACTGGGGACCTCACTCAGAACTTGGGCTGGGAATTGAACTGCCAACCTTTCTGTGCATGGGACCATGCCCAACCAAATGAGCCAAACCCACTAGGGTGGAAGAGAGTATTCTGAGACAAATTACAGTTCTACCTTAATAAATATTCTTACTCATTTTCTAAGGGAAAACAGTTATTCTAATGCTCTTTTCTAACAAAAATACTTTCTTAAGAAGGATTTTTCTTTTTTTTCTTTTTTAAAATATATTTTATTGATTTTTTACAGAGAGGAAGAGAGAGGGCCAGAGAGTCAGAAACATCGATGAGAGAGAAACAGCGATCAGCTGCCTCCTGCACACCCCCTACTGGAGATGTGCCCGCAACCAAGGTACATGCCCCCAACCGGAATCAAACCTGGGACCTTTCAGTCCGCAGGCCGACGCTCTATCCACTGAGCCAAACCAGTTTTGGCAGGATTTTTCTTTCTACAACATAAACATTTGAAAAATCAGTGTATTACTTTTTTTTTTTTTAAGGAAATATCATCTTAACATATCAAAACTAAGATTATGTACCGAATCACACTAACACTTATTGATATTTTACATTCAATACATTGAGTGCAATTTTTTATATTCACCAGTTATTTTTCACATTTGTAGAACCACATGAATGTGATATATAAGGAAATATTAAATCATTTTAAATACAGACCTTATATAGCAGTCACTAAGTCTAGGAGATTAGCAATTCCTAACATCCATACTTACTGTCAAACTACTGACAGAGTTTTAGGTAAAGATCCAGGAGAAAATAAGATTATTGCTCAAGCCAAAACCGGTTTGGCTCAGTGGATAGAGCGTCAGCCTGCGGACTGAAAGGTCCCAGGTTTGATTCCGGTCAAGGGCATGTACTTTGGTTGCGGGCACATCCCCAGGAGGGCGTGTGCAGGAGGCAGCTGATCCATGATTCTCTCTCATGGATGTTTCTAACTCTATCCCTCTCTCTTTCTCTCTGTAAAAAAAATTCAATAAAATATATTTTTAAAAAAAAGATTATTGCTCAATCATGTTTTCCAGACTATCATTAGGGTTGGGTGCTAGATATTGAGTTGAAGAGTATTTTTTAATATACTGAGAGAATATTTTTGTCTCATACTGGAAAAAATATATATACCTAAATTTCATCTCCCTTGTTTCATTACATTTATTTAAAGAATTTAATTTATTTGTTCAGGGACTTGCATCAGAAATTATTTTTGTATTAGTGGTAGGAATGACAAATAGTTCCTTTGTAATGTTGCACCAGTCAATACCTGTTTTTGCCTAAGGCTGTATCCATACCAATTCTGGATAATCCAGCTTTGAAGTGGGATGGGCAGTGTTGGGTTTCTTTTGTTGGTGTTATTAGTTTGGGTTGTGACTACACATGGCCTTAAAAACTTAAACAGCACTGAGGATATAGGCTAATTAAGTACCACAAATTCTAACTACAGCTAGTGTGTACTTGGCATTTACATCAAAATAGTTTTCCAGAAAAGGTACAAGACTCTTTTCCCATTTTTTACAACTCATTAACTAGAGAGAACATTTACCTAACATGCTCTGCTCATAGAAAACAGTCCTTTTTTTTTTTTTTTGCATGTAAAATGCCAAATGAGCAATTACCAAACCAAAGAAATTTTTACCATCTTCAAAATGTTCTTTAAATAAAGGTTAGGCAGAATCCTTTTTAAAGTCATTAAAAACAAAACAAAAAACACCATTATATTCTTTACAGAATTTTCAGATTCCAGTTCAAGGGGAGTGAAATATTAAATATTGCACAATCAATACAAAGTCCTTTGTTAAAGTTGCAAAAGAGGTGACAATGCCAAATCCTTTGCTTTTAGTCCGACTCCTTTGGCTAAGTATCATACGGACCATTCTCCGGGTCAAAGGACGTTTGCCATACAAATACAAATTTCACCAAGGGTCTTTCTTGTGATCTTTGATCATAGGATTCGATGGAGCATGAGCCTTTTTAAACCCCTCTTTATCTGCAAAGGAGATTAAAAAAAAAAAAAAATAGAGAGGCAGCGTTCCTTAGAAGGGACAAGACCCCCGCCCTCAGCTAGCCTTCTATTGCACCACAGAGATCTGACAAGAATCAGTTTGATCCGCAGGACTCAGGGGTAGGTGGAGAACCGAAGAGTAGCTAACAAAAAAAATAAAAATAAATGAGTTTTTATTGTAAGTTTGACACTTTGCTAAGCGCCTCATGTTATTATCCAATTGTCTTCACAACACCCAGTGAGGGAGGTATGAACATGACCTGCATTTTACTGATGAACGAACTCTAAGTCACCGAGATGAAACAACGAACGCCCGGAGGTCACACGCAAACGAGCGGCGGCCCCAGAACTCGGAACTGTTCTAGAACCCGCGCTCCGTGTGAAGCACCGCGTTCGATTCCGCGCTCAGATGGAGCCTTTCCCCTCGGTCCGCGGGACAGTTCCCAGTCCTGAGGCATGGCGCTGTCCAGCCCTCAGGCCCGCTGCCTTCCACGCAGCGGGAGGACGCGGCCCCGGGGGGCGATCCCGCCCGCAGGTTGTAGAACTGCCACGTCCCGGGCACGCGCGGGGGCCGAATCGTCTCCAGGCGGCCATCCCAAGCAGCCTCCACAGTCTCCTCAAGTCCTCGCGCTGGGCTCCGTTCCGAGAGGCCGGAGGCGCGCGGGAGGACCGGCCCTGACCCTCACCTCTCACAACTTCCTTACTCCGGCCCCGAGAGCCCGAGGCAGAGAGTTTGGAGGAGGCAGCCTCACCTGTCCCAGCAGAGCTACCGCTCTAGTGACTGACGCTCTGCTCCTCCAACCAGGGCCCGGCGGGAAGGTGGGGCCTCGTTGAGACTGACTACTCTTCCCTCCAATCCCGGTGCAGCGAACCTCCGGCCGCGGTCTCCGCGCCTGGCGCAGAGCGACAGGTGGGAGCTGCGTTCTCTCCGCGCCTCTCACTCACCTGACGTAGGAGCTTCCCGAGCGCATGGCGAATTCTACCCCAGATCTCACCAATTCTTGCAAGTCGTCAGCTCAGCCTTCATTTTTATCAAAAGTGGAAATTCCCCAACCCTTTCCCGTCACCTCAGATGGGGGCGGGTGAACAGTGCCCTTACGGACCAATGGTACCACGCGACGTCCTGTGACACAGTGACCGACACTTGACAACGCCAATGAAGTCTCCCACTGTCAGGGGTCACTATGACTGACCACAAGGCCAACTAATCCACTTTAAGGTCGTGACGCGATAGTCAGAGGATTTGACCAATCGACGTAGAAAAGGACCGGAAGTCAACGCGCGGGGACTAGAAGGCGGGCGTTCGCAACCGCCTAGGCCTGCGCGGGTCAACGCAGCTTGGGGGCCCCGAGCCAGCGAGCGGCGCGTGACGAAGAGCCTGAGCGACAGGTGGCTTTGGCCAATGAGCTGCAGCCTCTTTGGCGCTGTGGCCAGTGGCGAGTGTGGGGGGCGGGAGGCAGCAGGTTAGGCGGTGAGAAGTTAGTGGCGCTACTGGGACGGGGGGAAGGAGACGCTTCTTCCTTCTGCTGCTTCTTTCGTTCTCGGGATCGGCGGCGGCGGCGGCGGCCGCGAGTGACTTTGCAGTGAATCCGGCTCCGCGTGAGAAGCATGCTGACCGACGGCGGAGGCGGCGGCACCTCCTTTGAGGAGGACTTGGACTCTGTGGCTCCGCGATCCGCCCCAGCCGGGGCCTCGGAGCCGCCTCCGCCGGGAGGGGTCGGGCTGGGGATCCGCACCGTGAGACTCTTTGGGGAGGCTGGGCCTGCCCCGGGAGTCGGTGGCGGCGGCGGCAGTGGCGGCGGCGGCGGCGGCGCGGGCGTAGGGGACGCGGCGCTGGATTTCAAGTTGGCGGCTGCCGTGCTGAGGACCGGGGGTGGAGGTGGTGCCTCTGGCAGCGACGAGGACGAAGTGTCAGAGGTACGGTTCCAGGACCCCCCCTCTTCCCCCCACTTCCCACACAACGTGGGGCATGGAAGCTCTGGGGCTGGTACAGGGCTGGGGCCACCCTCCCGCTGCCCGGGCGGAGTCCTCTGACAGCGATCGGCTCCGGGGCGGCAGTGGCAGCAGCGCGGGCCTAGTTGCTCCCTCAGCTTACTCTTCAGCCCGCGGTTCGAGCCGGACCGGTTCCCGTCACCTCCGTAGACCCACAATGGGGAGCCCTGTGGACTCCGAGCTTCGCGCGGGAACGGGGACTCGCCGGGCCAGGCTTACCTCCCGCCTACCCCGCTTTGGAGTTGGGGGGGTGGGGGGGGCGGGGTCTTGCCAGAGTCTCTGCCCTTGGTACTGAGAGCGAGACAGAGAGACTGGGACAGAGATCGGAGGCAGAGCTAGCCAGCTCACAGAGCATTTCTGCTACATAGCCTCTCCCTAAAGTTGAGGGATTGGACATTTATTTGCCTTAGGCTTTTACCTGTGTATCGAAGTCGGGTTATTGGTTCCCTTATTTAGTTTGAGACAGGTGAGTGTTTAAGGAGCTTCCTGACTTGACCCTGAACAATCACGTGAGTCTTACACCTTGGGACCTTTAGTGAAATTAGGAAAAGGAAGTTCCCGTACAAAATTGCAGAGTAGCAGGGTTGCTGAACTCGAGATTTTTAGGCGTGGAGAAAGTGAGGCATCCTATGGACATCCTTTGAAGTGAGGGAAATTAGTAATCAGGTCCTTCTTTTAACTCTTAACGTGTGTCCCGGGCCTTTTTAAGGTCTGAGCAACCTAGGGTGATAGGCATCAATTTTGGGGCTCTAGCGGGGAAAGGAGATATTTTATATGTGTACTTTCCCCCTTGATTATGGCTTGGCTCTAGTATTGTACCGTGGTGACTGTTCTAAGTGCTCAGAGTACTCTATTTGGGTTCTAGGATGCCTAGTTCATCCCTTATGACCAATTATTTTAACCTCTGATCTTGGTGCTAAAGTACAGGGATTTCTCTGTGTACCAGTGTTGTGGCTGTTGTATTTGAGAGGAATAGGAAAAACTATATTTGTGGGTTGCCGAATACAGTTAATTCACTACTTTACATTCTAGATCTAAACAGAGATTCCTTTAGATTTAAAACCTTCATACATTCTGACCCCAACATTTTGCTTTGGAAGAACCACTGTGTGGGTTGTAAGGGAGTTAGTCCCTTGAATGTTTGTATCTTTGATGAAACTTGATGAGAGATGAGCCTAGAACACATATACTTTTTATCTATAAAATAAAGTGGGAACATCTTTAGACTTATTTTTCTTTGAAACTTTAAAAGAGACTGAAAAGGTCTGCTTTGGTCTAAGAGTGATAGAAAGATGATATCCTTGATTTTCTGGATTATTTTTAATTATCACAGGTGAGATAAATGATCACTCATTAGTTTTTACACAATAAGTGGTATTCTTAAATTTCAGAGGTAGACACACAAACACAGAATTTCACTTAGAGTCTGCATACCAGGTGGTTAAAGCTATGAGCAGAATCCACACCTTTTGTGTGTGTGTGTGTGTGTGTGTGTGTGTGTACCGAATTTCAATGTTGAGCACAAACAGAGATCAGCACCAATTGTTTCAGAAAGAATTCCATTATTCATTCTTTTTGAATGAGCTATATTATGGGTATTGCTTTATGCAACCTTATCCCCGCAGATTTCCTGAGGTGAAATTGTTATTTTTTTAAATATGTTTTTTATTGATTTCAGAAAGAGGAAGGGAGAGGGAGAGAGAGATAGAAAAAATGATGAGAGAGAATCATTGGTCAGCTGCACTCCCTTCACTGGGGATTGAGTCTACAACCCTGGCATGTGCTGTGACTGGGAATCGAACTGTCCTCCTGGTTCATAGGTTGCTGCTCAACCACTGAGCCACACTGGCTGGGTACCTTTTGTCTTGTTTTGATGTTTATTATAGAAATTATTTATTTACAATTCTTATACCCAATTAGGCTAATGGTAGAAGAACCCCTCACTTAGTCTCCTGTTTACTTCAGTTTTCTGTGCTTAAAAAGGTTTTAGATATTAAGTATACATAGACCCCATTTTTGAGTGGAGATTTCTAGGATACTCAGAGACTGATCTAAGATGATGCCCAGTGTCTATATAGATTCTTTCTTAACCTGTGGAGAAAGGAAATTTTGTTATGTCCTGTTTCTCCTATATCACATAAAGAAAAAAATTTGAGGAGTATCTAATATCTGCTGTATAGTACATGTGGGAAGGTACAGTCTATGCCTTTGGGAGTGAAATTTGCCCAAGCAAATTTCTTGCCTTTTTTCTGCCTGACAGAATGAGCTGTCTTCTCCCATAATATTGCCTTTGAATTTCCAGTGTGAAGACCATAGATAATGATCTCCAAGAAGCACTCACTGAACTGGCATTTGATGAATAATACCAAAATCTTTATTTTCATCTTTCATAGATGTTTGTTTATATTTTTGTTGATTTTCAGAGAGGAAGGGAGAGGGAGAAAGAAATAGAAACATCAGTGTGCCCCAATCAGGAATCAAACTGGCCACCCTTTCAGTGCACAGGACGATGCTCAACCAATTGAGTCATTCCAAACAGGCAGTACTATTATCTTTGAAATTTTTGTTTATTGTCCAAGAAAGCGAATTTCTAAAAAACCTTTATGGGGACTTTGTTCAAGGGAGAAGGGCTTTATTCCACAAATTATCATCAGAAGCGAGATATAGGAAATAGAACTTTGTATTCTAGAGAGCAAATATTTGAAATATTGGGGATATTTATTAAAGGAAAAGTTGCATGTTATTAACTGTAATGACTTTTTATAGCATGAGTATCAACCGTACACAAGTTGCATTCTGTAAAGCCTAAAGACTTTACATATAAAATGATGTGTTAATGAGTATGGTTACATGAATGGTGGGTCAAAACACTTGGTATGGGTGGAGGAAAACCTATTGTGAAACTTGAAGTATACAGATGTGTTTTGGGGTTTTTTTTGTAGTTATTTAGTACATTTTGATAAATGATTACATTCATATAGTTCATAAGTCAAAGTAAAATAAAGACAAATACAGTTCAAAGTCTTGATCTTACCCCTGCTCCCAAGTATCTTGTGTATTCTTTGAGAATTTCTTTAAGGAAATACAAATAAGTATTTTTATTTTTCCCACTGTTACACAAAAGATAACATACTATTCATATGAGATTTTTAAATGGTAAATTTGAGAAGGATTTAGATTTTTTTATGTAAACAAAGTATTAAGAATGAATTATTGGGGATGAGTTTAAAGACATTCCTTTCTGAGTCTATCTGGTAGTAGAGTGATGATGTATTAGATGCCCTCTAAAAATCAATTCTAGCCTTCTGATTCAGTGATGAAGATAAGATAAATAAAATATGTTGCTTTAAAGAAAGCAAAACATTTTTTAAAAGTGTAAGTATTGAGTTGGCAAGTGTAAAGAAATGAGTCTACCAATTTTTTTTGTGTGTCCAATTTTACCTTCCTACAGAATCCAAAGTCATAAGAAATGAGTTTCTTTTCTTTTTTTAACCCACTATAAGTGAACTATTTCAATATATCTGTCTTTTTGGACCTTATTTATTTACAATTTCCCTCTCCTGTTGCTTGTCTATAAAGTCATAGAATCTTGGTGATAATTCTATCTCATCTCATTTTTAGGTAACTGCTACCATTTATTGAATGCTTATTAAATGCCTGTACCGTACTAGATACTTTCGTTATTTTATTTAATCGTTTCAACATCCCTTTGAGGTAGGTATATATCTACATTTTTATAGACAAATAAATGTAGGCTCAGAGAAGTGATGAATTAAAAAAAAAAAAAGTTAAACTGTTACACAGCTACTAGTGGTAAAACTAGGATTTGAATTCAGTACGGAATCCTATTTTGCTCCCTCAGATTAAGAAATAGGCAAAGGTTTTGGTTACAAATGCTGTTTCTCCAATATATGTTTGCTTAGTCCCTGTTGAAGTTTTCATAGATCTAAAGTAAAATGAGAAAAGCAAGGAGGCCCTGACCAGGTAGTTCATTTGGTTGGAGTGTCATCCTGATAGGCCACGTTTGCAGGTTTGATTCCTGGTCAGGGCACATACAAGACTCAACAAATGAATGCATAAATAAGTGGAACAACAAATTAGATCTCTCTCTAAAAAAAAAAAAAAAAAAAAAAAAAAAATACTAAGACAATGTAGTGAATATCTTATAAAGCTGTTTTTTTCCCTACTTGTTTTTTTATTTTGAGATAATTTCCTTCCTACTGTTGCAAAATGAATTTTTAACATATATGTATTTGACAAAATGTCAAATTTGGAAACTTCATGTCAGGACCCTAGGTAAAGCCTCAGAAGTTTGAGAACCAGTGAGCTAAGTGACTTACTCAGGATCACACAGCTACGGTAATTTGTAATAGAAAATAGGTCACATGACTCCCATTCTAGTTAATCCTACCTGCTAGCTTGTACTGTTTACTGTTTCTCTTCTGATGCATTGTATCAATGAATTAATTAGTTGCTTAAGAAATGCCCATCTCTAAGCATTTAATCCATATATAATCCATGTAATCCATAGCTGACCGTGTTGGAAAAGTTTTATATTAATTAATAAAATTGGTGATGTCATGAAGATCAATATTTTAAGGAAACCAAAGGTGTATCATTAAGCATAGAACGTAATTTTGTAATCGAACTTACTTGAAAAGTTTAGGCCTTGTCATTATTAATTTTTTAAAGAATTAGAAATGTTAAAACCACTGATAAAGGCATATACCCAGCTTTGCACCAACTTGCCATTATGGAAACACTTGTTTTGCAATATTGTTACACTCTAATTGATTTGTAAAAATTAATGTATGCTATTCTATTGGTAGTTACTGACAGTGTATGGTTCCTGTGAATGAAATTCATTTCCTTATGATGACTGACTGGTTTACTTTTCTTCTGGCCAACTTTACCTAAAGTATAAAGTAGGAAGAACGGGAAGTTGTACATAAGGCTCTTTTTTGTTTGCTAGGCTGACAAAGAGCACATTTTGTTTTTTCTACACTTCACATACTCTAATTCTCTGTGATGGGTTTCCCCCCCGCCCCAACTTAATGGATGCTGTTTTCAGTATTAGAAGGGATGTTTTGTTTTTTTAAAAATATATTTTATTGATTTTCCACAGAGAAGAAGAGAGAGGGACAGAGAGTCAGAAACATCCATGAGAGAGAAACATCGATCAGCTGCCTCCTGCACATCCCCCACCGGGGATGTGCCCGCAACCAAGGTACATGCCCTTGACCGGAATCGAACCTAGGACCCTTCAGTCCACAGGCCGATGCTCTATTCACTGAGCCAAACTGGTTTCAACTAGTGTGGTGGTGTGTTTTTGTTGTTGTTGTTGTTTTTAAAATATATTTTATTGATTTTTTTACAGAGAGGAAGGGAGAGAGAAAGTTAGAAACATCAATCAGCTGCCTTCTGCACACCTCCCACTGGCGAAGTGCCTGCAACCAAGGTACATGCCCTTGACCAGAATCAAACCTGGGACCTTTCAGTCCGCAGGCTGACGTTCTAACCACTGAGCAAAACCAGTTTTGGCTTGGGTGTTGTTGTTTTTTAAAGTAGATATGGTTGGTGTGGCTCAGTTGGTTGGAGCATCATTCTGCGCACCAAAAGGTTGTGGATTTAATTCCCCGTCAGGGCACATATCTACGTTGTGAGTTAGATTCCCAGTTGGGCTCCTTCAGGAGGCAATAATCAATATATCTATTTCACATCCATATTTTTTTTCCTCTCTGAAATCAGTTTTTAAAAAAGTAGATATCCCACTGTATCCCTATGGTTTGATTCACCTGCATTAGTGTGCAATTTTAAAAAGAGAAAGGCCAAGTGTATCCTCATGGATTAGCCCTAAAGACTAAAGAATTAAACAGGAGAAACATTTTATTAATTTGCCAAGGTAAGTTTGAGTGTTTAACAGATTGTAGTGAGGACAGTTAGATTGACAGCAAGTTTTGTGTTGTTGTTTTTTTAATTGTGGTAAAATGCACATCCCATAAAAATGTCCATTTTAACCATTTTTTAAAAGTCGTGTTAAGATATATATAAGATCAAATTTACTATTTGAAAGTGTACAGTTGAGTGGCATTAAGTACATTGACATTGTTATGTAATCATCATCACCAGCCATCCCTTGAACTTTTTGGTCTTCCCAAATGAAAACTATTCCCATTAAAGAGTAATATCCCAGCTTCCCTTCCCCACCCCATAGCAACCACATTTCTACTTTTTTCCTGGTGAATTTGACTAATCTAGGTATATCAAATAAGTGGAATCATACAGTATTTCTACTTTTGTGACTGGCTTATTTCACTTAGCATAATGTCTTTAGGATTCATATTTGTAGCATGTGTCAGAATTTCATTCCTTTTAAATGTTGAAAACCATTCTATACATTTATCATTTTGTCTATTCATTATTGAGGAACACTTGGATTGCTTCTACCTTTTTACTGTTGTGAATATGCTATTGTGAACATGAGTATACAAATATCTGTTCCAGTCCCTGCTCTCAGTTCTTTGGGTAATAGAAGTGGAATAGCTGGATCACATGATACGATTTAATGTAATTTTTTGAGGAACCACCATACGGTTCTTTACAGCAGCTTTACCTTCCCACCTGCATTGCATTGCACAAGGGTTCCATTTTCTCCACATTCTAGCCAGTGCTTGTTTTTTCTGTATATGTATTTTGAGAGAAAAGGAAACATCAATTTGTTGTTTCACTTATTTATTCATTAATTGGTTGATTCTTGTGTGTGCCCTGACTGGGGATGGAACCCGCAACCTTGGCCTATTGAGATGACACTCTAACCAACTGAGTTACCCGGCGAAGGCTGCTTTGTTTTGTTTTAAATAATAGTCATCCTAATAGGTATGAAATATTATCTCATTGGAGTTAGGATTGGAATTTCCCTGATGATTAGTAATATTGAGCATCTTAAAAAAAAAATCCTTACTCAATAATATGTTTATTGATTTGAGAGAGAGGAACGACAAAAATATCAATGGTTATCTCCCATTTGTGTCGGATCTGAGATCAAACCCACAACCCAGGTTGTGCCCAATGGGAAACAGCTGGAAACCTTTTGGTGTGTGGGACGAGGCTCCAACAACTGACTTACCCGGCGAGGGTATGTTGAGCATCTTTTCATGTGCTTATTGGCCATCATATATCTTCTTTGGGGAAATGTCTATTCAAATCCTTTGCCCATTTTTATTTATTTTTTAAAATATTTTTTTATTGATTTATTACAGAGAGGAAGGGAGTGGGATAGAGTGTAAAAAACATCGATGTGAGAGAAACATCAATCAGCTGCCTCCTGCACACACCTTCCTGCAACCAAGGTACATGCCCTTGACCGGAATCGAACCTGGGACCAACGCTCTGTCCACTGAGTCTACTGGTTAGGGCTGCCCATTTTTAATTGTGTGTTTTTTTAAATTGTTTAATTGTAGGAGTCCTTTATGTATTCTGGATATTAACTCCTTGTCAAATACTTAATTTTTGCAGATTTTCTACCATTCATGATTGCCTTTTTTAAGTCTTGAAATTGTCTTTCCATACTTAAGTTTTTAATTTTAATGAAGTTCAATTTACCTATTTTTTTCTTTTATTGTCTGTACTTTTGGTGGTATATCTATGAAGTCACTGCCAAATCCAATATTATGAAGATTTTTCCCCACAAGTTTTCTTCTAAGAATTTTATAATTTTAGCTCCTATTTAGGTCTTTGATCCATTTTGAGTTAATTTTTGTATATGGTGTAAGATAAGGGTCTAACTTAATTCTTCTGCATGTGGATATCCAGTTTTTCCAGTACTAATTGTTGGGAAGACTCTTTTCTGACAAATGGTTTTGGTTATTTACACGTATTGGCTATTATAAATAATGATGCTATGGATATTTGTGTACAAGTTTTTGCACGAACATATCTTTTCAGTTCTCTTGTGTATATATAATACCTAGGAGTGGAATTGCTTGGTTATATAACTCTATGTTTAACTTTCTGAGAAACTACCAAGGTGTTTTCTACAGTAGTTGGAACATTTTACATCCCACCAACAATGTATGAGTGTCCCAATTTCTCCATATCCTTGCTAACATTTATTTGTTTGTTTGTTTGTTTGAGCGAGCCATCCTGGGGGGTATGAAGTGGTATTTTTAAAAATATATTTTTAATTGACTTCAGAGAGGGAGATAGAAACATCAGTGATGAGAGAGAAGCATTGATTGGCTTCCCCCTGCATGCCCCCTACTGGGGGTCAAGTCCGCAACTAGGCATGGTGCCCTTGACTGGAATTGAACCCAGGACCCTTCAGTCCACAGGCAGATGCTCTGTCCACTGAGCCAAACCAGCTAGGGCTTGGAGTGGTAGTTCATTGTGGTTTTGATTTGCATTTCCTCTGTGACTAAGTTGATCATATTTTCATGTACTTGTTGGCCATTTGTATATCTTTGGAGAAATGTCTTCATATATTTCCCCATGTCTTGATTGGGTTATTTTCTTTTTATTGTTGAATTGTGTTTTGGGGGGTGTTTTTTTTGTTTGTTTGTTTTTTTAGGAAAAATTGTTTATTTGGGGTACTAGTTCCTTATATGTATAATTTGCAAATATTTTCTCCCATTCTGTGGGTTGTCTCCCTCCCTCCCTGTCTTCCTTTCCTTCCTCCTCCTCCCTCCCTCCCTCCTTTCTTCCTTTCCTCCTTTCCTCCTTTTCTCTTTTCCTCCCCTTTCCTCTCTTTCTTACATTCTTTCCTCAGCCAAGGATATTTTTCCATTGATTTTCAGAGAGAATGGAAGAGAGAGGGAAAGACAGAGAGAAATATTGATATGAGAGAAACATATCGATTGGTTGCCTCCTACACTAGCCACATAGAGTGCCTGGGCCAGGGAGGAGCCTGCAACCGAGGTGTGTGCCCTGGACTAGAATTGAACCCTGGATTTAGTCCGCAGTCTGACACTCTATCCACTGAGCCAAACTGGCTAGGACTCTTCACTTTCTTGATTATGTCATTAACATTTTTAAATTTTGGTGGAGCCTAATTTTTATATGTATTAATATTTATTTTTTTCTTTTGTTGCTTGTGCTTTGGCGTCATGTCTAAGAAACTAATGCGAAATCCAAAGTGGAAGATTTATGTTTGTTTTCTTCTAAAAGTGTTATAGTTTTAGCTTTTACACCTAGGTCTTTGGTCCATTTCAAGTTAATTTTTATATGAGGTGTGAGGTAGAGGTTCAACTTTATTCTTTTGAATGTGGGCATTCAGTTTTCCTCACCATCATTTTTTGAAAAGACACTTCATTGCATTGTCTTGGCACTCTTGTCAAAAACCAATTGACAGCCCTAGCCTGTTTGGATGAGTGGATAAAGCATCGGCCTGTGGACTGAAGGGTCCCAGGTTCAATTCTGGTCAAGGAAGTATGCCCAGGTTGTAGGCTTGATCCCCAGTAGGGGGCATGCAGGAGGCAGCCTGTCAATGATTCTCACTCATCATTGATGTTTCTATCTCTTTCTCCCTTTACTTTCCTCTCTGAAATCATATATATATATACCAATTGACTATAAATTTGAGGGTTTGTTTTTTTTTTTCTCTATTCTGTTGATTTACATGTTGTCTTATTCCAGTTTCATACTGTCTTGTTACTATCGCTTTTTTTCAGTAAGTTTTGAAATTGGCAAGTGTAAGTCCTCCAACTTTGTTCTTTTTTAAGATTGTTTTGGCTATTATGGGTTATTGGCTTGTGCTTGTTCTCTTGATTTGATCTGCAAGAGAGATTCAGTGGGGGTATTGAATATGCTGCAGAATTTGTGGTCACATACAAAAAACCTTCTCCCCACCCCTAATAATACTCCATCTCTTCAAGTTTCTGCTCCTTTTGTATATGCTGAAGGTATATGTGTGTGAGGGGGAACTCATGTGATTTAAATCTGTGTTTGTCATGCTATCAGAAGGGCAAATTGTCATAGTATTAGTGTTTATTTTCTTGCATCTTCTCCCTGACAAAGCCTGGAAAAATGCTTGAGTGGAGATAAATATTAATTGGGAGGAGATGGCTGGTTTGGATAGTTGTAGTCCTGAATGCATCTATTGTGGACTACAGTCTGCAAGAAGAATATGGACAGAATTTCTTTTTCCAGGATAACAAACAAATGGGTAAAGTAGAATAACATATAAAACATAGCAGTTAGAGTTTTTGCATCTGGTATTATCTAACAACTGCATAAGAGGAGTGAATTCAATATTTAAGTAGGATACAATTTGCTTGACACCCAAGCCAGTGTTATCACCTTTGTGATTAAACTGCAAAAACAAATATTGGATGTCATTGCTCAAATGGTTTCAATTATGTTAAATTACTAGTTATTTTAATTCTATGAACAGTAAGAGTCTGTACTATATTTTAGTATCCATTTTACTTAGGAATTGACTGACAAGTTAACAAAGAAAAGTTTATTTTCTTTTAATTTGAAGAGACCATTATTTAAGATTAGAGGCCTGGTGCACGAAATTCATATGAGTGTGGGGGGTGTCCCTCAGCCCGGCCTGCACCCTCTCATATCAGGATGCCTTGGGGGATGGCTGCCTGCTGGCTTAGCCCCGTTCCCCCTGAGGATCGGGCCTAAGCCAGCAACCAGACATGCCTCTCGCAGTCTGGGGCTCTCACAGTCCGGGACCCCTTACTCCTTACCACCTGACTGCAGTGGAGGTGGGAGAGGCTCCCACCACTGCCACAGCACTCATTAGCCATTAGCCTGGCTTCTAGCTGAGTGGCGTTCCCCTGTGGGAACACACTGGCCACCAGGGGTCAGTTCCTGCATTGAGTGTCTGCCCCCTGGTGGTCAGTGCACATCATAGCAACCGGTCATTCTGCATATTAGGGTTTTATTATTATATATAGGATTACTTAAATTAGGTACATGAATTTGACGAATAACCCACCACCCTAACAAAATTTAGAATAATATAATAACACAATATCAAAGGTACTTATTGCTGTGTATGATCTCCTTGTTGTTAATCTGTTACAATTATTACTCATTCTCTACAGAAGAAAATTAAAGTCTAGTTTTGGGTAGGCCTTTTTCTTTTTTTTAAATATATTTCTTTATTGATTTCAGAGAGGAAGGGAGAGGGAAAGAGCGATAGAAACATCAGTGATGAGAGAGAATCATTGACAGGCTGCCCCCTGTATATCTCTACTGGGGATTGAGCCTGCAACCCAGGCATGTGCCCTTGGCTGGAATCGAACCTGGGACCCTTCAGTCTGCAGGCTGATGCTCTACCCCCTGAGCCAAATCAGCTAAGGCTAGGCCTTCTTCTTAATGAACTCATGTCTTGCATAATAAAATTATGTCTTTCAGAGATTAGAGTCCTTGGCAGTCTATTTGAAAATTCTGATTAGTATTGTAGAGTGGATTTATTTATTCCACAATAATTTATCTGAAGCCTACTGTTTGTTAAGCTTTGTGCTAGGCTTTGGAATTATAAAGATGGAAAAATGTGGTCTCTGATTATTAAAGACATCAGTCTTTTCAGGAACTAAACATTTCAGGGAATGTGAAAACAAGGTCATTTTTAAAATTCAAATTATATTTGCCTTTGTAAACTCCTTTCAGATATTAACAAATTATATTTGAGTGTTTGTTCTAGACATTGTGTACTTTAATTGCATCACCTCATTTAATTTTCTCATGGTCTTGTGACAGTCCAAGATTCTAAACTAATGTATGAATCATTGCTCTGTGTTGGTTGGATGATCGCTGTAAAGTTTGATGTTTGGGTGTCTTCAGTAGTTTGATGGGGTTCAAGCAGAAGATTTAAAGGGGCAGTGGTTTTTTTACATGAAAGGCTACAAAGCCCATCGGTGTAAGATTGTCTTGTTCGTGTTTGAGCAAAACCACAATTGCTTCATTATGCTCCGTAAACTCTCCAAGCATGTCCTAAGTCAGGACCTTTGGCATTTGCAGTTTACTCTCAGCAGTCTTCTCTTAGATATCAATATTTCTTTCCTGTCTCATTTCTTTTAGCAATCAGCTAAAAGGCCTTCCAACTGCCTACTGTATGTATGTGTGTGTGTGTGCATATATATATATATATATATATATATATATATATATTCCATAAACATCTCAAGTTCACCAGTTCTGAAACTGAATTCATTTTTTCCCTCTCCACCCGTATCCTTTTCACCCCCGACCTTTGTAAATTGTATTGCCCCAAAGCTAGTCACTGTCCTCAGAAACCTCAGAGCTCACATTCACATGTGTTTTGTCTCACCAAACACATCTAAGCAGGCACTAAGTTCTGTAGGTTTGGCCCAGCTGGCGTGGCTCAATGGTTGAGGGTCGACCTATGAACTGGGGAGGTCACAATTTGATTCCCAGTCAGGGCACATACCCGGGTTGTGGGCTCAATCCCCAGTAGGGGGTGTGCAGGTGGTAGCTGATCGATGATTCTCTTTTTAAAAAATATTTAATAAATCTTTATTGTTCAGATTATTACAGTTGTTTCTCCTTTTCCCCCCATAGCTCCCCTCCATCTGGTTCCCACCCCACCCTCTGCCCTTACCTCCCCCCCACTGTCCTCATCCATAGGTGTACAATTTTTGTCCAGTCTTCCTGTACCCCCCACACCCCTTTCCTCCTGAGAATTATCAATCTGCTCCCATTCTATGCCCCTGATTCTATTATGTTCACCAATTTATTCTGTTCCTCAAATTTTTAATTCACTTGATTTTTAGATTCACATGTTGATAGATATGTATTTGTTGTTCATAATTTTTATCTTTACTTTTTTCTTCTTCTTCCTTTTCTTAAAGAATACCTTTCAGCACTTCATATAATACTGGTTTGGTGGTGATGAATTCCTTTATCTTTTTCTTCTCTCAGAAGCTCTTTATCTGACCTTCAGTTCTGAATGATAACTTTCTGGATAGAGTAATCTTGGTTGTAGGTTCTTGCTATTCATCACTTTGAATATTTCTTGCCACTCCCTTCTGGCCTACATAGTTTCTGTTGAGAAATCAGCTGACAGTCATATGGGTGCTCCCTTGTAGGTAACTAACTGTTTTTCTCTTGCTGCTTTTAATATTCTTTCCTTTTCTTTTGCTCTTGACATTTTAATTATGACGTGTCTTGGTGTGGTCCTCTTTGGATTCCTTTTGTTTGGGGTTCTGTGCAGTTCCTGGACTTATAAGTCTATTTCTTTCACCAGATAGGGGAAGTTTTCAGTCTTTATTTCTTCAAATAGGTTTTCAGTATCTTGCTCTCTCTCTTCTTCTGGCACACCCATAATTCTGATGTTGGTATGCTTGAAGTTTTCCCAGAGGCTTCTTACACTATCTTCAACTTTTTGGATTTTTTTTTTGCTTTTTGCTTTCCTGGTTGAGTGTTTTTATTTGTTTTTTTTTTTTTTTCCTTCTTTGTATTTCAGATCTTTAACTTGATTCTTGCATTCCTCTGGTCTGCTGTTGGGTCTCTGTATAATATTTTTTTATTTCAGTCAGTGTATGTTTAATTTCTAGTTGGTCCTTTTTCATATCCTCGAGGGTCTCATTGACTTTATCGGCATTTTCTAGGAAATCTTGAAAAACCTTTAAACTGTAGTTTTGAACTCTATATGCAGTCGTTTGTTTTCCTCCATTTCTTTCAGTTGAGATCTGTTTCTTTGTCTCTGCATTTTCACTGCTTCCCTGAGTTGGTAGGGTGGCTTTTTGTGCTAGGTGTCCTATATGGGCCATTGAATCAGCCTCCCAGTTACCTGAAGTGCACACTCTTAATGCACCCCTTTGTGGACTGTGTACAGCCTTGTTGTAGTTAAGTCTTGATTGTTGTTGGTGTCACTCGGAGGAATTGACCAATTGGCTGTGAGGACCCGCTGAGTCTATAATGGAAGAATTGCTGCGCTGGAGACAAACTTATGGGGCAGGACTTGCTTCGGTGGGGCTTTGGTGCTCACTGAGTCTGCCTCTTGAATGTGTCACTTATAGATTTGAGGAGTTGAAATCTGGTGTCATCTCACACTGACCACTAAGTACACTGGCTTCTGTATCTCCAATGGGGTGCAGGTCAGCTACTGTCTGAGGCCACCCAACAGGAGCTACAGTGAGAACTACAGTTTTCTCCTCTTTGCTTGGGGTTTGGAGATTTTGGATCTATCTGACCCGAGTTTATTTGGTTAAGCTGCAATGGGGCAGGCCATTTATATGCAAAAGCTGCTGCATGGAGCTTGGGTGAGTTTGTAGATTGTGCAGGGTGGGTCTCAGGGAGACACTAGGCTAGGGCGTGGCAAACATCGATGGCTGCCAGTCAGCTGTCTCTGCGTTTCTGAATTTCCAAGTCCCCGTGTCCTGCACCCCAGTGCAGTAAACAATGATTGCTGGGTGCACCTCTGCAAGAAAGTCACCCTCACTTTCTGACCCAATGGCAGAGAGTCCAGCTTCTCCCTGTAGGAGTTTGTGTACCCAGCATCTCCCCAGAAACTGGAGTTCAGAGTAATCAGGAACTTGTCTCTCTTCGGGTTGAAAAAAACAGTGCACCGAGACATCCATCACCAGCTCGATTTGTGTGCCTCCGTACCTCAGCTTTTCAGCACTTGCACATGTCTCAATGCTCTTTTCCCTTTCCTTCTAGTTGTAGAACTTCCACTCAGCCAGCTTTTCTGTGGTTCTGGTTGATAGATGTTTTGTCTTTTAGTTGTAATTTTGAAATTGTTGTGCAAGGCAGCAGTTTAGGTGTTTATCTATGCCGCCATCTTGGTTTGTCTCGATGATTCTCTCTTATCATTGAGGTTTCTATCTCTCCCTTCTCTTCCTCTCTGAAGTCTCTCTCTCTGTCTCTCTCTCTCTCTCTATCTTGTTTGTATAGTCCTTTTGAACCTTGTTTTAAATCTTGCTTGTATAGTACTTTTGCTGTATCCTCACTGCTTCTACTGAAAATCAAACCATCATCTTTCACCTACACTTATTGCGGTAATCCTGGGCTCTATCTATTTTCAAGATTATTCTTCTCCAATTTTTCCTCTATCATGTTAACAGAGTAACTTCTCTAAAGCCAGTTCAATCATGTCACTCCTTTGGCAAAAAGCCTTCTCACTCCTTAGATAAAGAGTAAATCCAAATTCCTTGCTATATATGAGGTTATTTAGGATTTTGCTTCTGTCTGTTTTTCCAACCCTATCCTTGCTGTACCCTACTTTATTTGCTTTTTATATTTCATCTATACCAAATTGCTATAGTTTTCTGAACCTATCAAGCTATTATATGCCCTGGTGCATTCACTTTCATTGCTTTGGCTTCTAGTATCATAATAACTGCTATATGTTGAGTGCTTATTGTCCATGGGGCCAAATGCTTGCTTATATATTCTCAAATAAATTTTACAACTGCCATATGAAGAAAGTGATATTATTCTCAATTTACAGGTAAGGAAGCTGAAGCTTAGAGATATTATGTAGCATATACAAAGTCATTCATCTAGTAATGATGGAGCCAGGATTTGAATCCAGGCTCTTGGTCTATAAAGCCTATGTTCGTAACTACTACTATTATACACTGCTGCTGTCACTGTTGTCACTCTTTCCCATCCTGTAGAATATATATATATATACACACACACACACACACACACACACACACACACACATTGATTTTTCACAGAGAGGAAAAGAGAGAGATAGAGAACTAGAAACATCCATGAGAGAGAAACATCAATCAGCTGCCTCCTGCACACCTACTGGGGATGTGCCCGCAATCAATGTACATGCCGTTGACTGGAATCGAACCTGGCACCTTTCAGTCCGCAGGCCAACACTCTATCCACTGAGCCAAACCGGTTTCAGCCTGTTGAATATATTTTTGTTTCAGAGTTGTCGTTTTTGGTTTCCTTTATTACTATCATTTGGAATTGACCATTCATTCCTTCCTCTGTGTTCCCATGTTATATATATGATTGTTATAGTGAGAGGAAGGCAGAGGGAGAGAGAAACATAGTAGGGCTGCCTCCTGCATGCCCCCTTTTCACTGGAGATGGAGCCCACAACCTGGGCATTGTGCCCTGACTGGGAATCGAACTGGTGACCTTTCAGTGAATGGAACAACAATCAGCTGAGCCACACCAGCCAGGGCATGTCTTATGTATTTTTATGTTCCCAGTATATACTAGAATGTCTAGCACATAGTAGATGCTTAATAAAGTTTGAATGGATATATATGTAGTGCTTAATATGCTCAGATTATTTGTTAGTCTATAACAAGTATAATGAATTCTATATTATTTTTGTGGAGTAGAAAGTAAGAATATAGAAACTAACCTTAATAATAGTAGTAGTAGTAGTAGTAGTAGTAATATTAATAGTAATAATAACAATGTTTGTTGAGCAATTATGTGTTAAGCACTATTGTGCAAGTTTAGAGATACTGTTTTAATCATCAACAACTCTGTGATAGAGTTATTGCTGTCTTTATTTTATAGCTGAGGAAAATGAAGCTAAGAGAGGTAAACAAGTTACCTGAGATCATACTGTGAGTTGTGTGGGCTGGTATTCTACAAGTCCTTGCTTTTAGTCATTATGCTGCCCTCCCCTTATAGGTATTAATTGTTGAGTGTTAAATGCTTGTTGTCTATCTATACTAATAGTCTATACCAGTGGTTGGCAAACTCATTGGTCAACAGGGCGGCAAACTGCCACATGTGGCTCGCAAGCCGCAGTTTGCCAACCACTGGTTTATACTAATAAAAGGGTAAATAAAAGATGTCTTCCAGATGTCCTTCTGGACAAAGCCATGGTGGTGGGGCCAAGATAGAGGTGGTTAAGGACCCTCAGGCCAGCAGGGGAGGGCAATTAGGGGGATTAGGCTGGCATGGGAGAGCAATTAGGGGGATCAGGCTGGCAGGCAGGTGAGTGGTTAGGAGCCAGTGGTTCTGGATTGCCAGAGGGATGTCCAACTGCTGGTTTAGGCTCCATCCCTCTAGCAGTCAGACATCCTCCGAGAGGTCCCGGATTGGAGAGGGTGCAGGCCAGGCTGAGGGACCCCTTCCTTCCGTGCATGAATTTCATGCACCAGGTCTCTAGTTTAGAATAACGAACAGAAGCCAGGACTTCTTTCTAATTTCAATCTTACCCATTTATTATGAAACGGAAAATACAGAGTAATATTTTTTTCCCTTCAACAATAAGATTTTCTTGTTCTTAATTGCCAGATATTTGATTCTTGTGGCCTTTCTAATGATTATGTAAGCAATCTCCTTTTTTCAAAAAAAACTTACATGGCACAAGTTTTATTATATATGTGCTGATTAGAAATAATGTAGATGTAGCTGCCAGAAATTATTAAATGAAAACAGAATTTGTCTGTTAAAGAATTATGGCATAGAGGAGTTAGTGGGCTTGATAATCTATTACATTTCATGTAATTTAAAGACTTTTTCCTGACATTACTATTACTGTTAAACTGCAACATTGCAATCCTTGTAGATTCTCTGCTTACTTCATTGCTTAGTATTTGTTTTACTTATACTTCATTGTTTAGGAGATTCACTTAACACAGTTTGATGTGGTGAAAGGTTTTGAGCTTTGGGATCTGAAAACATGGTTTCAGATACCTCCATAATTATGTGATCTTGGGCAAACCACTTAACTTTTCTAAGTTTATTACATTAAATGAAGGTTAGGCCCTAGCCAGTTTTGCTCAGAGGATAGAGTGTAGGCCCATGGACTGAAGGGTCCCATGGTCAGTTCCGGTCAAGGTATATGCCTGGGTTGCAGGCTCCATCCCAAGTGTGGGTTGTGTAGGAAGCAGCTGACCAATCATTCTCTCATCGATGATGTTTCTATCTCTTCTCCTTCTTCCTTCCTCTTTGAAATCAATAAAAATATATTATAAATAAATAAAATAAAGATTAGTTCTCTACTTCATTGAATAGGCAAGATGATTGAGTGGAATAATAAATGGAATATGCTGATAAATGTGGGGCCTTTTATTAACGGTGACCTAGTTTTTAAATTCTTAATGGTAATTATTTTTTAAAAGATCTTCCTATCTCCCATTTTTAATTAGAGACTTCAGAAAAGAATAGATTTTATATAAACTATAGTTTAGAAATGAAATTTTTGTAGTTGAGCAGAGTTAACTTTCTCCAGTTTTAACTTAAGAAAAACATGATGTTCTCTTCTGTGCTGTGTGAAGCTAAAGAAATCCCAAAATACCATTTATGTTTTGTGAAAGAGAATTGTAGGTCTGAAATTGGGAATACAGTTTTCCTTTTAGAAAGAAATTTGAGAAGTTTTTATGTTAGGAAATATATCCTTTTCATTCTAGTATTTCAGGATGTTGTTGCTTATTATATTGGGCCTTACTGTATCAGCAAAATTCACTCCTAAATTTATCATTATTTGGGCCTGAATTGCAGCTGTTACTTTCTCCCTTTAAGTGATTCTTGGAACATGTTAGTGATGGATGCTACTGTTGAACTTTTAGAGTACTGTGTGTTTTGCAAAAAGGAATTTCTATGTCCTTCAGTAATTATTTCATGGAACACTAACCCATCCCTTTTGCTGCTCCAACTAGGAATCAATAGTAAACCAAAGCATTCTAAAATTGGTATAAGTGACTATTCTGACTTAAAGAAGAGGGAGGGCTTAATTTTGGTGGGGAAAGGCAAGGCATATTGGTCTATCCCAGTGGTCGGCAAACTCATTAGTCAACAGAGCCAAGTATCAACAGTACAATGATTGAAATTTCTTTTGAGAGCCAAATTTTTTAAACTTAAACTTCTTCTAATGCCACTTCTTCAAAATAGACTCACCCAGGCCATGGTATTTTATGGAAGAGCCACACTCAAGGGGCCAAAGGGCCGCATGTGGCTTGTGAGCCGAAGTTTGCTGACCACGGGCCTAGATAATGGTATAGATAGCCTGTTAGTTCTGTATCTCTGTAACCCTACTTTTTTGTTATTGTTATTAACCCTCACCTGAGGATAGTTTTCCATTGATTTTTAGGAGAGTGGAAGAGAGAGGGAAAGACAGAGAGAAACATCTCATAATGTGTGAGAGAAACACATGGATTGGTTGCCGACTACAGGTCTACCTATAGATAGACTAAATTAGAGAGGAGAAATAGCAAGTACATTTTTTTAAAAATGTATATTTTAGAAGTTTAAAATATTTTATTTAGCTTATTATAATTTTCAAATCTGAATTTCTTAAGAGAGCTTCAGTTGGGCCGGAGCTTCATTTTTAAAGGTTTGTGAAGAGAGGTGGTGTAAAATAAAGATTTAGCCTTTCCTTGAGTTTTCTCATAGCTCCACGTGGAATTCATGGGAGTGATGATGATTCTTAAAAGTTAGTAGAGCCCAGCCAGTGCTGCTCAATGGTTGAGCATTAACCTATGAACTAAGAGGTCACAGTTCGATTCCCGATCAGGCCACATGCCTGGATTGGGGCCTCAGTCCCCTGTAAGGGACATGCAGGAGGCAGCTAATCAATAATTCTCTCTCATCTCTCTCCCCTATCCTCTTCCCCTCTTTGTGTCTTCCCCTCTTCCTCCCTCCCTTCTTCCCCTCCCCATCCCTCTTCCTCTCCCTTCCTTTCTGAAATCATTAAAAATAAATTCTTTTAAAGAGGTTAGTAGAAACAAAGTTTGTGACTACTAATATTTTAGTCTAACATAAAATACAAGTTAACATGCTAAAAAATAAAAATTATATACTGTTTGTTAAAAGTTAGATTTATTTGATTATCTGTCTTAATGATAATCAGTGTATTTTCTAGTTATATTTGAGAGTTTGGTGGTGGTATCATGCATATTGCATGATGTGACCACCTGCTTAGAGAAAATGTATAATATAATGTACATGTTTTATGATAGATAACTTATTTTTACTGAGTTCTTTTCTCTTTTAACTAGCAAATGCTATTTCAGAAATATAGTATTAGAGAAGATAATAATTGGTTATTGACAAATGTAGAGTGAGATTTTTGCTATAATATGACTTAAAATATATTAATCTTATTGAAAATTTAATTATTATACTGCTTACACTCGATATAACTGTTTGGTTTTTAAAAAATACATTTTTATTGATTTCAGGGAGGAAAGGAGGGAGGGAGAGAGAAACATCAATGATGAGAGAGAATCATTGATCGGCTGCCTCCTACATGCCTCCTACTTGGGATCAAGCTCACAACCTAGGCATGTGCCCTAACCAGTAATTGAGCCATCTCCTCCTGGTTCATAGGTCAATCAATGTTCAACCTCTGAGCCATGCCAGCTGGGTAATATAAATTGTTTTTTTAGTGGAAGCATGTTTTGGCCAAATCATAACTAGATTGATAAGTGATTTTTCTAACTAGATTTTGGCCAGGGTGACTGTTTTTTGTTGTTGTTTGTTTGTTTGTTTTTGTTTGTTTTTAAGACGATAGAAGCAGATTCTGTGGTTAATCTCCCTAGTAACTGTTGCCATCCAGTGGTTCATTTCTGAAATGTCAAGTGGGATAAAAAATGCTTTTCCTGTTTTCTTCCAACCCTTTGTTTAAATTCTGGTTGAAGCTAAAAACTATGCTCATTTTTAAAACACAGACTTAAAACAAGACTTTTGAGAAGAAAAGATTATCTGTAAGAGAAAAGAAAGTAGTTGTTTGTGTGTGTTTTGGGAGGGGGGGCAGGGCCTATTTTTTCCACCTTTTATTTTTGTACCTTATCAGAGGTAGAAGAAAAATCTGCAATATTTAAGACTTGAAATAAACAGTTTTGTCATTGGCAAATACCACTATTAGTTGGGGATTTCATGTTTGCTGCTGAATGAAACTGGTGAATAAAGATGAGCTGTGTACATGTATCATCAGGCAATAAGGGGAATTTCTGTAATCCTCCAGCTATATATAAGAAACTATGAGGCTTTATATTTCTTTGCATAATGAAGATTAATTTCATTAGGTATGTCATAAGTTTGGACTTATCCATTTTATAGACTTTCTTGGTACTATGTCACCAAGCCTTTATTAGATGTACAGAATAGGTCTTATTTAATATTTTCATGTAGTTATAAATGGTTTCCATTTTTTCTGGCCAGAAATATATTGAGGTGATGATATGTCACTCTGAATTTCAAGAGTATGTGTTTCAGTGGGTTTATCAGTAAGGTATTTATGAACTGCTAAAAGCAATCCCCAAATATTCCCAAAGTAATAGGCATAACTGGGTTTTTTAAAAATTGATTCCACATTATAAAATTTTAGAAGGGATAGAACAGAATAATAATAGAAGTAAGTGCTTTTTGGCACATCTGGTTGACACAAATATCTTTAAATCACTTATGTGTTTAGTTTAGTTATATGTGACTATAAAATTCTGGGAACTTAAGATTTTCCCAAGTGTTGTAGATATTTAAAGTTTTTTGATCATGTGGGTCAGAACTTAAATATAAAATGTCTAAAACTACATTTGACAATTTACGTGGTCATCACAAGAAGAAAATTGTAACTGTGAATTGATAGTGTTAACTAAACTTACTTTGGTAATCATTTTTCAATATGTGCATCATATGAAATCATTATGTTGTACACCTTAAATTTATACAACATTGATGTCAATGATATCTCAAGATAACTGGAAAAAAATTAATGGGGGGGAAAGAAAATTCAAGTGAATGCTGATTCTCAGTGAGTGTCCTTCTTCTATCATAGTTTGGCATAGAAAGATAGCCCTAGTGGATAACAGGTAGGCAGTGAGCATTTCAATCAGGCAACAAAATATAATGGAGCCGAAACCGGTTTGGCTCAGTGGTAGAGCATCCGTCTGTGGACTGAAAGGTTCCAGGTTCGATTCCGGTCAAGGGCATGTACCTTGGCTGTGGGCACATCCCCAGTAGGGGGTGTGCAAGAGGCAGCTGGTCGATGTTTCTCTCTCATCGACGTTTCTGGCTCTCTCCCTTCCTCTCTGTAAAAAATCAATAAAATATATTTAAAAAAAAAATATATATATATATAATGGAATATTGCACAAAAGATCAGGAGAATTAGGTTCAAGTGCTAGTTCCATCAGGCATATCACTCAACCTTTCTGAGATTCTTTTTCTTTCTCACTTGATCTTAGCAAAAGGCCGAGAAGCATTTCTTTTTCTTTCTCAATAAAGACAATACCTGACTCACCTACCTTACAGTGCTATTGAAATGATGAAATAAGGTAAAAACACTTTGAGAATAATAAACACTATATAAATATAATTCTTAGAATATGTTTCTATGTAATTACAACACTTTCGTTCTGTCTTTGACCATAGTGTCTATCTTTTATGGCTTTAAAATATTAATATATATAGAGAGATATATAGATACATTTTTTAATTGATTTCAGAGAGGAAGGGAGAGGTAGATAGAAACATCAGTGATGAGACAGAATCATTGATTGGCTGCCTCTACTGGGGATCGAGTTCACAGCCTGAGCATGTGTTCTTGACCGGAAACGAACCTGGGACCCTTCAGTCCGCAGGCAGATGCTCTATCCACTGAGCCAAACCAGCTAGGGCTGATTCTTTGTCTTCTTACTGGTGGTAACCAGGTAGGCAGTGAGCAGTCTATCACCTTTTACATGACCTTACTCAAATCTTTCCCCAGTTATTTTTTTTCTAAAGCCATAATTCTAAGTACCTTATATACTTTTTTAAATTGAGATAAAATAACATCATAAAATTTAACATTTTAAAGTGTACAATTCAGTAGTTTATGGTACATTTACAAGATTATGCAGTATTCATCACTACCTAATTCCAGACATTTTCATCATTCCAGAAAGAAATCTCAGACCTGTTAGCAATCACATCCATTCCTCCCTTCCTGACTCTTCAGGCAACCTACACTAATCTCTTTCCTGTCTCTATGGATTTGCTTATGCTGGACCTTTCATATAACTTTTTATTCTGGCATGTGTCAGTACTTATTCCTTTTTATGGCTAAATAATATTCCATTGTATGGATATACCACATTTTGTTTATCCATTTATCAATTGATGGACATTTCAATTTCTGTTTTTATGTCTGCATTATATCATAATGCATCTAGGAACTTCTGTGTACAAGTTTTTGTGTGAACATGTATATATGTTCTCAATCCTCATATATATATACATACATATACATATACATACACACACACACACACACACACATATATATATATATATATATATATATACACACACACACACACACACACACACACACACACACACACACATACATAGAAGTAGAATTGCCGGATCATACGATAATTGTATGTTTAATGTTTGAAGAACTGTCAAACTGTTTCCCACAGTGGCTGTGTCATTTATATTCCCATTAGCAATGTATGAAGAGGACTTACGCTTTTTTTGTGTGGACGAGTCATCATTTTCCAAATACATCTTCAAGCCTATTTTTCATTTCATTCCCTCTCACCTCTACTTCTCCCCTCCCTCCCATCTTACCACCTGTTGAAATTCTATGCTTCCTTAAAAACCAAATTCAAATACTACTTGTGCGATGTCTTCTTAGATTTCTGGGGCTGGAAGTGACTTTTCTCTATTGTGTATAGCTGTACCATTTATTTTTCTTTTAGGTCTTTTGTAATCATTGGAATCTTTGACTTATTTCTTCTACCATATTTTTGTGCTCTCATGGTGCTTTGTATAAAATAGGACTAAAGTAAATATTGGAGAAACAAATGGGAGAGAATTGGAAATCCTTAACTTGGATTTTTAAAATGTTACATGATACATATACTCAGACCAATACTTTTTATAAAGTTGAAATGTTAACATCTAAATACAGTCTTAAGTAAAAAATTCTAGAATTTGGAATCATAGTTTTATCTATCCTTACAACTGGCAGGTATATGTATTTGCACATACTTAATGTCATGGGCTTATAATAAGCTCTTTTTTATACAGTTACCTTTTAATATCATTTGACAACTAATATTCTATTGGCATGGATTCCAACTTTGTAATTACATATTATTGAAGCTGTGTTGTATTATACTAAGTACTTACTAGTACATAGTTCATTTCTCAATGTTATTAGATCTGAAGTTAAAGATTAATTTTGTAAAATTATAGTATATTAGGTAATAAATTACATCCAAATCATTCTAACTTGACTGTCTTTATTAGGATATCTTTATTTGGTATCCATTGTGGAAACTGATAATCAACTAGCTACATATGCCAAATAATGTAGTCCAAATACGGAGGTGCTTTGTTTATAAATTTGTGATATAGCATTGCCTAGTGATTAAGAGCACAGATTCTGTAGCTTAATGGCCTTGGTTTAAAACCCAGCTTTGCCATTTATTAGCTGTGTGACTCTGAAGAAGTACTTAACCTTTCTATTCCAGTTTTTCTATCTGTCTACAAAAACTGTTAACTTCCCCAGATATACATCCTATATAATAAAAGCCTAATATGCTAAGCATCTGGTCTACTGGTCGGCCGTTCAACCAATCAAAGCGTAATATGCTAATGATATGCTAAGGCTGCTCAACCACTTGCTGTGAGTACACTAATCACCATGGGGTAGATGCTCCAACCAGTAGGTTAGCTTGCTGCTGGGGTCCGGCCGATTGGGATTGAGCGAGACAGGCTGGACACGCCCTGGAGCCCTCCCACAGTTCCACCCTGGCTGGCCAACCTCCTGCATCTCTCCCTGGCCCCAATTGTGCGCCGGTGAGGTTCCTTGGCCTGGCCTATGCCTCTCGCAATCTGGGACCCTTCGGGGGATGTTGGAGAGCCGGTTTCTGCCCGATCCCACAGGCCAGGCCAAGGGACCCCACTGGTACATAGTGCACCAGGCCTCTAGTACTTATATATTACTAGAGGCCCTATGCCTGAAATTCGTGCAAGAGTACAGTAGGCCTTCGCAACCTCGGCTTTGTCCAGAAGGTCGTCCAGACTGTCATTCTGCTGTTTGGCTGTTTGGTCGATTTGCATATTATGCTTTTATTATTATAGATAGACATATATAGGTATGTAAATATGTATTCATGATTATATACTATGAGTACTCATTTCATGTTTACTTACATGTACATATATACTTTTAGCAAAATAACGATCATACTGTTTTGAATCTTGTGGCTTTCACTTAGTTTGATGGTTTCTCATGCCATTCAGTATGCTTCAAAAATACTGTGTATAGTGACTGCATAGTAGTCCATCCTGTGAATGTACAAAATGCATTTACCAAATTCCCTATTGTAGTTTTTTGTTTTTCTTTTCAGAATTTTAATTAATGCTGCAGTGAACATCCTTGCATATTTTTATCTGCAAGGTATATCAACATATGTGTAATTCCATCTATTGAATAAAATCGGCATTATTAACCAGTATACCTGGTAAATTTTTAATAGATTTCTTAAAATAGAATTATGAGGACAAAGAGCATGAGCTTTTTAAAAATATATTTTTATTTGATTTCAGAGAAGAAGGAAGAGGGAGATAGAAACATCATTGATTGAGAGAGAATCATTGATTGGCTGCCTCCTGCCTGCCCCCTGCTGGGGATCAAGCCCCAAAACCCAGGCATGTGCTCTGACCGGGAATCGAACCTTGACCTCCTGATTCATAGGTTGATGCTCCACTACTGAGCCACACCGATGGAACAGGGCATAAGCTTTTTAAGGCATTTTGATGCATTTCCAAATAGCTTTCCAGAAAAGTTGTGCATATTTTATTTAAGAGAATTTATTTAAAATGAACTTTGTATTTTATATTAGTGGGTTTTTATTTTCATAAGTTGATTTTGCTTATATAATTTACTTATTTCATGAAATATGTATTGAATATCTACTATTTGCAAGATATTTTAGATCCAGAGGATCAATGAACAAATGGGTATGGTTCCTAATCTCATGGAGCTTGCTTATCTCTAGGACAGCAGATATTTGGCAGTGGATTACATTATTTTAAAGAGTTAGAATTGAGTAAATTAATTAGCAGCAAGGAAAAGCTGTGCCTGAATGACTTATCTACGCTATCTAGTCTTTTTACTATGTAGTCCCGTATACATCATCTTGGGGGCTATGTTCATAGACTTGCTTCATTGAAAAAATGCTGCTTTTCAGGTTCTGTGTTAGGCACAGAAGATACAATGCTCTCTAGAAAACTTGAATTTGATGTGTTTTGTTATATTTTCAGTCAGAGCTAAAGATAAGCAGATAGTTGAGAGGCTCCCTCATAGTTCTGTATTTCTAAAATAATTTATCTGGATATACTTAAATTCCAAATCAGAAGCTATATTACTTAAATTGTAGTTACTCTAACAATATTAAGATTAGTTTAATGGATATTGCATCTTTAATTCATAAACAGGTTGAATCATTTATTTTGGACCAAGAAGACCTGGATAATCCAGTGCTTAAAACAACATCAGAGATATTCTTATCAAGCACTGCAGAGGGAGCAGACTTACGCACTGTTGATCCAGAGACACAGGCACGACTAGAAGCATTGCTAGAAGCAGCAGGTACGTAATTTTTGTTTTCTCTTTTTCAACTCTTTAAAAGTCTAGATTGTTATACAACGTTATGCAAGATTACCCCTAAATTATATAACACCAGAGGCCCGGTGCATGACTTTCGTGTGTTGGGAGGGTAGATCCCCGCAGCCTGGCCTGTGCCCTTTTGCAGTCTGGGAGCCCTTGGGGTTGTCCGACTGTTGGCATAGGCCTGCTCCCCATGGACATCGTTAGCGAGTAGGTGGAGGCAGGAGAGGCTCCCACTACCACTGCTGTGCTCCCCAGCCAGTCATCCTGGCTTCTGGCTGAGCAGCGCTGACCACCTGGGGGCAGCTCCTGCGTTGAGCATCTTCCCCCTGGTGGTCAGTGCACGTCATAGCAACCAGTCATTCAGCCGTTTGGCTGATTTGCTTATTACCCTTTTATTAAAAAGGATTATGTGAAATTTGAGATCACTATACAATATATTTTTTTCCCTCTAAAGAAAACATTCCCATTTTATATTTTTAAAATTCTTGGTTGAAAGTTTTCTGTGAATGATTTCTGGGCTCTGCACTAACATATTTATGGTATTAGATAATAACCTAGTTATCAAGGAAAATTTATTACTAATTACATTATAAAATAAAACCGTGAAAGGTAAACTTAAATTTAGTTAATCAAATTATGAATCGCCGAAACCGGTTTGGCTCAGTGGAGAGAGCGTCAGTCTGCAGACTGAAAGGTCCCAGGTTTGATTCCTGTCAAGGGCATGTACATTGGTTGCAGGCACATCCCCAGTAGGGGGTGTGCAGGAGGCAGCTGGTCGATGGTTCTCTCTCATCGATGTTTCTAGCTCTCTATCCTTCTCCCTTCCTCTCTGTAAAAAAAATCAATAAAATATTTTTTAAAAATTATGAATCTTTTAACTGGTTTAGGAAATTCTATGATTGCTTATTTATTTCAGTCTGTTATTATCTTAATTACTATAGATTGTTGTTTTTTTTGTTTTTTATTTTTTTTAAATATATTTTTATTGATTTTTTACAGAGAGGAAAGGAGAGAGATAGAGAGCCAGAAACGTCGATGAGAGAGAAACATCGACCAGCTGCCTCCTGCACACCCCCCACCGGGGATGTGCCCGCAACCAAGGCACATGCCCCTGACCGGAATCGAACCCGGGACCCTTCAGTCCGCAGACCGACGCTCTACCACTGAGCCAAACCGGTTTCGGCTGTTGTTGTTTTTTTAAATTTAGAAGACCTTAAATAAAAATTGAACACAAAATTGGATCAGCTCTAGTCAAATATATTAAGCTATATTAACTTATTCTGAATTAGCAGAAAAGAAAATCTGTGATAAGCATACTTTCTCAAAATAATATGTGCTTATCACTGTTCTATTTTTCAACCTGCTCATTATTTGCTATGCAAAATTTCCATTATACTGTAATGAAAACCTTTTATCTCCTAAAATTATATTTTAAGAAGGAAGTTAACTTTTTTCTGATATTTGTATATTGCTTTTGAATGTTCACTTTGTATGATACTTCCTTTATTTACTTACTTAACACATTGCAGACCAGTAGTTTTATTGCTAGCTTTACCCAGTGGTAAGGTAAGTTTCTATTGAATGAGTACAAAAAACATTTTACATAAATGTTAAAAACACACTTTAAATTAAATACACATTGCATTTTGAAGTTATTACATATTCTTACAAGCTAATATCTTTTAAAAGTATGATACTTGTAAAACACTGTGTAATATGAAGCAAGAATTCTCATGATATATCTGCAATGTCTTAATATAAATATATGCACATTACACATATGTAAGAATTTAATCTGGAAGAATTTAAAGCTTACCGTATTTTTAAAAATATATATATATTTTATTGATTTTTACAGAGAGGAAGGGAGAAGGATAGAGAGTTAGAAACATCGATCAGCTGCCTCCTGCACACCCCCCACTGGGGATGTGCCCACAACCAAGGTACATGCCCTTGACCAGAATCGAATCCGGGACCCTTCAGTCCGCAGGCTGACGCTCTATCCACTGAGCCAAACCGGTTTTGGCAAAGCTTACTTTTTAAAATAGCGCCTATACACTTCTATGGAGATATATGTATATATTATTACAGCAATATATATGTTAGGCCATGTTAAAGCTATTAAAATACAGAAAATAAAAGTTTAAAAAAATATGGGGAATTTCATTAAGCTTCTGAGTACAGTTGATTCTAGAACGCAGGAGGTTAGAGTTGTCAACCTCCATGCAATAAAAAATTCATATATAACTCCCCCAGACACAGTTGCTTCTCAGTAATTATGGGGTTTGGTTCCAAAACCCTCTGAGGATACCAAGTCCATGGATGTTCAAATTCCTTATATAAAATTGCATAGAACAATGCATGCAATTGGCCCTCTACATTTGAGGATATGAAACCCCAGGGAAATGTAGGGCCAACAGCATATTTATTGAAAAAAAATCATGTTTAAGTGGACCTGTGCAGTTTAAATTCATTTTGTTTAAGGGTCAACTATCCTTTAATAAACATAATATTAAAGATAGGTATTCAGAAAAATTACAGCAACGTTTTAACACATTTCATATTGAAGGAAATAAGCAGTGATACATTTGACCAAGTAATGACTAGGGGGAAAGTAGGAGCTAAAAGAAATTGAGTTTTTCTATATTATTCTTGGAAAGACGTAAATAATATGTTAGGAATGTATACTTGATTTCATCTTGTTATTCCTTTAACTTTATCCTGTTATGAAAGCATAGGTACAATTTTTAGTGAATTGACTTTTAGTCCATATAATGTCTCTTTTTGGAATTGATACAAACTTAAAAATATATTGATCAAAATATGTAAGTATCCTGCAGAAGACTGTTTAATTTAGGGCAGACCTAGAGTTGATCCAACAACAACAACAACAAAAGAATGAAGATCACATTAGAAATTATACTGGGTATTTCCTCCCTTTTAGTCTGAATTTTTATGAGTTTCCTGTTGTGATTTAGGGGTATACTGTATAATATTTCTGAAATGGGAATGCCATGGCCACCTTTTTTTTTTCTTTTTTTTTTTCTATGTTTTGGAACCTTACATTTTGCTTAGAACACAAAGAAATGTGGAGAAATGGCATTTCTATTCTCCAAATATTTTCTGGACTAATTTCCTTTCCTTTTTCCAGACCAAGTTTTTTTAGTTGTTAGTACATTTTTACCCTTTGGTTTAGGCTGACACTTCTCATATAGTGAGTACTACTTCAGAACTCTAGTTAAGGGTTTTAATTCATTTCTCTTTTTTCTGATTCTCATGATTCTCACTCAGGACTGCCTCTTTTCTGGTACATTAAGCAATTTTTGTTTTTGTTTTTTGGGTGTTCTTTTTTGTTGTTAATCTTCAGCCAAGGATATTTTTCCATTGATTTTTAGAGAGAGTGGAAGGGATTGGGAGACACACAGAGAGAAAAACATCAATGTGAGAGAGACACAGCAATTGTTTGCCTCCCACATGCTCCCTGACCAGGGCCGGGATCAAGCCTGCAACCTAGGTATGTGCCCTTGACTGGAATCGAACTTGATACCCTTCAGTCTGTGGGCTGACACTCTATCCACTGAGCAAAACCAGCTAGGGCCATTTTATATCTTATTAGGCAAGTTTTCCATTTTTTGTTGTTGTTGTTCTCCAAAATTTTATTGACCATTTTTCTCTCATTTTTAGTAGTAACAGGCAGTGATACTGTCAACAAAATTTTTGCTTACAGTAGTCACTGATTCTAGATAAAATGATTTATTGCCAACTTAGACATCTGATAGCCTTACCTGACTGTGAGTGCTGTGAGTACAAGAACTATCTCTTAATCCTTTTTGTCTCCCTTGTGTCTGGCTCATCATAAGCAAATAGTAAAATAAAAAATGAATTTTTAATTAACATTTTTTATTGATTTTAAAGAAGAAGGGAGAGGGAGTGAGGGAAACATCAATGATGAGAGAGAATCATTGACTGGCTGCTTTCTGCATATCCTCTACTGGGGATTGAGCTTGCAATCCAGGCATGCACCCTGACTACAAATCAAACTGTGATCTGGTTCATAGATTGATATTCAACCACTGAGCTGCACTGGTTGGGCAAGAAGGAATTTATTTTAATTTACAATGTGGCCCTAGAATATGGTTCTAAGTGTCTATTTGGCCAAAGGAAGAAACTATTGGATTGTTTGTTGAACATTACAGTATATCCCCTTTGTTGCTACTGAAAACAGTTTATAGACAAATATAATTCTGTCCTAGAGATCTTATGGTATGACTAGATACTTTGAAGGAAATCTCATTATTTGCTAAAATAAGCATCATATTAAGTTACATTTGGTGTTAAGGAGGGAACAAATTAATATTATATGCACTGAATGTAAAGATGGAAAAATTAAAATGTAGGTGGTTATGGATGGTCTTTTGACATTAGTGGCAAAATTGAAATTATTAGCCTAATATTCTTTCAGCTTTATTATGGAGATTATATCATTTTTGCCTTAGCTAATAATGTTTAGAAATGTAATTACAATTTTCACTTTTATGGTTTTCTTCCCCTGCACTTCTGATTGCTTGACACACACTGAAGGAATTGGCAAATTGTCAACTGCTGATGGTAAAGCTTTTGCAGATCCAGAGGTACTCCGGAGATTAACATCCTCAGTGAGTTGTGCGCTGGATGAAGCTGCTGCTGCACTGACACGAATGAAAGCAGAAAACGGCCACAATGCAGGACAAATAGACACGTATGTGTTTAATGACTTCTGCTGGATATTAGATGTTTTCTTGAATGGCAAATTTTGGTTAAATATATCTTTTGGATGGGCTTATAAATTTTAGTCAAGTGGGTTTATATAGGGTGGACAAAAGTATGTTTACTGTGTCATGGTGATATTCTTTTGAATTAATAAAGCCATTGTAATAATCATAACCTGCATGTCTTTTTGTGTATGAACAACTGCAAACCTACTTTTGCCCACTCTTGTATTTTAAGTTGCTATATAAATGTATATATAAATATGGATATAAAAATGAATATTATATTTTTATCCGTACATTCTACTCATATTCATCGAGTGTCCTTGTGGAATGTACTATAGTAGAGTGTGAGAAAACAAACTGAATAAGATCTGGTTTCCATTTCTAAGGAAGTTACTTTTTCTAACAGTTACAGGAGTAAACTTGAAATTAACTGCTTTGAATAATAATAAATTAAATGGTTGAAAATTGCTAAGAGAATAAATCTTAAAGAGTTCTCAGCACAACAACAACCCCCACACCCCCACTTTTTTGGTATCTAAATGAGATGATGGATGTAAACTAAACTTATTGTAGTTATTTCATAATATATGTAAGTCAAATCACCTTAAATTTATACAGTGCTTTATGCCAATTATGGCTCAATAACACTGGGGGAAATAATAAATAAAATGGGTTGTTAATGCAATAATCTTTGGGTGCTTGCTACTCAAATATGGTCCATGTACTAGCAGTATCAGCATCACCTCACAGTTTATGAGAAATGCAGAATTTGGCCCTGTCTGATTTGGCTCAGTGGATAAAGAGCATTGGCCTGTGGACTGAAGGGTCCTTGGTTCAATTCCAGTCAAGGGTATGCACATCCCCAGTAGGAGGTGTGCAGGAGGCAAGCTGATCGATGTTTCTCTCCCATCGATGTTTCTAACTCTATTCTTCTCCCTTCCTTTCTGTAAAAAATCAATAAAATATATATTTTTTAAAATGCAGAATTTGGATCTACTGATTCAGAATTTGCATTTTAAGAAGAAACATGGGTGATTTGTATGCACATTAAGTTTGAAACTCATGGATTTTGTTAATAATCATTCTTATGATTATTAAGAATAAAATTACTTAGATTTTTTACCTTCTACTATTACCGAATAAAATTTAAACCATAGGATTATATCCCAAATATCTTTGAGAATTATTACACTAATATAGTATTATTTAAAAACTTGTGCATCTAGCCCATCTGGGATAGCTCAGTTTGTTAGAGCATAATCCTAGTACACCAAGCTTGTGAGTTCAATCCCAGATAAATGGAACAAATAGAATTTCTCTCCCTCTCTCTCCCTTCCTCTTTCTCTAAATCAACAAATAAAAATAAAATAACTTGTGCATCTAATAACTTTAAAAAACTTTATTTAAAGTTTAATATGATAATATGTTAGGATATTTTAGAATATAAAAATTACAACTATTTCATATTCACTTATTCTGGCTTACTTGACATCCATGAATAAGTATTGCAAAACAAGATGCTCAGTAAAAAAGGTATTCATACAATTTTGTTTTTTATTATACCAATATTTTTCTATGTATGATTACTTATACTTAATGTAATTTATGATCATGGAACCCTGGGTTTTTCTGGGTTGCTTAATTGTTGATGATTTTATTTTCAGGCGCAGTCTGGCAGAAGCTTGTTCAGATGGTGATGTAAATGCTGTTCGTAAATTACTAGATGAAGGCAGAAGTGTAAATGAACATACAGAAGAAGGAGAAAGCCTGCTGTGTTTGGCTTGTTCAGCAGGGTATTATGAATTAGCACAAGTAAGCAGAAATAATCTTTGGTATTTTAAATAATTAAAATTATTGAAGGGTTTTGATATTTTATTTTATCATTAATAAAAAAATTATAATTATAGGCCAACGTCTTTCCGTCTTGGCAGTAGGTAAAACAGAAACTGATACATAATTAATTTGTTGCCTGTACATGCAACAAGGCATGGTCCATTTTTCTACCATTTACTCAAAACTAGTGCTAATGAATAAACACTTAGAAATAATATGCAGCTATAATAGAAAGTGATGAATTATTTTCATTTTGCCAGATTATTCCAATTCTTTTAAATTTTTCCTTTTGTTGGAGCAATATTGGGAAATAGCCATTGTTTATCAGTTTCTAACTTGTGAATGTAGTTTTACTGTTCTCTTACTAGATAATCCCAAGCATAATACCAATTATTTGACAAGAGCAGTTCCATTATAGAATCGGATGGGTAATGTGATTAAATACTTAAACATTAATATGTAATGGTATTGTAAAAATATAGCATCTAACTTGGTGTTTTGAGCACCACATGCTGGCATATTTTCCCAAAGGTGATTATTTTTTATTACCACCCCCCCACACACACACTCTAAAAGAGTATTTTCCCAGATTTAGTATATTCTCTAGAAATAATGTTAATAGTAAGAATTGATAATTTCTCTGTGTGTTTGTGTTTTAAAGGTATTGCTTGCTATGCATGCTGATGTTGAAGATCGAGGGACTAAAGGAGACATAACTCCCTTAATGGCAGCATCCAGTGGAGGTTATTTAGATATTGTGAAATTATTGCTTCTTCATGATGCAAATGTCAACTCCCAGTCTGCAACAGGTATATAGAAAATTATGTGTGAGTTTGAAAAAAATAAATTGATAAAATTAATTATAACTTGAAAGATAAAAATTTGATTCCTATGGAAATCTACAGAATAATCTTAGGCCTTGTTTAGAATCTGAGTAAAATACAGATTAATTAGATATCTTCAAAAGTCTTTAAAAATCATGAAAGAAATAAGTGGTAAACCAAAGGATAATGACCTTTTAAATAAATTTTTCTTTAGAAGGAGTTATGCTGAGGGCAATTTATATATGTCTCACTAGGTTACTAAATATAGATTGAAGATATGTTTCAGAAGGAAAATGTACCTAAAATATTTAATTGTCTTATGAACAAATCTGTAAAGATAAAGAAGAGCTACAAGAAATGAATCTACATAGAAATAAAATTAAGTGTTTCTAAGTTGTACAGCGTTGAGAGAAAAAGGAATAATTATAAATGATATAATAGAATATTTTATTTTATTTATTTATTTATTTATTTATTTATTTAAATATATTTTATTGATTTTATACAGAGAGGAAGGGAGAGAGATAGAGAGTTAGAAACATCGATGAGAGAGAGTCATCCATCAGCTGCCTCTTGCACACCCCCTACTGGGGATATGCCCACAACCAAGGTACATGCCCTTGACCGGAATCGAACCCGGGACCCTTCAGTCCTCAAGCCGACGCTCTATCCATTGAGCCAAACCGGTCCCGGTGATATAATAGAATATTTTAGATAAAAATATGTTGAAAGTGATTTTTCAAGATGGTTCTTAATCTTGAACTAAGGAAATGTGAAGAGTGGTAAATTTATAATAAACCTTTTAATTAGTAAGAAAATTAAGGTGTTGTTTCTAACTAGTACAACAGAAAAACTTGAGATGATAGTTTATTCCTTTATGCAAGAAAATGGAAGAGGTAAAACTAAAGCAGTAGCATAATCATAATTTTATCCATTCTGTCATAATTTTGTATATATTTGGTTCTTTGTTAGGAAACACTGCATTGACTTATGCCTGTGCTGGAGGATTTGTTGACATTGTGAAAGTGCTACTTAATGAAGGTGCAAATATAGAAGATCATAATGAAAATGGCCATACTCCCTTAATGGAAGCAGCCAGTGCAGGTCATGTGGAAGTTGCAAGAGTTCTTCTAGATCATGGGGCAGGCATCAACACTCATTCTAACGAATTCAAAGAAAGTGCTCTTACACTTGCCTGCTACAAAGGTACTCTATATATGTATGACTAGGATCTTTTAAAATAACAACTTCAAACATTTGAGTATTGAGTATTTGATTTAACTTTATATTGCTTATGTTTTCCCTGTGCTATAAAATAATCTAGCTTACACCAGATTATATACAAAGTACATTTTAGCCTTTATTTCCTAAAGTTTAGTTTGTTTCTTTTTTATTTTAATTCAAATTTATTCAATTAGCTATAAAGTCAACTGACTCTTAGCACAGTTCTAGAGGGTTTCCATTCTTTAATGACTTTTGTTTTATATGATTTTTCCAGCCTTTATTTAACAAATAATTCACACTTAAATAATATAATAATCATACTTTATTCAAAAAACCTGAAAAACACAGATTAGCATAAAGAAAATAAATTTTAAAGTGGCAAGAATATTTATAAGCAAATGTATATACACAGGCATATCTTGGAGATATTGTGGATTCCATTTCAGACAACTGTAATGAAGCAGTCTTGAAATGAAGTATACTGTAATCTTTTTGCAGGTGGAGGATCTTGCCTTTAATTTATTTTTTAAAAACATCTGTGAAGCGCAATAAGACGGGGTATGCCTGTATTTTTAAATTAAACAATCATACTCTAACGTATTTTATACTCTGCTTATTTTATTTAGCAGTACATACTAAACATTTTGCCATCTCAGTATTTTTGTCATACAGCTATTGATGGCTACATTGTATTTCACTATTGCATTTAGTAGTGGATTTGGCTGCAAAACCTATAATCTAAACAAAAGAGAAGCCTTTTCTCTTTTACTTAAATCCAAGGTGGGCTGTTTAGAACTAGTATGGCGGTTTTATTATCTAGATCTCAGCATTCTATTTTTCTGTTTCACTATCCTAGTATCTGGTCTTTATCCTCAAGGTTGCCAAGATGGTAGCTATGGCCCCAGGAATACATAGTCTAGGAAGGAGGAAGAGGGTGAGGGCAAATTGGGGATGCTTCCAATTAAGCTACCTTTAAGAAATTTTCCTAGTAGTTCTGCCATATAGCTAGCTCCCACTTACATTTCATTGGCCACACATAGCAACAAGGGAGGCTGGGAAATGTAGTCTTTTAGCCACTCAGATAAAATCAGAGTTCTGTTAGTTAGGAACATTTGAGAGAATGGATATTGAAGAGGAAACTAGCAGTCTCTGTCAAATACATCAAATGGATGCACCATAATTGCCTATTTTTGGACATATGAATTGTTCCCAGGTTTTCTTTCACTACTATTAAAAACACTGTGATAACATACTTGTGCAGACATCTTTGCCTAATCTTCAATTATTTCCTCAGGCTAAATTCCTGGAAATGAAATTGCTGGGTCAAAGGGTATGGGCATTTTTAAGGTTTTTGATACATATTGGCAAATTGCTTTCTAGAAAGGTTGAACCAATTTATATTCCCATCAGCAGTGTCTGAGAGTGCCCTTTACCTTATCCTACACCCTCACCAACACTGGGTATTATCATTCTTCTTAATATTTGCCATTTTTATAGTAAAAAATGGTGTGTTATTTTAATTTGCATTTGTTTAATAGGAAGGTTTAATAATTTTTCATCAAGTTTAATATTCATGAAGCTTAATATTAATTTGCATTATTTTACATTACCATTTTATGTCCATCCATTTTTCTACTAGAATGTTTGTCTTTTTCTTATTGACTTTTAAGGGTTTTTTTTTAATATTAAATGTATCAAGAGGATTGAAATTATTTTGATGGAGTTTTCATTCCCAAAGTGAGTTTATAGTTATTATTTTAAAGCTGTTTTTCTGAAAAATGATCCAAACATACTTTACCTGGCATTTTATTTGATTTCAGTGTTTGTATAGATTGATAGTTTGTATAGATTAAGTAAAAGAATAAGTATTATTATTTGAATTATGTGCTTTGGACTAATTTAATTTTTAACGATGTAAATACCTTGCTGAGAGGTTACTTATTATTGTGTATTCGTTTTGTAAAACTCTCATTTATTTATTCGATGCAAAATTTTTGTATAGACATCTGAAAGAAAAATATTTCCCATTTTAATATTTCATATTAAATTAATACTCAATTCTTTAGAAATATAGTTTTAAAATGTGTGTTCTTTTTTGAAGGCCATTTGGATATGGTTCGCTTTCTCCTTGATGCTGGTGCAGATCAAGAGCACAAAACAGATGAGATGCACACTGCCTTAATGGAGGCTTGCATGGTAATTATAAATTGTACTCAAGATTTTGGGGAAAGTCAAGGTCATCTTTGTTTAACTCTTTAAGGATTAATTTTATATTTTTAGAATTTTATATCTACGATATCAGTAGATTTTTTTAAAATATATTTTATTGATTTTTCACAGAGAGGAAGAGAGAGGGATAGAGAGTTAGAAACATCGATGAGAGAGAATCATCTATCAGCTGCCTCCTGTACACTCCCCACTGGGAGTGTACAACCAACGTACATGCCCTTGCCTGGAATTAAACCCAGGACCCTTCAGTCTGCAGGCCAACGCTCTATCCACTGAGCCAAACGGGTCCCGGCGATATCAATAGATTTTTTAAATTTTGATAATACTAAAGAGGGAAAGGGAAATATCTTTTATTTACTTTTTGATAATAAATCTCTCACTGTAGGTAACAGTACAAAAGGCAGTCTTGACTGTCATTTCCAACTCACTGATACACTTTTTAAATCTCCCCCCCATTATTTTAATGTGGTAAAATACACAACATAAAATTTACCATCTTAACTATGTCTTCTTTATATAGATTTTTTTGGACTCCTTCTCTATATTTTCTATTTCTCAGTTATCCTGCTCACACTCCCCAAGTCCTAAGTATTTTGGCTTACCTGTGTTCTGGTTTTGTTCCCTTTACCCATAGAAATGTTCACTCTTTGTTTAGGTTCTATTTCCTTTGGCTATGGTTTGAAAAAAAAACAAACTGAAGTGAATGTCCAGTTCATCTCATTGTTCCCTTCTTTCGGTGATCGTAACTCTAGCTGCCCAATGCCTCCCGTTGCTTTATCTATTTTTTTCTAACTTTTATAGTTAAGTCCAATACCACCTATTGTTCTATGGCTAGGACATTTAAAGTCTTAAAATTTAAAAAGAAAAAAAATTTTTTAATAATGATATTAGACCTTTAAGAGTGGGTTATTTATTTTATTATTCTGTTGGCAAAATTAATATTGTTCATTAATATCAAAAAGTGCTTAGTATAGTTTCTCTTTTAATATATGTACTCAAGATATGATAACAGAATCCATAAAGAATCTTTAAAAATTCACGTAAGTTCAAGCAAAACAATTTATTAGGAGCCTTCAGTAGTTCAGCACAAGTCAGTAGTGCCCTGATCTATAAACACTTATAAATCCTTATTTTCTATTCAATTAGAAATGTATTTCAGATACCACATATTACAATGATTTGGTTAAAATATATTTTATTTTACATATATTTGATGAATTAGTAAAACAAACAAAAAAGTATATTAGTAAAACTATAATTTTAATGTGAAGTCATTTGTCTTTGGTATTGTATCAAAAATGATTAAAGCTAGGTTAGTTATTTAGTTAAGTATAATGAAACTCTTGATGGTTGCCAAAATCCGACATTTAAGTAAGGGTTCTTTAATTATTTCTTTAATAAAAGAATTGCCCGCCGAAGCCGGTTTGGCTCAGTGGTAGAGGTCCCAGGTTTGATTCCGGTCAAGGGCATGTACATTGGTTGCGGGCACATCCCCAGTGGGGGGTGTGCAGGAGGCAGCAGGTCGATGTTTCTCTCTCATCGACGTTTCTAGCTCTTTATCTCTCTCCCTTCCTCTCTGTAAAAAAATCAATAAAATATATTTTTTAAAAAAAAGAAAGAATTGCCCAACCTTATAAAACCTTAGTTTTGTACTCAGTCTTTCTTTTCATTAGCAATATTTTGGTCATTTGAAAAATATTGAATAACATGACATCTGACTTTATATGCCACAGCAAGAGTTAAGGCCTACATAAATTTTTTAATTTAAGAATTTTAAACTGATAGAGGGTATTTATGGTGATAGAGAAGTATAGAATGAATACCCTCTAGGAGAATATTTAGTTAATGGCCTTACTAAGATACTTAGTTTTACATCTTTGTAAAATTCATTGCTTCATTGCAGCAAGCTAGTGACAAGAAAAAATATAGGGTAATATCAGTCCTTCGGAGTTTACGTTGACATAATCCCAAGTGGTAATGACCTCATAGAATTTGTTGTTATTTTTTTGCCAAGTCTTTGTTTCTTAAATAGATCTAATGTAATTTTTACACTTAAACATGACACCTAAGTTTGAGGGTATAGCTCTAGTAGTATAAACATTTTTTGAGATTCTGTTGTCTGCTATACATTTAACAGTTTTTTTGAACTTCAGAGAAGATAGAAAATCAAAATTATTTGGAATTGTCACTGTATGTCACAAGTATGATTATTTTAGAAAATGTTGGGTTTGTTCAAAAGTAAGGTAAAATAATTTTTATGGGCTTTTGATAAGATACCGTAGATCTTAAGTTGCTCAGATGGACATGATAATGTGTATGCATCTAAATGGCATCTTTCTGTGTTTTCTCAGTCTCTTTTGGCACTTTAAAAATTTCCAAATAATTTCCTTCCTCTTGTTTTACTTTTTGAAATCTGCAGGACGGACATGTAGAAGTAGCACGTTTGCTTTTGGATAGTGGTGCTCAGGTGAACATGCCTGCAGATTCATTCGAGTCGCCGTTAACACTAGCTGCCTGTGGAGGACATGTTGAATTGGCAGCTCTACTTATTGAAAGGGGAGCAAATCTTGAAGAAGTTAATGATGAAGGATACACTCCCTTGATGGAAGCTGCTCGGGAAGGACATGAGGAGATGGTGGCACTACTCTTAGCACAAGGTAAAGTAGTTTTACTTCATTAACAAAAATTAATTTCTTTTGGATGTTTTGTGTCAATATCAATGAAGTTTACTACAACTAAAATATTGTTTTGCATTGATGGTAAATTATCAAGACTCTGGACTGAACTCCAGAAGCAGAGATGATAGAGATGATTATTATAATTCAAAACAATTACTTTAATTATTTTGTAACTATTTTATCTATCTTTATGCTCTCCTCAGGTGCAAATATAAATGCCCAGACAGAAGAAACCCAAGAAACAGCTTTGACTTTGGCTTGCTGTGGAGGATTTTCTGAGGTTGCAGACTTCCTGATTAAGGCAGGGGCTGATATAGAACTTGGCTGCTCCACACCTCTCATGGAAGCTTCTCAGGAAGGACACCTGGAGTTGGTTAAATATTTACTGGCTGCTGGTATGTGGCTTAAAAAATGCCTTTTAGAAAAAGATTTTTATGTTGCTTTCATAAGTTTAACAATTAGACTTCACTTTTTCATATCTTCAAAAGTTGAAGGACATCTGTGCTAGGACAATTTAACTGCTATTCTTAGGCTCCTAACTCTCTAAAAATGTCCTTTTCCCCCTCATTTTTTATTAAGATATTATATGTGTACATACCTTACCAATCTAAAAATATCATTTTATAGGACTTTAAAATATATGTATTTTTACTGATTTTAGAGAGGAAGAAAGAGGGAGAGAGAGAAACTTCAGTGATGAAAGATAATCACTGATTGGCTGCCTCCTGCATGCCCCCTACTGGAACTGAGCCCCAAACCTGGGTATGTGCCCTTGACTGGAACTGAGCCAGGGACCTTTCAGTCCCCAGGCCGACGCTCTATCCACTGGGCAAAACACGGTTAGTGCTCTAAAAATGTTATTCAAAAAATTTTTTCTTGTTATAATGGTTGTTTAGTGACCATAGGCTTCATTTGTGTGTTTTTTTAAGACTGAACTTTTTCTTGTTCATTCTCCCTTGAGGATATTTTTTCCCCATTGCTTTTCAGAGAAAGTGGACGGGAGGAAAGGAGGTGGAAAGAGAGAGAGAAACATTGATGTAAGAGGTGCTTTCCCTTCCCTGGAGCATGCCTTTCCCTTTCCCTCCTGTGCTACCCCTACTAACTCCCCAGGCACGTTACCATTAGCTTCCTCATTCAAGCTCCAAGGGGCCTTCCTTTACCTCTATAACTTATTTCCTATGCCCATTTTTTCTAGAAATTACTTTTTCTCCTTCTGTAATTTACTCAATAAATATTCTCTTAAAAAAAAGAAAAAAGAAGCACATCAATATGAGAGAGCCACATTGACCAGTTGCCTCCTGTGGGCACCCCAAGCAGAGGGGGAGACCAAACCCACAACCCAGCTATGTGCCTTGGACCATTGGTGTGTGGGCAAACACTCTTACCATTGAGCACACCAGCCAGGGCTTAACTTTTAAAAAAATATGTTTTTATTAATTTGAGAGAGAGAGGAAGAAAATAAGAGAAACATTGATGTGAGAGAGAAACATCAATTGGTTGCTGTGACTAGCAATTGAACTGCTGACCTTTTAATGCGCAGGACACTGCTCAACCAACTGAGAGCCACACCAGCCAGGGCCATTGGCTTCTTATTGGCCTTCTCTCTCCAGTGAATGGTTTGTGGCTTCTGCAAAAGAGAGCTTAACATCTAGTCTCTCTGCTACTAAGAGGAGGTGGGGATGACATTAATTTGGTGCCTTTAAGCCTATTCATTTCTTGACATTCTGAGTTTTCACACACACACACACACACACACACACGGCAGTTTTATTTTTAATTTTTTTGCAAAAGTACTTACTATTAAAATAATTTGTGATTTATACTTTATTAAGCAATAATACAGCAAAGTAAGAATATACCAAACGAATTGATTCAGGAAGATGTAAACATTTATATAATATAATCATCCATATCTGATATATTTATTTAAAACTATAAAGAAAATATTCAACAAAACTTGATTCATCCCTTTTGGACTTTCACTGTTAAACATTAATTTGAATATAGCCCAGCCTCAATTTTTCTTTTGAATTATTATTGAAATCATTTCTTAATCCAGATGGTTAATAGTTCAGCTGATTGTTTAGATTTTGAATTAGTGCACAAACTGACCATACACTGTAATTATTATATGCATTATTCAGTCACTCTTCCTTCATCATTTTCAGTAATTGTCTGTATCCCATTCAAGAGTCTTTCTCATGTCAGTTACACCTCAATTAAAAAAGAGTCTTTATGCCAGGCTGGTCTGGCTCAGTGGTTGAGTGTGACCTGTGAACCAGGTTAGGGCATATGCTCGGATTACACGCTTGATCCCCAGTGTGGGACTTCTAGGAGGCAGCTGATCAATGAATGATTCTCTCTCATTATTGATGTTTCTATCTGTCTCTCCCTTCCTCTCTGAAATCAATAAAGCTATATTTTTAAAAAATAAATTATTGAATATCAGACATTCTGCTAATTATTAATTACCCCTGGTCCCTGTCTGGTATAAATTATTAAACACATTATTATAGATATAGAAACTGATGCATAATCATGTTTCATATTTTCCCTAATGTATCCAAGCTAATAAGTGACAGAATAAATACTTAGAACTCCTTACATTTTTTCTATTTTATCACCATTAATTCTAATATTGAACTACTTTTGCTAATTTGAAGCATAGTTTCTAGAATTATCTTAGATATTTGAGAATCACTTTTTTTGACCACTACCTAAAATTTTTTTTCTAGATTAAAGTATGATTTATTTATGTAAAGTTCTTATTTTAGTACTAAAGAAAAATCCAATAGGTCTTTTTAAAAAAAAATCTTTATTGTTGAAAGTATTACAGATTCATATAACAACTATTGGTAAATATGTCTCTTAAATCTCTCTTAATCTGCAGGATCCCCTTCCATCTTTCTTTTCTTATTCCTTAAGATTTGGTTAAAGAAATGGAATGTTGCCCTAGCCTGTTTTGCTCAGTGGATAGAGCATTGGCCTGTGGACTGAAGGGTCCTGGGTTCAATCCCTGGGCACATGCCCGGGTTGCGGGCTAGATCTCCAGTAGGGGGCGTGCAGGAGGCAACCGATCAATGATTCTCTCTTTCATCATTGAAGTTTCTATCTCTCTCTCCCTCTTTCTTCCTCTCTGAAATCAATAAAAGTATATATTTTGTTTATGTTTTAGGCTCTCTTAGATTTTGCTAATTGCATTTCCATTCCATTTAACTTGTTTTTCTGTCCCTTGGATTTCCTATAAAGTAATAGGTCCAAAATCTTGACTGAATTAGGGGTGTCTGTGTGTGTGTGTGTGTGTATTTACTTGACTATTTTATAGATAGTATTTGTTATTTATAGTATTTATTATCTTGAGGAGATAATAAATGTCTGATGTCTCTTTTTGTAATATTATTAGCCATTAATGACATTGCTTAGATCCATTAATTCAGTAGAGGCTGCAAAGTAGTGATATTATAAAGTCGACTATTGCTTCTTTTCTTGTTTATTGATTAGCTAAAATATGTCTATAAAGAGAAACTTCCCCTCATGAACTATTTGATTACTCTTAGGTATAAATTATATAGGAATAGCAGTATAAATGTTTGATTTTTAATGTTCCCACAACAGTCTTTCTCTTTTTTAATCCTCACCTGAGGACATGTAACACAAATTCTAGAGAGAGGGGGGGAGAGAGAAACATCATCAGCTGCCTATCACATGTGCCCAACTGGGGATCGAATCTGCAACCCAGGCACATCCCTTGACCAGAATTGAACCCTTGACCTATTAGTGCACAAGGGACATGATCCACCCAGATAGCTCCAACTAACCCAGCTATCCGGCCAGGTTTTTTTCCATCCTTTATTAACATTTCCAAAATAATGAGGTGGTCCTATAGCATCCTTCAGTAGTGACCAATAAAGTATTTTATTTATTTATTTATTTATTTATTTATTTATTTATTTAGTCCTTACTCCAGAACATGCATAGAGAGAGGAAAAAAGGGAGCGAGGAAGAGAGAGAGAGAGAGAGAGAGAGAGAGAGAGAGAGAGAGAGAGAGAGAGAGAGAGAGAGAGAGAGAGAGAGAGAGAAACATCAAGGTGAGACAGAAACATTGATCGGTTGTTTTCTGTATGTGTCCAGCTGGGGATCAAACCCACACCCAGGTATGTGCCCTGGCCAGGAATCAAATCGCCAACCTTTTGGTGCTCAGGATGATGCTAAACCAACTGAGTCACTCCTGCTGGGCAAGTGTTTTTATGTTTTGATATGGACATTATTTTGAACTTTTAGATTTAAACCTCTATGATGGCTTTTATCACACCACAGTCCTCATTTTTGTTTTTATGTAAAAATTGTCACAAGGTATTGGCAATTTAACTATTTTTGGTCAATAAGATTATCTCCTAAATTCTTTTGATATGATCTCATTATAGTCTTTGAGATTTCTTTGTGTTTTTGTTGTTCATCCTCACCTGAGGACATTTTTCCATTGATTTTTTGAGAGAGCGAAAAGGAGAGGGAGAGACAGAGAGAAAAACATCGATGTGAGAGACACACATCATTGTGGTTGCCTCAGCACACATGGGATCAAACCTGCAACCCAGGTAGGTACATGCCCTCAACTGGAATTGAACCTGGGGCCCTTCCGACTGCAGGCGGACACTGTACCCACTGAGTCAAAACAGCTAAGGTGAAGTTTCTTTGCTTTCTGATATACTCATCTTTGCAGCTTTTGCCCCAGTCTTGGAACCAATCATTTTTTCTAAGAAGCACTCATTCCACTTAGTAGGAAATAATACTTAGAGACCATAATCTAAGTTAAAGGTGCTATTTCTGCTTAGTCTGTCATTGTCTGTGGTCTTTATAGTTGATCAGATTTAGGAAATATTTCTTTTTCTTATAGATAAAATATATCATGAGTTCACGTCAATACTTCTAATACTAACCTCAGCAATGTTATATTCTGTGTTTTCTCTTAATCATGCCAAAAATTTCACTTTTTACCAAAGGATTACTCATTTTATTTTATCACAATATCTATGGAACTGTCTCAGAATACAATCCAACACTACCACCAATATGATTTCTGAAAACTGATATTTTTGCTTTGTTTTTATAGCTCTTTCATTTCTTAGGGTATATCTTACTGAGGATGTGAAGGCAGACTTTACTGTATTTTAAAATCATTTGGTATAGTTTCTTTCTGTATAGCTAAAAGCATTTTTACAAAGTATATTTAAGGAAAATTAGGATATTTAAAACACAAACCAATAGTTTCATCAAGTATTTTGTTGTTGTTTTGTTCTGTTTTGTTTTTAACATTTAGGACTATTGTGAAGTAAAAGCCATCATAGTAAATGCTATCGTAATAATATCCATATCAAATTTAATTTCTTAAAATATGTTTTTATTGATTTCATAGAGGAAAGGAGAGGGAGAAAGAGATAGAATCATCAGTGATGAGAGAAAATCATTAATCGGTTGCCTCCTGCAGGCCTCCTCCTGGGAATTGAGCCCAAAAGCTGGGCATGTGCCCTACCAGGAATCAAACTGTGACCTCATGGGTCAATGCTCAGCCCCTGGGCCATACTGGTGGGGCTTCATACTTCAAGTTTATCAGTTTCATGAAATTGCAAAATTAAACTATTTAATATAATGTATAATTCACAAAGTAAATTTATGATTGTTTTTTGTTTGCTAGGTGCTAATGTTCATGCTACAACAGCAACAGGAGACACAGCCTTGACCTATGCTTGTGAAAATGGACATACAGATGTTGCAGATGTTTTACTTCAAGCAGGGGCTGATTTAGTAAGATATTTTTAATTTCAAATATTTTTGTTTTAATTCTCATTCATTTCTTTTTAACATTTAGAAAAATCTAATTAAGATCTATAGTTTATATGCTTTATATAAATTAACTTTAAAAATTTTGGCTCTTTGTTTATTGCATTTATTAATAATATTTTAAAATGCTTAGATTTTTATTCTCACCCCAGTTCCAATTGACATTCTTACACTTTTTAAATTGCCCATTATTAGAAATATTATAAATTCAGTGATATGTTTACAAAATAAGAATAACCTGTCAAATCACTTTGAGTGATTTCTTTTGTTTCTCTAATTTGACTTTAAAAACAAAGCTATCTTTCTAACATTATTAAAGTATTCTATTATTTTTCTGTTCTTTTAGTGTTTTTCAGTTTGGCTTTTCAAAGTTTTAAATTAGATGGCAGATTTATGTATGTAATATTTCTTACAACTGTGGGAATTGTAAATCATATCCCACTTAAAGGTTTATGCTTCTTGCTGAAATGGGTGCTTTGATTCATTTTTATTTTGTAAAGGTTCTTTAAACTGCTTTCTAATTTCTCACAAAATTTCTTTATATATTTCATAAAAATGTATAAGATATGTTATATGAATCAAATTTATTAGTTTTAGTTATTTGGGGGGGAAAACTGTGCAATTATTGTCTTTTAAACCATTTCTAAAAGCAGACATTCCCAAATAGATACCTGAGATTATTGGAAAATAATTATTGACTAAAATAAATGTATAGTATACTACTATTTCTACTATTACTAAATATTATAATAACACTAGCATTCATTATTATTAATTAGGATTTTCCCCATCAATTCGAATTTCTAAGGTGTACTTACTAATTTTTATTTGAGAACAAGAGGCCCATTGCATGAAATTTGTGTATTCCCTCAGCTCAGCCGGGAGTCCTCAGGGATGTTCAACTGATGGCTTAAGCCTGCTCACCGAAGTCAGATATTTTTAGAGCTGCCACAGTAGCAGGAAAGGCTCCCACAACCACTGCTGTGCTCACCAGCCTTGAGCCCAGCTTCTGGCTGAGCAGTGCTCCCCCTGTGGGAGTACACAGACCACCAGGAGCCAGCTCCTACATTGAGTGTCAGCCCTCTGGTGGGTCAGTGTGTGTCATAGTAACGTGTCATTCCACCGTTCAGTCGATTTGTATATTTGCCTTTTATTATATAGGATTATGACGAGAGACATATTAAGTAGATCTCAATCTTCTGCCTTCTTCCTATATCTTTTTCCTTTTTTAAAGTTGCTTTGGGTCATCTATAAAAATTAAGAATTGTCATATTTCACCACTTGAAATAGAGTAGGAAAAAAAAAGAAATAGGATAGAGCATAAAAGCTTAGATACTATAAATAAATTTAATATTTTTTTAAAATATATTTTATTGATTTTTTACAGAGAGGAGGAGAGAGGGATAGAGAGCTAGAAACTTTGATGAGAGAGAAACATCGACTGGCTGCCTCTTGCACACCCCCTACCGGGGATGTGCCCGCAACCAATATACAATATACCGGAATCGAACCTGGGACCTTTCTGTCCACAGACCGACGCTCTACCACTGAGCCAAACCGGTTTCGGCTCAAATTTAATATTCTTATCCTCCAAATTCTTACCTGAATTCTCTCTTCTTCCATTTTTCTGCAACATAGTCACTTTCTTAACCTGTTTGTTGAAAGTTTTTCTAAAAATATTAAATAGGAAAAAGATAAACTTTTAAATGTATTTTAGTGTATAGCATAATCTTACTGATTTTGATTGATTTGAGTTAGAAATCTATTATGAAATACTAGAGGCCCAGTGCACGTGCACCGTAGGGTCACTCAGCCTGTCCTGTGCAATCCGGGATTTCTTGGGGGATGTCGGACTGATCCCCACAGGTGCATGAATTCATGCACCGGGCCAGTTTTGGCCCGATCCCCACAGGCCAGGCTGAGGAACCCCCACCCCCACTGGTGCACAAATCCATGTACAGGGCCTGTAGTATGCATATAAGATCTTTAGTTAATCACTTCCCACCCTCTACCCTCCCCTCTGAGATTCATCAGTCTGTTCCATGTTTCGGTGCCTGTTTGTTGAGCATCTGCCCCCTGGTGGTCAGTACATGCCATAGCTACCGGTCACATGGTCGAACAGTTGTTTGGTCACTTAGACTTTTATATATAAATTTTCAAATATTTTATTTCTTTTTAAAAAAATATATTTTATTGATTTTTTATAGAGAGGAAGGGAGAGGGAGAGTTAGAAACATCAATCATCTGCCTCCTACATACTCCCTACTGGGGATGTGCCCATAACCAAGGTACATTCCCTTGACCAGAATAAAAACTGGGACCCTTGAGTCTGCAGGCTGACGCTCTATCTACTGAGCCAAACCAGCCAGGGCCAAATATTTTATTTCTATAGTCTTCTGGAATTATGTAGTGTTTGTGATTAGAATTCTTTAGAAGATTTGCATTAAATGAATAGATAGGTTTGAATTTACTGTTTTACATTTAAAATATTAGATTTAGAAATGGCTCAGATAAATACATATTTTAATTAAATATTTAATTAATACTGTTATTTTAACAATTATTTTTTATTTTGCAATCTATCTTTGCATTTCTTATTTACATGTAATTATAATAGTTTTCTCTACTTTTTCCAGTGTTTTTGCATAATCTTCATATTATTATAGTCTATTTTTATAACTCTTTCATAATATTCATCAAATTAATGAACCATAACCATTCACTTAATAGTGAAGTTTTGACTTTTCATTTTTCACTGTTAAAAATACTGTTGGGTTTGATAACTTTATATGCATAACTTTTTCTATTTTTCCTCCTTTTCAGTTATTTTATATATTGATTTTAACTTTTAAAAATATATTGCTTATTCCATGCTTTTGCACTCTGTCGACAGACATTTCAATTTTAATATTAGTTCCTTTACTAGTTACATTCTTTATAGAAGATGTGGAAAGTGTAGGAAAGCATAGTAAGTTGGTATTTAAAACCTATAAATATACTTTGTAATTTCAGACTTTACTATAAGCCAGAGAGTTGTGAAAAAAAAACCTAGTCAAATATAAGAAATGAGTAAAGCAGACAGTATCAGTTACTGAGTCCTGAGAAAAATGATTGATAATTCTTACTAGCTGGACCTAGCAAGGCAATAACATCTTTCTTGTCCTATCTCCTAGTATCTGTTTTGGGCTATAGTAACTTCCCCCAGTGGTTTGCAGGTGGAAGACTTTCCACTCCCATTGCATAGAGTGGAGATATAGTCCATTTGAGCATTCCATGTGTGTGTTCTTGATATCTAGGTTTGCTAGTTCTTTAAGTTAAATAGATGTTATTATGGGTTGGTTGGGCACCTTCATTTTGGGGAACTATTTTCATGCTTAGTTTCAAATAAGGATGTATAAGTAAGTAAACCTTTGGAATATAATTTGGACCAGCCTTAATTACATTTTAGAGTTTAACTTTTGCCATAATTCAAGGTTTTGATATTATAATTTTTTAAAAGGAGCTTAAAACTTTGTTTTCTATTCTATTCTTTAAAATATTCTGCAACAGAATCAGTTAAGATATTAATATAAATTTTTAAAACCAATGAGTAATGGTCTAGAATGATATTAACTATAGACCATTCTCAATAATTACTGTTCATTAGACCAGAAGGCAGAGTTTTAATATTTCATACTTGTTCTCATCTCTATAGCTTACTTCATTCAGTTCAAGCCTTTATGGCTTGATTTCTTTTACAGTCTTCTAGCCACCCTTCAGTTTTACTTCTCAATTTCAAGGTGGAGAATTTGCATAGTTAATTATTGAACAGTATAATTTGGATTATAAGACACTCCTTTTTTTTTTGCTTGCTTTTAATTTTGACCTGCTTTGTTGTCTTTTTCCCTGGTTTCCATGCCCCCCAACCATTTTATTGTTATAGACATGATCCTTGTCTATGAAATATGACTGCATTGGGTCAGAGTTTCTAAAGACCTTAATGATATGTAGATAGTATGTTTAGGTGACAACATTGTGTTGGCCAACATGTCAAAGGTTTTTTGATTTGATGAGTTTTGGTGTTTCTCAAACCATTTGTGAAGACAGTAGAATCTCTTTTCATCATGGCATATTAATTTCAGCATAATAGTCTACTTTTGAATCTTGATTCTTTAATTCAATCAGTGTATGCTTAATTTCTGACTGGTCCTTTTCCTTTTTTTTTTTTTTTTAATTTATTTATTTTTTTAATTCTCACTAAGATCCTTGAAGGGCTTACTAAGTTCTTCAGAGGTTTCTAGAAGATTCTTGAGTAACCTTACAACTGTGGTTTTGAACACTATATCCAGTAGTTTGCTTTCTTCCATTTCTTTAATTTGTGACATGTTTCTTTGTCTCTGCATTTTGGATGCTTCCCTGTGTTTGTTTCTATGTATTGGGTAGCGGCTAAGTCTCCTTGAATTGATAGAGTGGCCTTGTGTACCTAGTGTCTCAGCCTCCCCAGTTACCTAAGGTGGACACTCTTGGTGCAACCCTTTGTGGGCTGTGTGCATAGACTTGTTGTAGTTGAGCCTTGATTTCTGTTGGTATCCTTGGGAGAAATTGACCTCCAGGCCAATTGGCTGTGAGGACCCGCTGTGTCTACAATGGAAGAGCTGCTGTGCAGGAGACACCCTTCTGGGGCAGTACTTACTTCAGTGGGCCTTTGGTGCTCATTGAGTCTGCCCCTTGAGTGTGTTACTTATGGATGTGAAGAGTTGTAATTTGTATGGTCTTGTACTGACTACTGGATACACTGGATCTTGGATGTCCAAGGAGATGCAAAGTCAGCCACTGCCTAGGGCCATCCAGCAGGAGCTACAGAGGGATCTGCAGATTCCTCCTCTTTGTATGGGGTTTGGAATGCCCAGACGAGGAAAGCAAGGAAGGCTGGTGCTGGTGCAGGCTTGGACCTTTTTTTTTTTTTTTTTTCCTTTTTAATATATTTTATTGATTTTTTCACAGAGAGGGATAGAGTCAGAAACATTGATGAGAGAGAATCATCAATCAGCTGCCTCTTGCCCACCCCTTACTGGGGATGTGCCCGCAACCAAGGTACATGCCCTTGACCGGAATCGAACCTGGGACCTTTCAGTCTGCAGGCCTACGCTCTATCCACTGAGCCAAACTAGTTTCGGCTGGACCTTCTTTTGATAGCTTTGGGGCTCCTGACCCAGCTGCAGCTTGTTGGCAGGTTGTAGGCTGTGAAAAGACAAGCCATTCATATGCAAAAGCTGCTGAACACAACATAGGTGGGGTTGTAAATTGGGTAGGGCAGGGTCTTAGGGAATCTCCAGGGTGGAGCAAACAGCAATGGCTGCCAGTCAGTCCTGTACAGGAGATGTCCCAGCACAGGAACAATGACTGTTTCGAGCACCTCCATCTGGAAGAAAACCACCCCTACATTCCTGTCCCAATGCCGGACAGTCCAGGTTCTCCCCATATGTGTCTGGGTTTTCCCAAGTCTCGCCCAGCACTGGAGCTCAGAGTAAGCAGGAGCTTGTATTTCCCTCCCGATTAAAAAAGTAGCCCACCTGGGTGCCAGCCCATTCCGTGCCTCCACACCTCTTACCAGTCTTAATGTGCTTTCTTAACCTCTTTAAATGTAGTACTTCCATTAAGCCAGCTTTCCTGTGGTTCTGGATGATAGTTGTTATGTATTCAATATTTTAGTTGTAATTTTGATGTGGTTGTGGGAGGCAGCAAGTACAGGTATTTATCTATGCTGCCATCTTGGTTCTCTTCTGTTAATTTTTTTAAAGAACATATTTATTTTCAAAGAAACACAAATATTCAGACAGTATCTATTGACTTCATTCTGAAAAAAGAAATTAAATGTATCTTGTACCATAAGATTCTCAGGAGTTATATTTTTATATTACTTTGGTTGTATAACATTTATATTCTGTTTTATGGCCCTGTTTCTCCCAGTTGCTTAGGTGGATCAGTGTTAATTTTTTAGTCTTTCATATTATATAGCTTCTTAATCCCTGAGTGCCTGAACTTGATTTCAGAGAGGAAGGAAGAGGGAGAGAGAGATAGAAACATCTAAATAATAGACAAACATGCTAATTGAATGTACCTTCATGATGCCCATAGCCAATCAGGAGTGGGTATGCAAATTAACCCAACAAAGATGGTGGTTAATTTGCATACATGGCCAGGGCCTCTGAGCATTGTAAGAAGGTGGAAAGGCAGCTCTGGCCAGAGCGAAAGCAATACCAGCAGCCAGAGAAAGGAAGGCCCATTCTGGCATGAATCTTTGTGCATTGGGCTTCTAGTCAATGATGAAAGAAAATCATTGATCAGCTGCCTCCTGCAAGCCCCCCACAGGGGATCAAATTCTGGGTTATGTGCCCTGACCAGGAATCGAACTATTACCTCCTGGTTCATGTCCATGCTCAAAACAATTTATGTGCTTTAATTTTTTTTTTAAGTATAGGGAAATATTTCACTTTTATTATTTACATTTTTGTAGGAACTTCTTAAGTACTATGTTGGATACTTTGTGCTTATTATTCATATTTGAATGGGGATCGCCATTTGTTGAAAATCATATAGGGGTGGGGTAGGGAGAGGAAGCGAGCCTTAGCAAATGTAGTTGTTTCACAGTTCTTTCTCACCAAATCTCTACTGTAGGAGCATGCATCCCCTTAAGGTAAGCACATCTCCCAGGTAGGAGGTAGGTGTGACTTAGAATAAAGGCTTCTCTAGGCTACATTTCTTTTATTTGGAAACTTAGTTAACTCTGGTTAGTGACTGCAAAGCTTATTACTGTTTCCTCAATTTTATTCTCACCTCACCTTCAAGTACTTCTCTGGTAGGAGTCTAGATCTAGAGAAAATACAGATATTCTCTCTCTCAAGTTTCAATTGAAAAGTATGAGCACTATATGCATTTAAAAATAACTATGTAGTTATCTTACAATATTTTCCTTACTTTTTCTCCCAACTTGTGGTGTCTCCAAATCATTTAACTATTTTCTTTAGTTAGATGTTAAAAGATATTGTTCTTGATTCTGTGGCTTTAATTATTGGGAGACAAAGGCATGAAAAATCTCTGCTCCTGGACTATGTTCTCTACTGATGAGAATCTTTTTCATTAAAGAGCCTGAGTTTAATAAAGCCCAGCATTTGAAGTACCAGTCATTCACATGGTCTTCATGGCCAAATGTGATTTTCATTTTGGAATAAGATCCGTGAGTTCTTCTTTTTCCTTTCACAGGACAAGCAGGAGGACATGAAGACTATTTTGGAGGGCATAGATCCGGCCAAGCATCAGGTGAGGGTGGCCTTTGATGCTTGTAAGCTACTACATAAAGAATAGATGTTGTAGTTAACCAGAATTCTGGATATCTGAATTCCAACCAAGAAGTTCCAGGACCCTGGTGGTTGACAAAGGAAATCCTCTTCAATTGAAACAGATTATAAAGTTTAAATTAAAAAAAAAGATTTACGTTACTAGTAATTTGCTTCCTTAGTATTCTTTTTATGTGGTATTCCTAACAAATTTCATAGGTGGAAATAGATTTTCTTATTCAGATAGTTAGTTCTTTTGTATTCTCCCTATTGGGAGAGTTAAGATATCCCAGAGAAAAAAAATCTCAAAGTCCTGCTTTCAATTTTGTTCATCAGAAATCTGAAACTTGGATTTAGAGTAATATAGTGGATTTAAAAATATAATCCTCAGCCTAGCCAGTGTGCTTTGGTGGTTGAGCGTCAACCTATGAATCAGGAGGTCACAGTTCAATTCCCAGTCCTGGCACATGCTTGAGTTGTGGTCTCAATCCCCCCTGGGGGTGTACAGGAGGCTGCCAATAAATGATTCTCATCATTGATGTTTCTATCTCTCTCTCTCCCTTTTCCTTCCTCTCTGAAATCAATAAAATTATCTTTAAATATATGTATAATCCTCAGATAATCAAAAAATTAGTTATAACATTTACTATATTATTCATGCCCTAATTTATATACATTAAAATTTTTCGTCTTAAAATTGTCTCCTATTACCTCATTCTGAAATTGATTTTTAAAAAGGTGAATATTTATTTATAAGCAAACATTCCTTATCTTTTGGGGGGAAATGTGGAATTTGTGCCTAATGGTTTTAAAAAACAAGCAAAGTTAATATCCATTGTAATTCAGAGGGACTTGTTTAAACTCAAGAGCAATGCTTAATTATAAATTATGAATAAATTATAATTGAGCACAGTTAACTTAGGCCATCTAAAATAAAGTTTTCAGTATCAAGCCACTCTTAATTATAATGCTTATTAATATCTTTATTAATGTCTTGTTCAATAAGAAATTGTTATATTCTAACTTGAACAAAATAAATTTATTTCACAAAATATTATATGAAAATGTGAATTTTTACTCAGTTTGTGTAGTATCTCAGGCTCCTATCTAGAATGTAAAGCTGAGTATTATTTTAGAAAAGGTGTTTCTTTCTCTCTGGATTTGTTAAAGGAAATGTAATTATAAATCTTCTCTCTGGCTATAAGTCTCAAAATTTGGGATACTTTTTAAAAGTGAGGTTTGCAACCCCACATTTAGAGGTTCAGATTCAGCATATTTGAAATGGGAGTTTGCATTTTAACTAATATTCCAGGAGATTCTGATAAAAGTCCTCCATACTCACACTTTGAGACAATCCTGGAGTCTGTACAGATTACTCTGCATCATTGTAGAGTTATGTTCTCTTTTCATCTTTGCTTCACGATCAATTATTCTTCCTTCATTCACACTGAAGAAGCTTGGTTTTTCTTTGTTACTTGTGATTTTTAGAAACGATGCTAAACAGAAAACCCTAGAACAGTGTCTCTTAATCTCTTCCTTCTCAGTTCTCACAAAGGTTATGAATCTCATCCTTAACAGTAGATCACTAAGGTATTGATGAATATGCAGTGGTGGGTAAGAAGAACATATCCTGCCGGGGAGAGTATCAGAATCCTCTAGTATGTATTAATAAACAGTCTACCTCCCTTTCCCCTGATTCTGACTCTTCCCCCCAAGACACGGTTCTCCTCCAATTCCAAGAAAACTCTACCTCTGTGATACAGTTAAAATCCATATATATCTATATGTATGCCTTGAGTGCCCATGATTATGATTTTAAAGGAAATCAACTTATTTGGAAGAAAATAAACTTAATGTATAATTGAACTTTATAATCTAAAATTAAATGCCACCCCAATAAATTTAATAAAAACAAATAGATTTAAAAAACTGTACCTTTTTTCTCATAATGTTTATCAGAACTAGAACTTTGTAGTGTACTTTACATAAATAAGCTTTTAGGGGGCTTATGAGCTCTAATTATCCACTTATCATTATATTTCAATTGTTAATGATTAAACTAATCTTAACAAACCTTAAATATGACCTCCAGCTTTTTTCTTTATTACAATGAAGCATATTTTTTTCCAGCTAAGAGCTTTCTTAATATGTAAAAGTGAAGCACTAGAACACAACCCAGGGCTAGGACTCAGCATGACCTACCACTTTTTAATGTTAATTAAGGACTAACATATATGCATATTGTTTCATTTTAGTACTCAAAACTGGAAAACTTAACAGTTTTTTCTTGATCTAAAACTATATGTAAAATACACAAAATTTCTAATGTGTGTTTTTTTTTAAGGCCAAGTTGTTATTTTCTAAGTTATTGTATGTTGAATGCATTCTTTTCAGCTATCTCAAAGTTTCTTAAACATAAGTATAAATGACTTCTAGTCATGAAGTTAAGTTCACTTAGCTTTTTGAAACCTCTGTTCTCTATCATTTCAAGCACAGACATATTAAATAAAATATGGGAGAAAAACAAACCTAACTAAAAAACATGTAGCTATACCCAGCAATAAAAATTAAAGAACTGCCAGCACCGGTTTGGCTCAGTGGATAGAGCGTCGGCCTGCGGACTGAAAGGTCCCGGGTTTGATTCCGGTCAAGGGCATGTACCTTGGTTGCGGGCACATCCCCAGTAGGGGGTGTGCAAGAGGCAGGTGGTCGATGATTCTCTCTCATCGACGTTTCTAACTCTCTATCCCTCTCTCTTCCTCTCTGTGAAAAATCAATAAAATATATATTTTTTAAAAAATTAAAGAACTCTCTGGACCATAAATGGATTATGGATCTACAATTGACGCCATAGGCCCAAGAAGAATTTAGGCTTAAAAAATGGGCAATGGGACTGGAGTTTTAATTTCTATGGTGACATAGGGACCAACACATCTCACCTGGAGCAGGCCAATAGATCTAGTCTATCAGGATGAAGCGATGAACTAAGTGGGACATTATTGTTCTACCTACCTGTGAACCAAGGTGGAAAAAAAGCTCCAAGCAGCTTCCCACGATTACAGTTGGAAATTATTTAATTGTTCTTGTTATAGGGGAGAAGTAAAGAGAGCAGTAACTAAAACTTGGAGAGCACCATTCTTTGATTTAGTAAGCAGAACTAAATAATTGTGTGGGACCAAAAACTTAAGTTACCAATAAAAGATCTGAAATGGACTTAAAGGGCCAGACTGAAGCAACTGCCAAAACCATCTCATTAGAAGGGATAAGTTTGTGGATTGAAATAAAAGAAAACAACTCTTGTGCAAAACAAGCTTCAAAAAGCTCAAGTACAAAATTATGTCCAGTGGCAGTAAAAATGCAAATACATAAACAAAAAGCAGCAAAACAGGAGACTTCATGCCCAAGGAAACTGAAATAAAAGATTTTAATCTTGAAAAATTTTAATATGCTTCTTTTAAACTATGATCCATAGTTGTAAAACAATGTGAGGCTAAATAAATAAATAAATAAATAAATAAAAACAGGTGGGTATCAAATAAAGCAAATTTAGATTTTGAGGGGGGAATTGGAAAATAAAAACAATATATAGGATAAACAGTGTATTGAATATAGTTGAATAAAGAATTAGTGAATCAGATGATAAAACAAGAAATAATACAGAATAGCACAAATATGAAGAGAAATTGAGAGTAAAAAGATAGATTGGGGAGTTCCAACATACATCTATTTGAAGTTCCTAAAGGAGAGATTAGAAATAGAAAGCAGATATGGGAGGGCGGGGGAATGGTAAGATATGTACACAGATAATAATTTAATAATAAAAAAAAGAAATGAAAAAAAATAAACTTAAAAAAATAGAAAGCAGAGATAATGTTTGAAGAAATAATGATGTAGAATTTTCTAGAATTTAAGCCAAATATTAATCCTTGATTAAAAAAATCACTAAGGCTGAGACTGGTTTGGCTCTATGGATAGAGCGTCGGCTTGGGGACTGAAGGGTCCCGGGTTCGATTCCGGTCAAGGGCATGTACCTTGGTTGCGGGCATATCCCCAGTAGGGGGTGTGCAAGAGGCAGCTGATCGATGACTCTCTCTCATCGATGTTTCTAACTCTCTATCTCTCTCCATTCCTCTCTGTACAAAATCAATAAATATATATTTAAAATAATAATAATAAATAAATAAATAAATAAATCACTAAGCAGAACAAATGAAACTAGAATTTTAAGGATAAAGAAAAAATCTTAAAAGCTACTCGAGGAAAATGCATTACTTACAAAGGAACAATAATCAACATTTTGACAACAGATTCTCATCAATAATAATTACACAGTGCCACCCACCCTGAGCCTAGGGCTTGCTAGAACCAACCCCATCCTGCTGAAGTTCCCCAAGTTAGCTGCAGGGTGGATGTGCTGCAGCTCAATAGACTGTGGCTCAGAATCTCAAACAGCCTCCACCTTCAGTGTCACCCAAAAGTGAAGTGTGGCAGACTAGGACTCTGCTGAGCCTTAATAAAGCCATTATTGCTATCTAATAACCACAGAAGATACTGGTAGTTAATATCCTCAAAATATCAAGAGAAAATAACACAGTACAGAATTTTGTACTTACGTACCATTCCAGAGGAGGAAAAAAAAGCATATTTTCAGGTCAACAAAGAATAAAAGAGCTTAACACCTAAGACCCTTGCTAAAAGAACTACTAAAAGATGTGTACATCAATAAGGAGAAAAATGAACTCTGGAGGAAGGCCTGGGATGCAAGAAGCTACGGTAAGCAAATAAATTGGTAAAACTATTATTAAAATTTTAGTATAAAAGCTAATTTTTTTTATCCTAACTTAAGGATATGTTTATTGATTTGAGAGAGAGAGAAATATCATGTGATAGACTAGAGAAACATCAATCCCATACACACCCCAGCTGGTGATCCAATCCACAACCCAGGTATAAGCCCTGACCAGGAATTGAATCTACAGCCTTTAGGTGTATGAGATAATGCTACGCCCAATGGACCCACCTGGCCAGAACCTAAACCCTAAAATTTTATGCTTAGGACCAAAGTAATACCAAAATTCTGGACAGCAATAACATGAAATTCAGAAAGATATGTTAGAACCATGGTTGGCAAACTGCGGCTCTCGAGCCACATGCAGCTCCTTGGCCCCTTTAGTGTGGCTCTTCCACAAAATACCACAGCCTAGGCAAGTCTAATTTGAAGCAGTGGCATTAGAAGAAGTTTAAGTTTAAAAAATTTGGCTTTCAAAATAAATTTCAATCGCTATACTGTTGATATTTGGCTCTGTTGACTAATGAGTTTGCCGACCACTGCAAAAGCCATTCTAGATGCCTTGTGTTGATCAAACACTAAATAACTTTAGAATTTCTTTAAAGAAAACATACAGCAGGTAATCAGGACAAATATAAGTCCATTGAACTCAATTGTCAAAGAACAGAGACTTTTGAATTAGATTAAAAATAAAAGTCTGTTTTCAAGAAACAAATCTAAAGTAAAATAATAAGGAAAAATTGAAAAAGTGATAGAAAAAGTATGTAAGGCATTATTAATGCCAGACAAAATACAATTTTAGGCCAAAAGCATTTTTATAGATCGATAAATGTTCCTCCAGCTGATACAACAATCATTAATTAGTAACTAACAATCTACTCTCCAGATAAAATAGAAAATTTGTAGTGATAAAATTTTTTCAGACTTCTATGAAACTGATTGATCAAACATAAAACTATTGTTAAGAATAGGAAAATCAAGTTTGCTCTTACAAATAAATAGGCTATGTACTCTTTTCCAACATGGAACAGGTGTAAAAATTGCCCATGTATTAGACCACAAAAAGTCTTTAAAACAGACTCCTTTGTCCTAGCCATTTTGGCTCATTGGATAGAGCGTCAGCCCATACACACTGGCTAGATTCCGGTCAGCGGCTTGTGCCCTTGTTTTGTTTTGGCATCTGGGGGGGGGGGGGGGGGGCGGACAACCAATTGATGTGACTGTCTCACATTGTTGTTTCTCTCTCTCTCTTTCCCTCCTTTTCAATCTCTAAAAAATCAATGGAAAAAATAGAGTGAGGATTAATTTTTTAAAAATCACACAAAACTACTTTAATCAGATGGACTGTATTCTCTGATCTCTGTTGCTTTAAAAGTACAAATCAGCAATAAAGCATTTTTTTAAAAATTCCATACACCTAGGAAATTAAAAATACTTTTACATAATTTGTGGGTTAAAGAGGCAATCATAGTAAAAATTACCAAGTAGAAATTATCACAAAAACTACACATCAAAACTTGGGTGAGAGCCGAAACCGGTTTGGCTCAGTGGATAGAGCGTAGGCCTGCAGACTGAAAGGTCCCAGGTTGGATTCCGGTCAAGGGCATGTACCTTGGTTGTGGGCACATCCCCAATAGGGGATGTGCAAGAGGCAGCTGATAGATGATTCTCTCATCGATGTTTCTAACTCTCTAGCCCTCTCTCTTCCTCTCTGTAAAAAAAATCAATAAAATAAAAAAAAATAAAAAATAAAACCTTGGGTGAGAGGATACAACTAAAGTGGTCCATAGAAGGAAAATTTTATATGTGTATATACATAATGAGAGTAAATTAAGCTAATAATAGCAAAATAAAAAAGGAAATAAAGATATAAGCAAAACTTAAGGGAATAAAAAGCAATAACATAAAATGGATAAAAAGGAAAAAATAGTTGTGAAAAGCAAAATTAAAGACTGAGTTTTAAAAATGACTGTAATAGATTAAATAAGCCAGACTTCAAAATAAGGAAAGGCATAGGTAAGTCATAGACACATAAAGGGAGTTAGAACTATTTGGTAAGATAGAGATCTTTAAAATTTGCAAGGCAATCATGAACAAGCTATAAATTTGAATACTTAGATGAAATTATTGCTGATTTTGTAAATAAGTTATAAATTATTGACTCAAAATAGGAACCCTTGCCCTAGCCATTGTCTCCAAGTGGTTAGAGCATCAGCTCAATGCACCAAAGGGTTGTGGGTTTGATTCTCGTCAAGGGCACGTACCTGGGTTGCATGACCCCGGAGCATGGGGGAGGTAACCAATTGATGTATCTCACATCTCTCCCTCTCCTTCTCTTTCTCACTCCCCCTCTCCCCTCCACTCTCTAAAAATCAATGGAAAAAATATCCTTGGGTGAGGATTTTAAAAAAGGAGAATAGGAACCCTCAATAGAACAATTTCTATATTACAAATTAAATCAGTAGTTTTAAATCAGCCATCCAATGAAGGTAAAAGGCCAACTGTTCAAGAACTACATAATCCCTGAATTATTGTTGCTATTCCCAAGAACAGAAAACATGTTAAACTGCACAATATGTAATTTTATAGCCTTGGAAAATAATTTTCTGTGTTTATAAAGGAAAATCAATGTATATCCTGAAATTTTATTGACCCTAAGCAAAGTTTGACTGTACTAATAAACCCAACATTCATAAATAATATATACATATTTGATTCCTATTTTAAAAGGATTTATTGGTCATATATTTTGGTACAAATGATACATGTGGGACATACATTATTAATTTTAGGACATGAAATTTTATCAATACATTTTAAAGTTGTAGTATTGTTTTACCAGCCAGTTTCTCAAACATAATTATATTGTTAAAAACCAAAGGAATGGCCCTAGCAGTTTGGCTCAGTGGATAGATAGATCATCAGCCTGCGGACTGAAGGGTCTCAGGTTTGATTCCAGTCAAGGGCATGAACCATGGTTGCAGGTTCCTACCTGGCCCTGGCCTGGTGAGGCTCCATGCAGGAGGCAACCAGACAATGTGAGATACATCGATGTTTCTTTTTTTCTTTCCCTCTCTCTTCCACTCTCCCTAAAAATCAGTAGAAAAACATCCTCAGGTGAGGATTTTAAAAAAAACCGAATTTATATTTATAGGGAGTAAAATAAAATAGGCAAATTTTCATACCGTTCATTTCAGAATTTTTTGTTAGTATGTTGAATTTTGAAATTTGACTTGATCTTGGGACAAGTACTTTCTGATTTATCAGCTATGGTAATTTTTAAGTATGTAGAATTAGTAAATTAAAATTTTAAAGCGGGGTAAAATCTTTTGTCTCTGTGATCCAGTAATGTTGATGGATGTCACTGTCAGATGAAAGACATAAGAAAGAAAGAAAAAGTGACTTTATTGCCCACCCATGCTTTAGTAATAATGTAGATAATGCAGATAGTGACCATCTCACTCTAAGTTTAACTATTACTCTTAATTTCCTGTTAAATTAACTTTTCTTTCTCTTATTTACTTAGAAAATTAAAACTTCAAACCTCAGTACTATGAAAGGGAAGATTTAAGAGGTCAGTTACGCTAAGGTTCCTTAAACAATATTCAGGCCCTTCATTGTTTTAGATGTCAGGTTTATAATGGCAAACAAAAATGGATGCGGTTGCTGTTCTCATGGAGCCTACATTTTAGTGGCAGAGACATGTTAGCCAAATAGTTGCACAAACTATTGGGTTATAATATATGATTGGAACTTTTGAAGGAGCGGTTCATAGAACTGTAAGTCAAGTTCAGGGAGGTCTTCTTTGAGGAAATGATAATTGACTTGATATGAAGGATGATAAAGAACTAATAGACAAATATTATAGGGAAGAGAGAACAGCTTGAACAAAAAGACCCTGAGGCAGGAGGGGAAGTAAGTTGCTAAAGGAGTAATTTATTTCCATTGTGTTATCAGTTATGATATTTCAGAAATAAGTCAGATGAAAAATTGGGCAAACAACTTTCTAAGTCATTCTGAGTAAGATTTTCAATCTATATTTTATTTTGTTTGAAGTTGCCAGAATCTTATATTTACATAATTTGACTTTAGGCTTAAATATATTCTAAAGCCAAATTATGTTGGCATTATCTATAACTTAGAGTTAAAGGTTGTTGTGTAATCAATATACAGGGTGGGGTAAAGTAGGTTTACAATTATCCATATGGAAAATAATACAATAATTAATAAATAATAATACAAGAATAAACTCTGTTTTGCATACTCGCAACTGTAAGCCTACTTTTGCCTCACCATATACATGATAATTAAAAGTTAAAGCATAGCCGAACTGGTTTGGCTCAGTGGATAGAGCGTAGGCCTGCAGACTGAAAGGTCCCAGGTTCAATTCCGGTCAAGGGCATGTACCTTGGTTTCGGGCACATCACTGGTAGGGGATGTGCAGGAGGCAGCTGGTCGATGTTTCTCTCTCATCGATGTTTCTAGCTCTCTATCCCTCTCCCTTCCTCTCTGTATTAAACCAATAAAATATAAATATAAAAAAAAGTTAAAGCATAAACTGATTTTTATAGGAGGTTGAAAGATTCTACACCATCAAGATTTTCTAAAATCTATTTTAGAGTGCAGTTCCTGTCACCACAGGCCAATGTAATGTTTCCATTGGGTTGACAATCTACTCTTATTTTTCTTTTTTTAAATATTTTTATTGATTTCAGAGGGTAAGGAAGAGAGAGAGAGAAACATCAGTAATGAGAGAGAACCATTAATGGGCTGCCTCTTGTATGCCCCACGATGGGGATCAAGCCTGCAATCTGGGCACGTGCCCTGACCAGAAATTGAACCGCGATCTCGTTCATGGGTCAACAGCCAGCCAGTGAGCCGCGTGATTGGGCTCTACTCTTGTTTTTCATTATTAGTTTGCCTGAGCTGTAGATCAGATAGTTATGTAAATAGACTAAATTCTATCTTTTTTGCATAGCAAACAATTTTTAAAATTTACTATGTATTAGGTAGCTAAAGGATTCTCAGTTAATTAGAACAGAACTGAAATAAAGCTTGACTTAATCACTGTTCTTTATCAAGTATTTCTTAGTTACAAAAGATGACCAGAATAATAGAAATTACTGTTTGCACACAATGAAAGAGTGGATAGGTAAGAGAACTTTTCATAGAAGTGATGTTATCAGCTACATTTTAATATTTAGATGGCTAAATAAGAGTTAACAGATCTACTGCAGATAGTGCTACTTACCATACTTACCAAAGATATAATCCTTGTAGTGTCATTTGATATTAGGATGGTTGAAAGCTGTTTAGTCATTCATTCCTCTTGCTGGCAAACTTCCTAGAATAATAGTCCTTATTATATTATAAAAGTGTTTCTTTTGCCTTTCATATTCAAATATTTAATTTCCACCCTTAAGAAATATCTGCTCATTGTATATTTTTTGTTTTATTTTTCCCTTTATTCCTGAATTACCATAGTATTTTTCTTCAGGGATTGGTTTCTATCCTATGATAGAGTTCTTATTGAATCCTGATATAATAAGATCAATATCCTCCTAATCACCTCATAATACTAAGGCACCTTTATCACAGTTCAGATGAATAGTTCGGAATATCTTTTTAATCTTAGGAATAGAAAAATGCAGAGATTTCTCTTTGGGGCTCAAACTAAACATAAGTATTATCTTTAATGGTCATAGTTTGGTATACAAAACTGAACTTGACCATAAAAGATTATACCTCCTAATGTGGACTGGAATTAATCCTATATTTTGGAGGAATTGAGGTAGGTTGTATAAGTGACTATATGGAGTAAGTATTAAATTTTCATTATATCTATGTCATTGATACTAAGTATTTAAAACTGATGCTTAATGAGTTTTTATTGATGGATTATTTTTGTTTCTTTAATAGGAACATGAATCTGAAGGTGGAAGAACACCTTTGATGAAAGCTGCAAGAGCTGGTCATTTGTGCACTGTGCAGTTTCTTATTAGCAAAGGTAAAGAAAGTACAAGTGATCATTTCCAAGAGGCTACAATTTCTGGGGGTAAAAAATCCTAAACTGTTGTAATTTATGTTAAAGCTACTTTGCCTGAAGCATAAGTACTACATTCTAGTCCCGTGTTGCTCTATTTTACTTGGTAATCATTGAGTTCGTGAGATACTTATTGGGATCTTTATTAGTTTTGAGTTTGAAGTTTTTATCAAACAAATAGCAGGTGGTTACTCCCAAAAGTTGGAAAAGCCAAATGTAAATGTCCAGGTATATTTAGTAGATATTGTTCAACACTTAATGATTACAAGGCAGTTCTGCTGGAGGTAAGAGGAGGTAGAAGGGGGAAAGTCTGCTGCTGTTGTTTATGGGACAGTTGAATTAATCAAGTATACAAAGGTATTATTATTGTATTTATTTGATTGTATTTATACAAAGAAGTTCAAATGATGGATGACAAGGTAGTTCAATACTGTTTACTGTAGAAAAGTGAAACATGCTGAACTCATGTTAGGTTGAACCATATAAAATTGTCATTTTATACATCAAAAAATGGTGTATAATATCAGCAATTTCATTTGGTTCAGTCTAACTCTGTGTATTATAGTTAGAGATACTCGGGCATCTGATGAAAAACTCCAGGATAGGATGGCAAAATACAAGGAAGGTCTACTCAGGTAATGCCATGTTATTAAAATAAAAATTTTCTATCTCTATTCCAATAAAACTGTTATTTTGTGCAGTATAATAGATATTTTATCATTTTAATATAAAATATTTCTTTAATTAGATAAAACAAGGTTTATTTTCTTTATATCACATTTTTGCTACCAAGTAAGGCCTATCTTTTTCTTTTTTAATTTTTTATTTATTGATTCTAGAAGGAGAGAGAAAGAAACATCGATTTGTTGTTTCACTTATTTGTACATTCATTGGTTGATTCTTATGTGTCCTGACAGGAGATTGAACCCACAACCTTGGTATACTAGCACAATGCTCTAATCAACTGAGCTACTTGGCCAACGCTAAAACCTATCTATAATAATAAAAGCATAATATGCTAATTAGACCAGACGTCCTTTGGACAATCTTCCAGATGAAGTCAGAGCTGCGAGGGAAGGTGGTGCCAGAGGGAAGCCAGTGCTGGCAGCTGGGTGAAGGAAGGCCTACACTTTCATGAATTTTGTGCATCGGATCTCTAGCCTATACATATAAAAAGCCAGTGACTGAAACAAAGTAACAACTGTAATGACCATTTGCTATGATGCCCACTGCGGCCAGTGAACTGGTCAATCGGGTGGGGCCAGCCGGCCAACATTCCCCCCTTGCAGCCCTTTCCTCCCCCCCTGCTGGTCCGCCCCTGATGGGCTCCCACCACCCTGATTAGCCTGCAGCCCCTGCCCCCAGCCAGCACTGCCCTATGGGCTCCCATTACTCTATTGGCCCACAGTCCCTTCCCCTGGCTGGCCCAGCCCCTGACAGCCCCAAACAGCCCCTCTACCCTAATAGGGGGTGGGGCTTTATGCCAGCCTCCTGCAGCCCCCACTTCTGGCCCCGCCCTGATGAGCCCCCACCACCCACCCCATATAAGCCCCTCCCCACCGTATCAGCCTCCCTGCTCCTGGCCCACCATTAATGGGCCCCTACCACACCAATCAGGGGCAGGGCTAGCCAGCCAACCTCCCATGGCCCCTCCCCCCACCTCTGACCCTGATCGGTACCCCCACCAAATGAGGGCAAGGCCTGCCAGCCAATCGCCCGCCATCTCCTCCTCCCAACAGGCCTGGCTTCAAGCAGTCCTGATTTTATTTATGTATATAATGCTATAATATACTCTGTAAAAATTATGTACCTCAACCGTACATAAGTATAAACAGATGGATAACCTTTGAAGTTTTCTCATGCTCCTTTCATACCCAACTACCCTGCTAAGCATATCATTAAGCTTGTCAGGAGTAGGAACACATTGATTATAGTTTTTCTAGGCTGTAGTAACTACTAAACTGTCTACAATCTAAATGTATTATTAACCTCCTGGCAGGCGTGGCATCACCCTATGAAACAAGAGGTCATGGTTGGATTCCTCAGCAGGTCACATGTTCAGGTTGCAAGCTCAGTCCCCAGTTTGGGGTGTGCAGGGGACAGCTGATCAAATGATTCTCTCTCAATCATTGATGTATCTGTCTTTCTCCCTCTCCTCTCTGAAATCAATAAAAATATATTTTTTTAAAGTAAATTATTATTAACAACTTTAAAAATAATTTCATGTTGCAAATGAAGGATGTTTATTGATGTGTCTTGTCTTTCCCAAGGATTAGGTTCAGCTAGATATTTCTTAAAATTAAATAAATTGATAATAATTTTACCCATAGATTTATTTTTCTCCTCATTAAGTAAGTTTGGAATTAAGGAAGAGAAGAATGAATATTGCTATAGTCTTAACTATCTAGGTTAGCCCTTTAAGGTCTGTAAAAGATGACTGAACTAAAATACAGTTTCTTTTTTCCCAGGGGCAAAAAGCAAATTTTTAAAAACAGGTTAAGAAAAGATTGTGCCTTTAGGTTTGCCTCAGGTCATACTGTACAAAGTTATTTAGCAACTTACTAAATAGTCTTTGAGATAATATATTTGGATAATCTTGTCTTCTCTTCATATTCACATCCCTCTGACTCTTAAAATACACAATATGAAGAATTATATTTCCCTTAAATATGGTTTTGTTATCTCTACTTTAAGACCTGGCTATATTGCCACGTTCTAGAAATAGATAAATGTCTTTGAAACATTTTAAAAGTTACATAAAATGGTATTATTTGATGCTTATGTTAACCCATATATATTTATTAATCTTAGTCTTCTAGATTTTCCATTTAAAAAGTGATATTGAATGAACGAACTACAACTACGTGCAACAATGAGGATGAATCTCACAAATATTATATTGAGCGAAAGAAGCCAGACACAAACAAAAGAGTACACTGTATGACTTCATTCATATAAAGATCAAAAACTAAAACCAGTCTGGAGTCAGAATAGTAATAATATTGAGGGGTGGGTACTGACTGAAAGGGGGCACAGGGTGGAACTTCTGGTATGTGGGTAATGTTCTGTTTCTTGATCTGGGTGCTGGCGACACAGGTGTGTTCACTTTGTGAAAATTTTTTAAACTCTACAATAATGATTGTTGTGTTTTTTTGTGTCTGTATAGTTCAAAAGATCTTTAAAATGATATTGTCTGTGTACTGGCTTGATTCCAACTTTTGCTAAGATTGCTATTTATTTCTACTTGAAGGTGCCAATGTGAATAGGGCTACAGCCAATAATGATCATACAGTGGTTTCGCTGGCATGTGCAGGAGGTCACCTGGCAGTTGTTGAACTACTCTTGGCTCATGGGGCTGACCCTACTCATCGACTCAAGGTATTCTACTAAAAAATAAGTGAATAAATAAATTATATATACACATGTATATATATGTAGCTATTAAAATGTTTGATTTCTTAGTGATTAATATTCATTACTCTTTAATGAGTTTTTATTTTATATGAGTTGCTAAGAAACTAAATGTGTATAGTAATCATATAAGAAGAAATTTATAAATAATAATGATGGTGTCACTTTTTCTCAGGATGGCTCAACAATGCTCATTGAAGCTGCAAAAGGTGGCCATACTAATGTTGTTTCTTATCTGTTGGATTATCCAAACAATGTTCTATCAGTTCCTACTACAGATGTATCTGTACTCACTCCACCTTCTCAAGATCAATCTCAGGTAAAGTAAAACAGAACTTATCTGAAACTACGTATAACTATCCTTACCTGTTGGGAATTTTTGTTTAAATTTGTTTTAAGAAAAAATGGTTTTTCTTTTTTCTATTCCATATTGAGATAAACATGATCCTAAGTTCTTATGGTTTCTTTTATTCAAAAATTCATGGAAATTTTTTTATCTTATTTACTAAAAATAGTGTGTTTTGTGTTTTTTTTAAAAAAAAAAAAAAAACAACCAAATATAAATATAAATATTCCAAAGTCTCATCTTACTACAACTAAGTTTTAGGGTCGTTTGTTTTTTCATGAATGTATTAAGCATAATTTTGAACCAAATAAAAAGCTTTTCCTTAATACTTCCCAAGACACTATTATTTATACTAGAGTTAACTATTTTGTCAACTAGCAAAGTATGATTAATCAGGATATATGCACCAAAAGTAATTTAAAGTAATTTTTAAACCTACCTAAAAATATGGAGAGAATATAGAGAATGTATTAAGCATACAGTTTAGTGAAATCTTGTTTTTGTCTTCAAAATTATCCTGAGTACTGCTAAAATACTCCAACTCACGAGTCATGTGGAATTTTTCTTTCTTTTGACCCAAATGGAATTTGAACAAGGGTAAATTGGCCAGTGATTATGTGAATTGTACTCCTAGCTATAATTGGAACCAGCAAGGCTTTCTTCTTAGCTAGAGAGTAATATTCCACTTACCTTAGTCATTTACTTGTAGATTGTCTGAGTTTGTCCAATCAATATTCTTAGAAATTATTCCTTAGTGAAATACTTCCTCCAGCCCTCTCCTGTCTCCTCCCACCCCCAGGCTTTCACCACACCATTGTGTCCACCCATTATGCATACATTCAAACAAGTTCAATGGTTGATCTCTTCCCACCCACCCTCCCCTGCCTTCCCTCTGAGGTTCAATGGTCTGCTCATGCTTCTGTGACTCGGGGTCTATTTTTGATCATCAGTTTATTTGGTTCATTAGATTGCACACAAGAGAGAGATCTTGTGATACTTAGCTTTCTCTGACTGGCTTATTTCACTCAGTATAATACCCTCCAGGTGAATTTTTTGCTGTTTTGTTCTTGGTGGAATTTATTTATTTATTTTTTTTAAGAAACAAGTGAATCAGTAGTATGAAAAAAATCTAAAGCAGGATCTCTGTTTAGTGTGTGGGCTTTTGTTTTACTCTTTGATCTGAGATTATTTTTTCTGAGTTGGCTTTTTAGGTTCCACGTGTACCAATGCATACTCTTGCCATGGTTGTACCTCCCCAAGAGCCTGACAGAAGTTCACAGGAGAACTCCCCTGCCCTTTTAGGAGTACAAAAAGGTTAGTTTTTAAATTATTTCTTTAAAATGGGTATTTTATTATCTAATTAATGAACTCATTAGTATGTATCCCATATTAGTTCATACATTAATTGAGGTAGGTAATTCTGAAAATGCTAATAGCCTTACAGACTATAAAATAGAAAATACATAAATACTAAGAAAAATGACTTCTTATTTCCTGTTAACATACTGCTAGGTGTAATTTTTATTTAACATAGGTGAAAATACTTAATCAAAAAACAAGGTTTTTTTATTAAAGTAGCACAAGTTTATCAAGCACAAGTTTATTCATTTCCCATTTGATAATTCTTTAGCTAAACAGTAGTATAATATGAGGAATGAAAATGTATATTTTTTTGTCTAGTTAAGTCTTAGTAACAATGATTCATTTCAATGAGTGAGAAGTTTTAAGAATTACTAAATTTAGTTTCTTTCACATAATGAAAAATAGTGTGTGTTAACATCTGTCAATATGTGAACCTGGACAAATAACTATCAAAAAGTATATAAATAATATCCAAGTGAATATTAAGGAGTGTATAATATTTAAAGGGCTCAAGTTTGTGAACTCTGATATTTTCCTGCTATCTTTTCATTTGTAGATATAAAAAGTACCTTGATTTGATAATCATGTATAGTTGTCATATCCAAGTACTTTTAAAATAAGAAAATAGTTACTTTGTAAGGCATTTAAAAACTACATTTAAAAAAATGTATAAGCATATTTCATTCAGTATGTAATAATCAAGTCCTAGATTTTTTAAATCAAAATGAGGTGTATTCGTATGTACTAGTCTCTTTAATACTGTGATTTAAGAAAAGTTTGTAGGGGGTGTCAATCAGGGGAAAAGGAGACATATGTAATAATTTAAACAATAAATAAAAAAATTAAAGGAAAGTTGGTTAGGAGTAATTGTTACAGCAACAAGCAGAAGCTTCTTTCAAATTATGCCAGTTTTAGTAATTTAGAGTATTGAGGGCCTTCACCAAGGATTACTTCATTTCTAAACTATTAATTTTAGAGATAAAATGTCTGTAGTGTCTCTGACTTATGGTAATTCTAACAGCTTTCCATTGGACACATAGCTATTTAAACTTTTAAGAAAATGAAGGCTGACATTTTTAATCTTAACAAATAAAAAGCAAAGTAAGCCAAAACTGGTTTGGCTCAGTGGATAGAGCATCAGCCTGCAGACTGAAAGGTCTGGGGTTCGATTCCGGTCAAGGGCATTTACCTTGGTTGCGGGCACATCCCCGGCAGGGGGTGTGTAAGAGGCAGCTGATCGATGATTCTCTCTCATCGATGTTTCTAACTCTCTATCCCTCTCTCTTCCTCTCTGTAAAAAAAAAAAAAAAAAAAATCAATAAAATATATTTTTTAAAAAAGCAAAGTAAGCATGTACTTATTAAGGAATCTGGCATCATAACTAGTTGACAGCCTTTAGTAAAATATTAAATGCCTCTATTTTTGTTGTTTCTTGTTTGGCTAAACCCTATATAGAACTGTACTAACTTTGGCTAGGGAAATTCAGAACTACATAAGAAATCTTTTAAAAATATATTTTATTAACACAAACCACAAAATAACCAAGAAATAAGCTAGGAAGGACGTGAAGTATGCATGGAGAGCAAGTAAAACATTTTAAATTTAGATTTAATGTGTAAGTAACCTAAAATGTTCAGGTAGTGATTTTTTAAGTTGATACTCAAGTGAGTAATCATATTTTTTCTTACTGAGATACCTTGCTTGTACGGAGTATTTATCTTCATTTTGATGTTTTACTACTTATTAAATGATATAAAAATAAATTAAGCTTTTAAGGAATCCTTTATTTTTCTAAATTATTAGGGAAGAAAAAAGTTAATATTTTTATCTAGACACTTGGGCACTTGCTATTGCCAGCTGCCATGTCACATTGCCAGCCAAATATATATATTTATGCAGGATCGAACTGTGATCATGCATGTATTACAATGTAATGTTAGGATAAATCATGTGCATCATAGAATGTTATATCACTATGAATTAGGAAAAATCAGTTGATATCAGAGTGCACACTGAATCAATGGGGTAAAAAAAAAAACCTATCTTAAATTATTAAATATATATTATTATATTTTTCTCCTTAAGGTGGCTTTTCTCTTTAATACTTCTCATTTATATTTCTAGAGAAGTTCCTTTGAATGATGAAACTGTTGTTTGATGCTTTTGTTTCTCCTAACATCTGTGTTGCATATGTGATTAGGGATAAAGAAAGGGTTCTTATTCTCTAAGACTCTTCATTTTCCTCTTCTAGCAATCATCTTTACAAGCTCTTATAACTTTTTATTTCTGTCTGTTTTAAATAAATCTTTTTTATTATTCATACCTGCATCCTTTAAAATATATTCATGCCCTAAATCTTACCCAGGTGTTATATACTACTCATATATTCTTTTTGTTCATGACCCATTTGCACCATTTGTCTAGGCTCCATTCATCTTGACCCATATCTCCTGATATAGGCAACTTACCTCACTTATTTATTGTTGATTTTCAAGGATTTACAATTCTAGGCGGCATCTGAGAGACCTAAGAATCACTCTGTAAATAAAATGTGAAACTAGGTGAGAATGATATGCTCAGTTTTCCAACATTATTTAACTATATTATGTATAGTTGTGAATATTCAGATGGGAAAGGATATACAAGTGATATCAACCCTATGTCTTTCAAAATTAATTTTTAAATTTGTTCATTGAAGCCATTTGTCGCATCTAATTTATTTGTTTTAACTGGTTCTCCAGAGATTCTAAACGAGAGGACTGGACTATCCTGTGCAGGTTAACAGTTTAGAATTTAAATCTGTTACAAAGCACTTAAATGATATCGGTTTAAAACAAAACCTATATCTTTTTTGTGCACCTCAAGCCCTCTAGAGGAGTAGTTTATTTGCTCTGAACTCCTACAGCACTTTATTGGATCTTCCATCTGGCTATGGTCATTCCTACTCCTGCCCCCTCCTCCTCTTTTGGAACTCAAGTATAGAAGGTTGGGTTAATCATATTCAAATCCTGGTGCTTTGACATTGTGGCTCCTGGCTTACTCCCTTTATCCCTCTTTCAATCCCTTACTTGCCCTGTGGAAGTTTTTTTTTGTGTTGTTTTTTTTTTTTTTGTATGTGAGGGGAGTGTAAATTTTGTTGATGTGTAAATTCTTTTGTTCTTACACATTCTCATAATATGTTTACTACTTAATGGGTATTTTAAATTTACTGAATGGTATTGTGCTGAATTCCATTTTGTTTTTTACTTTTTTCATTAATACTGTTTTAAGATCTATTTATGTGTCTACCTCTATTGTTTCTGCCTGCAGCACAGTGCTTCACCTGTATATCCTCCATTTTTTACCTGTCCTTTCTCCCAGTGATGGGGACCCAGTTGCTTCTCACTTCTCGCAGACAATGCTGTGATGAAAATCCTTATTTACTCCCCTTCTAGGTCTTTGTGAGAATTTCTTTGGGATAAATATAGGAGTAGAATTGTCTGTCATAGGAATGCATACTGTTTATCTGAGAGTATTACAAATTTGCTCTCTATAATGGCTAGAGCAGTTTACACTCCTACCAGTAATGCCTGAGGATACCTATATTATACCCCCCATTCCAGGTCTGCCAATCCTTGGATTTATCTCTATATTTGGACTCATATACTTTTATCTCCTCTTTTAGACTGTAAGCTCCTCAAAGGGCAGGGTTTATGTTGTTTATCTTTGTATAGTCCACTATGCCTTGCTTATTCTATTTGTTCCAATATTTGTTGAGTAAACTAATAAATACCAGGCTAACAATATATATCATTCTGAACGCAAAAGAAAATTATTAAACATTTTTAAGAAGGAAGATGTGATTAAAGAATGATGTTTTTAAAAAATTAACCAAGAAGTAGTATTCTAGAATGGTGAGGAAATGTTGAAAAAAGCAATATAAATGTAAAGTAAGAATTCAGTTAACATACTGCTTTAATATTCCAGAGTTGTTTATTGGAATAGGTACCTGAAAAGTTTTTGTATCAAATCATTAAAATTGTCGAATTCCCTGGCTGGTGTGGCTCAGGATAGAGCATCGGCTTTTGTATCAAAGCGTCGCGGGTTTGATTCCCAGTCAAGGGCATGTACCTGGATTGCAGTTCATTCCGGCCCAGTCAGGGTGCTCAATAGGTAACCAGTGGATGTGTCTCTCTTACATCAATGTTTCTCTCTCTCTCTCTTTCTCTCTCCCTCCCCTACTTTCACTCTCTGAAAGTCAGTGGAAAAAATATCCTCAGGTGAGGATTTTTTTTTTCAGTGTATAGAAAAATATATGTATAGTGAATGAAATTGAGTGTTCTTATGCAATTCTTACTACTGATACTCTCTAGTTTAGTAGATTTCTATTATGTAATCATGTTTACATGGATTACATATACCCACATTTAATAATGCCTTTTAACTTATAACTGCTTAGAAGGCAGAAGGTTGAATTAATCTCTTAGCATGTAACACAGATGCTCTGAATTTGAACACTCTTGGTTAACCTTACTATATTAAAGATATAATAAAAATATATGGGAAATTTTGAGACAGATATTTAGACATAAAGAAAAAATTACCAATTCCAGGCCAATGGCTTTCGTTTTTTACTATGACCACAATAAGAACATTGAAGCATAGGGCACAATGTCCATCTATTTATCCAAACACAAATTCCATTAGGTAATATATATACTCTACTACATTTCATGTACTGTGTTATTTTCTATACTACTTCATCAACTTTTTTTCTATTTCAATTTAAAACCCAGTTGGGAATGCTGTTTAAAAATCATTCTAGGCCTCTTCGGCTTGGCTCAGTGGATAGTATGTCAGCCTGAGGACTGAAGAGTTGTGGGTTCAATTCTGGTCAAGGTCACATGCCCAGGTTGAGGGCTGATACCCCAGAGGGGGTGTGCAGGAGTCACTTGATAAATGGTTCTCTGTCATCATTGATGTTTCTATCTCTCTCCCTCTCCCTTCCTCTCTGAAATCAATAAAAATATTTTTTTAAATAAATCATTCTAGCCCTAGCCTATTTTGCTCCATGGATAGAATGTCATCCTGCAGACTGAAGAGTTCTGGGTTTGATTCCAGTCAAGGGCACATGCCCAGGTTGTAGGTGGGGCGGGGTGCAGAAAGCAGCCACTCAATGATCCGCTCTCATCATTGATGTTTATATATCTCCCTCTCCCATCCTTTCTGAAATCAATAGAGATGTTTTTAATGATTCTAAAAAATAATTCTAGTAAGGTGCTATGTAGAGATATATGAAAGCAAAGGGGTCACAGAACAAAGTTTATATCTGATTAGACAAATCCAAGTAAGAAATATGAAACCAAATCTATTGATAGGTATGTCATGCATTTTGTCCTTAGCCATTATTTTTCTATTACACAGTATACTAATTATTTTAGACACAAAAATGGTTGGTAGAATTAACTCATTTCAGTAATAAACTAAATATTTGGAATGTACATGTCCACCTCATTCCCTCACTGTCCATTAAAAAAAAAAAGTAAAGGTCTTGTTCAAAGCTAACTCTATATTATGGTTTCCTGTTACAAAGTTTTTCTATTGGAAAGCAAATAAAAAAGATGAGATGGTGATTTTCCTAAATTCCTAGAAAGTACTTTATAATGTCATCCAGTGTTACCAATGAATAGATTTATTTATTTATTTATTTATGACAGTGGGAGATGTTGGAAGGAGATGGAACTCTTATTTTCTTGCATCTTATATACTACTTACTACCTTCCTGCTAGCTGGAAATTGTTGCTAAAAGAACACTTGTCACGTTCTTTTCCCCAAAATTGAAGGTGTTGCTTCAGTTTCTGGGAATGATTAATTTATATTATTTCTTTTTCACCAACCTGGTTTACTTTTGATCTTACAGCTTGTGTTAGTGCTTTGATATATGTATCTAGGCTCTTTGGAGAAGAACTGCTTTTTGTTCATTACTTTCACCATCCTTTGTTTTTGCTACTACATATACTAGTATTCTGGGCTTATAGTTTCTATATTTAGTTAAGTTACTTTTACTAAGCTTGTCTTTTAAACTTCTTGCATCTTATTTATTAACAAGAAAGGGCCATTTCTACTGTTATTATCCTCAAAATTCTAGTCTTACTTTGGATCATGTTATTATTTGATAGATTTTTAATTTTTGAACATTATATAAGTTCATATAATTACCAGTCTGGTTAGTGTTGAACTCTTACATGGGTTTCCTTAATCTTATATACAAAGTATATATCAACTATATAAGTGTGTTTTGAAATTAATAAGTGTTTAAAGAAGCTTTTAGGCCCTGACCAGTTTGGCTCAGTGGATAGAGCGTCAGCCTATGGACTGAAGAGTCCCAGGTTCAATTCCGGTCAAGGGCATGTACCTTGGTTGCGGGCATATCCCCGGTATGTGCAGGAGGCAGCTAATGGATGTTTCTAAGTCTCTATCCTTCTCCCTTCCTCTCTGTAAAAAATAAATAAATAAATAAATAAATAATAAAATATATATTTTTAAAAATAAAATAAAGGAGTTTTCAGTCTTTGCAGAATTTTAAAATTTAGTATGCTAAAGTCATTGAATTTATCACACAACTGAATTTTTTTTTGTTTTTGTTTTGTTATTTGTTCTGGTTATCCTTCCTTTTCTTATCTTTTGATTGTCATTAGGTACTTTGAACAAATATACCAAACCATGAATTACTAGTATATAAACTTATGAAAATATTTATAAAATTATCTCACAAATCTAAAGGCTATTCCTTTGAAAGAATAAAGTATTTCTCCACCAGTTTGTTCAGATAAAAATGTAAAATTGAATATAGACGATACATTTTTCTAAGTTTGCATTTAAAGAATAAGTCTCTTAAAGTGATGGCAGTGATTTTGGAACTATGGTCTTCTGACCTTGCTAAAGACAGTTTCTTATGGAAAAACTGTTAAACTTTTTCAGTAATAAAACATGTTGCAGATATTATAGCTACCTGCAGTTTTAACATCTCCCATTTTAGCAAAGAAGCAGTTGAATCTCTGATTTTATTTTTCAGTGATTTTGTCACCTCTTGCAATTCAGTGTATTTTAACATCTAATGGGTGACTTTTTTCCTTTGGACTGAGAATCATTCTTAATGCATTGGATAATCTGTTTTTTAAATTCTTAAGTGTGTTTATGTTATTCATATATGTTGACTATAAACCCAAAAGAGTGGACAACTAATTTTTTTTTCTGAGTTCTTTTTTTAATCCTCACCTAAGGACATTTTCCCTACTGATTTCTAGAGAGAGAGTAGAAGGGAGGGAGGAGAGAGAGAGAGACAGACAGAGAGAGAGAGAGTGAGAAACATTGATATATGAGAGAAACACATTGATTGGTTGCCTCTGGAACTCATCAGGACCAAGGTAGAGATAAAACCCACAACTTAGGTATGTGTCCTTGACAAGGAATGGAATCCAAGGCCAACATTCTAACCACTTAGCAACACTGGCCAGGGCAACATTATGGTATTTAAAATTAAACAGCAATGAAGCTGTTAAAAAAGAACTAGGTAGCCTTGGCCAGTGGTTAGAGCATTGGCCTGCAGACCAAAAGGTCTCGGGGTCAATTCCCAGTCAAGGGCACATACCTTGGATGTGGGTTCGATTCCTGGCCTGGTTGGGTTGTAGGCGGAAGGCAACCAATACATAAATGTTTCTCTCTTTCTCTGTCTCTCCCTTCTCTTCCTCCCTCCCTCCCTTCCACCTTCTCTAAAAATCAACGGAAAAATATCCTAGGGGGAGCATTAACACACACACACACACAACACACACACACACACACATAAATAAATAAATAAATAAATAAATAAATAAATAAATGCTATAAAGTTCACTCACTTTAAATGTAAAATGCAATGAGTTTTAATAAATTTCCAGAGTTGTACAACCATCACCACCATCTATTTTAGAATATTTATTTTATTTGACAATTGAAGGGGAAAGAGGTCAGTGCGTCTGACTAAAGAGTCAGATATTTCATGTTTTTAAAATTTTTGTGGTGACACCCTCGTTGAAAATCACTGACTTGGTATGATATTTTCAAAGTTCATCCATGTTGTAGAATATATCATTAGTTTGTTCCTTTTTATTACTGAACTAGAGGCCCCTTGCACAGATTTCATGCACCGGTGAGGTCCCTTGGCCTGGCCTGTGGGGATTGGGCTAAACCAGCTCTTCGACCTCCCCCAAGGGGTCCCAGATTTCAAGAGGGCACAGACCAGGCTGAGGAATCCCACCGGTGCACAATCAGGGCTGGGGAGGGACTGCAAGAGGGCTCTCTAGGGCATATCCGGACAGTCTCGCCCAGTCCCAATCATCTGGACCCCAGGAGCAAGCTAACCTGCCAGTCAAACCATCTGCCCCCTAGTGGTCAGTGTACATCATAGTGATTGTTTGAATTGTCGAAGGGACAATTAGCATATTAGGCTTTTATATATGTAGATAGTCCCAGTTCTTCCTAAATAAAAGGATTAAGCCTTGAATTAAAGCAGTAATTATTATGTGTCCTCCACTCTATGTCCAAATGTTAGGACTATTAATATTGATAATTATTTTGTCATGAGGAAAAAACTTAATTTAAATGTATTTCAAAATCTTAAAATAATATACATTTACTTTATTTTTAAATATATTGTCAATATGAGTACTCTTATATGGAAAATATTATTTTTCTCCTAGGTAACATCGTTTTCCTCTGATAGATGCTTACATTAAAAGTTTATTTAAACTCAGAAAAAATGCTTTTTTTAATATTAGTGTTCATGTACAAAAGTATTAAAGATGATGGAAAATTTTAGAAGTATATATCTTGAAAAAACTAATTTCATGTTACATTTTGATATATTAAGAGAAGCATTTTGGCAATTTGAAAAACACTTTACTTTCATCTACAAGTTATTGTTTCTTGTAGTAATCTTTGCTTGCACAGTTAATATTGTGCAAAGAACAATTGAACAGTTAAGCTAATATTAATGGTATCTTAACACTATTTTGATAATGCTTTAGATTTGATATTCTTTAAGAAGTCTAGTCAAATAAGCAGAATTTTAAGATTCTTTTCCTCTTTGATTTTATTTTCATCCTGACCTGTCTTAATCCAAAATCCTCCTGTTTTAAAGATCAAACTTTTTATTAAAAATTTCATTTTTTCAATTGACAACATCCTAGTTTGTGCTGTTAAATAGATGAGTATAGCCTTTACCTACCACTCTGTGAATCTTTAAACATTCATTCTACAGCATTAGTTATAAGGGTTTGGGAGGGAGGTCCATGTGTGTGGGAGGGGGAGCTGATTTTTTTTTTTTTTAGCATGGCACTTTTTCAAACATTTTTCATGTGCTTAGGTACATCCAAGCAGAAGTCCAGTTCCCTGCAGGTAGCAGATCAGGACGTACTGCCACCTTTTCACCCATACCAACCTTTGGAGTGCATAGTAGAGGAGACTGAAGGCAAGCTGAATGAACTGGGACAAAGAATTAGCGCTATTGAAAAAGCACAGCTTAAGTCATTGGAGTTAATTCAAGGTGAACCTCTGAACAAAGATAAGATAGAAGAACTTAAAAAGAACAGAGAAGAGCAAGTCCAGAAGAAGAAGAAAATACTGAAAGAGCTGCAGAAAGTGGAAAGGCAGTTGCAGATGAAAACACAGCAACAATTTACCAAAGAATACTTGGAAACCAAAGGTCAGAAAGACGCAGTATCTCTGCACCAGCAGTGCTCTCATAGAGGAGTCTTCCCAGAAGGGGAAGGAGATGGTAGTCTTCTAGAGGATCACTTTTCAGAGTTACCTCAGGTTGACACAATCTTATTTAAAGATAATGATGTTGATGATGAGCAACAGTCTCCACCATCTGCAGAACAAATTGATTTTGTCCCAGTCCAGCCTTTATCATCTCCACAGTCTAACTTTTCCAGTGACTTAGGTTCTAATGGGACAAATTCTCTTGAACTTCACAAAGTATCAGGTAATCATCAGATTATAGGACAGCCTCAGATTGCTATTACTGGACATGATCAGGGGCTGTTAGTTCAAGAACCAGATGGACTAATGGTTGCAACTCCAGCCCAGACGCTTACCGACACTCTTGATGACCTGATAGCAGGTGGGTTAAGAAATATATCTGTAATAATTTTTCTTTAATCTGTGTGCTCAACCTCTTTACACAACCCTCCAAAAACACCAACTTTGTACTTTTATGTTTTAGAATGATCTTTGTAAAATTATTTCTTGAGGTGTTTTGGAAGTGAATTTAAGTTCTAACACACAAAAGTGTGTTTGCCCCTCTTTTTGTTACTTACAAAGGCAAATAATAAAACTGCCATGATCCTTTACTTTAGACCTTTGGTGTCAAAACCACCCTGTGTTGTATCTTAGTTAGGAGATATCAGAATAGAATTCCTTTGTAGACTTTAGAGATATTCACAAAAAATTATACATTAAATTTTTCTGCTAGTGATTTTTATGTTTGGAAATCAGAATTCTAAATCACATTGTTTTTTCTTTATAATTTTATTAAATCAATTTAAATATAATTAAAAGGGATGTTCAGAGAAAACTATAAATATTCCATGTTGATACAGTATTTGTGGTTAGAATATTTAAAGTTAGAAATTATTGTTAACTTGATGATGATTTGGAGATTGGGATTTTTATAATAACTGTCTTGATGAAAGCACACAGACAGACATAATACACACACATACACTAAAAAATAAAAAAGGACCTGGTAACCTTAAAGTATGTTTCTTTCCCCTTTTTTTGTGGAAAATTACAACTAGATATGAAATGAGGTGCACAAGTTTACTTTCCCTTTCATTGTCCTTGCAGCAGTGGGAAAACAGTGCAATTAATCATTTACCTTCCTAAAGATGGCTGGTGAATGTATCACCTCCATGAAAGCCCAGTTCAGAAATGCAGCCAGAATGGCTGTTGACAGTGGATGAAGACCAAGAACTAAGATGTAGCTGGAGTGATATTCAAAGGCAGGCCAGTCCTCTGTCTCGATTGCAAAATATTTTTCCTTAACTGTTGTCTGTTTCCTCTTGTCCTATTCTCCTTTCCCTCCTCCCATCCCAATTATGCTATCCCAGTTTTTTTTCTTCTGTGAGTCTGTAGTCTTCCTAAACTTTACTGAATCTTTAAAAATGTGGAATAAGATTACTTAAATCAGGAATTGGGGGGTGGGGAGGGTGGGGAATGGATGACTTTCAGTGGTTATAGAATTGTAATATAGCCTCTGAGGCTCCTCTAATATGGAATATAGGTACTACTGAGGAGGAATATCTTAGTTTTTGTAAAGGAAATAAAATGATGGGAAATGTTCTGAGGAGTTAGATTCTTTAAGTTTTTATATCTTCAGCCCACAGCCACTTAACTCAAATTAACTTTGTGTGGTTAGCATTGAGAGTTGTTATAAATAAACTCAGAGTTTATCTGTAGCTCTTATTTCTAATCTGGGTAAAGGTATATATTGGAGTGTGAAGTATGATTATGAATAATAATAAAACTGGTGATCCTGGAATAACATTTTTAAGGTTCTGTAAATAGCATTGTAATTTTTCTAATTAAATACTCAATTTGCAGCTATGAAACCCACATTACTGATCGATCTAGTATTATTGTAACTTAGGACCTGTTTGGTTGTTGTTTTTAAAGACTGTAGAAACAGCTCTAAAAGTAAACTTGTAGATTTGAACTTTATGGAAATAAATGGGTGGTCAGATGGTTTTGTCGGGGAGGTTAAATTTTATTTCATCAAAGTATTTGTTAAATTGAAGTGGTCTTTTACAAAGTTAACATAAAACTTCAAAAAGCTGATTTAGAAAACATTTTTAATGATATGTAATGTTAATACAATAGAAACTAACAAAATTTTATTTCTTTTAGATATTAATATCTAGTGATAGTTGGTCTACCATATTGTGTAATATTCTTTTATTAATAAACCTTAACTTGTAAATCAGCCAATAAATACAAAAAATTATGTTCGTGTTCAGATAAAAATTTCCATTAAGTCCAAGTTTCTCTTAATTTTTTTTAATTGAAGGTTAGAGAAGTTAGACAAGGATGAATGGTGAATACCTAATTCTACAATTGTATGATCCATTGAAATTGGTAGGATTATATGTGAGACCAAAGATGTGATTAATTTTACCTAAATTAAATCTAGTTCTCAACTTTGTATTTAATAAAGGAGAGAATACTAAACATCTTACAATTATTCATTTATAATAGCAATAAATTTACTCTTTAAATATAGGAGTATTTTTTCTTTATTGCTGTTTTATTCTCAAATTTATCATGATGATACATAATTTATTAATGTTGCAACTAATTAGCTGACTAACTTAGCCTTTTCGGACACAGTCTTATTTGTGTCATACTGTGTATAGTTCCAGACAAAATGTATGTACATTCTTGTTTGGGAGTATGGTTCTTCAAGTCCTTTTCTTCGGAAAATATTGGACTTTGACAGTTTAGCATAACAACAAGCGATTCTCATGTCCAGCTTTCAGTTTTACATGATTCAAATGTCTAGAACCAAGGTATTGCTTTGACCATTGAGCAATTTTAGAAACATTAGTAAAAATCTCATTATGAATATATAAGAAACATTGGCTAAAAATTAACTAATATCTGTTCAATTTATTGAGGCCTTACCATGCACTAAGCTCTGTGCTAAATGCTTATGTACATTATTTTGTGAGCTATTTATAATAATCCTATAAAATAGGTACTTTTCCCACCTGTTTTTCTTTTAATAACCTGAGGCTTGTGGAAATTAAGTTGCTAGTAAATAACAAGAGTCAGTGCAGGTTTAAGAACCACAGACGTAATATGCTTGCTCTGATTCAACTTGAACTTCTAAATTTATCTTAAAGATATTATTTTCTCAAAACTTCTAAATTCTATTAAATAACATTTTCTTATTTTGTATTAAGATTTGATGTGCATATAAGGTCTAATGTATTTTTGTGACTTTAGCACATTGTTACTGCTTTTGGCATATTAATAGGCTCTTTGTAACATTTCAATTCAAAAGTATTTTGCTTTAAACAATACAGTGGTAGTCAATGTGGCTTAAGAATAAGTAATTAGGAAACTCTTATTTTTAGGGCACTTTCAATAAAATGCCTTTAAATAATAATTTTTTCATAGATGTTAATATTTTATTTATAGATTTTTATTTATTTATATGAAACTAATAGTTATTTTTAAATAAAACAATTTATAGTGATTTAATTTATTAAAACCTTACAACAAGGCTTATGTACACCTAGTATCTGAGGTGTTTATATAGCAAAGTTTATTATTATCATCTTCTATATTGCCTACAAAACTGTCTTAAATTTTATAAAGAATTAGGTAGAATATTACCCTTAGTTCTTTTATCACCTTTTTGGGATAGTGCATAAATTTAATTTGAATTATATAGTGACATTTGTGATAGTAATTATAGTCATTTTGAGAGACATTTTGTTCAGAGGTAGGAAACAGTTTAAGATTTATGAATCTTACCTTGGTGTAAATTTATCTTAATAAAACCTTTATTTCACATGTACCTTTAAATTTTTGCTTCTTTCTAGTATTATCTTTATAACTTTTGTATGTAATTAATCCTATTAAAGTTACTTCTATGAAATATTGCTGATTGTCATTATTGCAAGGTAGAAAAATGTTTGTAGAATAATGTTGTAGAAAATGTACAGTAGTTGATGTGACAACACATTTTTTGTCATATAGTTTTTAAATGCAAAAAAGTATTTTTTAAAGTCAACTCTGTAAAGAAGTCTTTTTTTTTTTAATAACATCACATTCTGGCACAGCACTCTATAGTCAAATGTTTAAAAATTTTTAAATGTTTGTTTTTCATATAACAAGAGATAACATGAATAAGTAAAATTAATAATGATTAAAAAGTAATTCTTTAATAAGATGTATGTTAATAATTATGAGACCACTGTAAAAATTTTATTATAAAGGCACTATGTATCATCTTTAGAATCTTGTTTACTAGAACCATTTTCTACGTATGTCAACTATTTTGAGGAGGGATAATAAATTAATATCTGCTTTTATTTCATTAAATGATAAAAATTTTAAAACTTTTCTTCATTTGCATGTTCTTATAGGTGAAATAAATATATATAATAATCATTCCTATTTGTAAATGGATAGTTTAAATTATGTATACTTATGTGGTGACAATCTGAAGAAATTCTATTGCCAAGATAATTTTATATATATTGAGGGGGAGGACAGCTCATATGAAAACATATCTTAACATTTTTAAAATTTGTTATTCTTAAAAGTAGTTTACTAAACTGAGTCATTCACACTTGTGAACACCTTAGCAAGTGATTGGAGTCCTATCAAAATTCTAGAGAGAACATTCTCTAACATTTGAAATGCTTATAGTTCCCTTTAAGATCCATGAGTTTTTTTTATTGATTTTCATTCTGGGTGATAAAAGTTTGTTTATTGACAATACTGAACTTTGTTGTCTTTTTCCATATTATTGATGATTGTGTGTTTTTCTGAGTTTTTTTCCCTAAGTGGTAATTCAAATTAGTGAATAATAGAACTGAAAGTTCTGATTATCTATCTGATAATTACATTTATTGAGTATTTACTATATGCTAAATACCGTGTTAAATGTTTTTATAAATTATCTCACAGACAATTCACAGCATCCCTTTAAGATAAGTCCTATTTCTCTCTGTATGAGGCAAACTTCATCTCCAATGAAATGTAAGAAATATGTAGACATAAATGTGTCTTTTCAATTAACAAAGTTTCCAAACACCAGATTTTGAGATCCAAAATAGAAGTTCCAATGTTCGTTTTAAAAATAGTTTGATTTTCAGACATTGATTCATTGTGGCAAATTTTCAAAGCAAATACTGAATTAAAAAAAACAAAACAAAACATGCTCTCTGCTATTAATGGGATAAATATTCTAACTTGTTCTCTTTTTTTTGCATTGTTCTCAGGATATTTAATTGCCTTTTATAAATTAAAAAAGGCTTTATTTTTTTAAAGGAAACTTTTTTTCTCTATTAACAATGTAAAAGGCTACCATTCGTTACTTTGCACTCAGTAACAGACACTGTACTAAGTATTTTACCTGCATTATTCTAAGTAGTCTTTCTAACAACCTTACAAGGCAGGCATTGTACATTTTACATTTTACACCTTAGAAAAATTGAGACTCCAAGAGGTTTATACTTACCTATTATCAGAAAGTCAGTAGGGGATTCAAACATAGGTTCATCTGACTGTAAAGCTTGGGATTTAATTACTACATTATATTAATATTACTAATACAGAATTTTATATTTTCTGTATTTTTTGTATATTATAAATGACTTTACTCTTTTTAGTAGAATTCAGCAATATGGATATTGTTTTTCAGCTGTGAGTAGCAGAGTGCCTACTGGTTCAAACAGTTCCTCTCAGACCACAGAATGTCTTACACCTGAACCCTGTTCACAGTCTCCAAGCAATGTGGCTTCCCAGTCATTGCCCCCTGTCTATCCCTCAGTTGACATTGATGCACATGTGAGTATATTGCTTTATTTAAACTTATTTTGCACATTTTTATTTTCTTTGTTTAGAAAGGAAAATTATCATTTTATATTCATTGTGAAAATGTTGCTCTTCAATTGATAACCCCATTGTAAAAAAACAAAATCTAATTTATTTTTCCCCCTTCTAGACTGAGAGCAATCACGACACAGCATTAACGTTAGCTTGTGCAGGTGGCCATGAAGAACTCGTATCTGTACTCATTGCACGAGATGCTAAAATTGAACACAGAGACAAAAAAGGTAAGGAATGTCAGTCAAAATTAAAGTCTGACCCTGGCCAGTGTGGCTCAGTTGGTTAGAGCATCATCCTATGTACTGAAGGTCATGGGTTGGATTCCTAGTCGGCACATATTTAGGTTGTGGGTTCAATCCCCAGTTGGGATGTGTGTGGGAGGCAACTGATCTTTATGTCTCACATCAGTATTTCTGTCTCCCTTCCTCCCTCTCTCAGGTCAGTTATAAATAAATAAATGAATGTATGTCTGAGTGTAGTTACATCAAGTTTTTTCACTGTCAATAAGTAGTTTCTAGACTGTCTTAGTGAAAAGATGGTGAAGCATATTTCAATTTGGAATTCGGATTTATTCATCTACAGAGCCTAATTATTCTCCAGAAATTCAACTGTAAATTATCAGTGAAATACAGACTTCCTTTCTCCTTAATCCAAAAGTTGAGCATGCAGAGGTTTCAAAGTTCACTATGAGTATAAACTATAATAGTTATCTTTGACTTAACATTTTCTTTTTATAGATGTTTATGGAATTTTGTCACAAAGAAATTAGAGGCTAGAGCAGTTTTATGTTAAATGCTTATACGAATCTGTCCTAAAGACTCCCTACTAAAATAATCAAGAAATAAATGCAGTAGCTTAATAAGTAAAAATAACAAATTGGTTTGAGATTTTTATTTTCTGATTTAGGCTTCACACCACTCATCCTGGCGGCAACAGCAGGACATGTTGGAGTTGTTGAAATCCTTTTGGATAAAGGTGGAGATATAGAAGCACAATCTGAACGGACTAAGGATACTCCACTTTCATTGGCATGTTCTGGTGGACGTCAGGAGGTGTGTTAATGTTAATTTTCACTTTGTAAATATTTTATTTTATATTTTAAATATGCTTATGATGAGTGAACCACACATATGAAATGCAATGGTTACTCAACAATTGACAAATAGAAAGAGTAATTTGTAATTTCAGTACAATTGGGATTTCAAACCTTTGAATTTCTTGATGTAAAATTGAATCCATTTCTCTAATGTTGATATTTGAATATACAAAGCCTAATTAATTATATGTTAAACCCTGTGTAAACTGGAATTCTCTGTTCATATTTTACTTTGTAGGTGGTAGACTTGTTGCTGGCTCGAGGTGCAAATAAAGAACATAGGAATGTGTCTGATTATACACCACTGAGTCTAGCTGCATCTGGAGGATATGTTAATATCATTAAGATTCTGCTTAATGCTGGGGCAGAAATTAATTCAAGGTATCTATTTCCTATCTGGTTTTTTACTCATGATTATTAAGTTACTATTTAGAATAAGTGTCTTCCCCTAAATATTTAGATAGACACCATTTTTAATTAAGATAGTATTAAATTTACAAGAGCTAACAGTTCTTCCTGTAATGTGCTTATAAATAATCACAGATTATTTCAACTAAGGTGACTGTTTTTAAAGTACTTTGTATGTATAGTTGGAAATTTATAACTCTCAGGATTATGTTTTAAATTGTGGAATTTTTCTATTTCTAATTATTAGTCTAAACAAAATCATTCATTTGTTTCTTTTTACTGAAATGTTTTCATCTTTTATGTTCTCTATGCTTTCTAAAAAACAACAGGTAACACATTTTATTTTTCTAATTTCCCCCCTGAGGACTGGGAGTAAACTAGGTATCTCTCCCCTGATGTTGGCTGCAATGAATGGACATGTTCCTGCAGTGAAATTGTTGCTTGATATGGGTTCAGACATTAACGCCCAAATAGAGACCAATCGGAACACAGCTCTCACCTTGGCCTGTTTTCAAGGTCGAGCAGAAGTAGTGAGTTTGCTTCTGGACCGAAAAGCCAATGTTGAGCATAGAGCAAAGGTAAGCACTTTATAATTTGTCAACTTCGTCAGATATATTTCTAGTAGAAAAAGAATGGCATTTCAGCTCAAATTGATGTGCTGTTTTAAATTGTCATAAGTTAAAACTGATGTCCCAATGCAATATTGGAGAATTGTGCTATACAGTGGTCAATAACATATTATCACTATTCATGACTTTTATTAATAGTGAAGAAAATAGAATCAGTATTTTTTTTCAATCTCAGGTTTGAGTGGTTCTCTTAATCCTCCAATGTGCCACTTTTGAATGTACCATAGTAATATTATTTTGTAGTAAGATATTTTTAAGTAGTAAGATTATTTTATAGAGCTCATTAATAATAGACTTTTAAAGAGGCAAGTGCCTTAATAAGGCATGTGCTTACTAATGGTAAAAACCCCAATCCCAAAAATTGCTGCGCAGCCTTAGCCATTGTGGTTCAGTTGGTTGGAGCATCATCCCGTACACCAAAAGTAGCAGGTTCAATTCCCTGCTGAGGCACATACCCAGGTTGTGGGTTCAATCCCAGATTAGGGTGTGTGTGGGAGGCAACTAATCATAATCAGTGTTTCTCTCTCACACTGATGTTTCTCTCTCTTTCCCTTCCTTTCTCTGAAATCAACTTTTTTTAAAATTACTGCATAGATTATAAATTTAAGATAGCTAAAATCTAATCTGACCATGACAGATTCTGACAATTTCATGACTATTTAGCATTCAGAAAGTAATAGTATGTCAGTGTTTTGAATTCATTTTTTTTGGCTTAGAACTATTAGGTACTTAGAACTCTAGAAATATATAACTTGTGTAAAATTCTTAATAATCAGACAATGGCTAAGCTGGTATTCATTTCAAATTGGAAGGGTTTCAATGAAAATCTCATTTTTTCTCCCTGAATTTCATTAAAACTTTTCATTGCACAAAGAGAAATGAACCTTTCCTGCTATCCAGTTTATCTTTTCATATTATAGATACTCCATGTGACCCACTTGATTATTAGAAGTTCTAGATAAATCATATTACTTTAGAAATAATACCAATAGGAAATATCTTTTGGCAAAAATGTCATGAACAAAAGACATGAATAAAATATATGACATTTCAATCTATTTTACCTAAGTTTGAATAGGATTGAAAGAATTTACCCTGAGATATTTAGCAAACTGAATTCTCGATAAAGTGTTATCTAAAAAAGTTTTCTCATTGAACATTGTACTTTACTTACTTTTTATTCATTTTTAATACCTTTATTTGTTATGTAGAGAAGTTAAGGTCTCATGCGTAAATTTATAACAGTATAGAAGGTATAAAATTGTTCTCTTTGTTTTAATTTAGCATGTGATCATATAAATTAATTCAATCTAGCTTGTCTAATTGAATAACAATTTTTACTTGCTGTTTAATGAAATTAAAGATTGCGAATATTAGCGTTTTATGAGAGAAAATAAGAAATAGAAAACACAAGTCAATTGTTTTAGCCTTTTAAAAAATTATTTTAATTTACTTGAATAATTTTTGGTCTTACAGACTGGTCTTACCCCTTTAATGGAAGCTGCTTCTGGAGGGTATGCCGAGGTTGGAAGAGTTCTCCTTGATAAAGGAGCAGATGTTAATGCCCCCCCTGTGCCTTCCTCAAGAGATACTGCTTTAACAATAGCAGCAGACAAAGGTCACTATAAATTTTGTGAGCTCCTGATTAGTAGGTGAGTAAATTTTATATATATATATATATATATATATATATATATATATAGCTTTCTACTTTCACTTTCCAGAGCCATTAAAGCTAATAAATTGTTCTACTTTATTGACATTTTAAAGAACAGATTGTTTACATGGTATTTTGTAACAGATAAAAGACAAATAGAGAAAAACAGAAAAAGTTTGCCTCTTCTCATAGGAAACAAACTACATTCACATCTTTTGATTTTATAGGGGAGCCCATATTGATGTTCATAACAAGAAGGGAAACACACCACTTTGGTTGGCATCCAATGGTGGTCATTTTGATGTGGTGCAGTTGCTGGTGCAAGCAGGTGCTGATGTGGATGCAGCAGATAACCGGAAAATCACACCTCTTATGTCAGCATTTCGGAAGGTAATTTGATATGGGTGAGGGGGGGTTAAAATTCAATAATTTTAAATCAATTCTATGTTAAAACCATATAAGAAAGATAAATTGACCTTGGGTAAATGACTATAAATCTATATACAAATAATTGCTATGTTTTCACTTTTTGTGGCCAAATCTAATAGTTATATGTTAGTTCACTAAAAACAATTTTATTAGATTAACTGGTGTCTAGACTAGTTTTATTATGTCATTGTACATAAAACATTACATTTAAGGTCAGATATTATATACAGATGGATGTCTTCTCTACCTCAGGAGGAACAAAAATGAGTGGACTCTTTCATAAAAAATTATTATAAATATATAAAGGCTCACTTATCTGTTATATTTTTTTAAAGCCCTCCTGTTGCCTTTATGATAAACTATATAAACGACTTAACATGTTTTACAAAGCCCTGTAGGTATGGCTCATGCCAGCCTCCCCAGACCAGTCATTTATGCTTTCCTTCCCCTCGGCTCACTACACTTCAGCAATTTCATACACCAGGCCTCTAGTAAAGATATAAAATAACTTCCATCATTTTAGGAAGTTTCATCATGCCTTTGTTCAATTAATTGACTGCTTTGAAGGCAACCACTTTTCTGTTTTGTGTCACTATCAGACCAATTTTTGAGGATGTCTTAAAACCTTAATAAGAGTGGAATCTATGCAAGTTTCGTTATAGTAGAATTGATTATAAATTATTCAACCTCTGATAATGACATTTAGAAAGTGTTTTTTCTAGAGTCAACTTATAGGACTCAGATAAATGTGGACAGTCTACCTGGTTTAGTAAGGTGAGAGCAAAAATAATGCTTTGGAATCTAGAACATCCTCTTTGTTTTTAGGACTAATTTACAAAAACTTTTCTACTTTCCATGGGAAATGGGCATATTAAATTCAGGAGAAATATCTTTTAGTCCACCATATATTCCTGAGCATGTGGTACTTATCTTTTTCTGTTTATAAACTCAACACTAATTTTATTTTATTTTTAAAAAATATATTTTGTTGATTTTTTACAGAGAGGAAGGGAGATGGTAGAGTTAGAAACATTGATGAGAGAGAAACATCAGTCAGCTGCCTCCTGCACACCTCCTGCTGGGGATGTGCCTGTAACCAAGGTATATGCCCTTGACTGGAATCGAACCTGGGACCCTTCAGTTCGCAAGCCGACGCTCTAGCCACTGAGCCAAACCACTTAGAGCTGGTTTTATTTTTATAATTTCAATTTGTAATTTAATAAACTATCTGAAATTATTACTATACTTTTTACTTTTAAGTTTTTAAGCATATAGGGAAAATTTTAAGAGATTTTTTGGTGTATTTTCTGTTGTACTCTTTACAGGGTCATGTAAAAGTTGTTCAATATTTGGTGAAAGAAGTCAATCAGTTCCCTTCTGATATAGAATGCATGAGATACATAGCAACAATTACAGATAAGGTAGGTTTAATATGCTCTTGGAGCACATTTTTGTTTTTTGTGGAATTATGTGCCAAAATGTACAGTTATGAACCTGTTCTTTTATCCTCTGTGAGACTAACCACCTTATCTTACTATGCTTTAGTTTCTCCATTTGTAAATAGAGAATGGGTATAATACCTCTGATAAATGATTTCCTTACTCTTCTGAACCATAATTACAGTGACTGCAGCAAAAATATATTACTAGATCATTAGCCCAATTTAGAAAGTTTTCTAAAAACATACAAAGTTTTTAGGGAGTAGTTCCTTATTTTAATTAAAGATTGATTCATGACTAGACTCAAAGGATAATATAATTTATTTGAATTAAGCCCTGGATTTTGGTATGCTAATCAGCTCATTTTATTTCCTACATTGAAATACTTCCATTTTTCACTATAGGAACTGTTGAAAAAATGTCATCAATGTGTTGAGACAATTGTTAAGGCTAAAGACCAACAGGCTGCAGAAGCAAACAAGAATGCAAGTATTCTTTTAAAAGAACTTGATCTGGAAAAGGTGAGTGGGAAAAATAATTTTCCTTATAGAAATTGTTGAAAATCTAGGGTAAATTTGCCACCTATAAACCAATAATTTGAACAAAATATTTTTCAAAGGAAATGATTAATAGATTATCAAAACATCATAATTTTTCATTTGAACCTATCATTCGTAAAAAATATTTTGAACCATATAAGTGAGATCTCGTTTTCAAGCAAATCACAATTTACCAAATGATACTTACTGCCCAAGTGGTTTTAATGTTAGTCTAAGAAAAAGTTTAGTAAAAATTGGAAATCATTTGTTTCTTATAAGATGTGGGCTAGTAAAAAAAAAAAAAAAAGATGTGGGCTATAAGTGGTTTATTAGATCCTCAAAGACTAAGTGTCAAGTAGCCTAGGGTGTGTGGTAAAATGGAAAAAGTTAAATAAACAAGATCACTTTTGTGAGGCTCAGTCTGCTTACCAGGGAAATGATGTTATTAAATCCAGAACTTATATTAAAAGAACAAACTCCATGATAAAATAGTCATTCTAGGAATGCAAGAGATAGCTTAACTTGAAAATATTTTGTTGATTAGCCGAAACCAGTTTGGCTCAGTGGATAGAGCGTCGACCTGCGGACTGAAAGGTCCGGGGTTCGATTCCGGTCAAGGGCACGTACCTTGGTTGCAGGCACATCCCCAGTGGGAGGTGTGCAAGAGGCAGCTGGTCGATGTTTATCTCTCATCGATGTTTCTAACTCTCTATCCCTCTCAATTCCTCTCTGTGTAAAATCAATAAAATATATTTTAAAAAATAAATAAATTTTTAAAAAAAGAAAATATTTTGTTGATTAAATAAAGAAAAAAAATACAATAATCTTGGAAAATGCTAAAATTTTGACACCAGTTCTTAGTTTAAAAATTACAAAACAGCCGAATCCGGTTTAGCTCAGTGGATAGAGCATCGGTCTGTGGACTGAGGGGTCCCAGGTTCGATTCCGGTCAAGGGTATGTACATTGATTGAAGGCACATCCCTGGTGGGGGGTGTGCAGGAGGCAACTGGTCAATGTTTCTCTCTCATTAACATTTCTAGCTCTCTATCTCTCTCCCTTCCTCTCTGTGTTAAATCAATAAAATATATATTTTTAAAAATTACAAAACAAAACTTGTAAGCTAAAAACGGAAGGAAAGAATCCTTACAAATCAATGAGAAAAAGAGAAGTTGCTCAGAATAAGGAATGAGTCACAGAAAAATAAATATAGGTGGTTAATAAATAGATGGAGAATGCTAATTTCATAAATAAAGAAATGCACAATAAAAGAGTGATTTAAGTTTTTTTTTACCAGACTGTTAAAATTTAAAGGTCTGGTAATAGCTGTTGAGGATAAATGTATAGAGAAATTAGCACTCTAGTATGATTTCTTTATGTATGGTATAAATTAGTATAACTATTAACAGGTATTTTACAAATTAATCAATTAAAAAAGTAAATAACCTTATTCTAGTCATTCCACTTATAGAAATTTTATATACAAATGCTCAAAGATGTGAATGTATATAAGGTTATTCATTGTTGTATTGCTTATAATAGGGAGAAAACTGTAAACCTTAAAGTCTTAATAATTAGGGAATTAAATAAATTTTAGTACCTCCGTGATAAACTTGATTACAGTTAAAATAAGAAGAAAATACACTGTCTTCAACCTCCTATATAATAAAAGGGTAATATACAAATTGACCCTAATGGCAAAACAACTGGTCGCTATGATGCATACTGAACACCAGGGGTCAGACACTTATTGCAGGAGCTGCCGCTCAGCCAGAAGTCAGCTGATGGCTGGCCAGTGCAGTGAAGATGGTGGGAGCCTCTCTCATCTCTGTGGCAGTGCTAAGTATGTTAGGCGCCTGGGAAGCGGTTCTAAGCTGTTAGTCTGACATCTGCCGAGGGCTCCCAGGCTGCCAGAGGGATGTCTGACTTTCAGCTTAGGCCCAATTTCCTGGAGAGCAGGCCTAAGCCAGCAGGGGGACATCCCCCAAGGGGTCCCATACTGTGAGAGGACACAGGTGGGGCTGAGGGGAACCCCCCCCCCCCCAGCCTCTAGTTTTAAATAAAGCTTTGAATAAAGCTTTGAAGTTAGATGACAGCCAGGTCCCATCCTAATTTATTTTATTTTTTTTATAACTACCCAAGCACATACATGGTCAGCAATTCCCTGAATAGCCAATTGGATTTATGGCAGCAGAGTGATGAAATGATTTTTAATTGAAAATACAGTATTTTCTTTCAGTCCTCCCTTTCTTATTAACATAGGAGATTGGCAAATTTTTTCTATAAAATGCCACATAGTAAATATTTTAGGCTTTGCAGGCCATATGCAAAAATCTGAAACTGCAAAAAACGAAACTATGGATAAGGGAAGACAACCGTATACTTGATATAAATCCCTTGCCAGATGTATGATTTGAAAATTTTTTACCTTTTTAAGGGTTGTCTTTGTACTTTCTTGATGGTTCTTTTGAAGTACAAAACCTTTTATTTCTCATGATGTCGTTTTGTTTTTTTTCTTTTGTTGCTTTTATAAATATGTTTTGAAACTGATATTCGTGGGAAACTCCTCCTATCATAAACAAAAATAGCATTTCATTCTTTATTTTAAACTATTGCTTTGTTGATAATGTGATACATCTTTATTTCAGTCAAGAGAGGAGAGCAGAAAGCAGGCTCTTGCAGCTAAAAGAGAGAAAAGAAAAGAAAAGAGAAAAAAGAAAAAAGAGGAACAGAAAAGGAAGCAGGAAGAAGATGAAGAAAACAAACCTAAGGAGAATTCAGAACTACCAGAGGATGAAGATGAAGAGGAAAATGATGAAGATGGTGAGAAATTAGTGATAAAATTCTCCTGTATTTAGCGACTTCATTTTGAATGCCTTTGATGTAATTAATTCTAGTTAAATATTCAATTACTTTAATCTGAAATTGACAATTGACTCTTATAGTAAATATTTCTAAACATTTTACATTGTAAGGTGATATAAAGAAACAGAAGGGAGGGAGACAAACATATAAATTGAGTAAGTTCAACAGTAAATTTTTTACTAAGGTTCAGAGCTCTACAGCACTATGGTTTATTAGTCTCAAAGAGTTGTTTATTATAGAGTGCTTGTAGTAAGCAAATAATCTTGCTGTATTTGAATTCTAATTCTAAAATCCTATTTGAAAATATTTCTAAATTCAAACTATTTTGTGATTTTTGGTTAGTTCATAAGACTAACATTTCAGATCTTAAAAGTGTTAGCTGTATAAATGGTTTATACCAATTTAGACATTAGAACAGATACAGTATATTTGTTCTAATAACAGTAAAGATTTCTTTTTTGTTTGTTTTGTTAATCCTCACCTGAGGATATTTTTTCCATTGATTTTTAGAGAGAGTGGAGGGGTGGGGGAGAGACAGTGAGAGAAACATCAATATGAGAGACAACTCTATTGGTTGCCTCCTGCACACGCCCCAACCCAGTCCAGGAATCGAGCCTGCAACCGAGATACAAATCCTTGACTAGAATCAAACCCAAGACCCTTCAGTCCTCGGGCTGACACTCTAACCACTGAGCAAAACTGGCGAGGGCAAGATTTCTTTATTTGCTAGTAAATACAGGTGTAAGGAAAACATGAGTAAAGGACTAAATTATTATGAAATGTTACAGCTATATATGTAATAATTTATTTTGAGATCTGTGGCTCTCAATGTGAATTTTATCCTTTTTGATAATTTCAGTGGAGCAAGAAGTTCCCATAGAGCCTCCTAGTGCAACCACCACCACCACAATTGGAATCTCTGCAACATCTGCAACATTCACAAACGCGTTTGGGAAAAAAAGGGCTAATGTGGTGACAACCCCCAGCACCAACAGGAAAAATAAGAAGAACAAAACAAAAGAGACTCCTCTCACTGCACCTTTAATATTACCAGAACAACATATAACCTTAACACAGCAAAAGGCAGACAAAAATAAAATAAATGGAGAACCCAGAGGCGGTGGTGCAGGAGGGAACAGTGATTCAGATAACTTGGACAGCACAGACTGCAACAGTGAGAGTAGCAGTGGTGGTAAAAGCCAAGAATTAAACTTCAGTATGGATGTGAATTCCTCTGGTGATAGGAGATACCCCTCACTGCTACTCCATTCCCAAGAAGAAAAAACAAGTACTGCCACTTCTAAAACTCAAACACGGTAAATTTTTCTAATATGTTAACTCCACATCCACTTGTTGTCTTTTCATGCTTGGCATAATAATTTGAGGTTATTTTTCAGGGGTAAGTTGTGTTAAAGTTTTAAATCCACCTCATTGTCTTCAGTATTCAAAAGTGAAATTTATCAATGTCCTAACGTGCTAGTTATAAAATGAGATTATTTAAAAAAATTATGATTTCATTCTGAAGTTGAAAATATTAGCAATATCTTGATTTTCACTATGTCACTTTTATTGATTACTAGAGGCCTGGTGCACAAAATTTGTGCACTGGGAGGAGGGTGTCCCTTCAACCCTGCCTGCACCCTCTCATAGCCTGGGACTCCTCAGGGGATGTCCGCCTGCTGTCTCGCAGGTTGGGGCTCTCGCAGTCTGGAACCTCTTGCTCCTTACTGCCTGCCTACAGCGGAGGCAGGAGAGGCTCCTGCCACGGCTGCCATACTCTTCAGCCATGAGCCTGGCTTCTGGCTGAGCAGCACTCCCCCTGTGGGAGCGCACTGACCACCAGGGGGCAGCTCTGGCATTGAGCATCTGCCCACTGATGGTCAGTGCACATCAGAGCGACTGGTCTTTCCTCCGGTCATTCCACTGTTTGGTCGATTTGCATATTAGGGTTTTATTATATAGGATAGTACAACTTTTGACTATAAAAGTATAAAAACCGAATCCATTTTTATTCTAAAATAGATGTTGGACTCTGTCCTATTTCTATTTTTCTGAATTGTTGATAATTTGATGTGCCAAATTTTAATTCAAGTATTTCAGCATAATTTTTTCCATAATAATATCTTGATTTTCTAACTTAAAATTGATCTTTTATTGGATTTGATATATCTCTCTTCTCAGACCTGAAGGTGAAATGAATTCTAATTCTTTATCAACAAGCTACAAGTCAGTGTCATTGCCATTAAACTCTCCAAACATAAAGCTGAATCTGACTAGCCCTAAAAGGGGGCAAAAAAGAGAAGAAGGGTGGAAAGAAGTTGTACGAAGGTAAGAAGAATTAGTCTTATCTTTTTAACTTACATAGACCAATTAATTAATGAATAATTTGAATGTAGTTATTGTTTTCAACTGTAGGCTAAAGCAAAATTAGAAGAACTGTATAAATTTTGCATGCATATTTTATAGGAAAGAACAAACATTGGCATTAGAATAGCAAAAAATATTTTATTAAAACAAAATTTAAAAAAAAACACCTAAGATTTACAGTTTACAAAATGGCCACAAGCTTCTTCTTCTTCTTCTTCTTTTTTTTTTTTTAATATATTTTATTGATTTTTTTACAGAGAGGAAGAGAGAGGGATAGAGAGTTAGAAACATCGATGAGAGAGAATCATCGATCAGCTGCCTCTTGCTCCTCTACTGGGGATGTGCCCACAACCAAGGTACATGCCCTTGACCGGAATCGAACCCGGGACTTTTCAGTCTGCAGGCCAATGCTCTATCCACTGAGCCAAACCGGTTTCGGCACAAGCTTCTTCTTAAATGGAATATTCTACACTTGACAGCAAATCACATTGTTATTAGGGCTATGATGTTTGTTTAATGATCCCATTTTGATTCAGACATCAAGCTTATCTATTTATAACATATTCTAAAGAACTGATTAGCTGCTTTTAATGCAATTAGATCATCATAAAAAGGGGGAAAGGAGCCTATGAAATTAAAACTACCTTCCTCCTCAAAGAAAAGAAAGAAAAACACCCCTGCAGCTAACACTGACAAGTACCTTCACGCTGCCTTATACTTAAGCCATGATGGTGAAATGAATGAAAGCAGAGAGAAGTCACTGCTTTTAAACGTCATACACAATCCAGATGATACTTCTAGCCTCTGTTCACATTTTACAACAGGACAGACATAGATTTGATGGATGTGTATTTAATCACCAAAGGACTAAAGTTTCTGGGCTTTTATTCTGTAATATTTCCAAGCTTTTATGTCCATGAATGCAAACAAAAAAGGAAGAAGTCTTGTCAAAACAGGAGATAGGATGCACACGTGGTCAGATTGATTTAAGTATTATTCATGGCATACAGCCTACTTCATGCTCTAGCTTTCAAAATATCTAAATATATTCTTCCCAACTTGTCTACATTAAAATAATATTTTTTTATTACTTAGGAGCTGCCATTGGGTATTCTTTTGGAAGGAGTGGTTCAAGTTTAAAGGTCCCTCCCTCAAAGGGGGAATCCTAAGGTGTACAATGACCACCTGAAAATAATGGGTGTTATTCTCATCTGGTTGTGCCAGCAAACACTGGGTTTCTTTGATAATCCTTCAGGGCTATTGGGCCATCTTGTCAGATCTCATTATCAGCCTTTTGTCTTCTTTTTGGCAACCATTTTCCTTATACACAAGTGGAAGTCCCAGGCTCCACCTGTGAATTGCTTTTTATGTAATTCAAATCTGAGGATTTATTCTTTACTAGGGGCTCGGTATACAAATTCGTGCACCTTGAAAAGAACTGGGTCACACAGCCGTTGTAGGCACAGGGGTGGGTCTCAGCTCATCTTCCATGTCCCTGCCCAGCCCCTCCCGCTGCGGCCCCCAGTTCCCTGTCTGCCAGCAGCCCCGCCCCCACTGCCGCCACTCCTATGGGCTGATGGCACCGGCCCCACTTGCACCGAGTGATTGGGGCCAGTGCCAGCAGTGGATGCGAGTGGGGCTGGTGCCATCAAAAGGTGCAAGCAGCAGCTGCTGCCCAATCGCCCCTCAGGAGCAGGAGGAGGTGGAGAAGCCCTCGGGCGATCAGGGCTCTGGCAGCCGCCACTCGCACCTACTGATGGCGCCAAGTGATCAGGACAGATGCCAGGCACTGGCAGTGGATGCAAGAGGTGGCTCCAGTGCTGGCTGCAGGTGCAAGCGCTGGGCAGGACCACAGCATATGGAAGCAAAGAATTTTCAGTAACCACCAGAGACTTGCCCCAATGACAGTGACTGGCGCCCCACGTTGGTCTGGCACCAAGGCTCACCTACTTCACCATCCCGCCGCAACCTATGCCTGCCATGTTCCACACACACCCCCTAGTGGTCAGTGCATGTCAGAGTAACTGATTGTTCGGTTGTTCCACCGCTTAGTCTATTTGCATATTAGCCTTTTATTATATAGGATTGCTAAATATAAGTTGTTGATATTGATAAGCTAGCCTATGTTTTTCAGTATGAAGTTTAACAATATGGCATGCATTATTTTAATTTAGAAAGAATAAAATGTATGGTCACTCACTGCAGTTTAGCTGATGTGACATTTCAGGCAAATTTGAACACTTAAGCTTATGTTTAATCTTCATTTTTTAGGTCAAAGAAATTATCTGTTCCAGCTTCAGTGGTTTCCAGGATAATGGGAAGAGGAGGGTGCAACATCACTGCAATACAAGATGTTACTGGTGCCCATATTGATGTGGATAAACAAAAAGATAAGAATGGGGAGAGAATGATCACAATAAGGTAATTGTAGAAAATGTATATTGCTAGTTCTGTGTGGAAATAAATTTTATTAGAAGCATACTTTTGTTAGTTATAGTAGAATATAGAATTTTCTTTCATGGCAAAGATTACCTGTTTGTTTTGTTTTGTTTTGTTTTTTATCTTGTTTTTGTTTTTTTGTTTTTTCTCCAGGGGTGGTACAGAATCAACACGATATGCAGTTCAACTTATCAATGCACTTATTCAAGATCCTGCTAAGGAACTGGAAGACTTGATTCCTAAAAATCATATCAGAACACCTACCAGCACCAAGTCCCTCCATGCAAACTTCTCCTCTGGAGTAGGCACCACAGCAGCTTCCAGTAAAAACGCGTTTCCCTTAGGTGCTCCAGCTCTCGTAACTTCACAGGCAACAACATTGTCTACGTTCCAGGCCACTAATAAACTTAACAAGAACGTTCCAACAAATGTACGTTCTTCTTTCCCAGTTTCTCTACCCTTAGCCTATCCCCACCCTCATTTTGCTCTCCTGGCTGCTCAGACTATGCAACAGATTAGGCATCCTCGCTTACCCATGGCCCAGTTTGGAGGAACCTTTTCACCCTCTCCTAACACTTGGGGACCATTCCCAGTGAGACCTGTGAATCCTGGCAACGCAAATAGCTCCCCCAAGCATAATTCTGCAGGCCGTCTCCCTAACCAGAATGGTACTGTTTTACCCTCTGAGTCTGCTGCACTAGCCACTGCCAGTTGTCCTATCACTGTCTCTTCTGTAGTTGCTGCCAGTCAGCAACTGTGCGTGACTAACACCCGGACTCCTTCGTCAGTCAGAAAGCAGTTGTTTGCCTGTGTGCCTAAGACAAGTTCTCCAGCAACAGTGATTTCTTCTGTGACAAGCACTTGTAGTTCCCTGCCTTCAGTTTCCTCTGCGCCGGTCACTAGTGGACAAGTTCCCACCACATTTCTACCTGCAAGTGCTCCTCAAGCACAACTTTCTTCACAAAAGACGGAGTCTTTCTCTGCCATGCCACCCCCAAAAGAGAAAGTGTCCACACAGGACCAACCCGTGGCAAACCTGGGTACGCCATCTTCATCTGCAAATAGCTGCAATAGCTCTGCCAGTAACACGCCAGGAGCTCCAGAAACTCACCCATCCAACAGTCCCACGCCTTCTAACAACACACAGGAGGAGGCACAGCCATCCAATGTGTCTGAATTAAGTTCTGCGTCAATGCCATTTGCATCTAATTCAGAACCTACTCCATTGACTTTGGCATCACCAAGATTGGTTGCTGCTGATAATCAGGATAACAATAATTTACCTCAATTAGCTGTACCAGCACCTCGAGTTTCTCATCGAATGCAGCCCCGAGGTTCCTTTTACTCAGTGGTTCCAAATGCAACTATACACCAGGATCCCCAGTCTATTTTTGTTACAAATCCAGTTCCTTTAACACCACCTCAAGGCCCACCAGCTGCAGTGCAGCTTTCTTCAGCCATGAACATTATGAATGGTTCTCAGATGCACATTAACCCAGCAAATAAAACGTTGCCACCGACATTTGGCCCAGCCACACTTTTCAATCACTTCAGTAGTCTTTTTGAGAGTAGTCAGGTGCCAGCTAACCAGGGATGGGGAGATGCTCCACTGTCCTCACGAGTTGCTGCAGATGCCTCTTTCACTGTTCAGTCAGCGTTCCTAAATAACTCTGTACTTGGACACTTGGAAAATGTGCACCCTGACAACTCCAAGGCACCTGGCTTCAGACCACCTTCCCAGCGAGTTTCTACTAGTCCAGCTGGTAAGTTTTAACTATCACTGCAGCTCAGGTTGGGGCTCTGACAGCATATTCTAATATTCTAACATAATAATGAAGTATTTATTTATACATGATATTGCATAATCTTAAAGAAATGAGAATGTGTCATAAATAGTAAAGACCCTTTAATGACTGCTGATTGGGCAAAAAAGTAGGTGTAAGTAAATCACTCACATATGACGAGCTGCCTTATGCTCTTTATCTGATCTCTCTGTCCCTCATAGCAGTGACCGTGTGTCAATCCATTTTCTTAGAATTGGTATAAGATGATATTAATAAAACAAGATTTATAGGATATTTCAGGGACTCCCAAGTTTACAGACTTTTTAAATCATAGCGATAGCTTACGTTTCTCAGATTTAAAAAGTTTGAGTTACAAAGGTGTTTAGGCTCCAGTCCATGATTTTCATTCTTTGTTTTCAGTCTTGGGTGTTCAGACCAAATATTAAACGATGTTGTTTAATAATACTCTGCTATTTACATTAGATGGAGCTGGTTGAATGAATCCATTCATTTTTCTTTATTTTAAAAAGACCAGAAATTCATTCTTCAAAATCAGAAATTAGTTGCTGAGGAGTTATAAGAAATATAGAAAGATATAAGCCCAGTGTTGACTTGGAGATACTTGGAAAGCCAGAATCTATTTTTTAGATTCTAAGAGCCAAATTTCACTCCAATCTGCACTATTCTGAAAAACAAATTAGTAACTGTGGCAGGCATAGAATAGGGGTAAAAATTACTGCCACTTAACATTTTTACTTCAGTTGGAAAACTGTCACATACTCCATCCTTCCTTTTTGCTAACTATGAATTGATCTATGTTGTTTAAAATTTGTGAGTTTATGGATATGGTAGAGCCTTAGCTTTCATTTCTGATATGTTTCATTTACTTGTCTTTTCAGAAGGCTGTACCTGTTGTATCTTCTTCTCAATAGAATTCATTGCCAATGCTTAGGCTGTGATAGAAAGCATTATTAATTCTTGACTTGACTGCTACTAATATTTGAATTTATATAGTACCTTAGCCAGAGTTGGACTGCAGAATTCTAATTTTCCAGTGTTTGAGCCCTTTGGACTTCACATACTACATGCCAGAAAATGTACAGATTATGAACATCTGGGGGAGAGTGGGGGAGTAAAGGAAATCATGTATTTAGTTTGTTTTTGGGTCCTGAATTATTCAGATCCATAATATCAAAATAATTTATTGCTAATTAAAATAATAACTCAAAAGCAAGCATTAATCCTTGATCTGGGGTCAACATTTCTTTTTTTATATAATTTTTTTATTAAATTATTATCTATGTACATATACCATTGCCCTCCCCCCCTCATATATGCCTTCCCTCCCCAGAGTTTTGTACTTATATGCATGTATACAAGTCCTTCAGTTGATCTCTTATCTCCCCCAGATCTCCCTACCTTCCCCGCTGTAATTTGACAGCCTGCTTGTTGCTTTACTGTCTCTATATCTATCTTTTGGTTCATCAGTTTATAATGTTCTTTATTATCCATAAATGAGTGAGGTCATGTGGTGTTTCTCTTTCATTGACTGGCTTATTTCACTCAGCATGATGTTCTCCAATTCCATCCAGGTTGCTGCAAATGATGAGAATTCCTTCTTTTTTATGGCAGCATAATATTTCATTGTGTAGATGTATCAAAGCTTTTTGATCCAATCATCTGCTGATGGGCACCTAGGCTGTTTCCAAATCCTAGCTATTGTGAATTGTGCTGCTATGAACATAGGGTTGCATATATCCTTTCTGATTGGTGTTTCTAGTTTCTTGGGATATATTCCTAGGAGTGGGATTACTGGGTCAAATGGGAGTTCCATTTTCATTTTTTTGAGGAAGCTCCATACTGTTCTCCACAGTGGTTGCACCAGTCTGCATTCCCACCAGCAGTGCACGAGGGTTCCTTTTTCTCCGCAACCTCGCCAACACTTGTCGTTTGTTGATTTGTTGATGTTGGCCATTCTGACAGGTGTGAGATGGTACCGCATTGTTGTTTTGATTTGTATCTCTCGGATAATTAGTGACTTTGAGCATGTTTTCATGTGCCTCTTGGCCTCCCTTCTGTCTTCTTTTGAGAAGATTCGGGGGTCAACATTTCTTAATTGCCTGTACTATTTATTTTGCTGGTGCTCTTCTCTATGGATAATTTACTCTCCTAGTTTATAAATAAAAATAAGAAGTTGAGAAAGAATATGAAAAATTTGAAACCTCAAACACTGCTGGTGGAAAGTTAAAATGGTACAGCCACTGAAAAGTTTGACATTTCCTCAAAAAGTTAAACAGTTACCATATGTTCTAGTAATTCTACTCCTAGGTATACCTAAGAAAAGACAAATGTCTGCACAAAAACTGGTACATAAATGTTCATAACAGCATAATTGATAATAGCCAAAAAGTAGAAACAAGCCACTAATGATAAGTGGAAAAACAAAATGTGCTATCTATAATAATAAAAGTATAATGTGCTAATTAGACTGGGCATCCTTCTGGATTACCTTCTGGATGAAGCCGGGGCTGCAAGGGAAGCCTGAGTCCAGAATGCTTGCCAGTGGCTGGAGAGAAGCTGGGTCCCGGGTGCCAGAGGGAAGCCAGTGCTGGCCGCCAGGGGAAGAAAGGCCTACTCTTGCATGAATTTCGTGCATTGGGCCTCTAGTAATATCTATAATAATAAAAGTATAATATGCTAATTAGACCGGAGGACCTTCTGGATGAAGCCAGGACTGCGAGGAAAGCCCAGATCCTGGGTGCCTACTGGCGGCTGGAGGGAAGCCCAGGTCCTGGGTGCCAGAGAGAAGCCGGTGCTGGCAGCTGGGAGAAGGAAGGCCTTCTCCTGCACAAATTTCATGCATCAGGTCTCTAGTGTCTATATAATGAGATACTGTTTTTATTATAATACATTAGATATAATCAGAATCCTATATAATAAAAGGCTAATATGCAAATCAAATGAATGGCAGAATAACCAATCGCTGTGACATGGTGATTAGTGAACTCCCCCTATGGGGAGCCAGGCTCATGGCTGGTGAGTGCAGCTACAGTGGCAGGAGCCTCTCCCACCTCCACAGCAGTGCTAAGGGTGTCCGACTGCTGGAGCGAGCCTAAGCCAGCAATCGTATATCCCCCAAGGGCTCCTGAACTGTGAGAGGTGCAGGCCCAGTTGAGAGACCTCTTTCCTGAGTGCACAAATTTCGTGTACTGGGCCTCTGGTGTATTAATATATTATAATCTATATATAATACAAAAGCCTAAGTGACCAGCCAACTGTCTGGTAGTTATGATGCATAATGACTTCCAGGAGGCAGATGCTCAGCGCACAGGCATAGAAACATGGAGCAGATTGATGAATCTCAGATGGAAGGGCACAAGGTGGGAATAGATTAATCAAAAATCTTATATGCATACTAGAGGCCTGGTACATGGGTTCGTTCACTGGTGGGGTCCCTTAGCATGCCCTGCAGGAATCAGGTCAAAACTGGCTTGGTGCGTGAATCCATGCATCGGGCCTCCAATTTCTATATAATCCTAATATATAAAAAGCCAGGGGCTGGCACAACCTAGACGACCAGATGGACAACTGAACAACAGGCTGCATGAGGTGACCAGGCTGACGATGGGGGGAAGGAGGCAGTTGGGGATGACCAGGCCTGCAGGGGAGGCAGTTAGGAGCGATCAGGCTGGTGGGCAGAGGCAGTTAGGGGCAATCAGGCAGGCAGGCAGGTGAACAGTTAGGAGTCAGCGGTCCCAGGTTGTGAGAGGGATGTCCGACTGCCAGTTTAGGCCCAATCCCCAGGATTGGGTCTAAACTGGCAGTCGGACATCTCCTGAGGGGACCAGGATTGGAGAGGGTGCAGTCTGGGCTGAGGGGAACCCCCCCAACCCCCCATGCACGAATTTCGTGCACCGGGCCTCTAGTCAGATATAATAGAGAGAAAGGAAGTACTGCCCTGGCTGATGGTCCTCAGTAGTTAAATCATCAGCCAGCTCACTGGGTTCACTGTCCCACCAGCCAACCTAGGGCACATGTGGGAGGTAACCCATCAGTGTATCTCTCTTACATTGTTTCTCTCTCTCTCTCTTTTTTTTTTTTTTTTCCCTTTCCTTCCCTGCCCTCTCTCTCTTCCACTCTCTGAAAAGCAATGGAAAAAATATTCTCAGATGAGGATTAAGAAAAGAAAAGGAAGTACTACTGATTTATGCTACAACATGGATGAACTTTAAAAACAGTATGCAAAGTGAAAGAAGCCAGTCACAAAAAAACACATATTGTGTTATTTCAATTGTATGAAATTTCTAGACTAGACAGGCAGTCTATAGAGATATTATAGAAAGTTTATTAGTGGCTACTTAGAGGTGGGGTAAAGGGCCATGGAGATTGACAGGTAATGTATACAGAGTTTCTTTTAGGGTAGGCAAAATTGCTCTAAAATTGATTGTGATGGTCGCACAATCCTGTGAATTATATACTTTAAAGATAAACCTCTGAACTATATACTTTAAACATATGAATAAGACCAACTTAAAAGAAGTTTTGACAGTTTTTTTGTGTATATTAACTACTTTTTCCTGAAATGAGCAACTATAATCCTTTTCCATATCCTTGTCCCTTTCCCAAATACCTTCTCCAGAGAAAGCAATGGAATTTGAGAAGACTGTTAATTTAAACTTACACAACCTAGATAAAAACTTTCATATAGTTGGTAACTGGTTTTTATTTTTCAGATGGCATACTGGAATTAAATTAAATAGTATGCTTTTCCTCCCTGTTAGGAAGGAAACGTTAGTAGGTTTTGTTATTCTTCTATATAAATGACTATAATATAGATGAAGAGCTGAACTTTTGAGATTTCCCCCAAAAGGGAGAGCAGAAGTTATTGATGGGTAGCACTTAGTCATAGTCACAACATGCACTCATTTCATGTCCCCTCCAGTGAAAGCTTTGAGATTTATCTAGCCATTATTAAACATTGGGCTCACTTTTCTATGTCTAGTGCTGTTTAGTGATATCCTTCTGGAATGCAAGAAAAAAATGGGTTTGGGCCATATAGCACATACTAAATGGATTATTTTTGCTATGATCTATGAAATTTACTACATGCTTTCTCCTTTTTAAAAAGGAATTACTTGAATTTTCCATTTTAAAGCCTTGGCTAATTTGGATGTCTTGGGCCTGTTTTATTTCAGGGTTACCATCCATTGACCCATCAGGCAGCTCCCCATCTTCCTCTTCTGCTCCTCTGACAAGTTTTTCCGGCATACCAGGGACACGTGTTTTCCTGCAAGGGCCAGCTACTGTTGGAACTCCTAATTTCAACAGACAACATTTTTCTCCCCATCCTTGGACAAGCGCCTCAAATTCATGTAGGGATCCTAGAGGAACTCTTCCCAAAAAGTCTTGAATAAGTTATTAAATCATTTGTTTCAGGGAGCACTATATTGTAACTTTAGCATTCTAACTAGTATGTAAATACCTAAGGTTTGTATTGCAATCATGTCAAAATGGTCAGTCGTTTATAGCAGTGGTCGGCAAACTCATTAGTCAACAGAGCCAAATTTTTTAAACTTAAACTTCTTCTAAGGCCACTTCTTCCAAATAGACTTGCCTAGGCCGTGGTATTTTGTGGAAGAGCCATACTCAAGGGACCAAAGAGCCGCATGTGGCTCGCGAGCCGCAGTTTGCCGACCACGGATTTATAGGATGGAAAACTTGAGAAGGGTCAAGCTCTTCCAAGCCAGAAATGTTTACATTAGGACTTAGATCAAGAAAAGAGGTAATTCAAAAAGTTTTATAAAAGGACCATTTGGGAACAGTATTGTGAAATAATATAATTTTTTAAGTCTGAAAAGAAGTTGAATTTATGCGTTTGGTCAGTGTGGTATGATGCCTCATTTATTTATATATTTACACTTTAGTCATTATTGCAGTTTATAAGTTAAAGTATACCTCTATTCTGACTTAGTTATTTCAATACTTTGAATAGATGAAATTCTAACAGTACTTGAACAGGATTTTATTTTTTTTAATGAGGTAGACAGTGAGTATTGGCCCTTTCGAAAATGAAAATTCCAGTATTACCTGACAGTCCCATTAAGAAAGAAAACAATGAGTTGAATCCTTTGATGTTTTGCTAATATTTAACCTTTCTTCCTTATCGAAAAAAAAAAAGGACTGTAGAAAGGGAAAAAGAAATAAAACAACTAATAAATGTAGATGGCCACCAGCTGTTTTCAAGACAATATACTAGGTACTGTGCAAACATTGCCACATTTAAGTTAATTTAAAATATGACAATATATATTTTGATAAGATAATTTAGAACTAGAATAAGAATAAATATGCTTTCTTTTCTAACCTTGTACAGTTAAATCTGGACTTTTTTTTTTTTAGTTTATTTGTTTATACTTCCTATAGGCAGAAGGTAGTGTAGGGTAATGTTTATAGAACTTATATATTCTCATTTGAATGATCTTATAAAATTATAAATTTTTCTTTACAGAACCTATGTTTTGGAATAGATCTTTCCAACAAGGTTTCTCATATTATCATTAGTTTTTATATGTAATAAAACAATAGAGAAATATTTTGCCACCAGGTGACTCTCCTCTTCCATCTGTTTCTTCGGGATCATCTTCACCTCTTTCAGCCACTTCTGCCCCACCAGCATTGGGCCAACCAAAAGGAGGCAATGCCAGTCAGGATCGAAAGATACCTCCCCCCATTGGAACAGAGAGACTAGCCCGGATTCGGCAAGGAGGGTCTGTTGCACAAGCCCCTGTGGGGACCAGTTTTGTCGCTCCTGTTGGACACAGTGGAATCTGGTCATTTGGTGTCAACGCCATGTCAGGTACAGTTACCTTGCCCTCTCTCTGGAGGGATATCTCAAGTAAGTTGTGGAATTTTGCCATTAAAACTTAGTTCCTTAAAAATAAAATAAAACAAAAAACTTTTTTCCAACACTTAACAATCAGTAGTCGTGTTTATATTTTTTAAGAATTTGACCCAGTCTCAGGGTCTGGAATGTTATATTTTATATAATATATGTAATATGTATAATAATAATAATAATAATATATGATTTATATAAAATAACAAATAGAGAATTGATTAAAAGTAAAAGATTCTAAGTGTATTTCCTTTATCTCAAGTTTTTCCATGTAAAATGGATCATTTGAGTTCTTTCTCAAAGCATTTAATCTTTTGGACAAGGAACTTATATTTTATCATTTGAATGATCTTATACAACTATAAGATCATTTGTAATTGTTTGGGGTACTCAAAAGACTTCATCCAGTTCTCCAGGAACTGTTTTGTTTTGTTTTTTATTTGCAGAGGTTATTATGAACATACCCTGAGTATGTTCTTCAAGGGAATCATTTAGGTAAAATTAGTATGAAAAAATATAAAGTGATAATATTTTGTTATTTTACCCAAATAAATATCAAACCCTGTTTTCAATTCTTCTTTCCAGAAGGTTTATCAGGTTGGTCACAGTCTGTGATAGGGAACCATCCAATGCATCAACAGTTATCAGATCCAAGCACATTCTCCCAGCATCAGCCAATGGAAAGAGATGATTCTGGAATGGTAGCCCCCTCTAACATTTTTCATCAGCCTATGGCAAGCAGTTTTGTGGATTTTTCTAAAGTGAGTTGACAAATATTGTAACTTAATAACTCTTTGACAGCCAATGTAGTCACATGTTAAGGAATATTTGTATTGAAATAATTCTCCCTTTTGGTGGAACTAATTTATTTCCATGACTTTGCCAGATCCTTTCTCTAATTTCAAGAGTGGAATATGTTGTCTCTAGTAGTTTGTCCTCAAACTACCCTGAAGATGTCCCCATCTTCCCAGAAAGCCTGAGAAATTGGATTTTGCTGCCACAGCTTTAGGGCAGCCTCTCCCTCTCAGAAAGCTGGCTGCCAGCCCTAACTGGTTTGGCTCAGTGGATAGAGCATTGACCTTCAGACTGAAGGGTCCCAGGTTCAATTCCGATCAAAGGCACGTACCTTGGTTGCGGGCACATTCCCAATAGGGGTGTGCAGGAGGAAGCTGATCGATGTTTCTTCTCATCGATGTTCCTAACTCTCTATCCCTCTCTCTTCCTCTCTGTAAAAAATCAATAAAATATATTTTTTTAAAATAAAATAAAAAGGCTGGCTGCCATCTCCCTAATGCCCTTTTGTCTGCTCTGCAAGCTTTCTGGTTGCCATAAAGCCAGGTTATGGCTGCAAATAGTCATATAGAGTTCCACTTTACTTCTTAGCACAAGTTTATTAGTGAAACTAAAATATGGGAAAATTGAGGTATTATATGTGTTCATCAAATATAGGAAATTTCCTAATGATTGGATATTGGATTGAGTTGTGTTTTTTTCTCTTCTTGTTGAAAAGTGTTGACGATGCAGATAAACACTTTTGGTTTCTCAACACTATATAGTGCTGAACTTACAGTATTCTCTGGAGTTCTTTGAATGAAGGGAAACTAGAGAGATTGGTATTATAGAATCATTATAATTATTTGATGGTTAAACCTTTCTTTCTGCTGTTTTAGGGTCTGCCAATTTCCATGTATGGAGGCACCATAATACCCTCGCATCCTCAGCTTGCTGATGTTCCAGGAGGCCCTCTATTTAATGGACTTCACAACCCAGATCCTGCTTGGAATCCTATGATAAAAGTTATTCAAAATTCAACGGAATGCACTGATGCCCAGCAGGTAAAATTAACTTAATAGTCCTCTTTTTTTCTTTTTCTTTTCTTTTCTCTTTTTTTTTTTTCTTTTTTTTTTCCCCCCAGATTTTTCATGTCATTCTTTGGGTAGTACAAGTTCTAAATATCAAAAGTCATGACATCTGATTACCTTGTTCTGAATTAAGTTTTTCAATATCAAGATGATGCTACTCAGCATTTTATTTCATGTGTGTGTATTCTTCCTAGGCTGAAACAGAATTGCCATTACATTTATATATTCATTTTGTAAATGTCTAAAGATTCCTAATTAGAAATTCCAATTTTTCCTCCCCCTTTTCAGATTTGGCCTGGCACGTGGGCACCTCATATTGGAAACATGCATCTCAAATATGTCAACTAAGTTAGAAGGTCTTATTCTTTAGCCTTGTTTGAGACACCTATGATCTTGGAAGAACCCCGGGGATTTTTTTTTTTTTTTTTAATGTGCCTAACTAAGATATTTTCTCTGAGGCTTTAGCAATGGAAATTTGATTGTCCATTGTATAAGAACAAAGTGATTTCCTATCCACCTGATTATGTTCTGTGGTTAGTTTAGCCATTTTGAACTTAGTGCTTTGGCTAAACATACTGAATGCTACTTTTATGCAGAAGAGAATTAGATGATTACCTTTTAGGGTGGTAAATACATGTACAGTTGTTTACATACTTAAAAGGAAAAAGTTGAGTAAATTTCTTGTCATATAGTGGCTCTACTTAATGTAGCCTGTATTAATGTGAAATATTTACCAGAATATTCAATAAAAAGATGAACAGTGTTTAGAAGTGGGGTGTGATCCTTTCAGTATCATGCAGGTACCACCCAATCCACAGTCTAAACTAGGTTGTTAGTACTATATTTGTAAGAGGCTTCTCACATTTTACACTTCAGAGTCCATTCTTAAATTGCATTCTTAAAAGCTCTTTTAAGACTAGTTATCTACTTGTTCTATATTAAACATTCCTTGTTCTCTTTCTCTTTCATATCATTTTATAAGTAAAAAAGTTTCAAGCCCCTCCAATGTGTGTTGTTGCTAGGTCATTGATTAAAATCTATCATTAGCAGATTGATAGGTTTTAGCTTTTTATGGATCATGAATATGTCATGAAGAACAATAGGATTTCAATCAGATAATACTGAACAAACTGCACCCAACTCATCAACTTCAGGCTCCTTTTATGCATCCTGACTTTTTTATCTAAATATTTTGGTTTTATATGTTTTAGGTTTTGATTGGATTGAGACATAGGAGGGGGCAGAAATGGCTCTTATTTTCTCTTGTATTGTTGAATTAGCTGAGTAATGCTTACAAATATGTGACTAATTCTGGGCTTAGTTCCAGAATTAGTCCAACTATGAAGAATCAATATGTTTAAAGCTAACCACAGGAATACTGGGATGTACTGCTTTGGCCAAAAACGATAGGCTAAGCCGAGAGGCTGATGCAATAGAATCTGAGTTATGTAGCTCACTTGGTTAGAGCATCATCCCAATATGCCAAGGTTGCAGATTCTATCCCCCAGTCAGGGCACATACAAGAAGCAAACAATGAATACATACATAAGTGAAAGAACAAATCAGTGTTTCTCTCTCTCTTTCTCTCTCTCTCTTTCCTTCTCTCTCTCTCTCTCTCTCTCTCTCTCTCTCTCTCTCTCTCTCTCTCTCTCTCTCTTTCTCTTCTATCTTCTCTCTCTAAAAAAAAAAAAAAAGGAACCATTGCCCTAGCTTAGGGGTATCGAACTCAATCAGAGAAGGGGCCAAAATCTAAAATCCAGCCTAAATCGCGGGCCGAATGGTTTACTGAACAGTCATAAACTGACAATGTCATAAACTGACAGCGGAGTGCAGTGATGACAGCGCGGTGCGGGCCACATTGCAAGGCCTGGCGGGCTGGATTTGGCCCACGGGCCTTGTGTTTGACACATGTGCCCTAGCTGGTTTGGTTCAGTTGTTGGAGCATTGGCCCATGGCCTGAAGGGTCCTTGGTTCGATTATGATCAAGACCATGTACCTTGATTGTAGGGTTGATCCCGGGCTCTGGTCAGGGCTTGTGTGGGAAGCAACCATTCAATGTGTGATATGTCTCTCTCACATCGATATTTCTCTCCCATCCCTTCCACCCTTCTCTAAAAATAAAAAACAATGTCAATGGGGAAAGTATTCTCGGTGAGGATTAAAAACAAATGAAGTAAGCAAACAAGAAAATGTTTGGGGGCTGACAGAGAAGCCAAAACTCATATCAAGGCAAAGAAGGATGCACAGACAAAAAATAACAACAAAAAATCAACCAAAGAAAGAAAGAAAGAAAGAAAGAAAAAAGTATGCACAGAAAAATAGTCATTAGGGGTAGAACCATGCAAGCAGTACTTTTCTACTGTTATACCAACAGTTAATCTTCTCAGCCTGGCTCCTAAAGCTACCACTAGATGAAACACACCATGTTTATTCTGTGTTGGACATACCTGCTACTTTGTCTTCCATATCATCTTACATATGAGAACTTCCTTAACCTCATGCCTTATTTTCTATTTTGAGTGGATTTGGAGCATATATATCACTGGTATTGGAAGATTTTGCCTTTGTAGTGCTTGATAACTACATCAAGTGTTCTCAAGAGACTCTGTTACCTTGAGGAGGGTAAAAGATCCCTTTGATCACCTACATATCCTGCTGTTTCCATTTATCAATAACAAAAAAATCACCTATTATTAGTGAAATGAATTAAATGACTCTTGATGAAACATACACATGCCAGTGAGAGATGATATTAAATAAATTATTATTTGGGACAAAAAAGGTGAGTTTTGTTCTATCTTAACTATAATACATTTCCTATCTTCTGCACCTTGAGAACAACAGAATGAAAAATTATATCTCAGCTTAGGAACTAGTACCCATGAGAAAGAGAGGCAATTATGAGAAACCCCCTAGAAGAATTAGGGGGAAAAAATAGAAGCTGTGTATTTACTTAAACTAACCTCCTCCCTGCCTCTTACCAGCACTGCCTTCTTTCTGACCATTTGGATCCCAGTTGCCTACTCCCCATCCCATTTTGCCTGCTATAATCTCTTCTTCCTCTGTCTTACCTCTTCCTGGTATTACTTTACTGCTATTTTTACCAACCTGAACCTTGGATTAAACCTAGCTCAGGTAAGGACTTAATTACTTTCAAAATATACAAGGGGGATACATACCTGGTAGGGAGATACCATGATCACAAAATATACAAGGGATTTGGGGGGGAGGCAGTCTGGGTACAGTGGAACTAGAGTCAGAAGCCTAAATTATTTTTATTTCTGCCGCTTGAAGCTATATGACCTTAGGCAAATAATTTCTTATTTCTGGGCTTCACTTTTCTCATCTAAAAATGAAATTGAACATTATTGAACCCTAGTTCTAGGACAGATTCTCTCCCTTTTCCTATGAATGAGAATATACGGTATATTCCAGAATACTAGAAGCCAATAAGGTGTTTACATTGCTAAGGTTTGAGCTCCTACAATGTTTACATTGCTAATGGTAAGAGCTCCTACCATTGATTCTCACATAGAATAAAAGTCTGCTGTTGTGGAATCCATTATTGATTTTGAGATTTTAGTGGAGGAAGAAGAAAACATTGCACATCACTATGAGCCCTCATGTCATTAAGAAACATCCTGCTGAGACATAGATCAAACCCTATGAGAACAACACCTCTTTCAAGGAATAAAATTATATGATCAAGGTTTCTGGACCCACTTATTTGAGTAGTGTTCAATATAAAAATAAAAATAAAAATCCACTATCCATAAAATTGCTGATGTTTAAGACCCTTTAAACCTGTTGTGGCTACAGTGTGCTGACTTGCCCTTTTATAGGCCAGTCTGCTTCCTTCAGTCCCTGCTCTCAAAGGGGAAATCCCACCGCCTCAGCTAAGCAGAGTGAAGAAGAGAGTTGGACAGCCAGTGGGGCCCTCTCCTCACCAGAGGTAAGAAATCTCAGGACTCGGAACTACAGTTTCTATCTGTTCTTAGAGATCTGGTCAAACTCTCTTCCAAAATTACTATATGAAGGGGCCATCGTATGCTTGAGGTAGCTTGTAGAGGGGAAAGGCTGGTCATATATAATGTTTCAAGCCAAACAGAGAGGCGTGTTTTGTTTACACGGTTCTGTCCCACTGTTTAAGTAAGACCTTTGGACCACATTGTGATCCCAGGAAGAGGCAAACAAGCCTGTAGGAAAACAGCTTCTGAACACCTTGTTCTCTAACGAGCCCAGATATCTTCTACCAAGAAGTGTGGCTGGTTGTGACGTCTTCTAGTGGACCCTGCCCTGGGGTGGGGGGCTCTGATAATACTGCATTTTCTATTCATTCTCAAAGATTTGTCACCATTTGCCAACAAGCAGGTTCCTTTACCCTCACACTCCTATTAGGAAATGGGTGAGAAAAAGATGGTTTTAATTATCCACAACTTAAGTGTATTAAGATCACCACCAAACAAGGGCAGGAGGCTGGGATTCAAGACCTAATTTGGAAAACAAATCAAGAATCTAATGATACAATTGCAAACCTGTTTTGTGATTACTTTTCAACTCCCGTTTTATCTTGATGATATTGTCCCTTAGTATATGAACAAAGGATTGGTTCCAGGACTCCCTATAGACACCAGAATTTAAGATGCTCAAGTCCTTTATATAAAATGAGAGGCCTGATGCATGAAGATTTGTGCAAGAATGGGCCTTCCTTCCCTGGCTTCCTTCCGCCACCTTTGCTCCGGCCTGGAGCTGCCTTTCCGCCTTCCCCTGCCCAGAGATCCCAAGTGGCCAGGGTGGTGTGGAATGCCTGCGTCCTGCCTGAGCCACTCCGCATATGCAAATTGACCTGCCATCTTTGGTTAATTTGCATACTCCTGATTGGCTTGTGAATGTCATGAAGGTACAGTCAATTTGCATCTTTCTTTTTTATTAGTGTAGATGGCATAGAATAATGCATACTTTTTAGCTCTTTGGATTCAAAACCAGGGGATATGGAGGACTGACTGTGTAGTGAAAAAATCTGCATAGTTAAAGGGTCAACTGTAATTTGTCTGGTGGCAGAGACCTGATATTTTCTTGTAGATTTAGGCAGATTAAGTTCCCATACTCCAATGGGTAATCAAGAAAAGTAATCTTCTACCAGCAGTCTTATAATATAACAACCTGCTGCTGTTGTTTTGTAGTAGGGATTAACAGAAGGGAAACCTCATTTCCACACTAATTCTTTTAGAAGCCACTTAAACTTCTCTCTAGTTCTCCTCCTCTGGCTGATCTTTCTCAGCTCTTTTGGTGAATCCTCTTCCTCCACATGTTGATGTGCCCAACCTCTTTCGTTTATCTTCTTACCAAATGATATCGTACCCCTTGTTCTTAGATTTCACTCCACTTAAATATGCATCATTGGCTCAAAGTTCTCTGAACCTCAGACCAGCATATCTACCCTGTTTCCCCAAAAATAAGACAGTGTCTTATATTAATTTTTTCTCCCAAAGTTACGCTAGGTCTTATTTTCAGGGGATGTCTTATCTTTCCATGTGCTAGGTCTTATTTTTGGAGGATGTCTTATTTTCGGGGAAACACGGTAGCTCCTTGTTGTGCTTCTCCATTCCAGGCACATCAGACATCCCCAATATAAGATGAGCCCTTTCCCTTGTGTTCTCTGTTATATTGAGTGCTATTACTAGCTACCAAGATCTCAAGTCAGGAGATTGGGAAGTTTATCCTCATTTATCCCCCTTTCCCTTCCCCTAACCTTAATCAGTCACCTTATCCTTTCTCCTCTGTTTATCTGGATCCCCTCCACTTCTCTCCTTCCTCACAGTCACTGCCCTTTTGCCCACCCCATTTCACTAGACTGGAGTCTTCACCTTCATTCTCACTGTTCTCCATCCCATCCTCCCTTCCCCCCACCAGACAACTTAACTGCTTAAAAGCTCAGTTGTCAGAAATGGCTCCTCATAATCTGCTCCCAAGCCTTACCCTCCAACACTGCTAAGACACTTTAAGTATACACTACTTTATAAGGGGATCAAATATATCTTTAGAACATAAAAAATATATAGATCCTTGCCGAGACCGGTTTGGCTCAATGGATAGAGCGTCAGCTTGGGGACTGAAGGGTCCCGGGTTCGATTCCGGTCAAGGGCTTGTACCTTGGTTGCGGGCATATCCCCAGTAGGGGGTGTGCAAGAGGCAGCTGGTCGATGACTCTCTCTCAACGATGTTTCTAACTCTCTATCTCTCTCCCTTCCTCTCTGTACAAAATCAATAAAATATATTTTAAAAAATATATATATATAGATAGATCCTTGATCCCTGAAGTGTGATTCTAAGGACCTGCTGAATCAAGGGTCTGCATTACCCAGGATCTTATTAAAAACCCAGAATTTCAGGTCCCATCCCAAACCTATATCAGAATTCTCATTTTTAAAAAATATATTTTATTGAGTTTAGAGAGGAAGAGTGGGGGAGAGAGATAGAAACATCAATGATGAGAGAGAATCATTGATTGGCTGCCTCCTGCACACCCCTTCCTGGGGATCAGGCCCACAACCCAGGCATATGCCCTTGGCCGGAATCGAACCTGGGACCCATCAATCCACAGGCCCATGCTCTATCCACTGAGCAAAACCAGTTAGGGCCAGAATTCTCATATGACAAGCTCTCCAAGTTATTTATGTGCACACTAAAGTTTGAGAAGCTCTGACTTATAAAATAGGGTTTTTTTAATTAATGAGTGAAGGAATCAGAGCTAAGGGGAAATCTGATGAAGCCAGAGCTGAAGTAATATTGATAAATGCATGAAGTCAGGTGGTCTGTACTTTATTTGGAGGGTAGGAGGTGTAGAAGTACTCTGGTTTTAAACCAGAAAACAACTGGATGAAGTGATTTTTAGTGTATATAGGTAGTAGACTTATTCTCCCACCCCCTCTCCTTCTTCCTTTTATATCAGTGTGATCAAAAAACCTTCCAAGGCCAGACTCTCTGACCTTCCTTTCCAGAGAATGGAAGAACAAGCACTCCTCATCAGCCTCCTGCCCTTCCTTAGTTTCCTGAGGTTAGGTTAGCTGTGGCTGACAGATGAGAGAGCAAACTCTCCTACCCCCCAACCATTATTCATCCTTCCAGATATTACTCCTTCATCCCCGCCCTCCCCACTTCTGCTGTGTACCAGGCCTTCACCCTGTATTGTAATTGATTAATGGGAGGCAGTACTCAGCTGCGCTGAAAGGCACAGGCTCTGGAATCAGATACAATCAGTTCTGAATTCCAGCTTCCCGGACTCCTAGAAGATACGTGACTGTGAACCAGTGACTTAATCTCTCTGGGATTTTAGTTTCCTCGCCTGTAAAATGTATTTAGTGTCTTAAACTGTTTAAAGGAATGGGTGAATTAATATATGGCAGTAAGGTGTACCTCACTTGTCCCCGGCGCCCAGCTGTAAACAGTGACTAGTAAGTAACAGCGATTGCAGGACTCAGAGGGTGGCGGGCCAATGAACTCTCTCCGACTTTTACTGAGCCCTGGGCTTGCTCCATCGAGGGCGGAACTCACGTTGAGTGACGGCCGGTGGCCCGCCCCGGGCGTGACGTCAACCAAGTGTTGTGGCTGCGGCCGCACGTGGTCAGCAGAGTCCGCCTCAGACTCTGCTGCGCTCCGCGTCTTCCGTACCAGCCGCTTGCCTTCCTGCTCCTCTCGCTCGCTATGTCCACGTTCACGAGCTGCCCGATTCCCGGGGGCAGAGACCGGCTGCCCGACTGCTACAGCACCACGCCGGGGGGCACGCTGTACGCCACTACCCCGGGAGGTCAGCAGGCCGGGCTGGGGTCCTCCGGGCGCGGGGTGGACAGCGCGGGTGTGCTATGGAGGGCGGGGGTGGGGAGGTTCGGACTTGAGCTGGTCCAGGGGCCCCTCTGCTGGTTGTAGCTTGGGGAAGGTAGAGGAGGGCGGGTGAAGCCCAAACCGTTTCCGGGTGACTGGGGCTGAGATCCTCACTGGCCTGAGTTTCGGGCACTTTGCTTACCCGCTCCTCCCGACTTTGCCACCTTGGAGGCCGAGGCCTCAACTGAGGGTGGCCTAAGCAGGAATCTCCAGGTTTTGCAAAGTTGCTAGATCAGGCCGTCAGTTAGGGGCATGGACTTCGGTGTATCTGTGGCTGGCTGGCTAGCGGCTGTTGGATTGCACAAGCAGCTTGGGATTATGAGCTGCTGGGCTTCCCATCCAGGGGTTCCTGCCACGTGGAGGCTGAGGGGAGGGTGGAGAACAAGGGTAAGGCAGGGCCCTTTGAGGACAAGATTAGGTGCCAATTTCCTTTAGGCTGGGCTGAGCCTGATAGGACTTGGGAGGGGTCAGGATAAGTACAGCATGTTCTTGTTTTGCGCGGAACACAGCTCCTCCCCACAGGATATCAGAGCCCAGGTGCCACTGGGTGAGCCGCCTTCACATCTGTTATTTGATTTCCTGATCCAACTAAGGCTGAAAGTCTAGGCCCCACCTTGTGAAACAGCAGTGAAGTTGCAGAGCCAGAGAAGAGCAGCCTGAAGTACCTGAGCTCCAAATTGGTTCTCCTAGAGCCAAAATCTGAAGCTCCCCTAAGCCAAAAGCTCCTGCCTGGGCCAGCTGGGATGGCCCACTTGCTTAGCCATATCCTGGTTAAGCCTGGAAATCTTCAAGTGCTGTGAATGCTCATCAGCTGAGATCCGGTGGACTCCAGGGCAGTAGCCCTTTAAAACACAAGGAAATGTGACCCCCAAGGTCCCTAAAAGGCCTTTCCAGGGCCCCAGACAACTCTGTACCCAAGCTCCTGCCTCTTACGCAGCCCCTACCCCTTGACAGGCACCAGGATCATCTACGACAGAAAGTTCCTGCTGGAGTGCAAGAACTCACCCATTGCCCGGACACCCCCCTGCTGCCTCCCTCAGATTCCCGGGGTCACAACTCTTCCCACAGCCCCATCCTCCAAGCTGGAGGAGCTGAAGGAACAGAAGGAGACAGAGGAAGAGATAACCGGTAAGGAAAGCAGGAACTGAATTAAAAATAAGAAATGCCCGAGTCGAAATGCACTGGTTTAGAGTGGGGGTTCAAGTTTGAGTGGTTTCTGCACTAAAGCTGAGCCTGCAGACCCTCAGCCCAGCAACCAGTCCCCCTGCCTTTTCTCTCTCCAGATGACGCACAATTTGAAATGGACATCTAATCCAGTGCAGATGACCCGTGTGTGGAGTTACAGGAATCCCTCATGCCGCTGCTGCCACCACCTCTTCCTGGGGTATCCAAAGACCAGCTGGCCTCATCTAATCTGGGAGTGCTTGACTCTGGGCCTTAGTTCTGAGGCAGCTAGACCAAGGATAAGGAGTGGGCACCTTGCCAAGCCCTTAACTCTACTTTCTGTTCGGTTTGTAAGCACTCCTCCCAACCCCAGCCCCACACTCAGGCTGAGGTGAGGACTGGGGGGAATGGAGTTGTCACTTGTCTCACTGCTTAGTAAATATTCAAAGAAATGCCTCGGCTCCAATGTTCTCAGTGCTTATCTTCCCATCTCAGCCACACACCTGGTTAGGATCAGAGGTCCCAGCTCCTTCCCAATTCAGATTGAACCCACTTCTATAAGCAATTAGAGCCTGTGGCAGGCTATAGGGACAAGCTATCGAAGCTACCAACTCATAAACAGCACTAGCCTGACCCCTGCCAAGGGCTGTTCCAGCCTTTCCAGGAAGCAGCCTTCCTAAAATCAGGCCTCTCCAATTACCCCTCCCTCGTCTGTACCAAACCAGGGGGAAAAGAGGCAATGCCCTAACCTTTTAGCCTTCTCTGGTCTCTCCCCATGTCTTTTCTGCCTCCCAGTTATAAGTACCAATCCCAGTCTTCTTATTCCAAGCCTGTTCTAGACCTCACAGGCCCCCTCAACCTGACTCTGTTATCTTCAAAGAACAGACCTCAGGACCCAATTGAGGCCCAAACTGAGGCAGCAGCTAATTCCTAAATAGTCATAAATATATCCCCCTCTCCCAAGAAAAAAATGTCACGATCCCATATCTCAGGAATCTGGTCTTTTTCGCCTCCAATGTATTTAGCTATGTTCTAATATCTGATCCTAATCTCCACAGCACTTGTAAATCTCAAGATGATACAGTGCAAACAAGGCAATCTCCTTTTCTTGAAGGAAAATGCTCCCCATGCTACTTGAACCTCTGCTCTCATGCTGAAATGAAATCATACAAAGATAGGGTTACTCAGCCCAGCAAGGGATATGCGCTTAGTTCTGATTTGGGAAAAAGTGGAGGACAGTAATCTGGTCATGCCTAGTAAGGCCATTCATGATGAATAGAGGAAGAACAGAACTTTGTAGGGTGCAGAGAGAGAGGGCAATCAAGGACACCAGAAGTGACCACTTTGGCATAAGAAGGGTTTATCTCCTAACCAGGGCCCACATTGAGATGTTTTTATTGAAACATACGTTAGGGATAACAAGTGACCACCGACCACCCTGTGGCCTAGATGGGACCTCTTCCCCCAGAGTTGGGTCAGGCCAGGGAACCCAACAGGGCAGAGAGTCTCCCAAGTGCTAAGAGGAAGCCACGTGAGACAAGGCCTCCCATGCCAAGGCATAGGAGATGGTGTGAGTTGAGTCTGGAGAACCCATAGGATTATGGATCCTGTTCTGGTATGGTCTGGTTCTCGGCTGTGACTGCAGTTTTCTCTTCATTAGCCTCCTCCTCTGAAGACAGACTCCTCTTTTCTGCAATTAATCTTTTAACTCCCACCATCCACTGACTGACTTCGGTCACGTGGTCAACCATGAGTGAGCGGTGGATGTCGTCTGCTGCGTCCCACTGGTGGCTTAAAAGCTCTGAGGGGAGAGAGAGAAAGGCTGAGCAAGTAGTCTGGGGCAGACAGCTCCCACTCCTCCCTCAAAACCTCACTCCCTGTTCCAGCTCAGCCAGCCACAGCAGGATAAGGCACCGATACCTCGCACCAGCAGCGCCATCCTCTTCTTCACAGGCGTGGACAGCTTCCCCCCAGCCCACTGTTCTCGCAGCAGAGCCAGGCGTCGGCTGATGTCATCACATACCTGCTTCTAAGAGACAGAGAGCACTGCAAGTCAGTGCTGCCACAACAGGGGCACAGAAACCGAGCACCACGTAGGAAGCACCTGCTTTCTCTGGCCCAGGAACTTCTTTACACTTAATCTTAGCGTTCTGGTTCTTTACCCAAAGATTAGCGGCCCACTAAGAATTTGATGAAACTTAAGGATATTTCCAAGAAAAATGCATGTAAGGCATTCTCAGACCTCAAAAACTCACTTTACAGTGCTACTTTACAAATAAGGAAACTAAGAATCAAATGGATGAAAATTACTATGCTACTTTAAGACTCTTCAAATCCCTTGTCTCCAGATAACTTAAGAAACACTATAGATGGCAAGAGGGTTTCTCTCCCTCCGAGCGCAAAATCAGCAGGGCCTGCTCTGAATGGCCTAGGTATCATAATCAGGCTGTTTATCACTAATGGGAATTAAATTCAACTTTCATTCCTACAAGCCTCTTCTGACTGGTCTTCCGAAGTGCCTTGAACCCTCCTGAAACACTGTTTACTTTTCTGGGAAGGCCTTAGATCCCAAAGGAGTCCATAACTTGAAAGGGTTAAGAGCCACTGCCCTTAGGATCACAGGGTCTACCTCTGGGAGCCATCCTTGCATCTGGCTGTCAATAGGAACCCTCCCCATCATCCCACCACAGTGCCAGGGTTTACCTTTGTGTGGCCACGACAGTCATCCAATGCCTGTTCCAAAGGTTTCAGCACATCTTCCAGCAGAGTCTCACAATCAGTGACTGGAAAATCTACGGGATCCACAGTGGAGGCAGGACAACTCCCCACTGGGGGCCTAGAAGGTGTACTTGAAGGAGGTGGAGGCCCCGCTGGGGAGGGCCCAGGAGAAGTCTCTGAGGGGGGGACTGAAAAGGTAAAGCAGGATCAAACAAACATAGGCATAGCTGCTGAAACAGTCTGTAAGAAGCTCAACTCTCTGAGACAACTCATTAATTGAAAAATAAGTATTTATGAAGTCTCTACTATGTGCCAGACAATGTGCGAGGCACCAGAGAGAGAGAGAATGTAGTAAACTAGGCAGATTAGGTTCCTGATCTCAGAGAGCTTGAGGAAGTGGTGGGTAGTGGGGACAAGAAAAATCACCAAATTGTGTTGCGTAATACAAAGAAAATAGATCAAGTGAATAGGAGGAATAGAGGGACCTACCTAGAAGGGCACCAAATTTTATCCCAGCCCACCCACAATGAGACATTGGGCAAGTTACTTTTAACCTGAGCTTGGATTCCTCTTCTATAAAATGGGGATATTACCATAATGGCATTTATTTTAGTTTCAGTGATGATTAAGAATATAGATACAGGCCCTAGCCGGTTTGTCTCAGTGGATAGTGTCAGCCTGCGACTGAATGGTCCCCAGGTTTGAGGGCAAATGCCCGGGTTGCGGGCTTGATCCCCAATAGGGGGTGTGCAAAAGGAAGCTGATCAATGATTCTCTCTCATCACTGGTGTTTCTAGCTCTCCCTCTCCCTTTCTCTCTGAAATCAATAAAAATATATTTTAAGAAAAGAATATAGACACAGCTGCTAGATAGTGTGTAGCAAAAAAACACAAAGTTAAGAACTAATGGATGAGATAGATGAAACCATGAACAGTTAAAGGAAACATACTAGAGGTAAGGGCAGTGCCTAAGAGGCAGGAAAAGTAAAGATATTATTTCTGTAAGCTCTGAAAAGTTGATGAGAATAGGTCAAGAATGGAGGCAGGGACACCAATTGGGAGGTTATGGAGTAGTGGTCCTGAAGAGAGAAGCTGGCATGGACTCGTGTGAAAAACGAGAGATGAGGGAAATGGAGCGGTCAGATTTATTTAGGAGGGAGTCACAACAGGACGTGGTGTATTAGGGGTGAGGGAGAGGAGTCAAAGATGACCTGGCTTCTGACTTGAGTAATGGGATGGTGGAACCACTACAGAAAGACTAGAGGAGAAAGGTCAAGAATTTAGTCTTAGGCGTCAACATCCACATGAAGGAGGTGGAAGCCCTTTTTATTTATTTATTTATTTATTTATTTATTTATTTATTTGGGGGGGGGGGGGATCAGAAGAAATCTCTGAGATGGAGACTGAATAATTTGGCATCAATTTCTTGACCTCCTCACCTTCAGTGATCGTTTTTTCCACCCTACCTCGGCCTCTCATTTCCCCTCTGCTGTGTTCCCAACAACACTGAACCATCTCCAAAATCTAATCACCACTCCTACCCTTCCAGCTCAGCTACTCAGATTTAACCATACATTAAAATCACTGCCTTATAAACACTCTTACCCCACTTAACTGTCCCATTTTCCTGGTAAACACAACTTGCCTACACTTGCTGGGAGGAAAAATAAAACCATGCTGAGGAGTTGACTTTAAATCCCATGACTACAGCCCTAGCTGGTATGGCTCAGTGGATAGAGCACTGGCCTGTGGATTGGAGTCCCAAGTTCAATTCCAGTCAAGGGCATATGCCTGGGTTGCTAGCTCAATCCCAAGTGGGGGGCGTTCAGGAGACAGCCAATCAATGATTCTCATCATTGATGTTTCTATCTCTTTTCCTCTCTGAAACAAATAAAAAAAAAAAATTTTTAATTTAAAAATAAAACCATGGCTACAGATTCCAAAAGGTATCCAATGCTGTTTGAAAATCCTATTCTGCTCGTTTTTCCACTCTTTGAAACAAGTATTTTCACATCTTACCTCTAAACTTTTTACCCTGCCCCCTTCTTTACCCTTCCCTGCTGTCTCTACTTCTGATCCTGCCTCATATTTGACTGAGAAAGTAAAGTCATTCAACAGGAGCTCTCATATTCTCACTACCAGTTCTACTAACCCACCCACATGAGTGGCCACTTTCTTCCTCTTTCAATAGATGAAAGGTCCCTGCTCCTATCAGAGGCCATCTCTCTAGCTGAACTCTGCACCCAGCCTCTTGCCTTCTGCAATTATCCCCTTTCTCCTGCACCATTAGTTCTCCTCCTCAACTGAACCATCCTATCTGCATACAAACACACCAATGTATACTACCTTAATACCCCCCCTTACCTCAAAGTCTACCCACCCCCTTTCTCCTCTCTGCTTCAAGCAGAATTTCTTGAATGAGTGGGCTATAGTTACTTCTCTTGCTCTTTTCATATTCTCTCTTCATCCCATCCCATCCCAGCATGGTTTCTGCTCTCATCACTCCACATACTGCTCTTAGGGTCATCAATCATCACCATGTAATCAATACTAGTGATTCCTTTTCTTTTACTTGATCTCTCAGCAGCATTCATCACATTTGACTCAAGATTTTACTCTCTGGCCTGGCTCAGTGGTTGAGCATCCAGCAATGAACCAAGAGGGCAGGTGCCCAGGTTGTGGGCTTGATCCCTGTAGGGGGTGTGCAGGAGACAACGAATTGATTTTTCTTTGTGTATATTCCTTTCCCTTCCTGTCTAAAACAATTAAAATCACGCCAAAAAGATTTTACTCTCTCCCAGAATAAATTTTACTTTTCCTCCTATTTCTTTGGCTATTTCTCAGTCTCCTTTGTTAATTCCTTCTCTACTCATTCTTGAAATGCTACAGAGCCTTAGGGCCTCTGTCTTAGAGCCTCTTTAGGCCTCTATCCACTCACTTTCCCCAGGTAACTTAGTCAAATCTGACATCAAATCCGATCCATACGAGATGGTGACTCATTTTTGTAATTCTGGACTATACCTCTCCCCCAAAACGGCAGCCCAAACTTAACATGGCCAAGACAGAAAGCTTGCTCCCCCGCCTCCCACCCCCAACCACTGTTCTCTAGTCAGTGAACAATATCAGCCAAGTCCTCAAGCAAAAATTCAGTTACATCGATTCTTCTTACCCTCACCTACTCACTCCTACTGACTCTCCACCACATCCCATATCCATCCAGTTCCTAGCACCTCTAGTACTCCCATCCTTATCCGTCATTAAATCTTGCCTATGTTACCATAATAGTCTCTAAATTTTCCAATTCTTCCCTAAAATTTTCCGCACAACATATACAGTGATATTTTTAAAATGTAAATTAGTCGGTGCTTCTCAGTCTGGAAAAATTATGCCTCGAGGGTAAAGATACCAATAGTTGTCCCAACTAGATGGGTACTGCTGGCATTTAGTGGGCAGAGGCCAGGGACGCTGCAAACATCCTACAGTGTACAGGGCAGTTCCTCACCACAAAGAATTAGACGGCCCAAAATGTCAATAGTGCCAAGGTTAAGAAATCCTAATTTCCATCATTCCTCGCCGAGAGTTTAAACTGGCAAGTTGACAAGTTCAGTACTGGAAATAGAGGGGTGCTGAAAGAGCTGAATCTGAGCCTCCTCCTCAGGGGCACACCCCCTCTATTGGCACTGGAACTGCTCAGGGGAAAAGGCAGCCCTCTTCTATTTTAGTTCTCAATAGCTTCCAATTTTACATAGATTAAAATACAAACTCTTATCCTGGCTTACAAAACCAACTATGATCTGGCCCCGACCTGCTTATCTCTATCCCTAGCCCACTGCGCTCTAGCCAGTCTCTGAATTTGCCAGGTGTGTTCTCCAGGCCTTTGCACTAGCTGTTTCCAATGCCCGGAACGCTCTGGCACCTGATCTTTGGGTAGATAGCTCTTAATCATCATGCAGATTTCAGCTTAAGTGTCAGACACCTTAGTTACCTGGTCACTCTCACATCACTTGTATTTCTCTGCAGAGCCCTTGCCACTATTCATTTGTGTATCTCCGAAACTATAGTGTGGACTCCATGAGAGCAAAAACCGTCCTGTCTTCATTGCTGTCTAATTCGCCCTCAAACAATGCCTGGCTCATAGTGGGTGCTCGTAGATGATAATGAATAACAAGTCAAGTCTGAAATGTTTATTATATAGCCAGGTGAAGAGGTAGAACAAACAAATGGATCTATCACTATGGAGTTCTGGGAAGAGATCAGGGTTGGAAATAAAATTTGAAAGTAATGTGAGAGTAAAAACTACATTTAAACCATAGGTCTGATGAGGGCACCTTGGATGAAAGCATAAAGAGAGTATTTGAAACCAACGTACCATTTATTGACCTGGCAGTAGAGAAGGGGCTCAGTAAAGGGCCTGCCCCGAGGCCCTCTCTGGGGCTCCAACCTCTCACCGCGGGACAAGCTTATCCCTGGCACCGCCCATTCTCGGCCGGTCTCTGCGCCCTGGGCCCCCACGCACCTCTGGGGGCTCCATCCTGGGGAGCGGCGACCCTCTTGGTCAGCGGAGTGCGCTTGGGCCCGCCGGCCTGGGTCTGCAGCCCATAGGAGAACTGCGGCGGGTCGTTCCAACCGCGCTCCTTGTTGCCTGCGGGCGGGAGGGCGAGGGTGAAGCGAGCCCGGGGGGCCGGAGGGTCTGCACCCCACGCCGCCACCGCCTCCGGCCTGGGCCGAAAGGGGGGCCCAGCGCCCCCAGCCCGCCGCCCCACTCACCCGGCTTAACGTAAAGCTCCGCCATCTCCACTTCCGCACCGCCAGCGTGGCAGTGCGTCACTTCCGGGGCGGCCGCAGGCCCTGGCCGCGCCCCTTCCGGCTGGCTGCCAGAGCCCTCCCGGTAGGACTGCGGTTCGGGGCCCCGCGAGCCGGCGGGGACCTGGTACCCGCTCTTTAAGGACACCAAATGGGGCTGTCTTCCAGGAGGCGGCGCTGTAGAGCCCTCCTACCCTCAGTCTCTGGGCTCACAGGTGCTCTCATGAGCGAGTTTAAACTGCCAGGCTCCGCTGTGGCCCAGCCAGGTAGACTAGAACAAGCATGTCAAACTCGAGGCGGCCCACAACGAATATTTTCGTGGTTCAGCCAATATAATGGTATGTAAGAAATGTTTTAATTGAAATTTCATAACTTTTTACAATATCCTGTTATACATAATCGATATATACAAAAGCCTAAGCGACCCTCCGACTGGTAGCCATGACACTCACTGACCACCAGGGGAGCAGACACTCAGCCAGGAGCTGCCCTGCTGCAGTGACTTGGCAGATCCTTTCTCAGGTGACGCTCCCAGAACCAGCGAGGAGGGAGCCCCATTCATGAGTGCCTCACTGGAGAACTGCCCTCTCACAATCCAGGACCCCCCTTGGAGGATGTCAGAGAGCTGGTTTCAGCCCGATTCCCAGGCCAAGGGACCCCACGGGTGCACAGGCACCGGGCCTCTAGTTATTAATAACGAACTACAACGTTCACTAATGACAGATTACTATAATCGTGTTGCATTCATTTCCCTTATGCACTGGCACAGCATTTATCTCCACTAATACTAGCAGCGAATATTTTAGCAGCCAAATGCCACCTCATTAAACTTGTACTGACTTGTTTGGTGTGCGCAACAGGAAATACTTAACTTTCAGAGAACAAGAAAAATATTTGCGTTACACTTATTAATTTGTGCAGTTATTCGGTGGTTAAGTTAATATTCAATAAAAAATTTATTTTTTAAATGTTCTTATTTTAGCCCTGGCCGTTTGGTTCAGTGGGTAGAGTGTCGGCCTGCGGACTGAAGGGTCCCAGGTTCAATTCTGGTCAAGGACACATGCCCAGATTGTGGGCTTTATCCCTTTGTGGGACGTGCAGGAGGCAGCCAATCAATGATTCTCTCTCATCATTGATGTTTCTATTGGTATCTCCCGCTCCCTTCCTCTCTGAAAAAATAAAAACATATTTTTTAAAAATGTTTATGTTAATAATTATTTATTTCAGCCCTTTGCATTCAGCATGTCTCTATCGAAATGAATCTACGTTTCTATGAAAATTGAAGCTTTTGTTTTTTTGCAGCCCATGTAAACTTAAACCTTGTTTGGCCCGAAGTAGCCTTTGAGTTTGACATACCTTCTCTAGAACCTCACCTCTGACCACTGCCTCTACATCAGCGGTTCTCACCCTGTGGATCGCGACCCCTTTGGGGGTCGAACAACCCTTTCACAGGGGTTGCCTAAGACATCCTGCATATCAGATATTTACATTACGATTCATAACAGTAGCAAAATTACAGTTATGAAGTAGCAACAGAAATAATTTTATGGTTGGGGGTCACCACAACATGAGGAACTATATTAAAGGGTCTTGGCATTAGGAAGGTTGAGAACCACTGCTCTACATGTATACTCTAGGCTTGATTACTACTACAAAATTCCTTCAGTACTCAAGTATCAACTCAACAGGAAGCCTAGTATATCCAGCTTCAGGCCAGCTTGTCTCGTCTGAGCTCCCACAACCCTCTGAGATTTCCTAGTTGTACTATACACTATTTTCTATTTTGTTCTTCTTCCTCCTTGTTAGTCTCAGAAAGTGGAAACCCTACATGATCTCCAATGCTTAGTTTAGTGCCTGGGACAGAGACGACATTAGCAAATATATTTATTGAATGAAGTCAGATTTCCATCACACCCATGCCCTCGTGTGACTGTAGGCAGCCACAAACACCACACACAGACACAGACACCCACTTCACACAGGTTAACCCCCAACCCTGTCCCAGGTCCAATATACTCACACCCAGTGAGATCACTGAGGGGTTTTTATTCGTACTTACTTTGCTATAAAGTGTTGCTGAGGTAGAGCCAACTGTCCAAAGCTGGCAAGGAACACAGGGACCCGGGGAAAGGAGAGCCGGGGTCCTGGGATGTGGTGCAGTTATCCATATAAACAATCAATAAATTGGGCAATAAATACAGGGTGCACAAGGTTGGAGGGACAGGCAGAGAAGGTTCCAAAGGGTGAGAGGCTACATGTCCCCGGGGAAAGAAGGGGTGCAGAGTTGAGCAAGGACCCGAGCCTCAGGACCCCGGTCCTCCCAGATCAACTTAGGACATGTGGAGCAGAGAGGGTTTCAGTCGAAAGGCATCGAGAAAAGAGAAGATGCCCCGCTTTCGAGGGGCAGCCCCTGCACCTCCAACCCCTCCTTTGAGTAGGGGGAGAGGCAGGGGACCTCCTGGCGAGTCCACAGAGCTGGTCCGCTTGAGTCGCAGGCGGGCGCGGGCCTGGGCACTCCAGGCCTTGCCTCGAGATGCAGAAGCCACAAGACACTTCTGGTACTGAACCTAGGGAGAACGGGCATGTGAGGACCAGCTCTTCTCTGTCTCGGACTCCCCGAGGGCTTCTGCAGGGCAGGGGACTGGCCAAGCTTTCAGTCGGACATGAGGCTTGTAGTCCACCACATCTACAGCACTCCCAGGTAGCTCAAGATCCAAAAACACAACACGTGGCATTTACTGAGCACTTAAGGGGGGCTGGACCCTGTGCTAAATGCTTTGTATAATGTAACAATCCAATTTCTTATCAGGCGTTGTTATCCTCATTTTACAAATGAGGAAACTGAGACTTGCCCGAGGTCACCTAGCCAAAAAATGGTAGAATTGAGATTCAAATCTAGTTTGTCTGACTGCAGACCTGTGCTCTCAATCTTAATCTCTCCCTCCCTCTCTCTCTCTCTCTTCCTCTCTCTCTCTCTCTCTGGAGGAGACTAGCCCCTAGCGGAGTGGATTCCCTAGTCCAGGAGGTCTTCCACTCAAACTCCATTCCCCACGCAGCAGCCCCCGTCTTCTCTCATTTGAATTCAGCAGGGTCCTCAACGGTCTTCCTTACTTCTTGTGTCTTCCAAATCTTTCACCTACATTATGGGGTCTTCCTAATCTGCAAACCTGATTTCACTGTCCTGCTCAAAACTTTTCAATGGCTCAGAATGCCTCCGGGCAAAACGAACTCATCACCCTGACCTCTAAGTTCTTCCATGTCCCGGTTTCTGCCATTTTTTTCTGCCCCCACCTGTCACTCCATCCCACCGAGCACCCCCGATACATTAGACTCTCTCAGATACACTACCTCACATCTCTCACCTTCACAGCTGGAGTTCCCTGTACGTGGCACGCCTTCTGTCCTACTCCTCCTCACCTAGCTAATGTCTTCCTTAGATCTTCAACTCTCCACTTCCTATCACCTCTTACAGGTAGACTTCTTGAGCCCCTGAACGGACCTTCTCCTCCGTTATCCTGTAGTGTACAACTTCTTTCTGGTCTGTCTCTGCTTCAACCCAAGGCCGGGCATGCCCTCTATACCACTGAATTACCAGGGTCAGGTGTGGTCCCTGCAGGCATTCATGTATTTGTGGAGTGAGTAAACTGAATTACCAGGGTCAGGTACGGTCCCTGCAGGCATTCATGTATTTGTGGAGTGAGTGAGTAAACTGAAGAGTGGGAGCATTCTATACTTAAATGCCCTCAGATATCAGGAAATAACCTAAATGAAAAAAAATGGAAGACAATGCCCAACTGATAGGGCAGAGCTCCTACACAATTCCAGCCCAAGGTTGAAATGTATGCATGCAGACCCAGTGTTAGTCTGATAGTTTAAGAAAAACAGGAATAGCAATTATTGTGTGAAATGTCCTGGCAACTCTTTAAAATTTATTCAAAAGAGCATGAGGGCCAGATAAAATACTAAGAGTTATGGTCAACCCCGGTATCAAGGGTTTGTGATTTCTGGAAAGGGGGCCCATCTTGAGCCCCAATCATCAGTACAGAGCAGCAGCAGGGCCACCCCACCCACCATCCCACCCCTCACTCACCATGCAAGCAGCCTGCACAGCTTCGGAGAGCCCCCCCGCATGGGGCTGGCACCAGAAGGCCGCGCACTGGAAGCTCTGACGGCCCAGGTCAGCGATGAGGCCAAAGGTGTGTGGGTCACGGCCGACACCAATAAAGGTCACGAGGCGCACTGGGCACTGCCATAGCGGCTCCTCCTCCGCGTCAGCCTCTGCCTGCCCACCAGGCCCAGTCACTGGAGGGCTAGGCTCAGGCGGGCCCACTGAGCTCTTTCCAAGAGCAAGCAACGATACCCTGCATCCCTGCCCACCCTCCCCCAGCCCCCAGCTTCACCTTCCGGTACCTGAATGGGATGTGCAGTCATGAAGGAGTCAGACACACTGAGCGTGGCGGGGACCCAGGCACCCCGGTCCCCGCGGGCGGTGAGGAGGCCAATGGCCTCGTTCAGCACGTCCATTCCTGCGGGGACAGACCCAAGAAGGGAGGGCGCTGCAGGGGGTGTCCAGGCCCCTCTCACTGTCTTGGAATTCAGAGAGATGCAAAGAGAATGCCTGGGGCTGGGGCTTACAATCCTGAGCTGGGAAAGGTAGTGCATCCGGGCTACACAGGGCCATGGAAGCACGCTGAGAATGGGAGATCCCACCTCACCCACCTTCCCCTTGCCTGAGCAGCCCACCACCCCCTCCAGCCTGCTCAGTCCTCACCCATGGCTTTGGTGACCGGCAGGGTCCCCATATACAGTGCCTGGTACTTCTGAGCAGCGTGGCTCACCGCATCCAGCAGCTCCGCTGAAATACACACGGCAGGTTGGCCTGCACGCTCTGCCAGCCACCCCTCGTCCCCCCTCCCGAAGGCTGGAGCTAGCAGAAATGGAAGAAAAGACCAAGGATGTGCCTCCAATCCAGCGCTTGGGGTCCCGGAACCAGAAGTCCCATCTCTCCAAGCAAGTACTAAGTGAGCAGGCCCCCGTCCCATCTCTCACTAAAATAGTCTGTTGCTGCAACCCAGGAGCCCCTCCCATACCTTGCCTGGGCAGATCTTCAGGGGAGATGGTGTCTAGCGAACAGCAAGGGGAATCACCACTGACCCCTACTCGCTCTGACAAGATCTGAAACAAGATGCAGCGAGCTTGAGGCACAGGGAGAAGGGAGTGGAGGTGAGGGGATCAATACCCCCCTGCCCCAGCCACCCTGGCAGCTTCAGACCCAGCCCGTCCCACATCCCCTACCGCACTCCTGGCCCTCACCTGAGCACAGAGCCCGTGCAGGGCACTGGCAATGGCCTTGGCAGGGACATCACAGCGAAACACGTGGCACTTGAGCATACAGCTGTCTTTGTCGCCCGCCACAAAGGCGAAGTCCCTGGCAGGTCAGAGATGGGGCTGGGGTAGAGACTGGGTAGGGGCAAGTCTGCAGAGGCTAGAAAGCCGGGCAAGGGATATGGGAAGGATGGACAGGGAGGTCAGGGCTGGGGCTCAAGGCACCTGGCTGTCACTCACCTGTCACTGTTCCGGAAGCATGTGGGAGCACAGGAGAGAATCAGCTCAGCCTCTCAGTCCCTGCTGAGCTGGGCCCACCCTCCCCAACCAGGGCTGCACAGGCAGGGAAGGCAGAGCTTGGATCCATGTCAGAGGATCTGTGTCCAAGGGTTTAAGGACAAGGGATCACATCAGTGGGGAGCATCAGTGGGGAGCACAGCCTGCAGTAGGTGGAAGGAGGGGATGTTGGGGTCCTCACCGGCCCTTGGAGCTGCCCACACCCCACACACGGATGTGCACCAGGGGCTGGCAGTGGATCAGACTGTGGTCCAGGGGATTCACCAGGCTCATGGCATCCTTCTTCAGGATCATTAGCATGTTCTGGCCCTGCCAAGGACAGAGGGCAGCACAGAGCTCGGATGAAGGTGGTTGCCATGGGGAACAGACAATTCAGAGACAACCACCTCGACTGGACCCCGAGCTGAATCCTTGAAAGGCTGGCTAGCTCACCTCGCCCCAGGCACCGGCTGGGGGCTGGCTCCGGCTGCGGGTCTGGGCCAGCTGCTGGATGCAGTTACTGACTGCAATACTGCTCTTCCCTGGCACCAGGTCCTCTTCGGGTACCTCTACCCAGCCCAGAGAGCGGACTGCAAAGCACTGAAGGGTTAGGAGAGAGGACAGAAGGGCCCCAAGTGAGTAGTGGCGGAGTAAGGGTGAAAGATGCCACAGACTACACACATACAAACCCTCTGATACCCCTTCCTTTGATCATCTCTGCTCAGCCCAACCCCACCCCTGACCTTTCCCTGGGGGCCTCCCCCAATGCATGGGCTGGCCCTCAGACCCAAGTCACTACCTTAGCCCCTGGTTCCATGCTCTGGATGTAGGATTCCTCACCATACCAGGACAGAGAGTTACTGGAACAGAACAGAGCTGGTAAGGGACCTACCGAAGGGACCCGTGAGGCACAGACTACTTGATAGACAAAAGATGTGGGATAAGACCCAGGATATAAAGTCCCAAATGTAAAACCAGAGCAGGGAAGGCCCAGGACATATTAAACAAATGTAACCTAAAGAGTATGACTTACAATCTGAGGGGAAAATCAGGGCACAGGACATAGAATAAAAGTTGTAAACAACGAGCAGGGTTCAAAATGTGAACCAGAGCTCCAAATGGGGACAAGAGACCCTAGACCAGGACAGGAATCTCCATGGACAGGTCCCCAGACAGTGCCCAAGGTCTAGAACACGGTAAGTCAGGATGCAGAATGCGGAAAAGAACATGGCAAAAGACGGAGCTTGGAACTAGACCAAATCTCAGAATACTGAATCAAAACATGAGTCAGAGTCCAGAACCTGGGCTGGAAAGCAGACTGTAGAACCAGCTGCATCTCTGAGGGCCATGGAACCCCAAGCCCTTCATTTGGCCCAGCCCGGCCTGGCCTATCCCTGTTACCTCCGGTCCAGTGAGCTCTCCAGGCTGGAGAAGGATCTCCCCTTGGGCGGCCGAAGTCCCCAAATCCCTCCCGAGCTCTGCAGAGAGGGGGCTAAGTCAGTGTAGCAGCAGGCCAGGTCCACACATGGGCTCAGGCCCCCTCCTCACCCTCCACCTACCGTGCCTGGGTCCTCTGCATCGCCCGGCTCCCAGGTTGGGCGCTGCCACTGGGTGCTGCCGCTTGGTACGTGCCAATAGTAAGTACCTGCAGCATCGTGGATCTTTCTCCAGCCAGGGGGCAGGCCGGGCTCTCCCTCCAGACTCTGGTCCCCCCACAAGTCATCTACAGGAACACGGAATGAGGAGGGGGGGACACAGGATTGGAGAAGGAGGGCATATCTGGGGGTTCCGAATAACACCTTGTCAACCCTTATGCTGGAGGTCCAGGCAGACGGTTCAGGCTCCCGATCTTGGATATTATGACAGTGCAAAGATCGGGGTTCATTTGTGCCCTAGTTCTCACCCCAGGACGTCCCCTCCTCCCTGTGTTTGAGCCTTGGGGTAGCCCTTCACCTTCCCCTTCCCCTCTCAGTTCCCGGTCCTCCCTCCCCTCGCACCCCTCCGTGCACACCGTCGCAGTTGACCAGAATTATGGCCAGCATGTAGTCCTTGCCCAGCATAGCCCCGGCCGCGTCCCCGCCGGCCTCGGCCGGCCCGCACTCTCAGCCCAGCTCGACCTCTGGAGCTGCTGCGCCGACAAGCCCAGCCTCTCTGCGCCGGAGTCAGCCGGGCCCGCGGACGCCACACGAACCCGGGGCGGGGCGGGGGCCGTCCCGGCGCTGAAATATGACCGGAGGAGCCGCGCCGCTCGCCGAGAGGGGGCGCACGTAACCGGCGTCAGGATCCCCGAGTGGATGCGCGCTTCGGCATGGGGACGGGGGCGGGGCGCCGGGGCAGCGCACCAGCCGCGCCGCACGCAACTATGAGCTCATCGGGCGGCGGGTGACCCACCAGGCGAAAGTGCGCCGGGCACTCAGCGCACCGGTGAGAGCAGCACGCCCAGGTCGTGTGCGCGCGCGCACGCGCAGCTGAGACCCGAGAGGAGGAGTCACGTGGGAGTATCGGTGGGCACAAGGCCACCTGAGCTCGGCCGCCAAGGCAGCGTCTCTAGCCGCGCTGGCGTGGCTCAGAGTTGCGCGTGGACCTGCGAACCAGGAGGTTACCCTCCGATTCCTGTCAGAGCACACGCCGGGGTTGCAGACTGGATCCCTAGTGTGGGGACCGTAGGAGGCAACCGATCAGTAATTCTCTCTCATCATTGATGTCTCTATCTCTCTCTTCGTCTCTGAAATAAATAAATATATTTCTGTATAGATTTTTTTTTTTTAAAATTTTAAGAAAGCGCCTCCAACCTTTCAAAAAAAAAAAATGTCCCGGAAGTGCCCCCGCCCTCAGTAATGATGGGCACTTGGTTTGAGGGGGCGGGGCTGCGCCTGCGCAACAAGCTCCACGAGGGAAGATGGCGGATGACAAGGTGAGTGACCGTGGGGGTGCTCTTCAGTCGGGGCGGTATTCACACGGTTTCAGTCCTGGGGAAAGACAACGCCTGGTGGGGATGCCCCCGGCTTTCTCTGGGGGTGGGCTTTTGCTCACGCCGACGGCCTCAACAGTATGGAGTAGATTGGCGGGGCACTAAGGAGGCAGACAGCTGAGGAACCCCCAGGTTTCCCCCTGGGGTCCCTCTCAGTACCTGGTTTCTCACATCAAACCCTTCCACTCTCACACACTCCTCACTGTTTCGTTCCCTAGCCCTGGTAATTTCCCCTCCCAGAGACACCTTGTTCCAAATTCACACTGACACACACTCATTCAAACACTCACTGGCACACACACTGAAGCCCATACTTTATGCAGTCAAAATCACTCGGTTCCTTGACCCATACTCCTACTGACAGCCCTTTCCCGCCCCTCCCCCCTCCCGCGAGCATGCATAGGCACACATTCCCTTTGGGGTGGCCTTGGGTGGAGAAGGGGGAGAAGTCCGGGCAGAAACCAGGTTTACCTCCAAATGGTCCAAGGAAGCTGCCTTGGGCCGTTATTTCCCTTTGATCTGAAAGCTCAGCACCACTCACACATTTACTAAGTACTTCTAGTCCCTGCATTAGGACTTGGGACTCAGTAGACAAGACAGGCTGGTCTCTACTTCCACATAGCTTATAGTCGAGTCACTAGCATTTTCCTGATGGATCTAATTGAAGGTCCCCTAGCTGTCCTTCCCGCCTTCCCTGCACACTGCTTACTATATGAAGTTCTGTAAGGTACTGATGCACATCCCATCTGCACTCCCTTCCTGGCCCCAGGGTGAATTCTGCCATTTCCAATGCCCTTTTTTCCTTTACCAATGTCATCTCAGGAAGGTGTTCATGTGAAGAGGTTTCACAGGCTCAACCCATCCCACCTCCTCCCCAGCCTCTGGTAGACTTGAGCAGGGGATGGGGCTAGGTCAGTCTGCTGGAGCCACACTCTCTCCCTCTCCATAGGACTCTCTGCCCAAGCTTAAGGACCTGGCCTTTCTCAAGAACCAGCTAGAGCGCCTTCAGCAGCGTGTGGAAGACGAAGTGAGAAGTGGTGTGGGCCAGGTATCACTGCATCTGACGCCTCCCCCTTCAGGCTTCGTTGCCCAGTGTGCTTTTGCATGGGTGGTAGAGATTTATTCAGCAAATGGTTATTGAGGGCCTGTTCTCTGTGACTTCAAGGAACGTTTCCCTGAGAAAAAGGCACCTGATCTGGGATCTTAAATGGGAGATAACTAGGTGAAGGGGAGGAGGGGAACATTCCAGGAAGATGGAAAGACATATTCAGTGTTCTTGTGGTGGGAAGTGGCGTGATGAGCATGGAGGTGAAAGCAGATCCGTTTGGCCGCAGTAGTGGGAGAGCATGCGAGGGAATGAGAAGCAAGCAGGGTCAGATTCTTCCGCGGCCTGGTGGCAGCGGGCTTCTGTGTTTGGAGCCTCCTGGCCCCAGGGTTCTGAGATTATGTGATCAGAACTCCTAGGTTATTTTTCTGCCTCCAGAACCTTGAGGAAATCTTGGGAGAGAATACTACAACTTTCCAGAGTGAGAAGGAGCAGGTGATGGGATGCTCTCAGCCCAGATGGAGTAGCTCCTGGTGAGAGAAGGGGAGAACCTACTGAGTTTCCTCCTGAATCTTCTTCCGCAGGATGGCTCGCTCATGTCCTCCCCATTCCTCAAAGGCTTCCTGGCTGGCTACGTGGTGGCCAAACTGAGGGCTTCGGCGGTACTGGGCTTTGCTGTGGGCACCTGCACTGGCATTTATGCAGCTCAGGCGTATGCTGTGCCCAATGTGGAGAAGACGATAAGGGACTACCTGCGGTCACTGCGAAAAGGGCCCGACTAGCTCTGGATCCTGTGGGGGAGGCAGGATGAGAAGCTGGGGCCTGCAGGTGGAGGCCTCTCGACCACAGACGCCATATCTGGCTTCCCTGGCTGCCACCCAATTGCTGTCTCCAAGTTTCCTGCCGCCTTCATCCTTGCTTCCCTTCCTGCAGAGGGTGGATAGTGGCTCATCAGCCAGCACCCTCGGTACCTCCTTCCCTCCCTGACCCCATGGGACTGATCCCAAGACTGTGGCTTCTGAGGCCACCAGACCCTTTCCCACCCTGAGTGTGGAGTTTGCAGCTGACGATGTGCCACGGCTCCTGCCCTCTGGGAGCCAACTTCATATCTTGTGTCACAGTCCTCACTGCCCCTTGTTAGTTACACAGGCCACCCAGGGTCTGGTGTGGGCATGAGTGTAGAGGACGGGGGAGTGCCAGGCCTGGGCCGTCCCAGCAAGGCCCGCTGGACCTTGATGCTACTCCTGTCCACTGCCATGTATGGTGCCCATGCACCATTGTTGGCACTGTGCCATGTGGATGGCCGAGTGCCCTTCCGGCCCTCCTCAGCTGTGCTGCTGACTGAGCTGACCAAGCTACTGTTGTGCGCCTTCTCCCTCCTCGTAGGCTGGCAAGCATGGCCCCGGGGGGGCCCGCCCTGGCGCCAGGCTGCCCCCTTTGCACTACCAGCCTTGCTCTATGGCGCTAACAACAACCTGGTGATCTATCTTCAACGGTACATGGACCCCAGCACCTACCAGGTCCTGAGCAATCTCAAGATTGGAAGCACGGCCCTGTTCTACTGCCTCTGCCTCCGGCGCCGCCTCTCCGCACGCCAGGGCTTAGCACTGCTGCTGCTGATGGCAGCGGGGGCCTGCTACGCAGCTGGTGGCCTCCAGGACCCTGGGAACACCCTTCCTGGGTCCCCTCCAGCAGCCAAGGCTGGCCCCATGCCCCTGCACATCACTCCGCTAGGACTGCTGCTCCTCATCGTGTACTGCCTCATCTCGGGCTTGTCCTCTGTGTACACGGAGCTGCTCATGAAGCGACAGCGGCTGCCCCTGGCACTTCAGAACCTCTTCCTTTACACGTTCGGTGTGCTCCTGAACCTGGGGCTGCATGCAGGCAGCGGCCCCGGCCCAGGCCTCCTGGAGGGCTTCTCGGGCTGGGCCGCGCTCGTGGTGCTCAGCCAGGCACTGAATGGACTGCTCATGTCGGCTGTCATGAAGCACGGCAGCAGCATCACTCGCCTCTTTGTGGTGTCCTGCTCCCTGGTGGTCAACGCCGTGCTCTCGGCGGCTCTGCTGCGGCTGCAGCTCCCAGCTGCCTTCTTCCTGGCCACCCTGCTCATTGGCCTGGCTGTGCACCTGTACTATGGTAGCCGCTAGCCCCCGACCACTTCCACCTGGATTCCTGACCTGGAGATTGGGCGTTACCATCAGAGCCACCTCCTAGTTCCCTTTCCCTCAGCAGCCCTGTACCAAGTGCCTTGTGAGAAATACTGGGGAAGTGACAGCAGCTAGATGGGTGGGTGAAGGTATACCCCTGAGAGACTTATGGAGTGGGTTTGGTTACAGAAACTGGAAACTCTTAAACATCACCCTCCCTCCCGCCCCCAAGTTCTTCCAGACTAGGGAATTAAGGGAGCATCACTCCCTGGACCTGAGAAATGACCCCATCTCTGACGGAACAAGTTCCCTGTCCTGTCCAGCATGAATTCAGTTGTCCCCTTCCCCGCCTCCGTCCTACAGGAAAGCCCAGTTGCCAGACTCCACACCCATCACCTTGGCCATTCCGCTGAGCTCCCGTAGCTCCAGGATCGCCTGCAGACAGGGCATCCCTGCTCCCTCCACAGTGTTGCTCTCCACACCCAGCCTGTGTTCTGGAAACTCCGAGGGGCTGGGGCTTGGCTCATCTCAGGAAATATTTCCCCTGGGCTCTGGCTTACACTCCTGATCTCTCTACTCGCCCAGAGAGCCTCTTGAAGCCCAAGGCCCCTCTACAGCTCCTAGGAGTTACCGTTCTAGGGCCTGCCCCTGCCTAGCAGCGTCCCACCTCCCAACAGCCACAGAAGCTCTGCACGGAGCGACCTGGGACCAGCACAGGGAAACGTGTACGGCTCAATCAATGTCAGACTGCATAAGCAATAAAAAGGTCTTAATAAAGCGTTCTGGAGTGTAGGCGATCCCTACAATCAGTCATGATTGTCTTGTGTCTTCTGTGTTGCTTAGCTCCTCTCAAACAATTTCATTCCCCTGGTGCCCTTCGTATCTTCATCCTGGGGTAGCAAAGACTAAGAGAAAAGGCTGTTTTCTCCTTCACTGTTGCCAGAAGCATAATTTCCTCTGAGGGTTCCATGGAGCCAAGACTGTTCTCCGTCACAGAACTTTTGAAACCCCTGAAGCATGAAACTTGGGTGCTGGGGAATTTGGAAGCATCTTGGGGAATAGAAGACACTGTGCCCAACAGGACAAACTAGACTCTAGGCCAGAGAACTCTTCAGGACTCGAAGTGGTTAGGATACTGGTTCCTCTGTCCCCTCACTGATACTCCTGCCTGTCATCTGATCTCACGGCCGGAGGAATGTCAGGTCCTGCTCCCATGGAAGAATACTTGGTAAACCTGTTTTTAAAAAGTCCCAGACGTATTGAAGCAGAATCGTAGTGAGTGGGGTTAGAGAATCTTTTTTTTTTTTTTCCTCCTTTAAAAAAATTTTTTTAATTGATTTCAGAGAGGAAGGGAGAGGGAGAGAGATATAAACATCAATGATGAGAATCATTGATTGATCATCTGCTCACACTGGAGCTCGAACCTACAACTCAGGCATATGCCCTGACCGGGAATCGAACTGTGATCTCCTGGTTCATAGGTTGGTGCTCAACCACAGAGCCACACCAACCAAGCCTTTTTTTTTTTTTTTTTTTTTTTCAGCTTCCTAGGACTGGTGCACTGCAGTTTGTGAACACTGCTATCTGCTGTGTAGAGCTATAGCAAACTAGACCTGAATTTGAACACTGTCACTCACTAGCTGACTATCCTTGAGCATATATTTAACCTCTCCTCGCTTTAGTTGCCTTAGTTCAGAAATGGGATCAGTGGTACCTTAACAATTATTTTGGGCATTAGAAAAGGCTAAATGAAATACTGGGTATTGGGTGTTTAAGCAGGGACTGGTACAATGAAACCTAGTTTGTGATGGTATTAATTATAATGAAGGTTAGCTTGGTTATTGTGTTCCAACTTCCTCTTCCTTCTTTAAGACCCTTAAGAATAAGGAGGGCCCTAGCAGGTTTGGCTTCTTGGATAGAGCATCACCCTTCAGACTAAAGGGTTCCAGGTTTGATTTCAGTCAAGGGTAGTCAGGGTTGCAGGCTTGATCCCTGGCCTTGGTCAGGGCACACGCAGGAGGCAACCAATGGATGTGTCTCTCACATCGATGTTTCTCTCAATCTCCCTTCCATTCTCTAAAAATCAATGGAAAAATATTGTTGGGTGAGGATTAACAACAAAGAATAAGGAGAGAGGGTACTGGCTGGGTAGCTCCATTGATTAGAGAGTTGTCCTGATATGCAAAGATTGCAGGTTCAATCCCCAGTCAGGACACATACAAGAATCAACCATGAATGCATAAATAAGTGGAACAACAAATCTGTTTCTCTTCTCACCCCACCCCTGTCCCCTTGCTTCATCTCTCTCTAATTAATCAGTAAATAATTTAAAAAGAAAGAAAAGGAGAGAGGAAACAGCTCCTGAAGGATTCCTGATCACCATATTTCTCCCCAGGGCAAGGATCCAGCATGACTGCCCCAGCCTAGTCTGCAACCTGCCCGAGCTCCTGGTTCTGTGCAGCAGGTTTATGGTGTCTTGCAGGATGCCAGCCAGCAGGCTGCGGTGATGACGCTCTGTGGCCATGGCCTGCCAGGCTGGGGAATACCTGTGCCCAGGTTCAGAGATGTCTGTCAGTTAGCCAGCATGGTAACCAGCTCAAGGCCTGTCCTCTGTCCCTACTAACCTATAACACGTGGCATGTCCGTGCTCGAGTGGCCTGCACATGCAGGTCATAGAGGGCTATCAGGTCCCGCTGTGCCCGAAGGCTCCAGCCGGAGCCTCAGCACTGTCTGCTCCCCGTGCCACTGCTGTCTCTTGGAGGCCTTCAGTGACAACACAGTCAGCCTTTCGGATCCACATCGCCTTCACGGATTCAACCAACCCGGATTGGGGGGGATAGATAGATAGATAGATAGATATAGATATAGATATAGATATAGATATAGATAGATAGATAGATGTGTGTGTGTGTGTGTGTGTGTGTGTGTGTGTGTGTGTGTGTATTGATTTCAGAAAGGAAGGGAGAGATAGAAACATCAATGATGAGAGAGAATCATTGATCAGCTGCCTCCTGCACAACCCATACTGGGGATCAAGCCCACAACGCAGGCATGTGCCCTTGGCCAGAATCGAACCTGGGACCCCTCAGTCCACAGGCCGATGCTCTATCCACTGAGCCAAACCAGCTAGGGCGAAAATATACATATTTTTAATGTTCCATTATTGCTGATGTTGTACTATGTAGTTAGGCCCACAGTGGCTGCATGTCTGAGCTGAACATGTACAAAGTTTTTCTTCTTTTTTTTTTTTAAGTTTTTCTTCTTGTCACTATTCCTTAAGCAATACAGTATACCAACTACTTGCATAACATTTGCACTGTGTTAGGTATTATAAGTAATCTAAAGATGATTTAAAGTATACAGGAGGATATGTGTAGGTTGCATGCAAACACTGTGCCATTTTATATAAGGGATTTGAGCACCTGTGAATTTTGGTATCCATGGAAGTCCTAGAACCAATCCTCCATGGATACCAAGGGACAACAGCCAGGTGTGTGTCTGCACTTCATGTGTATGACCTCATTTTATCCAAGGACAACCCTATGAGGTAGTGTCATTTTATAGATTTGAAAACTGGATCAGAAGAGTGATTTAACGCCCAGATTCACATGGCCAGTGAGGGGCAGAGCTGAGATGACAAGCCTTTAATGGTTCACCATCACCTCAGGGTAAAGTTAAAATCCAGAGACATGGCACATGCCTTGCCTCTGACCATGCACCTGCCAGGCTCCAGCCAGACTGATACCCAGAACCCATTTTACCATTGCTTGGCTCTGGACCTTTTTTCATACAGTATTGTCCTCTCTTAGAACAATATGTTTCTCCACCCCACACCCCATGCACATAAATGTTGTTTCTTAATTTGTTCCAACAAGTTATATTTACTGAGTGCCTCTATGTGATGAGCACAGACCGCCCCTTTGGGGCTCAGAGCCTAGTGAACCCCCCTGGCTGGTTTTCTTGTCCTTTCATTCTCAGCTTGAATGCCATCATCTCTGATCCCCTCCAGCCTGGGTCAGGTACACCTCTTTGTTCCCACAAGCCCCTACTCCCCTCATCACTGCACTTAGCACCAAGAACTGTCTCATCTATCCCCCACAAAGCCCTGAGGAGAGACTGTATGGCCCGGTCTGTTGTGATTGACACTGGATCTCAGCGCACCAGCATAGTGCCTGGCCCAATCAGAAGACTCAAATCCCCTCCATGACCCTCCTTACCTCTTCCCCAGGTCTCCTGCCTCCTCCAAATGCTTCAGTTCCTCTTGGATCTAAATCTGGGACTGTGCTTTCAGTCTCTGCCTCCAGGCCTGGGCCAGGAAGAACTGCAGGGCCACATTTGGGGCCTGTCGGGCCTACGTGGCATCAATCCAGGCTCAGCCAGAAGCCATGTATGCACACGGCATTGGGACACAGGGCCCAACATTTCCAACAGAACCCCATTGCCAGGGCTTCTCCCAGAACTACATCCCAGACTGCCCTGGAAGAGCCTGTAGTCTGGACAGAGATTTGGAGAAGGGAGGGGGGTAGTCACTTCTTTTGAGTCTCCCTCATCCATAACATGGAGCTGATTAGAGTTATAGAGAGTATGAAATGGGATAAGGAACCCAAAGCTCCGAGCAGTGACAGGCACTGCTCAGTAAATGGGAGCTCACATGCTTAATTCCAAGGCTCGAGGCTGTAAAAACAAGTTGTAAGTAATCATAAAAAGGAAAAAAGAAAAACTGGAAAAGCAGGACGGACGGCCTTCCAGCCACCCTGTGGCAAATCGTGGGAGAGAGCGCCCCCTTCTGTACAAGAGCGAGCATGCATCCCGAGGAGAGAAAGCACCATATTGAGTCTAAGGACTTCGGCATTTGCACCTGCGCTGCCTTTGATTCTTCCTCACTTCCCTTCGCTGAGCCTCAGTTTGCTCACCTGAAAATGGGGAGCAATATCCTCCCTGCTTGAAATATTTCTGTGGTTTCCTTTGGACTTTCACGAAAAAGTCCAAGCATCTCAATAGATTTACAAAGCCCTGTATGGCCTAGCCCCTATTTCCCTCTCCAGCCCTCTCTCCTGACTCTGTGCCTCAAACCCTATTCTCAAAATATTGAGCTGCTTGCAGTCCCCATACAGACCAAGCACTCATTTACCTCTGAGACTTTTCTTGTTATTTTCTCTGCCTGGAATGTTCCTCACTCATTGCTGACCACCTCCGCCAGGAATCAGCTTCCCCTGAAGTCTTCCTTCCCTTTCTTGCAAGACTAATTCAGATGCCCCACAGAACCCTATGCTGATAAGCCCTTTAGAGAACTGATATGGTGTTGTAATCGTTTCTCTTCGGCAGATTGTAAACTCCATGAGGACCCGGATTTCCTAGGGCCTACATGATCAGCACATGGTGAGTGGTCAATAAATGTTTGGTAATCAATAAATTAATAACTGTGTGAATCAATGATTGTCAACCTATGAACCAGGAGGCCACAGTTCGATTCCTGGCAAGGGCACATGCCTGGGTTGCGGGCTTGACTCCCAGTGTGGGGCCTGCAGGAGGCAGCCGACCAATGATCCTCTCTCATCATTTATGTTTCTATCTCTCTTCTTTCCTTCCTTTCTGAAATCAATAAAAATATATTTTAAAAAATAAATTAACCAGTAAAGAAGAGCCCCCTCGTAGTGCTATGTAAACAGAGGGGATGAAGGCAGGCAGACGTCAGTGGGGCTCCTAAGAGGCTGGATAAAAAGATTTAGCTGTGGTTCTGGGAGCACCACAGCCTCTGCTTTAACCCCTTTGAGCATGCGGCTTCCTCGGTGCAGGCTCCAGGCTTTTACCACCTCAGAAGAGAGGTGAGCTCTGGCCACTGCTGGCCCAGGCACCTTCAGAGCTCACCTCACTCACCTGCAACTCCCGCAGGGCCCTGCCCAGCTGGCTGAGCCCACCATCTGTCAGGGGGTCCCCAAGGAGGCCTGAACCAGGCTCTTCCGGCCAGCCCAGCGGCTTGGGGTTCTTCTGCTGCATCCCACAGGCAGGCTTCACCTGTTTTACCTGCATCTTCCTTCCGGCAGCCCCCAAGAGAGCAGCCCGGAACTAGCTTAGGGAGCTGCCGAGTAAGAGGAGACTCGGAGTGAACCACTCCTTCCTCTGGACTCCAAAGCATACTGCCTACAATACTTGGAATTTTCCTTAATTACACTAGTCATCAAAACAGGCTTTTTACATGTGCCTGATGTCACTATGCTAAGCTTTCCATGGGCGCCTCTTTTTATCCACACAACACTCCAATGAGGTGACAACTCTAAAATGTTATCCTGCCTCCCCCCACAGTTTCTAGACAAAGCAAGTAAGGCTCAGAGAGATCAAGCAACTTCCTGGTGGCTGGCGAAGCTGAGAGTCAAGCCCAGGTCTGTCTGACACTAAAGTCTGTGCCCTTAATCATGACACCAAACTGGCCTGTAAACACGTGTCTGTCCCTCCCTGCCTTCTCCTTGAGGATGTGAGCTGCCCAACGTATCTTCCACGTTCCGCTCCACGAGGCCTCGCACAGGGGGAGGCCTGGGAATGTGTTGGGTTGGCCAGATGAATGCATGTTTGTTGATTTCAGAGACAGTCAAGGGGCCTGGGTTTTGTAGGGTTTTTTGTTTTTTGTTTTTTTAATGGGTACCTTTCCTTCTCTGATCCTCCCTTTCCTCGTCTGTAAATTAGATCTGCCTCATGGGGTTTTAGTAAGAACCGAAGGCGCTAGTCAGTGCTTGGTAAACTGTTGAAGGCCTCTGAAGGATGAGAGGTTGCTTTTACTATCAGCCCTGCCTCTCCAGACTTCTGCAGGATGGCCACCCTGGGACCTATCTGAATCCTGTCTCTTCCAAAGAGTAAGGCTCCCTCTGGGCCAGAGTTGGGGCTTTAGCTGGTTGGGTGAGAGGGTGGAGCAGGCCTAAGGCCAGATCTCAGAGCTTCCCAAAGAACCCCACACTCTCCCTCCCCCCACCCCAGGCCACCTGAGGGTCGAAGAAGAAGAAGAAGAAGAAGAAGAAGAAGAAGAAGAAGAAGAAGAAGAAGAAGAACAACAACAACAACAACAACAACAACAACAACAACAACGCTGGTGTAGTTGCTTCCTTCCCGGAGCCATGAGACAATCCAGGGCAGAGAGCCCTCCACCGCCTCTTCAACAACCTTACAGCCAACACCTGCAGCAGGGGGCAGCCTCCGCCAGAGGGCAGAAGGAAGAAAGCCACCCACTGGTGGAGAAAGAAACTGTCCCAAATCACACTGATGGAAAGTTTGACTATTGCCAGTAACTTTTGTGCACCAACAGACAGATTTGCAACCTTGTGTAGATTTTATTTTATTTATTTAATTTTAAAAAAATATATTTTATTGATTTTTTTACAGAGAGGAAGGGAGAGGAATAGAGAGCTAGAAACATCAATGAGAGAGAAACATCGACCAGCTGCCTCCTGCACACCTCCTACCCGGGATGTGCCCGCAACCAATGTACATGCCCTTGACCGGAATCGAACCTGGGACCGACACTATCTACTGAGCCAAACCGGTTTCGGCTAGATTTTAATTTTATTATTATTTAATTACACAAATAATATACTCTCAGGAAAAAAAAAAAAGTTCAATTTTCCATCTGACTATGCACTTGTATTTAGAATATATTGTATAAAGAGCTCTTACACCTTAATAAAAAAGAGACAGATAACCCAACCTTTAAATGGCAAAGTAAGATAATATCAACAAAAATGTCAGAATAGGAAACTCTGGGGGTCAGTCTCTCCCCAGAAACATCTGGCAAAAATGGCCAAAATCCACCTTGCCAGAACTCTGGGAGATAGTGAAAGATTTATAACAACCAAGTGAATGCTTATCCAGGAGAAAACCAACTCAAATAGGGTAAGAGATTTCTGTGGCATCTTAACCTACCTAGCCCAACCTCCTCCCAGCACAGAGGTGGTCTTACAGCAGCCCACATTTCTGGTGGGGATGCCTGTTTTTGGAGGGGCCAGAGCCGGCTTTGTTCCCAAGGAAGTGTGCTTGTCTGTTTTGACTGGTTGCGCTTTTCCCCAAAGGTCTGACCAAAGGGGCTTCCCTTTGTTTCTCTTATCTTGGAACTCTTTCAGGGCAGAGCAGTTATACCAAACATAAAACGTTGTTTTTAAAGCATAATCCCTCCCCCAAAACATTGAAAGATGAAAGAACAAGTAAAAATAATGTTTGGGATAAACAATAGATACATGGAAAGATTCAAAAGAAAAGTTGGGGAGTGAGATTTGGGGGGATCTTTAAAAAGTTCCCATTTGTGCCAAAACCGGTTTGGCTCAGTGGATAGAGTGTCAGTCTGCGGACTGAAGAGTCCCAGATTAGATCCCAGTCAAGGGCATGTGCATTGGTTGCTGGCATATCCCTGGTGGGCGGTGTGCAGGAGGCAGCTGGTCGATGTTTCTCTCTCTTCGATGTTTCCAACTCTCTATCCCTCTCCCTTCCTCTCTGTAAAAAATCAATAAAAAATATATATTTTTTAAAAAGTTCCCATTTGTGCCAAAACCGGTTTGGCTCAGTGGATAGAGCATCAGCCTGTGGACTGAAAGGTCTCGGGTTCGATTCTGGTTGAGGGCATGTACATTGGTTGCGGGCACATCACCGATAGGGGGTATACAGGAGGCAGCTTGTCGATGTTTCTCTCTCATCGATGTTTCTAACTCTCTATTTCTCTCCTTTCCTTTCTGTAAAAAAATCAATAAAATATATTTTAAAAATAAAAAGTTCCCATTTGTACTGGGGAACCTAGAAAGCCATGCAGGTGCCCAGGGCAGGATGCTTGCTCACAAAATCCCTGAAAAGACCCTAAATTCTCACCTCTGGTGACTTTTAGGCTCAGTAAAAGCAGGAAGTGAGGCTAAGGCGGAACTATAAATGGCCTGACTAAGCATAGAAGGAGTGACCCCACACAGACAATCTGTAGAAACCTTGGGAATTTTTTTTTTTCCTTTTTCTTGTCCTCCTTCCAACTCTACCCCTCCTCCTCCTCCTTCTTCTTCCCTTTTCTTTCTCTCTTTATTTCTTTTCTTTTTCTGTTGTTGTTGTTGCTGCTGCTGCTGCTGCTGTTTTTTGTCCCAGGAATTTAAGGAATTATGTCAGGTCACTGGCTCACCACTAAGATTAGAATGGAGACTTCAGTAACCACAAAAAATACCATCTTTGCAAAAGTTGTCTAGAAAAGTAACTAAGCAAACAGATGGCTCCATCTCAAAACAAACAACAATTCATACCCTGGAGAGGAGGGTGAATCTGGTTTTTAGAGTCACTACGTCATCATAATCAAAATATCAGAGCACTAAGGGGAAGGATGGAGATTTAAGAGACCAACACAATAAAGAATATCATCTTTAAAAACAATACTCAGATTTTCCAACAGAAAAAGTATAAGATGAGCAAATAAACAAGAAAATATGGCTCATTCATAGGGAAAACATTGGATTTAACAGGAACTATCCCTGAGGAAGCAAGGACATTAAATTCACTAGGCAAAGACTTTAATTCAACTATTTTACATATGCTCAGGAAACTAAAGAAAATGATGTCTCGGTGAATAGAAAGTATCAATAGAAGGAGAGCAATTATTTTTAAAAATAGAAATTCTGCCGCGACCGGTTTGGCTCAATGGATAGAGCGTCGGCTTGGGGACTGAAGGGTCCCGGGTTCGATTCCGGTCAAGGGCATGTACCTTGGTTGCGGGCATATCCCCAGTAGGGGGTGTGCAAGAGGCAGCTGATCGATGACTCTCTCTCATCGATGTTTCTAACTCTCTATCTCTCTCCCTTCCTCTCTGTACAAAATCAATAAAAAATATATTTTTAAAAATAGAAATTCTAAAGCTGAAAAGTACAATAACAAATTAAAAATCCACTAGAGGGCAGATTTGAGCAGGCGCAAGAAAGAATCTCATCCAACTTAAAGATAGGTCAAATTATCGAGTCTGAGGAGCAGAAAGAAAAAATAATGAAGGAAAATGAGTTTAATAAACTTGTGAGATACCATCAAGTATACAAATATATGCATAATGGGAGTCCAGAGCAAGAAGAGAGAAAGGGGAAGAAAGAATATTTGAAGAAATACTGCTCAAAAATTCCCCCCAATCTTATGAAAGACATGATGAATCTATACATCCAAGAAACTCAAAAATTCCAAGGAGGAAAAACTCCAAGAGATCCACACCAAGACCTGTTACAATCAAACTGTCAAAAGCCAGACGCAGAGAGAGTCTTGAAAACAGCAAGAGAGAAGCAATTTGTTATATACAATAGATCCTCAATGAAATTAAAAACAAATTCCTCATCATAAACTTTAGAAGCCAGAAAGCAATAAGGTGACATGTTTAAAGTGCTGAAAGAAAAAAAAAAAAAGGTGTCAACTAAGAATTCTATATCTGGCAACAACTATCCTTCAAAAATGTAAGAAAAATTAAGATATTTCCAGATATCTTAGCAAAAGCTAAGGGAATTCATTGCTAAAGAGAGTCATCCAGCCTGTTGGAGGTGATAAAAGGAGAAGACTCAGATGCTGCCCTGGACCTTGACATTCATATTTCAGTCACCCCAACCTCCTATCCCCACAGCTGTCAGACTTACAGGGCTCCTGGGAGCTGCAAGATCCTCAAGGCCCCTCGCCATACACTCTTAAGTCCCAGAACCCTTAGGAGGGCCAGGCCCTGGGTGGGACATAGTGACATTAAGCAGAGAGCAGGCCCTGTGGAAGAGAGGCTAGGATCAGACCAAATGTCTAAGAGGTGGGAGGTGACAGGTACCCTCTTGTCCCACCTGCCTTCACCCACTGTGGCCCGCAAGAGGGAGCTCTTGAGTCATACCTTCCACTTCATGGGCATCTTCCACCACCCTGGAGGAAGGGGAGGCTGAGCTCACTCTTAGGTACCAGAATTACCCAGAACCTCTGCCTAAGGATCCCGTGGGACTCCCAAGAGCCTGTAAGAATCATCCCCAAGGCTCCAAGCTCAGTATATCCCTTAGAAGCCTCTCATCTTCTTGACCTTATTTTTTGTCCTGTCACCTGCCCGGTTAGGCACACAGGGTGGTTGGGGTTGCTTCCATTGTACAGATGGAGAAACAGAAGTTCTGCTCAGAGAGATGCTTGAATCACCCAGAATAATAATGGTTGAGCTGAAGAGGTATAAGTGGATGGGTGAGAGGAGTGAGAGGGATGGGGATATGGGATGAAGGGAAAATGGTGAGATGGAGTCAGGAGCAAACTCAAGCCCTGTAAGCATGACCCCAAGCTCAGAGGTTCTCTCCTCTGGGGTGGCAGTGGCGTGGGGAAACCTCCAAGGGTCTGGTTCGGGGGTGTCAGCCCTGCCTTAAGGCAAACTTTCTTGGACCGTTGGGCCCTGGTCACTCACTAGCCTAAAGGGACCACATCCAGCACCTGTCCCTGGAGAGGGCTGGTCCCGAGTCCTCCTGCTAAGGCTGAGCTGGGATAACACAAACACAACAGGTGCTACAAACCGAGCCTTTCCCCAGCCTTCAGCTCATGTGATCCTCATGCTGGAGCTCTGTGGGCCAAGCAAGGCACCAAAATTCAGCCATTTCAGGCAGGAAAAAGGAGACCCCAGGAAGGTAAGTCCCCACTGGTGAGCAGCAGAATGGAGCTAGACCCAAGCTCTTCTGACTGCCCTCCAGCCTCAGGCTCTTTCTGCAGCATCACCATGGCCTTGGCTCCCAGGTCTCCCTCTCCTCCAGGGTCTCACAGGTTGAGGGGACTAAGCACAGGGTCAGAGCTCCCAAGAGGCAGAGCTTCCTCAAACAGCACCCGCCGCAGCTAAAGCGGAAAAGGGGTTCAATGGCGATTGAGCAAGGGATTGACCAAGAAACATCTTTCAAGATTTCCTGAGGATGGAGTCTGTGTTGCGCCCTGTGCTTGGTGTTGAAGAAACGGTGTCCAGGACAGAAAAAGGCCCACGCCTCACAGTTCACAGCAAGCTAAACAACTGCGCAGACATTCTCAGTGGGGCCTGCTGTTTGCTAAGGCAGGGCCCGTGAGGTTCTGAGGCAGCTATTTTGGTTTGGGGCACTTTGATGAAGTCCCAAAAGAACCCAAGAACTTTCAAGTTTATTATCATTATTAGTATTACCAAGAACTGTGAAAATTAGACCTCCTTGGATATTTGATCTTTGCACACCACTCCTTCCTGTCCCTCACCCCATCGGCCCCAGCCTCCTACCTTCTCTGACCTGTCAACAGCTGGATAAATTGACCCTGGCCAAACATGCTGTGAGGGCTCTACAGGGGCCTCAAGGAGGGATACCTAGTTCGGCTATGGTGGGGAAAGGAAAGTTCGTAAAGGTGCCCTAGACCCATAGTTGGCTCTTCCACAAAATACCACGGCCTGGGCAAGTCTATTTTGAAGAAGTAGTGTTACAAGAAGTTTAAGTTTAAAAAATTTGGCTCTCAAATTTCAGTCGTCATGCTGTTGCTATTTGGCTCTGTTGCCTAATGAGTTTGCCGACCACTGCCCTGGAGGAAGCAGCACCCTAGCCTCCTATACCTGTGGCTCCTCTGGGACTCACCTGAGGCACAAGCCGGGGTGCCTCTGTTTCCCAACCCCAAAGCCGTGCCCAGTGTGCGCTGGACTCGTGCCGGCAGCTCCTCCGCTGCCCCCTGCAGGGGGCCACAGGCACAGCCTGGCCCCAGCAAAGGGCTCTGGGAGCACTTAGCACCCTGGGCTCCAGCGGCCCGAGGGCTCCCGCCCTGCTCCCATCGCCCTACCAGACCCCCTCCCTGAGCAGCACCAGAGCCCAGGACTCTGTCAAAGGTGACGCACGTTGTTCCTGTGGGCAGAGCTGGGGTCAGCAGTGTTCCTCCCTTCTCCCCCTGCCCCACCCACAGTTTGTCCCCTCTCCACCTGTGTCTTCAGAGTTGGGGCTGAAGCAGGCGGATGCTGTTGGGCCCCTCCAGAAGGAGTGTGAGGTGACAGGTCTCCTCAGGGCCTAAGAAAGGTAGACTTCATATCAACTCTCATGCGGGAACTGCGCTCCCAGGACTCCTGAGTCCTGCCCTCAACCTGTGCCTCAGTTTCCTTTCCTGAGATGGTCTAGCCCTCTCCCTCTCCCAAGAGGCTCCCCCAAGCTGCACTGCCTCCGATGATGAGTGTGTGGACTCTCTCCCCTGCTCCACTTCCACCACCACGGTGAGCATGGCCTGTGGGTTGTCAGTGAGGGCTGCAGGGGCTGAACTGCCCTGGCCCCAACCAGCCCCTGCGCTCACTGCCTCTCCGTACTCCATGGCTTCCATGCCTCTCTGATTCCCCTCAATAATTCATCTCTGATATGAGGATCTCTGGGCAAGGCCTCTAAATAATTACTTATCAAAGGATGTGACAGTCCCCTCTTTTCTGAGTTATAACACTGCATGGGATTCTTCGCTTTTCCTCTTACAAAAAGATGTTCAACGTATCTAACTGTGTAGAGAATAATATAATGAACCACCAAGCCCCCAGCTTCAGAGGTTATCAACTAATAACCAGTTTTATTCCTTCCCTCTCTTTCCCTTGCCATCCGCCAAATTCTCTATTAAACCATTACACCACCAAAGGATTTTTTGAAGCAAATCTCAGCATCTTATTATTTCATCCATAGCTTTTCAGTATATATTTATAGAAGGTCATCACCCCTTTAAAAACTAAAAGCTTTATTGAGGTATAATTCATATACCATACAATTCGCCCATTTCAAGTATTAAAGTTTTTAGTATGTTTTCTGGCATATGTAATTATCACCACAGTTAATTTTAGAACATTTCCATCACTTTATAAATAAATTTGGTTCCCTTTCCTATCACCTGCTTAATTGCCCTCCCCAACTTCACCCCCAATCATTAATCCTCTATCTCTATAGTTTGCCTATTCTGAACATTTCATATTAATGGAATCATACAATGTGTGATCTTTCTGTGACTGACTTCTTTCACTTGGCATAAGGTTTTCATGGTTCCTCCACATTATAGCAGGTGTCTGCTTCTTCCCTTTATGGTGGCTGAAAAATGTTCCATGCAGGGATTGAATGACTTATGTGGGGTTTTTTTTTAATATATTTTATTTATTGAGTTTTTACAGAGAGGAAAGGAGAGGGATAGAGAGTCAGTAACATTGATGAGAGAGAAACATCGATCAGCTGCCTCCTGACCAGTACATGCCCCTGACCAGAATCGAACTCGGAACCCTTCAGTCCACAGGATGACTCTCTATCCACTGAGTCAAACCAGTTTCGGCGGGATTGAATGACTTCTGTCACCAACTACCCAGAATTTGACCCCACTTCACAGCCAAGAGCTGTGTACATATAATGTAAAAAAAAAATAAGAGTATTATCAACCCATCATTATATTTTATGACCAAAATGTCTCTCACAGCAAGGCCAACTGTGTTTGCAGTCTTTGTTCAGTCTTATCAGACTCCAAAATCAAAAGTGGTTTCTGCAATAAAAGACTTCAGCCTTGCCGAAACCGGTTTGTCTCAGCGGTAGAGCGTCAGTCTGTGGACTGAGAGGTCCCGGTTTCGATTCCAGTCAAGGGCATGTACATTGGTTGCGGGCACATCCCTGGTGGGGGGTGAGCAGGAGGCAGCTGGTCGATGTTTCTCTCTCATTGACGTTTCTAGCTCTCTATCTCTCTCCCTTCCTCTCTGTTAAAAATCAATAAAATATATTATAAAAAAAAAAGACTTCAGCCTTTCAGGCATCTGGCATAACCAAGCTAAGGAACAATATCATCTTTTGTTCTGAGCCTCTTTCAAAGGGTTAGTGCAATATTGGATTTCCCTCATTGCATAACCCACTTCTTTAGTCATTTACCCTCAGCTAATACTATTTCTCATTTTTTCCATTTTCACCCAAACTTTCCCATCTTTGGAAGAAATGTAAGGTTTAGCTGGTCCAGGTTCCTGGCAACAATACTAGTCTAATAAGTGCCTCTCCCTCAGTGCACTCCCACTCATAAAGAGCAGAGTTACAGCCTTAGCCTGTTTGGCTCAGTGAATAGAGCCTGGGCCTGTAAACCAAGGGAGGGGTCCCTGATTCGATTCAATTCTGGTCAAGGTCAGATACCTTGGTTACAGTCTCCTTCCTGGTCAGGCCCTGGTCAGGGCTTGTGCAGGAGGCAACCAATCGATGTGTTTCTCTCTGTCTTTCCCTTTCTCTTCCACTCTCCCTAAAAATCAACGGAAAAATATCCTCAGGAGAGGATTAGCAACAACAACAAAAAAGTAGGGTTACAGAGATACAGAACTAATGGGCTATCTAGACCACTATCTAGGCCTGTGGTCGATAAGCTGCAGCTCTTTGGACCCTTGAGTGTGGCTCTTCCACAAAAATACCATGGCCTGGGCAAGTCTATTTTGAAGAAGTGGCGTTAGAAGAAGTTTAAGTTTAAAAATTTGGCTCTCAAAAGAAATTTCAATCGTTGTCCTGTTGATATTTGGCTCTGTTGACTAATGAGTTTGCCAACCACTGATCTAGGCAACACAACAACATTCACTGTCAACTCCAATTTTGTCAGATGGGTTGAAAGCACAGTCTATCTTATCTTGCTCTTAGGAATCTAGCAATATAAAAGCCTAAGAGAGCCTTACAACTGAATGACCATAACGACCAGTTGACCAGTCACTATGATACACACTGTCCACCAGGGGGTAGACACTCCACTCAGGAGCTGCCCCCTGGTGGTCAGTGCGCTCCCAGAAACAACCTCCACGGCCAACCGGCAGCCATTCCTTCCACACCTGGCCCGGTGACTACCGCTTCCTCTCCCAACCCTGCTTTGGCTTTTGGGCCTGGGCTGGGATGGGGAACTGGGAGTGGGTGGTGGCAGACACAACCCCTTTCCCAGGGTGGGCCAAGGGTCAGCTCCATTTTTGGGGCTGGTGGCTAACCTCCTGCATCCTGTTTCTCCTGCTGGCTGACCCTCTGCAAGACTGCTCTTACGTCACACACCAGCTGCATGCTTGAGGGGCCCCTACACATCTGAGTAGGGAGGTTTTCACTACTCCCTCTGGATCAATAATTCACTAGAATAACTCACAGAACTCAGGATTGTCTCTATACCTACAATTTTACCATAGTAAAGAAAAACCATTTATTTGTATATATAAATCTGAAGAAGCCAAAGGCAGAGACCCGTAGGCTATCAGGGACTACCATGAATAATTGGCTAAATTTATTATTATGTAGAAATGGACATTCAGCATTTTGCTTTTTTTTCTATTGGTGAACATTTGGGTTGACTCCAGCTTTTGGCTATTATGAATAAACTAGAGGCCCAGTGCACAAAATTCATGCACAGGTAGGATCCTTAGGCCTGCCTGGCAATCAGGGCAGATAGGAGCCTTCTGGCTGCCACTGGGGCCTCCCTTCCTTCCACCTTGCCCCCTGGTAGTCAGGACATGTCATAGCAAGCGATAGAACTCCCAGTCTCCTGGTCGAACTCCTGAGGGGACAGTTAGGCTTTTATATACGTGTATATATAGATTTTGCATGCAAGTTTTTGTGTGGACATATATTTTCATACCTAGGAGTGAAATTGCTAAGTCATTTGGTAAATATATATATATATATATATTTTTACTTTTACATTTTATTTATCTATTTATTTATTTTATTTTATTTTTTTAAATTTTTCAGATAGTAAATCAGTTACTTAGCATTTTCTCAAATCAATAATACCTCCACATGCCCAAAGATACACTTCACACCAAAGACATTTCCCAATAGATCAACCAACCTCATCCAGGCCCCACACAAGGCACTCACAGATCTACACCCCAGCGCTATACTAACTCAACACATTCAGATCTTAACCTTCCTCATTTGATTCAGCAGACCCTCAAGTTCCCCCAAAAGTTTCCAGCCATGTCTGAGAGGCAGCCTTGGGGCGGAGGCAGGTGAGGGGCAAGCTGTTTCAGGCCTGGCTGCTCCGGGCCTGGCCTCTGTTGCTCTGATCTGCTCCACAATCAGCTGCTCCAGGTCTGGCCACTGCCGCTCCCGACCTGGCTGCTCTGGGTGTGGCTGCTGCTGCTCAGGGCCTGGTCGCACCCGACCCAGCCGCTCCGGGCCTGGCCGCTCCCGACTTGGCAGCTGCTGCTCCAGGACTGGCTGCACCCAACCCGGCTGCTCCGGGCCTGGCTGCTCCCAGCCTGGCAGCTGCTGCTCCGGGCCTGGCCGCACCTGACCCGGCTGCTCTGGGCCCGGCTGCTTCGGGCTCGGCCGCTCCGGGCCTGGTCGCTCCCAGCCTGGCAGCTGCTGCTCCGGGCCTGGCAGCACCCGACCCGGCTGCTCTGGGCCCGGCTGCTCTGGGCCCGACCGCTCCGGGCCTGGCCGCTCCTGACCTGGCAGCTGCTGCTCTGGGCCTGGCTGCTCCAAGTATGGTTACTGCTGCTCTGTGCCTGGCTGCTCCCAACCCAGTTGCTCTGGGCCTGGCTGCCCCAGTCCCGGCCGCTCCGAGCCTGGCAGCTCCCGGCCTGAATGCTCCAGGCTTGGCTGCTGATGTTCTGGGTCTGGCTGCTCCCGACCTGGCTGCTCTGGGCCCGGCTTCTCCGGGCCCGGCCACTCCAGGCCCGGCCACTCCAGGCCTGTGTGTTCCTGGACTGCACCCTGGGCTTGGCTGCCTCTGCCTCAGGCCTGGCTGCCACTGCCCCAGATCTGGCTGTTCCAGGCCTGGCTGTTGCTGCTCTGGTTCTGACTGCTGCTGCTCTGGGGCCTGGCTGTTGCTGCTGCAGGCCTGGCTGCCACTGCCTTGTGCCTGGCCACTCTAGGCCTGGCCACAGCCTTTCCAACATTCTGTCCTTTCTTTAAAAAAAAAAAAAAAACGCATTTATGTTGCAATGTTGGCTGCTGAGTTGAGCTCTGACTTAGTCTTCGATTTTTCAAGATCTTCTTTGTATTCTTTCTTAAGTAATTTTACTATCTTTTGCTCTCACTTGATTTCTTCACATTGAAAACTTCTTCGGTTTCTTCCTCCTTGTCCTGGAAGCTCAGCAGGTTGGCCTGTGGCACCCCTTTGTTCTCCGCGGGCTCCTGTGCTGCTTCAGCCTGTTGCAGGGGTCGGCGCTGCCCAGGAAGCAGCCCCTGGCCTCGGCTCTGTGGCCCGCGCTCAGCAATCGAAGGCCCGGGGGCACCCCCCCCCCCCCCTGGGGGCCCCATCGACCGGCTCCTTGCTGGCGCCCAGCTGGCCGGTGTCCGGTGTCCGGCAGGGGCTCCTGCTCCTCGTCGCGTTCCTCCAATCTGGAGCTTTTTTTCTCCTTCCCGCTAGGGGCGTCTAGCATCAGAGTCAACAGACTGTCCTCTGCGCGCAATGTGCGCGACTCTGGGGGCTCTGCTTTTCGCCGCTCCCCTGGGATTCCGCCTCACAGCCCCATCTCCCCCTGCCCGAGCCTGGGTCGCCAGGGTCTGGCCCATAACTGGGGCTCAGCGCTGCCGTTTTTGGGGTTCAGCCCAGGCCGGGTTTTTTATTTCCTTCCTGTTAGGGAATGCCAGGCAGGCACCCAGCCTTCTCCTCCTCTCCGGCTGCGTCCTCTCCATGCGCCGTGCAGGCGCGCAGCATGTCTCCGTACCTTAGGATTTTTCAGCTCCTCTGATTTTCCTTCTGGTTTTCTCTTTCCTTCTTGTTGTAGAATTTTCAGTCAGTTGACTACCTGTAGCTCTGGGCAATGTCCACTCTACATTTTAGTTGTATTCCATTGAAATTGTGTGCTGCTGCGGTTAGGTGTCTACCTGAGCAGCCATCTTGGATCCTCCCTGGTAATTCTATATTTAACGTTTTCTTTTTGTAAAATTTATTTTAGAGAGAGGAAGAGAGAGAGAGCATTTATGTGGGAGAGACACATTGATTGGTTACCACCAACAGGTGCCCCTACAGGGGCTGGGAAGAATCTACAACCCAGGTAACATGCCCTTGATTGAGAATCAAACCTGCAACCCCTCAGTCTGTGGCTCTAACCACTGAACAACACTGGCCAGGGCTGGATTTTTTTTTTAATTGATATGAAATTCACAATACATACAAGTAACCATTTTATTATTTTTTCATTTAAAAAAAATATATATTTTATTGACTTTTTACAGAGAGAAATTGAGAGGGATAGAGTCAGAAACATCGATTAGCTGCCTGCACACGTCCCACTGGGGAGATGCCCATAACCAAGGTACGTGCCCTTGACCAGAATCGAACCCGCAGTCTGCAGGTTGATGCTCTGTCCACTGAGCCAAACCCATCCCGGCACAAGTAGCCAAAGTGTATTATAGTCCAGTGACATTTAGTGTATTCAGAATGTTATGCAACTATCACTTCTCTCTAGTTTCAGAACTTTTCCGTCACCCTCCAAAAATGGGTCATACTCATTAAGTCATATGTGTCAAACACAAGGCCCGCCGGCCAAATCCAGCCCGCCAGGCCTTGCAATGTGGCCCGCACCGCGCTGTCATCACTGCACTCCGCTGTCAGTTTATGACATTGTCAGTTTATGACTGTTCAGTAAACCATTCGGCCCGCGATTTAGGCTGGATTTTAGATTTTGGCCCCTTCTCTGATTGAGTTTGACACCCCTACATTAAGTAATCACTTCTCATTTCCTTGTCTCCCTTTCTTTCACTATAGATTTGCCTGTTCTGGGTATACTATCTGAAAGAAATTGTACAATATGTGACTTTTATCATCAGGCTTCTTTCACTTAGCATTAATTTTTTGAGGTCTGTGAAAATTATGGCATAAATCAACATATGCCCCTTTTGACTGAATAATATCACATTGTGTGTGTATACCACAATTTGTTTACCCATCATCTATTGATGGACATTTGGGTTTCCTTCCACCTTTTAGTTATTATAAATAATGCTGTTACAAATATAAGTTTCTATGTGGACTTATATTTTTCTCTCTTTTTTATTGTTAAGAGAGGGAAAGAAAGGAAGAGAGAGAGAGAGAGAGAGAGAGAGAGAGAGAGAGAGAGAGAGAGAGAGAGGGAGAGAGGGCGATTACTATGAGTGAGAAACATCAATGGTTGCCTCCCCGATGCACCCCGACCAGGAATCGGACTCCAGCCTAAGTATATGCCCTGACCTGGGGAATCAAACCCGCAACCTTTTGGTATAGGGATGACATTTCAATCAACTGAGCCACCTGGCCAAGGCTATTTTTATTTTTCTTATTTTCATTTCTCTATGTCAGGGGTGGGGAATGTCGAGCTCTTTGGGCCATATAAGGCCAGAGAAATCATCTGGCCCTGCTAAGGCATTAGGAGTGAGTTAATTAAATGCTTGACCAAATATAGCAGGCTAATGTTTAAGTTGATAATTTTGTATGGTCCGTGAATAATGTTATGAATATCCAAATGGCCCTTGGCAGAAAAAAGATTTCCCACCCCTGCTCTATGTGGACGTACGTATGTCTTTCATTTCATATTAAGGAATGGAATTGATGGTTCACATAGTAGTTATATATTTAACTTTTTAAAAATATATTTTTAGCCAGGGCCGGTTTGGCTCAGTGGATAGAGCGTTGGCCTACAGACTGAAAGGTCCCAGGTTCGATTCCGGTCAAGGGCATGTACATTGGTTGCAGGCACGTCCCCAGTGTGGGGTGTGCAGGAGACAGCTGGTTGATGTTTCTCTCTCATTGATGTTTCTGGCTCTCTATTCTTCTCCCTTCCTCTCTGTAAAAAATTAATAAAATATATTTAAAAAAATAAAAATAAAAATATATTTTATTGATCTTTTACAGAGAGGAGGAGAGAGGAACAGAGAGCCAGAAACATTAATGAGAGAGAAACATAGATCAGCTGCCTCCTGCACTACCACCCCCAACCAGGGATGTGCCCACAACCAAGGCACACGCCCTTGACCGAAACTGAACCCGGTACCCTTCAGTCCGCAGGCCGAAGCTCTGTCCACTGAGCCAAACCAGTTAGGGCTATATTTAACTTTTGATGAACCACCAAACTGGTTCCTCAGCTGCACCATGTTGCAATCCTACAAGCCATGTATAAGGGTTCTTATTTTTCCACATCCTTGCCAACAGTTATTGTTATTTTTATTAGAGTCATATTGTAAATATGAAGTTGTATCTCCTTGAGTTTTTTATTTGTGTTTCCTTGATGGACAATGATTTTGAGCCTCTTTCACATGCTTGTTGGCCATTTGTATAGCTTCTTCATAGAAATATTTACTCAAGGTTTTTTGCTCAGTTTTTAATTGTTATTTGTCTTTTAGCATTTCACAGATGAATAATGATGTTGAGTATGTTTTCATATGCGTGTCAGGCTTTTGTATATCTTCTTTGGAAAAATGCCCATTCAAGTCTCTTCCCCATTTTTTATTTGGGTTGTTGCCTTTTTTGTTGCTGAGTTGTAGGAACTTTATATATATTATGGATACTAGACCATGAACAGGTATATAATTTTCAAATATTTTCTCCCAGTTTTGTAGGTTGTCTTTTCATTATTTTGATAATGTATTTTGATAAATAAAAGTTTTTAATTTTGATGAAATCCAATATATATATATATATATATATATATATATATATATTGCTCAAGAAAGGTTTTTGTGTGTTTTTAGAATGAATTTTTATTTTTGTTACTCTTGATTTTTTTTTTTTAATATATTTTATTGATTTTATACAGAGAGGAAGGGAGAGAGATAGAGAGTTAGAAACATCGATGAGAGTCATCGATCAGCTGCCTCTTGCACACCCCCTACTGGGGATATGCCCGCAACCACTGTACATGCCCTTGACCGGAACCGAACCCGGGACCCTTCAGTCCCCAAGCCGACGCTCTATCCACTGAGCCAAACCGGTCCCTATTTTTGTTACTCTTGATTTTGGTGTCATATCTAAGAATTCATTGCAGGTAGGAGGTCATAAAGATTAATTTCTGTGTTTTCTTCTAAGAGCTTTACAATTTTAGATCTTATATTTAGTTATTTGGTCCATTTTGAGTTAATTTTTTATTATGGTCTGAGGTAAGGGTCCAACTTCATTTATCTGTGTCTGGATATCCAGGTATCCCAGTGCCATTTGTTAAAAAGATTAGCTTCTCCATACTGAATGTTCTTGACATCCTTGTCAAAATCATCTGTCCAGCCCTAGCTGGTGTGAGTCATTAGATAGAACGTCAGCCTGCAGACAGACGGGGTTCCTCCCTGGCCAAGGCCTCTGGTCAGGCATGTGCAGGAGCCAATCTATTGATGTGTTTCTTTTTTCTTTTTCTTTTTTTTAAATAAGTTTTTATTGTTCATATTATTACAAATGTTCCTCCCCCCCGCCCCCATTGCTCTCCTCCACCAGGTTCCCACCCCACCCTCTGCCCTTTCCCCACTCCCCATTGTCCTCATCCATAGGTGCACAGTTTATGTTCAGTCTCTTCCCACATCCCCCTCTCCCCTTTTCCCCAAGAATCGTCAGTTCACTCCCCTTCCATACCTCTGATTCTATTATATTCAACAGTTAATATTGTTCATCAGGTGTTTTTTTTTTAAATTTCCTTGGTTTTTAGATTCACTTGTTGATAGTTACGTATTTGTTGTTCATAATTTTTATCTTTATTTACTTTCTCTTCTGAAAGAACCCCCTTAAGCAATTCATAAAATTCTGGTTTGGTGTTGATGAACTCCTTTAGGTTTTTTTTATTAGTGAAGCTCTTTATCTGACCTTCGATTCTGAGTGATAGCTTTGCTGGATAGATTCTTACTATTCATCAACTTGAATATTTCTTGCCATTCCCGTCTGGCCTGCATGGTTTCTGTTGAGAAGTCAGCTGACAATCGTATAGGTGCTCCTTTATAGGTAACTACCTTCTTTGCTTTTGCTGCTTTTAATATTTTCTCTTTGTCTTTTGCTCTTGGAATTTTAATTATGATTTGTCTTGGTGTGGTCCTCTTTGGATTCCTTTTGTTTGGAGTTCTGTGCGCTTCCTGGACTTGTAAGTCTAATTCTTTCACCAGGTGGGGAAGTTTTCTGTCACTATTTCTTTCAGTATGTTTTCGATATCTTACTCTCTCTCATCTTCTGGGACCCCCATAATTCTGATGTTGGTTCGCTTGAAGTTGTCCCAGAGGTTTCTTACATTATCTTCAATTTTCTGGATTCTCTTGCCTTCTAGCTTCTGTGGAGGAGTGTCTTCTGGCTCTTTATGTTCGAAATCTTTGACTTGATTTTTGCGATCTTCCATTCTGTTTTTAGGACTCTGTATAATATTTTTTATTTCAGAGAATGTATTCTTTATTTCTTGTAGATCCCTTATCATTTCTTGTTGATCCCTTATCATTTCTTGTTGATTCCTTATTAATTCTAGTTGATCTCTTTTCATATCCTCATAGGTCTTATCGATCTTTTCTAGGAAATTCTTGAAAAACCTTATAAGCGTAGATTTGAACTCTAAATCCAGTTGCTTTTTGTCCTCCACTTCTTTCACTTGTGATCTATTTCGTTGTTGCATTTCGCAGCTACAGATGGGGCGGGGTTTCAGGATGGAGCCTACAGCCTTGGCTTCCGTCAGCCCCGCCCTATGCGGTCTCAGTAATCCCCAGGGTCCTTCAGTACTCGCTGCAAGCGCCTCTGAGAGAAAGGTGCCCTCGATTTTCGCCTGCTGCCAAACAGTCTATGCTCTCCCCCAATTAGCCTGGTATTGGGGTTCAGTTCAGTTGGAAGTGGAGTTGGAGGTGGCGTTCAGAGCAGTCTGGAGCCCCTGTCTCCTTCCCCCCAGGGCAATTCCTCGGCACAGCCGACCACCCCTTCTTTGCGCGCAATGTGCGCGCCTCCGGGACCTCCTTTCACTGCTCCCCCGGGGTTCCGCCTTACAGCCCAGCTCCCACTGTGTGAGCCTGGGTCCCCGGTGTCTGGCCTAGAACTGGGGTTCAGAGCAGTCACAACTGGGGCCCAACACAGTCGGAGCGTTTATCTCCTTCCTGCTAGGGAACGCCAGCCAGGCAATCGGCCGCCCCTTCTCTACGGCTCCATCCTCTCCGCGAGCGCCGTGTGTCTCCGTACCTTAGGCTTTTCCAGCTCCTCCCCGCTTCCTTCTGGTTTTCTCCTTGCTTCTCGTTGTAGAATTTCCAGTCAGTCGACTTTCCTGTAGTTCTGGGTAATGTCCATTTTATATTTTAGTTGTATTTTATTGAAATTGTTGTGTGCGCTACGGCTAGGTGTTTACCTGGGTGCAGCCATCTTGGATTCTCCTGATGTGTTTCTTGCACATCAATATTTCTCTGTCTTTCCCTCTCTCTTCCACTCTAAAAATCAGTGGGAAAATATCTTTAGGTGAGTTTAAAAAACAAAAAGCTGTCCATAGAAACAGCTCCTGCCCTGGGGGGAAGGAGACAGGGGCTCCAGACTGCTCTGAACGCCACCTCCATTATTTCTGGACTCCACTTTTCTTCTGCTAATCTCTGTTCTTATTCCAGTACAACACTGTCGTGTGTGTGTGTGTGTGTGTGTGTGTGTGTGTGTGTAGGAGAGACTACGTTTATTAAAACTGGGGACCATGAAACAAGGAAAGACCTAGGTTAGAAAAGCAACGAGAGAGAGATTAGAAAGGTCTGCTTTGGCTCTCTAAAAACATTATGGGGAAGAAGTGAGTCAAAGTGGGGCTGCTGTCAGTTCACTGGAAAGTCGGAGAAAAGGGGTCCTTGGAGACAGGTTAAGGGGGTTAACATGGGATGAGCTGCCACTGCCCATTTTCTCCCCTAGTTTCAAGTCTGATGGGGACTTTAAATTTTTGAAAAAGAAAATTCACCCGAAAAGGAGATTCAAATGGGTGTGCCCCAAGGATGGTATGCCAACACTGTCTTAATTACTGTTGCCTCACAATAAGTTTTAAAATCCAACTTTGTTCTTCTTTTACAAAATTGTTTTATCTATTCAGCATCTTTTAAAATCCATATGAACTTTAGAATCATCATTTTCAATTTATACAAAAAGTCAGCTTAGATTCTTTTAAAAAATTTTTTTATTGATTTCAGAGAAGAACTAAGAAGGAGAGAAAGAGAAACATCAATGATGAGAGAGAATCATCAATCAGCTGCCCTTTGCATGCCCCACACTGAAATCTAACTCTCAACCCTGGCATGTGCCTGACAGGGAATCAAACTGTAACCTCCTGGTTCATAGGTCAATGCTCAACCACTGAGTCATGCCAGCCAGACTCAGCTTCGATTCTTATAAAAATTTTATTGAATCTGTGTAGATAAATTAGGAGAGAATTGACATCTTAACAATACTAAGATCCCAAAACATGGGCTGTTATTCTATTTATTTAGATCTTCCTTAATTTCTTTCAACAATATTTTGCAGTTTTAGAAGTGTAAGTTTGCTCTTCTTTTGTTATATTTACTCCTAAATAAATTCTTTTTTATGTTATTGTGAATGGAATTTTAAATGCTCATTTTCAGGATGTTCATTGCAAGTATAAACCAACTTTTCATTCCTGGGATGAATCTCATTGATCATGGTGTATAATCCTTCTTATACATTGCTGGAGTTGATTTCTAGTATTTTTGTTGCGGGTTCCTGCATCCACATTCATGAGCGATATGGGATTAAAATGTTCTTTTCTTGGATGTCTTTATCAAGCAGTCTTTCTCATTAAACATAACCACAATATCATACCTATCATACACTATACCACACTAAAAAAGGAAACTAGGAAAAAATTTAAATATTAAAATATCAAGGTCATTGTTCAAGTTACTTTAACTCAGGTCATTCTAAGTGGCTCATAAAAGGCTTATCATGACCTAGAGAATGAGGGGGGGTCTGAGCATTAGAAGAAATGGCAGGGGGGTTGTGTTGCAGGGAACAAAATGCTTGACTCCGGGTACAAGGATTTAAGAGGAAATGAACTAATGTCTTGGTTAGGAACAGGATAGCAACAAAAAAACAGATGACAGGATAGGAACAAAAGAGGAAACTATAAGGTGACTGATTTTGGCTCAGAAAACAAAGTTCTATGATCTCCAGTTCTACCCTTGCAGTATAAAATCTGTTGCACCACACCGGATACCCGATCTCATGGTGCCATGTGGAAGTGCGTGCCTGCTTCTCTTAGTTCATCACCACTCCTTGTCTCACTTCCTTCCCTGTGTAGGACACATTTTTCAGCCTTGCTCAATCTTTAGGCCTCACTTGGGTTGACCAGTGCACCCATCCCCAATTTTGAATGAATCCTGCCTCTAGGCTTCAGATAAAAAACAATACTACATGCCTTGCAACTGGAACCACAACACGTATGCTATGATGGCCTGCAACCTCAGTTTAGGCAAACCTTTTAATTTGATTTTAGTGAAGTACATCAGTGTTTTCTCAACTCATGGCAGCAACAAAGCCCTCAGACTACTCTCATTCATTCAGTCAATTATTTTATAAAGCTTTATGAAGCACCTGCTGTGTGCCAGGCACAGAACTGAACAAGATTGGCACAACTGTAGCCCTTGTGGAGGTTTCAGCACAGTATTGAACAACAACAACAAAAAGATTTAAATAAAGAAGATAATTTCCATATGAGATCAAAGCTATGAAGAAAAGGATGAGGTATGAGGGGCTCCTTCATATGAGGTGACATTTGAGTTGAATCCTGAATAATGAGAAGGTGCCTACATTTGAAGATCTGTATTTAGAGTTTCAATATTATAGAAGTTCCACACAATGACCCACCAATATCTCTGCCCAGATATCCTGCCTTCTAGCCTGGACTATAAGTTGATTGCTTCTAGGCTTGCACTAAGGCTAACCCCTCCACTGGTGAATAAGGTACCATGCCCTTTTATCTACTCAAAGGGAAGTCCTCCAGCATGACTTTCTTCTTTCTCCTGAATCATTAAGTTTTCCTTCTCTACTAGATTATTCCCATCTGCACATAGCCATGCTATTTCTCTCATCTTAAAAATCAATGAGCCTTAGCCCATTTGCCTTAGTGGATAGAGCATCGGTCTTCGACTAAAGGAGGTCATGAGTTCAATTCCAGTCAAGGGTATGTACCTCTATTGTAATCTCCACTACTGGCCCTGGTTAGGGTGTGCATGAGGCAACCAATCAATGTGTGTCTCTCACATCAATGTTTCTCTCTCTGTGTCTCTTCCCCTCTCTTCCACTCTCTCTAAAACACCAATGGAAAAATATCCTCAAGTGAGGATTAACAAAAACAACAACAGCAAAAGCCAATGAACATACCCTGCCTGATGTGGCTCAGTTGGCTGGGTGTTGTCCCATGCACCAAAGTTTGCCTTGTTTTGATTCCTAGTCAGCGCACTTGACCAGGTTGTGAGCTTGATCCCCAGTAGGGGTTGTGCAGGAGTCAGGCAATTGATGTTTCACTCTCACGCCAACATTTTTTTTCTTTCTCTCTCCCTTCTTCTCTCTCTAAAAATCAATTAAAAACAAACAAACCAGCCCTAGCCAGCTGGGCTCAGTGGAGATAGTGTCAGCCTGCAGACTAAAGGGTCCTGGGTTCAATTCCAATCAAGAGCACATGCCCAGGTTGTGGGCTCCATCCTCAGCTGGAGGCGTGCAGGAGGCAGCCAGTCAATGGTTCTCTTTCATCATTGATGTTTCTATCTCTTTCTTCCTCTTCCTTCTTCTCTGAGATAAATAATAATAATAAAAAAAACCCCACAAAAACAAACAAACAGTCAACATGGAATACTCAATAGTGAAAGACTGAAAACTTTCCCTCTAAGGTCAGAGGTGAGAGATGGCTCCATATTTAAGTGTTTCTCAAACTCTCTGCGGCATGGGACCAAGTTTTTGTTTTAAAGTTCCAATCCATTGCAGATGATAATGTTGTCAAATATAATAGAAATATTGCTGCAGTGTGAAATTTTATAAAGCTTTATATTACTTATTCTTGACTTTTTTTTACTTATCTCTCACAGTGCAGTAATAAATAATTTGCAAACTGGCCTTGCTTTGGACCACATTTTGAATAGCATTGCTTTAGAAGGCCCTACATGGCCCTGCTACTCTTCAATCTCTTACAATTCTCCCCACCACCTTTGCTTACCCTCCTTCAGCCACTCTGGCCTCCTTATAGTTTTGTTGAATATTTCAAAGACCTCATAATGTTTGTATTTGCTTCACCCACCCCCACTGCCCCACCATATTCTCAAGCTCTCTCCCAATTCACTTGCGTATCTGTACAAACATCCTCTATCAGAGAGAAGCCTTCCCTAACAATCCTATATAACATATCAATACTCAACACTCTGTCTCCTTTCTCTTCGTGGCACTTGTCAAAGTCGGATGTATGTTTATTATCTTCCTCTCACCCCCATCAGCCAACTAGAATCTGAACTCCGTACAAACAAGAACTTGTGCTTTATTCCTGCAATAGTCAGTCACAGGTTTAACCTAGTGCCTGACACATATAAGCACTTGAATAAATGCTTACGCCCCATCTAATCAGTTATAATTCCCAGGTTTGGCCATGTCATTTCAGGTATCTGAGCCTTCTAACATGCTGCCTGTGTTTGCTTGGGATGTCCTTCCTGAGAAAGTGGCAGGCACCTCTCAGACCCACATGGAATGTCTTGCCTTCTGTACAGCCTTCCGGAGGACACACCTTCCCTCAAAGAGTTGATTCTTCCCACTCACTGAATCACAGCTACCTTCTGTGTATGTCTCCTTTACTGGATTGAGAGTTCCCCAAGGGCAAGGATGCTTCTGATGTATGTTTGTTACACCAGGCTCCCAGCACAGGGCCTGGGGTGACACAGAGGCTCTATCACTGTTGGTGAAGAGCTATTCAATGTAAAGTACCGCTTAATGTAGTTAATTCTCTGATACTAGAAATGTCCCAACAGGCTGGATAAAGTCCCCGTGAGGACACTCCAGTGGGTTTTCCTGACTGAGGTTGGCAGTTTACTTAGCTGTTTCGAGGATTCTTTGAGTCTGTGGTCGAGTGACCCACGAAACGCTCCCATCAATGTTAATTTTCATTCTCCATTCCTATCAGTGTGGTTCTGGACACGAGTGAGGCAGGCTGGAGGGCTGTGCTTGCATGCCTCCCCCCTCCCCCCCCTCCGTGAGGCAGGTATCTACTCTCCTAGAGTTCATGAACGAACAAAGAAGTCTTAGAAAGAACAGCACCTCTTGGTTGATGTCCTGGGTCTCAGACAATGTGGATCAGGGGCACATCTTGTTAATTGCCTTGTGATGGATCTAAGAAGCTGTGAAGGTCTAAGATGTTACTCTGTTTGCAAATCAAAGAGCCAGCCTGAAACAGTTATTACAGTACACACGAATGCTGACACAATCACAAAACCTCTCTTGCATCACTTCCCTATCTCCAAATTCCTTGTCAGAGGACACAGTGGAAGCCACAGCAGGAGAGAAATCTTTAAATTATGAAACTCAGAGTTTATGTAGACCGCTGGCATAGCTGTAACTCCGCTCTCAGAGACACAGAGAAAGAGAGAGTGAGAAAAAGAGAAAGCAAATGGCTCTGGGTTTTAACACTGTTGTAAGGGACTGGCTGGCTCGTGGAAAATGCACAGGGATGAATGCGTCTTCCTGGTTATATTTACTATCTCAACACCCTTTAGCACAGGCTCCAGGATTCTGCGCAGAAAGCCCGGATTGCACAGAAACTCCTTATTTCTTCTACTCAGCCCGAGACAGGCAACTCTTCCCTGCCCCTCTGGCCCTGAAGCCTTTACTGAGGTGTGGCTTCTGAGGAGTTGGGATAAAGAAAGTCTCAGTATAATGGATTCCCCATCCAGCCCTGTGCCCAACACATAGACACGCAGCAGACACCTGTTCAGTGAATGACAAGGACCGTTGTTTAAGATTTTAATGAATAGGGGGGCAGAGAGGTGGTTGGTTGAGAGGTCCCGTCCGGAACCAGGGCATTCTGAGCCAATCCCTTCTTCTCTCCTGAGCCTTAGGCCAAGGCCCTGGCCGCTTGCAGCAGCACCAGAGTTCCTGACACCCCCAGGGCCTGCATCAGACGCTCACAGGCTGAGACCACCACACCAGAGTTCCTCGGGTTCTGATAGGGATTCCCGGTCAGTACCAGATCCTTCACCTTGGGCAGCTCATCCGGCCGCGGCTCTCTGTTCAGCTGGTTGTTGCTGAGGTCCAGCGCGCTGAGCTCGGCCGGCAGTCCTGCGGGCACCTGCTCCAGGCCCGCGGAGGACAGGTTAAGGGAGCTCAGCGCTCCGGGCCAGACGCACGGGGGCGCGCCGGGCGCGGCGGAGGCGCGCAGCGCGTTGTGGCTGAGGTCCAGGTGCTGCGGCCGCACCGCCGCCGCCGCCAGCGCCGCGCACACGCCGCCGGGGGTCTGCACCCCGGTGCTGCGGAGCGCGAGCTCCCGGAGGGCCGGGAACTTGTCCCGACACAGCGCCGCGGCCAGCCCGCACTCGTCCAGCCCGGGGTTGTCAGACAGGTCCAGGGTGGTGAGGGAGGGGAAGGCGCGGAGGTCGGCGCAGGGAAAGGCGAGCGAGGGTGCCTGCTCAATGGTCAGCGCTGTGAGGCCCGGCTTGAGCCACAGCTGCAGCTGGGCCAGCCAGGCGCCCCCCGCCGCCCAGGACACGTTCCGGAGACGGAGGGTGGAGAGCGCAGGGCCGGTGGCCACCGGAGGCGGCGCCGGCGTCGGGGCGATCACTTCCAAGTCCTCGAGGGTCAGATGGTTGAGGCGGGAGAAGCCGAGCCCCTGCAGGACGGCGAAGAGAAGCTGCGCGGGCACCTGGGCATCGCCCACCGTGAGCCGCCGCAGGCGCAGAGCCCGGACCACGTCCGCGTACTGCCTCGGGTCGGTGTTGGCGAACTTGGCGAACTCCTTCAGGCTGCGGCCGCCGCCGCGGATCTCCACCTCCACGGCGCTCATACACTGGTAGGCGCTGGACCACTGCGGCTCCGGGTCCTTGAAGTTGCAGACGCAGCGGAAATCATCGTCGTCCACCTCGCAGGGCTCCGGCGTGGTCGCCCAGACGTGAAGCAGCGGCAGCAGCAGCAGCAGCAGCAGCCGCACCTGGGAAGAGCGGAGGTCAAGCGGCCTCCCAGTAGCCGCCGTTCGGCCCCAAGACCGGGCACTCACCATGGTCGATGGGTCCTCAGGGCCTCGGCGAGCGGTCCTCAGGGCGCTGGGATGGGCTCTGGCTTCTTTCCTGTAGGGAGGGCAGCACTCGCTGGCTCCCAGGCTCCACCCGCCCTTTGGCAGCCCCTGAGAGTTCTGTGTCCGCTCCTCCTCTGTGAACCCTGGTCACTCCCCACCTCCCTTCACCGCTGTATTCATTAACCTTCTCGGAAATGTTGCAACTAAGGATGTTGCTGGGAGGAGGCGCATAACAGGAAGGATCCCCCAGGACCTCGAGTGTGCTCTGCCCCGGGGCAGTCTTGATGACTCAGGAGCCCCAGGCTTGTCTGGAGGGTTTGGAGAAAGGAAGATCCCCAGTGCTTCCCACCTTTTAAATAAATAAACACACACACACACACACACACACACACATATATATATCTATATATCTATATCTATATCTATATCTATATCTATATCTATATCTATCTATATCTATCTATCTATCTATCTATCTATATATATATATATATACACATATATATTTCAGAGAGGAAGAGAAAGATGGAAACATCAGTGATGAGAGAGGATCATTGATCAACCGCCTCCTGAATGTCTGTGGATCAAGACTGAAGCCCGGGGGTACGCACTGAGGGGGAGTCCAGCCCTGACGTCCTAGTTCATAGGTGGATGCTCAACCACTGAGCCTGGCTGGCCCAGCCCGCCAAGACTCTCGCCGCCCCTGCCTATATCCCACGACTCAATCTGGGTAGTTTCCTTGACTTTTCCCTAGTCTTGGTGGTTACTGTTAACCTCCTGTCGTCCAAGTCCAATCCCCTGATTATTGTTGGATATTTAGCTGGATATTTTGTGGAATAAACTGCAAACTCCAACTATTGACTGAAAGGCTGGAAGAGAAATTCAAGAGAAGGTAGTTTATCTGAAGAACAACTATCCTTCCTCAAAGTTATAGCTTTTGCCCTGGCTAGTGTGGTCCAGTTGGTTGAGTGTTGGCCCCAGTTTGATTCCTGGTCAGGGTACATACCCAGGTTGCGGGTTCGATCCCTGGTTGTTTCTTTCTGGTCACTCCCCACCTCTCCTATATAAAAAAATGCTAATATGCAAATTGTCCCCTCTACCAGAGTTCAACCAGGGGGCAGGACCTGCCCCTCAACAGCCTACGCCCCCTCCCCCTGACCAGCCCTGCCCCCAATAGGTCCTCCCCAACCCAATGGGGGTGGCTAGACCCCACCTATGCACAAATTTGTGCACTAGGTCTCTAGTAATAAATAATACAATTCTAGGTTTTAAGCTCTGGCTGAGTAGTTCAGTTAAAACATCATCTGGATAAGCCAAGGTTCCAGGAGATAGGGCAATAAAAGAATCAACCAATGAAGGCATAAATAAGCGGAACAACAAATCAATGCTTCTCTCTCTCAAATAAATGTGTGTGGTTTTTTTTATTGAAAGTAATAGCTTTCCTAGTAGAGTGTTTAATAGAAACACATTAGCCAAGCCACTTGTACTTTTATAGTTTTCATTCCCCCATCCTGCAATTGATAAACTAGATATTTATAACACAACTAGAGGCCAGGTGCATGAAATTCATGAACGTGGGGGTGGGGGGGTCCCTCGGCTCGGCCTGCACTCTCTCCCAATCCAGGATCCCTTGGGGGATGTCCACTTGCCTGCCTGATCCCCCTAACCGCCTCTGACAGCCTGCCTGCCTGATGGTCCCTAATCCCTCTGCCTGCCTGATGCCCCTAACTGCTCGCCTGCCTGCCTAATCATTCCTAACCACTCGCCTGCCTGCCTCACCACCCCTAACTGCCTCTGATTGCCTGCCTCATCACCCCTGACTGCTTGCTTGCCTGCCTGATCACCCCTAACTGTCTCTGCCTTGGCCTCCACTTCTGTGGCTTCATCCAGAAGAACATCTGGAATGATGTCCGGAAGGTTGATTGGCTGTCCGATCTAATTAGCATATTATACTTTTATTATTATAGACTTTCCCACTTTCACATGGTTCTCCCTTACCTTCCCCCAAAACAATTCCTATATCCTAGGAAGGAAAGGATGGACAAATTTTAAGTGAGGATTAATTAGTAATTCACTTGTTTTGACAAGAAAAAGAAAAAGTATCCCAAGGGTGGGGTAGGGTTTATTCTTTGACAAGAGAAAAATTCTGAAATGTTCTAAGGGCCCTTTCTTTTACCTCTATAACTTGTTTCCTAAGCCCATTTCTTCTATAAATTACTTTTACCTCTGTGATTTTCTAAATGAATGTTCTCTTATAGTTTGAGTCTTGGCTCTGAATTCTTTCCTAACCAGAACTCAAGTACCAAAGTTGCTGAACGTAGGTCCAGTCTGACCCCACCGGCCTAACACCCGGTGCTTTTCTCGCTGCCCCCAAGATGTTAATGTAGCTCAGTGTTAAATACACTAACCCTGCAGTGTCCTGACCCTGCTCAGACAGTCAGGCATGGAATCCCAGACCCACTGAGGTTGTCAGACTTGGGCAAGTTTCTGGACCTCAGATTTCTGAACTTCTGCTATTTTTTGTTTTCATTGCTTTTTAGAGAGAATGGAAGGGAGGGAGGAAAGTGAGAGAGAGAAAAAAAGAAATATCATTGTGAGAGAGATACATTGACTGGTTGCCTCCCACATGTGCCCCAACTGCACTGGATAGAACCCAGGTACATGCCCTTGACCGGGAATTGAGCCCTCACAACTTTGTTCTAACTGTTGACCCACACCAGCCAGGGCAAGGAACTCACCAATGTTGCCCCAGCTGATTTGGCTCAATGGATAGAACATCCACCTCTGGGCTGAAGGGTCCAGGGTTCGATTCCAGTCAAGTGCACATGCCTCCATCCCCAGTAGGGGGCGTTCAAGAGGCAGCCAATCAATGATTAGCTCTCATCATTGATGTTTCTATCTCTTTCTTCCTCTTCCTTCCTCTTTGAAATCAATAAAAATATTTTAAATCTATATTTTATTGATTTTTTACAGAGAGGAAGGGAGAGCAAGAGAAGAAAGAGTTAGAAACATCGATCAGCTGCCTCTTGCACAACCCCCACCGGGGATGTGCCTGCAACCAACGTACATGTCCCTGACCGGAATTGAACCTGGGATCTTTCAGACCGACGCTCTACCACTGAGCCAAACCGGTTTCGGCTTTTAAAATATATTTTATTGATTTTTTACAGAGAGGAAGGGAGAGAGATAGAGAGCCAAAAAGGTCGATGAAAGAGAAACATCAACCAGCTGCCTCCTGCAACCAGCTGCCTCCTGCACATCCCCCGATGTGCCCGCAGCACATGCCCTTGACTGGAATCGAACCCGGGACCTTTCAGTCCTCAGACCGACGCTCTACCACTGAGCCAAACCGGTTTCAGCAAGGTCACTGGTTTGATTCCGGGTCCGGGCACATGCTCCAGTTGCCAGCTCGATTGTCAGTAGGGGGCGTGCAGGAGGCTTCAGATGGATGTTAATTGATGTTGATTGTCTCTCATGTTTCTATTTCTCCCTCTCCTTTGCTCTCTCTCTCTAAATTAAAATTAAAAATTTTAAAAACTCACCAGTGTTTCCCCAGTACCTAGTCAATCAGTGGCGCTCAAAACTTGGTTAATTACTTTATTCTAAAAATAATGCGACTCACTTTTTAAAAAATTTTCTTTATTGATTAAGGTATTACATATGTGTCCTCATCCCTCCATTAACCTCCCAATCTCCTACCCCCACTTAAGCCCTCACCCCCCAATGCGACTCACTTTTGTGCAGACCAGTGAAATAATTATATTTGTCTCATTTTCCTCAGTGTAAAATGGGTATAATTGTTACCGCGAACATTCAATATGGCAACGCATGGCCACTCATCTACACGAAGGGTGCTGATGGAGGTAGGGTGGATGCGGGTACAGATAACATCTCACCACTAACACAATGAATATTTGGTGAAATGGTATCCATATCTTCCTGGAACTGGGGTTAGTTTTGAATGTTCCTGGGTGTGTTAGGAATGGGGAAGTTTGCTTACTGGCCTGGGGTGGCAGAGGCCAGGATTGAGTTACTTTATTTTTTAAAAACAAATTTATCATTCTTATGTTTGGAAGATCAAATAGAGAAGACCGGGATGTCAGGACACAGGCTTTATTGATGAGAAGAGTACCACTGACAACTGCTTCCAGAGAGAGAGCAGAAGGCAGCGAGGGTCCATGCCCTTTTTAAGGGGAGAATAGGGGACGAGGCTTAGGGCACTCAGCACACGTTGATTGGTGGTTTCATGTAAGGCCTATGATTAGGGACCTAGGGACTTAGAAATCAGGGGCTTAGGGTGTTTGGCAGGTGCTGATTGGTGGTTCAGTGCTCAGGAATGTCTGGCCGCAGGTGGGGTTTACATCCGTCCATCAACTGGAGGAAGGAAGGATCTATCAATATTATTTTTTAAAGTACATTTTTTATTGATTTCAGAGAGGGAGGGAGAGGGAGAGATAGAAACATCAATGATGAGCGAGAATAAAATTGATTGGCTCCTGCACGCCTCACACTGGGGATACGAACCCGCAACCTGGGCATGTGCCCTGGGCAGGAATTGAACCTGGGACCCTTCAGCCTGCGGGCGAAGCTCTAGCCACTGAGTCAAACCAGCTAGGGCTTTTCTTTCTTTCCTAGAATTGGGGAGAAAACAAGGCTGCGCTGCTTTCACTGGGCTCTCAGCCCAGATCCCACCCTCTGCCTTTGCCCCGCCCCGCCCTCCACTTAGCCCCGCCTCCTCTCCATTGACCCGCCCCGCTCTCCCTTCGCCCCGCCTCCCCTCCTCTGACCCCGCCCACCCCTCGCCCCGCCCCAGCCGCTGGCCGCTCCTCCCCTCGGCCCCGCCTTTCCTCCGCGCCGAGCTCCTCCGGCCTCCCCTCTCCTTCCGCCAGCGCCGCGGCTGCGCGGTCCCTGCCATCTTCTAAGCTTGGGGACTGCGTTCCCGTCCCCAGTCTGCCGTCCAGGGGGGCTTTCCTCCAGCTCCACACCATGCTGAGTCCACGGCAAGGCCTTCTCAGGCCGGTGGGATGCGGGGTGGAGGAGCTGCGGCGCCGCCGGCGGGAGCGGGAGGCAGGTGCGGGCGGGAGGGAACACGGGAAGGTGGGGGGATGGCGGAGGGGGGATGGCGGTGGGAGGCCCCTGGGGGGGAGTTGGGGTTCTGGGTGCTGGGTGCCCCTCCGTTGCCCCCAGCCGACTCCTTTGTCCCCAGCACTGCGGCGGGCCCGGAGGGAGCAGCAGCTGGTCAGCAAGAGGCTGCTGAGAGACGACACCCCAGAGGAAGCCGCAGGGGGAAGTGTGGCCTCCATCCTCGGGGAAGCCGAGGTGAGGGGGTCAGGGTGCGCGGTGAGGTCCATGCAAGCTGGCGCCAAATTCCTTCGAGGACTCCGTCCCCAAACCTGAATGCGGTCCCTTCAAAACCTCCAGTGGGCCAAGCCAGAAACGGGTGTCAACCTCCACCCCCATCCCTCCCTACTCATCCCCACATCAGTACTTCAAGATCTAGCCGTTTTTTTACCTGTAAAGAACTCTGAAGTTTTGCGTGTTTTTAAAATCCTCACCCGAGGATATTTTTTCATTGATTTTGTTTGTTTTGTTTGTTTTAGAGAGAGTGGGAGGGAGAGGGAAAGACAGAGAGAAACATCGATGTGTCACATCACTAGAGAGACACATCGCTTGGTTGCCTCGTGTATGCACCCTGTCCAGGCCAGGGATCGTCCAAGGCCAAGTACGTGCCCTCGGAGTGGCACCGGACCCTTCAGTCCTTGGGCAGAGGCTCTATCCACTGAGCCAAACCCCTTAGGGCAAGAACTCTGAAGGTTTTACATGCCTCCCCATCGCAGCTCTCCACCACCCTCCAGTGGATGCTTACTGCAACCTCGGAACAGGTCATCTGCATCTATGCTTGCCACCCTCAAGTTCATTCTTCATACATCAGTCAGATGCCTTTTTTAAAAATAGACCAAACTCCTTTCTGTGACCCATTAAAGTTCAGCCTAGTCTAACCTCTACCAACCCCAACCTTATCAACTTACTCATCTCAGCCAAACTGCCCCCTTTTCAGTTTTTGGAACAATATATTATACCAGGCTCTTTCCTGTCACAAGGCCCTTGCCTTTGCTGCATCTCAAATGTGCCCCTTTTGGTATTTTGTCTTAACCTGTTTACAGAATATTAATTATCCTGTCCTAATTTGTTTATTATCACTTCTCCATCTAATTTTAAAAATATATATATTTTATTGATTTTTTACAGAGAGGAGGAGAGAGGGATAGAGAGCTAGAAACGTCGATGAGAGAGAAACATCGACCAGCTGCCTCCTGCACACCCCCCACCGGGGATGTACCCGCAACCAATGTACACGCCCCTGACCGGAATCGAACCTGGGACCTTTCAGTCCCCAGGCCGACGCTCTACCACTGAGCCAAACCGGTTTCAGCTTCATCTAATTTTTTAAGTCCACAGGAACATAGACTCTTAATCTTTGTCATCATTGAAAACTCAGATGCCTGCACAATATTTGGCATATAGGAGATGCTCAGTATATATTAAGTGAATGAAAGCATTGGTTTTAGTTCATTTATTCTATTCAATAAGCATTGGGCATCCCGTTTGTATTATCATTTTGTTTGTTTGTTTTTAAATATATTTTTATTGGTTCCAGAGAGGAAGGGAGAGGGAGAGAGAGATGAAAACATCAATGATGAGAGAGAATCATCAATGGGCTCACAACCTAGGCATATGCCCCTACTGGGAATTGAACATGACCTCCTGGTTCATAGGTCAACACTCAACCACTGCGTCACACTGGCAGGGCTGTATTATCTATGTTTACATGTATAGTTTACAAAGCACTTACACCGGGGTTATACCATTTATCCATTGTGTACTTACTTTATGCCAAGAGCTGTGCTGGGTCCTGAGGTACGCAAGAGGAAAAGAGAGTCCCTTTCTTTGAAGTGTTCACAGTCCATGAAAGAGACATGAGGCGCAATAGAAACCCCTGTCTCCGTAAGTCTGCCACAGGAAGCCAGAAAAGGCTAATTCTCCATAGGCAGCGACAAGAGCAGAAATCTGAAAGAAGTGGAAGACCTGGGGAGGGTATGCCAGGCAGAAGAAATAGATTATGCAAAATCTTTTTTTTTTTTATCAAATTATTATCTGTGTACATATTTTAACATTGCCCCCCTTCCCATACATACCCTCCCTCCCCAGAGTTTTGTGTCCATTGGTTGTACTTATATGCATGTATACAAGTCCTTCGGTTGATCTCTTATCTCCCCCAGATGCCAAATCTTTTCTTTTTGCTAGTAAATATATTTTTATTGATTTTAGAGAAGGGAGAGGGAGAGACAGAAAGAAACATCAATGATGAGAGAGAATCATTGATCGGCTGCTTTCTGCACTCATGCAGTTCAGGATCAAGCTCGCAACTCAGGCATGTGCCCGGACCAGGAATTGAACTGTGACCTCCTGGTTCATAAGTCAATGCTCAACCACTGAGTTACACCGGCTGGGTTGATAATACAAAATCTTGGCAGCACTACAAAGTCATGTTATATTAGGTGTTAGGGTATAGGCTGCATGGGGAGCATGACGAAGCATAGATTATGCCAGGCTGAGAGATTTAAATATTATCTTTGAAACAACCCTGTGAGAAAACAAAATAGAAGTTACTCCTATTTTTTCCAGGTGAGAAACTGATGTTTAGGTCCTTTATAGAGTAAGTGGCTGGGCTGATTCCCTCTTCTTTCCACTCTACTGCACTGTTGGCACTTATTAGCCATATTAGTGTGAATGACAAGTTCTAGGGATGGTGCAATATTGGAAGGCTCACAGGTGAAGTTAGGCAGAGCAGGTCTTGATTTGCTTTCTGACAACTGTGTGTTGCCATCTCTCCCTGCCCTGGGCTCTAGATCCAGCAGTTCCTGTGGTTAGCTCAGCGGGGGACAGAGGAAAAGGAGAGAGAAGGAGCTCTGGTCAGCCTTCGTCGAGGCTTGCAGCACCCAGAGACACAGCAGACCTTCATCAGGTCAGTGGGTTGCTGGGTTCTAAGGGAGATAGGAGTGTGGAGGGGAGGGGCCGCAGGCTGAGCATTGCTCTGGTACTCACTCGTGTAGGTTGGAGGGCAGCATGCGGACCCTGGTTGGGCTCCTGACCAGCAACCACGCCCTGTTGCAGCTTGAGGCGGCTCGGTGCCTTCATGAGCTCTCTCATTCCGAGCAGTCTGAGGTGGCTGAGGCCTGCCTGCCAGCCACGTCCTACCTTCTCACCTACCTCGCCGGTCACAGCTCAGACCTTATCGTAAGCCCTGTCACTTCTGCCTGGTTTTTGGTTTGAGTTTTAAAATTGTGTCTTTGGGTCCAGTTTGAGCTGGCAGGTGGGGAGAAGAAAACCTGTTTTTCCTGATGCCCACAGCCCTGTACACACACCCATCACCTTCTATCCTCCAATACTCAGAGCCTCAAGAACAGGGTGCTCCATCTTCCCCATCCCCACCTCCACACTGGCTTGCCATGGGCCACGCCCAGTGCTTTTGTCCTGTTCTCAGGAGCTCTGTCTGTATACACTGGGTAACCTGATTGTGGAGAGTGAAGCCGGGAGAAGGCAGCTCCTGCCACAGGGCATTGTTCCAGCCTTGGCTTCCTGCATCCAGGTGAGCGTCCACCTGACTTTCCTGAACAGCCCTCCCCTTACCTCTTTCCACATGCCCCAGCTGCTTTGGTTAGGCAGTTCCAGACATTGATTGCCATAGGCTAAGGGGTTGGAAATCTTCCGGCCTAGCTTCCAGAGCCAGATCCCTACCCTGTCTCCTTCCAGTCCCCCCATCTGCCTGTGCTTGAAGCCCTTGGATATGCCTTGTCCCAGCTCCTGCAGGCTAAGGAAGCGCCGAAGATGATCATCCCGTAAGTAGTACTGTCTCCAGATGTGCGGTCAGGAGTGGCCCACGTGGTAGTGTAGCCCCCAAGACCTGGTTCCAACGCTGTTGTACATTTAACCCCATGTGGCTGGGAAGGGCTTTGGGTCGGGACACTTTCCCACCTGCTGGTAGGGTTTGGGAGGAGTGACAGGCATCTTGCCTTCCGAGGTTTCTAATCAGAGCTCTGTTTCTGCCTGCAGTTCCGTCCTGGCCTCCCCTATTCCCCAGCATATGCTGCGACTATTGCAACCTGGACCAAAGCTGAACCCTGGGGTCGCTGTGGAGTTTGCCTGGTGCCTTCACTACATCATCTGCAGGTAACACAGGCCAGTTGGGAAAGTACCACAGGCCTTTCATGGGCTCCCTTCTGGCCACTCAGGTGTTTGAACTTTGGTTTCTGGAATTATTGTGGTGAAAATGCCCCCTCTCAGTAATTCCATGAAAGGTCTTCCTTTCCTGGTCTTCTCTTCTTGTAACCCAGGAAACCCACAGACCTAGGCTGATTGCAAGCTTAAAGGTAGAAATGGCTTAGTAACTACTTGCTTCTTATTGCCCAGCCAGGTCAATAATGCCCTGCTCATCACCCATGGGGCGGTCTCCACTCTGGAGCTGCTACTGCTGTCCTTGGCGGGGTCTGTCCAGAGTTCTGAAGACGCAGGACTGGAGTTGGTAGGTGGAGGACAGGTCAAGATCGGCGCAACCTTTCCTCCTACTGTTCCTCTTCCAGTGTGCAGGGAGTCCCCTCCTCCTTATACCTGACCCCCACTTTATCTTTGCAGCTGGTGTGCCCTGTGCTTCGGTGTCTAAGCAACTTGCTAACAGAGGAGGCGGTGGAAGCCGAGGGAGGGCAAGTGCAGCTCAGAGATGAGCGTGTCGTGGTATCCGTCTTTATCCTTCTGCAGTTCCTCCTCCAGAAACACCCCAGCCTGCTTCCGGAGGGCCTTTGGCTTCTTAATAACCTCACTGGTAAGAGCCATAATCTTGCATAGGCTGGACCTTCAGATACTGGGAAAATGTCCTTGTTTTGGACTGAGGTGGGTAGGATTGAGAGGGGGCATTTTCAGGTTGCAGTTCGGGGGACTTCACCCTGACATTTTTCCTTCCAGCAAACAGCCCTAGCATCTGTACCTCCTTGCTCTCCCTGGATCTGATCAAGCCTCTCTTGCAGTTGTTGCCAGTATCTAATGTGGTGAGCGTATTGGTAGGTACTGGGAGTCATCTGAGCCAAGGTCCAGAGGCTGAAGTATAACAGTAGGAGCTCAGAAGGGCCCTTATCTGAGAGCTGGCAGGTGGTATAGTATGGATGGCCTCGGGGCTAGACCCATCTAGGCATGAATCCCTAAATTGGTTTACTAGATACTATTCTTGGGAAAAATCAACTCACCATCTTAAGCTTGTTTCCTGATTTATAATTAGGAATACTACCTGAGGGCAGCTTTGGAGATTACTGAACTTGCTTATAAAACTGCTTGGCACAGTGCCTTGGGCATGTGGTCAGCACTCTATTTTTTTGCTGTCATTGGCTTTCATCCTTCATGGGGACTGTGTATATACATCTCTCTCTACAGGTGCTCACAGTTCTGTGCAACGTTGCAGAGAAGGGTCCTGCTTATTGCTGGCATCTGTGGCCAGGGCCCCTGCTCTCCTCCTTGCTGGACACATTGGCCTTGTCTGACACTGAAGTAGTAGGCCAGAGTTTGGAGCTGCTGCAACTGCTGTTCCTCTACCGGCCAGAGGTTGGTTTCTGGTTCTCAATCCTTGATCTGAAGCTTCTAGTCTCACCATGGCTCCTTTCCTTCCAGTTCTAACTATAGCCACTTCTCTGGACCTGGCTAGCCTGTGTGTCCAGGTCAGAGCCTGCATCCTCTTGGTGGGAAGTACCCTTTCCCAAGAAGAGGTGGGCTGACCCCTAATGCTCTGGGAATTGAGTGTTAGGCACAGAGACCCAGGTGCTGAATCCTTTTCTTCCCTGCCTTTAGGCTGCCCAGGCCTTCCTGCAGCAATCAGGGCTGCAGGCCCTTAAAAGGCACGAGGAGGAAGCACAGCTCCAGGACCGAGTGCTTGCTCTCCAGCAGACAGCTCTCCATAGATGACTGCTTCTCAGTGTCACTTTACTCCACCCCCCACCCCCAGCTCTGTACCCCATGGAGCCCCTTATGGTGGTGGGAGGATTAATGAGGCCTCATGTTCTGGTCCACATCGAAGCCTAAACCAAGACCATTAGACTCCAGCCCTTTCACTCAGCACTGACCATACAGGATTAGAGGGAAGTGGCTGTGGTCTACTTACTTTGGGGCCCTGGAATCTCTCTTTTTTGTTTTGTTTTGCTTTAGCAGCTGATAGCTTTTGATGGGGCAGAATAAAGTCTTATTTTTATATTAAATTGCTTTGCCTAAGTGGTTGCATAATAAGGGGTAGAGGGTGGAATGAGGTAAAGAACATCCTGAGACAGCGTCTTACAGCACAAGCTTTATAAACAATAGAACACATTTTTCCACATTGTACTCAGTCTGGCAGAGCCCAGGCTGTGGGCTGTTGCTCTTAATCCTCAGCGAAGGCTTCAGGCTTTGCCACTTAGCACATTCTCTACGGCTCTGGTTACCTGATCAGCACTGAAGTTGTTCAAGGAGACATTCTTCTCTTGGCCGAATGCTGGAGAGAAAGAGAGGTGACTAAGTATCCGCTCGCACTGTGGGGGCTAGCAGAGTATAACAACAGGTCTTTGTCATCAACTCAAGGTGTTGTTCTGATAGGAAGGGTAGTAAAAAGGTGACCAAGGTGGATTTGGTAGGCCTAGAGCAGGGGTCTTCAAACTACGGCCCGCGGGCCACATGCAGCCCCCAGGGGAGTCTGATCTGGCCCGCCAGGTTTTTTGGGCAGTGAGCGCAGCCAAGGTGTTACAGTAGGATTTAGTAGTTCATATAGTCCGGCCCTCCAGCTCTCTGAGGGACCGTGATCTGGCCCCCACTTTAAAAAGTTTGAGGACCCCTGGTAGAATTACCCCCCCAGGCCTCAAACACATCCAGGAAGCCTAGGTCCAACTGGAATTTTGGCTGATTGTGGGAGGCCACAATGGTAAGGAAGGTGTTTCAAGGAAATGGAAGGGGCACAGCAGGCATTTATTAACCATGTGAGCAGTGCATTGCATGGATCTAATCTTGACAGGATACCCATTCTGTGGTTCCCATAGACCTGTGGTCGGCAAACTGCGGCTCACGGGCCACATGTGGCTCTTTGGCCCCTTGAGTGTGGCTCTTCCACAAAATACCACGGCCTGGGCGAGTCTATTTTGAAGAAGTGGCGTTAGAAGTTTAAGTTTTAAAAATTTGTCTCTCAAAATAAATTTCAATCGTTGTACTGCTGATATTTGACTGTTGACTAATGAGTTTGCCGACCATTGCCATAGACCATCTAGTATAATGCACTATAGCTATTTGAGTCCATCTCTTCTAGTCTACTGGTTTTTTGGAAGGAGAACCCTTTTTCTCCTTCAGTTTTTAGTGCCTGGCATTACTACACATGCCCACTGTTAGAACCAATCTGCCTTAGGTGTGACTTCCCTCTTTCTCCAGACATGTCTAGGGCAAGGTGTTAAAAACCAAGACTAGCCGGGCTGGAGTGGCTCTGTGGATGAGCATGGACCCATGAACCAAGAGGTTACAGTTCCATTCTCTGTCAGGACACACGCCCTGGTTTCAGGCTCCATCCCTAATGTGGGTGTGCAGGACACACAGGACACAGCCAGTCAATAATTTTCTCTCATCACTGATGTTTCTATCCCTCTCTGCCTCTCCCTTCCTCTCTCTCAAATCAATAAAAAAAATTTTTTTTAAATGATCAAAACACTACTATTCAGTATGTATAAATATTGATTGCATACCTACTAATTGTTAGGCAACATGAAAGTGATTTTCAGATTATAGCAAATTGAAATAGTAATTGTTACAGATTAGTATGAAGCTAGGACTTACGGAATAGGGAAAGACAGACAAACAGTTGTTTGCAGCCACCTAGTAAATCCTATTTTCCCTAAACCAAGGATGCTTAATAGTATAGGGAGACAGATAACAGACATCTAATTAAGTGCCATTTGCCAACCACACAGACAAGAGAATAAATCTCATTTTGGTAGATTGTGCAGGAGATGATTCTCTCTCATCATTGATGTTTCTCCCTCTTCCTTCCTCTCTGAAATCAATAAAAATATATTTAAAAATATATATTATAAAATAAAATGCCTGAAAAGGACCCTGGCCAGTTAAGTGGTTAGAGATAGGGGCCATGTTACATAACTGGTCTGGGAATGCCTTTTTGAAGAGATATATAAACTCAGAACTGAACATAACAACCTGAATAAGGAGCCAGCCATGGCTGTCTGGCAGAAGTGCATTCTAGGAACAACCCTATTATATCCAGCTACATAACCCTCTCACATAACGAAGATTAAATGAGATTTAGGTAGGAAAGCACCCAGCAGAGCCTAGCATTAAGTTTCAACACAGAATCATGACTTTAGGTTTTCATTATTGAGGTTCTGACACTCCTGGCACTGCCCACACATAAGTTGGAAGGACCTACATTGACCAGAATAGATTAGCATCTCTTCTTGCCCTGTCTGAAACCTCTCCTGGATCACAAAAATGACAGCTCCTGTGCCCTAAGCAGGACGGGGCCCGCTTCCACACGGCCGTTACCCAGGACACGAAGCATCCTATAATAGTACCAACGTAAAGTTCCTTATTGGCAACAAGGTCAAAAGCAAGGACTCTGGCCGGACACGGTCTCTCCACAAATTTTTGTTAGGCCGTGGCGGCGGTTTCTCTTCTCGAACCCTTGTCCTCGACCCCCCGCGCCCGGCACTCACCGTAGCGGGCCCAGAGCTTGGGCTGCACCTCGGAGCACTCGCGGATTAGGATGGGCAGGTCGGGGTTCGCCTTCTTCAGCTCCACGTAGCGTTTCTCGATGAATTCCCTGCGGGGCCCGAGAAAGCGCCGCGCGTACGGTGTGGGCGCGGGCCTTCCCAAACGCCCGGGAGGTCGAGGTCGAGGTCGTGACCCCGGCGCCCCGAAGCCCGCCCGCCCGCCCACCACGCTGCGCCTCACCTGACGCCCTGGCTGCCAGGCGAGCGCTGGCATAAGTGGAGGCGAATCTCCCGGAGACCCAGGTTGGCGCCTCGACTAGCCGCCGCCGCCGCCGCCATCTCCGCGCGTACCCAGGACCCGGCACACGCCTCCCGGCCGAGCTCTCCAGACAGACCAATCGCGGACCCTCCAGTCTCGCGATAGCTGGGCTGACGTAAGGGGGCGGGGCCACGTCGAACTACCGCTACGAAAGCTTCGTAGGGCACCCGGGTGTCCTCCAGTTTCCGGGCGAGAGTGTGGGGCGCAAGGCACTGTGGGTTGTTTCCGGAGGTGTTTCCGGGGAGAAAGCTGTCGCTACTCTGTTGTTGTTGGAGACTGAGCGCTTCGTGGCGTCGAGACCGCGGACGAAATGCCGGAGCGGGACAGTAAGTGTCGGGTTATCCGCCCTTTCTTCTCGGAGGAACTCGGGACGCTCGGCGCGTTATTTTGGCTTTAAACCGGGTGTGTGTGTGGGTGGGCGGAGAAGGGCCGGTGTGACGCCTGGAGCCTGGCGAAGCCGTGGGACCCCGAGTGAGGCTGGGCAGCCCCAGTCTGTCTCGTCTTTGCTCCAAGTGACGGCAGATAGAGCTGATCTGTGAACTTTACTCCCCTTCTCCCCAACCCGCATCACTTAATTTGGGTTGATCCAACTTGTCTCTCTCGTGGTACCTTAGATGTTATCCCGTGGAAGACTTTGCTGATCTTCCAGCGCTGGTTTAGGGACCCTCTCCTCTGGGCTCCTACAATCCTTTGTATTTTTTTCCACTTCATTACTTACTGCATTGGATTATTACTGTCGTTGTTCTTGCCTTTTCTTCCTCACTAGATTGTGAGCAATTTGACAGGAAAGCAAATTTGTATTGTTCACTATTAAATCCCAACTTTTGCACAGGACCTGACACAAAAGAGATGGATTAAATTTATGCTAATTCTTTTTCTTAGGTGAGCCGTTCTCCAACCCTTTGGCCCCAGATGGCCACGATGTGGATGATCCTCACTCCTTCCACCAGTGAGTGTTTTGACCTAGGACCCTGGGAATAAGCTGGACAATGAGTAGGGTGGAGGTGGAGGTGGTGGAGGTGGTGGTGGCGGCCATGGTCAAAGAATCCTAAGTGTCTTGTCAGCAAGGATGGTCAAAAAATTGTACCACTTGCCCCTTTAATGGGATCCCCATAGGCCAGGCTGAGGGACCCCACCGGTGCTCGAATCCCTGCATCAGGCCTCTAGTATGCATATAAGCTCTTTGGTTAATCTCTTCCTACCCTTCCCCTCTCCCCTACCCTCTGAGATTCACCAGTCTATTCCCTGTTTCCCTGCCTGTGTGTTGAGCATCTGCTCCCTGGTGGTCATTGTGTGTCATAGCTGTCAGACAGTTGCTTAAGCTTTTTTTTTATATATATATATATATATATATATATATATATATATATGTATATATATATATAGATGCCAGTAATTGGCCATATATAGATGAACGAAATTGTTTGGTCATAGGATGTACACACTTAAATCTATAATAATAAAAATGTAATATGCAAATCAACTGAATGACTGAACAGCAGAACAACTGTCCAGACGACCATGCTATGACATGCACTGGTGCCAGGCTAGGAAAGGTGGGTGCGATGGGATTGGTCAGGGGGCCCGGCCACCATCCCATGACTGCCCTGCAGAGGGAGGCCCAGGCCACCCTCTGTGGGGTGATAAATGGGGGGGCTCCGCAATCAATCACCCTGCAGAGGGAGACCCAGACCACCAGCCAGCGGGGCGATTGATTAGGGAGCAAAGAGGCGGCTCCACTATTGCAGAGCCCTGTGGGGGTGGGGGGAACACCACCGCACAGGTGGCAAACAGTGGCAGCAGTGGGGGCAGGGCCAGCTGCCAGCAGTGGGCAGGGGTGGCGGGTGTGTGTGTGTGTGAGATCTGATAGGCCCTGATTGCTGGCCAGGCCTAGGGACCCTACCCAAGGGGTCCCGGATTGTCAGAGGGGCAGTCCAGGCTGAGGGACACACACACACACACACACACACACACACTGTGCACGAATTTGTGCATGGGGCCTCTAGTTTTAATATATACTGCCTCCAAATAGATTCTACTTACATTCTGTCAGTATATGAAAATATCCACTTTTCAAATTCTTTTTAATAATTTATCAAGCGTTTTTAAAAATTAACACTGAAAAATGAATAAAAATTACCACTCTGGCCTTAGCTGTTTTGGCTCAGTGGATAGAGCATCGGCCTGGGGACTGAAGACTCCCGGGTTTGATTCCATTCAGGGGCACATGCTTGAGTTTTGGGTTTGATCCCCAGCAGGGGTGTGCAAGAGGCAGCCAAACAGTGGGTCTCTCTCATCATTGATGTTTCTATCTCCCCTCTTTCCCTTCCTCTTTGAAATCAATAGAAATATATTTTTAAAAAAAGTCAAAAGAGATTAAGTCTAAGATTAGAAATCAACTCTTAAAGAAATAAGATAATAATTTTATAAATATTAGCACTCTGATGCATTAGAAGTGGCATGGTTGTTTGTTTTTTGGTTAATTCTCTTCTGATGATTTTTTCCATTGATTTTTAAAAAAATATATTGATTTTTTACAGAGAGGAAGAGAGAGGGATAGATAGTGAGAAACATTGATGAGAGAGAATCATCGATCAGCTGCCTCTTGCACACGCCCTATTGGAGATGTGCCCCCAACCAAGGTACATGCCTTTGATTGGAATCGAACCCGGGACCTTTCAATCCGCAGGCTGACGCTCTATCCACTGAGCCAAACCGGTTTCGGCTCCATTGATTTTTAAAAAAAATACATTTTTATTGATTTCAGAGAGGAAGGGAGAGAGGGGAGTGAGAGAGAAACATGAGTGATGAGAGAGAATCATTGATCAGCTGCCTCCTGCAAGCCCCATACTGGAGATTCAGCCCATAACCCAGGCATTGTGGCAGGAAATTGAACTGTGACCTCCTAGTTTATGGGTCTCATAGGTTGACACTCAACCACTGAGTAATGCCGGCTGGGCTTTCCATTGACTTTTTTAAATAGAGTGGAAGGGAGGGGGAGAGAGAGAAAAATAAAATCCATGTAAGAAAGACACATAGATTGGTTACCTCCCAAATATGCCCCAATGGGGCTGGGGATTGAACCTGCAACCCAGGTACATGCCCTTGATTGAGAATCAAACCTGAGACCCTTTGGTGCTTGAACTGATGCTCTAAGCAAAACTGGACAGGGTGATCGATTGATTTTTTTTTTTTATTGTTTAGTGATTTGAGAGACATTGATCTGTTCTACTTATTTATACATTCATTGGTTGATTCTTGTATGACCGGGCATTGAACCCGCATCCTTGGCATATTGGGATGATGCTCTAATCAATTGAGCTACCTCATCAGATGGCATGTTTTTGTTTTAAGTTGTATTTTCTTAATTTCCACTAAAATTAGCCATGTTTTTTGCATATTTCTTTTCCAAACCTTATTGGCTACTAATGTTCAAAATCTTTGCCTTCTAGATCAAAACTCACTAATGAAGACTTCAGGAAACTTCTCATGACCCCAAGGGCTGCACCTACCTCTGCACCACCCTCGAAGTCACGTCACCATGAGTAAGTTCTGGGGTGATCCAACCTGTCTCCCATCTCCTTCCTACAGAAAAGCTACTGATCTAGATGTCTTAGGAACTGGAAGGCTGGTTCTTTTTTAACAAAGCCTGTGGTTCTGATTCTTTCTTTCTGGAGATTGAGGCTCCAGGGAGCCTGGGATGCTCTGGGATCCCACTTCTCAGAGTATGTTCCATGAACCACTTGTACTAGAGTTGCTGCTGGTGCTTAAGTAGGCAGATTTCTGGACCCATTCTAGCCCCATGAACTCAGATTGGGGGCAAGTATTTTGGGGCACATAATTTTAATATTCCTTTAAGTGGTTGCGATCCTCTCTAAAGTGAGAACCACTCACCTACAGATATTAACATGGATCTCGGCCTGATTGAAACTCTTGCTTTGGCCAGTGTTCTAGACCAGCGGTCGCCAACCAGGTGGTCCATGAGGTCCGAAAGGATGGCGACCGCTGGTTTAAGGAAAACTTTGGAGCAGCGGTTGCCAGCCAGTGGTCCGCAGACCACTGGTGGTCTCTGAGGTCTGAAAGGTTGGCGACTGCTGTTCTAGATCTTTCTTCAGCACCTCAAGGTCACTAGGGTTTCTGGGGCTGTGGCAGTATTTTGTTATCAGTGAGTTTCTTTCTCTTCTAGGATGCCAAGGGAGTACAATGAGGACGAAGACCCAGCTGCACGACGGAGAAAAAAGAAAAGGTGAAGGAAGGATGGAGGAGAATAGGGTTTTTTTGTTTGTTTGTTTTTGGTAAATTTTCACAAAGATATTTTTCCCCATTGATTTTTCTTGAGAGTAGAAGGGAGAGAGAGAGAGAGAGAGAGAGAGAGAGAGAGAGAGAGAGAGAGAGAGAGAGAGGGGGAGAGAGAGAGAGAGAGAGAGAGACATCAATTGGTTGCCTCCCTCGTGCCCTCCAACTGGGACCAGGGATTGAACTTGCAACCCAAGTCTATGCCCTTGACTGGGAACCAAACACACAACCATTCAGTGTGAGGCCCGACGCTCTGTCCATTGAGCGACACTGGCCAGGGTAGTCTTGGGTTTTAATTTGGATGGTGTCACATGAATGTTTCTCTCTCTCTCTCTCTTTCTCCCCCTCTCTCCCTCCCTCCCACTCTCTTTAAAGAAAGACTAGAGACTGAGGTTTTCCTTTTCATAAGACTGCTTTCATGATGGAGAGGAGTAATATGTGGAATGGTAGTTTAGGGTTTTGCAGTCAGCCTGTGGTATTTTAATCTCCTCTTTATCAGTTTCTAGCAGAGTAATCTTAGCATTTTGTTTAACCTTTCTAATCTTTAATATTATCATGGGTAGAATAGAACTAGTGATAAAAACTTTTATCAGGTTGTCATGAGGATCAACTGTGATAATACATGTGAACACTTAGTACCAATGCCTGACATATAGTAACCCACCCAATAAATCTTGGCTGCTATCATCATCATCATCATCATCAATATTTACATGATACTAAACTTTCTGGACCTATACTTTGCTTTCCTCTCTTCTGGGGGAGGACCAGCAAGGAATGATTTATTTTCTGTTGAAATTTGGAAGGAGATAATTGGATGACTTCATGGTTGTCCTATAGAGATTCAGTGATACAGAGTTGGGTGGCATTAAAGAATTCTATAGTGACAGATGGAGCATCCTAAAGTGGCAGATGGAAGGTACTGTAGTTGTGATTTTGAGGACTATCAAGAGGTGACCAGCAGTTTTATCACCATAAATGAGCTTTCACTGTAGAGAGAAATAAAGGTATAGGGAAACAGGAACAGTACTACCGATGTTGGGATAGCAGCTGGTAAGCTTTACACGTTTGCCTTTCTCTGGTCATAGTTATTATGCCAAGCTTCGTCAACAAGAAATTGAGAGAGAGAGAGAACTAGCAGAGAAGTACCGGGACCGAGCCAAGGAACGGCGAGATGGCGTGAATAAAGACTATGAGGAAACTGAGCTGATCAGCACCACAGCGAACTACAGGGCTGTGGGCCCCACGGCTGAGGCGTGAGTACCATGGGGCCGGGGCATGGCTTCCTCAGATCCCAGAGTCCTGCATTCTTCCTCACACTTTCCCTGCTCTGGAGCCCACATCAAGCCATTTCAAAAGGCATTTGCCACCCAGAAAGGACTGTTCTAATGTGGCCTCTTTCGTTACATAGGGACAAATCAGCCGCAGAAAAGAGAAGACAGTTGATCCAGGAGTCCAAATTCTTGGGTGGTGACATGGAACACACCCATTTGGTGAAAGGCTTGGATTTTGCCCTGCTTCAAAAGGTGAGTCTTGGTGTGAGTGAGTGGAGGGTGACACTAGAATGGTGAATGCTCTTGATGGGCCTTCCAACGTGAGAAGGGAGACTATTGTTAGTTCAGACTTCTCTAGAAGTTGGCCCCTCTGTAGGACTAATTGCTATTTATTTTTCAAGTCTCTGCTTCAGTTTTCTTTTCTTGGGGAGACCGTTAGTCACGCAGGTATGGTTAAGTCCCTCCACTCTTTACTTCCCACTTCCTGCACCCTTGCATACCTCTTTTGTTTCACTTATTGGAGTTATCACACTTTGTTGTTTAGTTGTTAAATTTGTCTGTCTCGCCCTAGCTGGTTTGGCTTGGTGGATAGAGCATTAGCTTTTGGACTGAAGGATAAAGTTCGATTCCCATCAAGGGCACACGCCTAGATTGAGGGCTCAATCAACAGTAGGGGGCGTACAGGAGGCAGCCAATCAATGATTCTTTCCCATCATTGATGTTTCTGTTTCCCTCTCTTCCTCTCTGAAATCAATAAAAATATATTTAAAAAAAAAAACTTGCTGTCTCTCCTGCTATAAGCTCCATTAGGGCAAGGATTATATTGTGTTGTTTAGTATTGAGTTCTCAGTTCCTGGGACAGTGTGATATAGTATAAATATAATATGTGTAAAATTATCACATGTCTAACCGCTACTTGCTTTCCTCTTAGGTACGAGCTGAGATTGCCAGCAAAGAGAAGGAGGAGGAAGAACTAATGGAAAAGCCCCAGAAGGAAACCAAGTATGTAAATATCAGGGAGAACTTGAAGGTTTAGTTAGGTGGGTTGTAAAGTACGAACACATTTGGCCAAAAAAAAAAAAAAAAAAATTTTTTTTTTTCTTTTTTCAGGAAAGATGAGGATCCTGAAAATAAAATTGAATTTAAAACACGTTTGGGTGAGTACAGAACTTCTATACTAGTGGCTCTGCGTTCCAGATGAATTGTGGGGCATTTAATGCTTTGGGAGGATATGCTTCCCCTTTCCCTCAGCTTATTTTCCTCTTTTCCAGCTAGTTCCAATAAAATACTCCAATAGAATTCAGACATGAACTTAGGTATTTCATATGTTATTAATGCCTCCTTAGTTAGGTTGGAAGCTCTTCCAGATTAGGGCTTATACTTTAAGGGAGGTAGCATTATTGGTGATTAAAAATTCAGAATTTGCAATCTGAGAGAACTGGGTTTGTATCATGATGATGAAACCACACTAGGCATGTGATTTTCAGCATCTGTGTTCATTTCTCAGTGTCTGTTTGTCCATTGACAAAATGGGTTAATGTTCATCTCATGGGATTATTGGGATGAAGAGAAGTAATATAGGCAACATGCCTACTAAGAGCTGGTTTTTCATTCCTCATCAGTATCACTTTAAACCTCATTCTTATTCCTCACAGGGCCTAATACAGTGATAGGCACGTAGTGCCTTTGAGGAGACAATGGAGAAAAGTCGATAGGAACTTAGGCTTTGGTGTTAAACTGCTTGGGTCTCATTCTTTGCTTTGCCACTTGGTAGTTATCTGCCTTTAGGTAAATCATTTAACTCTTAGCTTTAGTATTCTCATTAGTTAAAAGGTGATAATAATGTCCATCTCACAGGGCTGTTGTGAAAATTGAATAAAGCAAAGCAAAGCATGCATAGCACTTGGCATAATGACAGCACAGAGTGAGCACTCAGTAAATGGAAGCTGCTATGATAGAAGGTTCTTATTGGCTATCTGCTGCTCTTCCTCTTTCCATAGGCCGCAATGTCTACCGCATGCTCTTCAAAAGCAAGGCCTATGAGCGGAATGAGCTGTTCCTGCCGGGCCGCATGGCCTATGTGGTAGACCTGGATGATGAGTATGCTGACACAGACATCCCTACCACTCTTATCCGCAGCAAAGCTGACTGCCCCACCATGGAGGTGAGGAACCCCAATCCTGAAAGCCTTGCACATGAGTCTCAAACCTGGAAATTAGCTTTAATTCTGCCTCAACCTCATTGACCACATTTAACTCATTACCATGTCCTGTTCACTTTTCATCTCCTAAATCTCAGTTGAATCCATTCACTTTTCTCCATCTTCACCAATAACATTCTAGTCTAAGCCATCATCTCTTGCTGGAACTGTTAAAAGTGGCTCCTGCCCTTGCCACATGCTCAGTTGATTGGCGCATTGTCCCACATACCAAAAGGTTGTGGGTTCAGTTCCTGGTCAGTTCTTTGGAGGCAACTGATCAATGTTTCTCTCTCTCCCCCTCTTCCTCTCTCTAAAATTAATAGGGTGAGAATTTTTTAAAAAGACTCCTAATTTGTTTTATTTCCACTCTGGTTTCCTTCTAATATTTTATTTATTTTTAAATATTACTGAGATGAAATTCACATGCCATACAATTTGCCCATTTTAAGTGTACAATTCAGTGGCTTTTAGTATATTCATAGAATTATGCTATTATTATCTCAATCAATTTAAAAACATTTTAAAATATATATTTTATTGAGTTTTTACAGAGAGGAAGAGAGAGAGATAGAGAATTAGAAATATCGATGAGAGGAGCTCCAGTGGCGCAATCGGTTAGCGCGCGGTACTTATACAGAAATATCGATGTGAGAGAAACATCTATCAGCTGTCTCCTGCACACCCCCTACTGGAAATGTGCCCGCAATCAAGGTACATACTCTTGAGTGGAATTGAACCTGGGACCTTTCAGTCGTAGTCCGACGCTCTATCCACTGAGCCATACCAGTTTCGACTAAAAACATTTTTATCGCCCTGAAAAGAAACACTGTAATTTGTAGCCGTTACCTTCCATCACCTCAATCTCTCTATCCCTGTTTTACACATGGGCACAGGAATCATCAAAACAGAAATTTTTGTTTCACCACAAAAATTAGAAGCTTCCATTGGCTTCTCATTGTTAGAATAAAGGGCAACATTTTTATTGTGGCCTATGAGCCTTTGCATCTTTTGGTCTTTCAGCCTTTTCACCTTGCTTCCCTGTTTTAGTTTTCCAGTCATCTTGGATTTCTTGAAGTGCTAGATTCACCTTTGACCCAGGCCTTTGTGCATGTTGCTTCATCTCTTTGGAATGTCCCTTCAGAACACCTCCTTGCCTAGTCTTTACCTGGCTAATTCTAACTCATCCTTTAATTTGTTTAGTGAGTGAATGAAAAGGTGAAGAGATTCCTGCTTAGTGGAATAACATTCTTGCTTCTTGTGTTTTCAGGCTCAAACCACGCTTACTACAAATGACATTGTCATCAGCAAGCTCACCCAGATTCTTTCCTACTTGAGGCAGGGCACTCGCAACAAGAAGCTCAAGAAGAAGGACAAAGGTAACCTGAAGGGGTAGGAAGAGAAACCTTACCCCTGGAGGGGCCTTTGAGGGTGGAACCAAGGTCTCCTGGAGCCTCTGTCTCCAGAACATCGGGAGGCTCCTGGGGAACAGAGGAACATGAGAGCAGTGGACCACTGGCAAGTAGATGCTTACATCCAGTTTCTGTCGGTGTGACCTAATCGGGAGGCAGTGGTTAACTTTGAGGCATGAAAAGGGAGAGTATAGATAGCGTTCGTGGTCCCGCCTTCTAAACCAGTGTTTACAAAGGGCATTGAGAATTGCGGAGCATGGTGAGGCTGACTGGGGATTAATGAGTCTCTCATTCTTCACATTTTAGGGAAACTGGAAGAGAAGAAGCCCCCTGAGGCCGACATGAAGTATGTATTCAAGGCCATCATCTGATCTGAGGGAGGAGGGGGCTGTGTGCTTCTTGTCTTCAGCATTTTGGGGAGGCCTTGTTGTGAGAATCTAGAGAAATGGCTGGGGGAAGTGGAATGAATTGTGTGTGATTTTGACCCATAATGTCTGTTTTCCTAGTATATTCGAAGACATTGGGGATTATGTACCCTCCACAACCAAGACACCTCGGGACAAGGAGAGGGAAAGATATCGGGAACGGGAGCGTGATCGGGATAGAGAAAGAGACCGTGACAGAGAGCGGGAGCGAGAACGAGATCGGGAGCGGGAACGGGACCGAGAGAGAGAGGAAGAGAAGAAGAGGCACAGCTACTTTGAGAAGCCAAAAGTGGATGATGAGGTGAGATGTGGCCCCTAGTACCAGGTGATAGTGCTGCCCATCTCTGCCTGCCCCGCCGGTACAGGACCTCTGTTATAGAGCCACCTCATGGCTTCATAGAAGCAACTGGGTCAACTAATCCAGGATAGGAACCATCCTGGAAATGGGAACAGCGGAGGATAGGGAATTGATTCAAACTTGGGGGTAGAGGATGTGTAGGAATCCTTCATAATGATTCTGACCTCAATTTCTATTTTCTTTCCAGCCCATGGAGGTTGACAAAGGTAAGTTGTGTCCAAGGTAGCTTGCATTAGCTCCAGCAGTCTTGCTTTCCCCTGGGCTAAGAGTGGGACCTAGAGCTCATCGCTGGCAAGGGTGGGCTTGGGGGACTTCCTGGTTCTGGGCTCTCAAAAGATTAATGTCTTGGCTCAAAGACATAATGTCTACTATATGGAATAGACAGAAGATAAGTCTGGAATTCCCTCCATCTTCCTGGGCAATGACAGGGCATATGGGCATATTCTGAGCACACTACCCCAACTCAACCATAGTAGTTCATTATTAGTTGGGATTTGATTAACATTTTGATAGCAAAAAGGATTCTATTGCTTAAAAATGTTTTTATGAAAGCTACAGGTTGGAAGTGTGTTGTAGGGAAGAGGTGGTAAATTTCTTGTTTCAATGTCTTAATAGAATTCTCTTTTCCCAGGACCTGGATCTGCCAAGGAGTTGATCAAATCAATCAATGAAAAGTTTGCTGGTTCTGCTGGCTGGGAAGGCACTGAATCATATCTTTTATTTCAATATGTTTCTGGGTTTCACAGAATTGTTCTCTTTTCATTCCAATGCTACCTGCTTCCCTGCTTTCTCACAACCCCATTCCTTCCCTTTTCTGTTGAATTTTGACCAGGATGAACTCATTGTGACTTTCCCCTTTCTCAGAGAACCCATCCAAGATCACAGTTATCTCCTTAGAGTTTTCATGTTAAGGCTTTTAGTCTTTGGCCCTTCCTGGTTGAAGCTTTTCTGCTACAGGCAGAATTATTTTCTTTAACATAGCTTACGCTGAAGAAGCCCGAGGACAAGAAGCAGCTGGGAGATTTCTTCGGCATGTCCAACAGTTATGCTGAGTGCTACCCAGCCACGTACGTGTCACTCTGTGAAAGAAGGGAGGCCGGGGGGATTAGAGAACAAGTTGGGGTGGAGGGATTGGGTGAGGTAGAAATTTGATTTGCTGGGATTCAGGGGTACTTCCTACTTGGAAGAACTATTCTCTTAGGCTCTGAGTGGGAGGTCTAGGGGGTGGTCATTCCTAGGCATATAGTCTCTTACTTGGGTAGGTGTCCAGATGAAGCATTGGAGTCTGGGTCCGCTCCATCTGTTCAACTGTTGCTTCTCTTTAGGATGGATGACATGGCTGTAGACAGTGACGAGGAGGTTGATTACAGCAAAATGGACCAGGTATGGAGTTTGAAGCATGGGTGAGGGCTCTTGGGCAGTTACTCTTTAGTACATATCCCTTTCCCCATTCCCAAAATATGTGTCTCATTAATTGGTACTCACTTCTCAGCTGCAGTAATAGTTAAGCTGTGCATGTTGGGTCATGGACAGCTTAATTATTTCAAAGTGTTTGTACAAAAATAAAACGAGATAGAGCCAAAAATATAGTTCTTTTATTTCCTACAAAGTGCCAGGCTTTGGTTTCTATTCTAGGCAGTAAGCGGGTCTTTAGTGCATAAGAAGAAAGGGCTAAAGAAAGGGCAGTCTTTTGAAAATAACTGATTTTATTCTAGCCAGTCAGTATTGGAATTTTCTTCCAACTCTTAAAACCCAGCAAACACCCCGTTAATGATAAAGAAATCTCATCTACTTTTTCCTTGTTCTCCCTGTACTACAATGCTTAAGACTTGTTTAATTCCATCTTGGAACCTTGCTTTACCCTGACTCTGCCATTTATTAGTTTTGTGGCTATGTCAATTTATTTTACTGCGTATGCCTCAATTTCATCATCAGGAAAATAGAAATGTATTTTTTCTTAATAGTGTTTGAGAGAATTAAATAAGATAGGTATTTAGTATTCAGAAAAATGCCTGGCACATAATAAGTACATAACAAGCATTTATTATTTATTAGGGTAGAATTTCTAAATGATGAAATCAGGGACTATGGAAGAGCCTGGCTTAATCAGGGACTGAAATTCCATTTTCACTGACATCTCTTCCTTCTCCGTCTGCCATTCTGTCCTGCAACAGGGTAACAAGAAGGGCCCCTTAGGCCGCTGGGACTTCGACACCCAGGAAGAATACAGCGAATATATGAACAACAAGGAAGCTTTGCCCAAGTGAGTTGGTACTAAATACGGCCAGGATGTGAGAAGAGGGATGGCGATGGGTGGGCTAGCTCACACCTGGTTCGAGGGTGTAGTCTGGCTGAGACGTTTTCAAATAGCTTTCCTGCTCACAGGGCCCTCTGGGAACACTTTGCTACTGCTATGCAAACTATTGTCTTCCTTCAATTGCCCCTTTCCCCCCTCAGGGCTGCATTCCAGTATGGCATCAAAATGTCTGAAGGGCGGAAAACCAGGCGCTTCAAAGAAACCAATGACAAAGCAGAGCTGGATCGCCAGTGGAAAAAGATTAGTGCAGTAAGTGGCACTGCCTCTCCGGTGGGAGGGCTTCAGCTGGGAGTAGACACTGGTCCATCAATCCAGGAATAGGCTGGGGTTGGAGAGCCTGGAAGTAGAGAGATCAGCCTTGAACCTCAGTTGGACTTAAACTGGCAGTGTAACTATCGACTATAACTTCTTGCAGATCATTGAGAAGAGGAAGAAGATGGAAGCTGATGGGTGAGCAGCCTTATTCATTCTCTCTGGGACTGGGGAATTCTTCCTTTATTTGATCGTACGCTAACTCATTTATTCTGTTACTGCAGGGTTGAAGTGAAAAGACCAAAATACTAATCTCCAGCTCCAACTCCAGGAGTCTTAACAAGGACCTGCTTCCCATGGCTTGTTTTCTACAATTCCCAAAAAAGTTGCAAGGTGTTTGTTTCTGAATGTATATAAAATACTGTATAATCACTTGGTTCCATTAAAATTGGTAACCTGCAGTCTTTTCTACATTGTGCACCCTCCACTTCAGGGCCCCTGAGGCATCAAGAGGGATATTGATTTTACTTATTGTATAAAATCTCATGCAGAAAGTCAGCTCAATCCTTTCCTGAGCTATGGTTCTAGATATCTCGACAATAAGGATGTTTACTAGCTAGGTGCCCAGAGGAGAATGGACAAGTGATAGATGGTTGGTCTCAAATGTCAGACTCATTCAGGCCCATTTGGGGGGCCCTACTCTTAGGGCAGAGATTCCCTGGGAATTAGGGTGAGCCCAATGGGCTGTCAGTCCAATCCCAAAGTTTGCACAGCTAAGTGCTAGGTGAAGGCATCTGAGGAGAATCACATGTGGGAACAAAAATCTTTTATGCAATTTTTCATGGGAGCTTTTATTTCAAGCACACATCACTGCTTCCCTGGCGCTCTCATCTGCTTCCTCTCACTCACCCCGACTTTCCCAGTCCCCTCTGCCCTGGGTCCCATTCGGGCTGAATGACACTGACACACAGTGACCTCAGGGGAGGTGGCACACTGACTCAGTTCCAGGGGTCCAGGTCAGGGTGCTCCCAGTCCTGCACCAAGTTTGCCTGAGTTTGGTTTGGTCCTGGGGTGATTCTAGGCTTGCTGGGAAGAAACAGCACTAGTCTCCTGAACATCTCCAAGGAGGTGGGCCCTGGTCAAGCTCAGGCCCACAGGAGTGTGACAACAGGGAGCCCAGGAAAGGGCCTGGGAGAGCCCTCTGTGCACTGGAGTGAGGAGGACATAGCACTGGTTGACCTCCTTCATTTCAAGTGCATAAAAGAAGCTGCAAAATTGTTATTAGAGGAGTTGATATCTTGCTTCCCTTTGTATTTCCTCAGTTTGGCTCAAATAAACTAAAAAATTCTCTATAAATTTGGATGTTTCTTAGGTTGACAGGTTGTCAGCATGGGTCAGGATAAGGGGAAAGGAGAAATGCGAATAAAGAGGAGATTGATGGTCTTCGGCCAACTAGCTGGTCTAGGTATCAGTAGTGTCAACAGGAACGCTAGGAACCTCAGGGGCCTGGCCCTTAAGAGTCCGCCCCGCCCACCCCAGCTGCGGAGGCCCGCCTCTTCCTGGTTACGGAGACGCCCGGCGCCACTTCCGGCCCCGCCCCTCCAAGCGGAAGCGGTGCTCGGGGCTGCTCACGCCCGCCTGGCGACCGGGGCTTGTGCACGCTGGTCCACTGATAACGCGGCCCGGAACCCTCCGGTGCATGGATCCCACGTGCGAGGAGAGCGCCACGGAGGACAGGAGAGACGAGGAGGACTCCGACTCCGCGGAAGCCCCGGCGCGGGTCCGGGACACCCCTGAGGACATCGTTCTGGAAGCGCCGGCTAGTGGGCTGGCGTTCCACCCGTCCCGCGACCTCCTGGCGGCGGGGGACGTGGATGGCGACGTGTTCATGTGAGTGCGCGCCGGGCGGGCCGTGGTGAGCGCGGGGCGGGGCGGGGCAGGAAGCCTCCCTGGGATGGAGTTGGGTGTTGGGAGAGAAAGCTGGCAAGGCTTATCTGGTCTGATTCGTTCATTAACATCCGGCTTTAAACAAGTGAGCACACAAATCTCTTAGAAAGAACTGGAAGAAAGATGAAATGGCTGTCATGTGACCGAGTCCACAGACAGTAAGCAGCAGGATAAGAAGGCTTTCAGGACCCCATTTCCCACCAGATGATTATACTGAGCCCGAAACAAGCTCAACAGGTCCTTCCCCTTCTATTGCGTCTTGCTATAATTGATCTTTTGAAAACACAAATCCGACCCCCTCACCCTTGATTAAAACCCTTTAATAGTTTACCTTTGCTTTTAGGATTAAGTCTAAACGGATTGACCCTCTGGCCCTTGCTCGCTTTCCCCTTTGCTTTCTGTGCTCATTCATCCCTACCTTTCTAATGTATCTGGAAGCCTCAGCTCCTTTCCCCTCGTTTGTCCTTCCTATCTCCAAGTTCTCAGCATGTCTTCACTCTTTCCCCAGCCCCTGACTAAATTAGATTATTTATTAGGTGCTGTCTTGGCACCAGATGTCTTTTCCTCATAAACTTCATAATGGTTTGTAGTCAAACATAAGTTTGTATACTTATTTGAATGCTTGTCTCATTTACTAAAAAAAAAAAAAAAAATGTTTATCAAGCAGCCTTTTCATGCTAGGCACTGGGATAGAGCAATTAAGTAGACCCAGTTCTGCCCACTCGGAACTCACTGACAATGAGGCACTTAATTCACTGGGCTGCTTTGAGGGTCTGCTTGGAGCATACTCTGCACAGGTGCTTGCCTTGCTGAGTTTAAGGCTGTTTCTTCTCTGTTCCACTTCTGATCGTAGCTCTTTGTAGTCATAATGTGCCAGAATTAATTTTGGATCTCTAGCTACAGAACTGGAGTACAAGATCTCTGTTTTATTAATTTTTACATTTCCAACTTCTGGGGCTGCCCTTCTGTCATTAACTTAACAAATATTTCTGGGCCTTCAAAGTGGTCCACACCTAATCTGTCCCCAGGCTGGGGCTTGCAAGGATGATTTAAGAGTGATGGGGTGATGTCACAATGAATTTGCAAGCAAATGTCTATCAAATTAGAAAAGACTTCCAAATATTTGAAGCTCATTGACAATGGGACGGGAAGCTCCTTGGTAGGTGGTGTACTAGCAGGAACTCCTAGGTAGGTGGAAGGTTGACTAATTGGTACACTCCGAGCATCCCAGGCAGGGTCTGGGGTCACTCACTCTCCATCTCTCTCCAGCTTTTCCTACTCCTGTCAAGAGGGAGAAACCAAGGAGCTCTGGTCCTCTGGTCACCACCTCAAGTCCTGCCGTGCCGTGGCCTTCTCTGAAGATGGGCAGAGTGAGTATCAGGGAGGGCAGGCAGCGGTGTGGTGGTGGGAGGGGCGCATGAGCAACACCATGACCTGGGCACCTTTCCCCCCCAGAACTTGTTACGGTCTCCAAGGACAAAGCCATCCACGTTCTCGATGTGGAGCAGGGCCGACTGGAAAGACGCATTTCCAAGGCTCACGGGTAAGGGGAGCCGAATGTGTGGAGGCGGGGGTAAGGGCGTGTAGCTCCCTCCTGGGACAAAGATGCCCTAAGAACAACTGCATCTGTGTCTAGCGCCCCTATCAACAGTCTGCTGCTAGTGGATATAAATGTTCTGGCCACCGGGGATGACACCGGTGGCATTCGGCTGTGGGACCAGCGGAAGGAAGGCCCCTTAATGGACATGCGGCAACACGAGGAGTACATTGCTGACATGGCTCTGGACCCAGCCAAGAAGCTGCTGCTGACAGCCAGGTATGTCCTCAATGCTGCCTTCCCTGAGCTAAACGTCTCCCTCAGTGGGAGCCACTGGCCAAGCCGGCTGCTCTGCTTCCTCTGTAGTGGAGACGGCTGCCTCGGTGTCTTCAATATTAAGCGACGCCGGTTCGAGCTGCTTTCAGAACCTCAGTCTGGAGACCTGACCTCGGTCACAATCATGAAAGTACAGCGGGGTATGGCGGGATGCGGGGGGTGTGTGTGTGTGTGTGTGTGTGTGTGTGTGCGTGTGCGCCAGGGACTTGGTCTGACATAGCTCTACAAACATGGCTTATCCGGTCTCCCTGCAGTGTGGGAGGAAGGTGGCCTGTGGCTCCAGTGAAGGCACCATCTATCTCTTCAACTGGAATGGCTTTGGGGCCACAAGCGACCGCTTTGCCCTGAGAGCCGAGTCCATTGATTGCATGGTTCCGGTCACCGACAGTCTGCTGTGCACGGGCTCCACGGATGGCGTCATCAGGTGAGAGAAGCTGGGCCCTTAGATGACACGGGAAGGGTAGGCCCAACCAGCCCAAACCCAACACTCTCTTCTCTCCGCCCAGGGCCGTGAACATCCTGCCGAACCGAGTGGTGGGCACGGTGGGCCAGCATGCCGGGGAGCCCGTGGAGCAGCTGGCCCTCTCCCACTGCGGCTGCTTCCTGGCCAGCAGTGGCCATGACCAGTGCCTCAAGTTCTGGGACATGGCCCAGCTGCGGGCTGTGGTGGTGGATGATTACCGTCGGCGCAAAAAAAAGGGAGGGCCCCTTCGGGCACTGAGTAGCAAGGCTTGGAGCACCGATGACTTCTTTGCAGGACTGAGGGAAGAGGAAGAGGAGAAGGAGGAAGAGGAGAGCGAGGATGACAGTGACTGAGGGGATGAGGTGGATCTCAAAACAGGTCCTCACTGGGCAAGTCTTGCTTCCTGGGCTGGATCCCCAGAGGCTATGAGTCTATCACACCCTCTTGTACGGCACAAGGAGATGGGCAGAGAGGCTCAGGGCTGTGGGGAGGCAGAGCTGCTCGCTCTACCAGTGTGAGACAAGCCCACAGCGGGGGCAAGATGGCACAGACACAGGCGTATACCAACCAGGGCTTTAATATAAATACAACCAGCATAGAAAAACAAACCAACAGTACACATACACCAGAACCAAAACGCCAAGTGGTGGGGACAAAAGGCAGGTTTCTGACCCTTTGGCTCAGCCATCCCCCAAATAAAATCAAAGACAAATCAAGAAAAGGAGAGTCATGCTAAGCTGTGGGAGGAGACAGTGTGTGTGTGTGTGTCACACAGAGAAAGGCCTCTGGGCTGGGGGGGGAGAGGGCAAGGTCCCTCACTACAACTTAGCCAGATCTGAGCTGTCTCCGAGCGAGCGCGCTGGGGCTGTGCCCCAGCTGGGAGGCTGGGTCAGGACTAGGGCAGGGCCCATGCTCCTCCCGTTTTGGGGGATCAGATGGTGGCTGCCCAGACCTGCTGGGTTGGGGACTGACACAGGCTCTGCCTACTTGTTCAGGCAGCCTGTAGAGGATGGGGTTACTGCTTAACCATGGTACCCGCCTCAGCTCCAGCAGGCCACAGGGCGCTGGCCCCAGGCTCACTCACTGCCCCCGCCGAGGAGAAGAGGCTGGCCCCAGACTCACTCAGCGTCTCCAGCAGCCGTGCAGACACGGCATCCTTGGCCACCTCGTGCCCATCCTGCCCGCCCATGCTGAGCACAACCCAGATGAAGCCACTGAAGGGCACTGGATGCCCAGGGATCACCACCTGGTACCAGAAGTGGTGCCAGCCAGCAGGGCCCGTGCCCAGGCACTTGGTGAGGAACACTGGGCTACCCAGCTTCATCCGTTGGCACAGCAGCTGCAAGGCAGTTCGAGCCCCTTGGGACGCTAGCTTGTCCCTAGCGAGGGCCAACCCGCTGCCTTCTGGCTGTAGGCACTTCAGCGAGGGCCCCGCAAGCTGCTGGCGAAGTCGCTGCTTCACGTCTGGCTTGAGCCACTCCACAGTCACCTGCTCTCCACAGAGGCGGGACTGCCCTGTAGGGGAGAGGCAGAGACAAGGACAGGTCTTAGCCCTGCACCCAAGCCCCAGCCCCTGTGGGTCCTTAGGAATCAAGTCACACAACTACCAGGTGGTGTGACCTCCGGCAAAATAAATAAGGCTTCATTGTGTTTGTAAAAAGGGCGCAGCAACAGCTATGTCCTAAATTTCCTTGGAGAGTACTGATCTGGTGCTGTCTTCACTGCATCACCATAAAGCTAACCTTTGCTGAGAATCCTTGCCAAGAGTCAAGGAATGTGCTAAGTATTCAGCTTAATTCTCACAACAGACAACAGTCTCAGCAGGACTGCCTCGGGCAAGTCCCCTTCTTTGAAGACAATCTTCTCTAAAGAGGGAGATCACTATAGTTTTCATTGGAATGTTGAGGGTGGTCATTGAGTTTAGGTAAGTGGTATAGTACCATTGGAAATGTTAAACGCTGAGTTCAAATAAATAGTATAAAGATGCAAATTCGGGCATTCTTGACCTTAAGATCTTTCTACTTTGCCGGGCCCTACGGACAAGCGGAGAGGTCAAGATCCTGGCAGAATACCGTTGCTCCAACCAGCGGCCCCCAGCAGCCTCTTACCCCTACCTTCCATCAGGGCCTTCTTGGCCATGGCCGCCGCGCGGTGCGAGCTGAACTTGAGCAGCGCCATCTGCGTGAGCGCCAGGCCGGGGCTGGGCAGCAGCAGCGCCTCCTGCAGGCCCGGCCCCAGCGGCTGCAGCGCCAGCAGCAGCGCGCGGCGGGTCAGGGCGCGCGGCAGCCCGTCCACGCTCAGCTCGCACTTCTCGGTGCTGAGGCACACGAGCAGCGGGCAGGCGGGCCGCAGCGGGTGGTTGTGCAGCGCGGCGATGGCGGCCTGCGCGCCGCGCCGCGAGCAGTAGCGGGCGTAGGCGAAGCCGCGGTTCAGGCCGCTGAAGGTCATCATCAGGCGGAACTCGTAGAGGCGGCCGGCGCGCTGGAACAGCGGGATCAGCTGGTGCTCGTACACGTCCTGGGGCAGGCGGCCGATGAACACCTCCGAGCCCGGCGGCGGCGGGCTGCCCACCCAGCCTGGGGGAGGGGGAGGGGGTGGGGGAGGCACCGTCACCCACCGGGATGTCCCGGGTTTGGGCCCAGGAATCCGGGGCGGGGGGGGGGGGATATCATGTGAGCGCGCATCTGGGAAATGGGTACAACCACCGTGCCCCGAGCCGTTGGCTTAATTGGGTGATTAAATGGAAATGGGGCTGGCACAGAGGAAGCGCACCTTCCACTGGCTCCTTGGGCCTTGGAGGGGGCGGGGGGGGGGGCGCGCCTGCTGGGGAGGGGTGAACGGGGAGTTGGGGGTTCTGATTACGGAGACTCGGAGCCGGCGCCTCCCCCAAGGCCAAGGGGCTGGTCCAGGCCGGCCGGCGCCCCAGCAGGCGTACCTGGGGGCGGCCCGCCGTACTTCCTCTGCCCGTTCACTTGCACCAGGCGGACACCCGTCTCCCTGACCCAGGCCTCCAGCGCCGCCTTGTTCTCCGGGTTCACCCTCTCACACCACAGCTGGCGGGGAAAGGCCGGGTCGGAATGGCGATGGCCGCGCCCGCCCCCACCTCGCCCGGTGCGCCGGGGGCCCCGCTGCCCGCGCAGGGGGTGCTCACCCTCGGCCCTCACTGGCAAACACCCACCTCGTACTCCCGCTTGGACTGCATGGCTCCGGCGTCGGCGTGGCGGTGCTCCCCTTTATAACCTCCTCCCTACCTGCCTCTGGAAGCTTCCCTGCCCCTCCACCGCCCCAGCCCCATTGGCTCCGAGCGCGACCCCGCCCCCCAGGGGGGTGGGAGGATCCGCCGCACGTGCGCCGAGTCCCTCAGGTGAAAGCTGGAAACCCTGGTGGGCGAGTTCCCAGGCAGACTCGGCCCCTAAGGGATGGCCGCACACCCACGGGAGGAAGAAGGACGCAGGGGGCACCCTTCACCCCCGGGCAGGAGCCTGCTGTAAGTCTTTCTCCCCGTTTCCCACCGCCAGAGCGGTCAGACTCTGACAGGGAAGGAGGGCCTTGGCTATAGCGACACAGACAGGGCACCAGTGGTTGAGATATTTTATTGCACCTTTGGCAACGGGTTGTGGGAGCAGTGCCTCCTCCTGTGAGGGGCCCTGCAGAGAAGGCCAGCTGGGCCCGGTCCTTGTAGCCCAGGAGCCAGACGGGACTGAGCCCCCAGGGCTTCCTATGGAAATGGCACAGTAAAATGACCTGTGATTATCAATAAAATAATAATAAAAATAAAAAGTCTCTGTTTTGACCACTCTTCAGGTTTCCCACTGGAAGCGTGCGAAGAGGTGGAAGGATATATGCAGAGTTTTGTCTTTGCCTTAAATAGTGCCCTCCGCTTTCCTCTGAGAGTTGGCTCCATTCAGCAGATGCAAGGGGGCTGGCTTGTTCTCCTCTTGATTTCCTTCACAAGGTCTTCTCTTCGGACATCCACCTGGCGGGGATGGGGGAGAAAGTGATATGAGCAGCTTCCATCCCACTGCTCCCTGTGTCATGCCCACTCCTTCCTCTGGTCAACAGGTTTGGCTCAGCTGAGAGCAGGAACCCAGGGTGGACAGGGCTTCTTGGGGGAGCCAGAGACAGAGGGGGCTTGTCGGGTGGATGTCTTACCCTACCAGGACCTTAATAGCAGGTTAGAAGCCCTTACAAGAGTGTACTGGACGGGGCACCGGCCTGCTGAAATGGCATCCATTCCCTGGCGCTCAGCCTTCCTGCCCGCCTACTCACCTCCTCTCTGCTGGCCACCGCTCGAAGCTTGACGACCCCGTCCTTGAGCTCCTGCTCCCCGATGATGGCCACCAGCGGGATGCCCGCCTCCTCACAGTACTGCAGCTGGTTCAGTAACTTGGGGTTTTTCTTGTAAAGCAGCTCAGCCTGCGGGGACCGGGGCAGAAGGTGAAGGCTGGCTTCTGCATCCCTCAGGGTCAGCCTCCTGGGGCCCAACCTGCCACCTCGCTCTGAGTTCCGCCCCAGGAAATCGCAGACTAGCGGGGTGAGCTTGCATTTAGTCTGTGCCCAGCACTCCCGTTAGCTGCCACGAGGGGGCTTGCCTCAGTACCTTGATCCCAGCATCCCACAGCTCTGACACCAGCTTCAGCCTCTCCTCCAGCAGCTTCTTCTGCGCGGATGCCACAAGCACCTGCGTCTCTGTAGTCCGAACCTTCTCCTCCAGTGCCTGGGAAAGGTGCAGATAGAAGTCAGAGAGCTGGGCTAGCCCTTTTAACACCTTCAAAGAGTGAAGAGAGCAGGCCCTTGTCAGGATCCTGAGACCAAGCCCAACTCTGCCAGCTCCATCAGGGCGGGGGCGCAGTCTTCTCAGGCAGCAGCTGGGCATAGGTAGCTCTGAGATGCCAGAAGAAGTAAACTGACTGCGCCCGGCCAGTGTGGCTCAGTGGTTGAGCATTGATATATGAACCAGGAGGGATCACATTTCAATTCCCAGTCAGGGCACATGCCCAGGTTTCAAGCAGGAGGCAGCCAATCAATGATTCTCTATTTCTCTCTCTCCCTCCCTCTTCCTTTTTCTCTGACATAAATAAAAACATATTTAAAAAATAAATAAACTGACTAGCTTGTACATCTGACATGCCAGGATCAATTACCTAGGGCAGTGGTTGGCAAACTCATTAATCAACTGCAGTTTGCCGACCACTGACCTAGGGCAAGGGCAGAGGTAGCTTATTTATAGAAACTTCTTGCTTATTTCCATCTACCTTAAGGGCCCACAAGAACAGTAACACAGAAGCGATACTGTGAGCCCAGCAGGAAATCCAATCAGCCAGTAGCCCTAGCAGCTCTAGTTCCCACTTACTACCTGCCAGTTGAGGGTACAGCTCATCGGGTAGGAGGGTGCTGCTGCTGCCCCTTGTCTTTTTTTTTTTTTTATATAATATATTTTATTGATTTATTACAGAGAGGAATAGAGGGATAGAGTTAGAAACATCAATGAGAGAAGAATCAATCAGCTGCCTCCTGCACACCCCACACTAGGGATGTGCCCGCAACCAAGGTACATGCCCTTGACTGAAATCGAACCTGGGACCCTTCAGTCCACAGGCTGACGCTCTATCCACTGAGCCAAACCGGTTTCAGCTGGAAAACTATTTCCATAGTTCTTACAACATAAGATGCCTATCGGAAAGTGACCTTAATTGGGAAACGGGTGGTTTCCACTCAGAAAAGAACGGAACAGCTGGCAGAGCTTTCTCCAGGGGGTGAAATGCAGCCGGCCAGTTAAGAGCAGCAGCAACAAAGGTGCACGTGAGGCCATGAGGGGTTTCCCTGGTGTTACTCTCTCTTTTTATTTTATTTTTTAATATTTTATTTATTTTTTACAGAGGAAGGGAGAGGGATAGAGTTAGAAACATTGATCAGCTGCCTCCTGCACACCTCCTACTGGGCAACCAAGGTACATGCCCTTGACTGGAATTGAACCTGGGACCTTTCCCTATCCACTGAACCAAACCGGTTAGGGCCCTCTCTCTCTCTCTCTCTTTTTTTTTTTTTTAAAGTGGGAGAGATGGTTCCAGGGTTTCTTCCCCCCTCCACCCCCAATATTTTTATTGATTTCAGAGAGGAAGGAAGAGGAAGAGAGATAGCAACATCAATTATGAGAGAGAATCATCTATTGGCTGCCTCCTGCACACCCTCAACTGGGGATTGAACCCAAATGCAGGCATGTGCCCTTGACTGGAATTGAACCCGGGACTTTTCAGTCTACAGGCCGACGCTCTATCCACTGTCCACTGAGCCAAACCGGTTTAGGCCTGGTGTTCCTCTTGATGCTAGAGTCAGGACAGCCATGTTAGGGATCTCAGGGCCTCAGACTATCACAGCATGGTTAGGGACAGGACTTTGCAGTTAGACTGCCTGGATTCAAATGGACTCTGTCACTTAAGAACCATCACTTTGGGGTATTAAACCTGAAATCTTTAGTTCTCTAAAGATAGTAAAAGTAGCTACTTTCAAAAGGCTGTTGTAAAAATTTTACCGGCCTAGATTCCTGACAGCTCTGAGGGAAGAAGGGACCCAGAACAAGATATTTTGTGAAAAAAGAATGATCAGAAATCCATAAAGCTGTCCTATAAGGGAGTGGGAGTCTATGTGGTAGTGTCCATCTTTTTTCCATTTCTCCGTAAAGATGCTCCTGATCCCCCGGGGGATCAAAGAAGGCAGCTCAGCTGCCACCGCCTGCCCGGACCGTCTGGTACTCACCTCTAGCCTCTGCTCCACGATGGAGAAGATCCGCTCCACACCAACGCTGAGCCCCACGCACGGCACCTTGCGCCCTTTGGGGTCAAACATGCCCACCAGCCCATCGTAGCGCCCCCCAGCGGCCACGCTGCCCACACCCAGGGGCTCCTCCCCTGCCTGGGCTGCGGCCTGGAGCAGCACCGCCTCATAGATCACTCCGGTATAGTAGTCCAGCCCCCGAGCGAGGCTCAGGTCGAAGGAGATCTGTGGGGACAAGAGCATGTCAGTACCAGGTGAGGATCAAGGACTTGAAGCCCCAGAGCACAGTGAGGGCTCCCACCCCCAGCCCGGGTTCCCACCCCCAGCCCGACTCGCCTTGTCAGCAATGCCAAACAGGGCCAAGTACTCAAACAGCAGCTTCAGGTCTCCCAGGCCCTCCAAGGCCTGCTTGTTTTGAGACAGTTTAGGATCCTGGAGCAGCTGTTCCACCAGGGACACCCCACCTGGGAGACAGATTTGCAAGCAAGAATGACTGATCGGAAGAAAAAAGTAGGGGGTCTATCTTTTTGCCTGGATTGTACATGTATGTGTGTTCCCCCACCCCCCGCCCACTTCCCACTTCTCTGTCTCTCCCCCATTCCCTCTCTCTCTCACACACACACACACACACACACACACACAAACAGAGAGAAGAGCTCCAGCGCTAGGATTGAGGGCAGTGGGATGCTGATGGCGAGGAGGTTCACTCCTCACCGTGCTGCTGGACGTAGTCCCCAATGCGGTCAGCCACCTCCGGTGCGAGGCCCTTCTCTCCCACCATCTCATTCTTTACCTCCTCCCAGGACACCTGGGCAGACAGAGCGGTCAGGGACCCGTGGGCACCTTCCCCACCACAGAACAAGTACGGGCCCTCCTCGGGGGGGCAGTCGTGGGGCAGAAACTGCCCTTCAACCTACATCCTCAGGCTAATTTCCCCCTGGTGGGCACAGAGGCAGTCCCGCCCCCCTTACTGTTGTTTTCCATTTCTCCAGGCAGGGTGGGGTCTGGGAATAAAGGAGTGAGATGTTTGGGTCATTACCTTGTCCAGCTTGTCCACTGACGAGCAGATGGTACGGAACTTGCTATCAGGAACCCCACAGACGGCAAACATCCCGTCTAGGATGCGCCGATCGTTCACCTGGAGGGACCCAAAGCATTTCTTTACGTGGCCCTTCATAGCTCTGGCCACTTAGGCTACCTTCTCCTGGCAGAGGCCAGGCCCAGCTTTCCCTCCCAGCCTTGTCCAGCTCTGACCTTGACCAGGAAGTCCCCGATCTGAAGTGAATTCAGAATCTCACACATGATCTTCAGGCACTCTGCATCAGGGATCATGGGGTCAAATTGCCCAGCAATGTCAAAATCCTGCAGGGAGAGAGGGAGAGGTCCTGGGGGGTTTCTTCAGAGGGGATTCTTGGGGAAGCTCTGCTCTTGCTCTCTCTGAAAGGCCAGTTTGCACTTACGCATAGATCGCTTTTTTCATTCTCTTATCATAAATCCAGAGGAAAACCCCAGCATTCTTGGGTCTTTCACTAGTTCTGGTTTCTTTTCCATCTATGGGACTATTCCTTTATCATCTCATTCATCTGCTTTTGCTATTTCCTCCTACCACTGGAGGGCAACTATACAGCCCTAATCCTCGTCATTTTCTCTCTTTATTCAGAAGCTCTGCCCACCGGTCTGGATTATTTCATCCCTCAAATCGAATTTGCTCATCCTTGACTCTGATCCTATCTCTGTGATTTAATATGAAGAGCGCTGGACCAAGAGTTCTAGTGCTGACTTGGCCTTTCTTATCCCTATGATCTCTTCATTCTGCTGAGAATCAAATTTACTCATCTATAAAATGGGGAGAATAACCTCTGTTCTCCCCTCCCCTTTATGAAATCTATAGGAAAATACCAAAGAAACCTAAGGGTTAGCATTATCTGGGGCACCCAGTTTGCTCAGGACACCATGAGTGCTCAGTAGATTGCACTGGCTTGAGGGAGGGCCAAGTCACCCCCATACTCACACACTGGTAGAATTCCCGGTATCGGCCACGGGTCATGGCTGGGTTATCCCGGCGATATACTTTTGCTATGTGGTAGCGTTTAATGTTGGTCAGCTTATTCATTGCCAAATACCGAGCAAAAGGAACCTGGTGACGAGAGTTAAGGAGAGAGCCCCTCCTAGCACAGTCTGGAAGCTGATTATCATCACCAACAGAAACAAGGCTCCAGCCCCTCCCTGTGCAGGTGAAGCCAATACCCGTAAGATTAATAGCTGTTCTGAACAAAAACAAAACAAAACAAAAAACAACTTTATGAACATAAGGGGCAGCTGACATCTCAAAAAAGATTAAGACTCCTTGCACTTCGGTAGTGTTTCCACCATGGGCTCAGGGAGCAGAAAAAGGGCCCCCGGGTGGGACCTCTGGGCAGATGACTTTCTGGCCCACCTTGGAGACAGAGGAAATGCTGTTGGTCAATTAAGAACTCTGTCCACTGGGCAGGGAAGGGGAGAGGTATTCTGGAACCAGAGCATTGCTGGCAGAGTTAAAACTGGGCCCTAACTGGGTCTCACTCAGATTTCAGAAAACTTCTAAGGCTATGTTCTGTTTAGCCAAAGTCCTGCCCCTGGTTTAGAGAAATAATTACCCAAAGGCGTCATATTTGATCCCACTCATGCTCGCTGTCCCTGAACCTGAGCGAGAAACAGGCCCCGCCCGAGGAAGGCCAATCAATCCACAGTGCCAAGAGCCCACAGTTAGAAAGATACAGTGAGGTCGTAGCGAAGGGACAGCAGCTCCCCACCCTGGTCTTTCAGGTCATAGATAAGCTTAGAGTCTTCCCCGTACTTTCCAGTCAGTGTTTCCTGAAGAAAACAAAGAAATGTGGTCACAATGATAAATGCAATTTAAAAGGAAGTTTTGAAAACAAAAATCCACCTGTCTATATTTTCTCTGCTCTCTATCCCAATGACTCACGTATTTAATTTAGTTAAAATCAAAAGGAGTCCTAGCTAGTTTGGCTCAGCAGATAGAGTGTCAGTCTGTGGACTGAAGGGTCCTGGGTTCGATTCGGGTTCGATTCCAGGTCAAGGGCAGGTACCTTGGTTGCAGGGCACCTGGTCCAGGCTCATACAGGAAGCAACCAATTGATGTGTTTCTCTCACATTGATATTTCTCTGTCTTTCCCATATCTCTAAAAATCAATGGAAAAATATTCTCAGGTGAGGATTAAGAAAAAAAGGAAACTGATTTTGTTTTCTGCTCGTCACTATTTCCATTTTGTGACAGCTGAGATTTTATTTTTAAAAGTATAATATTCCAGTGAGAAGCAGCTCTGTATTCCTTCCTAGGATTACACTGTTAGGTGTTTAGGTTATTCCAATTATTTAATATGTTAAATAACAACTCAATAAATATATTTGGGAACATATGTTTTTTTTTCCGAGGGTAAACTAGGAGTGGGTTATTAGAGCAACAAACATAAAAGTTTTTATGATACCTGAGATCTGAACGTCAAAAGCAGTCCTCGCCCTGTAATATGTTTGAGATGATAACTTATTTTACCTACTAGTTGCCAAAGTTTAAAAAGCTTGAAAAGTCCCTGTGTGTAGAAGCAGAAACACTCACACATTAGTCTTATAGGCTGAACTGTGAACTCCACAAAATTCATATTTTAAAGTCCTATCCCCTAGTAACCTCAGAATGTGACTGTATTTGGAGACAGGGTCTTTAGAGAGGTAATTAAGCTAAAATGAAGTCATTAGGGTGGACCCTAATTCAATAGAACTGGTGTCCTTATAAAAAGAGGAAATGTGGACACAGGGAAGATGCTGTGGAGACACAGGGAAAGACGCCATCTACAAGCCATGGAGCGTCCTGGAACAGATCGTCCTTTCGCGGTTTCAAAAGGAAACAACACTGCTGACACCTCATACTTCTAGCCTCCAGACAATAAGTTTATGTTTTTGAAGCCACCCCGTGTGTGATACTTTGTCATGGCACCCTAGAAAACCAACACAGTAGGTAAAAACATAAATGAGTACAATCTTTTGGCCCAGCAATTCCATTTCTACGAATTTAACCTGCAGATAAATGCCCACCACGTATGTCTGTTCTTTAAAAAAGAAAAGAATAGCCGAAACCGGTTTGGCTCAGTGGATAGAGCATCGGCCTGGGGACTCAAGGGTCCCAGGTTTGATTCCGGTCAAGGGCAGGTACCTTGGTTGCGGGCATATCCCCTGTACAGAAACAGCTGATCGATGTTTCTAACTCTGTCTCTCTCCCTTCCTCTTGTAAAAAGTCAATAAAATATATTTTTTTAAAAATTCATTAAAAAAGAAAAGAATATGTGTGTGTGTGTGTGTGTGTGTGTGTGTATGTATATATATATATATATATATATATATATATATATATATATATATTGATTTCAAAGAAAAAGAGAGAAAGAGATAGAAACATCAATGATGAGAGAGAATCATTGGTCGGTTACCTCCTGCATATCCCCTACCGTGGTTGACCCCACAACCCAGGCATGTGCCCTAGGTCAAAATTGAACATGGGAGCCGGGACCGGTTTGGCTCAATGGATAGAGCGTCGGCTTGGGGACTGAAGGGTCCTGGGTTCGATTCCGGTCAAGGGCATGTACCTTGGTTGCGGGCATATCCCCAGTAGGGGGTGTGCAAGAGGCAGCTGATCGATGACTCTCTCTCATCGATGTTTCTAACTCTCTATCTCTCTCCCTTTCTCTCTGTATAAAAATCAATAAAATATATTAAAATTAAAAAAAATTGAACATGGGACTCTTCAGTCCACAGGCCGATGCTCTATCCACTAAGCCAAATACACTAAGCCAAACTGGCTAGGGCCAGATGTCTGTTCTTGAATAAGACAAAAGCACTCTATGTCCTCATGGTCTTCGATACTAGTGAGAAGAAACAAGCAATACACTAATGCAAAAAAACATTAACAGATAATTTCAGATAGTGATACGTGCTCTAAAGAAAACCAAACAAGTTGCTATGATAGATAAGGACTACTTTAGGCAGGGTAGTTGCAGAAAATTACTGGAGGAATGGCATTTTAAGCTGCAATCTGAAGATAAAATCTGCAATTTCTAACTTCTTTAAAACATCAGTATATCAGTATTTTTAAAAAATTGATTTGATACACACACACACACACACACACACACACACACACACACGTCGTTCCACTTATTTATGCATTCATTAGTTGATTCTCTTATGTGCCTGCAACCTTGGTGCATCAGAATAATGTTCTAATCAACCGAGCTACCGATCCAGGGCTTGCCATCTCTAATTTAATCTGAAATTAAAATCAAGCAAAGAGCTAGGGGAAGATGGAGTTAGGTAAGAAAGGGAAGAATGAGAACAAAGGCCCTGAGCCAGAACACAGTTAGTACCTTCCAGGAATAGAAAGAAGACCAAAGAAGCATAGTGGGCAAGGAGAAGAACAGCATGAGAAGAGGCGGGAAAGGTGGGCAGTGACCAGATGAAGTAGAGCCTGGGAAGCCTGAGTAAAGGGTCTCAGTTTTATGCAATGGGAGTCACTGGAGGTTTAAGCAGAGAGTGTGTGTTTTTTTATTTATTAAAGAGATGGACACAATATCAGTCAATCAATAGGACACTGGTTGCACATTTATACTTTATACGTATGGTTTGTATGTATTTAGAAAACATCTCAATATAGGTGCCATGGAATCCAATATATGGAAGTCGAAACAACTTCCACTCTTAAGAAGGGCCCCCCCCCCTTTTTTTTATATATATATATATATATATATATATATATATATATATATATATATTTTATTGATTTCAGAGAGGAAGGGAGAGGAAGAGATAGAAACATCAATGATGAGAGAGAATCACTGATTGGTTGCCTCCTGCACGGCCCTCACTGAGGATTGAGCCTGAAAGTCAGGCATGTGCCCTTGACCGGAATCGAACCTGGGACCCTTCAGAACACAAGCCAATGCTCTATCCACTGAGCCAAACCGGCTAGGGCTAGAAGGGTTCTCTTTTGAAAGCCGCTGGCCAAAACCAGGTAAATAAAAAGCAGGACCTCTTCCTTTAAGCCAGCCCCACCCCCTTTCCCACTGGAGAAAATACTGGTCTTTGTCCGTAACAGGAGAGAGACCTTTGGGTGTCACTCTCTTGTAATCCTTTTGCTGTTCACACACCCGTTCTCCCACCATGCAATTTCTTACCCTCCTCTCACCTTTAGTTCAAACACAGGTGTATCAATTACTTCTGCACCGTGGCGTTTGAAGCAGCTGATGATTGTATCAAACACCTTCTCCCGAACTGCCATCTGCCGGGGATTGTAGTCTCTCGTGCCCTTGGAGTCAAAATCAGCCGAAGAACCAGGAGGGGATTTTAAAAAACAAACACACAAACAAACAAAAAAACAATAAGGTCTATGAATATAAAAGCATGACCGCAGTGATGACAAATGCAAATTTCGACTTTCCTACAGGCCACCAAGTTGTAAAACAAGTACAATTCCCTATTAATCACCACACACATTTACTATCACCCTTCTAAGTTCACTTTAATTTTTTTAAAAATATATATTTTATTGATTTTTTACAGAGAGGAGGGGAGAGGGATAGAGAGCTAGAAACATTGATGAGAGAGAACGCACACCCCCTACTGGTACAACCAAGGTACATGCCCTTGACCAGAATTGAACCTTGAGTCCACAGACCAACACTCTTATCCACTGAGCAAAACTGGTTAGGGTCCTTTAATATTATCTTAATGCCCAATCCATGTTTAACTTTCCCTGACTGCCTCAATATCTTTTTATGGTTGGCTTGTTTGAATCAGATTCTAAATGAAATCTATGCATTGTATTTGGTTGAAATAGCTGATGTCTATTTAATCTACAACAGTTTTCTTTTTCTTTTTTTAAAAATATTTTTATTGATTTTTAGAAGAAGGGAGAGGGATAGAGAGAAACATCGATGAAAAAGAAGCATCAATGCTACTGGGGATCGAGCAGCAACTCGGGCATGTTTCCTGACCGGGAATTGAACCAACAACCTCTTGGTTCCTGGGTCCACACTCAGCCGCTGAGCCACACCAGCTGGGCTCCTTCCCTTTTTAAAAATATGTCATTTATGCCAAGACAGGTTTGGCTCAGTGGACAGAGTGTCGACCTGCAAACTGAAGGGTCCCGGGTTCGATTCCGGTCAGGGGCATGTACCTTGGTTGCGGGCACATCCCCATTGGGGGGTGTGCAAGAGGCAGCTGATCGATGATTCTCTCTCATCAATGTTTCTAACTCTCTATCCCTCTCTCTTCCTCTCTGTAAAAAAATCAATAAAAATATTTTTTAAAATGTCATTTATCTGTTGAGGAAACTGAGTCCTTTTGTCCTAAGGAATTGTTCCCATTCTAGATTTAGTTAACAATATACTCAATGTGTCATTTAACATATTCGACCATCTCCCATATTTCCGGTAAACTGGTAGTTAGGTCTGAAGACCTGGTTAGATTCAGGTTCAGTTTTTCTTGGCAAGAATACTTCATAGGTGGGGCTGTGTACATCGTATTGCATCACATAAGGAGGATATCTCACTGTCCTACTTTTAGTGATGTTAGGATTAATCATTGCGTTTAAGTGAGGCCAGTTTGATCTTTCATAAATTCCCCATTTATCTTTTCACCTAATAGTTTGAATAACTATTGATGATCTCTGCCTTGGGATTTTACACTGTCTTCTTAACTTGTGAAATGAGGAGGAGCTCAATGAATTTAGGACGCAAAGAATTAACCTTAAAAGGAGACACCTCAACATAAGGAGGACAGACCACCTCCCCACTCACATACATTCACTGAAGACCTATTTGGTCCCATGTAACCTTGTCTCAGCCTCTCATCGTCGATAGACTATGTGAATCACTAAAGGGCAGCAATAAGTGCAACAACAGAGATATATGTGAAGTGCAAGGGAACCCAGAGGAAGGGGCAAATAGTTCTCTTTATAGAAGTTACAGAAAGTTGTATCTGAACTGAAATCCTGGAAGCTGAGCTAGGAACCTCCACCCTCGTTCTACTCTCCTCTAGTTTGGGTCTAGTCATACAGGTCTCTTCTAGGTCTTGGAAACTACCAAAGTTCGTTTTTGCTTCAGGGTTTCCATACTCTACCTGCATCTATTTTCCTCATACCCTTCCCTCTAGTATCTCCCACTCCTCTGTTCGGTCAGTTAGGATATCATTACAGTGAACTTTCTCAGTCTCCCCAGTTCTCCCATATTTTTCTTAGAGCATCCTTAGTATTTCTTTATGTCATTGATCACAGTGTGTAATGACATTCCCATGTGCGGGACTATTTGCATTAAATCTGTTTCCTTCAGCAGAAGGTAAGCTCCGCAAAAGCAAGCTATATTTGTTCACCATGCTATACTCATTGGTTTGTACAGTGCTTGGCACATAGTTAACACTCAAGTATTTACTGAATGAAAGAAGGAGTAGCAGTAACAGACATACTCCCACAATGACTCAGGTAGAGTCCAATCCAGCCTGGCACCAGCATTTCAGATAATTCTCAGCGACCTGGTTCAGGGAATCAGGCATATTCGTCCTTGTGTGTGTAACTAGGGACCCTCTCATGGGCTCCCTAAAGGAATGATACTTACCTTGGGGGTCTTGAGCACAAACTTGTGTTTCCCTTCATCAGGGCCCAGCTGTGCCTTCAGTCTGAGTAGTTGTGACACCTCCTCCTCGATCTGGGGAGGAACAGTAGGAGCTGGGCTGTCACGTCTGCAGCTCACCTTCCCCCCTTCAACCATTCATTCAGCATCCCGCCAGCAGGCCCTGGAACAGATCTCTCTCCCCGGCCTACCTTTGCTTCTCTCGAGTCCTCCCCGGTTACCTCACCACCTAGTTCGTCCTCCTCCCTACCAGCTGGAACCCTTCTCCCTCACATCCCAGTCCTCTACCGACCACCCCGGCCCTAAGTCCTCCCGGGCCTTGCTTGGGCCCCTCCCGGGCCGCCCGGGTCGCACCTGCTCCGCGCTGGCCTTCTGCTGCTTCAGCTCCCGCACGTGCTCTCCCTGAAGCCGCACCAGTTCCTCCAGCGCCGCACGTTCGGCCATTGCTGGCTTTAAACTGGTCAGAACTGATGCCTGGGCTGGGTGGCCGTGGGCACAGCCTCAGCTCGGATGACTTCCGGCTATCGAGTCGCAGACCTCCAGCCTAGAGAGCCTCCGCCGAGCGCAACACCACTTCCGGCTCCTACAGGAAGTGCCGAGGCTGCGAGGGAATCTGAGAGGACCGGACCCTGGCTGCGGGATTTGGGACCGCTCACCTCCTTCCTGGGAGCTCGGGCGTTGCCTCTTCGACGCTGTGCTTCTTGGGGTCCGACCGGCTTCGTTCCCAGGTCTTTCGCCGGCTGTCCCGGCCTCCCGCCGCACGATGCCCCCGCTCGGGCTCCGGCGCGGCAGGGCTTGGGCAGCGCTGCTGGGCCAGCTCCTGCGGCCGCCGCGGGCCGTGTGCGCCGGGCCGGGCCGTCCTCACAGCCAGGTGAGCCGGCCCGAGGGAGCTCCGGTCCGGCGGGACACGCTCTCCAGGTCTGAAAGCATGAACTCGCGGCCTGCGCTCCAGTAGCAATACAATTGGCTTTTTACCGAGTGCCCACCATGCACTGAGTGAAGTGTTGTGGATGCTTTGTCATTTTAATCTCCGTAGCCATCCTGAGAAGTTGGGGTTGTCATTTCCATTTACAATTGAGCAATCAGAGACTGCATGGTCACATGGCATATCTTTGGCTGTAGTAAAGGAGTATTTTCATTTAGGTTCACAACTCCTTATTTGAACCTGTTGAAGTCAAACACATGAAACTTCCTTAAGCAAAATATACGATTATTCCCACGGAGGTAATTAATGACCATAAGTAGACGGTTCACATTAGGATTCACCCCAGAATGAGTCTCAAACAACAACGCACCTAATTTTTGGTTTTCAGACATTTTTGGATTTTGGGATTTCAGAGAAGGGATTGTGGACTTGAACTGCCTACCTTTGGAGGAGAGAGCCACCAATGTATAGAACTACCACTATATTTCTGGAAGGGCATACAGCCTGCTGGTGATAAACAAAGTCATTGATTCTGTTTTATGTTAGGAAGGACTCTGTTGTCTTTATAGCAGATACTTTGTGCTGTCATGAACAGGGCTTAGGTCTTTTGTTATTAATTTTCAGTCACAGCATCATACCAGTCGGATTTTTTAGTTCAATTAGGAAATCTATTCCTGTTCATTCTAAGACATGCTCTGTGTCCTTGGACTGGCTCTTTTCTGTCTTCAAGTTTTTATCTGTCTCTAAGCTTAATGACCATTGCTACCTTATTTTTAAAAATATATATTTTATTGTTTTTAGAGAGGAAGGGAGAGGGAGAGATAGAAACATGAATGATGAGAGAGAATCATTGATCGGCTACTTCTGCACACCCCACACTGGGGATGAGCCCACAACCAAGGCATATGCCCCGACTAGGAATTGAACCATGACCTCCTGGTTCATAGATCCATGCTCAGCCGCTGAATCATGCTGGCAGGGCACCATTGCTACCTTATTTAAAATTCTTATTTTCATTCTTTGGGAACTGAGACCTGGAAGAAATATACTAACCCTACCTCTAGATGGTTGTGGTGGTAATGGTGGATTGTTCTTTACCTTCATTGTTCTTGGGTACTTAAACTATTTTCAGACAGTTTGTATGGTAAAGACCTGTCCTCATGTGTATTACATATATATTGCAGATACAACATGGTTTTTGGAGCGGGGCTGAGATTGGAATAGATAAAATAGTGTTCAGGCTTCTTGTTACTCAGGACCAAAGCTCTTTGCAGGTTGGTGGTCCACAGGGCCAGCCTTGTCACAGGGCTGGCTAATCTTGAGAGGTGCCGCGTCTCACATTCCTTTTTCTGCCAGGTTGCAGAGGCAGTGCTAACATCCCAACTGAAGCCACATCAAGAGAAGTCAAATTTTATCCTCAAGACTCCAAAGGTAACTCCCTTTATCCCATGAAAGTGCCTTGGAGGTCTGCCCTCTGTTCTGCTTGTCTTTTCCTGACCCCTTTAAAAATCCTTTTAATGCCGGGACCGGTTTGGCTCAATGGATAGAGCGTCGGCTTGGGGACTGAAGGGTCCCGGGTTCGATTCCGGTCAAGGGCATGTACCTTGGTTGCGGGCATATCCCCAGTAGGGGGTGTGCAAGAGGCAGCTGATTGATGACTCTCTCTCATCGATGTTTCTACCTCTATATCTCTCTCCCTTCCTCTCTGTATAAAATCAATAAAATATTTAAAAAAAAAAAATCCTTTTAAGCCTAATTAAAAGAAAAAATAAATCTACTCTTGAGGTACTGGTACTTAGAGTTATCTGAACTCAAAGAGATTTCAACTCCATGCCTTAGATTGTAGGTGTAGTTTAACTCTTTGTCTTAAATGGACTTGTTTTCACTATGGCTACTTTTGGTTTCTAGGGCACCAGAGATTTTAGTCCCCAGCAAATGGTTGTGAGGGAGAAAATACTTGATATAATTGTTAGCTGCTTTAAACGTCATGGAGCAAAAGGGTTGGATACCCCAGCATTTGAGCTAAAGGTAAGTGGAGAAAAAAGTGCCAGAACTCCGTTTTTCACTTGCCTTCAGTTTCCCACGGGGCTTCTAGCTTTTGTCCCAGAATCCTCCTGTGAAGTGTGGCTCCTTCTGTTTGGCCCCTGCAGGAGATGCTCACTGAGAAGTACGGAGAGGACTCTGGGCTCATCTATGACCTGAAGGATCAGGGTGGAGAGCTACTGTCCCTGCGCTATGACCTTACTGTATCCTGTTGAGTATATTATTTTCATATACATTTTACTCATTTCCTTTCATCTCTCACACTTCCATTATAGAGAAAGGGCAAATAGCAATATTAAAACATTTCTTCTAATTAATTTCCTTTCAATGTGCATGAATTTCATGCACCAGGCCACTAGTAATAATATAAGAACTCAGCTGGTGTGACTCAGTGGTTGAGTGTTGACCTATAAACCACGAGGTCATGGTTCAATTCCTGGTCAGGGCACATGCCCAGGTTGCAGGCTTGGTCCCCAGTAGGGGATATGCAGGAGGCAGCCAATCAGTGATTCTCTCTCATCATTGATGTTTTTATCTCTCTCTCTCCTTTTCCTTTCCTCTCTGAAATCAATAAAAATACATTTTAAAAAATCAAAAGATGAAAAATCAAACAATAGAAGAATTAATATAAAAGTAATACTATTTCACATACAACTGTAAACCTATTTTTGCTCATCCTGTATACTGAATGCCAAGTACTGCTAAGTCTTGGGGATAGTGGGAAACAAGACAGACAAGGGGATTGTTCTGTGAATGGGATTCAGTTGATAAAGGCCTATCTTCCCTAATGTCTTTACACTGAGCCTAAGCTTTGGATGCAGTGTCCTTTCTCCTTAACCTACTTTCGTGAGGTTCCTTTTGCGCGTTATATGGCCATGAATAAACTGAAGAGGATGAAACGCTACCATGTTGGAAAGGTGTGGCGGCGGGAGAGCCCAACCATAGCCCAAGGACGCTACCGGGAGTTCTGTCAGTGTGTGAGTGACTGCAGGAGGCAGCGTGGTCTGATAGTTCTGGGGGCCACAGCCTGGGGACTGGCTGCTGAGTAGAGACTTTTTTTCCTTCTCTTTTGCTGTAGGATTTTGACATTGCTGGTGATTTTGACCCCATGATCCCTGATGCAGAGTGTTTGAAGATCATCTGTGAAATCCTAACTGGATTGCAGCTGGGGGACTTTCTCATTAAGGTGAGGTCCAGGCTGGGGAGTTAGGGGAAAAGTCTGGATTTGGCCTGATGCTGTCTTAAAACATAGGTGGCCCAGACTTTAAGCCTGCAGCTCTAGGACGTTCTAAGTTCAGCTGTTGCATTTTATTGTATATATATACTAGAGGTCCGATGCACGAAATTCATGCAAGAGTAGGCCTTCCTTCCCCCAGCTCTGTCACCAGCTTCCCTCTGGCACCCGGGACCTGGGCTTCCCTCTGGCTGCTGGCAGGCACCCGGCACCCAGGCTTCCCTCGCAGCCCCGGCTTCCTCCGAAAGGTCACCCAGAAGGATGTTGGGAAGGAACCTTCCAGTCTGATTAGCATATTATACTTTTGCTATTATAGATCTAAATGGTCATCCTATAGAATTTACCTTTCTATCTCTATGACTCAGGAGAGTAGGGACTGTCATTGTTTTCAGAGAAAGGGTATTGACAAGGCACTTGGGTTACTGCCATTGAGTTCACAGGTCAATGACCGGCGGATTTTGGATGGGATGTTTGCCACCTGTGGTGTTCCAGAAAGCAAGTTCCGTGCCATCTGCTCCTCCATAGACAAACTGGACAAGGTAAGAAAGAACACACGTTTCAGTAGATCCTATCAGAGTTTCTGCCCTGCCCTTAAATCTAGACCCTTAGAGGAAATAGTGCCTGGAAGTGAGGGAGGTAAGGAGATATTCTGAAGCAAGATTTAAGTTTTGCTGTGCAGGGGGGATCATGGCTGGATTTCCTAAGCTGCCTCTGACTTGGCTGACTTTTCTGAGTTTAGTTTTAGCTACTGTGACATAAATACTGAAAGGAAGATATCCTTTTCTGGTTAGAGAACAAAAGAAAGATCATGGGGCGGGGCTAATGTCTGAATGTTTGTTTAGATATCTTGGAAAGATGTGAGACATGAGATGGTGGCAGAGAAAGGCCTGGCTCCTGGAGTGGCTGACCAAATTGGGGACTATGTCCAATGTCATGGTAAGAACCAGAGTTTCAAAGCTGTATGAGAGAGAACCAGAGGGAGGGTGATATGTGTACAACCTCTACCTCAGAAACAGCTCCTTTCTGTAGATGCGCTAAGCTCTAGAGCCTGTCTGAATTTTATTCCCCTTTTATTTATTGTAACCACCTTATGTCTTCAGATGGCAAAGGTAGAGGCAGAGGAAGAGAGTCTGGTCATATGAGATCAGTATCTTTTTTTAATGAAAATGAGGAGCCCCCAGCTGATGTGACTCATTGGTTGAGCGTTGACCCATGGACCCAGAGGTCACCGGTCACATGTCCAGGTTGTGGGCTCAATCCCCAGTCCAGGGCAAGCAGCAGGCAGCCAATTGATATTTCTTTCTCATCGATGTTTCTCTCTCTCCCTCTACTATCTTTCTCTCTCAAAATCAAAAACATTTAAAAAGTAAAAAGATAAATTTGGATGAAATACATTTGCGTGAAGAGCACAGACCCTATTTCTCCCCACATGTCTCCCAGGTGGGCTGTCCTTGGTAGAGCAAATGTTCCAGGATCCCAGACTGTGTCAGAGCAAGCAGGCCTTAGAGGGCCTGCGGGATCTAAAGCTGCTCTTTGAATACCTGACTCTATTTGGAATTGCAGAGAAGGTAAGCTGAATTGGGCATGGACCTCCTGCTGAGCTCTGGGGCTCTCAGGGTCCTGAGTCTTGTCTAGGACTGACGCTAGCCTTGTTCCCACAGATCCGCTTTGATCTAAGCCTGGCTCGGGGCTTGGACTACTATACAGGAGTGGTCTATGAAGCAGTGCTGCTGCAGGCCCCAGCTCCTGCTGAGGAAGAGCCCCTGAATGTGGGCAGTGTGGCTGGCGGAGGGCGCTACGATGGGCTGGTGGGCATGTTTAACCCTAAAGGCCACAAGGTGCCGTGCGTGGGGCTCAGCATTGGGGTCGAGCGAATCTTCTCCATTGTGGAGCAGAGGATGAAGGTGGGTCCTAGGTAGGGGTGGATTGGGACTGGAGGCCTAAAAACTCATGTTTCTGAAGTGCAGTTGGACAGGTTTTCTTTTTTTCTTTTTTCTTTTTTTTAAATATATTTTTATTGATTTTCCACAGAGAGGAAGTGAGAGGGATAGAGAGTTAGAAACATCCATGAGAGAGAAACATCGACCAGCTGCCTCTTGCACGTCTCCTACCGGATGTGCCCGCAACCAACGTACACGCCCCTGACCGGAATCGAACCTGGGACCTTTCGGTCCAGAGACTGATGCTCTACCACTGAGCCAAACCGGTTTCGGCTAGGTTTTCTTTTTAAAAAGAAAATTTGTTTTGTTAATCCTCACTGGAGGATTTTATTCCCATTGATTTTTAGAGAAAGTGAAAGGGAGGGAGGAGCAAGGATTGGGGTAGGGGTGGGGTGGGGGTGGAGAGAAAGGCATTGACTGGTTGCCCAGGGATTAAACCTGCAACCCAGGCACATGGCCTTGATTGGGAATCGAACCCTTGACTATTCTTTGTGCAAGGCAAAACTCTAACCACTGAGCTACATACTCTAGTGTTGGACTGTGTCTTTTTTTTTTTTTTTTTTTTTTTTTTACTGTGTTTCTTATGATTCTTTTTGTCCTGAGTTTTGGAAATTATCTGGTGCAAAGGAAGTTTTTATTTTGGTTCTTTCTCTTTTATCAGACTTCTGGTGAGAAGATACGGACCACAGAGACCCAAGTGTTTGTGGCCACTCCACAGAAGAACTTTCTCCAAGAACGGTTGAAGCTAATTGCAGAGCTTTGGGATGCTGGGATCAAGGTATGGTGGAGCTAATTGCCAAGCCATGTAGGTATATGTGGAATTCAGGCACTAGGCCCATTTCTACTTCATGCCTAAGTGGAACTCAGGTTCTTTCCAGCCTTCTTTGGATAGCAGGGCTAGCTACTTATTTCTCTGGAAATGCGCACTCCTGGGGTGGGGTGGTGTGGTCCCTTCTAAATCCCCTACTTTACCTTCATCCTTTTCAGGCAGAGCTGCTGTATAAGAACAACCCTAAATTACTAACGCAACTGCACTACTGTGAGGACACGGGCATTCCACTGGTAGTCATTATTGGTGAGCAAGAGCTGAAGGAAGGAGTCATCAAGCTCCGTTCGGTGGCCAGCAGAGAGGAGGTGAGTGTGCAGGCAAAAGTGGAAAGGACCAGGTGTTTCTACCTTTTCAAGATTCTTTAAGAAATATGTTACTGGCTGAGGAAATATCTTCAGAGTTGATAGTGATAGAGATGAATGAAGACCCATCCTAGCAACCATTGTAGCCCATGATACTGGCTGGGTAAGCAGTGGCTATTTTGAGACTAATGAACAAAATAGACATAGATCAGGCATTTGAATCCCTTTAGTCTTGAGGACATACATTCTGTAAGTCAGCTTAAAGCCCACACTGGTTGCATAAGTAGTGGGGGTGATACAGAGTAAACTGAATCTAGAAAATCAATGGCTAAGGAGCTATATCACTCTCTACTTTGTCACATGAGGGTTCTCTTATGTTCCAGGTGGCCATTAAACGGGAACATATTGTGGCTGAAATTCAGAAGCGACTATTGCAGTCTTGATTCTTTCCTGATTGTCATCTGCTGCTCTTTGTAGAAAATGTTTCATCTAGGACTGAATTGCTGATGGGCTTCACAACAGCTGGCCAGGATGGGTGACAAGTGCCTCTGCCTCCTCCATCCATCCTGGGCACAGAAATGGAGAAAGCCCCGAGGACTCCTGGGCTGTTGTGAGCAGCTACTCTGCATGGGTGCAGATGGCTGGTGTGTGAGAAAGACATGCTCTAACTGCAGAGACAGATGACAGATTTCATGTCCCATTGGAATGCTGCCAAGAGGTGCTAAGGTGCTTGCTGTGAGCAAGGCTCTGAAAAGTCACCTCCGGCTGAGAGGATTCTGAACCATTGAGATCAGAAGTCAGATACGTAGCCTTCCACTGTGGTTTCTGAACCAGATTCTGGGAAATTTGTCCACAACCTGCTATTGGCCTGTCCAATTTTGGGGAGACAGTGATGTGGGGCAAATGGCTGCTGTGTACTTTGTTTGAGGACAGAGATGCTATCACAAGGGCATAGCAATGCCAATATTGATGTGGTAGGTCGCTAGCCCATCTACTGTTAACAATAGCAGGGTGAGGCTGTCCTTTTTTTTTTTTTTTTTTTTTTTTTACAGAGAGGAAGGGAGAGGGACAGAGAGTTAGAAACATTGATGAGAGAACCATCAACCAGCTGCCTCCTGCACACCCCCCACTGGGGATGTGCCCGCAGCCAAGGTACATGCCCTTGCCCGGAATCGAACCTGGGACCCTTCAGTCTGCAGACCGACACTCTATCCACTGAGCCAAACCGGTTTTGGTGAGGCTGTTTAATAATTTTGAATATTGAACTTTATAAGTAACCTAACAATATGGAGATTTGATCTTTTGAGGTTTTGGAGACCATTTTCTGTGCCAGAATCTCTGCTCTGTTTCATGTCCTGCCATGGAGGTGGCTGTTCTAGAATTGGTCAGATAATATATTAAATAAAATATTTAATGTAGTAGTTTGGGTTGTTTGTTATGAAAGGATTGTTTTGCATAGGACATAGAAAATGCTTAAGTGTACACTAAGAATTCTAAATCTTTTTTTGTTATTGTTAACCCTCACATGAGGATATGTTTATTGAATTTTAGAGAGAGTGGAAGAGAAGGGGACAGATAAAGAGAAACATGGGAGGGGAGACGTCCGCTGATCGCGCGCGGAAGTCTGTGCTTTTCCGAGTCGCTCTCTTCCGGGCTCGGAGCGGTGGTCGGCATGGCCCGTGGAAATCAACGAGAACTTGCTCGCCAGAAAAACATGAAGAAATCCCAGGAAATTAGCAAGGGAAAAAGAAAAGAGGATAGCTTGACTGCCTCTCAGAGAAAACAGAGAGACTCAGATCATGCAACAAAAGCAGAAAGCAGCTAATGAGAAGAAGTCTATGCAGACAAGAGAAAAATGATGACTGACAATTTGGAAAACCTGGGTGCTACTGCCAACTAGGTGTATTTTATAAGCTCTATGATCAAGATTTTGTAGAGTGAACAGTCATTACATATGTTATATCTTTATAAAAACTTGTAAACTTTATCTTTCAGTCTGACTTAGTATAATGTTTCAGGATCTTTCTTCAAAAAATAAAACAGTAACCATGTATGTGAAAAAAAAAAAAAAAAAGAGAGAGAGAGAAACATGGATATAAGAGAGGGACATCAATTGGTTACCTTCCACATGCCCTCAGACCAGGGCGGGCAAGGATCAAACCCTTGACAGGAATTGAACCCAGGGCCCTTCAGTCTATTCACTGAGCAAAACTGGCTAGGATGCGAATTCTAAATCTAGAGCAAGGAGTAACCTTTATGGAGTGATGCTCTGTAATCAGTGAAGGGAGCAGCCATAGTTCCCCCAACCAACTTCGAGCACTCAAGTCACTAAATCAGCAGTGAACCATCTGCCAGAGTTCTTCACCCTAGAGTGTTGTTGATAACTGACCTTCCTAAGTATAATTACTTTGATTAAATTGTGTCCATATATTGGCTATAATCCTCAGTTGAGGGAAAGTGAGTTACCTATAGAGTGATAGCACTGCTTCAAGATAATCAGACAAAGGTACAAAAAGCGCTTCCACATGTGCCTTTGCCAACACTTCAGTGTTGGGGAGGAAGCGGCATATCTTTAGTCCGTTCTGGTAAATAGGTACGGTGACCAGACATCCTGCTTTTGGTGGGACAGTCCCGATTTTTAACAACTTGTCCCGCGTCCCACAGCGTTTTAAAAAAGTCCCAGTTTTTGGAAAGAATGCATGACTAGGGAACTGCGGGAGAACAGGAAGGGAATATACGGTTTTCGGCGGCCATGTGGCTATTTAGCCAGGATGTGAGTTTTATATTATTTTTGTTAATTTCATGTTAAACTTTAATAAATAATTGTTGAGAACTGATTATAGAGAACTGCTTATCAAAGTTCGCATTGTTGATCAGTTGTTAGAATTCACTCAAATGAGAAATATGCCAAAGAATAAAATAATACTATACATAATTTTTATTTATTATATTTGTAAATTGTACTTATGTTGAAATTTAAAAAAATATATTAAAATACTATTTTTGCGTTCTATGAAAATTTTTGTTGCTCTATATCAGGGGTCCTCAAACTTTTTAAAGTGGGGGCCAGATCACGGTCCCTCAGAGAGCTGGAGGGCCAGACTATATGAACTACTAATCCCTACTGTAACACCTCGGCTGCGCTCACTGCCCAAAAAACCTGACGGGCTGAATCAGACTCCTCTGCAGGCCGCATGTGGCCCGCGGGCCGTAGTTTGAAGACCCCTGCTCTATATAGACCAAATTTTTAAGAACCCCTCCCCCCCATTCCCTCCCCTCCGTCAATAGTGTCCCACTTTACCAATGTTAAAATCTGGTCACCTTATAAATAGGGCATCTGAAGCCTAAAGACAGCACATCTGCCTTAAAGGTTTAGAAACGCTTGGTAATGCACGCAAGTTAATTAGACTAGAGTGCACTGATCCTCAGGTTCTTCGTTTGTAAAACAGATGAGTTGAACTTTCAGGGTTGTTTCCAAATGCCAGAGGAAAAAAACAAAACACGACTTTGCAGGTGCCCTTACTTCCGTGTTGCTTCATACTCTCCCTGCGCATGCGTCATTTTATTGACGCGGAGGCGGGGCTTACACTCCTATTTTAGGAGCCCTCCAGTCTTGAGCTCCTTTCCAACGGCAGACGCTCAGCTTATTGGAGAACAAGTTTGCTTTACGGCTTCGAGGTCGCCTTTTACGACATTTTCCGGCTTCCCATTCACTTCGCGGTGAAGATGGCGTCCAGCAGTGGGGTAGGTGTTGTGTGTAGGAGGGTTGCAGCGGGTGGAGGGTCTGAGGGGGTTTCTCAGCGCGGAATATACTGCCCCGGACTGGCTTCCCGATACCTCCGTGCGGTTTTGCGGCCCCGTAGGCCCTGGCGCAGAGTGGAATCGCGGCGGTCTCTAGGGTTGGGGTCCTGAGGCCACTTCAGCCTCCCGGTGCGCTCTGGGGAGCCTTCGTTCTCCACAGGTCCCGGGGCCGCCTTGCCGGTGATGACGAGGTTTCTCTCGGCGTCCGACACGATTAGCAACGAATTCTGAGGGATTTTTTTTCTCCACAGACGAAAAACTTGGACTTTCGCCGCAAGTGGGACAAAGATGAATACGAGAAGCTCGCTGAGAAGAGGCTCACGGAAGAGAGAGAAAAGAAGGATGGTGGGTGCCTGCTCCATCAAGGGCTAAGGGTATCGTAGAGGCAATGCAGTGGCTTGGAGAGCCGGTGGGGAGTCGCAATGCACTGCCCTCTTACCTGTGTAAGAGCCCTGCCTTCCTGGTCCTCATTTTTTTTTTTTTAATGTATAAAATGAACAAGGAGATGGACTGAAGTGATTTTGAGGTGCTTTCCAGCTCTGTTGTCCTGTGCTTCTTTGCCCTCCCTTTGCTTGGCTCATGTTAGTAGTTTCCTGGAAAGAGTGACAGAGAAGTCAAGAGGAGTGTTTTGCTGCTATGCATTACTGTTATTGAAGACCCTCTCTTTCTGTTGAAATTACTTAAGGGGGAGAAGAACATGCCTGGCCCAATCTAAACCTTTTCCTGTAGTCTGAGAAGAGTAAGGGTACTAGGCCGAGAAGGTTTGATTGTTTCTGCTAGTGCTTAGTAGTGCTGTTTTCTGTGCCTTGTACAATGTCAGGGAATTGGTGCGCCTCTCCTAGAATAGAGGTTGCACTGTACAAAAAGAAGTACTTGATTTTTCTCATATACTTTCCAACCTGTATGTTCTTTTTTCACTTTGCCTCCATGCCACTTTGCATCTTTTAGTTTTTATGTAGCCTATATAATAATAGTGTTTGGCACATAACAGGTAATTCCTAAATTAGTTCCCTTTTTAAAAATTTCCCCAGGTCGCAGAAGATTCCATTCTGTTATTATGCTTGGGTTATCTGAAAACATTATTGAGTATCTTTGCTCTTTTTTTTTTTTTTTTTTTTTTAATATATTTTATTGATTTTTTACAAAGAGGAAGGGAGAGAGATAGAGAGCTAGAAACGTCCATGAGAGAGAAACATCGACCAGCTGCCTCTTGCACACCCCCCACCGGGGATGTGCCCGCAACCAATGTACATGCCCTTGACCGGAATCGAACCCGGGACCTTTCAGTCCGCAGACCGACGCTCTACCGCTGAGCCAAACCGGTTTCGGCTTCTTGCTCTTTTTTTGAAAAGGTTGCTTTTTGTGAAAATTCAAAACTTCTCCCTTCAATTCAGCTAATCAATGAGTAGAAAACATTGCTTTTTTACTTATTGGCTATAAAGTGAGGAAATACTGTAGTGAGTTAAGGATTGCTTATCTTTTTTCCTGTTCAGACTCTCCCTATCTAATGCTAGAAGTACCTGTTGTGCCCCTTGCTTCAAGTTTCAAAAAAGAAATGAGAGTAAACCTCTGGATTTTGAGTTTCATGCATATCTTTTCTTTTCTGGTTAAGGAACTGCAATATTGAAGGGACTTCCTTCTCTATTATATTTCAGGAAAACCAGTGCAGCCAGTCAAGCGGGAGCTTCTCCGGCATAGGGACTACAAGGTGGACCTGGAATCCAAGCTTGGGAAGACAATTGTCATTACCAAGACCACCCCACAATCTGAGATGGGAGGGTGAGTGGCTTTTCATCTTACACCGCAGTCAGGAATGGGTCTAATAGATTATGTTGATTTTAGGAAGTGTTGAGGATTTCTGGGTCAGGATAACAATCTTGTTGCCTGTAATTCCATCCTTAGATTTATTTTTCTTTGTCTCCCAAGGTCTCAGGTTAACATTATAATATCTCGTAGATGGGTCACTCTGTAGGCTCCTTCATATTAGCATTATACGTAACTACTTACTGTCTTAAAAGGGATAATTGGTTCTCATACTGGAAGGAAAGTACTACTGAGGAGATTTTTAGAGGCAAAATTAGGTGCAGTTAAGGTATGTGACGTGTCTGTGTTCATCCAGGATGTAAGTGGAGCTGAAGGATCTACTTCCAGCCTCTGCCACATGGCTGTCGTTTGGCAGCCTCAGTTCTTCATTCCAGGGGCCTCTCCATAGTCCTTCTTACAACAAAGTAAATGGTTCTCCAGAGCAAGTGATCCACATCGACAGACTAAGTTCGAAGCCATGTTTATTTATTTATTTTTTTAAATACATTTTCTTTTTTATTTTTTTTTAAATATATTTTATTGATTTTGTACAGAGAGGACGGGAGAGAGATAGAGAGTTAGAAACATCGATGAGAGTCATCAATCAGCTGCCTCTTGCACACCCCCTACTGGGGATCTGCCCGCAATCAAGGTACATGCCCTTGACCGGAATCGGAACCCGGGACCCTTCAGTCCCCAAGCCGACGCTCTATCCATTGAGCCAAACCGGTGTCAGCTCTAAGCCATGTTTAAAAAAAATTTTTTTTTTTAATTTTATTGATTTATTACAGAGAGGAAGGCAGAGGGATAGAAAGTTAGAAACATCGATGGGAGAGAAACATCAATCAGCTGCCTCCTGCACACCCCCTTACTAAGGATGTGCTCGAAACCCACGTACATGCCCCCTTGACCAGAATTGAATCTGGGACCCTTCAGTCCGCAGGCCGATGCTCTATCCACTGAGCCAAACCGGTTAGGGCTTAAAAAAAAAAAAAAAATATATATATATATATATATATATATATATATATATATATATATATAAAAAACTTAATGTTGGAAGTGAAATAGCATCACTTAAAAAATTTTTTTTTTCAATTCTCAACAGGATTTTTTTTTTTTTTTTTAGAGAGAGAGTAGAGGAAAAGAGAGTGACATGAAGGTGAGAGACATACTGATTGGTTGCCCTTCCCACGTGCCTGGACCAGGGACCAGTACCGGGGATGGAAATGAAACTGAGGTACACGCCTTGACTAAGAATCTAACCTGAGACTATCTGTCTGAGGCTGACACTTCATCCACTGAACCAATTGGCCAGGGCTGCATCACTTTAAAAAAAAAAAATAAAATAAAATAAAAGCCTTTATTGATTTAAGAGAGAGAAAGAGAGAAACATTGATCAGTTGCCTCCTGTACCTTGACCAGGAATGGAACCTGAAACGTGGGTATGCACTCTAACTGGTATTGAAATGGTGACCTTTCGGTGCATGGGATGACACTCAGCCAGCGGGGCCACACTGGCCAGGGCAGCATCACGTTTGATATATCCTGTTGGTTACAAAGACCAGCCCTGGTGTAAATGGGGGGAGGACTACACAGTTTACAAGTATTAAGAGGGTAGGGATCATCGAGAGGCCATCTTGGAAGTTACCACACTTTTCCAAGAGCTAAGGCTTTTTGGAAATGAGCAGTGCTTCCTAAAAAGACTTTTTACCTAAAAATATTAGTTTCTTGGTTGAAAACAGTACAATCCTTTACAAACAGATTTGACTCATGCTGTTTCTTCCTGTTTACTAGATATTACTGTAATGTCTGTGACTGTGTTGTGAAGGACTCCATCAACTTCCTGGATCACATTAATGGAAAGAAACGTAAGGCTAGGAGGTGGTTTGTGACTGGGGCTGGAATCAGGCTTTGGTGTCGGGGATGGGGTAAGGGTGGTTTCGGTTGGGTATTTTCTTTAATGCCTGGGGAACTCTGCATTTGCTTCAGCACAAGTTATCTGTTACTTCATTGTTTAATGTTTGGAGGCCGTGAGGTGAGACACTGTTCTAGGCTCTCCACAAGCCGGAACCATGGTTTTCTGGGTTCAGGTGTCCCCGTGACATGGATCTGCTCAGTAAGGGAAGTTTAAAGCCATTTGTATCTCATTAATCTGGGACTGCAGCTTCTGGAATTAAGTAAAGCCAAGGGAGTTTTGTTTTTGTTTTATCTATAGCTATTTTTGCTGTGTGTTTTATAAGAAGATGTTTAAAAAATGTCAGCAGGAAGCATGTAAAATCTTGCTCTCTGGCATATGTTGTCAGATTGGCCCAAATAAACTTTAAAAATTTCTCAAAGGAAAAAATACTATCAGAAAAAGGCTCGAAGGGCTGAGGATGTTGTTAGTACCTTACCTTCTTCGCTTTTGACCCCACCCAGATCAGCGAAATCTGGGCATGTCTATGCGTGTGGAACGTTCCACCTTGGATCAGGTGAAGAAACGTTTTGAAGTCAATAAGAAGAAGATGGAAGAGAAACAAAAGGATTATGATTTCGAGGAAAGGATGAAGGAGCTCAGAGAAGAAGTAAGGCTCTCCTGTCCTTCCATCTTCCTTCCCCCAGCTTTGAATAGTATGTTAGGAATCGTGGGGAGGCTGATTTTCTCTGTCTCTCTTTAACTGATTCTAAAGAGAGAGGAAGGGGGAGAAAAAGGAGAGAGAAACATCAATTGGCTGCCTCCCGTATGCACCCTGACTGGGAATCGACCTAAAACCTGGGTATGTGTCCTGACCTGGAATTAAACCAGTGACCTTTCGGTGTATCAAGCCTGTATTCCAGGCATGTTCCCTTAACCAGAACCAAACACAGTACCCTTCAGTCCGCAGGCCAACACTCTTTTCTACTTAACCTACCCTTTTTTTTTCTGGATTCAGTGGGCCATATTTTTTATATTAGTTTAAATAAATGTACCTGGTCTCCAAGAGGCTAGTGGAACTAGGCTGTGTAGATCACAATTCTCTTTCCTCCACTTACTGGCTGTGAATCTTGGGCAAGTTACATAAACTGTGCTTCGATTTCCTCCAATTAGATATCTTAATATATAACATACTTAAAGCACTTAGACCAGTTCTTGGCATGTACTACATACCTCAGAATGTTACTTGCTATTAAGTGGTTTTGCTTTTATAACTACTAGAGGCCCGGTGCATGAAATTCATGCACAGGGGCAGGGAGGGTGCCCTCAGCCCAGCCTGCATCCTCTCCAATCCGGTTCCCATCGGACATCCCTCTCACAATCTGGGACCACTGGCTTCTAACTGCTCATCTGCCTGATCACCCCTAACTGCCCCCCCTGCTGGCCTGGTTGCTGCCAACTGCACCCTCTGCCGGCCTGGTCGCCCCTCACTGCTCCCTCTGCCGGCCTGGTCGCCCCATGTAACCTGCTGTTTGGTCGTCCCTCACTAAAAACCCTGCCTGCTTGGTCACCCCATGCAACCCGCTATTCAGTCATTTGGATGTCCCTCACTAACCTACCTGCTGGCTTGGTCCCCCACACAGCCTGCTGTTTGGTTGTTACTGTGAGGGCATTGTGGCCAATTTGCATATTACCCTTTTATTAGTATAGATTAACTAAAGATGAACTGGAATGTAGGATTGAGAAGTGCTCTCCACACGCTAAAACTTCTCTTGTCCTTTATACTCTTTATACTCTTTACTGTGGTTTTTCCTCTGCTTTTGAAATTTTACTTGTCTTTAACTATTTTCTCCTAAAAATAGAAAGGAATTTTGAAGCTCATCTATCTCTTTCAACAATGTTTGGCTCAGGAGCCTGAACTGATACTGAGTGGTTTCCCCCTCATCCCTCCAGGAGGAAAAGGCCAAAGCCTACAAGAAAGAGAAACAGAAGGAGAAGAAAAGGAGGGCTGAGGAGGACTTGACATTTGAGGAGGATGATGAAATGGCAGCTGTGATGGGCTTCTCTGGCTTTGGTTCCACCAAGAAGAGTTACTGAGGCTTTCTATGCGTGGCCCTTTGCTGGGCTTAACTTTGAGTGTGGGCGGGGTCGTTTTTTCGTGCAGGGGGGAGTACTTGGGAAAGTCCTTAACTGGCAATGGGAGGACTAGAGGGCGGGTGTTGATGGTTCCCCTCGACCTTGAGAGAAAGCACAGGAGGCAGAGGTAATGCTGTGGCCTTTAGCCTCAGTGTCTCACCCGCGTCACAGGCCCTTTGCCCATCTGTTCCCAATAAAGGAAAACCTCTTCTGAGGCTGCTTTCCCAAAACTTCCCCTGCATCTTTCCCTCCTCGTCTATCCAGTCTTCTACGAGCATCCTACATTTATCCTGTGTTCTCCCTTTGTTTTAATTTTGGCTCTTGCTTGGCCTTCCACAGAAACGTTCTCTGGGCCCCCAGTTTCTAGCTGATATCATATCCTTGACCAGCCACTCCCCACCCCCCACAGTGGTTCTCTGGCCACCTGTGCATGCATGTGTACTTTTGCCTGGGTCAGTAGTATGTGTGGATGTGTGTGCATGAATCTGTCACATAGAGGGAGCCTGAACTAGAACCTCAGAGCATTATTGCCTTGGGGCTCGATAGCCTTGGTTTCCTCAGTGCATGAAATAGGAAATTAAATGGAATGAGTGTTTGGTGTGGATTTTGTCTGTTGAGTTTTTTTAACCTTTGTTTTTCATATGTAGATTGTTAAGCTATTCCTGTTTTATTTTATTGAGGATTACTCTGTTTTTGTCTTCCTTGTGAGCAGGCTCTTGGAAGAACCTGTTTGATGCAAAAAAGAAAACGGAAAAAAAACACACCCTCATATGGGAGCCTTTGTGTGTCAGAGGCTGTTCAACATGTATAATAAATGGCATTGACTGGGCCTATTTCACATTTTGTGGGAACATTCCATATTTTTTCCCTGTGTATTTTTCTTCTTCCCACACTGACGGTTTCCCATAGACGGTGTATTCTCCCTTCATTTGAGCCCTGTCGCTTTTTCCCCCTTGGTTCCTTCAGCATGAGTTGTCTTTTCCTCTAATGGGTTCTCTGTCCAGAGGACTCTGAACAGAACTTTTCCTATAATTTTTAGCCTCCTTGGGTGGTGTTTTAGGAACAGCAGAGGTTCATCTTGAACTGAGGGTTCCCTTACTGCAATTAGGCTAGGCGCAGGGTCACTCACTCTTGGCACTGTTGACATTATGGATTGTACAATTCCTTGTGTGTGAGCCCCCCTGTGCATTGTAGGGTGTTTAGCAGTATCCCTAGCCTCTACTCAGTAGTTGCCAATAGCACCCCTTCCCCAAATTATAACTAAAAATGTCTGTCCCCAGGAGTGGGGGTGAAATCCTTCCAGTCAGCTCCATTGAGAAACTGTCTTCTCTGCTTTGGTCTAACTTGAGTATTAGATGGTAAAGAGTGATTAACTAAAGGAAACACAATTTTGATATTCCCTGGATCAGGTATTGTGCCAAGTCCCATGAATGCAAAGGGGGGGAAAATCAGTCTTTTAAAACAAAAGTTATATAAACATCAAGCAGGTAAATTCTACAACTTTAGCTGTTGCTATTTGGCTTAAGGCTGTCACCATAGGGCTTGACTAAATTCTCTGCCCCATGTAGTTTTCTGAAATCCTTAATGTATCAGAATCATCTGTGGTCCCCCCAAATACCCTGCTCTTTTCTTTGGACTTCTATCCAAAATTCCTTTGCTGTTCAGGATTTTTTTTTGCCTATATTACTTTCGTTAATCCTCACCCGAGGATATTTTTCCATTGATGTTTGAAGAGAGGGAGAGAGACAAACAAATACTGGTTGTATCCTGCACATGCCCCAACCAGGGCCAAGGATTGAGCCTGTAACTGAGGTACGTGCCCTTGACCAGAAATTGAATCTGGAACCTTTCAGTTCCCAGGCCAACCAGCACTCTATCCACTGAGCCAAACTTGGCAGGACTGTTTTTTCCTATATTATTTCTAATGCTGAATCCTGCCCCTGGGAACTGTGAATGTGTTTCAAGGCCTGGCTGAAAGTTTGACATACAGTGTTTTTTGCCCAATCGCAGGCTAATTAGTGGGTGCATTCCTTGTCATGATTATATACTATACGGGTCCTTGTATAAGAATCTGCCCTAGTGGACTGGGACCTTTTGCTCCCCCATTCAAGTCAGGTTAAAGAAGGTTATCAGTGAGCAGATAACCTTCCATGGTTCAGTATTCATTTTTCAGGAAACTAATTCAAGTTGGCTTCAAATCATCTCCCTCTTTGGTACAGAGGAATCTTACCTCTGGCCACTCTACTAAAAAACTTCTAAATTGGTTTGAGCCTCCAAGGGGCCTGCCTAGGTCATGGGTATTTGGAGGAACTCAATGTGGTAAGTTGGAGAAGGGATGGAAATTTAGGAGCTCAGAGCAATCCCAGAGAACTCAGAAATCTCTGGAAGAGGAACTTCATTGATATTTGTTTTCTAAAACCCATGGGAACTGCATTCTGATTGAGGAATATGCCTGTGCCTGGCCTACTTGTTTTCATTTATTCAGTATATGTGAGTATGTTCTAGGCTCTGGCAGTATCCTCTGGGGCAAGGCACCAAAGCTCCAGGTGTTGTGGAATTTACCTTTTGTAAAATGTCTACTTACAGTATTGGGTGAACAAAAATTCAGTATGGCTCCAGATAATTCTGTGGCTTCAGGTATCACATAATCCCCTCCAGAAATTTAAATGTGAAGAATATTTAGCAATTCTACTCTAAAGTATCCTAAAAACGTACTTGCCTATGTGTACATAAACATACAAGGATGTTTACTGAAGCTTTGTTTTTATAATAGTGAAGAATTTAAAATAAAACTGGTGCAGCCCAGCTGGCATGGCTCTGGTTTAGGGTCAACCCATGAACCATGAGATGAGGGTTCCATTCCCGGTCGGGGCACATGCCAGGATCATGAGCTGGATCCTCAATATGAGGCAGGCAGGAGGCAGCCCATCAGTGATTCTCATAACTGATGAGATGTTTGTATCCCTCCCTCTCCCTTCCTCTGAAATCAATAAAGTATTTAAAAACATGTAAAATAAAAACTAGTACATTTATACTTGACTGTAAAGCAGCCCTCACAATATAGATTAGATCTATATTTACTGACAAGAAAGATCTCCAAGGCATACTGTTAAGTAAAGAAGCACAGAAATTGCCCAACAAACTGATCCCCAGTAAGCACCCCAATCATGAAAGTAATTCGTGTAAAATATATAGGTTGAGGGAAAGGACTGGAAGGATATACACCGAAATCCTACCTGGCTAACTGGGGAAAAGTAGGAATTGTGGAAGAGAAGGGTTAGCTACTTACGCTATACATAAAAGGGGTTTTATGGGGGATTTCAAGTAAATTTAAAAACCAGTAGCCGAATAAGTAATGCTATATTAACACCTGGGAGAGGAGCTGTAGGATTTATCTGGTTTAGGTGCAAAGTTCAAGAAAAGGCCTGAAATACAGTTGGAAGCTTGTGAAGAAAGAGTGAATTCCTGATTAAGCTCTGTGAAAGTTGGTTTGATGACAGGATGACCCCGTGTGGTGGACTGCAGGAGTGCAGAGGCTGGTGGGTCAGGTGACTGCTCCTGGCAGGAGAGGATAAACCCGGAACTGGGAGAGCTCACTGAGGAGGAGGGGGGACCTGAGTCATTGCTAAGTGTTCTCAGATGGGCACCGGGTAGGGTGGGTGAGTGGGTGTTGCGGGCGACAGCGGATTGGACAGTTTTTCGGTTGGAAAATTATCCTGGATCACTTTTACTTCTGTCGATTTGTTATGACGTATATCCTTCTCAGCAGTGAAAAGCATTTATTCCAAAGTGCACATCTGGGCTGGCTTTAGCTCAGCGGTTCCTTCGCAGCAAAACTTCCTATAGTCGCACTCGCCTCAGGGCGAAGCGGTTCGCGACCCGCGGGCGCCCTCCAGCCCTTTTGCTGCTGTCTCAGCTTTCTTCATCTTCCCAGTAATCAGCCTTGCTTATTTGTTTTGAGATTCCTCCCATTCGGGAAAAAATCAAAGCAACCTTGTTCCCAAACGACTTTCCCAAATTGAGCAGGAATCAGGACACTTTGGAGAAATGCCAGTATTGGGGAGAAAATGCAGAGATGAACCCCAGAGTATCCTATAGTGCTGGAAAATAAGGAAGTGCTAAAAAAAAAAAAAAAAAAAAAAAAAAAAAGAAAGAAAGAAAGAAAGGAAGAAAGGAAGAAAGAAAGAAAGAAAGAAAGATAGAAAGATCAACAACACACAAAACCAACGCCAAACAAACAAACAAAAAAACCCTTACTTTTAAAATTAATTGCTGTGTTTAGTAATGCTTTGGCTTTTGTTCCAATAGTTACTATATGCTTGTATCTTTTCGAATGTCCTCAAATTCCTTTTCCTTTCTGTATTATTTTGTTTGTCAGCTATATCTTGATTCCCGATTTATTACTCATATTCAGTTATTTTATTCTTTTCCCCTTTCTCTCCTCACTTCAGTTTTTTTTTCTAGTCATATTGTGTTTTTGGTTTTTTTGGTACTATTTTTCCATCCTTGTCATTACCTTTATTTTAGTCAGAGATCTACAACTTAATATATTTAATGCTCACCATCAAACTGCTGTCTGCATTTTCCCCATTTAATTCTTAGTTGGATGAGCCCATTCTCTAGTTAACCCTCAAGAGAGGCTTCTGAGCACAGTGTTTTGAGTTCTTGAATATTTATGTATTTATTTAGTCTCTTTCCCTCCTCGCTTAATATCTAATCAAGTTTCTCTTAGTAATTTTCCATCCATTAATTCTACCCTCTGCTCTTGGTTTTTGTTTTTAGCATAATTCTGGGACAGGAGTTTTACAAAATTAATTCATTAATTTTACCATCCCCCCACTTCTCTCCCTTTTGGCAATCATCAGCTTGTTCTCTACATCTATGGCTCTATTTTGTTTGTTCATTTGTTTTGTGGTGTTGTTTTTGGTTCCACCTATAAGTGAAATCATATGGTGTTCATCTTTCTCTGCCAAACTTATCTCACTTAGCATAATATCCTCAAAGGTCCATCCATGTTGTAAATGATAAGATTAAAATTTTTTTTTTTATTGATTTAAGAGAGGAAGGGAGGGGGAGAAGAAGATATAAAAACATCAATGATGAGAGGATCATTGACTGCCTCTTACACCCCCCTCCACTGGGATTCAAGCCCACAACCTGGGCATGTGCCCTTGGCTGGAATCAAAGCTGGGACCCCTACAGTCCACAGGCAGATGCTCTATCCACTGAGCCAAACCAGTCGGGGCAAGATTTAATTCTTTTTTATTTTATTTATTTATTTAAAAATATATTTTATTGATTTTTTTTACAGAGAGGAAGAGAGAGGGATAGAGAGTTAGAAACATCTATGAGAGAGAAACATCGATCAGCTGCCTCTTGCACACCCCCTACTGGGGATGTGCCCACAACTAAGGTACATGCCCTTGACTGGAATTGAACCCGGGACCTTTCAGTCCACAGACCGACACTCTATCCACTGAGCCAAACCGGTTTCGGCAAGATTTAATTCTTCAAAAAAAGCATTTTTATGATTTCATTCTTTTTATTGCTGAGTTATATTCCATTGTATATGTCTACCACATCTCACTTATCTATTCATCTATAATAGGCTGCTTCCATATCTTGGCTATCCTATCTAATGAAGAGGGAATATGCTAATTGACCATCACTCTGTCACAAAGATGGCTGCACTCACAGCTGAGGCCAAGTTCCCATAAGGAGCCTTAACAAGCAATCAGCACCGGAGATCTCAGGCCATGCCCCACACCTGGCAGGGCTTGATGGGGGAACTCAAGGTGTTCTTCCCGTCCTGGTGCTGGGCTAGGGGACCTCAGGCCGAACCCCCCACTAGGTGGGGCTTGACAGGGGATCTCAAGAGGGGCTTTCCGCCTTGGCACCAGGCCAGGGGACCTCAGGCTGTACCCTCTGCCCCAGCACCGGGTCAGGGCACCTGGCCTGAGCTTCCCTGCCTGGCAGGGTTTAACACGGGACCTCAAGCCATGCTCCCCACCCAGGGGGCTTGACGTGGGACCTCAAGGTGCACCCCCATGCCCCCTCCCCTCAGGCCATGCCACCCACCCAGCGGGGCTTGACAGGGAATCTCAGGCTGTGTCCCCCACCTGACGGGGGCTTGAGAGGGGACCTCAAAGCATGCCCCCTCCCCACCCCCCGCCCCAGTCTGGGCTGGGGGACCTGAGACCATGCTCCCTGTCCTGGCACTGGGCTAGGGTACCCGAGGCTATGTCTCCTGCCCAGTGGAGGCGGGGCTTGACAAGGGTGGGACTGGCCGGGTCTGGATCTAGCTCAATGGGGTAGGGGTCAGCCGAGTCTGGGTCTCACGCAATTTTGAGGTGTATGTGGGTGGGTGGGGACTTGACTCTGGGCCAAGTGATGCGCCCCAGACACTGATAGGAGGAAGGTTTTCATATACATTTTACTAATTTTCTTTCATCTCTGACACTTCAATTATAGAGAAAGGACAAATAGCAATATTAAATTATTTTCTCTAATTAATTCCCTTTAAATGTGCATGAATTTCGTGCACCGAGCCACTAATTAAAAATAATGTAGCAATGAACACAGGTGAGTATATCTTTTGAATTAGTGTTTTTGTTTTCATGGATAAATACCCAGAAGTGGGATTGCTGGATTGTGTGGCAGCTCCATTTTAAATATTTTGAGGAATAGCCATACATATAAAAATTTAATGGCCAAACTGAAAATAATTAATTCTGTGGTCAAGACTAAATCTTTAAGACCAGTTTAAGTTTTTTTAAAAAAGTAAATCTTTATTGTTCATATTATTACAAATGTTCCTCATTCCCCCCCCCTCCATTGCTCCCCTCCACCAGGTTCCCACCCCACTCTCTGCCCTTTCTCCACCCCCCATTGTCCTCACCCATAGGTGTACAGTTTATGTTCAGTCTCTTCCCACACCCCCCACTCCCCTTTTTCCTGAGAATCGTCAGTTCACTCCCCTTCCATACCTCTGATTCTATTATATTCACCAGTTAATATTGTTCATCAGATTTTTAAAAAAATATATTTTGCCAAAACCGGTTTGGCTCAGTGGTAGAGCATTGGTCGGCAGACTGAAAGGTCCCGCGTTTGATTCTGGTCAAGGGCATGTCCATTGGTTGCGGGCACATCCCCGGTAGGGGGTGTACAAGAGGCAGCTGGTCGATGTTTCTCTCTCATTGACATTTCTAGCTCTCTATCTCTCTCCCTTCCTCTCTGTAAAGAATCAATAAAATATATTTAAAAAATAAATAAATTAAATTATTTTTTAAAAAAACAAACAAAAAAACAACTACCTTTAAAAAATATTTTATTGATATTTTACAGAGAGGAAGGGAGAGAGATAGAGAGCTAGAAACGTCGATGAGAGAGAAACATCAACCAGCTGCCTCCTGCACACCCCCCCACTGGGGATGTGCCTGCAACCAAGGTACATGTCCCTGACCGGAATCGAACCTGGGACCCTTCAGTCCACTGACCAACGCTCTACCACTGAGCCAAACCGATTTCGGCTCATCAGATTTTTTAAATTCCCTTGGTTTTTAGATTCACTTGTTGATAGTTATGTATTTGTTGTTCAAAAATTTTTTGTTTTGTTTTCTTCTTCTTCATAGAGAACCCCCTTCAGCAATTCATATAATTCTGGTTTGGCGGTGATGAACTCCTTTAGCTTTTTTTTTATTTGTGAAGATCTTTATCTAGCCTTTGATTCTGAGTGATAGCTTTGCTGGGTAGAGTATTTTTGGCTGTAGGTTCTTGCTATTCATCACCTTGAATATTTTTTGCCATTCCCGTCTGGCCTGCATGGTTTCTGTTGAGAAATCAGCTGACAATCGTATGGGTGCTCCTCTATAGTTAACTACCTGCTTTGTTTTTGCTGCTTTTTAAAAAAAATATATTTTTATTGATATTTTACAGAGAGAAAGAGAGAGGGATAGAGAGTTAGAAACATCAATGAGAGAGAATCACCGACCAGCTGCCTCTTGCACACCCCTTATTGGGGATGTGCCCGCAACCAAGGTACATGCCCTTGACCGGAATCGAACCCGGGACCTTTCAGTCTGCAGGCCGACGCTCTATCCCCTGAGCCAAACCGGTTCGGCTGCTCTTGCTGCTTTTAATATTCTCTCTTTGTCTTTTGCTCTTGGAATTTTAATTATGATGTGAATCATTGATTGACTGCCTACTGCATGCTCCCTACTGGGGATCATGCCTACAACCCAGGCATGTGCCCTTGACCAGAATCGAATCCAGGACCCCTTCAGTCCCCAGGCCAACGCTCCAGCCATTGAGCCAAACCAGCTAGAGCCAAGCATGTGCCCTTGAGTGGAATCAAACCCTGCACCATTTAATTCTCAGGCTGACACTCTATCCACTGAGCCAAACCAGCTAGGGCTAATACACTTTAATATATAATGTATTGGTAAAATCAAGCTTGACATTCCTTCAATGGTTTGAATTTTAAGAAACTTTCTCTGATCTAGAATTGTCTTTACATCATCCCAATAGGTTCTGAAATTCCTCGAATGGTTCTTTTCTCTCTTATGAAGGAAAGTGCAAAGTATGTGATTAACCACTGCCTAGCAACTTTTCTAGTCATGGGACGGCCCCTAGAAAGAAAAACAGATAATGCACCTTCCTATACTTGCTCCTCCTTTCAGCAGTTTTGCAAACAATATCAAATAATGCATAAAACATGAATTCACTATAATCCCCAGGGACAGGCAATTGTAGAAAGAGCCAATCGAGGGACCGGTTTGGCTCAATGGATAGAGCGTCGGCTTGGGGACTGAAGGGTCCCGGGTTCGATTCCGGTCAAGGGCATGTACCTTGGTTGCGGGCGCATCCCCGGTAGGGGGTGTGCAAGAGGCAGCTGATCGATGACTCTCTCTCATCGTTGTTTCTAACTCTCTATCTCTCTCCCTTCCTCTCTGTACAAAATCAATAAAATATATTAAAAAAAAAAAAAAAAAAAAAAAGAAAGAGCCAATCGAACCTTAAAGACTCAGCTACAAAAACAAAAAAGAGGGAGATGGGTATTATCCTACTCCACATAATCAGTTAAATCATACTCTTTACACTTTAAATGTTTAAAATTGTGACAGTGATGGTTGCACAGCAGCCAAGCATCTGCCGGTATGGCGTGAAGAAAGGATTTACAGCCAAAACCGGTTTGGCTCAATGGATAGAGCGTCGGCTTGGGGACTGAAGGGTCCTGGGTTCGATTCCGGTCAAGGGCATGTGCCTTGGTTGCGGGGTGTCCCCGGTGGGGGGTGTGCAAGAGGCAGCTGATGGATGACTCTCTCTCATCGATGTTTCTGGCTCTGTGTCTCTCTCCCTTCCTCTCTGTACACAATCAATAATATATATATATAAAGAAAGGATTTACAAACAGGGCAGTGGAGAGGGCCAGATCCAGTAATGATGTGGGGAAGAGGCCATGTTTGTATCTTTCCAGAAGGCATTTCTAACCCCATCTGGGTGCCAGAGCAAATGGTGCGCCAGGACCATGGACCTGGGAGATCAGCTAATCCCACTGTTCAAGAAGCTGAAGATCACACCTCCCGTGAGGATGCCAGTTCAGCCACTGACCCTGAAGGAGGGGAGAGCAGAAGGCAGGTGAGCAAGGCCACCGGAGCAGCTATTGTCCCCACATGAGGTCAACTGAAGAAGGTGACCACTGATGCTCGGCAAGTGGTGAAAGAATAGGAGGTTCAGGTAATGCCTCCCCCCGCCCCCCTCTTTTCTTGTTGCTGTGATGGCCCTTGTTAGCTACCAGGTAAGTATGGTATGGTCATGGTTCAATTTCCATTTACGGCACATTCCTGGGATTGTGGGCTTGCTCCCTTGTGTGGTATGTGCAAGAAGCAGCCAATTCTCTCTCATCATTGATGTTTCTATCTCTCCCTCTCCCTTCCTCTCTGAAATCAATAAAAATATTTTTTTAAAAGAATCAATGAGAAAAAATATCCTTGAATAAAAATCAATGAAAACATATCCTTGGGTGAGGATTTTTTTAAAAAAGTATTTTAACAGAAGTTTTTAATTTTTAACAAAGTCCAACATTAATTTTTCTTTCTTATATTGTGCTTTTGATGTTATATCTCAAAATTCATCATCTAACCTAAGGTCACCTAAATTTTCTCCTGTGATGTATTCTAGAAGTTTTATAGTTTTGCATTTTACATTTAGATCTATTGATTCATTAACAAAAAATATATTTTTTAATTGATTTTTTTTTTTACATAAAGGAAGGGAGAGGGATAGAGAGCTAGAAACATCAATGAGAGACAAACATAGATCAGCTGTCTTCTGCATACCACCCACTAGGGATGTGTCCACAACCAAGGTACATGCCATTGACTGGAATCTAACCTGGGACCCTTGAGTTCACAGGCCAGTGCTCTATCCACTGAGCCAAACTGGTTAGGGCTATTGATTCATTTTGAGAGTTAATTTTTGCGACAGGTATAAAGTATGTATCTTTATTTTTGTTGTTGTAATCTTCACCAGAGGGTATTTTCCATTGATTTTTAGAGAAAGTGGGAGGAAGAGGGAGAGACAGAGAAACATTAATGTGAGAGAGATACATGTATTGTTTTCCCTCTATACATGCTCCAATCAGGACCAGGGATTGAGCCTGCAACCAAGTTACGTGCCCTTGACCAGAATTGAACCTGAGCTCCCTTTAGGCATTCCTTGGGCCAACTCACTATACACTGAAACAAACCGGCTAGGGTGTTTCCAGATTATTTTTTGTTTACATTTGTATTTCCACTTGCTCCAGATTTTCTGAAAAGATTCCCCTTTCTCCATTGAATTGCCTTGGTTCCTTTGTCAAAGATCAAAGGAACAGTTGGCTTTATTATGTGGGTCTGTTTCTGGCTTTCTATTTTGTTCTATTGATCTATTTGTATGTTCTTTTGTCAATGCCACACTGTCCTTTTTAATTGATTTGAGAGAGAGAGGAAGGGAAATAGAGAAAAATTGATTTGTTATTCCACTTACGTATGCACTCATTGGTTAATTTTTAAAAATATATATATTTTTATTGATTTCAGAGAGAAAGGGAGAGAGAGAGAGATAGGAACATCAGTGATGAGAATCATTGATTGGCTGCCTTCTTCATACCTCACAGTAGGGATTAACCCACAATCTGGGCGTGTCTCCTGACCTAGAATCCAATTGTGACCTCTTGCTTCATAGGTCACCGCTCACCTACTGAGCCACACATGTGGGCCTCAATTCCATCTTAATGTTTGCTTCTTAGAAGACCCAGATTAACATTATTAGTGGATATGGGATGGGTCTAAAAAGACAGAAATTTCTGCATAGTACTTACCTGAAAAAGCAAGGGTAAGGCAGAAACTTTTTTGGGGAAGAAACTGAGGTGGAAGGTCTTACGTCAAGAACTGTAGAAATCTGACATACTGAAACATACTGATTCTCTGAAGTTTAATGCTCCCTCTAGCTCCCTTTTAGGCAAATCTCAGGAAAGCTTGTTAAATGGATGGAGTCAGGTTGGAAGATCTGGAAATAGTTCATGATAACAAACTTAATATAATGGAAATAAATGACACAGAGAGTAAGAAAAAATATAAAAGATTACGGAAATCAAGAGCTGGTTCTTTGGGAAGATAAACAAGATGGACAAACTTTTAACAAGACTCATAAAGGGGAAAAGAGAGAGGAACCAAATAAATAAAATCAGATATGAAAGAGAAGTAAAAACTAACACCAGAGAGATACAAAGGATTGTAAGAAAATATTACAAACAATTAAATGCCAACAAATTGGATGACCTGGTCAAAATGGATAAATTACTAGAAACATACTCTTCCAAAACTGATTCAAGAAGAATCAGAAAATCTGAACAGATGGATTACAATAATTAAATTGAAGCAGTAACCAAAAAAACTTCCAGCAAACAAAAGTTCCAGATCAGATGGCTTCACAGATGAATTTTATCAAGCATTCAAAGAAGAAATAACACATATCCTTTTCAAACTATCCCAAAAAGTTCAAGAGAAGGAAAGACTTCCAAGCTCATTTTATGAGGCCAGCATTTTTCTTTTTATTTATTGACAGTATTACAGATATCTCCCATTTTCTACCTTTTTGCATCCTCCACCTGCCCTCACCCCATGCCTTCCCCATGCTATTGTCTGTATCCATGGAATATATATATTCTTTGGTTAATCTCCTTCTGTCTCCCCTAGACCTTTTCTACTACTGAGATCTGTCATTCTGTTCCATGCATCCATACCTCTGGACCTATTTTGTTCCTCAGTTTAATTTTTCTTTAGATTCTACTTATAAGTGAGATCTTGTGATTTTTGTCTTTTTCTAGTTGGCTTATTTTGCTTAGTATAATAATCTTCAGGTCCATCCATGTTGTCTCAAAGGTTAAGAGGTAATTTTTTACAGCTGCATAGTATTCCATTGTGTAAATATACCACAGTTAAAATATATGTGTGTGTATATATATACTAGTGGCCCGGTGAATGAAATTTGTGCATGGGGGTGGTGGGAATAGTTGTGTCCCTCAGCCTGGCCTGCACCCTCTTCAATCTGGGACCTCTTGGGGGATGTCTGACTGCTGGTTTAGGCCTGATCCATCAGAACTACATTGACAGTAGGACATCCCTCTTGCATCCCTCTTGTTGGCTCCTAACCATTCACCTGCCTGCCTGCCTGATCGCCCCTAACCACTTTGCTTGCTGGCCTGCTCATCCCCAACTGCTCCCCCAACAGCTTTCTCACTCCCAACTTCCCCTCCCTGCCAGCCTGATCACCTCCAACTAGCCCCAATGCCAGCCTGCTTGACCCAAACTGCCCGCCCCCCAGCCTGCTTGCCCTCAACTGGCTCCCCCTGCTGGCCTTCTCACCACCAACTGTCCCCCTTCTGGCCTGATCATTCCCAACTGCCTTCCCCTCTGGGCCTGATCGCCCCTAACTGCCTCTGCCTTGGCCCTACCACATGGATTAGTCCAGAAGGATGTCTAGAAGGTCTCCTGCTCTAATTAGCATATTACCCTTTTATTAGTATATACATATATATATCTCCTACCTAATAAAATGGTAATATGCAAATTAACCATCACTCTGCTCCACAAGCCATACCCACCAGTCACACCCAGCAGCCAATCAGAGTGAGTATACAAATAAACCCAACCAAGATGGCGACAGCCACAGAGAGCAGGAGGGAGGTGTTTCTCTGGCAATGTGGGAAGCCAAGCTTTCCGCCTGCCCTAGCCAGCCTAAGCCTCCACTCAAGGCTACCAAGTTTCAATTATAGAAGGTAAACAAATCCAAACAGAAAGGACTGCCGCCACAGAGTGAGCAGGAGGCTTGGCTCCACTTCAGGCTACAGAGTTTCAATTGTAGAAAGTAAATATATTCCAGATACCAGGGCTTCCGCTTGGGTCTTGGGTCGTTGCGGGGTGTGGCTGGCCTGCAAACCATCACAAGTCCTTTGCTCAGGCCACCCCACACTCCCAGGGAATCCCCACCCTGATCCGGGATACTCTTTAGGGTAAACCAGCTGGCACCCACCCATGCACCAGGCCTCTATCCTATCTAATAAAAGAATAATAAGCAGATTGACCGTCACTCTAACACACAATATAGCTTCCCCCATGTGGTTAAAGATCCTGCCCTTATGTGGACACAAGATGGCCAGCAGGAGAGGGCAGTTGGGAGGGACCAGGCCTGTAAGGGAGGACAGTTGTGGGTGATCAGGCAAGTGGGGGAAAGCAGTTGGGAGGCACCAGGGTAATATGCAACCAAGATGGCTACAGCCCAACCCAACCAAGGGAGGGAAGTTGAAGGCGATCAACTTCCTGCAAGGGAGGGAAGTTGAAGGCGATCAACCTTTCAGGGCAGTTCAATTAGGGGTGACCAGGCTGGTTGAGGAGGAAAGTTGGGGGGAAATGGGCTGGCAGGGGAGCAGTTAGACATCAATCAGGCTGGCATGGGAGTGCTTAGGGGGTGATCAGGCTGGCAAGCAGTTAGGGGCAATCAGGAAGGCAGGCAGGCGAGCAGTTGGGAGGCAGCAGTCCTGGATTGTGAGAGGGATGTCTCAGATTGGAGAGGATGCAGGCTAGGCTGAGAGACAACCCCTGTGCCCCTATGCAAAAATTTCATGCACCAGGCCTCTAATTATATATATATATATATATATATATATATATATATATATATATATATATATATATATATATATATATATATCAGAGAGGAAGGGAGAGGCAAAGAGATAGAAACATCAATGATAAGAGAGAATCATTGATTGGCTGCCTCCTGCATGCTACCTACTGAGGATAGAGCTTGCAACACAACCACCTTTGAGCTCTAATGCTCTCTTTTTGGTTCCAAGACCACAAAGAGAAAGATTCTGTTAGAACTCTTATAGCAGAGGAGGACAAAGTTTAGTGGAGAAATGAGATTAACATTTGAATTGGTAGCGTCAGTAAGAGGATTGTCTTTCCCCACGTGGGTGAACCTTATCCAATCTGTTGAAGGTCTAAATAGAATAAAAGGCTGAACAAGAGAGAATTCACTCCCTTTGTCTGATGGTTGTCCATATGTGAATATTAGTTTTCTTCTGCCTTCAGAGTCAGACTGGAACTTACACTATTAACAGCTCTCAAGGTTCTCAGCCCTTTTAGACTGCAGATCTTGGGACTTTTCAACTTCCATCATCACATGAGCCAATTTATTTATTGTGTTGATTTAAAATAAAGTAAACTGATGATTCATTAAAAATTCTTCTATTAAATTTCAGATTATCTAGTTGCCTTAAAAATCCAACTGGAATTTTGATGTCAATTATTTTTAATTTATTGTTTGACTTTGACAGATGGTATATTATATTAACAAATGGCCTGTAAGTATTGAATGTTGCTCTATTTATAGCCTGGCTAGGTAGCTTAATGTTTGAGCACCAACCTATGAACCAGGCGCTCGTGGTTTGATTTCTGGTCAAGGCACATGCTTGGATTTCAGACTCTGTCCCCAGTAGGGGGAATACAGGAGGCAGCCAATCAATGATTCTCTCTTATCATTAATGTTTCTATCTCTTTCTTCCTGTCTCTTTCCTCTCTAAAATCAATAAAAAGATATATGTTTTTTAAAAGAATGTTGTTCAATTTATAATCTCTGTACTTTAAAAGCATATTATATTTTTCTTCATTGAGATCTTGTATATTTAGTTAATTCCTAGATGCTTTACAGTGTTTCTCAGTGGTTAGCACATCAGCCTGTGCAGTAAAAGGTAATGGGTTCCATTCCTGGTCAAGAGCATGTACCTGGAGTGCAGGCTCAATCCCCAGCACTGTTGGGGTGTGTGCAGGAGGCAACCATTGTCTCTCACATTCTCACATCAATATCTCTCTTTCTCTTACCCTCCATCCCTCCATTCCACTCTTTCTAAAAATCAATAGAAAAAAAAATCAATGACATTCAGTAACGAATATCAATTTACTCAGCATCAGAGAACTCATACTGGTGAAAACTTAATGAATGTAAGGGATGTAAACAAATGTTTAACTTCAATTCAGTCATGTCCTGGCTGGATAGCTCAGTTGGTTGGAGTATTGTCTTATATACCAAAAGATTTTGAGTTTTATTCTTGCTCAAGGCACTTATTTAAGTTGCAGGTTTGATTCCCAGTCAGGGCATGTATGGGAGGCAACTAATTGATGTTTCTCTCTCCCTGTGTCTCTCTATAGGTTTCTCTCCATTTCTTCTAAAATAAATAAATAAATAAATAAATAAATAAACCAACATACAGTAAATAAATACATTTATTTCAGTCCTTACCACTCCATAGAGAATTCATACTGGTGAAGAAATTTTATGAATGTTAAGAATGTAAACAAGTCATTATTTATGTGGATAACTTAGTGGACACCAGAAAAATCATACTAATGAGAAATCCTGGGAAGATAAGAAATGTAGGAATGTTTTTAAAATTAATTGAGTTCTTTAAAAAAAAGAAAACAGAGAATTTTTACCTATAATAAACTTTATGGCCGAAACCGGTTTGGCTCAATGGATAGAGCGTCGGCTTGGGGACTGAAGGGTCCCGGGTTCGATTCCGGTCAAGGGCATGTACCTTGGTTGCGGGCATATCCCCAGTGGGGGGTGTGCAAGAGACAGCTGATCGATGACTCTTTCTCATTGATGTTTCTAGCTCTCTATCTCTCTCCCTTCCTCTCTGTACAAAATCAATAAAATAAAATAAAAAATAAAATAAAATAAATAAAAAAAAGAAAGTGCAATCTATGAATGGAATCAATCATTAAAAAAATAAACTTTATGAATATTAGTAATGTAGGGAAGCATTTATTATTTGTGGACAAGTTACTTAACATCAATAATGTGTACTAATGAGAAACCTGATGAATGTAAGAGTGTAGAAGGATATTTAGATTTAATTTAGTTCTTACTATATATTAGAGAATTTATACTGGTGAGGTGCTTAAAAACAGAAATGCAGTAAGGCCTTTATTTTATGTGGACAATTTATTCACATTAGAGTATTCATATAGGTGAGAAACCATAAGAATATAAAGAATGTGGAATTGTCTTTAGACCTGATTGTGTTCTAGCTTCAAGCCAGAGAATTCATACTGGCTATAAATTTTATGAATATAATGAATGAATGAGAGCTTTTACCATGTATGGAAAAGTTAGTAAACATCAGAGAATTCATATAGACAAGAACTCAGGAATATAAAAAATGTGGGAAAGCCTTTACACCTAATTGAATATTTTCTTCAAGCCAGAGAATTCATACTGATGATCATGTTTATAAACTTGCCCGGCCAGGTATGGCTCAGAGGTTAAGCATCAACCCAGGAACCAAGAGGTCTCCAGTTAAATTCCTGGTCAGGGCATATACCTTGCCTGGGTTGATAATTTGATTCCCAGTAGATAGGTATACAGAAGGCAGCCAATTAATGAATCTCTCTCATCATTGATACTTCTATCCTTTCTCCCTTCTATGAAATAAAAAAAATATATATTTTTTAAAATTATAAATTTGAGGAATGTGGGAGAGCTTTTATTGTATGTGGACAAGTTACTTAACATCAGAGAATTTATATTGGTGAGATGTCTGATTAATATAATAAATGTGGGAAGACATTTAGAATTACTATATATTAGAGAATTCATACTGCTGAGAAGCTTTATGAATATAAGAAATTCAATAAAGACTTTTCTGTATCAACAACTTACTCAACATCAGATCAAGTATTATTGGCTTAAAAAACACCTATTAAAGTAATCAAAGAGGGAAAACAATTACTAGATATTAACTAGGCACATAAGAACATAGTATTCATAGTGGTAAAGAATCATTTGTTAATCAGCTTAACAATAACCCACATCCTTCGGACCAACTGGTAAAGAATCATTTGAATGCAAAGAATGCGTGAAGGCTTTTAGATATAATTCCAATCTTAATATATGTTAATGAATTTATGCTGGTGTAAATTATAATGGTAGTAGAGATTGTGAAAAAGTCATTTGTTGGTTAGATATTCTAATATGCAAAAGAGAATCTTACTATTGAAAACTATCTATCTATCTATCTATCTATCTATCTATCTCTTTCTCTCTCTCTCTCTCTCTCTCTCTCTCTCTCTCTCTCTCTCTCTCTCTAAAGAGCCAGGTTCTGTAACCACTGAATGGAAAATTGAACACTGGAAGTCACGTGTGGCGACCCAGCACTGACTGCTGAGGAGACTGTGAATCAGGCCCAGAGAGAGGCCTAGAGAGAGAGAAGCAGGTTATGACCCACAGCCCCCATGGCAGCTGTTGATCAACCCTTGCCTCTCTTTTTCCCTGGACCTCACCAGCAGCCATGGGGGCTGCTGATCATCCCCACCTCTTTGATCAGGCCTGCAGATAGGCCTGGAGACGCTGACTGGAATAATAACCAAGCAATCAGAACTAAATCTCGGTGATTTAGTTCTGATTGCTAGGTGGAGCTTTTGACACCGACTGGCATAGAAACTGACCAATCACAACTAAATCTGGGTGAACTGCAAAGACAAAACCTAAGGTGGGGACTTGAGGAGGGGGTTTTAAGGGCAACAGCTATTTGGTATAAGGTTTAAGAAAGCAGTTCAATTTTTTAATGTCTGTTTTGGCAGTATAGTGCATATGGCTAGCTATCAGTCCAGATATAGGGATTATGTATTTTTGTCTGCCAAGAGCATCTCCTCCTGAACCATTTAAGCTGAAAAAGGCTCCCTCCTGAACCATTTAAGCAATCCTATCCTATATAATCTATCTATACCAATAAAAGGGTAATATGCTAATTAGACCAGGTTGACAGTCCATCTTCTGGACATCCAACTTTCTTCCAGACAAAGCCATGGTCATGGGGGACGAGACAGAGGCAGGTAGGGGTGATCAGGTCAGTAAAAGAAGGCAGTTGGGCTCAAGATCAGGTTGGCAGGGGTTTAGGGGCAATCAGGCTGGCAGGGGAGGGCAGTTGGGGGTGATGAGCAGGAAGGCAGAGGGGTTAGAGGAAATCAGGCAGGGAGAGGCAGTTAGGGGTGATCAGGTAGGCAGGCAGATGAGCAGTTAGGAGATGGAGGTCCCAGATTCGAGAGGGTGCAAGCTGTGCTGAGGGACCCCGCCTCCCCCCCCCCCCCCCCGCCGCAATGCACAAATTTCATGCACTGGGGCACTAGTATAAATATAAAATATTTAAAGAGACCTTAAGTAGTGGCTATCATAGTACTCATCTCAGAGAATTCATACAGGGGAGGAACTCCATAAGTGCAAGGTGTGTGAGAAGATCTTTATTCATATTAAGAGATCTTAGTTTTTATTAAATAACTAGAGGCCTGGTGTATGAATTCGTGTACAGGTGGGGTCCCTCGGTCTGACCAGCGATGGGGGCTGATTGGGCCATTTTTCCCAGTTCCAATTGGGGCTGATTGGAGCCATCCAGCCAGGGGGAGGGACCAGGGGAGGTTGGCTGGCCACAGGAGGGTGGCTGGCTGTGAGAGCACACTGACCTCCAGTGGGAAGCTCCTGCCTTGAGTGTCTCCCCCCGGTGGTCAGTGCATCGTCACAGTGACTGGTCGACTGGTCTAGCAGTTGACCAGTCGTAAAAGTCACTTAGGCTTTTATGTATATAGATTCATTCTGGTAAGAACAAATGTAGGAAGGCCTTTAAGCAACATTTACATCTTTGTCAGCATGAGAGAATTTATAAAATAATTAACTAATAAAACCTTCATGTTTTATGCTTTTGTTTGCAGAATATAAGAATATCCATTGTAGGGGAAAAAAATGGAGAATGTAGAAATTCTGTATGCTAATTTAAGATCATATATCTGTGGTACAATTTTACCAGGTACAACTTAGAATCACAGTGGCTATTTTGAAGATCATTTGATGGGAACTACTGTAGATTGTACATTTTGAGGCACCTTAGAACAAAAGAGAAATAATATTTCTACTTCCCAAAGGTATGCTTTCTTCAATTGATAGGAGTATGCCAACTTGAAATTGGACTTAAAATTGCCTTACTAAATAATTCCTTAGCTAAAACAAATTAAAAATATGGTAGATTTATAACTGCCTAATTTCTAGATTCAGAAAAACTTATTACAGTCTTTTCCCTGTCTCTTTTACTCTTTCCTTAATCCTCCTTCACTTCCAGGACCTTGTTCAGCTCTCATTTATTTCTTATCTTTACTGCTCCTTCACCTTTCTTTTAATTCACATCATATCCCAAAAAGAAAAATGTCTATCAATATGGTTATGTGACTTTTGTCTTTTATTGATATGGAGTATTACATAAATTGATTTTCAATTTATAAAACAACGATGTATTATTGGAATAAGTAACCACTAGCCATGATTCATGATCTTTTAACAATATCAATAGCCTCATAGAATGAGTTGAGAAGTGTTCTGTCCTCTTCTGTTCTTTGGAGGTTATATATATATATATATATATATATATATATATATATATATATATAATCACTCTTTAGCTCTAGTAACATTTTTGTTTTAAAATCTTCTGTTCTTTGGTAAGGTTTGTGATATTAATTCTTTTAAATGATATTAATTCTTCTTTAAATAATGAGATGGTTCTGGGCTTTTCCTTGTGCAAATTTTTTTTATTACTAATTTAAAAAATATATTTTTATTGATTTCAGAGAGGAAGGGAGAAGGAGAGAGAGAGATAGAAACATCAATGATGAGAGATTGATCAGCTGCCTTCTGCATGCCCCTCACTGGGAATTGAGCCTGCAACCTGAGCATGTGCCTTTGACCGGAATCAAACCTGGGACCCTTCAGTCCGCAGACCAATGCTTTATCCACTGATCCAAACCAGCCAGGGCTTTTTTATTACTAATTTAATTTCTTCATTTATTATAGGTATATTCAGATTTTTACATTTCTCCCTGACACAATTAGGTAGTTTGTTTCCCAGGAATTTTAAAATTTCATCTACATTACTAGTATATAATTTGTTGGCCTGCAGTTGTTCATAATATAATCTTATTATTCTTTTTATTTTTATAAGATAAAAAATACATACAACTAATGTCTCCGCCTTCATTTCTGCTTTTAATAATTCTATTCTTCTCTTTTTTTGGGCATGTGCCCTGACTGGGAATCAAACCTTGACCACCTGGTTCATAGGTTGATGATGAACCATTGAGCCACACCAGCAGGGTCTTTTAAATTTTTTGAGACTTGCTTTATGGCCTAGCACAGTGTTTTTCAACCATTTTTGGGCAAAGGCACACTTGTTTCATGAAAAAAATCACGAGGCACACCACCATTAGAAAATGTTAAAAAAATTTAACTCTGTGCCTATATTGACTATATATAAAGTAATTCTCTTGAATAGGAATCAAATAAACACAAAGAAAGTATTTTATAATTACTTTATTATGAAATATTAAGTAAACAAAATAGTGAAAAATTATAAAATTCTTGTCTTGTCTGCACCTACGGCACACCAGGCAACATCTCGCAGCACACTAGTGTGCTGTGGAACAGCGGTTGAAAAACGCTGGCCTAGCATATGGTGCTTAGCATTCTCTAGAGCTTGAAGAATGTCTCAAGTGAACTCGAGACGATTTTATATTCTGCTATTGTTGGATGGAGTTCTCTGTAAAAGTCTGTTAGTTTGTACAGACTGTTGTTCAGGTCTTCTGTTTCCTTGATCTGCATAGTTGTTGAATTATTTCTTCTTCAGTTGTATCAGTCTTTGTTTTATGTGTTTCAGAATTCTTTTGTCAGGTGGATATATATTTATAATTTCAAGATGGAGTGACCTTTTTATCAATATAAAATATCACTCCTTGTTGGCTGCTGACTGAAGCGTCATGGATTTGATTCTCAGTTGCAGGTTCCCAGCCCTGATAGGGGCATGTGTGAGAGGCAACCAATCGATGGGCCTCTCTCATGTCAATGTTTCTCTCTTTCTGTCTTCCCTGCCTACCTCCCTTCCACTCTCTCTAGAAATCTATGGAAAGAATATCCCCAGCTGAGGATTAAATATATATATGTCACTCTTTAGTTCTAGTAACATTTTAAAAAATATATTTTATTGATTTTTTACAGAGAGGAAGGGAGAGAGATAGAGAGTTAGAAACATTGATGAGAGTCATTGATCAGCTGCCTCTTGCATGTCCCCTACGGGGGATGTACCCACAACCAAGGTACATGCCCTTGATTGGAATTGGATCCGGGGCCCTTCAGTCTGCAGGCTGAGGCTCTATCTACTGAGCCAAATCGGTTTCGGCTCTAGTAACATTTTTGTTTTAAAGTTTATTTTGTCTGATTTATAGTTACTATTTGCATGATATACTTTTCCCCAGTCCTTTCCTTTCAACCTACTTGTGTCTTTTTAAAAAATTGATTGCAGAGAGGGAGGGAGGGAGAGAGAAACATCAATGATGAGAGAGAATCTTTGGTCGGCTGCCTCCTGCATGCTCCTACATTGGGGATCAAGCCCCCAACCCCAGACATGTGCCCTGATCAGGAATTGAGTTGCGATCTTCTGGTTCATAGGTTGATGCTAAACCACTGAGCTATGCTGGCCAGGCTCAACCTACTTGTGTTTTTGAATCTAAAGTTTGTCCTCTATAGAGAGCTACAATTGAATCATTTTAAAATCCATTCTGCCAATCTCTGCCTTTTGAATGGAGAATTAAAACATTTACAATTAGAATAATAGTATACTGATAATGTATTATTTACTTTTTTTCATTTTGCTATTTTTTTAAATGTATGTCTTATAGCTTTTTTTTGGGTCCCTTATATATTCCATTACTAGCTTCTTTTGTGTTTAGTTGAATTTTTTTTTGTAGACATGTGTATTGATTTCCTTCTAATTTCCTTCTGTGTTTTTCTAAGGATATCTTTGTGATTATAATGGGGATTACATATAGCATCTTAAATTATAACATTCTCATTTGAATCAATACCAAGTCAACTTCAATTACATATAAGAATTTTACTCCTATGCACCTCTATTCCCCTTCATTTGTTTTGATGTCACATATTACATCTTTTATACATTGTGTGTCCAATAAGATAGATTTAAATTATATTTATGTATTTGTCTTTTAAATTAAGTAGAACACAAAAATTGGAGTTCCAACCAAAATTACAATAATATTTTTTTAAATTAATATTCAGAAATTGGTTACATTAGAAAGAAATTTAAATGTTTTTATTTATTTCAGTGAGAGGAAGGAAGAGGGAGATAGATTGAAATATCAATGATTAAAGAGAATCATCGATTAGCTGCCTCCTGCATACCCCATACTGGGGATCAAACCCACAACCCAGGCATGTGCCCTGCCTGGGAATGGGATCTTAATCTCCTAGTTCATGGGTTTATGCTCAACCACTAACCACACTGGCCAGGCTGGTGTACAGATTTAAGAAGTACAGACTTCTGGTTAGAAAGTAAGTAAGTTGCCCTGCTGGTTTGGCTCAGTGGATAGAGCATCAGCCTGCAGACCAAAGGGTCCTGTGTTTGAATCCACTCAAGGGCATGTACCTTGGTTGCAGATTCCTCCCCATCCCAGGCCCTGGTCTGGGCTCATGCATGAGGCAACCAATCTATGTGTTTCTCTCACATCAATGTTTCTCTCTGTCTTTCTGTCTTTCTTCCACTGTCTCTAAAAAAAAAAAAAATTCAAGCCCTAACTGGTTTGGTTCAGTGGATAGAGCATCAGCCTGTGGATTGAAGGGTCCTAGGTTTGATTCCCGTCAAGGGCAGGTACCTTGGTTGCAGGCACATTCCCAGTAGCTGGTGTGCAGGAGGGAGTCAACTGATCAATGTTTCTAACTATCCTTCTCCCTTCCTCTCTGTAAAAAAAAAGTTCAATAAAATATTTTTTTTAAATTCAAAGGAAAAATATCCTTGGGTGAAGATTAACAAAAAACAACAAAAAGTAAGTCATGGGATGCAATGGTAAGCCTAGGGAATATGGTAATAATATTATAAAAATTTGTATGCTGACAGTTCATAACTAGACTTATTGTAGTGATCATTTTGTAATGCAGATACATATTAAATTACTATGATATATACACCTGAAATTAATAAGATAGTTTATGGCAATTATACTTCAATAAAACAAAACAAAAACACATAAGAGTGGAATGTAAAGCACAGAAGGAACAAAAAGTGGCTCGAATGAAATCAGGCAACATACAATATCTAAACCAAAAGAGCCTTGGTGGGGATGGGTGACCTGGCTCCCTATCTAACCATGTGGCTAGCAATGTTTTTATTTAAGATAGCTGTCTTTGAAGTGGTTACCTCTGCCAACAAAGCTTAAGTCATGCATTTGCATTACAAAAAAGAAAAGAAAAACTGTCAGGGCTTATTTACATGTAGCCATCATTTACTTTTCTTCCATCTTTTTCTTTCGGTCCCTCAGACAAATTTCATTGTCCTATCTTTAAGCTTGTTGATTCTTTCTTCTGTCTACTCAAATCTGTTATTGAATCCCTCTGGTGAATTTTTCATTTCTGTTACTGTATTTTTAGGCTCCAGGTTTTATTTGGTTCCTTTTCATAATTTCTATTTCTGTGTTGTTATTCTCAGTTTGTATATATCATTCTCCTGATTTATTTTACTTCTTCATCCATGTTTTCACTTAGCTTTTTATTTTTTTATTTTTATTTATTTATTTATTTTTAGCATATTTAAGACAGGTATTTTAAAATCTTTGTTCATGAAGTTCAATGTGTACCCTTCTTCAGAATGATTTCTTTCTATTAACTCCATTCTTTTGAATAAGACATGTTTTTATGTTTCATTGTTTGTCTTGTAATTTTTTTGAAAATTGGTCATTCACCTATTATTATGTAGTAGCTATGGGAATTAGATTATTCCCACCCCTTCCCAAGAGTTTGCTGTTTTTATTTTAATGTTGAAGGCTGTGATAGACTTTTTGTTTTGAGACATATGCAAACTTTAAAGAAGACTATTTATCATTGAGTATAATCACTGAAGTCTCTGCCATCCATTTTGAGTTAATTTTAGTATAAGATATGAGATTTAGGTAGGAGAAGGTTTTATGGTATTCATTCCCCCCCCCCCCCCCAACAAAGTTTAATTGCACCAACACCATTTGTTGAAAAAGCTTTCTTTCCTTCATGTTACTGCTTTTGCACCTTTGTAAAAATTAAGTTCTGCACACTTATATGTGATTATTTTTGGATTTTAAATTTTATTCCATTGATCTATATGTTTATTCATCTTCCAATACCATAGTCTTGACTTATGTATCTATATAATAAATATTAAAATAGGATAATGGATTACTTATACTTATTTCTTGTTTTTAAAAATTGTTATATGTATTCTGGTTTCTTTGACATTCTAAATAATCTTGTCTATATCTATAGAAAAATCTTACTGGAACTTTGGTAATAATTGTGTTAAATCTATAAATTTATTCAGGGAAAATTGATATCTATGTACATGTTGAGACATCCAATCCACAGAGTGTGTCTATTTATTTAGATAGCCTTTGATTTCTTTCATTAGTGGTGTGTAGTTTCAGAATATAAGTCCTGTACATATTTTGTTACATTTATTCCTAGGTACTTCTTTTTGAGACAATGTAAATGGTATTTTAAATTTAATTTTGGCATGCATATTTTTATTGTTAGTATATGGAGATACAATTTTTTTGTATGTTATCTTATTTTTGTGGCATTGCTTAACTCATTTATCTAGGAGGTTTTTGTTTTTTTATTCCTTTTAATGTAGAAGTTGTACATTAAATAGGGGTAATCTGTAAGTAGAGATAATTTTCTTTTTTTCTCACTTGTATGTCTCTTATTTCTTTTTCTTGCTTTATTGCACAAAGTAGAACTTCTAGCATTATGCTAAATAAAGATCAGACATTTTTGTCTTGTTTCCAGTCATAGAGTGAAAGCATTTAATCCTCCACTATTAAGTAGAATGTTAGCTGTAGTTCAGTCATGAATGCTCTTTATCAAGTTGAGGAAGTTCTGATGGTTTCTGAAGAGAAGTCAGATATAATTGTTCTCTTTATTCCTCTATAGGAGGAGTGTTTTACCCCTCCTCTGACTTCATTCAGGATTAAAAAAAAAAAAACCTTTGATTTTCTTTAGTTTGAAATTGATATGCCTAGGTGTAAATTATTCTTGGCATTTATCTTGCCTACTGTTATCTGAGCTTTTTGAATCTGTGATTTGGTATCTGACATTAATTTTGGGGGAAATTCTCAATTATTATTTCAAATATTTCTTCTGTTCTTTTCTCATTGTATTTTCTAGTATTCCCATTACATGCGTATTATATATTTAATAGTTCTCACACAGTCCTTGGATATTCTGTTCTGGTTTTTTCAGTCTTTACTTTCCTTGATTTTTGGTTTTCAAAGAGTCTATTAATATATCCTCTAGCTAAGAGATTCTTTTCTCATCCATGTTCAGTCTACTAACGAGCCCATTAAACACATTCTTTATTTTTGTTACAGTGGTTTTTATCTCTAGCATTTATTTTTGATTCTTTCTTAGTATTTTCATCTCTCTGTTTATATTGTCCACCTATTCTTGCATTCTGTCTACTTATCCACTAGAGCCTCTGGTATGTTAATTATAGTTGTTTAAATTCCCCATAAATAATTTCAACATTTCTGAGATGTCTGGTTCTGATATATGTTCTGTCTATTCAAATTGTGTGTCATCCCCCCCCCCCCATTTTGGTATGTCTCATAATTTTTTCTTGCACATTGAACATGATGTACCAGGTATAAAGAACTATTGTCACAGCCCTGTAATAATGTGGTGATGAAGTGTGAGAAGAGAAAAAGCATTCTATAATCCTATGATTTAACTCCATTTTTTAATAAGCTTATGCTTTTGTACTGTAAATTTTACAAGTATTTCTCAGTTTTCTCTCTCCCCCATTAGGTGGGACAGGACGACCAGCATTCACTGGAGTTGGGTATTTCCCATCTCCCCCATGGGAGGTGAGAGCAGGCTGGAGCTTGATATTTTCCTTTTTTCAGGCCAGTTAGGCTCCGATAATAAACCAACAGGTTAGCTTCTCATTAATTAGTTTCCCCTCAGTGAAGGCCTTGTTAATAAAAGTGGAGCGGTCTTGTTATTTCATTTTTAGTTTATGAAGCTACAATTTATTTTTGTGTATTTATCTTGTTGTAGGTATTCTGGTTCCCCTGCCACTGCCAGAAGCATGAGGAAATTTTTCTCTGACATTTACTGTTTTATGTTCAAGATATTTGAATGTAAAGTAATTTGTGATTAGCATTTATTCTACATATTCTTAATATTAATACAAGTATTGATAGTATTGTTTAAATATGTTATTTAGAAAAGTTATAAATTTAGAATTTGCTTCATTTTAAAAAATATATATTTTTATTGATTTTTTACAGAGAGGAAGGGAGAGAGATAGAGAGCTAGAAACGTCGACGAGAGAGAAACATTGACCAGCTTCCTCCTGCACACCCCCTACCGGGGATGTGCCCGAAACCAATGTACATGCCCTTGACCAGAATCAAATCTGGGACCTTTCAGTCCACAGACCGACGCTCTACCACTGAGCCAAACCGATTTCAGCATAGAATTTGCTTCATTTTGAGATTAGGGGATATTGATGTATATTATGTTGCTGTATATTTTGTAATGAAGTAATTATTACACTGAACTATTGAAATTATATGCTTGTTTTTGAAAAATAAAATAATGCGTTTCATCTATATTTTAATGATCAATTTAAACAATGATTTGGGCTTTTTAATTAGAAAGACAATAGACTAATTCTTATTAATATTAATATCCTTAAAAATCCATAATACTTAAAATAGAAATGTTAAGAACATTCTTTTAAAAATTAACTAGTGGTAGTTTATGACCACATACATAAATTTTGATTTAGGTATGGGCCTATTTTTATAAATTGGACTGAAGTTGAAAAAGTTTATTAATACGTTTTTCTCAGTTTCTTCTGAAAACCAAATTACATTGGTTATACCAATTACATTAGGTTTACATTTAAATATTGATGATGGATTATTATTACCAAAATTTCAGATAAGCTGAAACTGGTTTGGCCTGGGTTCGATTCCGGTCAAGGGCATGTATCTTGGTTGCGGGCGCATCCCCAGTAGAGGGTGTGCAGGAGGCAGCTAATTGATGTTTCTCTCTCATTGATGTTTCTATCTATCTCTCCCTCTTCCTCTCTGTAAAAAATCAATAAAATATATTTAAAAATTTTTCAGATAAAGTGTACTTAATATTGATTCAATATTCATATTATTTTAACTGAAATATGACAATGTTTTGCCTTAATATAAAAAAGAAAAATAATATAATTTCCTTAAAATTTATTGTAGGAATATCCAATGGATACTAATTCAATTTGGAATAATGACATTTGGAGGTTAAAAGTCAACATTCCAAATTGATGTTATATAATAAACAACAAAGAGAAATGTATCAGAAATGGTTTTTTAAAAATATTTTTATTGATTCCAGAGAGGAAGGGAGAGGGAGAGAGAAATAGAAACATCAATGATGAAAGAGAATAATTGATTGGCTGCCTCCTTTATGCCCCACAAGAGGGATTGAATCTGCAACCATGACCTCCTGGTCCATGCTCTGAATCACCTTGGCTGGGTCACAAATGGTTTTTATACAACGTTGAAGGAATCTTAAGTATGTTTCATCAAAATTTCTAAATATTTCATATGTAACTGCGTGGTAATGTTATACCATTTAAAAAATAAACACCCAAACTAGCCTAGGATAAGGTGAACTTCAGTGGTCCAAGTACCTTATTTTAAAACTAAAGTGTGCAGTTAAAATATTTAATAATAAAAAAGATTTGAGCTGATAGATTATTTTAAATAAAAAGATGTACTTATTTATGCATGTTGTGATTTTTCCAAATGCAATTGTAATATTTTTGTGAAAACAGCTAAAGGAAAATATTGAATTACATACTCTCAAGTGACATTTGAAATGTCTGGGCCTTTAAAAGGATATAAAATTGAAAATGATTGCCTTGCGTAAATTGCAAATGAATATGAGGCTATCTTGGAAATCAATGAATAGATCTAAAATCTACAGCCAGCCACATGATGTCGCTGTATACCACAAAGTCTTGTCAATGGAAATGTACTGATCGCCAACAATAAAGGAGGAAGCTCCATTTTGTCACCGTCCGAGAGAAGACAGAAACGCCGAGAGAAAGTACTAAAAATATGAAGTAAAGAGATATGATTTTGAAGTAAGGTGAGAGAGGTACGAAAAGTGTAGTGCTTTTGCGATGCTGTATCTCAGGCGAGGAGGCAAGGGAGCCCGGCGCCTGCTGCTCTCTCTTCTGCTCTTCGCGCTCTGGGAGGCTGGGAGCGGCCAGGTCCACTACTCGGTCCCCGAGGAGGCCAAGCACGGCACCTTCGTGGGCCGCATCGCGCAGGACCTGGGGCTGGAGCTGGCGGAGCTGGTGCCGCGCCTGTTCCGGGTGGCGTCCAAGGGCCGCGGGGACCTCCTGGAGGTAAATCTGCAGAATGGCATTTTATTTGTGAATTCCCGGATCGACCGGGAGGAGCTGTGCGGGCGGAGCTTGGAGTGCAGCATCCACCTGGAGGTGGTGGTGGAGAGGCCGCCACAGTTTTTCCACGTGGAGGTGGAGGTGAAGGACATTAACGATAACCCACCAGTCTTCAGAGAGAGAGAACAAAGGTTATTTATTCCTGAATCTAGACTGCTGGGATCGCACTTCCCGCTGGAGGGCGCTGCTGACGCAGACATTGGCACTAATTCTCTCTTAACGTACACGCTCAGCCCCAGTGATTACTTCTCGTTGGATATACAGGCAAGTGATGAGCTGAGTAAGTCACTTGCGCTTGAATTGAGGAAAGTTTTGGACAGAGAAGAAACGCCAGAACTTCGTTTATTATTGACAGCCACTGATGGGGGCAAACCTGAGCTGCAAGGTACGGTTCAACTGCTGATAACGGTGCTCGACGTTAATGATAACGCCCCGGTGTTTTCTCAGGCCGTGTACAGAGTCCATCTCTCAGAAACTATAGCAAATGGAACATTAGTAACCACCCTAAATGCCTCTGACGCCGACGAAGGACTAAATGGAGAAATTGCCTTCTTCTTTGGCAGCGATGTTCCTGTTAACATTAGAAAGAACTTCAACATTGATTCCGGCTCAGGAGAAATTACGCTGCTTGGTAAACTGGATTATGAAGAAACGAAATCCTACGAAATCCAGGTAAAGGCAGTTGATAAAGGAAGTCCTCCGATGTCAAATCACTGCAAGGTGTTTGTGAAAGTGCTGGATGAAAATGACAATGCTCCGGAGCTGGCGGTCCGGTCCTTGTCCTTGCCGGTCGCGGAGGACGCCCCCCTCGGCACCGTCATTGCCTTCGTCTCCTTATCCGACCGGGACTCCGGTGCCAACGGGCAGGTGACCTGCTCCCTGACACCGCATGCTCCCTTCAGGCTGGTGTCCACCTTCAAGAATTACTACTCACTAGTGCTGGACAGCGCCCTGGACCGCGAGAAGCTGTCACACTACGAGCTGGTGGTGACCGCGCGGGACGGGGGCTCGCCTTCGCTGTCGGCCACAGCCAGCGTGTCCGTGGAGGTGGCCGACGTGAACGACAACGCGCCCACGTTCGCGCAGCCCGAGTACACGGTGTTCGTGAAGGAGAACAACCCGCCCGGCTGCCACATCTTCACGGTGTCGGCGCGGGACGCGGACGCGCAGGAGAACGCGCTGGTGTCCTACTCGCTGGTGGAGCGGCGGGTGGGCGAGCGCGCGCTGTCGAGCTACGTGTCGGTGCACGCGGACAGCGGCCGGGTGTTCGCGCTGCAGCCCCTGGACCACGAGGAGCTGGAGCTGCTGCGCTTCCAGGTGAGCGCGCGCGACGCGGGCGTGCCCCCTCTGGGCAGCGCCGTGACGCTGCAGGTGTTCGTGCTGGACGAGAACGACCACGCGCCCGCGCTGCTGCCGCCGGGGCCGGGCGCCGGGGGCGGCGCGGGGGGCGGCGAGCTGGTGTGGCGGGCGGTGGGCGCGGGCCACGTGGTGGCGAAGGTGCGCGCGGTGGACGCGGACTCGGGCTACAACGCGTGGCTGTCGTACGAGCTGCTGCCGGCGGCGAGCGGTGCGCGCAGCCCGTTCCGCGTGGGGCTGTACACGGGCGAGATCAGCACGACGCGCGCCCTGGACGAGGCGGACGCGCCGCGCCAGCGCCTCCTGGTGCTGGTGAAGGACCATGGCGAGCCGGCGCTGGCGGCCACGGCCACCGTGCTGCTGTCGCTGGTGGACAGCGGCCAGGCGCCGAAGACTTCATTGCGGGCATCCTCTGGCACTGCGGTCGCGGAGACAGCGCTGGTGGACGTGAACGTGTACCTGATCATCGCCATCTGCGCGGTGTCCAGCCTGCTGGTGCTCACGCTGCTGCTGTACACGGCTCTGCGGTGCTCGGCGTCGCCCACGGAGGGCGCGTGCGGGCCGGGGAAGCCGGTGCTGGTGTGCTCCAGCGCGGTGGGCAGCTGGTCTTACTCGCAGCAGAGGCGGCAGAGGGTGTGCTCTGGGGAGGGGCCGCCCAAGACGGACCTCATGGCCTTCAGCCCCAGTCTTCCTCCTGGTCCGAACATGTCGGAAGAAAATGAACATCCAGAAGGAAATTCAGAAGATTCTGGTAACGTAAGTCCATCTTTCAAGCTTTGCCTTTGATGTTTTTAAATTTAACTTATATAACCATCTTTTAAAATGTGACATTTTAGAATGTATTCTAAGTGTTCACTAACATGGAAAGAAATCTTACCATTCAATACAGGTATTTATTTTATTGTTTACAGCTGCATCTTGAATGGAACATAGAGTTATCTAATAATACTTCACAGAGAGGTTAACAATAAGAAATAAGCACAACAAAACTAATGTAGGGACAAATTGACGTATTCTTTGAAAAAAGAACACACACAGAAAATACTAAATAGTCTTGATTATATTTAACACAGGATCTCAACGTAGTCAATTACAGTGACATTTTCAGTTTTATTTTTTTTACTTTAATCTTATAGTGAAATGTCAAGTCTTTGACAAAAATTAATTACTCTTGCCCATTCACATTACTATGTTCCCATAGTTATATTATTTCCTAATGTGCAGGCTTAGGATTTCTTCCACAGACACTCAATATTTACTTATGGATCCATTCCACAAGCACAAACGGAGAACCTTCTTATACACTAAGCCCTGCTGTAGAACCTAGGGACAGAGCAGCAGTGAAACAAGATAGGGAAGGTCTCTGGCTTGGGGAGGAGGTGAAACACATTGTATTTAAAAATAACAATTTTAAATCTGTTTTTACCTATTTAAAATAACAATTGGGTTATGAAAAAACTTGGATTTGGTATAATATTGCTTTTTCTATTTTTTTTGTATAAGGATGTTTATAAAGGGAGATGTTGCTCTATTCATAACTTTAAAATATTTTTATTGATTTCAGAGAGGAATGGAGAGGGAGAGAGAGAGATAGAAACATCAATGATGAGAGTCATTAATGGGCTGTCTCCTGCATGCCTCATACTGGGGATCAAGCCCATATATACCCTGACACGAAATTAAACCATGATCTCCTGGTTTGTAGGTCGATCCTCAACCACTGAGCCATGACAGCTGGGCTATTCGTGACTTTTTAAAAAAGAGGCAATAAAATGCTGAGTGTTATCAGCAAGCTTTCTTAAAAACAAAGCTGATGAAGGTTTTCCCCTATATATGTGAATAGTACTCAGAAAATGTATGTAATTCTCATTGCATCAGCCAAAGCAAAATAAAGTCAAGTAGAGGAAAATGTCCTGGAAAGGTGAATTAAAATGATCACACAATTGGGATGGATAGAGAAAAACTATATTTTGAAGCTGAACTAAAAAAATCACAAATAGTATGGAAAACGTAAACATACATTTTCTTCTATCAAGCCAGAAAAACTTGAGTTACAAGCTGGCATTTGAAGCTAAACGGCACAATTTGTTTCTTGAAGAACTTATATAGGTTGAAAAAGAGTTATCTAATAATACTTCACAGAGAGGTCAACAATAAGATTGTTAATGGAATTGAGTGTCATTAAATGAATACCAATAGCCTTTTGAATTTGGCCTGAAGACATTCAGACATGCCTTCGCATAAATACATTTGGGATCGCTGACAAAAAGAAAATTAGATTGATGCTCAACAGTTCTTTCTATATATTGATTATTATTGTAAAGGTAAAAGCTCTTCTGGGTTTGTTGAAGATATTAACTTGAAGATAAATCTCAAATATTGGTTAATGATCACTAAACTAAAAGAAGTAGGTTTAAAAAGGTGTTTTTTAATGAAAAGGTAATTCTGGAATGGAGAAAAAGATTATTGTGGAGAGATTTGTTACTTAGTATTTCCTTGAACATAAATAAATATGAATGGAATTCCCATTGGTAATTAATATTCTCATCTCATTCAGAATCTTTGAGTAGTTAACAGAACTTTCAATAGTTCTATCTTTATAAGATTTCTTTCAGGAAATTTTATTATATCAATTCCTCTCTTCTTTTATAAAGATGAACCATTGCTTTATTTTCTTACTTTTTTCACTTATTCTTTTCTATGATTAACGAATGGGTTATTTATACAATATTTTAGTATTAATAAAAACACAGAATAATATAGATTTATAACAAAACTTATTCTTTAGTGTTTATTTCATGGTATATTTACATTTCAAATTAATCACTCATTTAGGAAATTTACTGACTAAAGAATGGTCAGATCCTCAGAACAGGAAGTTTTATATGATGAGATCTTTTACCAGATAATAATCATTGTTATGCAACTAGATTCATTTTGGTTGATGTTAAAGTTAGTAGCTTCACAGCTTTGTTGTCTATCTGAAAACACGAGGCAAAGATCACCATGCTGTACATACTGAGAATAGCAGTTATTCTCATGTTTCTATGGAGGCTCCAATTTTCAAACACCCCAAGGGAAACAAAATCTTGTTAACCACATAAGTTATTGTCTTTCTTAAAATTCTTCAATCTCGGTAATTAGTTTTTCATGACTATGATTTGAGGAATTATAATTTTATTTTCAAGTTACCTTGGTATGATGATACCAGTGTGATTTCACTCGTCGGAAAGTGTTATTTTTACATCACCTAAAATGCAAGGCAGGGCACTTGAGAAGAAGAATTCTTGATATATATGCCCCTTCTCTTAAAAAAAAAACACCCAAAAAACAAAAAGTTTCCTTTCCAAGAAGTGTTACTCTATTTTCTGGTATAACTATGTGATTAGAAAGTAAGGAATTGCCCACCTGGTGTTGCTCAGTGGTTGAGCATCAAACTATGAACCAGGTGGTCATGCACAGTTCGATTCTTTGTCAAGGAACGTGCCCAGGTTGCAGGTTGTTTCCCAATCCAGTACAGGGCATGTAGGAGGCAGCCAATTGATGTTTCTCTCTCTCTCTCTCTCTCTCTCTCTCTCTCTCTCTCTCTCTCTCTCTCTCTCTCTTCAAAAAAAAAAATGTAAAAAAGAATACAAATAGATAAGAATGAGAAATAGTTATTTATTTGGGTAACAATATTTATGTTCTGTTCCTTCTGGAAACACTGGAGGATTTCCCTTCCCTGTTACCTTGAGGTGTGATTTTCTTTGACCAATGAAATGTGAATGTGTCTCACTTCCTAGCAGAAGTATGTATGTGCCCTTGACTAGGAATCGAACCTGTGATCCTTCAGTCTGCAGGAGGATGCTCTAACCACTAAGTGACTGGTCAGCGCTATTATTGACTTTTTATTATTTTTTATTAAGGCATCTGACCATTAAGCAGATTGGATCCCATGGAAAAAATTATTGTGTTTCTTTTATTTTTATAAAAGGTAGGAAAAAATAAACAATTTAGAATGTTTTAGGGTCTGGCCAGTGTTGCTCAGTAGTTGAGCATTGACTTATGAACCAGGAGGACAGGGCACAAGCTGGGGTTGCAGGCTTGATCCTCAGTAGGGAGCGTGCAGGAGGCAGCCAATCAATGATCCTTTCTCATCATTAAGGTTTCCATTTCCGCCTCCCTCTCCCTTCCTCTGTGAAATCATTAAAAAAAATACATTTAAAATGTTTTAGGCACTTCTTCTTCTTCTTCTTCTTCTTCTTCTTCTTCTTCGTCTTCGTCTTCGTCTTCGTCTTCGTCTTCGTCTTCGTCTTCGTCTTGCTTAGTATCCATTCCTCTCCCCCCGCCCCTTTTTTTTCCTTCTAGGGCTTTGTTTTAGTTTTGTGAAAGACTGAGATGAAGATATTGCAAGAATAAATGCTCAGATACATAAATCTTAGGGAACTGACAGTTTATTTTGATAAGTGCAAAGGGTATTGCTGCACCAAATTACCACAAACTTGGTGGCTTAAAACAACAGAAATGTATTTCTTGTAGTTCTAGAGGCCAGAAGTCCAACATCAAGGTGTTTTGTCAGGGCCACGGTCCCTCTGAAGACTCTAGGGGTGAATTCATCCTGGTTTCTTCCAGTTTCTGGTGGTTCTTTGGCTTGTGGCAACATAACTCCAATTTCTGCCTCACATTTCTTTTCTGTGTCTCTGTGTATCTTTTCTGTATTTGCTGTATGGCTAACCCTAATCCAGGATGATGTTAGGGGTTAGAGTTACCTTAATTATATCCATAAGTATCTTTATTCCAAATAAAGTCATGTGCTAAGGATCTGTGTGTGTACTATTCAACCCACTACAGATATCAAGAGATGTCAAGCTGGGTGTTATTTGTTCAGCATGCCTTCTCATTCTTTTTTCCCCGTTGGGGGAAATGTGCTTGGATTTCTGGCATTGACACTCTATACCTCATACCCCCAGCCATGTCATTTAGAAAATTCAGCAAAATTACCATAAGGGATTACAAAAATTACCTTAACTAAGCTATGTTTCCAAGAGCTAATATCTGGTATAATTTCTTAATATGTCAATAGTAGCCATAATGTTGGCCACTGATAAGTATGTCAAAATTACTGAGTATTAAAAACATGAAGTGCAACTACAGAGTGATATAATGGCCAGTCTGTAGCTATGTGAAATCAGTTTAAGATCCAAAAGAATTTGCTTACACGAGGTCTTGCACTTGCCTTCACTTCACAAGAGCAACCTCCTCATTTTCAGTCCACAGGACTTAGGAATGGCTCATTTCATCTCCCGGCTCCAACAATGAATATGTGACTCACATCTGGCCAAGTGAGGACCACCACAACTATTGACTAAAGGGAAGATAAGCCGTCTAAACTGGATCAAAGGAAGTGATATTTTAGGATTTTTGCTGGGGCTATTAGGAAAAGGGCACTTTCTATTGAGAGTCACTAAATGTAGACTAAAAGTTACTTTGGCCTTTTTGCCATCACATGGGAAAAGCCTACCTGAGAAAGAAGGTCAGCAGAGGAAAATAAAGCATAAATATGGAGATAATGAAGTGTGTATACACAGCTCTGCCTGAAACCAGTAAATAATTGTCAATTTCCATGTATAAGACCCTAAGTGATGCTCTGCTTTCTTCAGTCAGTTCATTACTAGAGTATGATTAAAATAAATATACACTTCTATACAGGGTGTGAATAAGTTTCTTAAGATAGGACTCAAGAGAGAAATTAGCATTGATTTTTAGCGCCAGAAAAAGCTAGTTTTTCTTTAGAAAATATTTTTGCTTTTCTTTTTTAAAAAAAAATATATTTTATTGATTTTTTTACAGAGAGGAAGGGAGAGAGATAGAGAGCTAGAAATGTCAATGAGAGAGAAACATTGACCAGCTGCCTCTTGCACACCCCCTACTGGGGATGTCCCCGAAACCAATGTACATGCCCTTGCCTGGAATCGAACCTGGGACCTTTCAGTCCGCAGACCGATGCTCTACTACTGAGCCAAACCGGCTTTGGCTTGCTTTTCTTTTATGAACACTTTTTTTCTATTTCTAAAAACAAAATTTGTGACCTTAGAGTAACTGAAAATGATTATTATGTATTTTGGATACTGGCCCACCCCTAAATTAATTTTATTTCCTTCCCTATGTTATTTTATCTTATTTTTATATTGTTTGTGTGTTGAGGCCAATTAAGAATTAATAAAAGCACTAGCACTAAGAAAAGGATCAATTATACTATTCAAATATTTAAATGTAGTATAAAATGGAATATTCCTAGATCAAGAACACATTTTTCAAGTGAGAAATTATTAACTTTCAAACATCTGCAAACAGTTCAAAAAACAAAGTTAAATCACAAAAGATAACAATTGATTGAAGTAACCTTTGATTCCTATGTGCATCATTTTAAAAAATGGTTTAAAAAGACATAATGTAGCCAAAAGAACTGAAAGCAGGGTCTAAAATATAGATTTTTTTTCACACCCATTTCATAGCAGCATGTTCACAATAGCCAAGAGCTGGAAACAACCCAAATATCCATGAACAGATGGATGAATAGCCAAACAAAATGTGGCATATACACACATGGGGATGAACAAAGTGTGGTATATACACACATTATAATACTATTCAGTCTTAAAAATGAAGGAAACCCATCACATGCTACAACAAGGGTGAAACTAGAAGACATTATGCTGAGTGAAATAAGCCAGTTACAGACAAATACTGTATGACTCCACTAATATAGGGCAACCAAAGTGATTAAATTCTTAGAAACAGAAAGTAGAATGGTGTGTGGGGGTATTTTGTGGAGAAGTGGAGTTGTCTAGTGAGTATGGAGTTTCAGATTTATAAGGTGAAAAGTTCTGGAGATCTGTTTCACAACAATGGGAGTATACTTAACATACTGAACTGTATACTTAAAAACGGTTGAGATGGTACATTTTATGTCTTTTAACCCAATAAAAAGGGGAAATGATATATCCCAGAGTTTAAAATAATTAATCATGAAATTATTCATAATCAAAGATGAAAGTTATGAATGAACTTAGACCAGACAGTCTAGTTTTAAATCTATAGGATAAGCAGTAAAGCCTACCTTTTGGCCACATGATGTCGCTGTCTACCACGGAGTGTTCTCTAGGAGGAAAAATACCCAGAGGCCCATTGTCACTCCAGAGAAGCGGAACAATAAGAGAAGCAGGAGACTTGAGGAGAATATTTCGGATTTTACAAAACATGATTTTCTAATTTGATCAGCTCACTGAGGATTGGTAATGGTGTCTCCTATGAGGAGGGACCCGGAGGTCGGGCGTCTGCTGCTCTCCATTCTGTTCCTGGCAGCCTGGGAAGCTGGGAGCGGCCAGGTCCACTACTCGGTCCCCGAGGAGGCCAAGCACGGCACCTTCGTGGGCCGCATCGCGCAGGACCTGGGGCTGGAGCTGGCGGAGCTGGTGCCGCGCCTGTTCCGGGTGGCGTCCAAGGGCCGCGGGGACCTCCTGGAGGTAAATCTGCAGAATGGCATTTTGTTTGTGAATTCTCGGGTCGACCGCGAGGAGCTGTGCGGGCGGAGCCTGGAGTGCAGCATCCACCTGGAGGTGGTGGTGGAGAGGCCGCTGCAGGTCTTCCACGTGGAGGTGGAGGTGAAGGACATTAACGACAACCCGCCTGTATTTCCAATGTCGGTCAAGACTATCGGGTTTTCCGAATCCAGGCTGCTTGACTCGCGGTTTCCTCTAGAGGGAGCAACGGATGCAGATATCGGAGTGAATGCTCGTCTTTCCTACAAGCTCAGCTCCAGTGAGTTTTTCTCTCTAGACATACAGACAAATGATGAACTAAGCCAGTCTTTGTCTCTCGTGCTTAGGAAATCTCTGGACAGAGAGGAAACTGCCGCGGTTAATTTGTTATTGGTGGCTACGGATGGCGGCAAACCTGAGCTCACGGGCACCGTTCAATTGCATATTAATGTATTGGATGTGAATGACAATGAACCTACTTTTGACCAATCAGTTTACAAAGTGCAGTTGTTAGAGAACACCGCAAACGGAACGTTGGTGATTAAACTAAATTCTTCTGATGCGGATGAAGGATCAAACAGCGAGATTGTGTATTCATTTAGTAGTGATGTGCCCTCTGCTATAAACACAAAGTTCAAAATCGACCCCGGCACAGGGGAGATCAGAACTAAGGGACAATTAGATTATGAAGAAATGAAATCCTACGAGATTCAAGTCCTTGCATATGACAATGGAACTCCGTCGATGACTGGGCACTGTAAAGTTTCGGTGAAACTTGTGGACATCAATGACAACACACCAGAAGTCTCAATAACATCCCTTTCACTTCCGATTCAAGAGGACGCTCCGCCGGGCACAGTAATCGCCCTTATTATGGTGTCCGACCGAGATTCAGGTGCCAACGGACAGGTGACCTGCTCCCTGACACCGCATGCCCCCTTCAAGCTGGTGTCCACCTTCAAGAATTACTATTCGCTGGTGCTGGACAGCGCCCTGGACCGCGAGAGAGTGGCGAACTACATTATAGTAGTAACTGCGCGGGACGGGGGCTCGCCTTCGCTGTCGGCCACAGCCAGCGTGTCCGTGGAGGTGGCCGACGTGAACGACAACGCGCCCACGTTCGCGCAGCCCGAGTACACGGTGTTCGTGAAGGAGAACAACCCGCCCGGCTGCCACATCTTCACGGTGTCGGCGCGGGACGCGGACGCGCAGGAGAACGCGCTGGTGTCCTACTCGCTGGTGGAGCGGCGGGTGGGCGAGCGCGCGCTGTCGAGCTACGTGTCGGTGCACGCGGACAGCGGCCGGGTGTTCGCGCTGCAGCCCCTGGACCACGAGGAGCTGGAGCTGCTGCGCTTCCAGGTGAGCGCGCGCGACGCGGGCGTGCCCCCTCTGGGCAGCACCGTGACGCTGCAGGTGTTCGTGCTGGACGAGAACGACCACGCGCCCGCGCTGCTGCCGCCGGGGGCGGGCGCCGGGGGCGGCGCGGGGGGCGGCGAGTTGGTGTGGCGGGCGGTGGGCGCGGGCCACGTGGTGGCGAAGGTGCGCGCGGTGGACGCGGACTCGGGCTACAACGCGTGGCTGTCGTACGAGCTGCTGCCGGCGGCGAGGGGTGCGCGCAGCCCGTTCCGCGTGGGGCTGTACACGGGCGAGATCAGCACGACGCGCGCCCTGGACGAGGCGGACGCGCCGCGCCAGCGCCTCCTGGTGCTGGTGAAGGACCATGGCGAGCCGGCGCTGGCGGTCACGGCCACCGTGCTGCTGTCGCTGGTGGACAGCGGCCAGGCGCCCAAGGCCTCCTTGCGAGAGTCCTCTGGCCGCGCGAGCGCGGAGGCGGCGCTGGTGGACGTGAACGTGTACCTGATCATCGCCATCTGCGCGGTGTCCAGCCTGCTGGTGCTCACGCTGCTGCTGTACACGGCTCTGCGGTGCTCGGCGTCGCCCACGGAGGGCGCGTGCGGGCCGGGGAAGCCGGTGCTGGTGTGCTCCAGCGCGGTGGGCAGCTGGTCTTACTCGCAGCAGAGGCGGCAGAGGGTGTGCTCTGGGGAGGGGCCGCCCAAGACGGACCTCATGGCCTTCAGCCCCAGCCTACCTCAGGGTCATGGCTCCACCGAAGAAAGACAAGCCTCAGATTCGGAACACTTAGGAAAGGTGAGTTTTTAAATGTTTTTCCTGTCAGTTCTAAAATTGTTCTGTTTCCTTAATTCTTTATGAGTGTATTATTTCTACTCAAAGCTCTGTCTTTATTTTATAACATTATCTTAATGGGCAGCACATGGAATGGATCAGAGATGATTTTTTTTTTTTGCATTGAGAATAATTTACTCAATAGTTTTGTTATTTTTACATTTTGGCATTTACATAATTGAATCTCTCCATGAATAATAAGGCCTTGACGGATTAAAAAACACTTGAGCAAAATGTGAAAACTTAGGATTGCCTGTAAATATTTGTTCTCAAGTTAAAAATCCCAAGTGGAAGAAATGTATAGAGTATGATTATATAATACATTTCCCATATTATACATCCATTCATTCTATAAGAATATGTTGAAATAAGACTATCTTATATATCTGGACATGTCCTAAATTATTATTTCAATCAAGAATTA